>NC_044020.1:25787500-26987500 GCF_900496995.4 Aquila chrysaetos chrysaetos
CCAGCACAAAACCAGTTCCCCAGAAGCGCGTGACTGCTTCACAGTCAGCAAGGATTGCTTTCCCAGGCCCCGTGGGGTGGCACGCTTATCTCCTGGGGGAAAAAGCACTGAAGCCGCTCTGTCAATGCCTCAGCCAGCAAGGGCACTGCGGAGATGACCTAGAAGAAAAGGGTGTGAAAGCAGGGACCGCAGAAGGGCAGCAGCCTGAGGACAGCCCTGGTGGCCCCAGGGGAAAGGAAAGGAGAAAGCTGGCTCCTATTTTGCTTGCCTGTAAATCTCACGTCCTTGGGATCCTTTTTCTCAGCGTGCCTGTGAAACTGAACCGAAAGTGGTGTCATTTCTGAACTTGCTGCTGGCGGTGGCCATCTCCCTGCAAAAAGCTGTTTGGCCAGCCATGAGGAAGCACACCGTGAGAGCCTCACACAAGTCCAGCCTCCTCCAGGCTCCGAGACTTGCGCCGCTAACGACAAACGGAAGGGTGTGCATGTGTTTTACTCAGATGCTTTCTTTTACATGTGGACCTCTCTTCCAAAAAAAAACCCCAAACCCAAAATGAATAAAAATCAATAAAGCCACTACTTTGTGCCTCCTTCTGAAGAATAATTGCCAAGGTGATGTTCACAGGACCCTGGCAGGTGATAAAGGTGAGGTGGGTGTCAAGCTACGAGTAACGGTGCTCATCAAATAAGCCAGTGCAAGGCAAAGCAGGAAAAATCCCTCTGTGCCTGCCAGCTGGGGAAGCAGCTACCTCTGAAACTGTGTACTCAGAAAACTCTTATTTTGTTCTCCTACCCAGGGTTTCTTATTGTAATCTATGACACAAGTACAGATCTATTTCAGGCAGTGGTTTTAACTTAAATGGGTGAGTATCCAGATATTTTCCACTGGAAGTGTATTGCTGTGAACACTAAAATTGAGCTGCTTCTCCTGGACCACTCTGAAGCTACCCATGGACCTCCCCCAGCCTCAGCCGGATGGTAGCTGCCAAATTAGGGTACGTCTGCACTGCAGATTGGAGCCGTTTTGGGGGTGGCTGTGAAGGGACCATGCTGCAAATCTGCTGGTGTGTGGCCACATGGATCTCCCTGCCACCCAGGTATTTCATTAGCATCTCAGTGCTGCATTGCCACTTCTACACGGCTAGCAGGAACCAAATGGAAAGCTAGTTTGAGTATATGTGTACAGCTGACAAATTGCACCATAGTCATACTAAGCATGTGCTTTGCCCCGTGCATAATCTCACCTTAAAGTTACCGCTTGTTTGCGTGAAGTAATACATGAATGGTTTTCAGCCCGGAGACCTAGCGTTGTAATTATTCTGAGGCATGGTCTCTACAGTTAAGGTGCTGAGCACAAAGGTGTGCCAGCCTGGCCAAGTCCTCTGCTTACACGTGACCAAAAGTCCTTTTTTTGGTAAGCCAGTGTTCCAGAAAGGCAGAAATGGATATGCAATCTGCTTCACTGAATGCTTTAATAGTTGGTGTCATCTGTTGGCAGAGGTGCTCAGAAGACCTCAAAATACTAATCCCAAAAGGAACGTGACATGACTGAGGTTGCCTGTATGTTTGAAGAGATGAAAACGCTTTTTTGGGAGAATAGTGAAAGATAAGGTGGTCTGGTTTTGCACGACTGGCGCTGCACCGAGCTCTGCACACACGTGCACAGAGGCTGTTGAAGTTAGCGTGCAGGCTCTGTGCAGCTGCACCGGTCACCTCTCCTTTGGGCAGTCGCAGCTCCTGTCATCAGGTGTGAAATTCACACTATCCCCACTCAAATTGGCCCCAGGTGGTCATCTCGGCCGCGAGGTCAAGGCCAGCCTGCAACACCAGGACTGGACTGTGTTAATGTGGTGGCCTGGCAGCAGGCTGGCATGGAGCGTGTGTGTAATCACATACCACAGGGTTCGGTGATAAATTCAGGCTGACTTTACATGTTCTGTGGGGAACACCCAGTTTTTATTCCTAAACTTTGTATTGTAAATTTATGGAAATGAGCTCTATCAACATGAGTGTCCTTACGCTGTTATAACGGCAGCCTTAGTGGGGATGGTGGTGGCTTCCCCATCCGAAACAGAGTAAGCAGCACTTCAGTGAAATCCATGGGTGGTGACTGCTGTGACTTGCGGTTGGGACGCATTCTCTTAAACAGTTTGTGAGCCCTTTAGTGGTGGTTTGAGTGCTGGAAAACAAGCAGAGCAGTAGAGGAGGAATAGAGCTAGATCTTGTGTGTTGCACAAATGTAGTCATTCATGGCAGGTATCTAGGTGTTCTGATGGTTTGTGTATATATACTTTTAATTTTTTTTACAAGACGTGAAAGACACGTCAGTGCTGCACTGGGAAAGGCTGTGAACACCCTTATAGACAGGAAAGTGATATGAAGCAATTCAAGAGAGATGAAAGTATGGTTGGAAAACAACAATACAAGTTCCAACTTGGAAAAATGCAAACTGGAGAAAAACAACTTGAAACTCAAATATGCAGCAGGAATAAATTGTGTTGAAAAGATCTAGGAATGATAGCGGCTAGCTGATTGGAACTGATATTTCTCAAGCTGCAGAAGTGGGCAATGCGTGGGAAGGCACCCTCTTACATGTGGGAAGACAGAGCATGTGGAATATTGCCCTGAGCCCTGGGTACTGCACTTCTAGGCAGACAGAGGCATGCTGGAGGGGATTCAAGAACAGCAACCAAAAAAAAGGGGGGGAGGTTGTCTGTGAATACGCTCTCCCGTAATTCTTCTCCATAAAGTAGTCAAAAGATGAAAAAGAGGGAATGCGGTAGCTCTCGCCAGTGTTAAAAAGAAGTAAATATTAAGCAGATTTACTTAAGGCTGTATGCAGGGGGATAATCAGGAGTAATGGGAGTGCACCGAGAAAAGGAACATTTAACTGAATATCAAGAATCTCCTTGATGGAGAGATGTGCAGTGCCTTGCAAGGAAGTGGTGGAAACTTCATCCCTTGGGGACATCTAACACTTGACCACACAAAGCACTAGGAAGTTTATTAGCGGAAATGACTGCATTGGATAGGCAGGGGAAGTATGATACAAAAGATCACTTTCAATTTATCTGAATGTATGATATGAACGGAAAAATATGTACCAGGATGTTTGTGATTTCCACATTCAACAGTCTTAAGCTGCCTTCCATTTATAGTGATGATAGACTAATTTATTCCCAGGTTGCTCTTTTTTTCCACTGCACCAACTTTACCTTTCCTAAATCGTGCTGTGAAGCAGTAACCTTAGAGCACAGAGGAATGGGAGGCTTTTTCTCTGAATAAACAACAGTTTTGATGGAAATTCTCACTTTCTGGCTGGATAATGCCAAAACACAGGGCAGAATGTTGTCATACTGGATTTGTGGGTGTCATCTCAGTGGGGTGCTCCTTCTTCACTGCATTGGGAAGAAGCTTGGTGTTCTCCATGGAGGCACATAGCTTTTGTAAGTTCCCACGTGGTTTATGTGAGCCGCTTGCATTTGCCATCAAAATTGGCTGCCAGAATGTGAATTGCCCTGGTTGTTTAACTGGAATACGCAAAGATACACACACACCAAAAAAAGTTTACAGCCACAATGTTTTGGAAAGCACACGCCTCCCATCCATGCAAGTGCTTCCCCGTCCCGCCAGGCACTCGTGGCTGCGGGGGTACAGCAAGCACTGCGTTCCTGCAGGCTCCAAAGGCTTTTATTGTTGCCTAGATATTCAGAGATCAGGTGGTCAAGCTGTAGCTTCAGAGCAACAGGAGCTAACCAGGGAGAGGGGAAAACTAGATATAAATGTGCATCTGGATGTGCTGAAAAACCCAGCTTTGCTGCCGAGCAGCTCCTCGAGCGATGTCCCATTGCTGCAGCACTGGTTTAACCCCGTGCTCATTAGCCTTGACAGTCTCTCTTGACAGCATGCCCTCTCTATAATCTAAAGCTGTGCTTGGAAGATAAGGGCTTTGTGTACTGGCTATAAACAGCAAGGCTGGAGTGGAAATTCACAGGGCTGGAAGTCAGAGAGCAGCTTTGCGGCTACATCGAGAAAGCCTCATAAAGGCTGAGGGCTCCTTCTCTCGGTGCATTCAAAGCGGCTTCTCCTCCAATCTCTCACAGGGCTTCGTGCTTTTTGTTCTGCCTCCACCTCCACAAGTCCTTGTGCTGAAAGGTTTTTCTTGTTTTATTCTAGAATCACTTTGGATGCATTGTCCTCTCCCAAATGCTTTGTACTTTCAACAAAGCAAGCTGCTTGTATACCATTGCTGAGGGGGAGGGAAAATAGCAGGGCGGGAGGAAAAACACTTACCCTAGGAAACCTTTAAGACTGATTGTCTTTTGAAATGTCCATAGTTTCCATGATATTTGTCTTCTTGCACCTCTTGGCTTTTAATTGGTTTGGAAAATGCCTATGTTAATTCACTAGTGGAGTATTGAGAGCCCTCCCACCACCCTTCTCGCTCTGTGTTTTGTCAGATCTTGGGGAAAAGCTGGACTTGGGGCGTTCTCCATTAAAAGAAGGAGGAAAATCTAATGCTTCCACTTCTACGTGGTTAAAATGAAAAGAGCTGCAAGTGGTTCTCAGTAAAGCATAGGGGTAGGTTTGGTCAGTTCAAAACAGATTATTTGGCTTTGGCAAGAGAATATTATCTAATAGCCTTGGAAGTCATCTAAAGAAATTGCAGTAAGAGTAAAGACATCAGCTGTGAAAGGGTGCACAGCCTTTGAGCTTCCTACCCCTCTGTCCTCCAGCCTTTGTGTTGTCCCAGATTAATATTCCTTTTCATTCACCCAAATGCTTGGGGGTTTTCAGTGGGCTTGTCAAGGCAAACAATGTGAAAAATATGGGAAGCTAGAGAATAGGTTCCCAACCAGTATCTTGCTGGAGCCGTATTTTATGACCCTGAAGCAGATGCAGTGTCTTACTCCA
This sequence comes from Aquila chrysaetos chrysaetos, assembly GCF_900496995.4. Taxonomy (NCBI): domain Eukaryota; kingdom Metazoa; phylum Chordata; class Aves; order Accipitriformes; family Accipitridae; genus Aquila; species Aquila chrysaetos. The sequence goes on from NC_044020.1 coordinate 25,792,414, forward strand.
TTCAGCTCTGTCCTCGATGAACACATACTAAGTGTTACAAGAGCATCTGTAGCCCAGGACCTGGTGGGGACATAGGAAATAAAGCAGAAGAAATATTAGAGGTATACCCAGGTGCGCAGATGGTCTGGGGAGGTCCCCAGAGTGGGGAATTAAAGTAGCAAGCTGTTCATCTTTGATTCAGCTGTCTCGCTGGACTCCAGCATCCAGGCTCTTTTCCATTCCTGGGGCTTCTGCCTGCATCATCTCTCATATCCAGGGCCTCCTTGTCTGTCAGACAACACAATGAAAACCTAAACGTGGGCCCTTGGTATCGCCACCCTTCCTTCACTGCTGTTGCAGTAGCCCGGGTGTCCGTGACTCTGATCCTCTTAAGCCTCCTAAACAACATGGTGCTAAAACCTGCTTTTTTGGCTTGTTGCTTTGACCACCACATTGCTCATCAGTTTGCTTCCTTCTGCTGGATGACTCCTCTCCGCTTTTGCTTTTCAGGTCCCTCAAGAGTTGGCTGACCTTGCCCTTCTCGTCTAACAGATCTATCCCCCACGGCCTTTTCCAAAGGTGACCTGGATCTCACAGCCCAAAGCCCCATTCTGGCTGGGAGACACTCCCCCCAAACATCTGCAAAAATGTGTTCCTCTCCTTTGGATCTCTGAGAAGCCACCACTCCCCACCGGTGCCTACCATGTACACCACACCAGGAGCTGAGGCTGCCTGGTCACTGGCAAATAGCTTCCTTGTGTTATTGATAACTTGTCCTTCCCTTTCTCCTTTGCATGGGCCTAAACAAAAGTGAGATTGTGCAGATGATATTCACGTGACTTCATTAACTTCAGGCTACTAAATGAGGTGGAGCAAGTTAGGCTCCTTACAGAGTCAATAAAGGAAGAAGACATCTCCTAAACCTCTTAAGTTGTCCTACACTTCTCCACCGACTGCATAGAGATCTTCTTTATCTAACTTAGGTTAAAAAAAATATCCCCCTGAGGCTCCTTCCCCTTCTTCTCTATGTCCAGCTCCTTTGCTGAGAAAGAAAGTGTTAGGGAATTATGTGTGTAGCAGAGAAAGAAAGGCAGGCGCTGATAGGAAGGGGACAGGGAGGAGAGAAACTGATGGGAGATGAGGATGAGGAGACTGGGGTGATGTGGATGGGAATGGAAAAAACAGGAGATGAGATGAGGTAGTGGGAAGGATGCAGAGATCCTGAGGCAGAATTGAAGAGGTGGAAGTGGAGGAAAGATAAATGCAGAAGAGACACTGAGGGAGAAGAGGAGAAGAGAGCAGCAGGAGGCAATATGATGTTTATCAGAGAAGTGTTTGTAAGTGGGCAGGCAGGTAGAAGCCACCATGAAGGAAAGATGCATTTGAAGTGATACCAAATGGGAGTCTGGGAGAGAAAGGCCAGCGGCGATACTAAAAAGCTTGAGGAGAAGACCCTAAAGGGAGACAAAATCCAGAGGAAAGAAGAGGGTGGGTTCAGGAAACAAACACTGGCAAACATTTTTCAAGGAATGACACTGTGCCAGAGGAAGGTTTAGTCGAACCCAGCAACAGAAACGTTCAGAAAGGAAAGAAAAGAAAAAAAAAAAAAGCAGCAATAAGTGGAGGACAAATGAACAGAGGAAAGGCACTAAAAGAAGAGTAGGCACAGAGAGCAAGGGTCTCGGCTTGCTGCCCTGGAGTCTTTCCAGGGACTTTAGCGGGAGCAGGTTGGGCCCTGGGGCATTTGAAATGACTATTGCACAGAACTTTAGCCAAATCTTGTTCTCATAACTCCTATGTAAAAATTATATATCTTCAAAGCTGTTCTGGAGATGTATGTATGCAGCCCCAACCCTGCCAATCCCTGCACTGTAAAATCCTAGATGATTACTGCTCTCCCTGGGGACTGACTTAGAATTGTGCTCTCCAAGTGTGTAAACACTTGCTGTTTGGGTTGCACCTTGCCACTGCAAATAGAACCACTGACTTACAAAGTACAGCAGCTTAACTCTCAGTAAAATAGATGCAGATCAAGGTGTCACAGAGTTGGGCCCAAGACTGCTCCCTGGGGAAGGTTCTGTGCAAAGGTCCTTTAGATGGAGTCCCTGCGAAGCAGCGGTTTCCAGCTGGGATGGTCCCTGTACTTTCTTAATTAGTGAATTTTTGATCAGTGATTTTTGAAGGCTGTTCCCTGCTAGACTGTTATCGCCCTTTCTTTCCTCCATCCTCTTTCCTCCCAAAGAATGACCACGGTGCCTCTGAAAGCAAACAAAGCACAGGACAGGTTTGGCAGGACCTTTCAAAAGGAAAATATTCCCTCTCCGTCTGAGTGGTTATGAATAATGATCTCTGTAGCACATTTAGTTCAGACTTCAAAGCCTTTGTCACCGAGGTTGTGTCAAAGCTGATTTGAAACACAGACTGACATAAGTGAAAGAACTCGCAGGAAACACAATTCTTGCCCAGAACAGATTGTCAGAGTACCTTTGGCCACCTGGGTTAAGCTGCTTTTTCTAAATGATTAGATTTCTTTTCTTAACACCCTCTCCTGGCTTTCTGTCTGTTGTTCCTCTTCCACAGGGAAGCGCGGCTTTCAGTGCCGCCAGCGACAAAGGCAAAGGGTGCAAAGCTGCTGAGCATCTTCAGAAAAGGTTCCTCTGCAGCGTCGTCGGCACCTGTGTCTGGAGCCCAGCCTGGCGCAGCTGCCCCGGGCACCGCTGTCGCGGTGCGGTGACCCCACCGCTGCCTTTGCACGGGCTGCAGCAGATTTGCCTGCCTATCGAGCTGCGTTTGATGAAGATCAGAGTCGAAAATAAGGCTAGATGAAATCTGCTCAACTCATTTCTGTACCCCACCCTCTGTAAAGCACTCAGCCTCTCGCCCTTCCTCCTCCTCGCAAGAAGAGAGCTCTTGTGGTTAAACCTTTGCTAAACCAAGATGCAAACTGCTCGGATGCCAGGGTGATGAACATGAAACGAAAAGCACATGAAAGCAACCACCCAGCAGTCCTGCCACAGCTGGATGGAGCCCAGTCATCGTTAGGCTAACTACCTGGGCATGACATTGCCCTTTCCAAACTCTGGCAATGTATGCTCTTTCTCCGAGCCAAATACAGACGCCTCCATCCACTTAAAAAAAAAAAAAAAAACAACAAGCAAAACCCCACAGGTAGATATTGCAGATAGTCGGTGCAGCAGAACGTTCTGGAGCCCACCTTGCTCCTAGAAAAGCAGGAAGTGTTGCTAAACCTTCTTTCTTTTTTTTTTTTTGGCCACAGACTGATGGCACATTGTCTACATCTACCTCTGTTTGCTGCGGCTTGCTGACGGAGGGGTGGTGATCACCCAGACCGTGATAACCCTGCAGCTGCTGAGCGTGGCCAGCACCCACCTCGCAGCATGGCGAAAGCCCACGGACAAAATGGGCTCCTTGTTCAATTTCGGTGCGTACCTGCTTTTTGGCAGAACCTCACGGTGTCTGCTCTAAACCAATTGCTTTTGTGCTTGTGTATGTGTATGTACATATAGGTGGCCCATAGCGAGTGTGGAGCAATTTTAGTACTTCTAGGCTCTAAAAGAAATGCCTCAAATCAGGGTGATTAAAAAAAAGCAGAGAGCAGAGGAAAACAGACAGTCTCCAAAATTGTAAGAGGAATTTTGCTGGATTTTCGTAGAGGTAGAAATCGGGTTGGATTCTGCCAGGCATTGTGGAGGCTGAACGCCGCATTTGACTCAGTGGCCAACTCAGATTAGGGGTGCGGACCCAGATTTTGGAAAAATGCGCTGAGTTTGCGTGCCTCTGTTTTTGGATGCCAGCAACCTGTTTTTGCAGAGGCACTGAGTTGTTTTTTTGATCTCAGTAGGAGTTCTGGGTGCATAATACTCATGCAAATCAGGCTGCAGGTATCTGAAGTCAGGCAGCCAAAAACACAGGCGCCCCAAATTTGCAGGCTGCTTATTATGTAAACGCAGCTCAAAAATCTCTCCGCATTTAATTTTCCCATGTTGATAATGCTGCGACTCTAAAACATTCCTCAAATGGACCCTGGGACGAGAGTTAAGCGATGATTTAACAGGAGAAAAAAGCATCCCAGTCAGTGACAGCCACACTTACTGTATAATTGACAGGAAATTATGGATCAAAAGACCTAGAGTTTACTTCTGACTCTCCTTGCCCGTCCTATGTCCCTGAACATATCGAGTCATTTCTCTGTGGTTCTGGTTGTCCACACCAAAAGTACTTACCTTGAAGACGTGCTACAAGCTGTTCTTAGTGTTTGCAAAACCCCATGGGGAGGTGATCATGGTTTTGCTCAGTGGCTAAGGTGAATGTTTTGGGGAAAACTGCTGGTTCAAGGCAAAGAAGATCAGGATTTTTTTCCCCCTAGAAAAATGAAAAAAGAAGCCCAACTATTTCATGTCATCTTGAAATGCAATACATGATCCAGAGTGGTATAGTCTCGTTCTTACTCCTGTTATTTAATATCTTCCTTTTAGAAATTTAGGTCAATCTTTAAATGAAAATTTCCATCCTGAAGTGAAAAAATCAAAAAGTTTCCATTTGACATTTCTGGAACAAATAATTTTTGAGTATGCCAGACTAAACTTTTTCAGTGCTATATCTTTTTTTTCCTGCTTTTTTTCAGCTGGAGCTATTTGCTTCACTTGACCTAAACTTGCAGTTCTTGTCAGTCCATCTGAAATGCCATTTTCCCAGAAAATACAGTATTCGCAAAAATAGTTCATCCAGCTGAACCCAGGCAGAGGATTTTAGTCTCATCTAGCTGGTTGCCGATTTGTAAACTGGCCGGCAGCCTGGAGCTTGGTAGTCAAGTTGCCAAATTGTTCTTTATTTGTATTGAATGAACTTCTAGGAACTCCAGTGAGAAAGCAGGGCCCTGTTTTATTAGGCACCACACATCCATGTAAAGCCAAGCTTACCCGTGCTGCAAAGAGTGTATTTCTACCAAGTAATGAAATCAGCTGGAACAAAAGGGTATTTGTGGGCTGCAAATAAACTAGAAGCTTCTGCTGAAAAGATAATCGAGAGAGTATGTGCCTTGTCCAGAGGCATTGAAAGCAACGGGAGCCTAAGGGTGGGAGACTGGGAGGTAACGCAAGCTACATTTGGATGCTGGCTTGGCATTTTGTTCATGGATAACAGGCAGCGGGGGTGCTGGGGAGCTCCTGCGCAGCCCTCCAGCAGGAATCTCTTCCCTGGCTTCAGAGCGGCGTTGTTCTTCTCCTCAACTCTCTTGCTGGAAACGTGGTGCCAGCGATACAGAAGATTGGACGTCGAAATGCGATAAATGCCCCTTTTGCAGTTTCTTTTCTGTTGCGTTTCTGAAGCAGAAAATAAAAGTGGGTATTGGTGGCGGCGATGGGGAACTTCCAAGTGGCTTTTTCTGGGCCGGTTCAAGGCAGGAGCCTGCGGCACGCGGGGTGGAAAGTCTGGGCATCGGACAGCCCAGCCGCTCCCTCGGCCACCGCGCCGCAGCGCAGGCAGCGCAGGCAGCGCAGGCAGCGCAGGCAGCAGGGACCCGGTCAGCACACCCGGGCTGCCCAAAGGGCTGGTGGAAACCTGCCTCGCACCCTCTAAGATGCCACCAAAGTCAGGGCGCTGCTGCAGCAAACTCCCCCCCCCCCCCTTTTTTTTTTTCCTGATGGAAACAAGGGCCGTGAGAAAATTTCCACGGGGGGTGCCATTGGCTCTGCGGTGCCCACAAGGAAGGAAGGAGCTGACGGACCTGTTCTGGAAAGGCTGCGAGCGGGGAGAGCGCTTGCGAGTACCTCGGCTGCACCGATGTCCTCGCCGGCCGCGGTGGGATGCCTCCCCATGCCTCCGTTGGGGCAGCAGCCGCAGCTCCGGAGCAAGGGGATGCTCAGCCGGGCAGGGGAGAGGACCTCTCTCTCAAAGCATGAACCTGCTGACGTTCCCCTTCCCCAGCGCTGCTGGGCTGCTGCTCCACTGAAAAAGCAGTCCCCCATGGGTGCAGAGCTGTTTCTGGCACGGCTTGTCCTCCAAGAGAGGGAGCCCACCCCGGAGAGGGTGGCCCGGGCTCCCAGGGCAAGTCGTGCCGCTGAGGATGGTTTCAGAGGTTGCAACATGGAGCCGGGCTACGAGGAAGCCGAGATTACCACGGCATGTCCTCCTCTGCCCCGCCGTGCAGTCGGTTTCCCTCCAGGCGCTGTGTGAGAAAGTGAGTGTGGATTTAATTGCCGTGGTGGCACAACATCCAGATGTTTTGAATACTTCTGTAGATTCCTCCTTGTTTGTGATGTGGTTAGGGTTGCTGGCAGCAAGGTGGGGAGCGTTCTGCTTTGTGTCAGAGGAGAGAAAGCGATAACCCGCTGGGATGGATGGGTGTCTGCTGCTCACGGAGCCACCGCTGCTGCTGCCCACAGTGCTGGGGGGGGGGCACGTTGGAGCTGGAGAAGTGCGGGACCCCAGAGGCCCCTTGGCAAGGTGGGGACGGTCTGGCGCAGGCACAGCAGCTTGGGGGCTCAGCCCTCGGCCGGGGGCTGGAGGTGGAGGTGCAGAAGCAGGGAGCGAGGGCTTCTGCCCCACTCAGCTCCACTTCATCATAGCCATAGCTCTGGAATGAAGATCTGGCATCCATTTGATCCCGCTAACACCTCTGGGTGAAGCACTTCTAGATGGGGTACGAGTTTGTGACTGGTTGCAGTTGCTGAGATGTTCTGAGTATGATGATGCTGAGGGTCTTTAGAAATTTAAGCATTATATATTGAAAAAAGGCAATGTTGGGACATACAGATGGTCCACAGTTATCTACCATCAGAATGGAGTGCCTGTCTTGTTTATGAAGTGCCTTGTGTTCAGTATGACCCCTAAGTATGAAAGCAGCACTGGTTAAAACAGGTTTTTCTCTCTAAGAGGTAAGGTACTCCTGCGAGGAGCAGGGAGCTGGACTCGACGATCCTTATGGGTTCCTTCCAACTTAAGATATTCTATGATTCTGAACAAAACCTGACTTGGTCAGGACACCAGATGCAAATCTCCTGGGGGGTTCTGGATGCAGAGCTGGGGCTAAGTGTTGCCTCTGGCCTCACCTCCAGCTGGACCTAGCCAATGCATCCCACTCCCCTTGCAGTTCCTGGCAGTCCACACCCAGCTCACGGCCCCGTGCCACTGGAGTTATTGACTCCAGTTAGATCCCAAGAGTACAAACTTCCAGCCCTGCAGTTCAGCTACTGGTAACTGAAACTCCTGTGAAGTCCTACAGTATGTGGACAGGGTAGCGGTGGGAGCTAGCGTATGCTTTATATAGGTGTGCAGGACAGGTCCAAGTACTAACCAGCATTAAAGGGTGACTGCATGAAACAAAATTAAACTACTGTTTGAAATATTTGCTGCAAGTGCTTACAGAGGATTATGCATGCACTCTTCTTTGACTGGACCACGCATCCCAAGACACAGCTCAGATTGCAGATGAAGCACCTCTCTAGCCGAGGATGTTGCTTTGGAAGGGCACTGCCTGCACCTGCCCGAATGTCTGGATATGAACTGTCACTTACTGCTTTCAGTCTGTCTGATAAGCGCTACGCACTGATCTTAGCTGGGCTCTCATGCTGACGGCTGCTGAGTTTGCGCTTCTGCATGCAATGGTGGTAATGGATGTTGCGGTTCCCATCTTGGGTCAGGTGTTTGATTAATGTCAATCTGGTTTCATTCTTGCTGTGCCAGTTTATCACACTGAGTTACAGGGCCCTGCTTCCTGGGAAGGTGCTTTGGGGAACAACATGCCAGCGTTGGCAGAAGCAGAAGTTGTTGCAGACCTAGGCTGTATTTTCTGCAATCTCCTTCTGCGGTGAGTGCATGCAGCTGTAACTTTCAACAAGCTCCTTCTCCTTGTATCTTTGTCTCCTTGATGGAACAAACAGCCCCTGAGCATCCTTTTCTCCCCTCCTAAAGTTGGGAGATCAGCTCTGCATCTGTGGCTGTAGCTATCCCACTAGTAGGGTTCCTCACCTTATCGGCTGAACCTGTTCCCTGAAAGCTAGTGCAAAGATCACGCGGGAGGAGCTTTTTGTTTTGTTTTTTTTTAAGAAGAAAAATGTTTCTGCATTTTATATATAGTCTAAGGGCCCACACAAAGAAAAATTTTCTAATTGTTCCTGATGCAATGTGTTTGGCAGTGAGAAAAAATGTGGGTGGGGAGTACAACACCTATTGCAATAGCCTTCTTACCTCCTTGTAGGGGGAGGGAAGAGAACGAAAACAATTTGTCTTTGGCAAGTGTTTGTGCTTTTCTGTAGGGCTCAGAAGAGGAGCCTGAAGTTGTTGACTATAAATGCAAGCAAAGGTCTGCACACCTAGCGTAGTATCTGTGCAAAGGTGCAAAAAAACCTAAGCAGCCTGCAGGGTTAAATTAAATTAACGAATGTGATACATTTAGGGGAAGAAACAGAGTGGAGGAGGGACCAGCAGCCAGGACTATTTGGTTGCATTGTTGGCTTGGAAAAGTGATTCATCGTGTGCTTGAATAAGTCAAATCCAGGAGGTGCTGGGGTGCACAGCAGGAGAAGTGGCTCTGCTGCCGGCACGCTGCCCGCGCCAGCAAGTGGTCACGCTCGGGGGATTTCTGGAGGCTGTGGCAACGGGAGCTCCTCCCGCGATGCTAAACAACAAAACTGACCCCCCCCAAAATCCCCTTGGTGTTTTTCTTGGACTTCACCACACAGCAAAGGACCAGAAGGGTTCAAGGGGAGGCGAAATGGCTCAGGGGTAGTCGGGGACATCAGGAAAGTACCCGCTGCCTCTGGGAGCAGAGCAACACCCGTCTAGCTTGCAACACCCATCGTTTTTCCCCAGCTCATCTTCACTGAGGCTGCAAAGATCAAAATAGTGGTGGGAGCTGGCAAGTGAATATCCTGTGGATTTCAGAGCCTGGGAATTACAGCAATCTTGTGTGGAGGTGGTTACTTCTGTGGCCAACTCCTTATCCAAGACGAAAGGGCTGGTTTTTGGAGGGTGCTGGAAGTGCGCGCCGCAGTGCCAAGGAAGCAGCCGGGAGACTGTGATGTGTTTTGGATAATCAGATGTAACTTGTACTGAAGTGAACTCTCTTTCTGGCAGAGTTTTATCTTGAAAGGATGGAGCTTCTCTCTAAAACCTACACGCAGGGTGGTCTTGCCACCGGAGACCACCGGTGGAGGGCAACAGCGTTGTCTGGGGAGATGTGGTGCAGCGCCTGTGAAAGACGGCAGGGTCCAGCCACGGGAACTGGGGCTTCCCGTACGAACTGCGGGAGTGCCCTGTGCTGCTGCTTGGATCTTCGGAATTCCTCTGCCTCCCTCTCGTTCCGCTGCCCGGCCACGAAAGGCGTGAAACCCCAGGCAGAGGAGCTGTAGGCTCTTTTGAAGCAGACCTGTTGGGTTTGTTGGCCGCTCTCAGATGGTTGCAAAGAACACTTGGGGGTGTGTGTGGTGTAACTGAAAGGGAGAAAATAAATGGCGAGGGGTGCAGTTGAAACCCTCGGAGAGCTGTGCACATACGAGCTCTTTTAAAGCACGTCAGCCAGCTGCCTGCACCTGCTCAGATAGCAGCACAGCCACTAGCTTTGCTGTTCTGCAGTGTGCAAAGGCCGTGCCGTGCCCCAGGAATTCAGTTTTCCAGCCTGATTTGCTTGGAAGTGAATTGCTGTAGAGCTGTGTTGGGTAGGGACGGGTGGTTAGATGACAGAAAACACAAAGAAAATGGCAGCGTGGAGCTCCGTGGGAAGCAGATGGCTACAGAGAGCTGGCCCAAGTGGGGATCTGGCTGGGCTGCGGTTTCCCGATTGCTTTAAGCAGACCGAAGTCTTCTCCTCTCCCTGCTTTGGGATGCGTGTTCCCGCTGTCCATCTTGCAGCAGCATTGCTGTTTGCGCAGTTGGGCGGTGAGTCAGATCGTGGAGCTGAAGCAGCTGAAAACCAGCCTCTTCTTTCCGTCCAGGTTATTTTTGCCTAGGTCAGTGTGCGTGGTGGCTGCCCAAGGGCTGGTGCTGGCACTGGGAGGGTGGTGGGAACACGAGGGAGGACCTGGGTTTACCAGAGTAACACCCGAGGCTGAAGGTGTGGGGGAGAGGCTCCTTGGGGTAAGCCGGGTTGCATTGGCTGCTCCACAGGATGGGTCACAGGAGCGGTTAGAGCTGGGAAGCTGGTTCTCTACCCTATTTTTGTCCTTTTTTCCCCTTGTTAGCGTCAGTCACAGCTGTGTGTGCCTCTCGTTTCTGCAGCTGCTCCTGGAAGCAGTGTGTTGTCTCCTGCTGGTTTGTGACAACTCACACTTGCTGGTGGGCTGACACCTCTTCTTTCCCACATAGGCACATCCATTCCTGTATTCAGACAGATTTACTGTGCTACATTCTCAATTTGGTTGCACGTTAAGACACTGTTAATTTTCACGGATGCAAAAGCTGGCCTACACACTCAGGGACAGTTCCTGTGTCCATGGCCCGTGATTTATATTCAACTTTGTTTTGTTTCAGCATTCATAAGATTTAAATTATGACCAAATAGTTTGCCTGATTGGTTATGTTATTACCACAGCAGCTGAGATATAATCTGTGAAGCTGGAGGTAACACCTCTTGGTTTGAGTCCTGGTGGAGGATGGGGGCAGATGTCACCTCTGCGGAATGAACTCCTTGGGGAAGCTGGGCTTAGCAATAGAGCGGGTTACCACCCCTCAGTCATAGCACAAGGCCTGTGAATTTTTTTTGTGGCTTCCTAGGGATGCTGGTAAGACTGCTATGAAATGGGAGATAAAAGAGCAAAAGACGACAGGACAGTTATTTTGTGGAAATTGCTCACTCATTGCACACAGACCCCATGTGGCTGGGACCCACAAGAGGCATCTATCTTACATAAAAAGTAACAAGGTGGAAAAAGTAGGAGTGAACTAGAGACAGAAGATGCTCATTTTCTGACTAGGACTGCTTAAATGGCTCTTGAAAAGGTGAATAAATTGTTTTTCCCTTTGCTTTTCTGGCAAGTCAGCCTTGGCTCTAACGCGCTCATTACAAATAACCTTGTGCCCATCTCCAACAGGTGGAGAGGAGCAGGATCGCTCTGCCCTCCTCTCCGCAGCAGCAGCTACAGCTGCTCAGCAAAACCTCACAACACTTTCTTTTTTTGTTGTTTTCTTTCCAAAAAATGACTTCTCAACCCGAGACGTGAGGCTTGGTTGACATTTTGTGGAGGACGGATGAAAAAGGGCAGAACTGAAAGTCTTCCTTCTTTTATAAACAAAAGCCGGGAGAAAAACAGTTGTTTTGAATTTAAAGAAATGTTTTCATTGGAAAAATGAATAATTTCCTGAAAGACTTACAACCAAATGAAAAATGTTTCCTTCTTTCTCAAATTCTTTTGGATAAATATTTACCCTTTTGCAATCGGCCTCTCACACCCGTAGCTGTGCTCTGATGTTTGCTTTTCAGCAGGGACTGGGCATCTGTCCCTCTGTCCCTTCCCATGCTGCGCACGTCTGCTTCGGCCACAGATGCTCCACTTAGGGGACATCCCCCGTGGCCCCAACCCTTTTGGTGATGGTCTGGAGCACGAGAGCTGAGTTCATAATCCCAAGGCAACTCACCATTTCTTCTCTCAAACACCACCTGAAAAGGTCTCCATTGGGTCACCTGCCATGAAGGTAAAAGGGTGGCTTTATCCTGCCTTGCTAGCGTGTCTTTGTCATCTGCGCGTCCCAAACCAGAAGCATTTGGGAAAACAGATGCATGTCTCCAGCGTGTCCCGCCAGGTCTGTGCAGATGTCTTGGGTATCTCAAACGGCGCTTGTGTTTTGCTCCTGCCCTCCCTCCGTGGAGACCAGCCCTTGCACTGAAGTTTTCCAAGGGGTGTCGCTTGCCCAATCCCTTGTCCACCGCTGAGCACCGCTCCCTGAGCCAGGCTTCTGCAAAGGTGGGAGCAAAGGGGCTCTCTGAGCATGCGGACGTGGCGGGGCCTTGACATTAGGCAAGGAAAACTCTGCTAGATCCCAGCCATTTAGAAAGAGCAATACAAGGTACCCTTAATTGTGTGGAAATAAAGAATCAATGGACATAGGAGCCTACAAGAGCAGTCCGACTTCCAAATGCAAAGCCAGTAGTTTCTGTTGACTTCAGTGAAAACTGTGGGTTAATCAGTCCTTTTGGAAATTGGGCCATATGGTCTTACATCTTGAGATGGACTTGGCGTAATTTTATGAAGTGTTTCTTCTTTGTACACCAGACTTATCTTTTGGTGTGAAAACGTTTCTAATGAAACTCTTCTAATTGGAAAACACATGACTTTAAGACCCTGGACACCCAAGTCCTTGATAACTGGGTCTGAGACTGATTTTGTGCTGTCAGTTCATCTGTGTTGGGAGCTGACGGATGTCAGTGCTAAATCCAGGTCTCCGCAAAGTACCATCAAAACAAATTGTTATGTTTTTCACTCCAGGGTGGGAATTGGCTTGGTTGAGGAGGTTGCTGTGGGGGCTAAGTTTCATTTTTGTAGCAAACCCTCAATTTTTCCTGGGTAGGATATTTTCGGTGGACACCACTCAGATCTCTGTGTTGCACAGATTTTATACAGCCCTAATTTCCATTGGCTTTAGCAGAGCAAAGGTGTCGCTTCATGCATGAAATTGTCAGTGCTGGAATGGCAGATCTTCTGGCCTGTTTTCCTCCTCTTCCATGTTGAGGGAATTTCAGCAGTGGCTTGGACTATGTGCATTGAATGCTGGGTGATGTACTGGCCCTGTGAAATTTGGTTGCCTGTTAATTATTCTTGCTTGCTGATTCCACTGAATTTTTAGGAGTTAACTGGGATGCAAGCTGGGAAGGCATGTGAAGAGGAAGAAACCTTCGTCTGTGAGACAGCCTGTTCCCGAGAGCATTCACCAACACTAAGAACATTTTGGAAAGAAATAAGGAAACAGGCAGCCTCTTTTGCTGATGCATTTACTACTGTATTTGCAGGCAATCTCCTCAGGGGAGAAAACGTCCCACCCTAGCTAGAGGGTTGGAAGAAGCATGGTTGTTGGGTCACCTGGGCCAAAATGGCACCTCGATGTGGGTTTCTCCCTTTCCCCTTTCTGTTTCACATCAGCCAGTTCCCGAGAGATTGATGTGCTCTCTGGAGCCTTTCCTGCAGGAGCGGCCGAGGCAGCACCCCAAGAGACAAGTGTGGCTGCGTCCTGCAGCCCCCCGAGCCGGGAGCAGCCCCTCCAGGAACCTGTTGTACAACGGAGCTTCAGTTCCTCCCTTGCATTCTGCTTATTTAGTTGGGGAAAAAAAAGAGGAGTATGAGTTGCACCGATTGCAGTCAGTAAGGCTCTTCGTGTATGGGCGGGAATACTACGGTTTACAGGATTTAGTGAAGAAAAGCAAAATCAGAGCTAATGATTGGAAGTGGAATTAAGATAACAGTTAAACAGAAAGGAAAGAACAGAGTTTAATGCAGGGGATGATTAACCTTTGGCACAGAGGAGGTGGACTCCTCATTCTGCAGGTCTTCGAATCGAGACTGGTTCATATCCTGCAAGCTTGCATTAGCCAAGCGAAAGTTACTGACCTTGGCTCTGCCCTTGGGAAGGCATGTGGTGAACACTCCCAGCTTTCACCTTTGTGATCATCCAAACTGACTCTTTACTTGCCTCAGCTTTCGTGCCATCCCTGCTTCTTCTCCTCACTTTCTTCTGACGGGTCATGTGCTCACATCTTTATGGAGCCCACGGGAAACAATACCCGCTTTGTTCGAGCTGTCTTCACTCCAGTTCCTTCCTTTACCTTGTCAAACACCGGGAAGGGTTGACTTGAAAACTTTGTCCATTTAGCAGAGCTTGGCTTCAAGTCAACAACCCCAGGCTAACAGTGTTTATCAGGCGGCAGGAGATCAATTCTAATTCCTGAACAGTTATCATTCTTCCTGTTGAGGCTGTTCTCCAGCACTTTGAGATGCTGAGAAACTTTACGCACAGGTGTTTGCAGGAGGCAGAAAGATTGATGTGTCCCTGCAGGTTTTACAACTGATCATATCGGTCATAACAACCTCTATTGTCTTACGGGAGGGCGCTGTGTTTTCTTTTTTTCCCCTAAATGTTGGTTGTAGTTTGCGGGAGCCAGCTCGGTGCAGTCACAGAAAGAGGGTCTGTCCGGTGTTAAATTGGTATCTCAGCCTGGTTCCTGCGCTGGAATATATCGATGCTTTGCTGAGGCTGGCAGAGATGCACACACTTGCTTTTGTTGACAAATGGACAACATTGAAGTAAAGGTGTGTCCTGCTCCAATTCTCTATAGCAATTGCCAGATTATTTTTTTTTCCATTTGTATGTTTAGCCTGCCTCAGTCTGACAAGAATCACGAGAAGAAATTGGTGTCCTGCAGGGTGAACCATTACACACAACCAAAGCCTTTCCTTTCAGTGCCAGCGGCACACGGCGGGCGGAGAGCCGGTCAATAAGCAAACCGGTTGCCTGGCTTATGATGATCAACCGTGGAAGATAGTCGTTAAGCACTGTTAGTGCTGTTCTTTTGAGCAAATGAGGGCTGTCGCATTACTGCCACAGGGGAGGAGGAAAAAAAGCCCGTTTCATTCACTGGTGACATTGCCACCGTTGGAGCCAGCTCGGGCTGAGCGAGGGGGCTGGCACGGGGCAGGTCCCTGCGTGCTCGGCAGCGAGGCACGTGCCGCTGTGCATGGCACGCCGACGTCTCTCCGTGTAGGGGACAGCTGGCTGCCGAGCATCCACATCCCGCTCCCTTTTTCTTAAGGCAGCAAGGTGAGGAAAGAGCGGGCTGGAGGGATGAAGATGGAAAGACAGACTCTTGCCTCTCTTTTTCTGCCTTGGCTGCAAAATGACATATAATTTTTGAGTTGGTTGGGGAAAACAGGTAGGAAGACCTAGAATGAATAAACGGAGGTGATTTTGTTCACCAGTGGGCACAGTCCCGTCTTACATTTTGTGCTGCAGTTGCAGCTGCCCTGCCATTGATTTCTTGGCACCTCATGTCCTTGCTTCTTTTGGAAGTAGGTGCTGGGAAGCTCATCCTCCAGCATTGTCCAACTCTCTTTTGGGCTCTTAGGAGGCTGTCCAGTGAGGGGAAAGCTTGAACTGGGCTGCATCCCATTCCTTCCTCTCTCCCCAGCCTCCTCCTCCTTGCTGGGCCTGGTGGGATGGCAGCACGCATTCAGCTGTTTCTTCTGAAGCAGCTCATGAAGTAGGGCACCGTTCTCCTACCAGGTGGGTATAATTTGGCATGACTTCCAGTTCCGCTGGGCTTTGCATGGCGTGAGAAGGGATGCTGCTGTCTGCAGATCCCTGCGTGTGTGGGAATCCAGTACGGAGAGAGCTGACATGCGGTAGGTCCACCTGGTCCTGTGCTATTAGAATACTTACACCAACACACCAGTCCTTTCTTTCAGGTGATTAATGAAGCATGCTTGGGTTTTGGCTTCATACCATGGTAGTGCATCCTCTCTCTCCTCCTGCCCTCACAGCTTTCATAGGTGGCTCTTTCTGCATTGCTTGGAAGCTGCTTGCGTTACAAACTGAAGTCGGGATTGTCAGAATCAGTGTAAGTCTCTGAAGGGAAAAAACCATGTGCTTGTTTGCTTTTGCCTCACAGGTGGAGTCTCATCTGGGAGAAGCGAAAACCTTTCTGCTAAGTATTACTTTAAAATGTGTTTCTACATAATTAAAAAAAAATGCTGCTGCCAGTACCTCACCAGCAGTCTCTGTAAGTCCCAGGGTTGCGTGGACAGTCATTGAGGTCCTCTCTGACACCCTTGCAAAATCTCTCCTGGTCAGCACTGGGGAGCGTTACGGAGGAAGCGTGCACCGTCATGCCTGTGGTAGCCGTAGGCTGCAAACGTATGCATCATCCATGATCCCCGTGCTGGTGTTGGCCTGGTATAGCTCTCCTATACAGCTGAATTAATTAATTTTGAAAATGGGAGAGGAAGACGTATCCGGCATGCACTGCTGGGCCTCTTCTGTCCTGCAGCCTCCAAAGGATGTTCTCTAACAGCTCTCTGGGCTCGAGACTAGTTCTTGAGCTGAGACTAATCCTCACTGGAGCGATGGCCAAAACCACTGAGAACTTGCTCCTTACGCCTTCAACCTGCAGCGTTTGCTGTTGTTCAGAGTGCACAGAAAGCTGTGAGACGGTGTAGGACAGATCTATTTCTTCTTTTAAAATGAAGGGAAATGGCCCGAAGGGACTGAATTATGGAGCAACACACTCCTTCTTGCCTGATGTCTTGGTTCAGAGAGGGCTTTGTTTAGTGCTTACTCCTTTGCTTTGTGGTTTAAAAACAACAGCGAAAGAAAAACCAAGAACAAATACTGAGCAAGGAGCAGCTGAGTGGATAACCCACAGATCAGCCAAATTATCGTGGGGGCATCCTGAGCCGTAGCTGGGATCCAAACGAATTAACCTGCCACTAATTACTCCCAGCAGAGAGCACCAGCTGTGGCCCATGTGCCGCTGACCAGAGGCGTTTGCCGTGGCGTTTGGTGGCACCTCTCCGGAGCAGCGCGTTAAGGAACCCTCCGGGGGCCTCACACGGCCGTAAGGACTAGTAACCCCGCTCCGCAGGAGCCAAGGGCCGCCGTCGGAACAAGTTTGGAGAACAAGTTTGTGCCGCCTCACCTTGCTGTCCCCTAAGCACCCGGTGGCACAGAGGTCCCTGTGCCTTGCCTGGTTAGGAGTGAAGACAGGCAAATACAGTCCCCCTGGTGCTGGAAGGGCAGCATATTAGCGGCAGCGTTTCTAGGCTGGTTTGCAAAGATGAACACTACAGGAAAACCTCTTGCTCTCAAACTCCTTGACCTGGCCTGTTTAGCAGGATAAAAAAGATGCAACAGTCAGCACACCACCTCATTTTTGTGTTTTTGCTTCTATATTCTCTCCAAGAGAAGGAAGGAGAACCAGGCACACCCACCTAGGCACTAGTGAGGTGCTTTGCTCATCTCTCAGGGCAGGCAGCAAAGGAAATACTCCAAGGGACAGTCTTAACTTCTCGAACAACGCTTCCCAGGGAAGATCCAGGCACTGATCGCACGTTTGGGCATGGGAAGCCTGCAGGTTTCTTTTCGTGATTGAAAACAGCTGCTATGTGCTGCAGATAGTTGGGTACCATAGTTTTTAAAAAGAAAGGACCTTGTAGCAATGATTGCACCAAGAAAATTTGGCATTCCCACTTTTATATTAAATTTTTTTATTGAGATGATGTAATTACAGGCATTTTAAAAATTATTTGCAACTCACTGGCCCTGAGAATAGGCTTTTTTGTTTGTTTTTGTTTCGTTACATTCATTTGATTCAGTCCCTTAGCCCCACACCTTAAAAAACCAAAAAGCCATCATCAATAAAAACAGACTAGAATTTTATTTAAAAAAACAGACCTCGAACTGATGCATTCTGGATTTGCACACGGTTGCAGTCTGACAAAAAGATCTGGAGAATGCATGCGCGGAGTTTGAAATCTGGGGAGGGCGGCAGCGACTTAGTGTTCACAGAAAGGGCCCCAGTAGTGTTCTTTGGATGGAGAGGCAGTCAAAAGGTTTCAAACTTAAATCAAAAAAATGTTCTGCTGTGGAACTGCAGCCTGTCCTACCTGACGGGCTTGTGGCTTGTTCAGGCTTGTAGCAAGGTGATGGCAATGAAGGTCCCACTTAACTGGACAGTGTGAAGATCCTTTGCTGGGTGTTGAGGTTGGCAGGGACCTCTGGAGGTCATCTGGTCCAACCCCCCCACCTGCTCAAGCAGGGCTACCTAGGGCCAGTTGCCCGGGACTATGTCCAGACGGCTTTTGCCTGTCTCCAAGGATGAGACTCTTTCGCCCTTTTCCCACTTGCTTTGGTGGCAAAGGCAGAAAGTTCAGCTGCTTTGCTGCTGGCAAATTCTACACTGGGAGATCAGAAACTGGGGAGGGAAGGCAGGTGTCGGGGTTGGTGGAAAGAGTGTTACCTTTGCTAGCCCAGACGGGCAGCCGAGCATTCCTGTAGCTCAGGATGTTAATGCTGTGTTTGCACTCCAGGTATCTGCCATTTGGATGTGAGGTAGAAGGGAATCTGTCTACTGCAGCTGCTCTAGCCTGGTGTTATTTTTTTTTTTAGTTTTAGTCATAGCTAGTAAACTTGCTTCCGAGACCCCAAGAGCAGTTCAACTCCGGCAGCTCCCACAACAGGTCCCAAGCCCCTGCAGTTCTGGCAGCTGCAGCGTCACCCGCACCGCTCACTGCTGCACCGCGCAGGCCTGGCAGGAGCCGGGGGACAGCACCAGCCAGGAAGGGCCTCTGTGGGATCAGCCTGCTCCAAGTTCAAAGGCTATCTTCATTCCAACTAGCATCAACCTTGAGAGAACTTCTTCCCTGTGGTTGTGAAGAAGTTGTCTTAAGGTGTCCTTTACCTGTGAACCGAAAGAGTTTCCAACAGCCACCGAATATTTTTCTTCCCTTTGACTTAGATTCTGCAGGTGAAAGTGATTGCATTTTTGGTAAAGGTGAACATTTCCTCTACAAAACTTCCCCTAGAAAACTTCCCTATGGGACAACACATGTGATTTCAGGATTCCTTGCTTTTTCCTGTCTTACCCCGTGCTGAGGATGAACTTTGCTAGCGTACACAGTGAGCGTATGGGCTTATACTGGTGGATTGTCTCTTGTTCTCTGTATTTTGCAGTGCGCACCTTGGCTGTGACAAAAACCTGTGGCTCACCAGAGCACTTTATATACAAGGTCCCCATCATTTGGGTTTTTTTTTTTTTTTCCTCCTCACCATCTCATAACAGTAGCTGCAGCAGGCAAAAGAAAATAACGCAGTTATGGAGTTGTCACAGCCAGAGCAGTAAAGGATATGAATCGTTCTCTGCATAAACTTGGTTTCTTTCTACCCTAAGGAACTAGCAAAAGCCTTTCTTCACATTGATACTTCTGCTCACACGTCATCTGCCATTCATATTCACCTCTTCACCCCAGCTCCTGAGACATGGCCACAACGTGGGTGCCCTTGAGCAGGGTGACACAGCAGAGTAACTCCCTGGCCCCTTGGTTTGAAGGGACATTCGGTTTCAGATCTGTGACCACTGAAGTCCCTCAGTGTCTCCCAATCTCACACCTCCTGAGCTCCAAGGACTTCAGAGTCACGGCAGAGACAGGTGACAGGTTGTCTGCTCATCTTTCTGGTACACACTCCCACGTCATTTCTTTTGAGGCAGAAAGTCAAGTACGTGGTGTGCTGGGACTTGTAACATATTGATTATGATTTAATAAAAAAATGTGGCTGAGAAAAGCTTAGGGAGAAACGTGTGCCCTGTCGCTCCCCATCAGATAGTGGCTCTGAAAAATCTCTCCTCTTTGTATGATGCCTATCTATACCCTTAACAAAGCTGCTCCTTCTATGACCTGTGACTCAATATTGAGTCTTTTGTGAGATTGGACTATCTCTGTTTAAACATAGGGGACACTATTCATTGCCAAGTGCCATTTTTTCCTGGATAGATTAACCCTTGTGTTAAATATGTGGTAAGATCAAATGTGTTGGTTTAATAGCTGATAAAAGCTCTATCATGGGAATGTACCTTGGGTTTTGGTTGAAACAGATTAGATTAGCCCACTGATTTTTTCCACTTCTAGTATGCATGGTCCCATAAGAGGTTTTCTGTTTTAATGAACTGGTGTGGAAGTGCTTTCTTCCAGACACCATGTGATTCCTGCACAGTTTCTCTACACATCTTCTCCCTTTGCAAGTATCAATTCTGCTGCTAGATCCTCCTTCCATTCAAAGGACCACTGATGATGGATCGCTGGATGCCTGGACACCACAGCCTCCTGTCATGGTGGCCCAAGCAATGTGAAATGAAAAAGGCCAGTAGTTTCTCTCGTATTGGGCATCAAGGACTGCTGAGCTTCCTGCGACCAAACTAGGCATAGCTCTTTGCCTCATGCAAAGCACCCTCAGTGCAGCAAACCAAATCGGGGGTGTAAAAAATGAGGCACCTTGCAACCAGAACAAAACCAAAAACCAAGAAAGCAACACAGCTGTCGGGTTTCTTGTTTTCTTGTCTTTTAAATCATGTTAAAAACGGGCAAGCTGAGTCAAGCTCCCTTGATGGCAGAGCTGTGGGGTGGGGAACGTAGTGGGAGGCATAAAAAAAACAAATCCCAAAACAAAGCCAAAATCAATTACAAGATATAAGTATAGCTATTTGGTCTCTAGTTCTCTACCATCAGTTTTCAGATTGGTGAATCATCTACCTTTCCAGCAGCACAAAATGATCCTGGAGAGGTTTCTGAGTAATACAAGCCATGTGATGGGTCCCTTCGCTTTCTCCCTGCCACGTAAGGAACAGTCCTTCACCTTTCACCCCAAACTTGCTAGAAGGTATAAGAAACACTCCTCCCTTTTGTAATTACAGATCCTTCAGCCTTTGTTTTTTTATAGAAAGCTTTGAGCTGAAATTCTGCATTGTGGATATATTGTGGGGATTACATATATATACATATATATATGAAACTTTTATATATATATACACATATATATGTATTTGTCCCCGCCCTCCCTCCCCCCCCCACTCCATTCTATCACTTCTTTGCTAGAGGGAGGGAAAACGTCAACATCAGTCTATTGCAGAGGTTTGTCACATTTATTTTTCTCCTCCCCGGAGCACTTAGGTGATTGGTTTTGGTCCATATTCCAGCAGTTAATAGCCACTCGCGGGACTCGTCGTGAGCCCAAGCTATTTTGGGATGGTATCCCAGCCCACACGTGAAGGGTGACTCCTCTTCATTTGACAGGTATGTGTGGTAAATTCTTTTGGTAGCTTCAACACCTTTCCCAGTGGCAGCACATGTAAATTGATCCGAGCAAACTGGAACCTTTGAGCAAATCCCTTCTGTGATGCTATTGTTTTATGCGGTGTTATGTCTGAGACTTGCACAGAAAATGAGCGCTCTATTTCCATAGGAAAGCCTTCCAAAAAAAAAGCATAATCTGACGTCTTGTCCTATGTGAGATAAGGAAAGTCGAACTGCATGTTTATTAGGGAAAAAAAACAACAAAAAACCCCCAAAACTGAAACAAACCAAAAAGAAAGAAAGAACTCAAGGGAGACTTTGTAGGAACAATGAAGTAGTGCATAAGTCCAGGCTTTCTCCCCTTTAATTTTCTGCCAGCACCACTTCTGCCTGTTAGTTTGTTTTGTTAAGGTGCTTCAGGTCCTGCGTGGTCTTCAAGCTAAGCGGCAACCCCAAGTACTGCTTCTGTGTTGTTGCTTCCCCTCCCAAACCGTGCCAGCCATCTGGGCAGATGTTTCTCCCATGGACCCACAGAGGCGGTGCACCAGTTCCCTTCAGCACTCATCTTCTTGGTATATTTGTTCATCCAGTTCCTGGGATTCAAGGTGCTCGAGGCGGTCTGTTCGGCCACTCATAATCTCATCTGGGGTCTTCATGAACCTGCAAAACAGAGAAACAAGCGTATTTCCCAGTGGTCTCAGGTTTTACCTTTATCAAGACATTGAGGCCCCTAAGCTCTACAGCTCCCCAAATCATCTTTGCTGTATCCTCCCAAAGCTTAGTATTCCCCAGCTTCTCCCCAGCCTACTGGTGTCTTCCCTCCTCCATACCTTGAAAGGAAACAAAAAAATCGCAGGCATTTACCCCTGCTCTTTGAAAGTCCAAATTTGAACCAAAGCCCATAGTCTTTTCCAAAGAACAATATTTACTTCTTCTCCCCCCTCATATTGTTTGCTGTTGTCATGTAGGATGAGGGTATGCCACAGGTACACTCATTTATGGTGTCTGGTGACAGAAACATTAAAAACGTTTATGGCCAGCATATTTCAAAGCAAAAGCAGTTGCAAGGCACGGAGAGACAGAGGGCTACTGGTTTGTGCAGGCTTGTGTGTAGGTGAGTGAAGAGGAATATGAAACTCCAAAGGAACAGTGGTGGAAAAAGCCAAGGACCAAGTCAGAACAAGTTCTGGGAAATGGAAAAAGCCCTGAAAGCAAAAGCTTTTGGGCTAGGGAACTGTGAGCGAAGACAGTCTCTTCCTGTGTGATTGTAGCGAGCGTAATTGTAATGAAGCAGCATCCTCTGTAAATGAATGCCACGGCTCCCAGCACTAATGTTTTGATGCAGTAAGTCTGCAGGGGGCTAGAAACAGAAACTGCCTCTGGGGAGGCATGGCAGCAGTAGGAAATGGGAAAGGACATCCACCAGCCTGCAGACCAAGTCTGCAGTCTTGATCTTTGCCAGGATGCTTTTGTGTACTACTGCACAGAGATAGCACAGAAAAGCTCTGCTTTTTCTTTCTGAATTTAATGGCGTAGGAAGAGAGAGTGGCACAGGAAGGATGAAACCCTAGTTTAAACACCAATCACTTTCCTAACTCGTAAGTACTTCTGGAGAAATTAGGATGAAAGATGTTTATGCTGGAAGTGTTACAGAATGTTACAGTCTTTCATTAATGATGTACTGGCTAACATTCAGCAGTACAAAATGTGTTAATCAGAGGAGCTGATTTTATTTCAGGTTGATGATATGCTCAGTATCCTTGCCCCAGTGAAAACAAAACCAACTGACAGGAGCCTCGTTACTGTCATTGACCCAGAAAAATCACTGCTGGAGCTAATGGGCAAGACTTGCCTCCTCTTCTGCCTCTGAGGTTATAAAGCTGAGGGCTTTCTGTCTGAAAAATCTGAAGTCTCCCAGCAAATGCATTGCACAGCCTGGAACTAACCTTTTGCCACCCCTTCTAATTTTGGAAATCATGTGCACATATGCATTTAGGGCAAAAAAAAAAAAAAAGAGCTGTGACTCACTGCTGTGTCACTCCCATTTGTATGCTGGAAGAACGCTGCTGATATAAATGGTGTTACGGTGGTGAAAAACTAGCATACAGAAGTGGTGAATCAGTCCCTGGCTACACAGTGAAAACGCACCAAAGCCTACGGGCCAGACTGTGCCCTCATTTAAACCCTGTGCTTGTCTTGTTGGTCTTGCATGAGGATGAAATCAAAACAGAGAGTGATCCCACTGCTCTCCCTAGCTTCTCTCTGCTCTGCTTCCTAAACCAGGTGGGAAATGGGCTGATGTGAACTGTACGACAGTACTTTGGGTATTCTTTCTGTGTTTTAAGTCAAGGAACTCAAAGCATGGGTATTTGTAATAGCATTTGATTAAATTTCAAAAAACAACCCGGAACTACAAGCTAATGAAGAAACAGTATCTGTGACCTCTTTTGATGCAGAAGACACTCAGGCAACCTATTAGAAATCCATCTCTGACTCCATTTTACTTAAAGCTCTGTACAGATATCTGCAGATGACAACTGCCTGCATGTTACTTATAAAGTCACATTTCCTATTATTTCTGTGCTTTCAAGAAATAGCCAAGAAAGGCACATTAATGGCTTGATTTTTTGCAGCTGTTCTTTTTCTCTTCAGATATAAATAGGTCTAAGAAAACAACATCAATAAGTTTTTATTGGGAATTGTGCAAAAAATGCTTTGTTGTGTTTTTTTCCAGTTTCCGAAGGAAATGAGGTTTATATGCTCATGTTTTATGCTCCCTGGTGACCTTTGAATCTGTTGGTCAATTTTGGGCAAGTCTGACAGAGGAACTGAGGTCTCCAAGGGTACTGAGTTTGTTCAGTTTCGAGAAAATAGGCAGCCTGGTTGAGAAGAGATGGACTCCTGTTTTGTTTGTGCCCCCACTGAAGGATAGGCTCCAAGATAAGCACATTCACTGTTCAGCATCACAGAATTCTCCCGGGGCAGTGCAGCCTTCACACAAGGCCATAGCAATCCAGGTTCCCTTGGTACTGCTGCTGGTGGAG
This sequence comes from Aquila chrysaetos chrysaetos, assembly GCF_900496995.4. Taxonomy (NCBI): domain Eukaryota; kingdom Metazoa; phylum Chordata; class Aves; order Accipitriformes; family Accipitridae; genus Aquila; species Aquila chrysaetos. Next base: position 25,816,220 of record NC_044020.1, read on the forward strand.
CAACCTTGCTTTAACTTTCCGCAAAAAAAACCCTAAAACCACGCAGTTGATTTTGCCTTTGATTCCTTCTTCCCTTCACTCTCCTTCCCCCATCTAAGTCTCCTTCTAAGAGCTGACATAAACAAGACATTCCACAGAAACCTTTTCAGCTGTAGATAGTTTGAGTGCTAATGCAGTTCTGTTAGCTATTTAAGAAAACAAACTCCAAGACTGCCTTCCTATTGATATCATTTCCAAGCACATTACTAGATCCAGACCACTGACATCAAAGCAGTCTTTGGTCTAAGTTCAGCGCTCTGTGGGTCAGACATATGCACTAGGATTCGCTGGTCTTGTCTGAAGAGAACTGGAGTGCTCTTGCTCTCTGCCAGCCGCAATCAAGCTTGTACAAGTAGCTCCCTGCTTTAACATTTTCAGGCACACTATTTCCTAAATTCTTGGTTGTATCATCCAATCCAATGCGTTAGGTTTTATGAACAGCTCTTGCAGGTCCCTCTCTTCCTTGAAGGCAGCACCACTGAAGACATGGTCATCAGCACTTCTCTTCTGTGATGCTGATACACTTGAGGAAATGCCTGATCCCTGCTTAGCTTTCACCGGCAGCTGTGTTTGAGAAGTCAATTTGGAGTGTGTTTTCCAGCAGTTAGGCTGAGATCATGTATCATTTAGCTAAGGTCTTAAACAATGGCACAGCCTACTTGAAGTGAGTGAAAAGACTTCTATTGACTCCACTGATCATTGAAAATTGAAAATACAGGCCTGTATTTTTGTAAATTGGTGCAGTTGCCTTGAAAGCTGGGAAGCACCGGTCTAGACCGCTTTTACAAATGTATGCCCATTGTCACCTGTGTTATAGCTGTGCCAATGAAGTACCCCACACAGGATTCCATCCTCCGTCTTCAAAAACTAATTGTAGAAAGGAATGGCAAAGAAAAGAAAAAATTACCTGAACAAAAGCCTTTGTCCTGGCTCCTTCCGGATAATATTTAGTTTGTAGTAGTGGCGTAGGGCTCTGGACATTTTCTCGTAAGTCATATTTGTTCTGTTCTGTTTTTTTCAAAAGAAAAAGGAAAAACATGGTGAGATGATTCATTAAAACCTTCCTAAGCCCCCAAAGGAGTTGCAGAGCTATCACAGCTAGCTAAAGTAACCAAGTCAGTTCAAGAAATTACATGTTCCACTCTTCTGCTGTTTGCAGGCCCATCCTGCCCCTCCAGCCCTCATCACCAAATTTTTATGGGTCTCTTCATTCAGGGCAATTTAAGCAAGAAAGTGTAACAAAAATTCCAAGTGAGGTTTTTCTACAGTTTCTTGGATCACAGATAACAAAAGGTTTCATCAACCACAAGAGGAGACATCAGATGGAGGGAGATGCTCATGTCAAGTGGGATGTGACCGGCCTGTTCTTAATGAAACCACTTTTTGTAAAAGCGCAAGAACAGTGGCTAATAGACTGAATCTGTCAGCAATCCCTGCTAAGAGCACTGTTCCTCTGGGATTCCCCTCCATTAACTAGTTAATGCTTACAGAGCACTGTGGAGATTGAGAACCCGTTTCTCCTCTTGTTATACAGGTGTAAATCAAGAAGCCCATTAGGTTGTAGATCTGCTTCTATGACAGAGCCTTCGCTTCATTCTGCGAGTTGCTGACCCCAAAGGCCATAGCCAGAGCATTGCAGGGTGACGGAGGTATGGCCCTGCTGAAGCTGAGTGTCACAAGGCAGAATTGATGGGCACTGGCAGAGCTGTATGTGGGCAGCCCCCATAGTACTGACTTGGGATAGCAGGATCAGTCCCTTAGGCTACGTCTACGTGAAGAGCATTTTCCTGGTAAAAGGAGCACTGGTTACTATGCTGGCAAAGAAAATCCCAGCAGCGAGACAACTATACTGGCAAAGCTGTGTTTGCACGAGTATAAAGCAGCCGCCTTGCCATGGGCGAAACATGCCAAACTAGTAGAAGCATGCATTTGCTCTCTGAGCCTTCACGTTAGGAGTTTGGCTTGGCGCAGCTCCGTCAGTCCAACATCAGGCGGAAGGCTGTAGTGTTGACCTGGCTTTATTAAATGAGACTGATCTGCCTGTCTAAAATGTCCCCTAAGAGCAGACCTCCTCTGCTTGCCCTGACTGCAACAGCTCTGCTAAGGAAGGCTGCATAAGGAACTCCTGTGGCAATTAAACACTAACAATGACAATGTTTTCCCTGCAAAATCTAGACTCTGCTCATTGGGAAGCCCCCTGAAACACCATGTGTGCTTTTTCCATTTCTTTTATGCTAAAAGGTCATTGTGTTTCGCAGGTATCTTCAGTTTTAGACACCCAATGTGAGACGTGATGGCAAGGCCCGATTATTAGCATGGAGGTTGGGTAAGGGCAGAACTCGCCATTCCCAGTGTTGCAGCCCAAGACCTCCAAGACAGATGCTCTTGTAAGCAATGAGTCACATGAGAAGATCTTGACCTTATCAAGATTATAGGCCATGTATACTCATATACAGAATCACAGAATGGCTGAGGTCAGAAGGCACCTCTGGAGATCACCTGGTCCAGCCCCTCTGCTCAAAGCAGGGTCAACCAGAGATGATTGCCTAGGACTGTGTGCAGTTGGGTCCACAGTCTCCTCTGGGCAACCTGCTCTAGTGTCTGACCATCTTCCTAGTAAAACAGTCCCACAGCTGGGGTCTCATGAAACTTAACAAGGGGCAATGTAAAGTCCCTCGCTTCCCAAGATCATTCCTCCCCAGGTGGAGGACTTTACATTGCCCCTTGTTATGTTTCATGAAATTCCCATTAGCCCATTTCTCCACCATGTCCAGGTCCCTCTGGATGGAAGCACAACCCTCTCTGGTGTATCAGTCACTCCTCCCAGTTTTGTATTATCTGAGAACTTGCTGAGGGTGTGCTCTGTCCCATCATCCAGGTCATTAATGAACATGTTAAACAGTATTGGCCCCAGAATGAATGCCCGGAGTAACATCACTAGCGACTGGATTTTGTGTCATTGATCACTATCTTTTCAGCCCAGCAGTTCAGCCAGTTTTCAGTCTACCTCACTATGTTCTTGTCTAGGTCATACTTAATTAGTTTGTCTATGAGGATATTATGCGAGACAGTCTGAAAAGCCTTTCTAAAATCAAGATAACCTACACCCACCGTTCTCCCTGCATCCACCAAGCTAATCATTTCATCGTAGATGGATATCATGGTGGTTGTGCATCATTTCCCTTTTGTAAATCCATGCTGGCTACTCATATATTCATATGAATATACTCATATGCATATACTCATATAGATATATCTATACATACTCAGCCCCAAACTGCAAAAATCAGTATCTGCTTTCCAGAGAACAAAGCAGAATTACCCTCTTAAAAGGAAATACATAATCCTGCAGCATTTGGTGTCTGTCACAGGACAGCGTGTGAAATCTGAATGTTGGTGCAGACAGGAACACAGACAGAAAGCTCCTGCTGAGATGTGGTATACAGCTCCTTGTAGACCACATCTAACCAGAACATCCTTAAGCATCAGGTTTTGGGAAGAAATGAGATGCCGCAAGAGAGAAAGACCGTTAATTCTTGCGCTCCTTGTAATTTTATAATTAAATGCATTTATAACTAAATGCCTTTAAACCAAACCAACAGGTTCGCTACATGAAGGATAGGTTTTAGTGCTTGAGGCTGGATGCTTTATATTTCTAATGTGCTTAGAATGAAAGATTACAACTTTCCAGCAGTAGTTTATATGCACATGCTTTCTTCCTTTCCCCCATTTATAAGTGAATCCTATGAAGTTACAAGAAGTGAAGTGCCGCAGGAGGAAAACTGCATTGCTTCCTTACCTTGTGGTTTCCCCACAGCCGGGCCAGCCCGTTGGGATCCACTATCCGAAATATTTTGGATTCCTTATCTTCCCATCGGATGAAATTTTCGTACCGGCTGTCAGAAAGCAGCTGATAAACATAATCCCAAAGCAACCTACAGTCTGTGAAGAGAGGAGCAAGAAAATAGTGACTTTTTTTCCTTGGGGTTAATTCTGGACACTTTTGGGTGGATGTGTAGTGAAAGGACAGTTGGGATCAGGCTGAAACAGCTGCTACAATCTGAAATGCAAATGGCTTGGTTGGTATTGACTAATGTTTGCAAAATGTACTGGAATATACAGCCTCTTCTGATGCATCCTAGTCCTTCTGACACTGACTGAGCATCTTGATCACATTAAAAGCTGCATGAGATGACCTGCTAATCTTAGTTGTGTGTTTATTGTTGTACTGATGCACGTAAAACTACCACTGTTGGCCCTGATGCTGTTGCTGGCTGTTTCAGTGGGGAAATCAAGAATCCTGTAAGCTGCTCTCCCTGCTGAAGGCTGCCCCTTTCTGTGCTAACATGAGGGGTCTAAAGCATGGGCAATGTTACAGCTTTCCTTTGTATATTCCATGTGATATAAAATTGACACCTTCTACCATTCTTGAATTTGCTTTTTGTTTTATTTTTTAAGGTTCCTGGAAAAAAAAACACAACCAAGTATTATAATTACTTGAGTGCTATTGAGAGGTTAAATACTTTCTATTTGGATAATTGAATTCAAATTTCCTCTTGGCAAACACTCCTTAGGTCGCTAATTAAAGGTCTAACAGATACTTAGGTTTTAGTTTAGTGTTTTTCAGTTTCATGGCAGTCTCTTGAGACCGAGGAAGCCAAGAGCTGAGCTGCTCCTACTTCCTGCTTGCAATGTGTGTGTGCGCAGCACAGCATAATAACAGGCAACTATGAAATATGGAAAGTGAATTGCACAGAGCTGGGGCTTCTGCTGCTGTCAGAAACAACAGGGGTTTTATAGCTCAACTGTCCAGATCCCTAGGATGGCCGTACAGCTGCATTTTACTTTGAAAGCAAACCCAATCTCTGAGAGATGGCTTGTTAAGAGTGGTTAAAGGGCAGGCAACCAAAGACATCTAGCCTCTAGGTGCTAAAATGGATTCTTGTCAGCCTGTCTTTCTATTCCTGCCTGTCTGTCTGGGGTTGGTACATGTTACAATGGGGATGATGACATGTTCAGGATGAGAATATAAAATGCTTTTTGAAAAGGGATAACACATTTAATGAGCACACCTGAAATGGTTAGATATTAACATTATTGATGGTATTTCCCATTTTCGAACTGTAAAGAGTATCTCTGAAACCTGTTCTATCTCTAAAACCAGAGCTTAGTTTGCCAGTGCCCTCAATATAGACTCTCCCTACCAGTCCTATGGAGAACAAAGCAGTGCGTTTTGAAGAGGTGACATCTGGCAAAAATTGCAGATTTCCATTCTAGCTGAAACCTACCCCAATGGTCACCTAATCTGTGACGTCTACAAGAGGAGGAATGTGAAACAAAACAGGCAGTCAGATTTTTTGGTTGGAAAAACCTTATTTTCATTAACATTTTTCACAGAGAAAATGCGCATTCCCATTTGAAATGTTTCTGGGTTTTAATCTAAAAAATTAAACCAGTTTCCATTTTTTTCATTCATTGATGCAAATGTTCAGTGATAGCTTCCTCCCTCTCACCCAGAATAAGGTACCTGCAGCTGGGACCAGGACAGAAAATAATTCTCCTTCACATGCATTTGCCAAGGACCAGCCTAGACACGTCCCTTCTTGGCACACGGATGCAGAAAAGCCTTCCTTTCCCTGTCCCCCTGCCCCAAGTGGCATACATAGCCCAGCCGCCTATCCCATGGCTGCGGATACCAAGCAGGTAGCTGGCTGCAATTAAACGCTACGATGCCAAACACTGCTGCGGCTAACCCCTTGTGCGGCTCTGGGCACAAGTGACTTCCCCTGGCCTACGTGGGAGGTCTGTAGAGAAGCGTGAAATTGAAAGTCTCAGGCTACCACTTTGATTTCTGTCATCTTTCCTCTCACAAATTCACAAAACCCAGTTCTTCCATCACCTTTCTATCAATAATTTTTCACACACACACACATTTAGTCTCTTAGACACACATATGCTAGAAAAAAACCTTCTTTTCTAGACTTCATTTATAAGGAACAAGGGAAGGGAGATTATTTTGCTCTACTGGTTTGTGCCTTTTAATAATGTGGGAGGTACTCAGATAATAGGGTAGTAAGGGCCCACGTAAGTGGTTCCTTGACACATGTACAATTCATTCCAGAACTCTTTCAATGAAAGGCTGTATAGAAAATGATTTTTTAGTGCAAGAATCTTAATTTAAAAAAACCCCAAACAACAAAAACTTCAACCGTCTTTTTTTTTATTTTCCTTTTCTTTCGATTCCTCTAGCTCTGACTCCCCAGGGCATATTTTAGCAGTTGATCAGAGTTGGTAATACTGCTGCATTCCAAAAACTACTCTTTTTTTTTCATTATCCTGTGTAATCTGTGATAATTTAACAACAAAACCTGCATAGTCTAGGTCAACGGTTGATGCTGAATTCACTTTTTTAGAGCAGCTTTTCCCAAAGATCTCCATGCTTTCTTTCCATCCAGTCCTTCATTAAAATCACTGTAAAGGTGATGTGATTCCCTAGGTCAGCAGTGAGTCATTCACCACGGCCATCAGTGGGCAGTACTGGGTTAAACAGCTGTGGTGGGCTCAGGCTGGCCCCACCTCACCTGCAAGAGAGGTCTGTCTTGGTGGGAGCAGTTTCAAATCAGAAAACATTCACTTAGCTGATATTTGTCAAGGAAAAAAGAGACACTTTTTGGCCAAAGCAGGAATTTATTAGAAACCTGAGAGAAGAGAGGAAGGACATGTGGGTCTGTTGTTGAACTAGCACTTTCGGACTGTGCTGGAAGTTTGCTGGGGTGGTTGGTTGGTGTATGGCCCCACTGGGAGAGTGCTGCAGGAATTCAGCGTCCCACTGTCAGTCATTTGGTTTTGCTTGTGCCATTACTGCTAGTCCTGGAAGCAGTGGCCCTCCCTGGGGTCAGCTGGAGGGATGGCACTCCGGCAGAAACAAGTCAATGTCAGGCTCTGTCATGTTCCTGAACATGCAGCCCTGGGCAGACACCCTCCAGTTCTAGTAACTTATAGCTAATATTCACAGTTCTGCAGAGATATGATTTACCCTAAACTTTACTTTCACCTCATTATTTGCAATATGCGATGTTATTTTTAATCAGTAGTATACTGCCATAACTATGTTCTAGAAAATTTCCAAATGTATAAATACAAATCTTACTGATGGGGACGGCAGACCCCTAATATCCTCTCTACAGTGGCCCCTGGAAATGTTTCAAGGAGCTGATGGCTCCTTGACAGCTGACTGGAACTGCACATGCAATGTGCATTGCACTGTGCCAGGCCTGAACGTTCACCTCAGTGTGGCTAGCAAGTGAATTCTAGTTGAACATAATGGCTTTGGTTATTTTCCTTTGGCTATCATTACCCGCTCTGCCTGCCCCCCCCCCCCCGCTTCACAAAAACAAGAAAGCACAAAAAAATTCAGCCCAAGATGTCTGGGTGGCAAATTATTGGACTAACAACAGAGCTTCAGACTCTGAGAAGAGGTAGGATTCAAGTGCAGATTTGTTTTTTGTTGTTCACTTAATTTTTAGAATGGATTCAGGCTAAGCTTGAATATAAATATTCCCCAAATGAGAAGAACTCAGATCTGCATCTTGAGATCTTCACAAGAAAAGTCCTAAGTGATCAAGGGCCCCATCCCATATTCTAAACTGAGTGAGCTGCTCAGACTTGCAGAGGTATTTAGTAGGCTGGTGGAATTTGCAAAAAAACCCAACCACCCAAGTATCTTAGACCTCTGTTTGCTTCAACGAGAAAGTTGAAAATTCTTGAAAATTCTGCTTGGCTCCTACAACCACTTAAAAAGTTGTCTTCAAAAGCTACAGTTGCCTATCAGCAAATTTAGATATATGACTGAGTTGCAATAATTTAATGAGCTGGCATGCATCAGTGCAACTGTGGCAACTGCATCTCAAGCCACTGCAAATAGGAAATAAAAAGCATTAGCTTTAAACACCCGTAGAAAAGATTTAGGCTCACTGCATTTCTTCTCACCTCTGCTGAGAACTATGAGCGTGCACACTGTTAGTTATCATGGACCAGCTGATGCTTGGCAGGACAATTTAGTTAAATGTATGAGCGCTGTTTGCAGGGTACCTAAATCAGTTTGCCTTCTTTCAAGTTTCACATGGGAGACCTTTAGGAATTTGAGCATAGGCACTCAGGGTTTTTTTGTTTTTAACCACAAATGATTTACACCCTGGGTATCTTTCTCCACAGATTGCATGGTAAGAAAATATGAGGTTCTGGAGGGGTCTCCCTGACTGACAGAGGAGCAGCAACTAAGTAATCTACCATTATTAGGCCAGTAGAGACCATCTTTAATAGGACAATAGAGGCTACGTGTCATAGACTACCTGATAACTCTGAGCGAGTGTAATGAATTTGGAGTATAGTAGAGCCCACTTGGAGTAGACTGCAAGCCTATGAAATTGGTGAAAACCCAAGAAGAGGCAATGCTAGAAAATGCTAGGAGCTTCTCCACTGGGAAGAGGCAGCTCCACAGAAGGCTGGTGAAGACAACACAGAAAGTTGCATCCTCCAGGAAGGTCAAAACTTACATGTATTTTCAGGAAGGATGGAGAAACAGAGAGAAGGACTTGTATGGGGATGGTTGTTTTGTAAGTGTAAATCACGTGTTTGAGAGAAGCCTGGATGGTGTGAATGACTCCCTGAAGACTAAATCACTTCCTTGGCTGTCAGAAGGCCTCCAAAGGAGTAGTCACATGGGGGGACTCTCCATAGGGTGTGTGTTGCCTAGTGAGCAATGGCAAGAAAGCACACGGATGTTGCTGAAGCCAAGCAAGTTTAAAAGTGTGGGAGATTCAATAAGGCACTTGAGTCAGGGCTGGTACCTAAATTGTTTGGGCATGCTGCAATTTCCTGCCTTTTGGCTAAAATAAGCTTACTTAGAAAGTAACTATGTCTCTGTAGCACAAGGAAACATTTCCCCCTAACACACACATGTACTTTTTTTTTTTAAAGTGAACTCAGATGGTTGAACTTTGTACAATCTGCAGGTAAAGGGATTTAGCTGTGGAGAGAGCTGGGACTGAGAGGCTTTAAGGCAATGTGGTGTCAAACAACCTAGCCAAAGTGGGAAGGTGGTGAATGGCTCCAGCAATGTGGCAGGGCTCCTGAAAGCTGGCATTTCTATATCCCATCATTTTCTCAGCTTACTACTGGGCAAGACTGAACTATGTAATTAGCTGGGAATTAGGGCAAACTGTATCTTCAAATGGAGAGGCATGGCTTCAACTTTCTTCCTGCAGTTAATGCTTCTAGAGGGATTTTTATAGTTATGCACAAGGTAGTGATAAGGTGTAGAGTACTTAGCTAGCTCTTAAAATGTGCCCCATAAGCACTGCCCTACATGTGCAAGAGGCAGCAGCTTTATACGCCTGCTAATAAGAGCCATGTATTGTACAGCCCCGAGGTTGGCAGAGCTAGAGTAAAGCCTTGGGGGCTGCCTGCCCACCCAGTCTCCTGGCTGCTGCTTGACTGCCAGGGTTGACACTAGGCACAGGAAAAGAGGTGGCTGCACAGCCCTGGAGAGGGTGGGGGAGAGGAGACAAGAATGGTTGGGGTTTGAGGTGTAGGAAGAAATGTCTCCCATAAACGGCAATTGCTGGCTTTAAACCCCTCTGATAGCAGCAAACTTGCCTCCTCGCTCTAGTTGTAACCCCTTCTTTTAGGCAGCAGAAGCACCCAAGCTTCTGCCGCTCCTCCTTGGCATTATAAAACTCAATGTCTCTTCTCTGGCTGAAAAGCTCCGTTTACTGCCCACATTTACAGCACTGCCTCTGTAACGTTACGGAAAAGGGAAGGCAGTAATATTGTCATTAAGAATCCCTTGTGACAGTCAAATAGACACTGTGTGAGTAGAAGCACGTATTATAGATTCTTCATTTCAAATGTCCTTGTAAGTCTATAGGCACAGCCTTCTGAACATATACCTAAAGGAAAACTGGCATATAAATACTTCCTAATGGCTATATGATAGTAGTACATATATCCCTTAGAATTGAAATAGCATCTCAGAATGATCTATAAATCAAACATTATGGACCTTAGGTTTTTAGTATTTTGACACTTGTCAGCCATTATGAATGACTTCTCTAGTATCATTTGGCCAAGGTAGACACAAGACTGGTAGTCTTGATGTTATAGTAGTGAGAGGTCTTACATCTGAGCTCCCTTAGACTAAATAATGCTGTTAACAGTATAGGCATACATATGCTAAACACCTTTTTTGTTCAGAATATAACATTCCCCTGCACTGCAATATTTCCTAAAACACACACTGCATCTGATACCCCTGTTGTTTAAGTGAGGTCCAGGACGCAGAAGCAGAGCTGGCCCTCTTCATGTATCAACTACCAAAATCCTCTCTTAACCACAGAAATGTTTTGTGAGACCCACCCAAATCTTGCACTGAAGATTATTATACAAAATGCATTCGGTCTGGCTGATGACTGACTTGGAAACTAATATGGCTTCACAGAGGAAGAGATCATGCCAAAGTAACGTTGTCATACTCCCTCTGACATCAGCTGAGGCCTTACCCCTTGCTGAGTAGGTTAGCCTAAAATTTCTCCAGCATGATATCATTTGACTTAAATGGTTCTGTGATTTCTACCAGCTGAAGAGTTCTCCCAAGCTCGGGCCCCTTTATTTTACAAGGTGATTTGTGCTTCAGCTGCATTTGTTCACTGTGAAGCAAACAATGGCTGTTCACAACTGAGACTAATGAACAGAACTTCTCTAGAAGTTCTCTGCTACTCTGTTTTCCATAAGCACACCTGAAGTGTGGTTAGGATAGCTAACATGGTGATGCTCACGGTATCAAAATGATGAACTGGTAAAATTCAGCTGGGCATAGCTGCTGCTGTGAGAAGGTCCTGATCTCCCTTCCATTTTATCCTCCCTTCCTCCTGCTGCTTACCTTGTGCTGGCTCTATTGTTAGGTTTCTCCATGAGCTGACTTAAATCACTTAAACAGAAGAAAACAAACCCTGCAAAAAACACCAGCTGGCTTTCTGCTATTTGAGAGCCAAATCTGCTTGCAGGAAGATCTAGCGAATGGCAAAGCCAGCACAAAGAAGGTGGCAAGACTACACTGGCAGAGCAGGTGAGGACAGAGAAAGAAAGAAGGAGAGGCCCAGAAGCTCCCACGGACCTTCAGCCTACACTCTGTGGTCATCACCCTTGCCAAAGAAGGTCAGTAAGTCTCTGAGAAGACAACACTACTTTGGGGCACCTGGATTTGTTTAAACTGTAGCCATAACCAAGAAATCACGAAGGTTAATGGCTGTTCACTTGTACAGAAAATAACAAAGACTGGGGGAGAACTCCTGAGTCCTGACTGGGTTTAGGCCTGGCGTGGAGATGAAATTTAACTGCATTTTAACCACATCCTGTGCTATGCAATAGGCACAGCTTTCTGGACAAGCCAAATAGACCTTTGGGCTGACTGGTACATAAAGGTCACCAGGCTGGCTGATACTGTTACTTGTTGCAGGAGTATGGTGAGAACTCCTTGGCTAACTTGCTCTCATCAGACAAATGGAGAAGGAGATAAAATAAAGCTGGTGCAAAGGAGAGAGAGGACATATAGCAAATCAGCTCCTGTATTCTTGCTGAAAGCCCATTCCATGGCAAAAAAAATATTGGGAAAACAACAGACAGCACACTAAGAAAGACATGCTATAGTAGGATTACTGCTGTGTTGAGACACAATCCAGCCTCAATATCTGTCTAATTCCATGACATACTCATCTTAGCAGACAAAACTACAAGAAAAAAGTAACCAAGTCTCATGATTAAGGGGTTAAATGGCTCTGAGGACTAGGGGAGCATTGATCCAGAGATGGAGCAGTCCTGCTCATCCCTATGTGGTAATCCATGTCCAGGTTATTGAGGGAAAAGAGTTCTCACTCATTCGTGAATGTTGGCTGCTGTTGGAAGCAGGATGGTAAGCTGGTATAGTAAAGCCAATGTTTCTATGTGGAGAAACCTCTTGACAGACAACTGTTTGTTCAGCTCAGTAAACTCAAGCTGGGGCTGAGGAAAGAGGTTGCCAGATCGCACAACACAACAGTTATATGTTGCTTCTGTCTTGTACCCAAATCCTGAGTGGGAGATCAGGCAGAAGGAGAGCAGAAACCTGAGACTGTCATCCTGCAAACAGTTGTGCTGTGAGGTTGTAAAAGTAACACAGGAAGATGAGGCCAAGCTCTGTCTTTGGCAATAAAAACTTGTAATGAGAAGGAGAATCCAAAAAGTTCATATCCCTCATGTGGTTGTAGAAAAGAGCACTCAAATCACAAAGAATATGTAATGGATGGGCCAGAAACAGCTTGATAGATGAAGAATTTGCAAGCTAAAGTCTTAAAGCTGAAGTATTAAAAAATGTAGGTTTTTTTTCCCCTGCCCTGTTCTCCCGTTCCATCCCCCCATCTCTACCAAACAGACAGGTACTTCCAGTATTAGCATCAAGTGTTGTTCTTTTCCTGCTCTACCACAATGGTAGAGAGCACTCTTCCATTTATCTTGCTAAATAAACCTGCCTCTGATCCTCCTGTGGCTTTTCCTCACCTTTATTGCTCATGAAGGGCAATGACTAGGAAAAGGGTAAGAAATTGAACCTCTGTTCACATGCACATCCTAAAAACACCTCACAACCATTCTGACATCAGAAAACTGGCTAACCACTTTAATGAGGAGAATTTAAGAATTAGGGACGAAGCTTTATCTTCTGGATTCTACTTTAGAGAAGTCAGCAAAAGCAGGAGTGGTTTAACTACAGTAAAGTCATTCCCAACAAGAGTAGTAATTTTTGACCTCACAATGTGAGAATCCCCAGTATCTTCTGTCACAAGCTCAGTTTACCCTCAGGTTTAGTCTTCTGAAGTATCTGAGCTGTTTTGGTTTTTTTCAACAGCAGAAAAAATTGTTGTTTGTAGGAGACTGCCGCCCAAGAACCTCACTTCTGTGCTCCATCAGAAAGCCCAAAGCTCTCTCAGAGGTATGAGTGTGGCTGGAGGACCTGGCTCCTGGCGTTGTTCTAAGGAAGCTCCTCCTGAAGGGACTTCTTCACAAGCTCTAAACTTGCCACTTCTATAGGCCCCTTGCAGAAAACTGAAATGTGACCTCCCCTTCTTGGGGTTAAACCTCCACATGTAGACATAGCCAAACTCTAACCCTCTTCCTTCCCTTCCCTCAACAGAGATGGAAAACAGTATATTGCTGAGACCTTCTTTATATCAGAAGTCTTACCAGTTTAAAGGTGTGCATTTGAAGTAACATAAACTGATGTAAACCTTTGTATGCCACTCCTAACTGAGTAGTATTAAAACCAGACTTAAATAGGCCTGTCTCTGAAGAGAGTGAAGTATAGTGTCAACACTGCAGTGTATTTTCCTGGTTTAACTAAAAGGGTTCAAAGTGATACAAGTTTGCTTTGTAGAAAAAACCTTGAATTACTGATGCAACTCTAGCCTGAAGAAAGTGTGCAATATACAGGAAAATAAGGGGCATGTTTTCATTAAAAGGCTAGTTTCTTAAAAACGTGTTTAACATCCTGCTGACCCCAATGGAGGCTGAGGGTACTCTGAACCCACTTAACTACATTTGTCTAGCCATGGCATGTAGATGCTGCAGTACAGTAATGACAAGGATGAAATCTAAATGACTGAGCTTTCCTATGGCTTGGTCTGTCCTGGCTTCTGAGTGGCCCAGAACCAGCTCTGACTGCCACTTCTGCTCCTGTAACTGTGCAGTACGAATGGAGGCAGCTGTAAAGCAAGATGCTTCACAGAAAATCTGCAACCACCTATCCAGGCTATTGCCATTCAGCTATTGCTTGAGTGTCATTAGTTAAATTGGCAGGGAAGGCACGCTTTCATGCTGAAATTAATTGTTAATGCCATGTTAAGATGATTCTCAAGGTTATAATGAAAACTTCGCCTATGAATATGAACTTCTATGAGCTTGACTCTCATCCATGCTGCAGTCTCTTTATAGTAGTCTGGCTTTCCACAAGGGGCTTGAAATAGATGTGGCATATACTGCAAAAGTAAAAGTGTACATGACTACAAAGGTGAGTGATTAAACAAGGCCAGTGACATTATCATTGTCATATCCAAATGGGAGTGACAGGCCATGCCTACACCAAGGTTCTCTGGTTCTTTCAAGGCTCCAATCTGTCTGTATGAGATGCTGCCCTATGGGGAGGAGGGTCAGCTGCCTGGAAAGCAGGCACTGAACCCCCACCACTTACAACTTAGTATGCTAAAGTGAACCACTCTTTTGGTTTTCTGTAGTTTGCCAGGCTGTAACTTGCACTGTTCAGCTGTTGAGGCTGTTGTCACAGCTGCCCGCAGTTTGTGCTTCACAAAAGCCCACCAGTCAGTACTATGCTGTCAAACCCTGCTGGGATCATGCCTCATGACAGTGGTGAAGATAGCCTTGGGAGCCTCAGGCATGTATACAGGTAGGCTCCTATGGTATTAGCAATGATATGGGCTGTCTTAAAAAACCAGAATAACTCTAAGGAAGCATATGACAAAAGTTAAGTCTCTACAGCCTGGTTTGTCAGCACTTATCCTCTGCAAAGGAGCATACAGCAATCGTTTTCAGATTAGATAAAAATTCACCAAAGTGAAGCCTGTGATGCAACTTTGGAAGGGGGAATAGTAATGAATGAAACAGCTGTGCACATCACTGCATGGATAGTAAGCTTGAGTGCTGGTGCACACAGGGAACCTGACTGGCACATAGGCTCTCTTGATACCAAGTGCCACAGCAGGTCTGTGTGGACATGCCTGTCCACATAAGTGACTTTCTTGTAGAAGAAGGTTTCTACTTACAAAGCAGCATTGTCATTCTGGAATAAAGTCACTTACCAACCACCAAATGACTATATGAGGGAATTAAGTTCAAGTCTTTACTACTAACACCCGTTATGTTCACTGTCTTACATGTGTAGACAATTCATAAACAAAAAAAAAAAGACCAGACTGATTTCGCTTCAAGAATCCGAGTTATTGTCCCAGTAGTATATGGGCACAGTTGGGCAGGTTCCGCTTTTGCTTGGAGGATGTGACTGCAACATCAACACAGAAGCGGCTGTATCACAGAAACATTACAACTAGCTTTAAATGCTGTAACAGACAAAAGCAGCAGCAGATAGCTTGGTGTAAGTTATGTACCCAACCTCTCGAGTTTATGGCTAGCTCAGGTTGCTGTCATGATGAGACATCTAGTGAATAAAAAAACAGGGAAATACCAGGCTGACCAGTAGTGCAGGTTATTGGTTGTTCCAATTTTAAATTGGAACCTGTAAATGCGAGGCATTATAGCACAACAAAAGGTGTTACTAATCACTAGAATCTGGAAGTAAATGTAACAATTCTGAGTGGGGGACTGGTCAGATGGTGTCTACTGATACACTGTACTGCATGACTTTATTTTCTATGCAGTATAGCTCTCTCTTTCCAACCTCTAACCAACAACTCTAGAAAACACCTTTCACCTTTGTGTGCCCTTTCTTTATACTTACCTTGTCTGTTTGGACATTAAACTCTTTGGGGCAGGGACTATAGCACAATAGAGCCTATAGATACTACTGTATTGCAAACACTAAAAATTAAATGGAACAGGAAGCTGCCTCCCTTCTGTGAGGGCTAACGGTATCAGCTGCTGCAAAACTTTTAACTCCTAAGTTGTGCTTAGTTTTTGGTTTTTACACCCTTTACTATACAGGCATAACTGTTCTTTGCCTCCTTTCCCACACTCCCTCCCTACCACCCAGCGTATGCCATCGCATAGTAACTGTGCCTGTACAGCTGTTTTGTACAGAAAGGAAAATAAACTAATGTGGCGTAACTGCATTTGCACGAAGGATTTGCTGGTATATCAGTTTAAAAAAAAAAGATCATCCTACAACTTGACACAATCGTAAATGTCGCATTGACACATCTGGAGAAAATGCAGGCCACTGGGGCTCTGGTCCTAGTAGATAAATTGAGGAGACACTGATGACCAAGGTGCCGTGTTTTGAAGTGTGGTGACTTGTGATGTTCAAGCTCTAAATGTCTAGTGTTATGAATCTAATAACTCATCAGCTGAGTTTTTTTTTCTTATCCTCCTTTAAAAGAAGCTTTCCAGCTCAACTCCAAAGTAAAAAAAAAAAGTATTAGTTGATCAGCAGGTTTCTTTAAGCACTATGTTTGTGAAAGATTCACTCAACTAACCCCTCCTGTCGCTTCCCTCCCACGCAAGTTTATGAGAAGTGATTAAGTTTTTCAAACAAAGGGGGAGGAGAATCCCTGATCCTGTTCCCCCTCCAACCTCTCTCCCCACACAAAACAACCAAACTACTATCCTTACAGAGCAACTTTGGGGTGGAAGACCTCCCCATGCTCAGAGCTAGCACATAGTCTACGCCCATAGTAAGTGCTGTTTTGTAGATTTTAGTAGAATGTGAGTCATTCATAGCTGATGCACTCTTAACAGGGGACTGCATTTTCAGTTTCAGCTGTCAGACTGTTTTTATTGAGAAGTCGCTTATACGTGTCTTGCTACAAATCTGCAGGGTTCATGCTACGCCCCTGTACTCTCTGGATGTGTGGCACACCAAGGGGCTGAGGCAAGTCAGAAGAAAAGCTGGAGGTAGATCTCTTTCATGACTTTGGCAGGTTAAGAATCTTGCCTGTCCTCATTCCAACAGCAGTCAGTAGTTTTATGGGCCAAACCAATACAGGGGTAGACAATGTGCCTCTGAACAGTTTAAACATTATCTGGCTTTTCCTCAGACTCCTGAAGGGGAAGAAACAAATCTGGCAGCTCATAAAGTCAGATACAGCCCAGTTGCTAAGGTAACCCAGCTGATAAGAACAGCATACCAATAGACAACAACAGGCACAATACTCACCTGCCTTTAGATTTCTCCCCCATCGAATGCAGAGCAGAATCAAAAGCAATAGGCAGGGTGGGGCTCTGCGGAGGAATAGCAATGCTCATCCTTCTAAGCTGCTCGTATGAGTGGGATAGGTCTGCCTTAGACGCGCACAGAGTGAACCCGGAGCTTAATGGGTTTTATTGGGTCCCAACTCCAACAGGACAGGGAGCCCTTAGGGTGAGTCCAGCTGCACCTACCGCTGCTCTATGGCACTCTGCCTTTCACACCCATGCAGTCGTTTGGTTAGTATCTATACCGGGCAATGCTCGAGTAAAGGGGTAGTTATATTTGTACCCCAAAGTTTCAGTGCCAGCGTCTGCTGTGGATTAGTGAACAAGCCTTTCAGTCCCAGAGAGCTAGTATAGAAAAAGACACTGGGAGCTGGAAATCCCAGGAACCTGCTCAGCAATGTTATTTCCCCTCACACGAAACATCCAGAATTGTATTAGTGAGTTTTAAGTGACTGAATCAAAAGTGAGGTAAATACCAGCATGTCATTACATTAATTAGGATGTTTCTAAGCCAACCTCTATGTGGTAAAAGTTAGGACAAAACCAACCCTGTTATAGTCAGATAATCCCGTAACTGCCTCTTGCAGGGATTCCTGTGTCCTCCTTTAAGCCACTGCCAGGTTTCTGGTGAGATCTAATATGT
This sequence comes from Aquila chrysaetos chrysaetos, assembly GCF_900496995.4. Classification (NCBI taxonomy): domain Eukaryota; kingdom Metazoa; phylum Chordata; class Aves; order Accipitriformes; family Accipitridae; genus Aquila; species Aquila chrysaetos. The sequence goes on from NC_044020.1 coordinate 25,833,870, forward strand.
CAGTTCCCATTTTCCTCCATGCTAACAAGCTGAGGTGGACATGGGTATCTGAAATAAAGGACATTTTTGACACCTAAATCAAGTTTTGTGGTGAAAACCTGCCCTGGCTGAAGTCGGCAGCAGAGCTCCCAAGGAAAGTTATGGGACAGAACTTCAGGATGGCTGCAGGGAGGCTTTCTGGTGGCTGTGGTTCCACCAGGGCTGCAGTGCATGCCTCACTCACAGCGCACTATGAACGCCTGCCAACACAATAACCCCTGCCTCTCCTTGTGCCTTGGGGAAGTACCTTTTATGAGATATCAAAATCCTAAAATGTTTGGTAACAAAACCCTCCCAGTCAGAGGTGTATGGAGAGTGGAATTTCCATTCTGCAGAAAGGCTGATTTCAGGTGCCTCTCTTGATTGAAACTGCAACTATGTTAAAAAAAAAGAAAAAATAGAAAAAAAAAAAAAAGAAACCTCTATTTTTTTCCCCACTGAGTGAAAACCTTGCAGACTATCTGGGGGGGACCAAGATGGACTATTTAAAAAATTCAGAACTAAACATAAGCCAGATAGGCTGCCTGCTTACTAGAGTCCAAGTTAGGAGCTGACTACCAACAAACACTGTTGCTGCTTTGAACTAGCAGTTCCAGTGGGGAAAATTGTCCGTTACACTGCTCTGCTGAACTCCCCTTCTGAGGTATTTTTAATATTTTTAAGTGCTGTCGTAGCTAGATGACTATTGATGCCTGAGTTAGTTAGCTTAACCCTTGCCTGCTGTATTTACAGGGGATGCAAGTCTGCCTTTGAATCATCCCAACACAATGACCTCTAGTTCTGACAAATTTACAGAAAAGACTCCTGCATATTGTATTGAGAAGATAGGTAAACATAATTTTTAAAATCAACTCTAGCCATTGATGAATAATATATGGGACCTTAATGAGTAACATAAAGATACTTTATGCCTCTTGCTTTGCTAGAAAAGTGTAAAATGGCCTTAGAGGAAGAGAATAAGACCTTCAACTTGAAATTCTTTGCTGTAAAAGGGAAAGTGCTTTACCAGTAAAATTAGTATTTTGAGAAACGATATTACATAAAAAGGTAGGAAAGATTAGTCAGCTGGTGGGTAGAGGTCATTATGTTGTCTGACAGGAAGTCCAGAGCTCTATTGATCGACCTCGTGAAAACAGAATATTTGTGGATAGCAGCAAGCGAAAACATTGTTTTCTTTCTCAGCACCAAGTAATTGCATACTGCATTTAAAAACAGACTCTATCTACAAGTAAACAGGTTTATGAGGCTGTGAGGTATCTTAAGTTCAGGAAGAATTCCTTTTACAATTTAAAATATCTGAGCTGGGAATAGAACATGTTTTGGAGCTCAGCCCAATGTTTTAGTCAGCAGCCCACGGGGCTTCCCTGGTAGCTGCTCCTCATTGCTATCTCCCCTGAAAATCACCTGCATGCAAACGGTTAAGCCAGTAGAAAGTCAAGGCTCTCTTCCCACCAGTGTAAACAGATAAGTACTTAGCTCTGGCACTGGACTATTGGTAAATCTTTTCATTACCCAAGCCATCAGTCTTCCTCATCCATAAAATGGAAATAATGCCAGTGATTTTTAAAAAGCTCTTTTTAACAATACATCTATATTGATGTATATTTGCAGTTTAAGAGCCAAGTGTTATAATTTTCATGGTCTCTCTCAAATCGAAGTGGCAAGCCATGGTTGGTCAAAAGCCTCCGTGTTAACTACAGCAGTGTCAGTGAAGATAAGGACACTCAGGTGGAAAATAGATTTATGCTGACATAAAGAAGAAATGCTCTTGAAATCACTTAATGGCAAAAGCTCTAAATTGAAGGCTGTGAGATGGGGGAACACAGGTAGAAAGGTATGTACTTTCTTTCTAGGGGGCCTAAGTATGCTGCCATTGAATGCAATAGCACCGATGCAGTTGACTTCAGGCCTGAAACATGGGCTGTCTATATTTTTGGTAGTAATCTGGGTTTTCTCACCTTTATGGTGAGAATGGCTGTGAGCCATTTATAGGGTCCAGCTACAGGTCAGGAGCCATTACAACCCAACCAGAATAGCACTAGCTTGTGCCTGTAGAGCAAGTGAGGCTTGCTGGCGTTACAATTAAAGGACATGGGGTACTGATGGAAGTACACTGGCAAATTTATCAGTGGAAATCTAAAATGTTAGCAACCACCATCTGAACTGAATGCTTGAGTACACCTCAGGTCTTTTTGGCATGAAATACTTCACCAGCTCTTTAAGACATGCCACCCAGGCTCGTGGCTCTAAGCAAAGCCGTGAGACTGCAAGTGAAAGCAGCTAAGCATGCAAATATAGCCTGTGTATAACACTTTAAATTGCTACACGTATTTGGCAAGCAACTGTGTTAGGCCCAAATATCCATGGGCTTGGGCTCTGCTGCCCTCCAAACAACATAGGGATGGAAAGGACACGGGAGTACTAGTTACAGGGCTGGTGTCACTGGATCCAGTGCACAACGTGCAGAAACCAAAGAAAACTCCTGGGTTTAAATTAAAAAAATACACCACCACCCACTCCCTATATTTTTTCTTATATTCTTTTCAGTCTAGGCTTCATTCTTAGAGAACGTTTCCTTCTGAAAAATAAAAATTAACAACTCCCCTGATCTTCAAACAGTACTTTATGGAAAAGAAATCTCCAGTGATGCAACCAGTAGGGTATCTTCTCTGCTGTAAGATTAAGTGTATTTCTTAACTTGCTGAGAATAGTGTGGGTAATAAAAATCAAAAGGAGACAAATGTCAGCCAGGCAAAAACATCAAAAGATTAATTTCTGTAACCCATCTCTATTACGTGAAAGGATCATGGCCCTTGTTGTGCTTGATGTTTGACTAGATGGTAAGACATGTACCTTTTGAATTTAAAGTGGTAAATCTTAAGAAAATAGAAAAACTTCCTCATTAATGCTGAGGCAGCACCACATCTGTAATGAATTTAAGGCATGTAAGGACAAAAAAGAACAAGGTGTTTTACAATGTACCTCTGTGGACATGTGTAATACGCCACAGGAGCTGGGTATCATGTTAGCTTGCTGCTGACATAAATGCATGGAATGTTTTTGGGTGTGGTGCTTATTTACATCTCTCAAAAGAAATTGGTTACTGGGGCATTCAGCATATTTCTGAAGTGGTTGGATTCCCCTTCTCCCTCTCCCTATCTATTTACAGTTCCCTTTCAAGTACAAAAAACATCTTCTGTAACCTCAACTTCCTGATTCAGCTGTTGTGATGTCAGTTATTTACGATAACAAAAGTGAGACAATGCCTGTGGTTTGCGTGGGACAAAGGCAACCTTGTTTCGGTAAAAAGGGACAATCCTAGTGTAAGAAGCACAGGAAAGCCTATGAAGTAGCGCTCTGAGGTGGTATTTCATTAGTCCCACCATCTCCATAATAGCAGGCTTGACACTGCATTATCTCAAAGGCCACTGACAGAGGGTTTTTTCCTTTCCATAGGACTGGACACTAATGTGAATGCAACTCTTGGAAAATTACCTCTTTGCAGGACAAGGCTTTGGAGATAGGCATCTTGGGAAACAAATGGATTGCTAGTGGGTAGAGAGGCAGTAAGTGTCAGGTCACAGATGTTTCAATACCAATTACGCATTCTGTGGTCACAAGCCAGTCACTCTGCACCTTTGCTTACCTGCCATGAAACTAGTTTAATCATATTTAACTGTGAGCCACAGATGTGGTGAAACCTGCAGAATGCCAGTAAAGTCTTGAGGTCACAGAGCAGCAAAAGGAAATGTGAAGCTATTAATACTCAGCATGGTTAGTTATGAATGAAGTGTCAACTCTGGCGTACCCTAGAGAATGTCACTCACCTGCTATTCTTCCAATTGGCATTGCATGGTCCTCAGGAGGGGATACAGACACCATGATGTGGTTCATATAAGCTAACTCTTCTCGGTGGGACAGGTTGATTGGCTTTACCTCCCTGTGCAGCCCATCCTCAGACAACCTTGGTGGTTTGAAATCGGAGTGCCTGGGGTTCAGTATCAAAGGATGCATGATAGGGCTGGGCATCAGCTGGATGACCCTGGTGTTCTCCTGGCGAGGGCTGGAGGGCTTCTGGAGCACCTCAGAAGGAGGAGGGCAGTGGTTGTTTTCTATCGGGGACACTGAGAGAGGATAGGGCTCTTGGTGGTTGTTCTCTTGCTGATGCCTTGTCCCTGGCACCCTGTCAGCTGGGGAGAGGCGACGGATAGTGTTGTCCATAGGGGACTTCAGTGGCCGCTGATCAGGATCTGGTGATGGACGGTGGTTGTTGGTGATGGGTGATCTAGAACGATGCAACAGTTCAATGGTTGGGGGGTTGTGGTGGACTGTTTCTGTCGATGGTCTCGAAGGTCTCTGGACAAAACTATCTGTGGAGAAAAAAAAATAAATACAGATTGTCTATATTGTGATCAAGGTGTAGGATCTATCTGTCAAACTGCTAGCTGGGCTTACTGGGTACTGCTGTCAGTTTGGAAATATTTTATTTGTGTGACCTACAGATGCCCAGAAAAACACCTCATAAATGCAGATAGTTATCACCACGCAGAATGAAATCAGTACCATGAAAACAATCTCCTTCCACCACCATGTAATGGTAGTTCCTGGACAAACAGGTTAAGAGAAGTCCCATTTTGAGAAGCTGACTGGAACACACATGAAGAAAGTAAGATCTGATTCAGCTGTACTAAATGTGTTTCTGTGCAAATGCTTTGAAACTTATCTCCTGCCGTTCATGTAGAGACATGTGGTTCCTGTTATTGTACCATGATGAGCACTGTAAGGTAGAGGGCAGAGATAAAAAGGGAAAATATCGGGTAGTAAGTTTTAGATGGTAGAGGCTTGGGTCAAGGTAGAGAATATCTTAGTCTGAAATATGGACTGGGTTATCTAAAAAAACTCATTGGTAGGAAGCTCTTTGTGAAACACTAGCTAAATTTTATCCCTGCCTTGATTTTAAGAGCATGTAACATCTTCATAAGGATATTTTCACCTTGTTTTGTTTAGTCTGTGTTGTCTACTGATGGGTTGTCCCATATAAGCACTTATATTTCTTCAGCAGGAGGACTTCTAGCATCATTTTTGGATGAGCATACTTCCCCAGCTGTGATCCTTAACAGTAGTGGTGAGATAAACCACTGCTCTAGGTCAGTGTCTTTACGTACTAACAATCCTCTCACAAAATGAAATGCTTGACATAACCAGTGCAAACTTTCAGCTTAGCTAAGGCCATGAATTTTGACGTGGGAAGTTACTGACAAAGAGGAAAATACCACCAGAGCACAAGGACTAACAGGTTTTTATCTGAAAAACAAAGATCAAATTTCAGTGCTGTTTGTTGAAAGCCTTGGATGATAAGAGAAGGAAACTGCTGGGTACACGTCAACAACTGAAACAAGTAGCTGCCTATTTGTGGCTGCCTGTTTGTTCACTCCATTTGCTCTGATCCTCTTTAACGATTCTCTTGCTCTCTTGTCAAGGCAGTGATACTTGCTGAAGACCCTGTTGAGGTGAAGACCCAGGGGCTCCCGCTGCCCTGGAACCCAGGCAGGCATCAGGAAAAGGATCAGCACTTACCCAGCGAAAAGGCCTGAACAGGAAAAGCTCTAGTCCTGAGAAAATGTAGTGCCAGGCAGTGACATACCACCAACCCTTTTGCCTACTCAATGGGCTAAAGTCTACAGGAAAACCTGAAATTTTAGGCAGAAACTACATGGCTCCACAACACTTATTTCACACACTTGTGGTCCCAGACAAGAAAAATGCATTCGTAGAGCTATTTAAGATACTCACAATGAAACACCTGGAGGACATGAAACTCCAGAACTATATATTGTTCCTGTTTAAATCCAAACAGCTTTAAATACAATGTGGCCAGCTAATGTGGGATAGTCCAAATGATGTGAAGATCAAAGAAGAATTAATTTACAACTGTACCTACCTCTGTGGCTGTCTTTTCTTAAAGTCTCATTTCTTTGCCACAATAGAAAGAAAACCAATCCCCCAATTTTACCCAGCATCCTATCTTCTACAGACCATCCACCCCCATCAGTGTACATTCAAATGCACTGTGCTCATTCTTGGCCTGTAAATACAGACCAGAATATTGTATTGTTTGTCCTACTTATTTAAAGTGCCTTGGCTGAGGGGAGCAGCTATCCTGAAAGCAGAAAGGAATGCCTTGCTGTGCTTTCCACCAAGCTCTCTGCGAATATTATTTGGCTCTGACAAGCTCCAAACAGAAGCAGACCTATCTGTCTGCTCCCAAAACATGGTGATCCTGAACCAGGACAGGGTGAAGAGAAGGTAGGGACCAAGGAACTCTTTAAAAAGCAGCAAGAGGAAAAAACACATATGGATGAACACTATTGTTCACTTTCTTGCAAGATCTTTCTCTTTCAGTATTTAAGAATCCCCTCATGGCCGAAGTTGCTGTTTACCATAAAGCAATTCAAACTCAGCTCCAAGCAGTTCCACTGCCACGAATGACCCTGAACAGAATAAAGTTCTCATCACATTCATTCCTTGGCACATGTGATGACTGTAAGTTGAGCACATATGGTGTACTGTTTCCTGCAGGAACAGATTCACTCATCAGCCTGGCTCTTCATTTTGAGTGACCAACACCCTTTTCTTGAAGGGAAAGCTTTGAAAGGGAATTCAGCTCCCAGGAAAATTGCTGACCTATGTGATCCATATAGGGATGGGTGGGGCTGCACTCACTCTGGGAGTGAGCAATTGCTGGTGTGACAATCCCAAAGATTGGCACTCTTTGCTTACCCATAAAAGAAGTGCAGGGAATGACGGTGTAAGCTTCCTGTATGGCATCCCATCAAATGACTCAGTGCTGAGTCAGAAGGACCACTGGAGATGTAGGTAATTCACTCTCCCTTGCTCATCCCTCTAGAGGGACTGAGACTGATGGCCACAGGGCAGATTCCAAGCCAATGCCAATGCCTCTTGCAGATATCCTGAACTGCTGTCAACTGATTTTGAACAGTCAAACCCACTTCGCTTAAGCTAGTAAAAAGCCACCGGATGTAAATGTTGGTCTCATCTGATTCTGGATTAACGAACTTAAAATGAAAGCACTTAGAAACAGGATCATAAGTATATAACCTATTAGGAAATGGGCAAAAGAGTCAGTAGAAGAAAATGGAAAAAGATCACTGGAGTAAGAAGGGATTCTAAAAAAGATCCATCACCTATGAAGTTTAACCACTCAAAATTGTGCCAAAGTAACACTTGACCCCTTTGTTACAGCTTGTGAGTTAGGCAGGGTTAAGTTCTACTTCTCACTTTCATTCTCCTTTTTTTACTAAGCTGCATTCTGCTCAGGGAAAATGGTAAACTTAATTGTGCCAGTTTCTCCCAAGTGACAGGAAGAAGAAAGAAGGAATGTCAAAATACATAAATAAATAAATTCACCTGCCTATAAATTCTTGGCATAAAGATTTTCTGATTGCTCACTCTTGTGGCAGGCAAGCTGTAGTTTCTTTTACTTGTTTTGAAGTCCCTCTCACAGCAAAACAGGAACTAATTTTTGTCATTATAAAGAAAAGTTTTAAGTAATAGCAGAGAGTTCTCTAAGCAAATACAGGGATACTATCAGCAGCCAGAGTATCGTGAGGAAGAAATCAAGAGTTGTTTCTTAATCATCCTGTGCTCTGACAGAAGTTGGACTAGATTGCAAAGGACTTATGTTTTAAGTGACACACATGAAAGGCCAACTCAACATCCCTGTGAAATCCTCTCTAGAGTGAAAGTTGCTCCATATCTTTAATGTAGGGGTGTCTAAGAGGGCACCTAATATTTCTGTTTGAAATTTAGAAAGGGAACACTTGTGGGTGAATGCCAAGCTTCAGAAAAAAACTGAGATTTTTATAATGGTCTCTTCAAAGTGCCTATCAATACACTAGGTAACTGTGTCTAGCATAACTCTGCCAATTCAACCTCAGCCTGACCTGCAGCACCCTCTTCTAATCTGAAATATTTACGCAACTGTGTGGAAACACTTTGGAGCGTCCTTATCCCATCTGCTGCTGTCCTGCTCTTGGCTTAGTCTTAAGAGTTTTGCTGGTGTCATTTGATTCTGGCTTGCTCAGGCTGGCCATGGGCAACTTGTACAGGTCTGACAGTACACCTGAATCTTCTCTTGCAATCCCACATTGAATCTTGAAATAATTTGTGCATCTTTTCTCCAGTTAGCAGAGACTAGGGCAATATCCTAACTCACTTCTGTTCTCTTCTCCTGTTTACTTTAAAAAGGAGTAACACTACTTTTTCCTAGATTTTTTTTTTTTTAATGAAAAAGTGAATTCTGCCTGATGCTTTCATGGCAAGGACCTTTTATAAAAGGCTTAGGCTTTATATTTTTCTGTTATTGGAGAAAACCAATAAGTACTTTAATGTGTATATTTTTAAAGAAAATAAACCCTCAATTTTCCATTGAAGGAAGCACACTTACATTTTGATCTGTACTAATAATAAGTAGAAGAAGCCCAAATCTGCAATTCCACAAACATATCTATTCTTTCTTTACCACCTCTGACAAGCATGGTATATGTGGACACTACTAGAAGGCTAACTAATAACCTAAGCAAGTAATTCTGAAAGTAAAAACGAGAGAAAACCTGCAGAAAAAAACTTCTCTCAACATGAATTGCTCAATCAGCTCAAAAGCTGAGCAACAAGATGGGCTTAGTGCTAGGAACTCTGGCATGATGTGATGACAGATTGTCAGTTGAAGTGACTTTGAGTTAAGATGTTCCTCTCTGAGGCTGCCTTCTCCCTTGCTCTGGAAACAACTGCATCTAGTTGCATCACCAGGATACTAAAAGTCCACGAATCATCTTTGTCTACCTAATTGGGAGTGAGGAAAAATGCATCAATGGGGTCAATAAAACTTTCTGGTATTTTTTTAATCTGCAACTGGCGTAGCTTTTAAGCAGGGTTTGGAAACAGGACAAAATAATAGAAGATAAATGGAGAATGGACAGTTGACTCCCTAGACCAGTTGATTGTTCTAAAGCTGTGGAGACAAAGGGAGGAGAGTAGCTTTATTTAAGTAACTTTGGAGCAAGAAAATGACATAATTCCTTACAGCCTTACCCTACTCGCCTCTATAATGGCAGCTCCCATAAGAATGAGACAGAGTTACCTTCATCATGATTCTGGTGCAATATGACCTCTGGCTGAGCATGGATAGAGTTCCCAGGGTGGAAGAAAGGTGTGAAGAGCATACGAGCTTTCCTTTGCTTCAGGATATGCTGAAGGAGTTCATACAAAACATCACCTGAAAGACAAACAGCAGGAAAAAGGAAATGAAAACCTACATACTGCTTAGAAGACACATTTAGCCATCTGATGCATGAACTCATGGCTCCTGGGTGCTATTTTCTGACCCCAAAATGCTTGCAGTGAAATCCTACATTTCACTGTTTTCCAAGGTTCTTCCCTGAATGGAAAAAAAGAAAAAGAAAAGCTGCATATCACGCCTCTGTGTGTGACTGGAAATATGGGAGAATGACAAGACGTGGCTTTTATTACCCCAATACAGAATTTTTTTCAGGCTACATGACTGCCCATCCAAGAGCTCCAAACCTTTACAAGCAGTAGTTAGTTCAGTGTCCCACCTTCCCTCATCACAGTCTCAGTGTTTCAGACAGACACCTTAGGACACAGAATTTTTAAATGTAGAGCCTATGATTTATGCAGTGAGTTGCTGGCACCAAAGATGGTGCTCTTCTTTAATTACTGAACAACTTAGGCTTTATGGGGGGAGGAGACAGACGATGCTGTAAAGCCTCTGCGTGCAACACTGGTGTCTCAAGGCCAGAGGCAGTGTGCTACTAAGACACTCCGTTCTAGGAAATCCACAGGAGGAAGGACTCTCACTTTGAGAAGTTACTTTGGGAGAGACTCAAAGACTCAAAAAGAATTGAGAGATTTAACTATCCTGAACACCCTTGCTGTGGTGATAACTCCTGGAGACACTCGAGCGCTGTAGGTACCTTAGGAGCTTCCATATGTCACTCTTGGTGTCATGGGTTGGACTCCTGAAAAGCCCAAATGGGATCACAAAGCTAGTTTTTTCTAGCTACTAGAATGTGTATGGCGCTCACTGCAACAGGGAATATTAGACCACGGATATGATGCAGACTAAGGAACAAAATGCAGCAGACTTGGGTGCTCTCTGTGGGTGAATACAGTCTGTTAGTTACTATTGTATCACTCTTCCACAGAAATGTCTGCAGCGAATTGCACTGCACCACGCTGACATGTTCTTGTGTGAATTGATCCAGATGCTTGTTTCTTTGTGGGGTGCAGGCAGGCTGTTCCTCACTCCCCCCACCATTCCCTCAGTGGAACTTATCACCACAATATCTACGAGACCAATGGACTAACTGCTTATTTTGTGTCTTTTTATGTATTACATCTTGTACTGATACCCTTCCTCCAACAACACCTACATGAAACACTTACACATTTTATCTGATATAATGTTGCACATTTCAAAGTGAAAATGTACAACACAGGGTAGGAAGTCTCTCCACTTTTAATTCTGCTTGCTCTCTTCTGTTTGTCACTGCTCATATTACACAGGAACAGGTTGCAGTAACAACATATTATCTGAAAAGGAACTTAGTAAAGTTTCACTTGGGACACCTTGGGTTTTCTGGGAGAGCTTTCTCAGGTGTGGGGGGTTTTTTTTAGTAGTTGTTTCTATGAGATAGTTAACTGTGCACCATTTGTCCCTTGTCTCCATAAACTGCCAATGCTCTATTAGTGGGCAAGTTTAGTGTCTTAGCATGAAACAGTTAAAGCCATCCTGCTTTTTCCATAGTTCAGCTTCCTTTATTTTTAGCATCTGGGCTGTTTTTACTGTCTCAGCAGTGACTTTAGGGCATTTTTAAAAGGTGATTGCAATACCTGAAAATCTAATTAAAAAAAAAGCCTTGAGAATCCAGTTACCTTTTCCATGTTTAGTACATGAAAGGCTAAAAAGTGATTTTACCACATAATTTGCATCTTTGAATGCAGTAGTGGCATAATCGTAACTAGTGCTGTAACACTCCAAGCATAAGGTAGCAAATTTGTACCTCTTTTGACTTGGCCTGACAGACTAGTGAACATGTCCATAAAGCTGGCTGTCTTTTTTTCACCTAACAAAACAGTTACACTGCCGCACCACCCAGATGCAGTAATGCTACTAAGAAGATGAAAAGCGTTTTTCACTCTCTCCCTCCTCTGCTGCCTCCCTTCCCTGGCCAGCTCTAAATAGGAGAATAGCTGTGGGGCTGTGAGCCCACTTTATTGCTAGGACCACTGGGGGGAGTGGATGTGGTTCTTCTGGTTTAACCACGAGGGGAAAGGATACAGCTTTTATGTAGCTACACTCTTGAAAAACTTAATGCCTCTATGGCAAACATTATTTCATAGTTCTTAAATTTCATGTATAGTTAATTTCTGGGAAATGTTGAGGCAATGTCCCTCTACCTACAGTCACCTAAATTTTTAGGGACTGACTCAGATATCCTCTAAAAGGTTTATTATCAGTGGGGAATACCTGGAGAGAAGGAGGAGAGAAAAAGCGAGGGAGGAGGCCTTTAGTTTGGTTATTGCATTCCAAATTTAGGCAAATAAGAGCTTAACCTTCTGCACAGAGTGAGGATTTGCAAGCCAGAGGCTCTTCTCTGGGAATGCTCTATTTCCAGCCTACAAACATTTTAATCCTACTCATTTCAAGTGCCCTCACAGCACACAAGGGAAGAGCAGGGGCATAACCTGTAGACAGCAAGGCATTGGGATGATAAGGGGAGTTGCAGACAAGATACATAAAGGTGTCCCTTACAGTCCTTGCCCACATCCCCACTTTCAATACTCCTTTTGCCTTATGCAGGGCTAATTTTTTAATGAAATGATTTGAAGTGGTGTACCAGAATTTTAAAAAAAGACATTTCTAGGCATCAGTTTTCACTACTGTATTACACTGGCAATAGACATTGATGTTTGGCATCTCCTTCCATACAAAATTAGTTCTGGATTTGAAGCACATGCTTAAAAAACTTCCTATACACTAAACATAAGCCACAGTTTGTGAGGCAGATTCTGCAGGAGGATGGTTGTGGGGGTGCATTCAAGGGAGTTGCCAAGCAGTTTGATGCAGAATTAGTGCCACGGCTTGTTTACTAGCTGAATCCAAGCAGCACTAGCTGTACTTCTGCATCTAGTGAGCCTTGCACTGGAAGCCTCCTCACAGCAATTCTGTCACCGCTTGGTCCAAACTCTTTGATCACCTATGGTGATTGAATTACGAGCCCTTCTATTTAACAGGAGTACTTTGTATGGTCACAAAAGAACAGCTCACAACTCGTATTTAGTTAAACATCCCTGACAAAGGAGGGCAGAGGCTTGCTCTGACTGTAAAACTGGAGCACAGACCGCAGGGGATATAAATACAGGCAGGCAACATACACATTTCTAAATCTTCTTTGTGAATAAATGAAGACATAATTTGAGCAATAGGCAGACTGATTCACACACCTGTCTGTGCTGTGCCTTGGGCTGGACTCCAGCACGTGAGAGAGTATGGTAAAGTAAAGCAAAGCCCACAGGGGCTGTTAAATAGAGGAAAGGTCCCCCCAGGGAGGAGTTTTGCAGTCACTTTTAGCCGCACATCAGCCAAGCCCACTGTGAGGCAAAATGCTAATATGGGCTTCCTTAAGAGGCTGGAGCACTTGATTAACTTGCTGCTGTAGTTGGGTCTCTGAAAAGATAAGCCTTTACAGGGAAGAGCTGGAAGTCACAAAGTGCTGCCAGAGAAGCTTGCTTTCTGGGAGTCTTGCAGGGAGTTTTAACTAGAAACAGGTTGGATGTTTGGGTTTGGATTCGCATTCAAATCTTCCCACAACTCAGGTGCATCAGGATTTCATTCCCTCCTTGTCCTTTTTGTCCTTGTCTCATACAAATGCCTCTGTCCTCCCTCTCCTCCCCTTGTCCACTCCACCCCAACAAATGTGACCGTTTCCTCCTCTGACCCTCTCCAGATTTCATTGCAGCTTCCTCTCTCTTTTCAATAATCCTCACCTGAATGAGGAGACCTGTATCGAAAGTCCTCTTTGGTCAGGAGCAGCAAAGCCTTGCCATTCATCTCAAAAGTGTTGCTCTCAATCGGCCTCAAGGAAAACTCCTTCTCCGCCCACTTGAGCCACTGTGCCACATCATCCCTGCTCCAGTAAACCGGCTGCAAACCTGTGGCAGGAAGAGACCACGATTGTGTTACCAAATTGAGACAAGGCATGAGAATATAGGCAAACATCAGTGAATCCCCCCTTCTCCCCACACCATCATGTGCAAAGTCTCAGGGGAAGGTGTAGTAGAGGAATGTCACGTTGACGCAGAATTACTCTAAGCACTGGACTGTGAAATACTTCATTAGTTTAGGCACCTAGGTTTATCTGTGACATGTTGAGAAACAAGAACTGCCTCAGCATACTGAAAAAAGCTTCTAGGCCATTATTTCATTCCAGGTTTCCACTGGGAAATGGGATTTTCCTCCAGCTGCTCCTTCTGAGGTGCAGAGCAGGCATGTGGCAAAGTCCTTGGCCCCATCCATCTTCGGTGCGTATCCTTTCATAGAAGAGAGGCGTGGTCTCTCTTCATGCCCCTTGTAAAGTGATCACCGATCAAGAATAATGAAAAGTAGTCAGATGCAGGAGAGCTATGGCCATACTTCCCTCTAGGTGGCTGGGGTCTGTAAAGAAGGCCTGCTTAACACAGCCTCCATAGCAGTGTGTCTGTAAGTGGTTATCAGTGCGGATATGGTTGAGAAAGGTGTCTTCAGACTGGCCCACCGCTCCTGCAGATGCCGTTACACTAGCAGATGCTATTCCCACACTGGAGAGGAAAATAAGCACTGAGGCTGTGGCACCTTTAGCACTGCTTTAGCTTGTGTTTCCTGTATAGCAATAAAACATTACCAATGTAACTCTGTCCACATAAGGGTGGTATGCCATTTTATAGTAAAATAGCAGATATGTTCAGTTTGGGCACAGATTTTCCAGGCCTCCAAGGAGAATCTGGCAATCCCTTTCTCCCAGCCAGCTCGTACAGCATATACAGCCTAGACTACTGTGTTTACTCACAGGGGCCCAATCAAGTTACCATGAAAGTCAAAGACCTTTTGCCTGCTACCTTTATTGGGCCCAGGCAGAGAGGCTTGGGAGGTGTGACAATTTAGTATCTGTTTTACAGACAAATTTAAAACAGCTTCCTTCCCCTGGAGAAAAGGCGGCATGGTGAAGAGCTGTTTATACACAGGTAGAGAGATTATCTCCAATCCACTGGGAGATAAAAGCTTTCTTTCCTTTTCCCCCTTGCGAGGTGACTCATTCTTTGACTTGCTACAATGTGTTGCGTAGAAATGAAAGCTTCACACTGTGCATAGGAACATAAAATTTGCTGTATCTGATCAGATCTCTGGTACACAGCCTCTGGCAGGGGCTAATACCTTATGCTTCAGAGGAAGACGAACCTCCCTTCCTCATATTGCACCTGGCTGATTGTATGCTATGCATGGGAAGAAATTTCCTTCCTGGCACACCATTCTCCGACATCTGATTACCCTCCTTCTACCAAGCACAAAAAGAAACCTGGGAGAGTTGTACCACTCTGGTTTTTTTTGGTTTTTACTTCTTTAACAGATAGGCAACCCTTTTTTCTGTTTTAGCAAGAGGTCACATGCAGTGAACTGCATTCTGCTGCTATGCCAGATTCCCAGACAGTGGCTTCGGAAAGTCCCAGAGCCACAGCTGCATACAGAACTGAATCTCAGTCGGAAAAGGAATTGAGATCGAGCCTGAGAAAGGGTCAGAGCTGACCTAAGGAAGGGACGTCTGCGTGGCAGCAGCAAGAATTTCCATTGGCTTTCAACTGCCCCTGTAGCACAGTATTATGTGCCACACAGAAACAAGAAGTAGCATTTATTTATTTATGAAGGATTTAAACTCTCTTCCCCTTGTTGAATTAGGGTCTGATTACTGGGTCAGAGTTTTCTGTAGGACCTTTCTTTTTGAAGGGACTGGGGTGAGGTGTAGATCTGCTCAGAGACATGGTGACTGTCATCTAAAATGCCAGAGTGAGGTTCATATTTTGCTGAATACAGGGCTATTCCTGCAGAAAACACTCCAGACCCCAGGCCGCTGCTGGGCAGCATGCACATTGACTGCAGCTAAAAGAGAAAGAAGTCAGATGTGATGCAGCCAGACCACAACATATGAAAGGGTTTAAAAGACCATCTGAGGAGTGCTTGAAATGCTCATGTGTGGTTTCTTTTGCCTCCCCTTTTGCCATGCCATACAAGTAATAAATTGCCCAAAGGAGCACTGTCATGTGGAAATCTAACTGGACTCCTGATATGCACTTCACAAGATGAGGCATGAAACAAAACAAAACATCACTGGGAAAATCAGACCGACATGGACAGAGCTATATGATAACTTCACATGAGGTGCATGCTCCCTTATAGATAACCATGTAATAAATAAATCACTCTCTGTACAGACATAGATCAATGTTTCCCATGTGCTGGTGGCAGTGTATTTTTGCCTTCCGTTCAACTAATGCAGAAGTACCATATCTAAAGAGAGGTTTAGATTGATCCGCGCTAGACCCAGAACAGCCAAATAAGCTGCACAGACTGGGACAAGCCACATGTGCTGTGCTGGCAACTCTGAAACGGGCCCAACACTTCACACTGCAAATCAGTTCTCTGCTGGGTTTCAGCAGCATCTCCGAAGCTTGTGAGAAAAGCCCCAAAGTAGTATGACGTAGGACCACTTGGCTTCTAGTTACTGAGAAATCAGCAAGCAGCCTTTCTAATTCAGTTTGGCTATCGCTAAAATAAGCAGGTGGACATGCCACATCTCTCCACCCATGGGGTGATACCATAATTAAATACTCACATTGTGTTTGGAAGATATAAAGTGTCATAAAATAAGTTAACTGCTTTTCCCTAGATGGATTGCCTCTTCTCTCATTTCCCTCTCTCCCTGTCCTGCCGCTTTCCTGGGAAGTTAGTTTCTCCAAAAAAACCCTCTTTAGTTGCCTGCCTCCACTGCATGCCCATTTGCTTTGTGAGGCTGAACCAGTTCAGTCGCAGGAGGCTTTTCTGAGGGTGCAGACCAGTGTTTCTGAAAGTGGTTCAGAAACCATCGTTCAAAAAATAATTCTTTCATGTGCAGTACAGCATTTACTAAACTTGTATCCCACCTTCTTTGCCCTTTCTTAAAAAGAAGCAGTTGGTTTTGTGAAAACAAGGGCACGAGAGGGTTGGCTTTGCAGCTGAAGGGATTTTACAGCACAGCATACATAGCTATCAGTAGGTCCTGAAAATGCTTTCCTATACTCTCCATGAAAGAAAAACTAATCCTGCTTATACAATTTTTCTTTTTTTGGATGCTGTTTCTTTTTTTCCCCTCTCCATCTTCTCTTTTATTGTCATGCCCACGGTGGAGGAAAATGGGCTCTTTTTATCTCTCCAGTTTTATTCTCTGTGAAAGCTAACAGCGTTGTCTTCAACTAACAAAGATATTTACCAAGCAGAATAAAGTGAGGAAAATGAGTGCTGTGTTACAAAATGAGGACAGAGTTTTGCCTGCTGAACTGACTGTTGAAATCAGTGGGAAGGCTTTGCTGCTTTCAGTAGGTGTGGATCAAACACAGGGGATGCTGCCTTTCTCCCAGTCTGCCCTCTCAGTGGCCAGAGTGGCCACGGACTTCAGAGGGTGAATTTTGACCCAGGAGTTGGACCTGGCTCTGCTCTCATCTCTGCCATTCCTCTGCTGGCTGAAATCTGGCAAGCATTCCCAACCTTGGTCTCCCTATCTGCGTAGTGTAAAAATAAACAACAACAAAAACTTCTTGAACTCAATAGCTGAAAGCAAAGACAAAGCCATGTAAACCACCAGAGTCTGGCTCTGCAAGATCCAGCGTATTCTCTAGTCTGCCTTCTGTCAGCTTCCAAGCACCACCTCCAGCAGAGTAAAATACAATAATTTATAGACACGTTTATAATCCGACAGCTTCATATGCATTAAACAGGGAGCAAAATTTGTGCTCACCTTTCTAATGCCACAGGCTGGTGCACTGGTGTCTTAATAGATTATCTCCTTCTGTTGCTTATTCCTCACCTGAAGTCCTGCTTCTAACACCTGTTACACTAGCTACCTTATAAGTGGTGAGAGTGTTCAGTTCTCATGCTCTAGGGCACATGCTGATAACCATCTGGACTGCAGAAGAAATCCACTCTCTGTTCCTTTCTATTCTTGCGCAGCAAAACCAAGTACAACGAAGAGGGGCCGATGGGGTAATTTACATCTCTTCTTTAAGTAAAATTGTTTATGTATGTTCAGGCACTTACTTACACATATACAGACATGTGCGCACACACAGACGCAGCAGAATGTACTGGTCTGTTGAAGAGGAGTTTAAGCTGATGGTCTCTAAAAAGTTCACCCTTTTTGACAGTGAGCCCATCAGAAAACTTAAGCATGGTCATGCTTTGAGGTTAGAAAAACAGAGTGCTCTGCTCACCTAGTATAACCTTCTGCACATAAAACTACACAGCCAGCAATATTTACATCTGACCACAAACTTCTGGTGGGGTTACAACTTTGTTTTTTGAAGAGATGTATCCAACCTTGAATCTTGCAAAGCACTCGTATTCAGCATCTCCTTCTTTGCTTTGGAAGACAGGGTATGTGTTTTACAGTATGAGTTGCTATGTACAGTGTATGTAACAGATATATCTAAAATGTGAAGTATAATGTACCGTAGGCTGTTTTCACCTTGACTCATTTTGGAACAACCTGAAGACACAAATCCAATGCAAAGTGTGATGTACAGTGCCACCAAGAGCTGCTGTTCCGTTTTGGTTTCGATATGAGGACGCAGCCACACGACAGCATGCACGACGGAAACAGCATTCACAGTAAGTTTCGTCTAACTTTTTGTTCCACTTTGGCCAGGCACTCCATCCTTACGCCTGGCTGCCTAGCAGTCAGGATGATGAGGCGAGAAGGGGGTAAAGACAGACCTCTCATTTATGCCTGCTTTCTGCAGGGCAGACAGAATTGTTCTCACTCCCACGCTGAAAACTACTTAGCGCAGTTGGGCAAACAGCAAAGGGGCCAGCGCACGCAAATCAGCAGCTAGTTTCCAAACACCCAGGGACAGATGCATCATCACTGGCAGCATCAGGCAGGCCAGCTCTGACTATAGGACAGTACTTGAGCCTTTAGTGGGAAAACAATGCTGGAGAAGTTCAGAAGACTTGAGTGTCTGCTACCAACTAGCTCTTTAGGAACTGAAGCTCCCTTTTTTGTTACTAATTAACAAAATTCTTCCATGTTACCCATAAAGCATAATATGTGGTTCTGAATATGATGGTGTATGTCAAGCAGGAGGGGGGCATGAGGTTGTGTTTTTCTCTTCATTTCTGTATAAAGGCAACATGGTCTGGAGGAAAAACATAGAATTAGATTCAAATCGTTCTCCCAGGCTCTGCCAGTGCAACTTTTTAAAAGTCCCCTCCTTCTGTCTCACTTCTTTGTTTGGAAAGCCAGACTACCAAAATGCAAAGAGGTGTCATGGCGCTTGGCCAGTTAACATCTGAAATGCTTCGAAAGTACAAAATGCTACACAGCTGCTTCAAATGACTATGGTTCAATACTCCCGCGGCGCTGTCTCTGCTGCTCTCTGGTTCCCTGTTCAGAGGCACTGATTGTTGCTGCAGACCAGGGGCCCTGTTCTGGTATCATGCTTGAACCTGACAGCACAAACCATGACGTGCTGCTCCCTGAGAAGGGCTGCAGCGCTGAGCTCAACAGCAGTGTGCCGATCACGCTGAAGGGGTTTCAGATTAAAGCCCAAGCTGGGCGCTGAGGTGGTCCTGAGGCAGGAATTTTATGCTATGTCTGCTGGAGCTGCCGCACCGATCTCTTACCACAAATGCCTTCCCCATAGCTACCAGCGCTGGCAGGCTCCCACCCACAGGGTGCTCAGCAGCTCTTCAGGACTACCTCTGCTATGGAAGGTAAAGGCAGGAAGATTAAGGACCTTGCTTTCTCAGGAAGCCTTTCTATCAGGAGGGGAATGGGTGACAGAGAGCTGTGGCGTACTTAGCTAATCCCATGCAGATGGACAGCCTAAATAAGTGCCTTCTGGGACTGCTCTTGGGTTGGCACACATGTGGAAGATGCAGCCCTACCACAGGATAAACCCTGTATCGCTGGCGGTCTGTGCACTTGCTGTTACAAGTAGGGGACAGAGGTCTGGTGTGTGGTGATGTGCGCGACCACTTGCTCTTTCCAGCAGGTGCCACTTGACCCAGGTAGCGGAGAAGCAGTGGCCGTTCATTGCTGCTGGCCTGCAGGGATTGCCTCATCCTATAGGAGAGAGCTGGCTCTGCAGTTTCAAGGCCCAGAGATAAGCAAAGGTAGAAAAGGAGGAAAAGGTTAATCCTAGCTAATACTCAGAGACAATTATTTGGGAGGTAAGTACAAACTGGTACAAGAGAAATGGATGGCAGCAGAGGAAAATGGACCTTTACAGGTCTTGTTAAGGAAAAAAAACATTGGCTAGGGAACAGAAGAGTCATGTGATGGGCAGGAAGAGAGACCCCAGTGAGGCTTGCGTGTCCTTTAAAAAGGTCTGAAACTGCCAGTAATCAAAATGACAAGGCTTTGGGAAGCTTCCTACATTGCTGGGAACAGAGGGCAAAACAGCTTTTTCAGTAGTAATCTGAAATAAAAGGCACAGGCTCATGTCTCCCGCTGTCCTGTTGAACAGGGTATTAGAGGCAGAGCACAAGTACGGGTAATGCTCCGTGCACCGTGTCTGCTCTGGGGCCTCTGTGCATGCAGACTTCTATAGAAACAAACCCAGTGAAGCACTGGGCCGGGTTTCTGCCACACTGACTTTGCTAGCATGGTGCCCTGCGACCCAGCCCTTCTCACTGTCTGTACAGAGACCCTGGGAAGTTGACACACCTGAATCCCTTAGGGCTTCAGGGTCATAAAATAAATAAAATTGGTTTTCTAATGTAGCCTTTGGAAAGCCCATAAGAAACATATTGATTGGAAAATGCTTGATTAGAATAATCAAGCTCTAAGCTCCCATACAGGGAAATAAATCTTTTCAATTCCCCACACCCAGTGCCAAGCTCAGCTTCCTGGAAGCAACTATGGCCCTTTCTGGAACTGAGGTGAAAATCCCATGTTCCATCACCTCCCCTGACCTGCTGACATTACACATGGTTTGCATTTGCTGATCAAATGCACAAGCAGGACTCTAAATTAGCTTGCTGGGCTGAGACAGCTCGCTGATTAATGATGGCAGATGAAGTCACCGGTACAAAAAACCCACAAAATCTGAAGTCTGTGTAAGTGGGAAAGGAGGGAGGAAAGGCCACACTCTACAGAATTCAACATGAAGAACATATTCTTTCTCACTCTATAGCTGAACCCTTTTCTTTGAAGATACAGGTTAGTAAATGAAGTAACTCTCTAACACAAAATTACTCAGCTATGTCTAAGACCCCCTGCCCCAGAAACAGTCAGAAAAGTCCCTGAACGCTGCAGACCAATTCCTGAAGTCCTTAGAGTTGTGCCTGATGTCAGAATAAAGCCTCAAGTGCAATCCCAGTCATTTAACGTGGCCAGTTGTGCTGCATTTCTTGTAACTGAAATCAGTATTTGACCCATAGCAGCCACCTCTCTCCTTTCTGTTTCCACCTACATTATCTGGAGTCAGCTTGCAGAAAAAGCAGACCTGAGGATGTAGCCCTCTTTCCTCTGTGATCTGCCGCATTTTGAGATCAGTCACAGAAAATGTTATAATGCTGGAGCAGTCTACCTGCTGACAGGCAGTTTGCGGCCTGAAAAGAGAATTCACCCAGGATGGGGCAAACCAGTCTAGATAAATGGTGCTGGTATGTGTGTTGAAGTGGCCAGAGTTTGAAGTTCTTGAAGGGAAAAGCTACCAGCCAAAGAAGCAAGCAACCGCAGAGGTGATGAAAAGACCAGCCTGTATTCTAGGCACTCATCCCATGAGCCATGTCCAAGAGCTTTCAAGAACCGCGCAGAACTGCTCCAGCTTCCTTTCGTGTTGTTTGCAAAACCTTCCTAGAAGCCTGACAAGAGCTCTCCTTCCAGGGCAGGGTGAACGCTGGTTTTTTGCATCTGGGCACCACATTCAGAGAAGGCCAGAGTGTAACAGTGAGTCAGTGAGCCACGGACAGCACAATGCCGTTCAGCTGACTACAGCCGTTCAGCTGCTACCGCGGTTGCTGCACTCAGGAAAGAACTTGCTTGGGTCCCTGACGACCTCTCTCTTTGCTCATGTTGTGCCCATAGGCAGAGAAGGCAGGTGACCACTGGATTCCTACCAGAGCGGCTTGTGCAACACAAGCAGCTGGCAGGGGGATGGGGAAATGTTGGTTTGGATCTGCTCCCAGTTATAGTCTTAATCCACTCATGACTCCTCAACCAATTTTTGGCCGTTTTCCATGGAGCAGACATTGCTTTCCTACTGCTCCCTTCCAAAAGGAGCTGAAAGAAATGTCTTCTGTTGCTTTTTTCCTTGTATGTGCAAAAACTATATCCTAAACAAAACTAGCTGAGCCCTGACAATAGCACGAGTTAGCTAACTCAAAAGACCATGCTGCCAGAAGCAAGAAGGTTTGCAAGTAGAAGTCAAGAAGATTATAAAAACTTTAATTTTCTTCTCAGCAACTCTTTATTGTTTCAAACCAATTTATCTTAATCCAGGTCAAAATTCAGGTCTAACAAACATTCTTTACAGTTCTGCATTGGATACGGCCACTGCTGATACTACCATTAGTAATACGTGCACATTTACACTATGCAGTGCCTTTCAACTGCAGACAGATTAGATTGTTGTATCTGTTTTACAGATGTGAGGCACAGTCATTGGACACCTGCCCATACACCAAATCTGTGATAGGAGGGATCAAATCCAGGAACTATACTCTGCTCCTCTTTACAACTGGACAAATGCAGAGCATCTTTACGTCCTTAACACTGACTTTTCCTTCCCACTTCTTCTGTCACTTACACGGTGCATCCTGGCAACAGTAATTTTAAGGTAATGTATTAGAATGAACTGTCAATACGCACTGCTTCTTTCTTTTAACACAATATGGCCTTGATCCCTGGCTGGGGTGTTGAAGATTTGTAAGTAATTAGAATTAAATTGATCTTGGTAGTCTTGACCTACATATGGTTTTACTTAAGTCTTTTGCCTGCTGCCTAATTGCTGTACAGTGGAGAGAGGTGCTGACATTATTACCATGCTTACAGTATATGGCAGTAATGCTGGTGATGGAACTGAAAGCTCCGGTTTTAGGTACCTGATCTTCCAGAGAGATGTGAAAAACTGAAGAGATAGTTGCTAGCTGCAACAAATACAGCTGCTAAAATTAAGATGGTTCCTTTCAGCAATTTATCACTTTAACCTATCATCTGCTAGGTCACCTCGATCTTCCAGTGGCTGTAAACTTAAAGGTGATGCTACTGTTTCGGGAGAGAGAGGTCAGGAAGCCTTTTTTGTACAGCTGAATAAAGTGGAAAGTTTTGAAATTTCAGTTTCACATGCCAACAAAACACCACCACCAACATAGCAAGACATTGTAATCCTCCTGTATTAAGAAACTGCTTTCTTCTCACAAGGAGATTTTGTTCTCAGAGGCTCACATCCTGAAGAAGTCGGGTCCCTTTCCCCTGAGGAATTTTGGCTGGGACTTTATTTCCTAACTCGACTGTGATTGTGAGAGCTGGGGAGGGGGGAGCATGTACACAAAGAGCATGTTTTCCAAGCTGTTTCCAGGGAACGCGAGGCCAGCTCCACTACAGAACAGTCTACGCCGTGACAGCAAGATGTCATCTGTTGGCTTCCTCAGCACTGGGGCTCGAAGCCTTGCGAGCTGCAGCTGCACTTGTGCTGCTACTGTAAAAGATTTTGGCAGCACAGCCAGAACCATGGCTTACTTTGCCTGTAACTATTAAGCAAATCAATGTAGAGAAAATTTTACCACCAGCATGTGGTAAAAGCATGTCATACTTCTACTGTAACTGATTTCACTTTTGGACCTCTGTCTCTTGCTTATGTAGTCATTCTCCTTCAGATTCCTAATCCAGGAGGGCTATAAAAGCCTGCTTCAATCCACCAGTATATGAGTTCTTCTGTGCTTTATGCAAAGACCTGCCTTCAGGTGACATTAAATATTAAATAACTGGGGGAAACAGTGCAAATTACAGCTCTGGAGACTGCACGCAATAGTCAGTTCTGAACCACGTCTTGGGCTTTGGAGGTAAAAGCCCGCTCTTAGCATGCTGCAGACATTTCCCGCTTCCAAGATGCCGCAAACCAGAGTTCTGACGTGGTTAAAAACTCCAGATTAAGCTTCATTTCTTGATGGTTCCTTAATGAACCAAATCCCTGCAGCTCTTACAAACTGTCAGTCATTTCTCCAAGAAGACACTGCTGTCCTAGAGAAAGGTCAAGTGCTTAAAACAACAGCTCTAGATGCTGGGGGTCCTTTTCCACGTCCAGGGACACAAGGAGGCCGCGGAGATGGACTCCAAACTGCACTACAACACATCACCCATACAGAAGTAACTGCATTGCATTTGCATGGGGCCCTTTATCTCTACACTTCCAGTGCAACTTGTGCAGAGAAAGGCTTCTTGTACTAAGGTACTTGTGCTTGAAATACATTGATAATGAGAACAAATTAAGTGTGTGCTCTTTGATTATCAGATGATAAATTATCATGATTATCTTTGCTGCAGCTTGAGAATTGCTTCCTCTCCAGGATTTAACTCCTGCTTGCTCTGAAGCTAGTCAGCACACCCACTAACTTCTCATATTAGGCCCCCAAAAAACCGGCTTCCACTTACTACTTCTGTGTGAGTCTTACAAAGTTGAGGCATTACTTCTATTTGGGGCCACTTGAAAATATTGCCCAAGGAATCAGAAATCAACTTTATTAATTGGGACAGCAGGCAAGATCCTGTCTGGGAGCTTGTCAGACTGGAGCTAGGATGCTGTGCTGTGTCGCTCAAAGACACGTGCATCCTGCAGTCAGAGGCACGGCTGCAGCACTTGCAGTGATCCCTGGGGTGCCCTCTGAACTAGCTCCCTGAGGTGCCAACCACAACAAGGGCTTGAGCGTACGCCGCCTGTTCAGCACAGCCTGCCCAACACCATGGTAGCTAGTTCATGCTGAGGTCTGCGAGTACTATGGCTTCAGCAAATGCTTGGGCAACTGTGACACCGACTCACCTCTCACTGCAGTGCAGATACACAGTTGTGTGAGCTACAGCTACCTCTCTGTGACAGCCTCAGATCTCAGCAATACACTTCCAGTTTCTCCCCTCCAGCTTCAGAGGTGTCTTGTTGGCGTCCTGTGCTTGAGGGAAATATACCCCCTCCTGAACTGGGTATATTGGAATCCCTTTCTATTATTCTGTCTGGTATGAAGGAGCCAGAACAAAGATGATAATTTCTATCTCAGTGCTGGGATGTCTGAAATCACTATACTGTCCTTCAACCAGCTCCTTTCAGGCCACAAGTCCGACAATATGTAGTGTTCAGTGGCAGTGCTGGGTTAGTACTGTTTTCTGGCCACCCCTTCGACGTGCCAGTGCAATTGGTGGAGGAGCTATGCTGTGATCTTGATGAGAGAGGTAATCTGTATTTAAGTATATATGTACATTGGTTTCTGCCAGATCAGCTTTCGGAGCTGATTAAGAGCACAATTGTACTAACAGTTAGGTCAACACAACTGGCAGGGAGGTGGCAAATTGCAAAAAGAATAACAGCTGGATGTGGTGACAGAGAAGGGAGGAAATGCTTCAGCTAGTATTGTTATAGAACATGTCATGTCACTGAAAAATGCACGGGCTCGCTGTATTACTTGAGTTTAATCTTGATGATGTCACCGAGAAAGGCTTGCTTCCAGGGCTGGAAAAATTACTGTAATGTCAATAGAGGCAAATAATTTACCTACGCATTTCCAGTAGGGGATCAACCTTTGAATGAAAAGGAAAACAAATGGATGAGATAATTCACACGGAGGTTCTGTCTCATCCTGCTTTTCAGGTTTCTTGCAAAGGTAAAGGTGCTGTGAGACAGACTGCATACCTAGTAACGATGAGTAACTGATACCATCACAGATTCACAATTCTTAATACTCTGTAAACTTATTGCGCTAGTATAGACACCTAGTGACCTCGACATCACTGAAGCTATCTTGTGCTGTCCTTCTTTCCACCCTTCCTTTCCCACACGAAGGACAGCCATTCCTGTGCTTGCTATCTCCAGCAAACTACTGCAGACGTGCTGGGGGAAAGGGGACCTCTGTCCCTTGAGAGGGGCATTGTGTGCTGCAGCTGGGAGTCCCAGAGCTGAGGTAGGATCGGCCATGGAGCTGTGACAGCAGGGAGGGGTGAGAAAGTTATACCTCTCAGTCCCACTAACAGTGCCCCCGCTTTTGAAGGGGTGAGGGGTAGCAACCTTATTTTTCTTAGTTTAAGTATTGTGAAAGAGAACCAAATTATATCACCTGCCAAAAATATTTAATAAGATCTAATGGCTCCTCTACATGGCTGACAGTTGTGCCAGGTAGTACAAAACATTGAATAAGGAGGAGCCCCTGCCTGGAGGACATTACAATATAAACAGAGAGGAGAGGGAAGGGATTGAATGTAGAAGCAAAGTGAACAGCATGATGGTGTGCATACAATGCTGGTCCCCCTGGGAACCAACTGAAACTACTGGAATCCTCATACACTCTTTACTAAGTGGATATTGTGAAAATGTAGTTGAAATACCTTTTCATCAACTTGTCTAATTAAAATTTTCATAGCAGTGCTGCCCCATATTTTGGCAAATTTCAGCAGCTCTGTGAAGGACACTTGTCAAATTACATATCTCATCTGTTGCAGAAATCCAGATTTATAGGTGTATCTGTTCACACAGGACTTCTATTCACACTTTCTATTCACACATTGAAGTCAGGAAAGCAACAGAGGTGTCTCTATAAAGTAGTAATTCCTCTTCTAATCTTCCAATGCTTCAAGACTTGTTTGGTTTACAAAGTCCAAACCAGTTTAGCTTCATTCTTTTGTATCATAACTTCCAAATCATCTCAAGTTTCTGCTCTCCTGGGAAGACTGATTCACAACCAACTTGCACAAGATGGAACATCTTTTTAAAAATCCACCATTTGGACCTACTGGTCATGTGCCTGGACTTGTCTGAACTTGGCCATCCCTGATGGGGTATCTTCTGTCCTACTAAGAAATACTTGCCTGGATATCCTCTCTTTGGTTGAGCCAACTGTCACAAATTAAGTACCCATGAAAGCTGTTTTTGCCAACTGTACCAGCAATAGCAATTTTTGGAAATGCTGTTCAGTACTAGATCAGAGGAAGGGAAGTTTCTTGGTAACTACAGCGCAGCAGTCAGATCCAGATTGCAACAGGACTGCACAGCTTGTAAGCTTCTCAGGCTCTGGATCAAAGTGTGCATGTATGTGTATGAGTGGGAGACGGCAGGGAGTGGGGCGAGTAGAAAGACAGACTTGAGAAGTAAGAAGGCAGGAAGCAAACGTGCACATTAGGAAAGAATAGTGAACTACGTTTTGAAGAAAGGATACCTTCTAACCTAACTTTTCAGGTTTCCCTAACTTTTCTCTTCATGCCTGTTTTATTAATTCCTACATTACAGAAATTACTAAGCTAATAGATACATGTTGTCAGTGCAAAGCAAGTTGACATTCCAAGTCTTTCCTTTCTTCTTAACAAGCTACAAGTGGAAAACTACTCTTCTGAAATGCTTTGCTTATTAACGTGATTTTGATTTTTTCACATGACTGGGGTCAACTGGCTTAGCACTGACAGCATGGTACAGTAATGCAGGCATGGGCACATTGTCAATTTGAGGCGGGGGGAGAAGTCTTCTTCAGCAATTTCACACAAAATGACATTAGGGAATGCAAAGTGCCAAAAATTTTCCCGTGAAGCCCTGAAAAAAATCTGTAGACTCTAGATGTCTCACACCACTCTGGCAGATAATAAACATAGAGCATATGGACTCAAATACTGTATGCTTATGAAAACACAGTCCTCCGTGTTTGACACCATGCAGAGTTTCTGAGGACATGAATGCAATTTCAGGAAAGATTTACACCCTTGTTATTCAGGTGTTTGGATAACCAAAGAATGGAAATTCAGAAAAAGGTTTCTTTGTGGGCTGGTTTATTCCTTAATAAATTATAGCATTTCTTTCTTATACCTTACTCTGAAGCAGCTGGAATGGGCAACTGTTAGGTTGGTCCTGTTCAATATTGTCTCTTCCCTGCTCTGACCAAATTTGTTAATTTAGGTCCTGAAAAACTACTTCACTTGAAGATTAATTCTCAAAAGAAAACATAATGATTAATTTTTAACAAGATGTTTTGCTGATGCCTCATTTTGAACTTTTTCGAGATTTCCTATTCGCCCCACCACCCCTGAGGTGTGCACACCGTGTGAAGAGGAGATTTCTTTTGTCAGCCCAACCTCACCCTTATTCATTTAGTGCTGTCACAGTCATGCTTTTGCAACTCTGCTGACGGAATCAGGTAGGAGGAGGAGGAGGCTGATTCGGCAAGAGGAGTCTTTTGTTTGCACGTAAATACCTTGGTGTTATCAGAAAGAAAACAAGGAGTGAGCAGCATGCGTTGAACAAAAAGAATCACAGCACTGTTATTCTGTTTTTCCCCCTTCTCTCCCAGAACTATAAGTGAGCCTCTATGTGTAAGAGAAGGGCTGGCATGCAGAACAAGTGTCGCTTCACTGCCTCCCCTTCGTTGCTAAACAGCATCCTAACAGCAATTATAACAATTGCTCACCTGGAGAAATGATACTGGGAAACAGGTTGTTCTCAGTAAGGGATATTAAAAACTCCATATAGGAAATAGCTTTGAAGAAAAAAAGATTTTGAAAACCTAATAACAAAGAAGGGATCTAGAAGAACAGGCTGAGAGATGCATTAGTAAAGCCAAAGAGCCCAAGACTGCACACCGAGACTTTTCTGCGTATCTGGGCATATTGTTGTCTCTTCCGTTTCGTGTCCAGAGAGGGGATTTTCACAGCAGAGGGCAAATCAGCAGAGAACTTAGCCCAAAGCTATACACAAAGTACCAGCATTTC
The DNA here is from genome assembly GCF_900496995.4 of Aquila chrysaetos chrysaetos. Lineage (NCBI taxonomy): Eukaryota > Metazoa > Chordata > Aves > Accipitriformes > Accipitridae > Aquila > Aquila chrysaetos. Next base: position 25,862,189 of record NC_044020.1, read on the forward strand.
TTGAGACATAGTTCCTTTTCTCTTGTTTTTGTTTTTGCCAAGGATACATACATGAAGACAGCCCCCAGACTGTACTGTTCACAGAGGCAGATGCAGTGTTGACCCTGACTGGGACAGAGGGAGCACAGCTCCTCTGCATCAAACTTTCTAGTTCTCTCTCCACTTCAGTTCACTGATCGTTTTGAAGGCCCGAGTTGATTTTTTTGCACTGCCTGCATCTCCATGCAACAAGAAGGACCTTCAAGGCTCAGAGATTTGTTGGGTACTGAGGAATGCCTCTCTCTGCAGCTTCCCACTGGGTTGGTTGGTCCCACAGCCTGCACCCTGGCAGCTCCAGTGCACACACATTTCTGCCAACCCTATTAGCCTCCACTAAATCCTGTTCTTCCACCCAGGATGTTCTCTCTCTCACTATGGAGATACGGAGAGAAAGACAAAATGTTTGGGTTCTTATTTTGGCATGCTGCTGTGCTTTAACATGCAGAAAGATCACACTGGTTTTTCAGTTTTTGCCCTTTTGCTTAAGTAGTGCTGCTCACACAGTTATCTTTTAAGCCCGGGAAGCAGCAACTCAAATAAAGCAGCATTAACACACTGGATGCACTCTCAGGGTGTGCACCCAATCCAGCGCGTAACACTTCAGCCGACCCATTCATCTGACCGTACCCTCCAGCTGCCTCCAGACAATTTGGGCACAGTCAAACCCCAGCTATGAAAAATCCTCATGAACACGTCATATTGACCAGGAACTTATTCCACCCTGCTGAATGTTGAATGAGAGACCAGTTAATGCCTGCTCAATGCAGGCTGAGTTGGGCTGAACAGCAGGAAGTGTTTCTTTTTCCCTTCTTTCTTCAGAATGGGAGTCAGGGTGGAGGGACACCAGTGCCTTCAAAGAAATCTGGGACTATTTCTGTACCCCTGTGAAAGCCTAGTGGTTTCTTTGCTGTCTTGGTTTGCTAGAACCCATATGAAATTGAAAAAATGGTACTGGGATACCATCAGGGTGCTTGCCCTGTCCAGGATTCGTTTAGCATCTCTGCCAACCTCTTAAAAAGACATAAAAGAGACAATTTTTTAATCTCCTTTCATGGTGTGGTTACCAACATCACAGGCTAAAGCTGCATCTCCTCAGGAAGAGAGAGCTGAGTTATGTCCATAGCTGCTATTTCCTAATTGGCAGGCACAATGGAGAAGCCTTTTGCTTGCCCTGATAAGGTCATTTGCATAACTCTACCCAAGTGGCTTTGCATATATTTTTTCTCTTTTTTTTCTTTCTCTCTCCACTTCATCAGTTCTCAGGCATTTCTCCATGTGTCAGAGAAGCCCTAGGAAAACCATATCTGTAGTTAATCCCAATATTCATTCTATTATACACTTATTGATTTATTTGTATTTCTTGTAAAGAGCCACTGTACATTTTGGTAACTCTATTCTTATTTGCACAATGTTAAATTAAGAAAATTGTGCTGTTAGTACAAAAAGAATTCTGCTTTCTGTGTATAGGTTTCTTTCACATTCAGTCAAAAGGGCTGTGGGTTTTCTTCCTGCTTTTAAAAGAAAGCCTCCTAATTACATTTGTTTCAATGAAACAATTGAAACTTGTTCAAACTAAAAGCAATTCTAAACAGAAGTATAAGTGATATTCATACTTGTATTGTCAAAAATGAGATAAATGTAAAATTGCAAAGCAACCCTCATAAATAGTGGAAAGGAAGATGAATACCAAAGTGCATCAAGTGCATCAATTTAAGTAAATACAGCAGTGAAGTAATAAACAAGACACTGAGGGTTGCATGGTTTAACCCATATTCTTGTGAGCATTTATTTACACAAGCAGTTCCAGTGATTTTAGCGGGATGTCTCACTTGGATAACTGCCTTCCAGGGAAAGAAAGGGCTGAAAAATCTGTCCTTCTCTTAAGTTTTTTTTTTAAATACATATTTTTAACTTGGGGGTGGTGGTGGTGTCTCTTTAATTCCAAATTTTTTCTTCTGGAAAGGATTATGCTGAAATTTTGACACATTCTGAAGTTCTCACTAACAACACAAGCCCTCGCCTTGTTTTTCATAGCAGCTTAAAAATATCTAGGATCTATAAATCAGTGGGCCTGATGCCCTGTTTGTACAGAAAGACAGAACACAGTTATTGCACTAACTGCAGCAGCTCACACAATGAGGCCCTGGTCCATGTGAAGGGCCAGGAGGTGCTGTCCTAATTGAAATCAAATGATCTTCATCATCTAATTCAATAGGCCTGTGTTATTATTCTGCATAATTGTAGTGTCTCAGTTGCAATCATAAACCAGGACCCCAGTGTGCTTGGTAATGCACACAAACAGCAGAAAAATTATATTTTTGTCCAGAGAGTTTCCTTAGATTGTAATCTCTATGCAGAGCTATTAAGAGGATGTAGTTTATTGGTATTTTTCCCAAATTGCCAGCTTGTGAAAGCCAAGCAAAACAGAAATGATGGGGTAACATCATAGATTTTGCTATAGGAGGCAGCATCTTGGTCTCCACAGGTGGTAAGTGAGTGAAAAGGAAAAAAAAGAAGAGTTCATGGCACTCAGGAGACTGGTGCGCCCCAAACAAACTTTGTTTGAATATACAAAATCAGATCCACTGAAACAATAAAAAGAGAAAAAAGTGCAGTATTTCAAGGTTGGCATTAATCCATTGCATTCAGGATGCAACCACTTTTTGGTGCTTTGGTTTCACAACACGTACTGTAATGTCTACTTTGAGTTTTGGGGTAAGCGAGGTTTTGGGGTAAGCAAAATTTTTCATAACTGTTATGAGAATCGGTTTGATAACCATTGCCAAAAGCTACTTTTTTTTCAACTTAGAATATTTTGGAATAACAGTAAAAATTTTATAGTGTTGACCTCTTCTAAGAAGAATTTTGTTTCAGACAGCTGCTTTTATAGTATGAAAAATTAATGTCAAGAAAGTTTACTGACAGATAAGCTCTATTAATGACTTCACTTCTGAACTTCACTATTTATATTTACAAATTAACAGTGCGAATTCTCGGTTTACTAATCTGCCAGTCGGATAATTTTTTGCAGCCTTGAGCTGTTTCACTTCACTGAAAATATTCAATAGCCAATCTGTAGTGAACTCTAATTTTTCCAACACTTTATTATGTTTACACAATATATTACAGAAGATTTCCTAGTGTATTATTAAGCATTATAAATTATTAAAGACAGTTTACATTCTTCGAATGAACAAGACAGAGCTTTATCCTGGACCTTCTGTGGCACACTTACTCAGTTTGTCCAAGTACATGGTGAGGTTTATGTATTACCTCCACAGAATGACAAATGCACTTTACAAACACATACCATACCATGCAGATCTCCGAATCAAACATCTTATGACCTAATGGGGTTTAACCCAAAGTCTACTACAGTCAATGGAAGAGCTTACTCTTGACTTGAGTGGTTTTAACTGCATGTCTTCTCATGAGTGCATTTCCAGCTTGACAATATGTGTATCTGTCCAGCAACCTTCGCACTGTCTCAGTTAGTTTAGCTTACCAATCCTTCGGCTCCAGCCTGCAAAGCACATATTGGTGGTCTGCAGAAAGCTGGCTCTCCTCCTCATTTTTTCCATCTGCTAAATTACATTACAGGCTGCTAAAAATATAATAAATACTTTCCTACTATTACTCTCCCATGTAAACAGCTGAGTTATTTGCCACAGGGATACTGAATATGAATGGAAGGGAAGGTAGGTCTGTGCACTATTGCAAAAGGAAGAAACTTCTAGCACGAAGACACTGGTCAAGGGACCAGGAAAACCCAAGTTCAGCCACAGGCCTCCTATGTGATCTGGTACAAACCACTTCTGACCTAGCAAACCCACACATACTGAATACAGCCAGGAAGAAACGCTCACATGCTTCAAGACAACCATTCCAGTGCAGCTGTAGTTACCAAAGCTGATGTGGTTGCGGACAACCTGTGAGCTGCAAAAACACTGTTCATGCTGAGATACCAGTGAGCAGACCAAAAGTCCCAGCAGACTTAATAGCTTTCTCCAGCAATTATCCTCTCTACAGACTAAGGTTTATCCCCTTCCCTCTTTATCAGTATTTAGTAAAGTTATTCATGCAGTCCCCGGAGTCCACACTTCGCTAGACGCTGCATGAGTTGATGCATATGCAAAGCTCATGTAATTGAAGGATCAATGTACACACAGGCAATGTTAATTCTGACATTTCCTCACCTTTACAACCTTAGTAGCTGTAATGCAGAACACATATATTAAGTGTAATTTTTTCCCTTGTTTTTAAAGTATTAGTAATGGTGAAAAAAACACTCAGAAATTCCACCATGGCATCATAATGAAACCTGCATGGGTCAGCAGCAGGGCTAGCACTTTTAGATCCAACCTACAGACCTTTGCCACTTTTTGCTAAAGGGGCAACTGACAGCAGCAGGAATATACTGTCATTTGTTATAGGAACCAACACTGGCAGGAGGGCATGAGACACCTTGCCATAATCCTGACTCATTTTGCCAGCAGGTTGTGCAGCAGACATATGTAACATCAGAGGAAGGGCAAGATTAAGAAATCCATCCTCCTAGCTCGACTTCACGTCCTTCTCTCTCCACTTCTAATTGTGCCAGTGCGCAATGCCAGACTCCTTGACCAACCTCCTTTGCTCCAGGCTCTTCCCCTGCCTGCCGAGTTTGAGCTCTTCTCATTTTTGCCTGTGAATAGGCATACTCCTCTCCCACGCACACAGCCCAGCAGAGGGGTATCCAGAGCACAGCAGAGACTACCTCTCTTCCTTCAAGTCTGTTTCAGGTCTTAGGGCACTAGACATTTTGAGATTTCAACACCAATGTATTGTTCTCTGTCCTGGCAAAGAAATCCTCAGCCACAGCAGTTAAAAAGTGGAAAAGTTGTACAACTATCAAAACCAGGTTCTTATCATGGGAAGTGTCTGGAAACCTGAAAAACAAGTGGTGCAACCATTCACCCCACAAAAAGTGTTTGTCATTTTTCCCGGATGCCATTGATCCATGGCAGGCTACACAACATAGGGACTGATCGCTACGTATAACCCTGAAGCTCTTTCTTTGCCCTACCAGGAGACCAGAAGCAGTGCCTCATTCCTGTCTGCCCCATAGCCGAGAAGCAGCATTTGCAAGTTGGGGTCCCCCATCAGCCAAGAAATGACAGCCAGCTGGCCAATCTCACCAACCCAGTGACTGGCTGGCTGGGCCAGCTGGCCAGCCTGTACACACTTATGAGTCAAGTCAATTAATGAAACTGAAACAGTTACTGCTGGTTGAATGAAGGTTGTATTGAAATTATGCCGTATTGAAAACTAAAAGCTTAAAACATCTGCCTTTCCCAGCCTAGGGGGAGCAGACCTAAAGAAGTTCCTTCAGGACTTTGTAGTTCAATTTAATTTGATCTCAACCTGAATTTCTAAAATAAGACAAACAGAAAAGCAAAGAAGCAAATGAAGTGCCTTCACCAGACTCAAGAGGCTGAGCTCTGAAGAAAAACACAAACATTCAGGTCAAAATGTCTGGAAGATTATTCTCTTTTCCATCTTCTGGTATAAAATTGCCATAGGTTCCTGGCATAAATCAACATACAGAAGAATTACATGCAAACAACAAACCCCATTGTGTAGGCAATATTTAGGCAACTGATCACAAATGGAGATGAGAGTACTACCAAAAAGGAGGTTTAAGGAACGTTACCAGGAACCAGTAGCTTTGTGGAGGAAACTGTAAAAATCATTGTATGGTACAGATGAATACAGCAGACAGCATGGAAAGCTGAGGTATTTTAGGGGCAGAGGAAAAATTTTGAAGAGTTGAAAGGGACACTGTGGAGAGCAGAGGGTAGTCTGGTGAGAGGGAAGCTCAAAGTATTGTTTATGGCAGGCACACCTCTGTGCTGACAGACTGACAACTCTGACTGACAACTCTGAAGTCCTACCTCCTCATAAGAGTCGGTCACCACTGAACTTGACAGAGGAGATGTCAGCGGGGGCACAAAGAAGCACTAGCATCATGACATTATATGTGAGGAATATGAGGCACTGCAAGGCTAAATGGCAAGAGTTGTGGAAGGATGTAGGTCATTCTCAGGTACCTTATTGGCCCCAGTGTTCCCCAACGTCCCACCTGACTGCAGAGGTGATGCGACGACCATTGACATTGTGTGCCTTTACCTGAAAAGCTCTCTTGCATCAGGGTGCTTTCCCCAAGTAAGTTTCACACTGTCAGCCTTGGACTGACTGAACCACTGTTGCACAGCCGCAGGCCACATTTCCTAAGAGGTCACCAAGCTCCAGTCTTGCCAAGCCATAACCCTTGCCCAAAATGACAAGAGGTCTCTGCCGGAGCCCGAGGTGCCATTCGTAGTAACAGTTACTTGACAGCTGGACCATTCTTTTTATACCAATTTAAGAGCAGATCCTAGAAAGTGATAAAAGTGGTTCTCCACAGACTGCCAGGGACAGCCATGGGCTCAAAAATGGTATGGCTGCAGGACCCTGCCTTTTCAGGAAAGCAAATGGTAGGAGATGAGCAAAATTATCAAAAGGTGGGGTTCTTTCATAAGGCAACAGCTTTTTCCTAAACTGGTTGTGAGCTTCAGAGCCAGGCTTGGTACCCAGCTCACAATAAGACACTTAACTACAGGCCTTCTTCAGAGCCTCAGAAATGCTGACCTAGCTTACCCATGAGGAGTCCCACGCACTAAAAATTAATCCATAGCTTCCAGGGACCTGGGTTCAACAACACCAAACTGCAGTGCCCAGCCTTAGTAAAGACTTCATCAGTCAACAGCAGTCGTGGGTTTTCCAGCGAGCGGTTCCCCTGTCCTATCGCCCCAGATCACTCAAGAAAGTAGCTGACTCTTCCTGCCACCCAACCTCCTCCGGCAGAAAGCACCAGGTGACAACGCCTCCTCAGCTGCTGCGGTTTGCGGGCTCGAGCGTCTCCGTTATCTGCCCCCTGCAGCATCTCGTCCGACAGGAAGCTTCCCCAGAGTTTTCCATCACAGGAAATTTCCTGTGGGGAAGCACTTAGTAAGCAAACAGAGAGTTCCTTGGTACAAAAGAAAAGTGCACACGCAGACAGCTGTAAGAAAAAAACCAAACGCTGAAGCAGCGTGGGCAAGGGCTCTAGGTCACAGGAACCCAAACTCTGTGAGGAGAACCACACTACCTGAGAGGCTGGGGCTTAGAAATCACCAGGTGAGACAATCATGCTGAAGTTTGGCTCACAAGGCTGAAGTTCAAATGTTACGGTCAGCTGCTGTTTGACCTCTCTGCAGAGAGTCAACAGCCTTAATGCCGCATTTAACACAGGGCTGCAGAAAGCACAGACTGCAACCTCAAATACCATTTCAGTGGCCTTTTCTATGGCGCCTTTTCCAGCGAGGCCAAGGACTGGGTACAGGCAGAGGGCACACGACTGTCTTCACAGATGAAGTTTGGACTGCAGTCTAGGATGTATTGTCAAGTGTCCATATCAAGCTCACTTTGCCGTCACCTAATAAGGGGTTTGACAGCCCCTGCCCCACAAATCCCCCCTTTTGTAGGATCTAATCATGCTCTGCACATACTGTTAGAAAAAATACATTTGTCTCCAGACTGTCCAGTTTCCCTTTTTATAAAATCTGTGCTTCTGGTGTCTTTTTCTTTCTCTCCCCTTCTCTTTCTGCTCTTTGAACTACACTTATTTCCTCCTGTTATCCAGTTGTCTCTCCCCTCTTTTTCACTATAGCGTTTTATGTTAGCATCCCGTACCCCTCCTCAGTTTTTGTCTTCTCACTCCTCTCTCCAGAAGCACTTCCCCTGCCCCCTGCAAATGTCATCTCAGAGAAGTGGGGAAAGAGATGCACGTCTGCTAGAGGCAAAAATAAAGGTCCTCCATGCTGAACATCTGGCAGTCAACACAAGTTTCTGGCATCAGGCACATTTAATACAACATGTGGGATACAGCTCGCTTGAAGATCTGAACTTGCCTGGGAAGTACCCACCACGAAGCCTCATGGAAGGTGCAGGGACAGTACTGACATGGGAAAACCCTGCTGGAGAGTACAGGCTGACCAGCAATGTCTCATAAATCCTGCAAGGTACCAGGCTACAGTAGCATACAAAATGCAGGGACCAAGGACACATTTCATTCTTAGGCATATGGGACCAGGCTTGAAGAGGTCTCCTTCTAGAAGCATCAAACCTTGGGATACTCCCATGTGCACCGACTTAGTCTATAAGGTGGGCACGAAGTATGGCAGCATGAGAAGTAACCTGTAATTCTGCACCATTCTTATTTGCTTGTTTTTTGGTTACGAGACTAATCATCTGCAAACCCACAACTGTGATTTAACATTTGCTCATGCAGTGGTTTTTTTAAGTGTCTAGTTCAGGCTCTCCTCTTGAACTATACAACTGCAAAAGGCAGTGCTGACTATTTTCCACCCTCTTCTAGTTAATTGCAGCTGTGGTAAAGGGACTTCTGCCAACACACCCACAATGCTCTGCTCCACAGGAAGTTCCCAAGATCTCTTCCTGCACAGGAAATTTCCTGTGGTCCAACAGACATTCCTCTCGGCTTTTATCACTCACATACATTTGTTTTGGCAAATATCTGTTCTTAAGAACAACAAGAAACGGACAGAGCAAAAGCAAACACTGCCACACAAAAAAAAAAAAGCAGTTATGGTTAGGGTAACAAGCATGACCAAATTAGCCTCTGTCACACATGAAAACATAAGCTACTGGACCTGACTCGTGAGGTTTTCTACCTTAAACGTTATTCAGAAATAAAGCCTGTTTGACATACACAGACACAATGTTTCTAACATTCCACACTCAAGTTTTCTTTGCCTTTTTAAAAAATTTTACTGATGCAGTTTCCTAGAAATGTGCTAGGCAGTGTGAAAGGAATTCTGAATCTTTCCTCTCTTTGCAAACTTCATGTAATTATGGCCCTAGTTCTGATCTTACCTCATCGTTATTAACATCAGCAAAGTTAACAGAAGGACATGCTCAAAAAGAAATGCTTCGGTTGTATTTCCCCAGACATACCCTCCTGTAACCAAAGCCCCTCCAAATCCTACATCATTGCTCATAAACACAAGAAAGTTAACAAAATTTTGGAAAGGGAAGAGATTTCAGTTTCAAGCTTCCAAATTCTTAAAGTTATGAAGCCCAGGAGACACTGGTTAAGATTTTCAGATGCACTTTCACACTTCAAAATAAAGATAAGGGCCTAGAAGAACTTCTAGAAGTGCCCAAGAGAGTAAGAGATCTGGATTGCTTATACACTCCTGAAAACCACAAAAGGCACCTATTTGTTACCTTCATTCATCTACAAAAAAGTTGAAGAGCAAAGATTCAGACTGGAAAATCTTTTTCACCAGGAGGACACTTAAGCACTGCGACAGGCTGCCCAGAGACGTTGTGTAATCTCCATCCTTGGAGGTTTAAAAGACCCAACTTAATAAAGCACTGAGGGACTTGGGCCTCGTAGCTGACCCTGCTTTTAAGCAGGACGTTGAAGGGTTGGAGTAGATATCTCCTGAGGTCCCTTCTAACTTGAATTATTCTGTGATCCTAAATAATCCTGTTAATGTAAATCACTATCCTTTAAAGTTCTAATTTGACACTACTTCAGCCTATAATTTTTCTTAAATGGCAAGAGGAGAGAGAGTTCGAGCTTACTATCCCATCTAAAAGACAGAACTTTTGAATGAACTTCAGTGAACTAGGAAAATAAAGGGAATAGATTATATCCTGTAAACTAGGTTTTCAAATAATTTAGTGAATGCTTGTGATTTCAGACTGTTCTTAAACTCAGTTAGCAACTACAATCCCGTTCAGTCCTCTTGTCCTTATTTCATGAACTCCTTTTGCTTGGTTTATTTTAACCTCCGAGCAGACTAAGGATAACAGTCAACAGTAGCATGAGGACCCTTACTACAAGCTTTCCCCAGCGTTCATCAGCCTGCCCATATCACAGAATTACAGAATAGTTGAGGTTGGAAGGTGCCTTCAGAGATCCCCTCTGAGTCCACCCCCTGATCAAAACAGGGTCAGCCAGAGCAGGTTGCTCAAGACCACATCCAGCTGGGTTTTGAGTATCTCCAAAGACAGAGACTCCAGAACCTTTCTGGGTAGCCTGTTGCAGTGTTTGATCATCCTCCCAGTAAAGAAGTTTTTCTTAAATGGAATATTTTGTATTTCTGTTTGTGCCCATTGTCACTGCACACCACTGAGAAGAGTCTGACTGTCTTCTTTACTCTTTTCCATCAAATATTTATACACACTTATAAGATACCTCCAAGCCTTCTCTTCTTGAGGCTACATAGCTGCAGCTCTCAGCCTCTCCTCACATGTTAGATGCTCCAGTCCCTTAATCAGCTTCATGGCCCTTCACTGGACTTCCTCCAGTATGTCCATGTCTCTCTCATACTGGGGAGCCCAGGACTGGACACAGCACTCCAGATACATTCTCACCAGGGCAGAGCAGAGGGGAAGAAACTCAGCCCTTGATCTCCTGGCAAGGCTCTGCCTAATGCAGTCCAGGATGCTGTTGGCATATCTAGAGACCAAAGAAGAGCAAATGATATGTTTCTATGCTACCAACAGAAACGTTACATCCTAATATTAGATCAGGTCAGTCATGATCAGCAGAGTCAAACATGCAGGTTCAGAGCCAAAGCTTTTTCTTTAGTCTCTAAGGAAAACAGATCACTAAGAATAAAGAATAAGTAATCTTATTTTTTTAGAGGTGATTTGCTTTGGAGAAGGTCTTTGCAAAAAAAAAAAAAAGAAGAAAAATCAGAAATCCCCAAGGCGACTTTTCCATCAAATATTTATACACACTGATAAGATACCTCCAAGAAACTTTAGAGCTAACCTTGCTGCAAGACAGCCTCTTTGGAGAGTCACCAAGGAAGCCCTGATGGACTATGCAGGTATCAGCGCAGCACCCAGACTTCAGCTATTTTCCCACATCAGGGTGGTGGCTGTAGCCTGCTCTGCAAATACTCAGCCATTGAAGACAGTGAGGAGAAGTGTCAGACAGTTAAAACAGCAGGTACTACAAAAGATGTTTCCCATTTCCAAAGAAGGCAGTGTGACAGAAAACTGTCCTACAAGATAGATTCAGCCCATGGCACCCATGACTGCCAGTTGGACAATAATTTCAGTGAGTTCAGTGCTTACTTATTGTCCTGAACATCTAATAATGCCATGAAATCTTTAGTGATCTCTTTACTATACTTTGAATATTCAATTGCACCATTTCCTGGAATATTTTACTCTCTGGACCAGACAATTTGTTACATTGAAAGTGCCAGCGTTACACCCTATCCAGTAAAAGTCATTACCCTTACACATTTTGAAAACTCTGCCGTGGGCACTGCACAATCTGTAGACGACTTGGAATTTGATATACAGATCATTTGTACATATGCAAGTACCTGGGGTTAGTTTCCACTCAGGGCTCCAAGACTTTTAGGGACATTTAGATTTGTAATAGGATTTTGTTTTCCCCATTACAGCTCTCTAAAAATGTGCCTGGCTTCTCACTATTTCCATTCTTCTAGCTTTCAGACACTTATTTCCTCATTGGCAGCTCCCTATCTTCCTCTCCCATTCTCAGACAGTGAGACATAAAGGCAGTGAATTTTAAATATATACTTAAACACACCCATCTGCAAGTAAATACAAAGAAAGAAGGAGAAATATAGTGCAAAGTAGCATGGGGATGACTGCAGTTTCCAAAGTGGGCATAGTACATAGTATAGATGAAATGCATCAGGTAGCCAGGATGATGACTAGCTATTTGATCAAGATCCATCTTTTAAAACCCACGGTAGGCAGCAGCAAATTTCTGCAAATCACCAATAGTTGACAAAGTAGATGTATACACACACACACACTGAATGACCTAAAGAACTCAATCAGCACACCCAGCTATAAACTGAGAACACGGACATATTATGTGCACATACTGATAACCCCTTCGCTCCTTCCCACTAACAAAAAATTGCTGACTGACTCTGAGACCTGCTGTGATCTACATCACAACAAAATCCTTCTCACTTATTTATCAGCTGCCAATAAATGCACATATCAGAAAATCAATAAGCGAGAAGAGTTATTGGTAGGGTGACCTCATTCAGCACCTCATTCCTGTTTCAGAAAACAAGACTACTGGTGTTCAGAGTGAAGTCCTAATGGTCAAAGCTTACTATTAACAACCATAACCATTTCTAAAACGAGTCCCCTGAATTAAAAGACAGAAAGAAAGCTGAGACATAATTAAATGTGCTTAGAGCTGTGAGCATGGGTTGTGTTGCAAGAAGCACTCTCAGAGTGGGGCATAGTAATCTAGGAGATTACAGCCTGCGACCACCAAAACCTGCCCTCCTAAGAAAACCACCAGGAAGCAGGCCTGGCAGGAGGAAAATACTATAGCTTTTTCTTCTCTTCTCCTAACAGCATTTTGCCAAGGACTTGGATGTGTTTTAGAATGAAGGAGCAGGAGAGGACAGACAGGTGAGACGAGACAGCTCCTGACCTGTCCTCCAGGCAGTGACAAACAGGAGCCTTCACTAGCTGTAAACCCCAGATGGACAGTAGCCTGGTGCCACCAGGGCTCCTTGCCCTGTTCTTTTACTCCCTGACACCATCCCACCCACAGCAATACCTGAGCTCAGTGCAGGGTCTTCCAACAGTCCTAGGTGGGCTTGGAAAAATGCCCACATCCTTCAGCTTCTCCAGAGCCTGGCTCTCCCAACAGATGAGTTACACCGAAGAACATCACTTGGAAATAAGTTCCTTACTGTAATCTCAAAGTCATAACCTCAGCTATCTATTCTCTGCTTCTTAAAAGCTGTTACTCCTATCCAAACCAAAAAGTGTCCATAAATCACACTAGTAGAGGAGATGTGCAGCCTCCTTCATAGTACACCTAAGGGTAAAAGCCAGAACCTTCAGCATCCAAAGCACAGGGGTCAGCTCTGCAGTTAAAAGCTGTAATGCCCCTCATTTACGTGGCAGAAGCTTGGGTGAGGTTGACTGTAAAGGAATGACCAGCAACAAAGATATGAACTCCTGAATTTCAGATGAGCTTCCTTTGACAAGCTGCAGAGAACATCTCCAATGCTGGCTAGGTATGTGGTGTCTGCCTCTACATCCAGCTCAGAGGGATGTGACACTATTTGCTTAGTGTCATCAGCAAAAGCCAGAACATTGAGACCAAATGTTCAATGTTAAACATGCCCATGCACATACCCATACACAGACCATTCATACAAGCACCAACCAATGGTTTTATAATGCAGCAAAACAAGGACCTCGCCTGAATAAAGCAATGTAGCAGGTTTTTTCCTGCAGTACACTTTTAAAAAAAAAAAGGCAAATACTGGACAGATACATAGTAAAGCAAATCGCTGACACAGAGTTTATTGCCACTTGACTTCTTTTAATCCCCCACCATGCTTCTAAGAAAGTGAAGTTGTCTCATTCTTCTGAGCTGTGTACTTTATTGATACCTATTCAGCTGCAGAGACAAGGCAGAAGGCTTTTACAATCGCACAGCAGCAGGAGATTGAGACGTCTTCCCAAGGGGCCTTTTCCAGTCATGTTTATTCTAGCTTTACTTGGGATGATCTCAGGTTCCATGATTTTTAGATTAAAAGTATTTCAGAAAGCAGGGGGAGGAAATAATGAAGACTCAGGTTTTCTACAAGATCTGATACAGCCTCACTTCTTTTCTCTTTTTCTTCTTTGTGTGTGTATGGAATTTACAATTTAATACCAAGTTCCCCTGAGAGGACAATGAACCACAGTCAGTGTGTCCTACGAGATTTAGGCTAAGGCAAAAGCTCAAGGAGCTTTGGCAAATGCGAACATGTTTACAGTACTTCTCTCTGCCCCATACATCCTTCTAAAGCTGAAAACCGTGCCTTGCCAGGAAATAAGCTTCAGGAAAAATTGCTTCCTTGTCCCTTTTTTCCCCAGCTGCTCTTACTTTTGAGGAGTAAAGGCTTCACACCTGTAAATCAGCTGTTTTAAAAAGAAGGGAAAAACATCATAACTGATTAAGTACTGTTATGAGGCTGCGGGGAGTATGTTTTTCACTATTTTGGAGATCACAGGTAATGATTACTGGACTCTGCATGTTGCACTATTGATGACATCTCTGCTCTGCACTCACCACTTCAGCTGCAGCTGGTGTGGGCTAGCCAGGCTGGCTACAATTCAGATGCAGCAGCAAAAGACTCAATTTGACTGGGACCCTGGGCATGCTAGCTTACTAGACTAAAGCTGACTTGGGGAAGCCCACGAGAGTGGTGCGAGCAAGCCCTTAAACAGGCTATTTAACTGTACCTCAGGCCACAGTTTTATGAGCACTTTAGGTTCATTTAAGTGGCAACGCCACAATAAATCAGTCCTACCTACTCCCATCTCATGTTCCAGTTTTCATACAGCTCTCTTGAAACCTTGTTAGTGTTCAAGTAGCTGTACAAGCAGTCTGATCAAGGAAATGACCCAGATAAAGTAAAAAAAAAACTATTTTCTCCTAACATTAGTTTTAACCCAGAGGAATTTCTCAGTCTGAATACTTGCACAGCAGAAAAAGAAATTCTGCCAGCGGCCAGTGTGCAGGTGGGAAGAACAGCCAGAGCAACGGGTGGGCAGGACTGACGTTTTTCAGCAGTGGCACTATGTTACCCTGGTTTACAGCATTTGGGGAAACTGTAGCCTCGATTTTCCCCTTCCCTGAAACGGACAATGGTAATAACACTAATACCACCTTCCTCAGGAAGACTGCATGGGTTTTGCAAGACCCTCAGCAAAAATGGTATTTGGGGATCTTGGGATGAAAAGCATCATTGTAATATACACTCAGTTTTATCAGCAGCCAAACCAAAGAATACATTAGCAAACGATCTCATGTGAATGCTAGTTTTGTCAATAGCATGGAGTATTACCAAGGCCTTAATATTGCCTCTGTGCCAGGTATAGAGAATTAGCATGTTGTCAAGGTCTTTGACTCCTTAATCCTGCAAAAATAATGTCAAACAAATTGCCTTCGGCATACCAAACAATTTATTCATAAAGGAGGCTTAATCTCTTAATGGTTATTTGTTGAAGAGCGTCTTGCTGTGTTGAAGAGAATTATGATAGTTGATGGTTGGACTTGTTGTACATGTTTTGTTATTATTGTTTTACTGATGATTAAAGTCCTAACCATGAAGGAAATCCCAGGGGGTGGAGTGACTGACAAAATGCTGAGTTTTATAATTTTTTAATTTGTTCAGCTGACAAGTGGGTTTTTCTTGGCTTCCCTCCCCCTTCTGATGCTGTACCATTCAGTTAAGTTTTCTCTATCACTTTCCATGACACTTCCATAATCAGTAGGGAAGTCAGTGCTGTGGGAAAGCATGAAGCACCAGCTCTGAAGAGTAGCATGATCAACAAGGCCTCTACCACGTAGACTAGAGAAGAGCTAGTTCACATGACGTTGCCTCAGCCATGGGCTAACCCTGACACAGAGAGACCATCTTGAGCTGTGAGAACCTTTTTCGCTCTCTGATTCCCCTGGGCCCGGCAGATTAGGCCTGAGCTCACGGCTACACCTACAGTTGGTTTAATGATGTGGGATGGATGCACATGGACAGTTCTTCACTGAGGACAGGGCTGAGACCACCTGTTCATTTAACAGAAGCCACTGAATCACCACCAAGTGTTTATTTATGATCACTGCTAGCATGATTTGGACTCAAACCAAAACTATTAGCGTTCCCCTGAGCCAGCTTGTTCTCCATTCTCACTGCCCCCCCCCCCCCCCCCATTTCTCCCCCTAGACTTATCCATGACTGGAATAAAAATCGATGTTTAGTGGGTCTGTGATGTACATTACATGGTTTTTATACCCCATCTGCTAGGCCATCTTGTGGGTTTTGGAGAAGTGGAGTTAGTGTGGTGCTGAGCGAACAAACCCTATACCAATAAGAAGGACAGAATATCAAAGTTAAAAAAACCCAAACCCCAACAGATAGGAGGACTAAGGCATAAGGAACCCCATCTTCGAAAAACATTTGAATTCCAGTGTGTTTGGGGGTATGAGAGAAGAGGGGGAAAAGTGATGAGTCAGAAAAAGCTGTTGGAGAAGCAGCTTCAGGTCTTGCAACTGAGCTTATCCAGCTGAAGTTGTTCAGTGGCCCTGCCTATGGCTGCATGAGGGGCTTAAGAGTCAGAGGACATGGATCATCTCACTGGAACAATTCCTCCAGTGCAGCCTGAGATTCCCTTATCTATCTTCTTTATTATCTCTGCAAAGGAGATTCCAGTTTCAGTACCTTGTTTCTCGCACAACAAGCACAGAACATGATGAAGCAGGAGCTGGTCCAGGACAACCAGGGCCACAGGAGTAGTAGACTCAGACTTAACTTCCTAATTTCCTGTAACCTTAAGAACACCAGAGAGCCTCATGGGAAAGCACAGACTGGAAATACTGGCTCTGAACCAACCCCTGCAACACTGTTTCATTGTTTTCTAAAGCTCTTGAAGATACCTGGACTATGAAAAGCTTATGTCCTTCACTTACAATGGCTTACTTAAGCTGGAAATTTTTGTGCATCACCGGACTGATTCTGTTGAGTCTCACTTAAAACAACCAGACAGCCCTCAACTGGCAACAACTTTATGTCTTTCTTAACTCAGTCAGTCTTCTAAAGTTGAAGACACCTCTTTGGCACTGCCAAGGAACTTGGCTTTTCAAAGACAGCTACTTTCTTTTACTAGCCATCTCTTTATACTTTTATGTTTAGTAGTCATCTTTATATTTACCTGGAAAGTAAACAGTTGTAAGTCTATGATTGACAGAAACCACCCAGGTCAGTAAACTACCTATAATGTGAGGTAACGAAAGGAAAGTAAGCGTCAAGGCCTTTAAGACAAAAGATAAATGTTGGTACTGGTCTCAAACACTCAAGCTTAATTCTCCTTTTCCTTTTACACAAGTTCTGCATTGCTGCAGATCTGTTCAATTGCTGTCCTTCTGAAATGACATCAGTAAGATTGAAACCACCTTTACATCAAACACAGTCAAATCAGTGCCTCTTAAAATGAATTAAGATTATATTGCCCTTCACACTACAGAAACCCTGTGGAAAATACAAAAACTGCATTTGTTTTTACATGCTTGAAGAGAAATTTGCAACAAAATCCCACACAGGAAACAATGTCAGAGCTACTCTTTCTGAAGTTTCCAGCCTGCGCATTCACCACTAGAATTAAAAAAACAAGCCAACTAGTCTCGCTTACAGTAATTGCGCCCAAACATTTTCCAAAATGCAGCCATCATCTTTGTCAGTGTACCCAGACTCTTGTGACCATTTTGGGGACGGACCATGGAGCAGAATTAAGCTGTCAACAACAATGTAGCCATATTCCAAGTCCTGATAACTACAAATGAGGAAAGATCTCCCCGGATCACTTTTTGTTTGCTCTCTGTGCTCTCCCAAGTTACTGTTGTATGCTACAGATTTGCCATCCATCTAGGAAACACAGATGTGGTCAGATAAGATATTAGGGGGCTCCAGCTTCTCTCAGCATTGCTCAGTGCAAAGGCATGCTCCTACATTCAGTTACCCTTCCTCAAATGGTTGCAGCTCTTATACACCACATGCCTGTTAGATGAACTTCTAATTGTCAGTGCCTTTTGATCCATATTCCCTCTTTTTCCATCCTCTTCAGACAGAATTATTGCTAATACTTTGGAGATAGTGGAAAGAAGCACCTTTCACCAGCAGATTTCAAAATATCTTCTAAGAATTAATGTGTTTATCCTTGCAAAGGACCTTTTTCTAGGTAGGGAAAGTAAGTAGCATCATGCAATAAAGTGTCACAGCCAGTAAAGGATTGCAGAAGGCTTGATAACCTGTAGATCATTAAATACAGCAAATGGGACAGTTTTTACCAATAATGCAAGCCTTGGGCAAACTCACGTAAGTGAAGAATGACACATAGACTCTCTGTTTGACAGTCAGATAAAGAAACCACATCCGTCATTCTGCTGATGAGTCTCACCAGTTGATTATCACCCAATAAAATGTAAGAGTATATTGATTCATTCATATTCATTGACTAAGCCTTCAGAAAATCAACAACTTCTGCTAGAATAATGTGTTTTGCACACATTTGCAAGTCACATGATACCAAATATGCCATTCTTCTACCCCAATGCAGGTAGCTTATGCCTGGATCCCTGTTTTTCTTTTTTCACAGAGCAGACTGGAGGTATCTTGCCTACCCTACCCTCTTGGTTTCACAGAAAACACCTACTCTATAATTCCCTAACTCCACATGTAATCCTTTTGCTCATCTCACCTCTCTCTCATCTTCTCAGTCTCAACTCTAATCCCTTCCACAAATGTACACACCTACAGTCTGCATGGGACAAGGGTTTTTGAGGCATGTGATAAACACAGGAGTCAATAAATCTCAGGTTTTGCACACATCTCAGGCACCCTCAAAAATCTTGACTTGGAAGACTTCGACGAGAACTCCAGATTTGTGCAAGCAGCACACAGAGCTTTAAGGCCACAAGGCATAGGTTTAGAAGGGACCTCTAAGTAGATCACCCTTCAGAAAGTATCCCCGAATTGAATCCTCTCTATAATAATCCTGTCTAAAATAGTACCAGCTCCATCAGCTGCTTAGACTGCTTGAGCCATTAATCATGTGGAATGGCTCTTCCAGAATCTCAATCCTCCGACAGCTATACACCTTACCTATCCCAGATCAATTTGTTCATGGCCATTACTGGTTTTGGTTTTCATTCATGCAAATCCAGAGGTTGGTACTGAGTTTTTACTTACCTTAATCACTTAATTATCTTAATTTCTCTAAGACTCATCCCTGCCATAGCTGAGTACCTGTGTAGTAATGAAAGCTATAGCACTGAGAGACAAAAAAGGTATTCTGCCCTTACAGGCATAACATGCATGACAGGGCCTGATGTGAATTTATACAGTGGAAACACCAGTAAAACAATACAGCCTAGTAGTTCATTTATGGGAGCATACCTAGGATATAGCCTGGTGGCTATGGCTTAAAGTTTCTAGGTGAGAATATAAGGTTATTTGATTTAAGTCCAGCATGTTGCTGAAAGCTGAAATGCAGATCATTGCCGGGTTGGTGCCTGCATTGCATCTTTCACAGAAATCTTTGTGGTGGAGTTGGAAATTCTTATTATATCCTAGAGCTAGCTGTCATCACAGACCATACAGGATCCTACAGAAATACAAAGGAAAATCTGTAATACACTAGGAAACACTTCAGACTCTCATTGCATAGCTTTAACACCTATAGCAGCATTGCTCCTATCTCCCTCTTAGTGCTACCTCTTTGACTGAACAGTAAATCTCATGCACTAGCCCTCTGAACAACCCCTGTGGTTTGGCACTGCACACAAACACTTAGCCAGGTACTATTCATACCCACTTGTGTGTTCAGTCAATGAACAGGGAAGAAGAAAGGTATATTTATTTTTTCTGCTCCAACAGCTACAGAGAGTGCACAGCCCCTCAATGCTAAGGCATCAGCACTCACGTTTATTTAATAACTCAGATTGTTTCTTGAAATTGTGCAATTCAGCCCATGGAAATTTCCTTGTTTGCATAATTCTGTCATGTTGATATTGCTGGGGTTAAACTCAAAACAAGATGTTGCATGATGATGGTTTTAAAACTGAAAAATCTCTTTTGGTAGAAATAGGGGGTGGAGGGGGGTATTTTTTCTTTTTTTAAGTTGACTTCCCATAAGGCTTAGAGGTCATTTTGAGTTGAACAAATTGCAGTCAGAAGTCATGCTCTTCTGAGCATAAGCAACACGATTCCCAGAGTCTTAGACATAACAGCTAAAATGGTATTTAGAAGTTCTGGCTCATCCACTCCCAGATTTCCTGGACACTGGTTTAACACATGCTAGAAAAACCTGAGTTAGTAGCAACAGAAAACAGAAGTTCAATTCTACCACTCTTCCCTTTCCTGTTCTGAATTTCTCATACAAGCACAAAACTCCATCCTTAACCCCTAGGCAGGGACTACAGAGCTCTTTGAGGGCTGCTGCTCACCAGTAGCTAAAGCATCACCCTGATTTTGATGGGAAGTCTGACTGATCTGCTGTCATGCTTGTTGTGCCTCCTTTGTGCTTCTCTTCTTCCTTCCTGAATTTTAGGTTGTGGCATTAGGCTGCACAGCCACATTACTGGCAATGTGATGGCAAGCAGGCTTTGATTTTACTTATTTTGTTATATCAGAATAGTTCAGTATTTTCCAATCAGGGCCATGAACCTGTAGCTGCCAATGATGTAAATGGGCCCACTGGTGGTGGGTTAAAAAAGAAAGAACAAGGAAACGTCAAAGACCTTTACTTTTAAAATACTCTTGCCTTTTCAAATAGTTAACAGAAAAGAGCTACTTCTAACTGGCAAGTTTTCATTAGTCAATGGTACGTCACCAACGGCCTTTTCCAGGAAATGTGTAATCAGGGCACTCCCTCGACTCATACTGGATTCAAAAATAATAATAATAATTATTTTACATGACTAACTTCCTTAGAAAGGAAATTTCCCTAAGAAACATATCACTTTGTGTGTGTCTCAGTTTTTTGCAGGTATATACAATTAGTGTCAGCAGGAAGAGAGATCACCTCTCTTTACCTGCTTCAGAAAGGCTAACTGTCTATCACCAAAAACATTTAAGGTCACAGTACTCTAGCTAGGCCGAGTTGAATCTCTGACATGTGTAAAAGGGACAAGGGAAATTCAGGTGATTATGGTTTCAAGTATTCCAGCTCTTGGTCTGTGTTTTGAGACTACTCTTCAGTGTGAGCCTGCCACAACTCCTGCTGTCCTGCTGCAGTCCTGAGGCTGCTGAACTGAGAAGACATTCTGTGAAAACGACAAGTATTTCCTTTTCAAATTCTAGTTTGTGGATTTCAGGGAGTCTTTTGAACTATTTCCAAGAAGGCTTTGAAAGATAATTGAAAAAGTAAACCTACTGTCAATATACCTTGCTTAGCTATGCACTGGTTGCCACCTGCCCTGCAAAAAATTAAAAGAGCAGCATTGGAAAAAATCTGCAAATTACTAAAGACTATGAAGAGTCTGACTTTGCCTATCTTATCTGTGCCTTATGCTGAATTTTAATTCAGGTCTCCACTACTAAAAAAAGTAGTGCACTGATTGACTGTGTTATCCACGCTTTAGTAAAGTGAGGTACATCGGGAGCTGCATCTTTTTTCACCCTTTCCCTTCAATTAACATTTGTTCAAATACTGAGAGATCGATTTCCTGGAGAAAATCATTATATCCTTCAGCAGTTAAGGAGTTAAGCATTTTCATATACAATCAGGCATAGGAATTGAAAACCCCTCAATAGGGATTGTGCAAGAGAGGAAACTCGTGTCCATAATTTTCACTTTCAGCCTCAGGGTTCTCCATGCCAATACACTTTCTCATGGGAAGCAAATGCAGCTGGTGTAGAGCTGCTTCTGATGCCATGTTGAAATGCTGTCATAGTGACAGCTTGGGCAACATACCAACTAGCATTGCTGCACACGTAATTCTCCCTCTCTCCAGATCCCCAAGAGACGAACCTATCTCAAAGATAGGCTCTCCCAGGGTTGACTGGAAAGCTTTATTTTATTCTTAATTGAATAACTCCCTCAACACAAACATATAGGTGTTTAGAGGAAGTCAAACACAGTCAGAGTGTTTACATTTCTTTCCTGTTAACTTTTCTTGCTGCAATAGATCTGTGATTGTAAATTACACTGAGGTGAAAAAGGAAGCATTTCAAATGATCAGGGTGAGATCCAGCTTGATAAAATACCAGTTACTCTCCCGACAGCCTGTGAGTGAGAGTAGTAGAAGAATCCAACGAATGGCTACCTTGAAATGATCTTTGGCTCACACATTCCTTCCCCAACTTTTCCAACACCAAATCTGCTGAGCTTTCAAAAACATTGCACATACTTCATGCAGTACTGAGGAGAAGCAGACAGTGTAGAGACAGAAATGCCTGCAAATATTTGGTATAAGCACCCCACAAGCAGAGATTTAGAGTTGTCCGAGTCAATGTAATTCAGAAGAAATTTAGCTTGATCAAAGGAAAATGGAGGCTGAATGCCAGCCTCCTATGGGCGAGACTTAATTGTCTCACAAGGGAGGTCACACAAATTCCACAAAAGCGGACAAGCATATAACAAAATGAATGGTTCTGGAGTGGGGACATGTACTATACCCCTTGCCACCTCCAGCAGAAATACACACTACATAGTAGGACAGAGCTCAAGATAAGGCCCTAGAGTGACACCTGCAAGAGCAAGGGTAGGAAGATGCATCCTACCTCACCTCTCCAGTCTTCCCTTTGTCCTCAAAGACCTTGCATGGTAGGACCTACTCCTATGATAGGAATAATTGCCTACAATTTATTTAAACTCCATCACTGCTAGTTTTTAGCTGATTAGAGAAGTCCCTATTGACCCACTATTGCCAGAAGTGAAATATAAGATTTCCATCTTCTGCCAACCCAGCAAGAACATCTACTAGGAATCTCTGGGCTTTCCACGTGGAAGTAGAACAATACCCTTAGAGATCAGTCGTGCGGTTGTGATTTTCATGTCCTTTTTCTACCTCATTTCCTTCCAGCACTCTTTTGATATCATGCCAAGAACAAACATTGTGTGCATTTAAAGCAATAAAAAACCAGCACAAATTAAGTGTCCTCCCACCCGCATTTTACTGGAACTCACTACCATTAAGCTGAATAGTGAGCTTAGAGTGGCACCTGATTAACAATGCAAACCTCTGTTACCAAAAAAACCTTGGTGGAACTGTTCTGTCCTATGTGCAGCTCAACAATTGTGCTCCCACTCAGATTTCCTCCTGGCATGGCTATGACTGCCGCCATTGCAGGATGTTACCTAGATTTTATTTCTGAGTAGATTAGAAGTAATTCTGTTTAGTTTTTGCCCCCCCCCCCCCCCCAAACAAAGGTGACAGAAATGAGTTCTATGTTCTTTGGGGGGAAACATGAGATATTAGGATTTCACAGTTTGGGAAGGAGGGATGGCAAATCCCAGAACTGGTTGAGGCTGTGTCAAGCACACAAAGAGAGAGGCGCACATCACCCTAGCCTAAGAAAGAGACAGGCAATAAAGAAAATGCAATGAAGTTTCCTTAGGAGGGGATTAGCTGAACAAAATACATTAGCAAGGGCAGAAAGAGGAGCAACTTATGCAAACAGTACATAGTATGTTGATTTTAATCATTAATTTAATGCTATCAAAAGGTGGTGACAGCATAACAGTCCTGAGCCCAGTGTTTATCCACCCTTTGTAGTCAGATTGCCTAGTACGCTTCTGGGTGCCTCACAGCTCAACAAAACGAAACAGGCCGAACAGTAAGCCTGTCAAATGTCCCACACAAGGCCCCATCGAAGGCAGGTCATTCACATTAGGCAAATGCTAATGATTTAGCCTCTAAGCCCTTTCAGGCTGAACAGGCACTGGATCTGACATGGAAGCTATTTCTGAGACCATCCTCAACTCCAAATCTACCTCTACAAGCTATAGCACTGCATATAAAAATCACCAGGTGTCTTACCAAATAGATTTAAAACAAAGTAGGTATTTCCATATTGTTCTCTGCTGATCTATACCTTGACTACAGAAACCGTCTTCTTAAAACCAGTACTACTTACAACTATATTGAGTGTTGCTATCTGAGTATTTCCACACAATTTTCATTGGTTCAGGAAAGAGAGCACCTCAAAATGGAAGCCATGGTGAGGATCTTTCTGCTCTGAACAATTTAGTTTTCAACCCAGTCTGGCCCAATGATAACCTGAACAAAGAAGAGAGTCTAGTACTGTACAGCAGAAGTCTGTTTCTCTGAGGACCTCCTGTATGCTGTAGCTCTGAGGCTGTCATCTCCCTAGTACAGGCTTCTCAGGATAGATCCTTCCTAACTTTCATTTAAGCAGCAGCACCATCTCTTTGGACCACTGTAAGACAGCCCTGGCTGCAGCACAGTGTCAGATCTGCCTTCATGGTGCTGTCATGCATCATGGACATGTGCTGTGGGATGGTATGCTAATCACGACAAAGAGCAGGTGAAAACTGCCAAAGCTATAAAATATATATCATATATATATGATCACACACATACATATTTTTCTTTGGGGTCCTTTGTATCTGACTTCTGAGCCCTGTGAATCACCTTTTCTAGCTTTTCTTTATGCAGGCCAGAAACTTGCTTTAAAAAATACAAATAAAAACTCAAATTCTTTCATTGTCAATGTGACTCCAGCAGATGCATTTTTAAGAAAAACTTCCCAAAACTGTAACACTCACTATAAAATCATGCAACATTCTGCTGGCGATTCAAGTATTTCAAAACTCCTAAGAAACTCTCTAAGCAATGGAGAGGGGTAAGGCCTTCTTGGCAGAACAAGGCACATAATGCACACCAATTCAGGGGACTCTTGCAAAGAATTTAAGCAGCTTTAATTGCCAGCTGAATAGGAGGCAGAGAATAAAGGCCTTCTCTCAAGGGAGAAAAGAAAATGCTGATGCCACACTTGTAGCAGTACACGTCAGATCACTTCACGGGACTAGGTATTGTGAGCAGAATCACCCATTAAGTTTACAGATGATGTAGTTGAGACAGAGAAAGGTGATGTGAAACTCTTGCTTGTTTGTTCCCCCTACCTCCATGCCATCTGAAATCATATCATCCATCTGCATGCACAATGTGTTCGGCAACCCAAGCAGTCTAACCGAAGCTCTTCACCCAGTTCACCTGAGCTCGCAGATACAGGCATCCCTTAAGGCACAGAGACCCACAAGCACTTGCCTTCACTTTCCAACAGATCGGGATGGTGCAGAGCAGGGAAATAATATGAGCTGGTTCGTGCCTATTGAAAACTCGGCTGTAACAGCCTAAGCTCTCTGGGGATGCCCTCCCTCCATTGTGTCTTGGCTGGGATGGAGCAAAGGTCCCTTTTTTCCTCTTATTTAACAGGAAATAGGTATCTGCAACCCTTCCTCCCAGCTATTTTCATGACCACACCAAGACATTCCTTATTATAGGGACTGACTTAAACTCTGTTGATACCCCTAATTTCTCCTTGCTACAACCGCATCAGCAGCCACGGCACCCAGTTTTCACAGCAGCCACGTGCCATTTCTATGCCTTACATCCAGGACTCTCGCTGTGCCGGCCAGCATAGCAGGGCTTAAACCAGAGCTGTCTGCTCCATGGGGAAGGGAGTACATTTAGCAAACCATCTCCAACATCACACTCCTTTGCCTGTTGGTTCGAGGGGGCTACAAAAGATAGATGAGAGGGCAGCAAATAGCAGGGGAGAGGGAAAGGCAGAGGGAGGGTAGGAAAGTGAGATGTACAGGGAGGAAGGCTGGGGGGAAGGATATGCTCCACTATGGAGAATCCTGTCAGGATGCAATTTATTTTCATTCTGCGCGGGAGTATAATGGTGCACTGCCTGAGCTCTCTCAATAGCTGTTTTGAAGCGAACCAGGCTGGTATGTCTTTAATTTATCATTTCATTATGAAATGGTTTCCCTTCCAAGAAGCCTTCAAGTCAGGAAGCTCTGTCTGCCCACACAGGAAATTCCTTTGCAGCAACTTCCCCAAAAAGGAAATTTCCCTCAGAAGTGAGCCCAGCTCATGCCTTTGAGCAGAGCTGTTTGAAGAGACTCTGGCATGCAAGCTCCGCAAACACCCCTGCCTGCTTACTGCAGCCGGCATGCCGGGATCAGCGGCTCTGCCCTCGCACAGGCGTGCAGGGACCCTGCTGTACCCGGCTTTTCTCCTGCTCCCCCTTCCTCAAAGACAGCCAGGAGCATTCAGAGGAGACGAGCTGCTGAGCTTTTACTAGCAGAAAATGTCTCTTTTCAGGAGAGAGGCACAGGACGCAGAGAGAGCTGAGAAAGAGCAGGGGAAGAGGAGGGGGAGCTGTAGAAAAGCTTCCCAAACTCCTCTAATCCCCTACTTGGAAATCAGGGGGAAAATTTGTACTGTATCTTAGATGTCTTCTGATGGCAGACTGGAGACTGCACTCTGTCCTTTACATGTACTACGGGTTCTATTTAACGAACTATTGCAGTGAAGACTCGCAAGCAAAGGAGAAGGGAGGGGAGAATATACAGAGGGAAGGGGGGAGCCACATTTACAAAAATGAATCTCACAGATATCTTGTGAATCATTAAGTGGGAGAGAGCCAAGAACATCCAGGCCAGAGTGAATAACAACATACGGTATTTTATGAAGCACCTTAGGAAAGGGGACACAGATGAGAAGCACTGCCAGACTTCCAGTTAGTTTTTAATTTACCATTTCAAATCAAGTAATACTGAATAATAACTTTTTTAATGACTACGCCCAGAAACCCCAACTGTTGTTTGGGGCAAGAGAGGAAGCAGAACTGAAATTCGTGTTACATGGATGAGACAGGGCCATAGAAGGAGCACAGGCTGAACTGGATCTTGGACTGGACAACAGCAGGAAAAAGAAAGCAACCCTTAGAGGGCATGTGAGAGAAACAAATGCTAGCGATAACAGAATCGCATACAGGGGTGATCACAATTCACTGGAGGCCTGTATGCTAGGGAGAGAGACTCTCCACATTTCCCCCTCAGTCTCAACTTCAAAATTTGTTTTTCAAACACTTGATGGGGGAGATCTGGTCCTTGAAGCTGAAGCTCCAGCAGGTGGCTGCCTGCCCTCCTCTCCCATTCCCTCCTTCACCAGATAGCTTTGCCCTGTTCTCTTGCCAGCTAATTTACATGACTTTTTTTTCTGTTGCTGCCCTTGGCATTACATTCAGTGATTCAGTCAGCTGTTGTGTAAAGAGACTTTTGTCAGAATTGCTTAAAGGCAAATCCCCCCACTTAACTTTTATCCGTGGCCTCTAGCTGATGAGTTAGTTATCACCTAAAAGAGCCCTCTGGCGTAGCATATGCATACTGAATATATCTGCTTGGATGGCATCCACACTACTGTCAAATCACTGGAGATGGCTATGAGATGAGGCAAAATATAAAAACTGCCATACTAGAAAAGATCGCCGACCCATCTAGCCAAATGTTTTCAGTAGTGGCTGCATAAGCAAAAAGTCTAAGGAATAAGGAAACATTAAGCAATCTCTTCTATAATATATATTGTCTATCTCAGTCTCTGGTATCTGTGGTTTAAGGACGTCATGAGCTGTGGTTGCATCCAGGCCACTGTTTCCATACTGACCAAATGGCCTATCCTCCCTCCGCAGGTTTATCTGGTTCCTTTTAGAGATCCATTTACATTTTCAGCCCTCAAAATATCTTCCTGCAATGATTTCTTTCATGTATTGATGCATCCTCATTCTTGTTTCTTTTAGACACGTTGCCCAATGATTTATCTCGGATCTCTGGATTTGCTGTTCTGTGAGGAACTGTGAATAATCATTCCCTGTTCACCTTCTCCATACCAAGTATGATTTCACAGCCACATGATAACATTCTCCCTGCCAACCCATTCACTTACAAAACTATCTTCTCCTCAAACTGCAGAGTCCTATCCCTCCCTCTAGTCTCCTGGGAATGGGGAAACTGGTGAAGTAGTTTGTTCTAGCTAGGTCCCCTATCATATTAAAAATGACCGTGTGGATGACGACCACACCCTGAGCAAGACCGAGTTTGAACAAACTCAAGGTATAAAGAAACCTCCCTAGAAGTTCATGAGCTTCAACAAGACTGTGTTAGAACTTCAATTTCCTAACAATTCTGGTGCAAAATCATGAAATCAATGCAGAGTTGCTAAACAAATTTGAGACTGGTGACTGATTTCTGACAAACATCTTTGCTTAACTCCACAGTCAAGGGACATTCACAGGTTTTACTGTAAAACCACATGAAAAAGTCATGAGCTACTCACATCAATAATTGTTTTCTGCTGAACAACCACAACATCCTTCTGGATGAGATTTCCCTGTCCTGTGGTCCCATATGAATGAGTTGCTGTCTCTCAAGAAGAATTGAGAAAATATTATTAAAATAAGAATAATTTACTTTCATCCCAATTCTGAGTGACACTGGGAGCAGTTAATTGAGTAGATGACCATAACTTCAAGTGGTAAAGACACGTTGGGCATTTTATTCATACAGAGAAAGATGATGTCCCTGCTTTTCCAGTTGTCAGGATCTATTAAAGTGCGGCTGTCCTGAGGCTCAAATTATACAAAGCATATGTATAATTTAGAGCTGGTTAAGAGACAGGTTTTGTACCACTAACTGTATTTTTACAGCCTTTACACTGTTGATGTTATATCAATTTATAAAATTGTACTGTGAAAATGCTTCAGAGAGGGGGCCCAGTCATTTCAGGATAAAATTATCAGTGTGAGCTACCTTTATTCACAAAAGGTTATACCACTCTGATTATTTCAGTTTCCAAAGTGGTGCCAAGACTGTTTGTGGATTAGCCTTCACATTAGTAGTCTTCGGGAAGTGGCCCATGGAGTGCACTCAGTAAGAAAGCATTAAATGCAGCTGATCAAGCCCCATCTAGAATTTTAAGCCAACTTAGAGATTTCAAACCATATACAATACTGCTGACTCTGTACACTTGATCCAGTAAAAATGCATTGAAAGAGCAGTTCAAACCCGGACCTCCAGTCTGAAACACAGCAGAGACGTGGGGAGGACAGCACTGTGAGCCTACTGGGCAGCACATGTGGCACAAAAAGGTGCCTTCCACCATCTTCTGCATCCACTTTTTCTGATCATAGGCAGTAATTTTACAACTCTGCCTAAAAGAAATGGTTGTAACACATTGTAAGTGTTAATTAGCTTTAAGAGAAAAAGGGACAGTAACAGTGTCTGCGCATAAAACCTAAGTACTTGAGCAAGCCTCCCTTCTGCAGGATCTAAATATGTACATGTACACAGATATACATGGCATGTGTCAGATTAAAAAAAAAATAATCTGAAACTTCTCAGCTTTGAAATAAATTTTGATTGTTAACTCTTTTCTGAGTTCAAGTGGGTTTTTTGTGCACACATGTTCCCACTGCAAATGATGGAGCACCAGAAAGGCCATGGGTGAGAAGCTGTGCTCTCAGGGTTATTCTGGACTAGTTGGATTCTCCCAGAAGTCTCACAAGAAAATCATAATTATGGAGAACTCACCACAACACTGCATATCCAACCAATTTGAAAGACATCTGGATTTACTTCTGGGTGTTCTGTTGAACCGAATCAGCCGCCAAACTTTCTGAGATTCAGCCATCACTATTGCACACACTGATAATGGTGTGGCAGGAGGCCAACAGCAAGTACTGACTCCTTTAATGGCCCAGCTGCTTCAGGTCTGCCCATCACAAACACAGGTCATCTCGCTGTCACTGTTACCTCTGCTGTCACTCCCAATCCCTCCACTTGTTTCTCATTCTGCATGATTTTAAAACCGAGAGAGGGTGTAAAAATTGGAGGAGGAGGACTGTAAATGTTCCAGCTCTTACAGACATTGAGTGCTATCCCTTGATCCTATTTTGCTCAGCTCCAAGGCTCCAAATCCTGCACCAAACCTTGAACTACTTCTACTGCATGTGACCCATTCACCACCACCCCACACCGTGCATTGCATCCCTAAGAACAACACAAAGTGGAAGTAGGGAATGACTCCTGTGATTTGGTTACGCTTACTTTCAACAAGTGAAAACCACCAAGCAAGCTGTAAAGCAGTGATGAAACAAGCCCCGTGTATTTAATAACTATATTTGTCACCACTGCCTATTAGTATTTAAAGAGCAGTAAAAAAAATATACCTCTAATAAAAAGATCAAGGTGCCTTAAACAATTACACACCCAGCAACACAGTAATGACTACTCAGAGTAATGCAGCTAAAAGCCTAGAGGTAATAAGACTACTAAGGAAGTTTCCAAGGAAGCAAGATACAAAGTAGTATGACACAGGAAAAAAAAAAAGGGGGGGGGGGGGGGGGAACAAAGAAGTATCTGTGTACAGAGGGGTTTTTCTGACAAAACGCCTTCACTGAAGCACAGAGAGGAAGTGAAAGCCAGCAAGGAGGTTAAAAATTGAAGGAGACATTGCTTGGAAGAAATCAGAACAAAAGAGAGATAGGAAAGAGGAACTTAGATACACAAAGGGAGATTTCCCCCCCTAGGAAATACACTTAAGCGGCAGAACTGAAATGAGTAACTGGTTTGTGGACCGGCAGGGACCAGGGCTGCTTCCTTCTGCACTACCGAGAAGGAGGAAGTAGAAAGGGAGAAATTCTCAGTATTGCATAAAACGAAAGAGGCACAGTCGTTCCTTCATCTCTCTTCCCACAAACATTGGTAAATAAGTAGAAGCACAGCGCAAACCTACACATTTACTCAGAAACACATATTTTCTGGATAAAACCATGGGAGCTGCTGAAGTCAGTGAGACAATTCCTATTCATTTCAGCAGGTCCAGGCGGTCACTCTTTTTTCGCACTGCAAGCATCTATTAAGCTGGCTTGACAAACCATTTCTGGTTCAGCCCCAACATTTCCACCTAGGACTTGTGTAATTTTATTCATGAGGGTCGATACCCGGTTGTGCTTTCTGAACCCTCCGTTGCCACCACTATTTTTGTTGTTAGTGCCCAGGGTGGCAGAACAGTGAGCTCTGGAGTCTGTATGGAGGGAGGGTTTAAATATCACAGAATCTCTCCGCTGGCTTGAGTTGATGGAAACGTTCTTTAAAGCTCAGCATCAAAGCATTCACTTTATAAGCTGCAAGCCTTGGTTCTTGTGCCAGCAGCGACTTCTCCCCATAATTAATTAATACCGTATTAATTGTGCATGTTCCACAGGCCTGTTGAGGAGGTGTGGCAAGGCCTGCACATGCAGATCAACCTTCTTGGTGCAGCCAAGAAAGGAGCACAGGAGGAAGACGGTAAAACCCCTTCAGGTACCTACAAAGCAAAATGGAGCACAAGCGATGTGCTCAGGGACTACGCAACCAACATTTGAGGAGGGGCGCGCGCCCAGCCCTGCCATGGCGTTTCAGCGAACAATGAACGATAAGGGCGAGGAGGGATCTTCCACCAGCTGCACCCTTGTGCAATCTGTTCGGCTCTGGGCCAGCTGGGAGCACAACCAGCGGGCCAAGAGGAGGGGCCCATGGCAGCTGAGTACCCTTGCGGGTAGGATTTGTCCACAAGTCATAAGATCCTGTGAAATCGCTGGAAGGAGAAAGGGGGAGCAGAAGGAGGAAAAGGGAGATTATTCGACCTCCTCTCTGCTGTGCCAGCCCTCAACTCTCTGCTGATTGCCGGCACCGAAGAAGTTGCACCCTTGCCCTTCTAGGGGCTTTGGCCGTGGTGCAACCGGTGCCATGCACGGCAGGGAGCCCACCACGGCCACCTCACCCCCCTCTTCCCCAGGAAAGTTAGGGAGAGCGCTCACCACACGAACAAGCGAAAAAAGAGGATGCCCCAGCCACTAACACCCCCTGTGAAGAAGCCCGTCCCCAGACATGCCTCAGGATTTGGCTGGAGACACCTGCCCATCAGCAGCTACGCAGGACACGCCAGAGCTTTCCCCACTGTAGGACAGAAACCGAGGTCTAACTAAGCGCTGATCAAGGTGATTTATGAAGCAGACTCACCCTCTATAAAACAATCAACCTAGTGGACACATACATATTTTCAATTGTAATCTGAATGACAGGTACAGCTGGCCTGAAATCTAACCTGCAAAGACATTTTCACACTAGCTCTTGCACCAAATTTATTCATCTCTATAAATTTTGGTATAGGTAAACAATTATTTGGTTTTCTGAAGGTAGTGTGCGTTTGGCGTTGTTAAAAGCACAAAGAAAAGCAGGATTGGCAAAGGAAAATTTTAGCAAGAGTCCAAAGTAAAAAGCATTAAATTAAAAATGCATGAAAGAGAACCATAAATAGGGGGGAGAAAACGCAGAAAATTCAGAAGATTTATAAACCAACTGCACAAAATTGTCCCAGCAAGTTACTTTTAGAATAAAGGAAATTTATGTCTAACTATGAATTTGCTACAGCACATCCACAGTAAATGTGCAAAAATGGAGTTGACAATCATGCTACTTATTCTGAGATGACAAAGCACCTTAACAAACTACGTACAGAAAAAGAAGCACTAAAATATAGGCACATAGTAAAAGCATTATGAATTCTGCTTAAACCAGGTAATACTTTTCCCTTCTGAGGAATTCAAAATGCAATTTATGTTTACCATATAAAAAGGAGGTGTTTTTTTCTTTTACAGTGTTGTGAGAAGGATGAGCAGAAATAAACAGACATCTAAACTTTACACAATTAAATGTACAGATGCAGATTAAAATCTTAATTTGTTTATCTGGAGAGCCAATGGATGCCAGACCTAAGACTCTTAACCTACACTGTCCCGTTCTTCCAACAGTTTGAAAGAAAGGCTAAACAAATCTCCCTGCGTTTTTAAAAAATAAAAAGGTAGCTATTTATAGCTGCATTTATTGGAGCTGTTTCCTTATCAGGAAGTATGTAGCTGGGAATTACTGTCTGCCTACATCGGAAATTCTTTCAGGGATACAAAAACCCAAAAAGGAAATTTCCCTTCAAAAATATTCTGTGTTTTTTTGCTGCTGGTGGGTTTAAAATAAAACATCAGTGCTCTGACCAGGTCACAGCCCCTTCGGGAGGTTTGTTCTGCAAACAAGAAGCTTTAAGACACCTGAGGGAAACATAAAAAAACGTTTCTAGAGAACTGAAAAAGGGAGAATGCTGAGAACATATTAATAAGAAAATAAACCTTTTTTGCAGGATGCTGAGATAGTGCAATTTCATTACCAGCATTATAGTATTTTCCTCTGAAATTAGCGTGTTCCTAGAGCTTATCCCTACCAGAAAGCACGTGCAAAATTTATCATTCTGGCAAAAAGCTGACTCTCATGGTGCTGACTACAACTGGTTTGTTCAGACCAGGTCTTCACTGCGGTCAGTCTAGTTGTCAGACCCTCCCAACTGAACTCCTGTCGCACAGTTCACTGCTTCCTCCTCCACCCCCAGGGCATGTCCAGTGGTACATAGTCCAAAAGCCAGTGAAACTACCACTCTTCCTTTGAGAAGGGAGTATGTAATGCCAAAAGCCTGTATTGGGCTACCATCCCCTTCTGCAAGTCACAGCACCAGGACAGGGCAAAGACCATGTAAGACATGGGTAGAATATTGCTTGCCCGTAGGAGAGGTCCAGTTTTTCATGGCACACGTGATCCGGTGCTACAGGTAACTCTGGGACTTGGATAGTGAATCTCCAGCTACAAGGATCCACTCAGTAAACTCTCAGATAGGAAGACTTACACTGTCTCCAAATCAACCCCTGTAACCGAGAATTTTGCCACAGAGTCCCTCATCCTACCTCTCCATTGATTGCAGAACACCCCATACTATACCCGTGGACTTTAAAGGCAGGAAGGATACGTTGGTTAATCATTAAGAGATGTTAATTTCATTTTAACTTGTCATGGTGTAATTTAACATTTTCATTTTCTGGTCTGTATAATTGCCATAGAGCTACTCGACCCTGCTGCCAGTGCAGAATGGACACTTTTTTTCAGTGGGATACAAAAGCATATGGAGATCAAAACCAGACAGGCATATACAGTAAATAAAGCAGGATCCTTAGGGCTATTCCCAGGTTATGATTTTTATGCATGAAGAGTCATAAGCAAAGATTTAGGGCTGAGCAAGTATCCTAATGCTTTGACTCTAGAAAGCCCATCAATGGTGACTGTTTATTAACTCACAACATCACCAACCATATGCCTATTAAATATATAAATAACTCATAACTTCTTGAACAAGGAACACTGCTACATTAATAGCAGCGTGCTAGTCCTGCACAAAACAGTTTACATGAGGAGTGAGCACATTCAAACATATTCATCCCATAAAAGACAGACAGCGCACAAGCATCCACAACAGTAGAATGGCTGATGCACAAGTGCTTACCCCTCCCAAGTATCTTTGGAAAATGATCTTGGGAAGAGGCTCTTGGCTGAGGCATTGGACTGGGCCTCCAAATCTGGATGGAATAATTTTACCAAGAATTTCTTCAATTAACTTACAAATCATTTACTCCTCCTGCTCCAGCAGTAAAATGGGGAGTTATAAAATGGGCATAAAATCCCATTTAATGGAGATTTTGTCAGGCTGTATTTGTTAAGCACCAGAAGGAGTGCCAGCACAGGAAAGAGAAGACATACAAGTACAGCAGAAGGAAATCCAGCCTCTCATATAGGGCATCAAATAATTGTTTTCTTTCTGTATGTGTATACACATGACCTACTGAAGCTGCAGCAGGGTTCTCCTCACACACTATGTACCCCTCTCAGTGCTGGACAGTGGTGCTCTCTTCCAACATTCAGAGGCTCAGCTCTGTTTTTTATTAGGGGAGTGGACATTGCATGCATGCTATGTTGTTTCCGCAGGGTTTTCTACCACACTTGTGTTTTGTTTCAAGGCACTCACCACACAATGGTTTGTTATTGTGGAGTTGTTAGTCATGGCTTACACGCAGTTTCTCTTCTGTGTTTTCTTTAATTGTAGGGCTATTTATGAACGCTGGGTTCTTTACGTTAATTTTATTTCTTTAAAAAAAAAAAACAAACATGGAAGCATTTATAACATAACACGAATGAAAAATTAAACAGTGACATTTGGGATGGAAAGAGAAAAGCAAGCTAATTTTAGGTTCACTGATCTTGACAGCGTCCCTTTAAGACAAAGCTAAAAATGCTTCAAACCCAGCAATACCATAAATGTCCTGCTGCTTTTGCTTCTTATTCCTCCCCACACTTTCCAGGGGAATTCCATAAGGGATCGGCTTGAATCCCAGATTAAAGTGACATGGCTCCCTTTCCCCTCTGAAGAGAGGTGAGTCTGTGTTTTGAAGATTTAAAACCCAGAAGTGAAGCTTTGCAGGAGGGTAAAAGGCTGGCTTAGCACCACCGGGACTCCCACACTGCTGGCTCTCGTACCCTGAAGCACAGGTCTCTTGCCCTCCCACCTCAGGACTGCTTTGCAAGTTCCCACTTGGGGCAGGAAGGATCTCATCCCTCCACACACTTCCACTGGGGATTGTCGGTGCAGGAAACTGCTGTGTTAACTCTGTCTGGGTAACAACGAGGTACGTTTTTTAAAAATGTAAAGGAAAAAAAAAAAGAAGGCACTTGACTCTAAAATACTCTCTCAAGAAGCAGAAACCAGCTCACAGCACTGGCCCTTTACAACAAGTTTCTTCTCACTTAACCTGGATGCCTCTGCCACAGTCACCAGGCAGCAGTAAGAAGCTAAAAGATTTAAGGTTTAACTCGCCAGCTGGCGTTACCTCATGGAGTTACATCAAGAGTGACAACTGAGGTGGCCCTGAGTCAGCCACACACAAACCCAGTGACAAGGGGCTCAGTTTCCCATAGGTGATGAACAGAGACCATGCCAGAAAAACGTAAAGCAGGATTTTCCTGATCCAAAGGCCACAGCTTTCCCAGCTGGATCAGTAATGAGGTTTCACTCTTCCCAGTCCAACATATTCCAGGTAAAGCTCTTTCAAGTAAAATAGTAGCATCTATATTGTGCCCAGCCATGGTGCAAGAGTGAATCTGATTCTGGGCTTCCCAACCATCCAAATTGCCTGTCTGTATGATTGCTTCAAAGCTGGCCTAAGATTCACTGTAAGAAACACTCAGGAGGCAGGCTGGAGGAGGTGAGTTAAATTCAGATGAGCACCTAAGGCTGCCTGTGGAAGAGGCCACCTTAGGTAAGAGGCAAGCATGATCGATGCCTCGCTGGCTCGTGATTTTCATCCTGTTTGCCTAACAACTGAATGTAGCTCACAATCATGAAGGAGCCAGGCCCAGTCACTTCACTAGGGCTGACCGAAGTAACAGTCACTGAGGCTGACAGGATGGCTGGCTGGGACTTCCACAGTCCAGCCAGCCTGCCAGTAGATTATTACAAGTTACGAACTGGAGGACCAGGAGGCAGTGCCGAACAGAGGAAGCAGATGGGCCCTGCCCTGCATAGCTCACAACACAAATGTGCAAAAAAAGACCATGGTGGAAAACTAAGATGCAACATCAAGAAGTCTGAATACTGCAAACAGTCAGGTGGTAGCAAGCAGGGCCACTGTGCTGGCTTAATTTTTCCCTACCCAGAGAGAGAATCAAGGTAAAAAGCAGACTAGGGGGAAAGGCAAGCATATAAAGGACAGTAAGAGGGAGGAACAAGGCTTAAGTGGCCATAATGTCAGAGAAGAGCAAAGAAGGGGCTGGAAGAAGCCAATCATCTGAGAAACAGGCCAGTCCAGATCCCACTAAAATCAGTGGGAATTTAAGCACTCATTTCAGTGGGACCAGGATTAGTCTCAGAGTCATTAATTTGACATTCTGGCCACCTCTCACAGCCGCTTTGTCTTATGCAGCTTTTATTTTATTTTCCCTGTATGTGCGTCAGTCAGTTTTGTTCCACAAAGATACTTCCAAAGCAAATATTTTTATTGCTTGCTGCTCTAAATGTGGCTTAGGGTGAAGGGGTTTTTTTCCCGTCTCACTACATACTTTCAGTTCAATGCATTGAATATTCTAGTAACTGAATAACAATATGCTTAATGCTTCAAAGTGGCTTTCCAGCTGCTAGCCAAAATTGTAGAATAATTAACAGGTGCCAAAGGATTAATAAAAGGAGCAGCATAATTAATAGATACTATACAGAAAAAATGGATCCTTGGCAACTCTGACAGTGTTGTTGTTTCCTCCTCCTTCTCTTAATTGTTTCCTGCATTCCTTTTAAAAAAAAAAGAGAGAGAGAAAGAAAAAGAAAGAAAACTGGTGCCCTTAAAACACAAATGATGCTTATAAGCAACAATGTGTGATCAGGAGAAAGAAACTCATAATAAACTGCTTTCAGGTCTGTTAAATGCCTTAGTTTAAAGAACCTGCCCAACTGAGAGCTCAACTGCCTCGCCTGCCCTACTACTTATGTCCACACTTGGGGGATTATACAGAGGGCTTTTTTGCAGAACATGGTACAGCTAGGGTCACAAAGGTGTCAAACCAATACAGAGCCACTGGACTAGTCCCCACCAAATCAGAGTATCAAATACCAATATAAATAGGCATGCAGAAAGATTCCCATGAAACGCTCGCTAAAAACTTAAAGCCTTTCATATAATCACTGCAGAAAACTAAATAAATTTCCCTTCTGTCCTCCTTAATGAAGGCAGTAGAACAGACAGTAATTACAAGGGACACAGAAATACTGAAATAAAAAACCATCATCTCACTAGCTGTATGTGACCAGGTCTGGATACTCTGAAGTTCAGCAAAATCACCTGTAGCCTGGAACATATCACACACTGGAAAACCAAAGACAAGAACCTAAGCCTACATTTGAAACAAAAAGTACTCAAACGATTTTATGAATAGGTAAATAGCTTTCCCCACCACCATGACCCCCAAAAAAGTTCAATGCAGTTAAGATGACAACAACACTGCAGTCCCAATGTAAAAGTTCTCCCCTATGAGGTGATGCATGTAACCTGACATCCAGAGTGTGTCATTTTACTCTGAACATCAGTGCAGTCTGTTGGGGGTTCAGAAAAAAACAACAGCAAGAAAAATTAGCTGCTGCCAAGAATAATTGCTTCATGTATACAGAAAAGTATAGAAAAATGTGTGCAGTGTGCCTTGCTATGACAATGGGCTGCGGGTGTATGAAGGATGCCAACACTGAAGAAAGAAGAGTAATTAGTTCAGAGGAAGAAATGAACACTTGTTCATGCTTTTATCAATAGAAAACACTGTGAAATCTTTGCCCATGAGGTTCATCTCCCTAAACAAACACACACACGTTCCCAAGGGAAGATGCCCTTCAGAGATAAAAATCAGACTGTACAAATCAACAGAAACGTGCAAGGGGGAATGCTGCCGCACAGATCATAGCATGCAACAGTCCTTTTTCAGCACTGATATTTCTGTGTCTCGTTGAAGAAGTTTTATGTTGAAGGAGACAAAGAAAACCATGAAGCCTTTAGCACATATTTACAGTTGCTGTTGTAGAAGGCAAACCACCTTATTTTCATCTTGCATGTTACAAAAAAGGAAAAAGCTATTTTCGCTCTGATTCAGAGCATATTAATAGACACAGGGAAGGGTTCTCACATCCATCTCTTAAATGCTGTATCCTCTATCCAGTTCCAAGAACTTTTTACCACAAGGTATTGGCCATAGCACAAAATGAGTAACTAATGACATTGTACCAGACAAGACAAAAAGATCGGTTTTAATTAAAAAAGAAAAAAAAAAGAGAGAGAACTTTCTCTCCGTGGTAATATGGAGCAGGTTTCCTCAGAGAAAGAGGTGTGCAGATAGTTTCAGGACTTCCATCTATCTCAGTATTCTTGATTATCACAATATCTGGGCAGTCACTATACTAATTTTTACAATGTTTAAGAGCCTTTGCACTCATGTTTTTTTCATTTTACAGCAGGGAGACTGAAACAAGATGTCCAAGATCACGGAAGGCACCAAGGGCAGAGCCTTGTGCGAGAGCTGAACTTGCTTCTCTTGAATCCTCGGTAAACACCTCCATTTTTCCAAACACTCCTTCTATCTGACATTAGTGCAGTCTAGTGGAGATCAGATACACCGCAAAGCTACCACAACATACACACCAGGGACAAAGAGTGAACTGGAGATCACTGTACTTTCTGACTACATACCTAAAATAGAGGAAAACATATTCTCCAGCTCCCCACTGATAGTTTGTTTACAATGCTCCCAACACTCAGTTACTAGGTAATAAGTGGATGTTAGGCAAACAAGTATGTTTAAAAGTATGGGTCAAAAGTCCCTTACAGAGAAGCACAGCATCAGAGAAAGGTGTGTATTACCAGAAAATGATTCTCACTCTCCCAGAGCTTTCAAGTTAAGGCTGAATACATTGTACTTCTACACTATAGGAATAGGGCAGGCTGGGAAGAAAGCAGCTAATTAAAACAAGAAAGGCTGTGTGAGAAGGGGAAGGTGCCTTCACATCACCCCCAGGAAAAGGGGTTTCTCTATATTTCTAGCTGTGTTGACCAAAGAGGAGTCCTCCTCTGCATGCTTGTAGCAAAGAGGGATCTGCATTCCACCCTTCCAAACTTTGCAATTCTCCCTTTTCCAGCCTCTGGATCAAATCAGCTCATCATAGCTGAGACCCATTTGCTCACCAAACAGTGAGAAATAATTTATTGCACCAAAGGAAATTGCTCTACTAATTGTCCTGATACTATTGGCTGTTAGCACCTTCAGAGTGCTCTTAAACATTAGAAACAGTGAATTTTCTAATAGGAAGGCATAAAACGCTGTCTGAATCCACAGAGTGCGCTTCATGTTCCATCTGAAACGTCTGCCTCTAGTTCTACCGCCGCTTGGGCCAACTGCTGTCTTCAGCTGCACCTGTAGCACACCTCTTGAACTTGCAAGCTGGCAGAAATGAAGATGTATGGGTTAGGACTGAACTCTGCCTTTATTTCAGTAAATGCCATCAGAATGTCATGGAAACAGAGAATGAGTGGAGGCCTGACAAGCTATCAGCTCTGTGTATGACTGGAGAAACTTACCATATCTCCCTGTAGCACTGGAATGAGTGAAGGTTGAAAGAAATTATTACGCTTCACCTAATCAACAAAAACAATAAGGCTGGAACCAAACAAAATCTCAGACCTAGAAAACTCTCAGACTTTGTGGAGCTAAACCCAGTCTTCACACACAGTACCACAGCCTTTAACTAGAAATTAGCTACTTTGCCTGACTTCTAAGGTAGTTCGGATTTAGGACCAAAGTTGTCTCTCAGACACACCTCTAAGAAAAAAAAAAAACAAAACAAAAAAAAGACAACCAAAAATGAGAGGGGTCCATGCAGGAATTGCAAAA
This sequence comes from Aquila chrysaetos chrysaetos, assembly GCF_900496995.4. Lineage (NCBI taxonomy): Eukaryota > Metazoa > Chordata > Aves > Accipitriformes > Accipitridae > Aquila > Aquila chrysaetos. Next base: position 25,902,251 of record NC_044020.1, read on the forward strand.
TCCGATGTTAATACCTCTTAAACCTTATGACCTGAGGTCCAAGAGGCACTTAGTTATTTCTATACCTCGTATTAGGAAGACTACTCCTGAAATATGATCTTCAGTTCTGTTGTCCTCACTTTAAGAAGGATGTCTGAAGTGGGAAACAGTTCACAGAGATGATACAAACAGAATTTGAAATCTGAAAGCTTTACAGGAAGATTGACAGCCTTAAGAACCTCTCTTCCTATTCAGTTTAGCCAAGAACAGGTTAAGAAGTGACTTTATCTAAAAGCACCTATATCAGGAGTAGTCTTTTGACAATATTTAGCAGGAAAGGAGATAATGAGATCTAATAGTTGGAAACTGAAGCTTGACTAATTCAAACTATAAATAGGGCACTTAAAAAAAGGCAAATAAGGAGCATAATTAAGCATTGAAGGAACATCTAGAGACCTTATATCCTCCCCATCGCTGAAGTCTTTACATGAAAAGCAGAAATCTTTCTGCATAACACGCTGTAGCTCAGTGACTGGACGTAAACACAGGAGTTACTAAGAAGTTCTGTAACTCAAGTTATACCAGAGATCGTTTTAGGAATTCATAATGGTCCCTTTTCGCCTAGCTATCAACCTATATGCTTTAAATAGTGGTTCTAACAGTGTTTGGGTCAGTTGGTTGGTGACAGTGTTTGGGTCAATATTGACCACATACTGACCTACAAAATACTACACTGCCAGGGACTACAACTAGTAAGACTATGTAAGCCTGCTCCATGTTGTTTATGACCTGAGACACTAACTTTATGGAAGACTATTCCACAGATATTTAATGATTAATCGTCTGTGTTTTCACACTACAAGTCAGACTGGTATGGAAATACTAATGGGAAAGAAGGCTCCTTGCAAGTTTAAAAATGTGCCAATCAAAAGAAAAGAAAAAACAAAACAAAAATCAAGGTGAAAGGCTGGATCACACCTAAAAACATTGGATAAAAAGCGTTCACTGAGAAGAAGCCTTATAGGCTTCACACTACCTAGCATGCTGGCTCGCTGATGGGAAGGAAGCAGGTAGTAAACACAGTGCCCCAGCCCTTTCAGCATCAAGGGTCTCTGCCTTCCTGCCTTGTGCATCTGCCAGACCCAGTGGGGAAGGCAGTAAGTAATTGGAAAGCCAGCCATGATCCTAGCTGTGGAGAGGACAGACAGTGGCTGCCACAGCAGAAGTAAATAGTACCAACTAATGCAATGAGGGGAAAAAAAAAAAAAAAATAAATAAAATCTCGGGCATTAAAAGTGCCAGTGGCAAAAAGAACTGCTTCTGTGTTGGCTTTTTTCTGTCTAAGTTTTGGGCAAAGCATAGAAATGCCCTGTTAAGTGTGGCAGCAAGTCCTCCCCAGGCTAGGAAAACAGGCCAGCAGCCACACATACAGGCAAGCAGGGTCTGGGAGCTCGCGGATACTCAGGCAGCAACCAGACACGGCCAGCAGTGCTGCAGCGCCAGCTCCCATTCCCGTCAGAAAGCACAGAAAAGGTACAACCTGGGCTATGCTGCAGCACAGGCAGAAGAGAGTAAAAGGCAGCAGCAGGCAAAAACAGGACCATGCAGAACGCAGCATGGGCAACGAGTGACCTTGGGGCAGAGCAAATCAGTGACCAGCAAGGGAGTGAGCACAGGATTACAGAAGCGCTGGGAGCACAGTTTGCATCCAGAAAAGGAGTGTGCCTGGAAGACAGCTGAGGACAGGAATGAGAATGCCTTGTGATAAACATGGACTTTTTTTTTCACCCCTGAAATCCCAAACGCATTTGTCAGATGGCAACACACAAAGTTCCATTTGCTCCTGGCCCTGTTGCTTGTTGTCGCTCAAGTACCCCAGGAATGTAACACCTGACAAAAGTAAACCTCTCAATTTACATCAGAACTGCTTCCCCTCCAAAAAGGAAAATTCCACTCTTCCTTGTCCCCATCCTATCTCACTAATTCACCTCTTGCTGGCCAGCAGCCCTTGGCCTTTCCTATTCCTCAAACATTAAATCATCTCAGCAAGGAAGCGCCGGGCTCTCGCCTTGCCCCCAGCTCCAGTTTTTGTTCCAATGTCAGTGATATGCCCTTCCTCCTTTGCAGCATCCTTTTGTGCACAGCTAAGCTCATTCTTCCTCCTTTCCCACTGCCACTGTCAGCACACACACTCTGTAGTAGAAAGCCTGGGCACCTGGAGTATATAATATTGAGACCCATAACAACCTGAAAAATACCCACAGCACAAATGCACTCTACTTGCCACCGTTTGTGAAACTCTGACCTTGTGTCACAGCACATCACTGAGCAATTCCTATACCATGGAAGGAAACATAGCACTTCCTGTCAAAATAAAACCTCCACATTTGTGCCTGTCATGAGAAATAAGCCAAATCCTTGACAGGGGGTGCAGGGGATGGGAGCAGGGGGCGGGATATAATGTACTGTATTTAAGAGTAATTTCCTTTGGTTAAAAAGAATATTTAGAAAAATCAAACCAGCTAGAGCTTAAAAAAAAAAAAAAAAAAAAAAAAAGTCTAAAGCCAGGGGTCTTCCCCACTCTCTTCCATAAAAATAGAAATACCTCCTCACCCCGCCCCGCACCCTGCAAGAACGTAAGAAGCCTCAGCGCTGACACTCACGCAGGTGTGCCGGCAGTCTGATTGTGTCTTCCTCCATCCTGATCGCTCGAGGCACTGGGACATGTAGTGGTGACGAGGAAGTGTAATTTGGTACCGGGCTCACTGGAGGTGTGTACGAAATTCTTTCCTGCTGTTAAAAAGAAAGCGGGGTGGGGGGGGGAGAGAAAGAGAGAGGACAACGTGAACTTTGGAACAGAGGTGTGAAACCAAGGCAGGGGAGGGGGAAGTGGGTGGAAGGAAGGAAGTGTGCGCGCGTGGTGGGGGCGAGCAGCACTAGCGATGCACCTGGCTGCCCAGGGAGCCACGGAGCACAGCACGCTTGCTGGCAAGTGCTACGCGGGCGACGTGCTGCCCGGTGTTGCAGCCAGGGGCCCAACAGCTCTTAGGGCGACGGGTTTAATTTTCTAAAGGTAGGTCCATGAAGTTTCCAAGGGTCTTCTCAGAAATTTGCCGGAAGGAAAGGGAAGTGACACATAAGTGGGGAGACTCTCAGGGTTTTATGTCGGTGAAAATCCAACAGCAACTCCATGATACATGCGTGAGTACCGTTACAGAAAGTGTCAAAACCACTTAATCTTAAGCTAACATATCAGTCATGATCTGAGCATGTTTATTAACTATTTAACACTTTAAAATGCTATGAAGGAGTAAAGACATTAGTTTTGTCTTTGGTGCAGAAAACCCTACTCTATCACTAAAAACTACTCTGTTTACCATTGAGTAATGTAGTACTTTTTTTTTCTTGCCTAAACTAGTTACTAGCACTTTCTTTGAAGTAGTTTAACTTGCAACCAAGTAAGTCAGCATACAGAAAGCAGCTATGCAAGGACAGTCAAATAGAGTTAAAGGGCAATTTGTGAATGTTGCATTAGTTTCATAATTGTCACTGTTAACGTTTTTATTTCTGAAAATGTCTGCCAAGAAATTTAAGACTGAAATTTCATCTGATTTGATGGGAAAATTCTTCCATATTCTAAGCCTGTACTCCAATCACAGCACAAATTATACCCTTTGTAAATAAACATAGTCACAATTTTACAGGAGCATAAAAAAAATCATTATCATATGCTTCCTGGAAGGCAATGCGTGCTATTCCCCAAAACTGTGCTGCTGACATTTAATGATGGCAGTGCGAACAGCCACATACATACATAGAGAAGCAAAAAGCGCTACCTTCATTTCTTAGCATTTGCAAGAAAGTACGTGTGCAGCTCCCCACCCTGACCCTGATCTCTGGCAAATGGAAAAGACAAATTTGGTGCTGGAGCAAGAGAAGGTAATTACTTCCATTACAAACCACAACATTATCACGGCTGTGTGGCAGGGAACTAGACTAAGGCTGATAGAGGCACCTGCAGAACGTAAGCACCCTCACTGCCAGCAAAGGGAAGGAGAGGTTTGTACAACATGAGTAAATAATAACTAAGTGTACCAAAGCAGAAAACTCTTCAGGCAGACTAGACGACATGTCCAAAAAGAAATAGGACACAGAGCACCTAGCAGTTCATTCTGGCGCAAGGTGCTGCTATCAGCTTGCTGCTGAGGAGCTCACACAGAACCAGAAGTTTTGCCTCAACGTCTGGAGTCCCACCACTATACTATAGCCACCACTGCTGACAGTCATTGCAGAGAAGACTGACGGCATGTGGAGAATAAACTGTTCTAACTATTCTGGGTTTAGACAGAGTGGGAAGACAGGCCTGGTTCACTCCACCATCGCTATGTTTTTTCTGCGAGTACAGCCTCCGTGGCTTTCAGCTCAGTATTTTTTACCCAGAAATTGTTCAATCTTATGTTCCGGTCTCCCGCAAAGCTCTTTAACATCTTACTGCGTCCACTCAGTTTCTTTCTACTCATCGCTGTCCAGGCAACAGCAGCCCATTAGCTCATATGAATTTAGTTTTTCTTAGTTAATAAACAGGGATGTTCACTGAGACGTGGTGAAAGATGCACCTGTGGAGCTACAAAACATTATTCTGCTTTCAACTTATGCAACTCCTTCCCTGACCCAAAACGGCTGACTCTATGCTTCGCGTTCCTGCAAGGCGCAGCGCGCTCTGCCCATTCTCCAGTCTCGCTGCCCATTTGCACCTTCTCGCCACTGGTGCATAATACCAGCGATTCGCAATGAGACCAGCCACTTCCTAGCATTTCCTGCTGCGATCCACAGCTCAGATAATCGAACCACACTGCAGCTGCTCGTTTTGCTTATTGAATGAGATATTTATAAAAAGAGGAACACTTCTGAAACATAGCCACACAGATGCCTGCCTCTGCAAACAGGCACTAGAGGATAGATGGGAGACCTGAAGTCCTTTTCCTCCCTGCTGAAGAACACAGGATACAGTCCAACCTCAGGTCACATTCCATCCTCACAGAAATACTGAATCACCGCTGCAAAGACAAGGGCTAAGTGGCTTCAAAGGGCCTTCTCACTGGCCAACAGCAAGAGGAAAGTGCAAGCTGAAGACAAAATTAAATCCAGAACCCCATGCACTTCCCCCACCACCCAGGAGGTGCTGTATCAAACTAAGACATTACGCTTGCAGTACCTGCTGCCTTTCTCTCCACACTGATAAACCTCCTAAAGGCCTACGGTAACCTCATTTATACCACGACAGCTTCATTGAGATTTACTGTTATAAATAAAGACATTTAATTCATTGTTTCCTAGTATTCATAAGAACAGGACAGTAAAAACTAAAAAGAAGTTGTGGAAATGCAGTTACTTTTTCCACACAATTGAATGACCACAGAAATGTGTGAATTGGTAATATTTGCAGAACACATTTTACAAGGCACAAAACGGAGTTAGCTCTCCAACTCTTACTGGTGCCTTTGAAATGCCCTCTCTTACTAATCCTGCATTTTTTTCCAGCACCTTTAACCCAAATATCAAAGCAATTCACAGACATTAGGCAAGTCTTTTTCCTTTTATTAGACACACGGACAACTTGAGTTACAGAACGAGCAAAGCTCAAATGAGCTAAGTAATTTCAGAGTTAAGCTGTCTTGAAAAAGGACGGCATGTGCCTCTCAAGGGCAATGCATTTAACAAGTGCATCCTGAAACAGCAGCCCTTGTAACTGTCCTGGCCAGATTTCCAAAAGGTGTGGAATGGCACCAGGAGGTCAAGGCACTGGGCTTGTGGAAAAATGAGCTTCAGCCCTGTTTGCAGCATGAGTCAGTAACATGGCTGGAAGCAGAACTGCAAACATCAGTCCAGTCCTGCAACCTACGGTAGCTCTGTGCTTCAGCCACAAGCAACTCCCAGCCTACATAGACGTGTGAATGCACAAGGTCACATTTGCTCCTCCAGGCTTTTTGAGGCTTTTTTAGAGTCACACTTCCAGGAAGTACCTGTTGTGCTCACACCACTGAGAACAGATGTGCTTTAATCTTCACAACTCCAGAACTGCCTAGTGCTTCTCTCTATGGGATCCGTCAAGCAAAAACATGGCTGGTATCTCATGCTTCTAAGGTTATGCAACTAGATACTCTGCTACTAGGAATTTTTCTGAAGGGTTTCCTAACCAGTCAGTTTAATATTTCCCTTTGCATTAAGGCCAAGAGTAGATGGTTCAATGGTAAGATTGTTCAAGCAACAGCTTAGGAGTAAGGATAGGTAGTGCTGGTAGTAGAACCAGCATGAACCTTGTGTGTACTTGAGCAAACAGCCTTGCTGTAGCCTAGTCTACCGGTAAAAGAGACTAAACCAATACACATTTGGTGTGGTCCTTTGAGATTATTGGTGATGAGTGCTAGGAAAGAGCTTGGCATTACCACATTCCAGATTCGCCACCTGCCAGCAGACTCTATAAACATTTAAACCCACAAGTGACCAAACGCTCAGCCCTAAACAACTGCCATCTATAAGCAACTTCAAAATAGCAGCTCCCTAGTATTTTGCCAGTAGCCACAATGAGGTTGCTAAAACACTTGGCATATTGCTTGCTGTCATCATTTTTGAAAGGCTTCTTCAGCTCACAGTTTCACCATGAAATTTCACCTTGACTACAGTAATTGAAGAGATGCATTAAGTCAACTTTTATGGGGACCCTCCCTGGGGTTTACTCTAGTGGCTGGTGCTCCAACAGTGCCACCTAGACAACCAACCAGGTCTGCCGAGAGTGGGTCGTGCTTTCACCTGCCCAATCTAGCAGAGACAGATTGAAACACATGGTTAAAAATCAAGACAAGCTATGGTTTTGTTCTCTTTGTACTAGAAAAGTATAAAATACTAAATATCCAGGTGCTGAGAAAGCCTTAGATCAAACCATCCTGTCTAAAAAAGGAAGGTAACTCAAAAGCTATATTGATCATGACTATCTAGTAGGAGTGTACATAACAGCTGCCTAGACACCCAAAGCCATCAAAGCACATACTGATTTCAGTTTGAAGAATTGGGGTAGGTCCTTTACAGACAAAATCTACCAACAGTTAGCAAATTCTGTCAGGAACACAAATAATTCACATTGCTAAAATAATAATAATAAAAAAATTCAAAATTGCAAAATTAAATTTGTAGTCACCTTTTAAAAAAAGTCTAGCAGTTGAGGATAAGTGAGGCTGCAAGTAAAAACAGCTTCATGCTTTTGCTAAAGTTACGCCCTTCTAAACTCCGAAGCAGCAGCCTTTATCATGAATGTTCTCCAGCTTGCAGTTTAATAGTCTTTTTGTCCCTTTACTAACTTCACTCAGATGGCAGGCACAAAGAACATACATGTTTTTGCAGAAATGAAAAGAAAATATGTAAGAAAGCATGCTAAGCAAGCCCTCATGTCCCAATGACAAGACTACTTCAGTAGCTGGATAGGTGGTATACTAAAATTACTTTTTTTAATTGATAAAGCAAAGAAAGGCATTATCTATGCAGCAGTTTCCAGGAAACCGGAACAGCCAACATGGTCTGGAAATACCCTGCACTGGACAGAAAAGGCAGCTGACTCTTACCACTGCGTAAAAACTTACTCCTATACTGCACGTAATGATACTACACAGGGCAAAATTAAACTGGGAGTGAAAGCTGACATGCATTTGCCCCCCAGGCTGCTGGCGTACGTGTACCACTCCGCGCCTGTCTTGTTGCATTTGCTGTTCATCTTTGTTTCTCCAAACAGCCCAGAGTCCCCCTACTCCCCAGAGAAGCAGGCATTACCGCAAGGTAGAGATACAGCGATTTGTGCTGTGGTAACTATCAGGAAGCCAACAGTTAGAAGCAAAAGAGGAGAAAGTTACCTGTCATGTCCTCACAGGCCATCCTTGCTTACTCGCAAGACAGTGGTAGCAGGACGCTGCTTTAAGGGAAGCTTCCAGCTCCCTGGGTATCATCCCATCACCCTGCTCCAACTCCTCGCCTAGGGGACAGGCACTCAGAGACGGCAGCACTAGTAGCTGTGCAGATATTCTGGTGCCCTCTTAGATTTCTGGGGAAGCCCTAGGCTTAAAAACCCTGAGTAACATGCCCTTGGCTTGTGTAAATCCAGGTTTGAAACATACGGTCGTAGCTCTCAGGACCATAAAAGCTGGTGTTCTGGACACAACCACCACAAACCCCAAATCACGGAGGATGTTCAGCTCTGCAAGGACACGGGACCAGGGCTATCTCTTTCAGCATGCACACCGAGGCAGGGAAAGCGGAAAGACAAGCCAAAGGACCAGGAGCTATGGTGAGCCTGGGAAGGTCTGTTTTTGCTACTGTGGATCCTCCTAGGAGTAGGCACCTTGGGTATGGTAGAGGAGAAAAAATGGTCTTAGAGAAAAGGGTTGTTGGGGGAGGAATGAGGTGCTTGCAGGAAAGATTCAGAAGGTCCTGCATGTCTGGGCACTCAGCAGAGCAATGCCAGCAAACCAGCCGCAGAGTAGCACGGGGAAAACAGCAGGAGATTCAAGTTACTTAACCATTAGGAAAGCAAGTGAGGGGAAGAGGAAAGGGAAGGAAGACATATGCAGTGTTCACCAGTGTTTTGTATGCAACACTATAACTGGATACGAAAGTCCAAGAGACCACTATGAGATGAGTTACAGGGCCTAACATAGGGAAGAGGGGGGAAATCAGAGCCCCTAAGAGACGGTATGGCACCAGCTACACAATTACAACATTTTGGGATTTTGGTCAATGTTATAGCTTGCATACTCCAACTTCTGCCAGGGACAAAGGATGAGGCTCCAGAAAAAGCAAAGTAGAGCTCTGCAGCACCAGGGTATGAATTAAACTCTCCACTTCCCTCCCTTCCCCCAGTTGCTGTCATCTTCTTAATTTCCATGGCAGACTTCTCATTTTTGATCCCATTAATATAGCAATTCACGTCAAATCTATAGCAGCATAATCAGCACACTATCAGTAATTAGAGAAATTAAAACAAACACAGCTCTCTGGAATGGACCTTATGCAAAGCAGCACTGGGAAAAGATTAACATCTCATTTCCTGCGCACAGAGAGCAGAGATTGTCTCGGTGACCTTAGTGATTTTGTGAAGTTCAGTTCCTCCCTGCCTCCTCCCTTCAGCCTGCTTCTGACGAACCTCCCAGCAGAGGGGCAGGAGATGGCTACCCTCTCACATCTCAATCCTTACTCAAGCAAATAAAAAAAACTCCACAGAGGTGCAACAGTTCATCACAAAAGGGAAGGGTAAAGGAGACAGTGGGGAAGTTCATGCTTCTCCCAAAATGACTACAGCCACTGTTCTAATTAATTTAAAATCGTACAGACAGCAATATTGATGCACTCAAGTGTTGTGAAAAGGCAGCTTGCAGAGGTCAATGTTGTTGAAAATGCCATGATACGGTTGCATTATTGTCTAAGCACTGCAAAATATCTCAAATTAGCAAATATAAATGAAGCAAAAAACCTAGCTGAACCACATACTCAAAAAGTATTTCTTTGCTGAGGTCACTGCTAATATGGGGGAATAGAGAGTAGAAACAGGCTGTGGGAAGATTGTATCAGGTATGAGATTCACTAAAGGATTAGTCATTTATATGAATAATAAAGAATGTTATCCATAGATATCCCAGCTAGGCAGCACAAAATATATATGGGAGGCAGATTCATATACGGGAGGCAGATTCTGGTTCAGAACTTGGAAGTGGAATCATCGCACTCCAGAACGGGAGTAAAGCATTATCTATTTGAAGTGGGAGGCCCTTCCACTCGCCCTCCTGCAGCAAGGCTCCAAGAAGAGGCAGTAAAGCTGGGACTTGGCCCACCTGACCTACTACTTCAAGGCAGAAGTCAACCATGGATTCAGCTGCCTGATGTTAAGAAACTATCTGCCCCCAGCTCCTTTCCACATGCAATTCCAAAATTTGCGTTATGGGGTTGTCACTGCAACATTCCTCCCGAGAACTTGGTACTGACCTTTGTTTAAGCAGGGCACGGAGAAAGGTTAGCCACTGCTCTGATCCACAGGACAATCCCTTTTGCACCTACATCATGATTTTGTTAGCACACTTGCTTAGCACAAAGCATCACAGAAGGCTCAAGAGAGTTTATTGCACAGCTGGAATAAAACACATGAGGCTTTGAAGTACTGTGGCCAATGAGTAAGCAGCAGGGAGGGCAACAGAGAAGGACTTTCCAGGCTTAGATATCTGCACGTCAGAGATATTTCACTGCATCTTTTTCGCATTCTCTTTTCTAAAACAGGGAGTGCTGGGGAGCCTCATCCTGTAACATACGATGGTTGTAACAACCCTGCCTGTACGTGTGGGAATTCACACCCTGAACGCCCGTAATTGGAGTCATGCATCCATTTCAGTGCAAAATTTCTGGAGGCCATGAAACTGAGATGGGAAGACTAAGGGAAAACATGGTGTACAGGGAGCTGCCCTCTCACGTGTTATGGGAAAGGAGAATCCTGGAGCTACGCTGCAGCTTCTCAGGACTGGCATGGCAGCTCAAGTGTTTTCACTCAGTTGTATTAAGGATCTGCCACTTTACTGGCAAGCTGCAATGCTACTATGTATTCAAACACATTTCCAGGACAAGCATCATTTCTGGTCTTTCTACAAGGGATGAGTGTTGCTTCCTGAGTATTTTTACTGAAGCTACAATTACTGTGAACAGGATCCTTCACAACAGGGGATATCAAATATTTCCATAGCATGAACGACAGGTCAGAACTGTCACATGGATGAGGTCAACTCATTCACTACCGTGGATTATCTACGTGACCATCAGTTAAGTAGTGGAAAAATCATGGGAGAGTAATTCACGTAGAAGTCATAGCTTCTTTTAATCCTCACTCACTGATAGAAACAAAATTCCTGAGGAGCTACAACACTCTGAAATACACATTTTAAAAATACAACTTAAAAATATAAGAAATGACCCTTCTCGGTCCCATTGCATGGCTGGAATCTGCTCTCATCTATACCTGCAAAATTCTCCAGCGATTTTTTTAAAACAACGATTCTGGTCCCAATTAGTGGAAGTAAAGTCCACATACGGGCCTCAATCTTTATCTTCTCCAGTTCAGTCACTTAAGTTTACTTTCTCTCCTTATCTACATGAAATCAGTTTGAACCTGAGGGTGAACAGTGTGTATATATGCCTGTTTGGAAACAAATTGCATCATGATATGCCATAATTATCTTATATCTGTTACTATTTGAAAATACAGGGACACCCAAAAATCAGCTACTATAATAAACTGGGAAAAAGTTGTTTATGTTTGATTCGTAGGTGCCTACCCTGGTAGGCATGAGAACGTCTCTCCTCTATGAAGAAAGTTATCCAGTACTGGAGGCACTGAGAAGACAACCCTGATCGCAGGCTTGGGTTCTGGCATTGGAAGACCATTTCAGACCAGAGAACTGGTGTACCTACTTATCCTGTGAAACAACAGTTTAACCCTGCAAGGTTGACATCTTTACAACTTTCCTCACCAGCAAAACAAAACACTATTGGCATACACAACACCACCGCATTTTCATGTCAGCTTTTCATCACACTTTAGACTTCTGGCAGACTTTCCATAAAAAAGGACATACTAAATACACAGAGAAACCTTAGGGTGCCATGATGAGGTCTAACCCTACACCTTACAGTTGCTGCACTTAAAGGCTCAAGTAGTGCAAAAGTAACCCAGCATACACAGCATGCCAGGGAGTGTGCTATATCCCCTTGTTCGACACCACCTCTAAGTAGGTAAAGGCAACTTTCCAGAGGGAATCTAGGCCAGCCCAGGAAGAGGACAGCTATAATAAGGGATGTTGGTGAAAAAATGGGCAGATCCACTTGGGTGCTCAGGAAGAGTGAACAGAATCCACAAAGAGAGAAAGACAGCCAAATAAAACACCCATTCTCAAAGACTGTATTAATAAGCTAGTCCAGAAACAAGCGGTGATGGATGTTTGCCACTATAAAATATCAGAAGGATTCACATTATTTGACTCCCAGCATACTAAATGCAGAGGGAGTTCCTAAAAAGGACCACACTTGCACTGACCTTGTCTACTGTACAGAAGCTGGACGTGGAAGAAACATCAAATTATGATCTTCCTCTCCCACCGTCTTTCGCCTAACCCAGCCACGTACTTTAACATGAACAACATGAGATCAGTGTGACTAAAAAGGAAACTCTAGCTGACAAAGGAGAGTATATAAAAAACAGCTGGTAGGATTTCACTTAGAATATTGCATCCTGCACATTTGCAAGCTCTTCATTCTGCATCAGATATATATATATACACACACAAATCTATATATGCAAGATAGACAAGTTCTAGAAGAGTCAGAAGGTCTAGCTTATAAGGAAGGAATAAAGGAACTACAGGGACAAAGAGAGATATGACAGATACAGCTCAACAGCCAAAAGGAAATAAAAACAGAGGAAAAGGAAGATAACCTGGAAGATATATTGCAGAAGGATAAGCTAATGAGAAGCTGTGATTAAAACATTAAGATGCAATGGGAGACCACTGAAGGAAGCTGAGTTACATCAAAAGAAATACAATCTGCAGACAGGTCAACCTGTACAAGAATCATGTTATTTTTTACAATTTATTTAACAAGCTATTTAGCAGCTTTTGGAAGGTCCCTCCAGTCAGCAGTCTATGGGTATGAGAATGCAAACTAGAAGAAACTGAACCTTTTGCTGATCAATGCATCAGACACAGGCATAGCTTGAGGCACAGCAAAATCTTTTATTTCCACTATAACATGGTCCTTCCAGCACAGAACCATCAGGACTGGGAGAACTTTAACGAGACCTTTTAAATATGTTTGTAGAGAAACAGCTGGGCATGGTACAGCATATCTGATTCAAAAGAAGAAAAGATGAGCTTTCACGTGTGTTTGAAAAGAAGCGGAAGCTCCCGAACAAGCCATCCTTTTAAGAAGGGGTAGGTGACAGCACAGCAGAGCCTGAATTCGACTATATGGTCTATATTCCAGGGACAATGACAGGGTCGAGTGATGGCTCTTTATTAAATGCTTTCTCCTCCATTAATGCTGCACACTCTAATGGTTTGGCCATTACCATTAACAAATCTGCAATGTCCCCGCCTGGAGCTAATAAGTAATGAACTAAGCGGGTGAATATTCTGTTGTGTAAGGAGAGCTATTAGCAATCCTTTCCCAACTGCTCTGAAAACAAGAGATGCCTTCCAGGTACAACCTGTCCATGTGACAGGGTACATCCCACACAGCCCTTATTCCTTCAGTCTGGAAATTCCAGTGGCACTCCCAGTACTCAGAAGGGGAACAAGAAGTGGATCACCCCCTGCATATTGCTGCTGTATGGGGCTGGGTGGCAGATGCCACACCACAAAGCACAGGAAAAAACAAGCTCCGCAGGAGATGTTTGAAAAGAAATGGTGAGAAGGACAGGAGTCTGTTCCCAGACCTGCTACTGACTCTCCAAAACAAGCTGTAGCATTACCACAGCCAACAGGGCAATGGGATAACACTGAGCCCACAGGCCTGTCAAGCCATGGGATGGCTAAGCACAAAAATCTCAGTTTAGCTGCTCTCCTGCCATAGCTTTTCCTGTTTGTTAAGTTCCCCAATTGTTTTAATTGTTCCTTTCAACCTCTGCATCACTTTTTGTTCTTCCTCAAATTATTATTTTGTTTTAGCTCATAATCCCAAAGCATTGGTTATGATGTTGCTCCTGGCAGAAGAGAAGTGCTGAAGTTTCACTCTGGTTATCTTTGGCTTGTGTTCACAGCTAAGCATTGTGGGTTCACAACTGAATGGACACTGTAGTGAGAGCCATTCCGCCCTTACCATAAGGCTGCTTATGAGCTACAAATACTGCCTTACTACATTAGCGACAAGCTTGGGAACTAAGCCAGCTAAAATGGAGTAAGTTGCAGCCATCTTTAAGAAAAAGATTAAAGTGCTGGTCCTGGGCCCATTTTGACTCAATCTGAAGGCTTGTCCATGGTCCTCATTATTACACCATTTAAATATGTCCATAATACATTTACCACTTTCCTGCAATAAGAAGATGCGTTATTATACTCACCTTTACAAATGGAGGGACCAAAACATATGTAGATTAGGTGGTTAGCCCATCAGGAGCACAGCTGAGCAAAAACCTACTTCGACACCTTAGAAAATAATATCCTTTCCTAAGAACTGTACCGGGATCTGAACCCAACTGTTAGGACTTGACATTTATACAGTGATAGCACTCAGAGGCAAACTGAACCATGGGGCCATTGTCCAAGGCACCACAGAAACACTAAGCAGAGGACAGCCCTGAAGAGCTCAAAGCCAAAATAGTCAACATAGAAAAGCACCAGAGGAAGAATCTTTTTGAATCCTATTTTACAATTAGGAACAGCAGTGCAGGAAGAAACAGCAAGTTGCCTAAATCCCATTTTGACCCTCTACACGCGTGGCCATGTTTCTGGGGTTATGGTGCTGCTCTGGAAATGGATGAACTACAAGAGAGAAGTAAAATGACATGGACATTGTGCAAAAGCTCTGAGAAGGCATCATTTCACTCTGCATTTTAGCATTGATTTTAAATAACCTCCCCATGAGCACTGCTGATTTCTAATGCTCCTCCTTGTCAAAGCATTGACTGAAATCTTTTGACTCAAGTGGTAGCGGAGATGGCCTGCATCAGAAGAAAGCTGTGAACCCGTTCCAGAAACACGTCCCTCCTCTGCCACAAGAATCAGGACAGAGGCACTCCAACCCTTCCCACGGTTATGCAACAGCACAGATCCAGTTAGGAAGGCAGGTCTCCTTAGCCAACCCAACTCACTGCTAAACAGCCTTAAAAACCAGCACAGCTTTCTGCTGGCACAGGCAAAGCAAAACAGGGGGGCATCAATCACCCCCATCTAATCAAGCAGGGTGTGTTTAACACTCGAGCTGAGCTGTGAGACTGTCAGAGGAGATGGGGGAAGAAAAAAAAAAAAAGAAAAAACCAAACCTGCTTACAAGAAGCATGACAAAACACTTCTTCTGTTCCTACAGCCAAGAAGGTGACTGGGACAATTGCCCAAGAATATGAACATTCCCAGCATTTGAGGACACACATGTTCCTTCTAGCAAGCATCCCCCAGCCCCTTCCACCACATGCCCTTCCCCATAGTCCTGCTCACACATAGCAATGGCTAAGATTTTCGTTGGGGGAAAATTAACCAGATTTTTTTTTTTTTTTTTTTTTAAAGCTGGCAACAAAGACATGAGACTTTTCCTGGCATTTCTCCTGTTTATACAGGACCTGCCAAACCGGTTGTGTGATTTTTATGCTGCTTTCTCTTCCACAAAGTCCTTCGAAAGGCAGAATAACAGAAAGCAAATAAGGAAAAAGTTTGGTTATATAGGTCCAAAGATCAACCCTTGGTAATACAGTTGAAAAATCAAAAATTAACCAGAATCTTCCTAAATTTATTTTGAATATCCAAAGACCATGGTTGTTTATGCTCATTATTAAGACTGTGTTGAAGTAGAGTAGTTGTTTTGAACAGTGAGAGGCAGTCCTGTTTCAAACTGTTTAACATCTAAACAGATAAATTATGCAGCAGATAAAATAAGAAACTGAGGCACAGAACAGTCAAACTGCTCAAGCTAGGCAGAGCCGGGGACAGAGAGCAGGTCTTCCGAGTATCCACCTGGCTCCCTGCATATTAGGTCATGCCACTTCCCCTATGTAAACATGCCTAATTCCCAACAAAGGCTAGGCTATTGTATGTGGGTATGGATGCCTTACCGCCAACACCAAACAGTTCCTAATCCTAGAAAATTATGCTGCTTTACCCTCCTACAAGACACTAGACAAAAAAAATTCAATAATTGCAACTGCCTAGCTATAAGTCCACTGCCAGGGATCTGAAGACCAGAAGTGGTAACAAATTTTATAGTAAACATTTCCCTCAATATACGCAATCTTGCTAGAAATCAAAACATTGCACCAAAAATAGCCCTTTCAATTACTATGTAGGGGTTTTTTTAATGTTGCGGTTTGTTGGGGTTTTTTTTTCAGAATAACTTATCTCAAGCGCAGCAGCACACTGTATTGCTACACTTTCCAAGTGGAACATTTGGTCTTCGATTCAGAAGAAATTTCTGTTTCGATATTAATTTTGCTATCCACATTCAAAATCCTGAGGCAAAATGAAAAATAACATGCAAGTTTAGCTTTCTGTTCGCAGCACTTGTGTCTTGCTCTAATGTCAGAACGAAAATGCTATGCGCACATGGAAAAAAAACTGGAAGGGGGGGGGGGGCAGGGGGGGAATCAATCAAGTGTACCAAACCTGTCACCCTACCCACACAGCCCTGGGTGCCCACTGTTTACTCAGGTGTCCTGATGTTCTCCAGTGGCACAGAAAGCACAGCCTTCCCCTCCAACACTCGCATATTGCTCCGCGCTCTCACCCATGAGGCCACCTAGCACACACAGAGCCTGCCACTCTGATGGCCCAGGTTTAACTGACATCGTAAATATTCATTTTCACTGGGCTGTATAGAAGGATGAGATAAAACCTTGAGCAAATAAATGGGCAAAGTTCGAGCTTACAGCTGCTCCTCATGGGCCACTTTGAGCTGACACACCTGTTTCTTTGGCAACTGGTTTTGCTCCCGAAGGCTTGGGCTTTGCAGGGCTGCCTCAGCAGGGCTGGGTGATGTGCTTATACAGGATCTGCCTGTCAGCCAGAAGGATCCCAAAGCGATTTACAAACAATTTATGAGGGATTTACAAGCTCACTGCACAACAAGTGAATGGGCACCGCTGCTTACACACCTGCAAGCAAAAAAATCATTCACCAGGTTCCACTTACATTAGAAAGGCAGCTGTTTGGGAGCCCTCGAAACCAGTTTAAATGAGAACAGCCAGCCCTCCGGACCCTGTGAGCCCCACAGAAACACCATCTGCTGTGGCTGTAAGCTCTCTGAGCTGGTCCAGCTGCCTCTGCGGCCACCACAGAGGGCTTCAATAGTAATATCTACATACATAACCACATCGCAGCGTGAGAAAGGATCCCTCATAACAGTGTGGATGCTTAAAACTTGTGTGGATCAGACTTCACGGGCATAATGCAGCCATCCTAGACAGACTCCTCCACTACAGCATGCGTCTTTGAGATGCTTTTAGGCTCAGACATACAGACATCCCACTGATGGCAAGCATGGTTCTTCACACCAGGAGAATCCAATCTGAATTAGACAGAACGGTGCACATTGTATGCACGATGGGATGATATCCATGCAAGAAACTGCATTCATCTTGCAACCAGCAACGACTCCACTTGCCTCCTGCCTGCTAATCCAGTGCTAAAATTACATAACTTTGTGAGCTGCCACAGAAAACTGTATTTATTTATTTATTTACCCCAAAAGCTTCTCCTCTTTCTATCCCCATCCAGACTGGAATCCCAGCAATAGAAACACAATGATCAAAGGCCCCCAGACTGGAAATGCTAAAGCTACTACCACATTTAAAAGCAGAGTAGCCTGGTTTGTATGGAAGCTTAAAACTTTTTGTTGGATTAGTTGATGTAGGTGGAAGAGTGGACAGGCTGCCGGGCAAAGCCCTGCTGTCTTTCAACACGTGCACACATGTGTGCACATTACACTTACGTCATATATGCATATCGTTACGTATCGCCATTGCAACTGTAATGTCAAAATTTATAGTACTAATCGGGAACCTGTGCTGAAACTCATCTCAACCTGCAAGTATGTAAAAATAAATGCACGATCTTAATCTCTCATGTTGCATGAACTAATCTTACAAAAACTGTGAGCAAGCATGCACATTCCTACTGACACAGGGAACTACAGGTTTTGCTGAACACTGGAAATTGCAAAACTGGGAAATGGAGATACTGGTATCTTTAGTGAGCAGAACTACCTGCTCCTATTACTTGCAATAGCTGGCTGGTGACATAGTCTGTGATACATTGCAGCATGACAATACCCCTTGCCATAGCTAAGCCCGTAATTAACAAAACAGCTGACAAAAAAATGCATCAATCCTGTTGGGAGATGCATATAGCACCCTTGGCACAACAGAAATGATTTTTAGATGTACACAGAGCTCCTAGTTTGGGGAGAGAATGAGGAAGCCTGTTACTAAGAGACAGGTGAGAATTTAGGGTCACAAATTCTCTAGCACATGGGAGAAAAGAAAAATGGGAAACACCGACAGCCCCAGATACAGCAGAGAACACAGAAAAGAATCAGATCTCACTGATGAGGATGGAAAGGAAATGCAAGAGACCCATGAGAGCAAGTGGAAGGAAACACCACAAGCTCCCTGGTCTGTAGAAGTAGCAGACTCCTACCTTCAAGGTTTAACTATAAAAGCTATGAAAGTCAGAAAAAGCATAAACATCTTTTTTGTTAAAGGTGGTGGGTTCTTTCCCTCTCTCTATGGAAACACAAAGTTCTAGGGGTGCTAGATGTGCAGACTTCAGACACGACAACTGCAAATCCAAATACCTCAGCAAGTTCTACAGCACAGAGACCAAAGTATGTGTGTGTTCACTATTTGGAATACCTAGAGATGTCTATTAATAGTGAAGAATGCAGTCTTTTCTTCTAAAAGAAAAACATTTTATTCCACCCTCACACCCTAGCAAAATTAGTCCTTCTGATTAAAACAAAATTGGGAGATTTCTTTTGGTCGGTGTGGATCCATTAACACCAGCTGCACCTGAAACATTACTTAGACAAAGCCACCCCCATTCTAGAGGGTTTTTTGTCCTGTATTAATTCAAGCTAATTGATCTCAGTACGCATTAGAACAGACACTATGCAGGTCCTGCACCAAACATATGGCATGCCGTAGGTCTCAAAAGTGGTGTATCAGCCTAGGAAAATCACCCAAAGCAGTCGTCCTGAAGCAAATGTTGGCTGGTAAGTTTTACGACTGTGTTAGTTAATGGGAGTCAATTGTAATCTCTTCATTTCACTTTATACTGGACCACAAATTCCCGTTTAGTCAAAGCTCAGGGTTTAGTAAACAATTGCAGGGATTTAACTGCTGTTCCTTACCACCCTGCCACCAGGAGTTACAACCCCGAAGCAGACTAGGCAGAAGGGAATGCATGAGTGCTCTTTATCTGCCTCCAGAACAAAGTCCAGGGGCTTACCTGAAGCCGCTGGGGGCTCAAACCCAAGCAAAAGTGACCCTCAGGTTAAACAGAGGCATTTGATTAGCTACACACAGTGACTGCATCAGCAACTGCAGAGTTAATGTAACTAGGATTGCTCACTCTCTACTATTTTCCTAACTTGAGCTTTGCCGACAAGGAGTTTCAACCACTTAAGCTCAAGGAGAAAGCAACACTCTAGTGGAGGGAAGGATGTGCATACAAACAGGAGAGAGAGTACTGGGAAAACTGGAGTTACAAGGTATACTGCCAGAGCAGCGAGGACAGATCTTTAGTAGTCAATCTCTCAAGATTTTTTTTTTCTATTAAAGGATGCTATTTAAGGCATGCAGTCTTATTCAAAACCAACAACAACAAAAAACCCCACACCACACTCCCCAACTCCAAAAACTCTAGCACAAGTGATACAATCTGTGTTTTCACGTTATGTGTATCTTTAAAATATCCACCTCCCCCTTCCCCATATCCACAGATTATTCCTAAACTCCTAGTAGCCAACTTGTACAGTGATGAGGGTAATCCCAGGTGCAAGTGCTTTGTTCCCTGACACTGATTTACATGGGCAATTTGTATCATTAAAGAACACTAGCATAGGCATGACTATTTGCCTATCTTTTTCTTTGTATCTTTTTCCACCTATCAATTTCACAGACTGTTGCTTCAGAGAACAGGGGAAAAAAAGCTTTCTTCACTTACACACACTGACACCAAATCTAGGCCAAGAGTAGGTAAATCATCAGCACCCAGAAAGCCGGGCCTAATTTCTAAACATATACATAAAGCTGTAGTTGTCCATGCTAACTATTACTTGCCACACCAGTGTAGATAGCAAAAGCCTAAATAAGCTTTGATGGCTGAGGAGCAGGGCCTGACTGAGCTTTGAGAACAGAAGGGGTAAGGCCATGTGGATCCTCTCTGCTTTGCACTGCACTTAAGGATATGATTCTCTGCTGCATCTATACAAACTTTAGCCAAAATACCATCTCAGTCTTCAGAAAACTTCAGGTCTATATAAAAAAAAATCCATAGCTGATTATTCCATGTGATATATGAGCACTTTAAGGATGATTGTACAAACAGTAGATGTCATACACTGTTTCGTTGCTGTCATTCAGCTATAATTCAGAAATAAAATTTTTTATTCAAAGACCTCTGAAGCCAATGGGGGGGGGGGGAATCTTACAGGAAGAAAACAAATTATTTCTTCAGTTAAATTTTACTTACACTGATGCAACAGATCTCCTTCACCATTATAAACACCCCAAGTCTACCTGAACCTTGGCCTCATTTTCTTCAAGGTTTATGCAGGAAACGGGCTTCCAGACAACTTGGACGTGGTTTCATCCTTTAAAAGTACTTGAACCACAGATTAAACAAACTTTGACTCTTCTTAATCTCTTTAACAGGGGTATGGCTGTTCACACTTCTCTTCACAGCTTGCCGCTGCTGAAGTGTGTCTAATGTCACCCACAGTTAAGTTAAGATTTCAGGTGGGGAATCAGCAGCAGGGGCAGACAGATACTCAAGATGCAGAAGACGCTGCTCATGTGATGATGTAATTTGTAATGAAAAGCCATGGGAGAAGTCTCCTGCCTCTCTCAACTGTGTCAAAGCAGAATTTTGTCAAGTAAAAATCTTGTCCAAAGTTTCTCATCAGTGGCTCTATGGAGGAAATATTACAACATATTTCGTTTTAAACCAGTGTCAGCTGTTTCTGTCAAACCGCAAACATCTGATCATGGATCCCTTAATAAATGTTCAGCACCAAGCAATTTTGGGAGGCAACTAAAGTGTGGCACAAGAGAAGAGCTCCAGCACTGAAGGAAAAGCCTGTTGTTACATGACAGGTCACAGCTACCTCCGCTTGGACAGAGCTGAGAGAGAGAACAAGCCTGTCTCTCACTACAGTCATTCCACTAACGCCCATGCTTGTTGCTTAATCCTGTCTCAAGTCCCGCGCTGCGTCCTTCCTAGCAAAACATGAAATCAGCAGGAAACAGAGATGGTTTACGGACTACACACTGCTGCAGAGCACAAGCCTGCTAATTCGCAACAACAGTTAAATTTAGTACAAAAGAGAGGGCCTGAAAGAAGAGATGCTTTGCACCACCAGGCTCACAAGCCCGTTTGCTTTAGCTCTTTTCCTCCCTTCCTTCCCCTGCCCTTTTGGAAAGCACAGTCACTTCCTCGCCAGCTAGCAGGGGGATGAAAATTGAGCTGAGCAGATGTTGCAAAGCTTGTGAAAGAGGGTGATGAACATTAACATACAGAGTACATGCATAATAGCTAGAGAGGCAGAGGAGCCCGGGTTTGAAGGGAAGACCTCCCGACCCCGGGCAGTAACTCTGCCCAGTCAAGCCAGCAGATGGGTGGCAGCAGGTCAGTCTGAGCAACGCTGGGATCACAAAATACATCATGGCAATGAACCTGCTGATTAAAGCTACTAGGGGATAATTTCAATTACCTGAACCTGAAAGCCAGCCTACAGGCAGACAGGAACGGCATGTCAGCCATACAGCTCCTAAACCGAGCCGTGTGCCAGCGGTAAGCAGGTTCATAGGATGGTTTAGGCTACAAGGGAGAGGAGTCTCTTTGTCCCCATCTATCCACAGAACAAGGGGACTCTGCCACAAGGCAAACCCTGTACTAGAAATGCTGGGAGACTGCGCCAGCAAGACCTGGGCTGGGATGAGGCCAGGCACATGGAATTGCCCCGCATGCCCAGCCAACAGAAGGACAACCAGGCACTTCAGCCTGCGCGCTTTCATTTTCTCTACAGCTGTGAGAAAGTGGGGGCTCTCAGCAAAACATCCTTTTTACAGCAATTAGGTTTTGACAGTCCTGGGTGGATTTCAGGCACACATGCGCAGCCAGTCACAACGCATCACATCAGCAGCACTGCCTCCTTCTCCACGCAGTGCCTTTCAAAGGACACCCACATCTTACACCCACCTTATTAGCGCAAAAACAAGCGAAGCGTGTTTCCAAGTTCAACTCTCTGGCCAGTGGCAGAGCCAAGCAAAGTGGCCCAGCTCCCTCTCACCATCACCCCTGCACAGCCATGCCACGTGTAGGGACACCGAAGCATGGCGGGTGCGTTTGGGAAGAGGGGGTACGCACCCAGCCTGTGGTAGGGACGGTCACCACTCCAAGGTGCCGCAGCCCAAGGAGCTGCCGCTTCTGAAGGAAATACAAAGAGATGGAGGCTCCACAAAGAGCAAGGTTTGGGCTGGCTTTCGCTTCGACAAGCCCGACCCCAGAAGGCTGCTGCCCAGCACACCTCATCTAGGCAGCCTCTCTGAACCACTTTGAGCTTTGGCTGCAGCGTGGGTCAAGACACATCTGGGATGGCTCTGCAGCACAGAAGCGCGCGAATCAAGTTGTCCCCCTCCACCCACGCACCCTCTCCAGAACAAGCCCTTTTCTACCGACAAATAAAGTAACTCCCACTGCCAAAAATTCCTACCATCTGCTTTCCATATTTCCCTATAATGGAAAAATAGATTCTCTGCTATTTTTAAAACAGAATTAGTTTGCAGACTTAACTTCTTTGCTGTTTAATCAACATCTTTACCTCAATATGTAGATGCCACTAAGAAAATAGGCTTTAGATACAGGGAAAATCTGGCTCAGAAAACCATGACAGACCCCAGGACCAGTGGGAGGCAAATCCCACTGAGACAGGAATCTCAACTTCCCAATTTCACCATTTAAAGAAAATGACAACTTTCTAACTAAAACAAACAAACAAACAAACAAACAAAAAAAAACACCAAAAACAAAACAACCAAACTGATATCCAGAATACATTAAGGAAAAAAAACCCAAACTGGTAATTTTGATAGAACTGGATTACGAAGAAACTACAGAGGCAAAGCTGAGTGAATAAGAGCTTTTTGTAGGCAGGTGGGGTGGAGGTGGAAGGGACAAATAATATGGGAAGTACTTGAGGCAGCACCTCTTCCGTCTGCATTAATTGCAGCCAGAACATCACGTCTGACCAGGTCTTCAACCGGATTTGTCCGAGTCCAATCCAGTGACATGCTGATAAGCTTCCATATCTATTTTAATTGATGACAGCTGAGGACACTCAACAGTTTTTAGGACAGACATTCACAGCAGAGATCTTAAGATGGGAAGTAATACATAGAAGTGGCTGATTTTCTGTTGTGGTTAACAAAATTAAGTCCTTTTATTTATGGAAAAATGTGTTTCTTCTGAAAATGGATACAAAAGAACTTTTTTTTCATTACAAAGGAAAAATCTATTAAAAAATCATTTCTTCTGACATTTTTCATGGGAAATGCCACTTAATACCAGTTCTATTTCTAGGTAATAAACACGCTACACAGACGTAAGAACATGCACCACATCCAATGTATTTTGTTAATTAAAAAAAAAAGGCAGAGAAACACTAATTCAATCTCCTCTTGCAAATTCCATATTTGTGCATGAATTTATGTACTACAAAGAAAAGGACTAAATAAGTCTCAGTTTAAACCTTTTTGTTGTTGTTGTTAGTTTAACTCCTGCTTTATTTCTGAAGTGCATGCTTTAAAGTTAACACATCATCATGTGGGTGAATTTCTAAAAACTGTCTTGTGAAATGTCTGGAATTAATATTGTATATGCGCATATGTGTAGTGTATTAGCCAGTACTCACATTAATAGAAAAGTTGGGGTGTTAAAGGAACAGCTAAATAGACAAGAGTAATGTAGCAACTTTGAAAATGAGCCTAAAATGCTCAGGCTTACAAGTCTTGTTAGATCCATGGGTTCAGGCACCAAACATGGAAACTCTAAAATCTCAGCCTTGAAGTCTGCTCCAAGTCCATTCATAGGATCCATACACACATTGCAAAAAGAGTTAATTTACTGAGTGTTTTGCTTCATCTGTACTAGTGTAAAAAGGCAGTGACAGATAAAGCTCTTCCTGCAGATTGCTTATCAACATCCCCATAAATAGGGCTCCCATTAAAATGTGAGAGTGGGTAGGTTTGCTCAGGGATCTCAAAGATAGCATACTTCCAATGCTTTGAACCTCCTGGGTCATACCCCACATTCCCCGTGCACTCATCCCTGAACAAAGGGCAACACTTGTGTTCTCTTACTCATGTGGGGCCACAATCCTGCCATCAGATCTGCGTAGGTGGGTATCTGCACATACAGCGAGTCCCACTGAAGTCATAGGCACAGAGGTCCACCTACACGGATTTGATTGCAGGATCAGGAGTTTGGCTGGAGTCCATAGTAAGGGCTTGTCTACGTTTGGGGTTTGGGGGGTGAGAAGTTTTGTTTTATAAACTAGGATAACTACAACTCAGCAAAAATCCACAGCAGACAGGCTGTGCTGATGTAAAAAGGGATTCACATTACTGCCTTTCACCTCTGTTTAAAACACCTTGCCTACAGAAAGCAACCAAGTAGCACAGCTATTGCAGATGAAGCCATTGCCCGATTTTTATTACAGAGTAGTTCCCCATACAGAGACAATTCTGGAATCAAAGTATTTTTGTTCCAGAATAATTATGCTGCTAGTAACGTGGGCAATCTATTCCATGGTAACTGAATTACAGCAGGATAGCCATTCTAGAAGAACTAAGATGGTTATACACCCCCATACACACACCCAGTACACTAAGCCATAACGAATACAGGATAGATCCGAATGCCAGCTAAAAAACAGTGGGAGTCTTCCCAATGACTTCAGTGGGCTTTGGCTGAGGCACTGTGTAAAGGAAATTGCTTAATTCCTGTGTATTTTTAAAAAGGATTCTAAAAAAAAAAAAAAAAAAAAAAAAAAAAAAAATCACATAAAACTGAGCTGCAAGCCTGCAGGCATTCAGACACGTGAGTAATCCCACCAAACCCAGTGGGACCCATGTGCATTTGTAGAACTGTGTTCTTGGTGTGTGAAGACTACATCTATACATCAAGAGGAGACAGAGCAAATTATTAACCCTTAACTTTCCCACTGAGAGACAGTCCAAGAGAAAGTTTCAAAGCACGTTCAACTCTGATATACACCTTGCTTTAATCTACCATCCTCTTTTTTAACTTGAGCAATATGAAATTAGTAGTGTGAATTAAGGACATCAAGGTGACAAGCACTGCAATCAACTCCTTCCAAAAAAATTCACTGCATACAATGTTTGGTCTTTCCTGAGGGATTTATTCTGTGGTTGTTTAAGTTTAAGCATCAGTGATTTTTTTCTTTTTCTTTTTTTTTTAAAGGATAAAATCTTTCCATCTAAAAATTCTAACCAGATGTGGATTTCAGACTTCCAAATTTGGGAATGTTCAGATCAAGAGCTGTTGTTTTAGTCTTTTAGCCATGATCACCACTGTGAACATAAAAGTTTTTGATTTTTTCACCCTCAAACCATCAAGAGGCTTAACCTATATTTGGCCAAAACTTAAGTGCAGGTCCAGAAAATCTCAGTAGATGTTTACAGGACCCAAGCCTAAATCACAAAACCTTAGATCACGCAAGTTTTGCACAATTCTGCTAATTTGTTTATGAAAGTTTAGTAAAATTTTTGATGCAAGTCTCATGTATGGGAATTACCTGGGTGAGCTAAGTAAAAGTTTCAAAATTGGTATATGTGCCTCCCCTCAATTTGCATCACAAATTGCAAGTTTCTAAGAGGGGGGCGTATGTTCCTTTCTCTTTCTTCAGCTGGGCTCTGTTAGTTGCTAATCCTGACCTTCTGAGATGTTGCAGAGATGATCAATCCCTTCCTGAACCACCAGTTCTGTCTACCCTGTGCATCTCCCAAACCAAAAGAGAAAAATGAGAAAATATTCCTTGTATTATGGCTCTAGCTTTCTACTAACCATTTAATAAATTTAATTTAACCTTTTAATAAATCATTTAACTATTTAATAAATCCCTATGTAGATGTTAGTTAAATAATTCTCAACCCTTCTGGCTATGGAATTAGATGTTAACCCAAGGCTTCCCAATCTGATAGCACCTTTATGGCAGTGACCGAGTTCTCTTCCCCTTCCATGTATCAGTCTTCCCTTTCACCTTTCATTCATCTTTAGACATCAATACACCCTCTTCAGTCCTTCATAGAATTTCCTTCTCCTCCATGGAAACTAAGTTATCTACATGTTTCAAACATCACAGACAACATCAGCCCATCATTGCTACTAGTTTATGCTTACATTCTGAGGAACAAGATGTTTGAGGATTGTTGCATGCTGTATAGGCATCAGCACAGTTAAAGCCTCCCAGCACTACAAGGCAATAGAGCAGCATTTCTCTTTTTTTCTTTTTTATTTTTTTTATTTTATTCAAAGTATACTGAGGCACAGACAAGGAGCACACAGGGAGCTCAAGGAGTCACCCATAAGAAAATCCAGCTGCCTGCAGGATTTGACAAAAAATCCACTTCAGACTGACTCTTTAGAGAGTATACAGTAGTCTCTAATTCTGGAAAATAACATTACTTAAAAGTAAATGTAACAGGCAACAGCATATATGGCACATAACATTATGATATATAATATATATTGCATTTAATGTAGCATGTAACAATAACATACACAACATACATTTTTACCCAAATTTATGAGCTGGAATTTATGTCAGTGGCAATTAGCAATGGAATCTCCCATTGGTTCTAATTGGAATGGATTAAGTCCTGATGCTAAGATGGCAACACTCACAAAAATCCTGGATCTATAGACGGAGAGAAACAAAAGTACATAAATTCCTTAGTTAAGATACTGAAACTTGTTCTCTCCTAAACAATCTCACTGAGAAAATCCAACCCATGTGAAAGTTCTGAATCATAACCTTCCGAAATCAGTGGCAAAGACCCCAAGATGATCAAATGCCCGGAGGCATATACTGAACTGAGGTTGGCCTACAGAAGAAAAAAATGAATGGTGTCTCACATGATATATGAGAAGAACTCAAGCAGCAAATGGAGTTGTAACACTCTTTCTAGGCACTGTAATCCCACCACCCTGCAAAGAGCTCCTGAGTTGAGATCCTGGAAAAAGTAATTTTCTTGGCAACAATAAATTGCTGCTCTTACAAAAGCTACGTCAGCTGTCAAACCTTGGGGTTCATTAAAGCAGCTTCCAACGCTGACCTAAGTCTGCCTCTTATCATGATCGTGAAACATTTTATGCCAGGACAATTGTGAAGGCTGAAGCCCTCTTTGAAGACAGGCAAGTGGAGGTATTGGAACAGTCATTACTCGTTTGGTTTGGAGTTTGTTGTTGGTTTAGGTTGTTGGGGTTTTTTTTTAAACAGAGGTACTACATCGCTTAAATGCTCAAGACATGAATAGCAAGGGTCATGACACTGCTGTATGAAAGTGTTTGCTTGGTGACCCTGTACTTCCTCTGTGTGACTGTTCTGAGCCCACCTGGAGGTTCAAGAGTTTCTTTCCAAGTCAGCTCAATCCAAGAGCCAACTGTCAGGACAAGTTTGTTTGTCTCCATCTCCTGCAACCCAACTGGTAATGCTTCCTCACTGTAAAGATGACTCTTTGCTCCATCTCCTGCATCCTTAATGATAAGACAGGTTCTACAGGCCAGATGTTGACATCCTTCACACCAGCAAATACAACCACCTCCTGGCTGACAGCTTAGGTGATGCTAATGGGTTGGCATAAGTGGGAACGGCCCTGCAGTTTGGGTTCAGTGAGCAGTACTGCTCACGATGCTCTGAAAAGAGGGAATGGTAAGGGAGCTATTGCCATGCTTATCATTAAGCATGTGCTTGAATGTGTTATTGAACAAGTGCCCAAAGCACCGGGCTAGAACAAAACAGGTTGCTATTGCTACCTTAGGATGGCAGATGCTAAATACACTGTTCCCTTTTCACCACTGCTCCCCTCTGCCTCAGTTTCCCCATTAGAAAAACAGAGGAAATTACACTGATTCGCTTTGTAAAGCTTTTGGAAACCGTGGCTGAAACATAAAACAAAAGCTGGGCCTTGTTCTATCAGAGACACAAGGCCTGGTTACCACCCACTACAGGCTTTAAGGCAAGGAGTTTAATCCTTCTCGGGAAGGACCTTATACGAGCTGGAGGAAGGATCCAAGCACCAATGGACCAGTACCTAGCATGAACCATACACATTACAGATCTGCAATAGGAGAATACGCAGCTATCTCTTCTCTCCTCCCAGGGGCAGTGCATGTCACAAGACGTGATCTCAGTTGTTCCTCACACCTCCTCCACAATTTTTAGAAGGGGTGCATGTACACTACAGACACGTGCAGACCTACCAATGTCCATCAGGTCTGACTAACATAGCTACGCCAGCAGAAGTGCATACTGTGGACCCAACCATACCAGTAGAACTGCACTTAATGCTGGAAGAATTTGTTTCGCTAGTGGACAGTGGTGATTTTTACGGCACTAACACTTTGCTACACGGCCACATTTATCCCCAGACCTCTCTGTCAATACGCTCTGTCTGCTATTCTTGTCTGTGTAAAGCACTGATACAGCTTCAAAAAGATTTCTCTTCCTTTCTCTGGGCTGTACTCCCACACTTTCAGGAAGCTTTTTGAGCCTCTCAACCTCTCATTTTCTAATCTGCTATTCCTATACACACACACAGAGTCCTCAGGAACCCTGCTTCAAACCACAGGTGGCCAAAAATCCACCACAACCACAGGTCCATGGGATTCAGGAGGGGTACACAAAAACACGCAGCACCACTACTTGAGATGTAAGTGGTGAGTGAGCCCCAGTTCCAAGAAGTGCAGAGCGAGGTGCATTTGTACTCACCGCAAAGTGGCTAGAAGTGCAAGCAAAATTCCTCAGGGGTCCCCCAGGGAAAGAAAACTCTTCCAGGAACCTATCCCCCTGCCCTTTCTCAAGGCATTTAAGAACCTACAGTTCTTCACAGGGATACTCCACAGGCAAGGGAAGATCCTCAAAGGGAGCTCCCTCCCCCAGCACTTCAACCACCTTTTCATGAAGCTTCTGGGTGAAGCTCAGATTGGCACCTAATTTCCGAAGGAAACCTCATCTCACCAGTAAAACATGCAGTAATAATCCTTGGGAGTAATGGGAGAGGAAGGAAAGAAGTGACCTGTGAAGAGTTGGAGATTATTATTTACAGGGCTGAAAACATCCTCCCACACACATACACACACCTTTCCTTGTCTGCTGTACTGGTCCCAAGTAAAAATTGCACAATAACATTGCTTGAGCTGATCTAATTCAAGGATGGATCCAACAAAAATGACTCTCTAAAACTTAAGAAAGCCCAGCAGAGGCAGCTCCAAAATCCTCTGTCCAGCTGCTCAAATAACCTAAGAGGCATGTAGATTCTGTACAAACAGCTGCTACAGCTTGGAAAGTGCCTGTTCTCAAACAAGGTGACAAACATTGACCATTTCAGCCTAGAAAAAGAAGGGAGTAATCCCTGGGAGCTGACTGTCAAGTCAGAGCTGCTGTCCCTTAACAGAGCTGAGAGTCCACACTATCAGTGATGCAGCAGCATTGGCAGGACTTGGTTCAGAGAAGCAGGGAGGGCAATGCACAGCCATTCAGCAGGACTAGTGTGGAAGCTACTTTTCTACATCAAGGATTTCCATTCTTGTGTAATTTGTTTCCACCCCCAAAAAATAAAAACCTCGCTCTCAGATATTTAGGAGTTCTCTCTGGCAATTACAATGTTCCAAGAGCTAATGGCTATCTATTCACAGGGGAAGTGTTCTAGCTAAGGCTTCTCTCCTTTTTTAAATTAAGCAAACCAAAAACATTCAGCATTGGACCTCTTCACTGTCTGTTATCCATTCAGTCCATGCTGAACAGGTCTACAGTACTACTAGTCTACCTTGGCACCCAGGTACCTTTGTACGGTGCAAGGTGTTCGGCAAGGGGTGGTAGAAGAAAGAGGAAATCACATCTCTGAGATGGGACAAGAGACAAAACCAAGACAGACAAGCACTTTAAATAAACCTGAAAGGGATATAACAACAAATGGAGTTTTCCAATCACAGTACACACAAGGAACTGGTAATAAAATAATAGCCAGATGAATGGAAGACAGGTGAATAGCTGTCAACCAAACTAATGAAGTAGCTCCTGCTCCAATTTCATAGTTGTCTGAGACGTTCTGAATGTTTTACATTTTGCAGGGGTGGGGGGAATATAGATCCTTCCTCAGTTTGTGAGCCCAGTGAGTTTTCCAACTTGCAGGCAATGCAGAGGCTTGGGAGGAAAAGATGCCTCCATGTGATGCACTGAGACAGGGCAGTGGAAAGCAGTCTTGTATCGCAGCCAGCAAGTATCCCTGCCTCCTTTCTCTCCCATCAACACTGCACACACATCAAACACAGATGACTCATCCGGGCAAGGTCAGCCTTAAAATCTGTTGAGCCTCAAGTTGCAAAGTCTTGAGCTGGTGCAGGGCAGGAGACAGGTAATCAGACGGCAAGTCACCTCTTGCAGCTGCAGAGAAGCAACAGCATCAGTGCTACCCACTGTTTGGGAGCAAGAAATGTCAGCGAGTTGCCTCCCTCCCCGACCAGGCTGCCTGTCAGAGACATCACGCAGGCTCAAGAGATACAGCATCTGCACAGTTTCAGGTGGTCATCAGTGTTACCTGAGACTGGACATGGGATACGGAGAGGTAGCTGGGTGGATGGGTCAAGAACAAAAGGATCTGGAGGGTTTGTCATCTGCCTGCCATGCAGGTGTCACAGGTAAGATATAAAACACTGGTTAAAGAGATGCAATGGACTTCGCTCATGGCTTCTTAGCAGCCTCTCTGGGCGGGGGGGGGGGGGGGCGGGGAAGTGCTACTCTGTACCATTATTTCCTATTTTTGGTGCTGTTGAATGGAGTTCTGAAATGCTGAGTCATTTTGCTTTGTATGAGAATACCTCAAAATAAAAAACAATAGTAATTAAAAAAAAAGACAAACTGACCTTGCAGTTAACAAATCCCTAGGAATCTGACCACACTTCTAAGGGTTTGTTGTTTTGGGTTTTTTTTAAACCAAAGACATTCTTTTTCCCTTCCATTCGAACTTTCAGAAAATGAATTAAAAGTAGTGATGTTACCTGTGTGACAAAATCTGTCTCTTGATCAGCTTTCATTATGGTCAGTGCCACTGACTAATAATGAGTTTTCCTTTATCAGTTCTACCTCTTGCTCAGTTATCACTGTGGGCTTCAGCCAAATCCTCTTGAACTCAGTGGAGCACAGAGATCAGGTCCAACAAAACACAATTGTCTTATAACCTCTGGTAAATACTTGGGTCTTGAAGAGTAACTTTTTTCCTTCTTTAACTGCAGAAGTTTCTTTAGTTTTTCAAGTAACTTTGGAAGAGGGAGGAGAATTTCTCAAGTCTTCACCACAACAATCATCTAAGCTGCTATCAGCCAGAAGGAACCATTTCACTAAAATCTACCCAAATCGCCAGTGCCCAGGTAATACCAAACTGATAGCTCAGCAGTTCTACACTGTGCAGATTTTAATCTTAATTTTTGTTAAATTTTGAGTTCATTATCCTAGGCATGGTTCAGGCCTCCTTTTATGCATCAACCAACACAGTGGTATCTTTAGGAGTTCTTCAGATAGAGTTCAAAGCAGAAGTTTAAAAAAAAAAAAAAAAAAAAAAGGCAAACTATCCAAAATCAAACCCGGTTAAATCCTGTGTCCTAATGCCAATAATTCTGCAATTATTAATCATCCCAGTAAGGGGTTAGGGCAAGATCATTATTACTTATTTGTATTACAGAGGTACAAGCAGTTTCCACCAGCGATCTGACTCCATTTTGCTAGGCATTAGCACTTTATGGAGGGGCAATCACATTAAATGACTTCAAGGTCACAGAGAACGCAGTGGCAGAACAAGGACTGAACTATAAAACCTCCTGTATCTCTTTACAGTACCTTTAACCCAAGACTATCCTCCCTGTCCAGGATAATGAGTATATGCACCAGGCTGGCATATTTTTATAACCATGTCACAAGGCCAACATAGAAAATATAAGAAAAATAAAACAAGATCTATGAGCTGGCCTAGTTTTCTATAGAAAGGATGCCACAAATACCTTTCATGCCAAATCCAATACAAGCCATATATACCAAGTTCCCAGGAAAGCTGCGGTAAGCATGGCTCATAAAGAGCTAGCATTTATGGACTGAACATATCGCTTCCGTGTTTGCATGTTTTGAGGACACAATTTTGATAGATAATTGAAACTCTGAAATGACCTCTAGATTAGGCATGTGGGACAAACTTCCTCCCCTGACCCAGAGAGGCTTCACACTTCGCTGCATGGTTAAACAGGTCCAGACCGTCTGTCAGCATCAGCGATACAGACCAGCATAAATTTGCAATGAAAGTGGGGGGTTTGGCGTTCAGTGTTCTCAGTCTATCTCGAAGACTCAATACATGCAACTGCCTCCTTTTATTAAAGCAGCATTCTCCTACAATTAAACCTAAATGGCACAGCCAAGGTGTGTTCAGAAATGCAAAGCAAGCCATAGCACAGTTGGAAGTCCACAGATGACAGCAGTGGGGCCTCACACTGATACCAGAAGGCTCATTCATCCAGGCAATAGCTCTACCCTTCACACTAGAAGAACAAACCATGCTGCTTCAGATCCTTGGTGTCTGATGGAATAAGAAAAGGAGAGATGGGTTCTCGGCACAAGAACCACCATGTTTTCCTGAACCAGTGACCACTTTTCCTGTAGCTACTCTATCTAGCCTAAAGGAACAGTTCTTGTAAAGAAAGTAGGTGTGAATCTTTAAAAGCTTTGGTTCTGATGTCAGGGAACACAGATCTGGCCAAAGCTTTATTCTGAGTTTCATCAACACTTTAATCCCAGATCAACTGGCACCGCCACTGAAAAAACGTGTCCTGCCCTCCTCATGTTCCCAGCTGCTTCTTCCCACCTCCACATCATGCTCTGCCTTGCGCTAGCACAAGCTGTTCATTTTAATCCAGATCTGCTGCCCTATCAAGCGTACGTCTGTCCAAACATTTGTGCCAGCCCATGGGAGGAGGAAGGGGAAGGGTGGGACAAGATTTTTTCAGCATACTACCACCTTATCTTGAATTAAGAGTCTCATCAAACTGCTTCTTCAGCAAAATAACAATGGTGCACTTTTGCAGTGGCTTTAAAGAATGGTTAAAAACCTGCAGAGAAGTAACCAGTTTCACATCAGCCCAAAGTTGGATACGGGCAAATACTCCTTCACAGAGACAGTGCCGGAGGCAGGGAAGGATGGTATGACAGTATTGTACAGCGACGCTACAGAAGAATTCAGGAACTAGCAGGCTCAACCTAGGATGAAGACCCAGGATCCCTGCTCAAGTCACAATTTTCACTTGCCTCACCGTATCTTGAGCAGGACTCTTCTTCATATCATGCTTAAAGAGCCTCACCTCTTATGATGCCAAATCCCACTGTACTTCAAAAGAAAACAGGTTATAGCATAGCCTGGCAATATAGTCCACGACCTCCTACATGCACTTTACAGCAACAGATAGGGCAGAGTTTAGGGAGAATACTCTTAACCTGTGAAAATGGTTACAGAGTGACAGAGCATACATGAGGCAAAACAGTAGGAAGCTAGGCACTAGTTAGCCACGAGAAAAACAAACATCTTGGCACAAATGACTTGTGCCTGGAAAAATGTTTGGCTTTCAGGGCTTCTTAACTAGCCCACAGCCAGAATAATTAACAATGGACAGCAGTGAGACCTGAGATCGAGAAATGGAGGGAAGGAAGTTAACGACATGGCCACGCGAGCAGCCTGCTACTTTTGCACACTGGGATCTGTGCACTGCCTTTTCATTTTAGGCAGATGCTATGCAAGCCAGCAGCAATGGGAAATCAGACAGGCTAAGATTATCCTTTCATCTGACACACTGTTAAGAAATCAAAGTTAAAGTACTTTCCATTAACGGTCTAAATCACTCCAAGTTTAGCACTGTACTGCCATATAGATTATCAAACCCTCGCCTTTTTTTCCACTGGAAGGACAAGATCAGATAGAATACTGCTGCTTTCTAAAACCAGACATATCATTTAGCTCCTGTTTCAAGTGACTTGAAGAACAAAAGGACTTTGCAATCTCCAAGGGCTGTGTTTTCCCAGTAGCCTTGTCACCACCACTTTTAAGGACTGTGGCTTCAAACATGTCAAAGGCGAGGTAAAACTTGAGGTACAAACCTGAAGGAAAACCCAGCGTGGTGACTGTGCATGAACGAATAGGCTATCTGTTTGGAAATGTGAGAAAGGGGCAGGATGAGCACTGGAAAAGGCAGGCATGAGAAAATTTAGCCCTGCTTCACCAGCCTAAAACGAGGCTGCATTCAAGAGTGCATTGTTAACTGTTCATCTGTCCACAGGTGGCATTCCTGCACCCATTCTTGCAGCACCATGAACCATACCAATACCCAAAGCCTGAGTCTGAAATTCAGGAGTTAAGTAGTTGAGTGCAAATAGGTAGGATATCAGTAAGTAAGAAATTAAAGATGATCTACAAAACCTGGGCAAATAATACAGTCAGTGGTCACAGGATCATGTTACTGCTGTGCTTGCACACTGGGTTAGGAAAGTGCATGTCCAGACTCTGCACGTGGTACACAGACATACTTTAATTCACTTTTGTATGGAATGATAGAACTAACTTCCTTGTGTTTAACACTGGGAAAACAGAATTCCTTCAGCTATCAGCATCTTTGGGGAAATTCTGCTTCTCTTTTACTGTGTTGGTAGTGGGTATAACATCTACAGACATTCAGGCTCTATAGTCAGCACTTGGGAACCACAAAGGAAGAGCCTGTCCCCAGAGGGACCATTCAAGCTGGTGCGGTGGGACAGGACCTCAGGAGACAGTTAAAGGTGAGCAGGCTATACAGCACAGACATCACAACTAAGTTCAGCCTAAAGACAGGGAAGTATGTACCACATGAGAGAAAGCTGCTATGGTATCTGTCTGCTGTAGGACACCATTCTAGATGTGGGGCTTGATAAAGGACACACAAGCATTTGCAGGTGGGGTTTTTTTCTCCTTTAGTCAGCTAGTTCTAATTGTCTAATAGCCAGTTTCTAGTTCTAATTGTCCACTAACTGCATTAGCACAGGACAAGCATAGTTTGAGAAACAGCTCACCTTGCACTGAAGAAAAACATCTGGTGTACACAGGGTCCCACGAGAAGGTCCTGTCTGCTGGCTTAATCATTATGTGTAGAAAAATGAAGTCCAGGCACTCAGTAAACAACACTTCCTCCTCAATTTTCTCAGCTATTAGGAACTTGAAAAGAAGAGTCAGGGATTGAAAGGCAAAGAGATTGAACTACCAAATCAAGATAGTCACTCCAAAGCAGGTTTCAGGCATGCTGATGGAATAAATTAATGGAAGTGCTGGAATTGTCCCTGTATTGTATAACACCTGTTCATCAGCCACACAGTCATGCAGTTACGTGTTTGTGCCATCCAAATAAACGCATCCTTGTCTTGCAAGGAACTGTGTTCACTTGTCTCTTATCAGCCATCAAGAGGTGTGGCTGACACAGCACGTAGCATTTGAATTATCTAAGAATCTAATTATTTTTTCCATCCTCTGTCAGCCAAATCTTGGGAAAAACCTAGAGAAATAAAATAGGTCAGGGCACTTTATGCCAATAAATGGCGTCACAGCCCAAGAGGAGAGTCAAGGACAGGAAAATCCCCAAGAATTTTCCCGAAGAAAATTCACTAAGAAGTCCTTCATAACCTGAAGAACATTCGTCTCATGAATTTCAGATGGTCAGGTTACCTCTGCTAAGGAAACATCACAACAAGATCAAGAAACAGAGCAGAAGGTCTGATTCACATGAGAGGTTTTCTCAACTGTTATTTTTCCACTTGTCAGAGGCATTTGTAGAGAGTCCAGCACCAAGGTATGAAACCCTTAAATGAAAATGGAAAAACACAGTACATCTGGTCAGCCCAAAGGTCTGTCTAAGCTAGTACCACATTCTCCAGCAACACCAATCAGGAAATGCTCAGGGTAATAGCACAAGGAATAAACTCTCCTTTGCACACACCCCCCAGCAACCCACAGGTTAGGGGCTTTCTGGGCCAAGTACTGCAGCTGTATCTTTGCAATTAATGGTCCCAAACAGATCCATCCAGTATGAACTGTCTTTTGAAACCAACTGCCTGTTGGCCCTACATTACAACTCCTGGCAGCAAGTTCGGTAACCTCACTGTATGTTGTGTGAAAACATACTTTCGCCCTCTTTAAAACTGCCGGATGCTTCCACCTGATCCTCCCTGTTCCCATACAATGAGAAATAACCCTTCCCAATTCAGCTTCTGCCTGCGTCTGCCTCTCATGACCTGCTAAAGCAATTTTTTATGATTTCCACAGGAGTCTGCAATGGGCCCGGTTGCTTGCAGTTGCTGCCACAGCAGACTCGTCCCCTTCACTTCTTAATTCCTTCACTCTCAATCCCGTACGATATCTCTGGCTCCTGCTTTCCTTCCTCCACTAACCTCCAGTCCCATAGCTTAGAGTAGGAGTATAGAAATATAGATACCAGATCTCTGGTACAAACAGCTCCCTATCTACAGGGCATAGAGAGCCACCCCATGTCAAACTCACATCTTGCAGCAGGGCCGAGTATCTTTACATTTCTGTGTGTCTGGCTGTGAAGGTGGGTGGGCTGAGAGCCCCATACTCTGGGAGCTCTGGTAGAAATCAAGACAGAAGCTCCAAGCCTGAAGTGCAGGACTGCTCACCTGGACTCTTATCACCACCAGCATGTGTCTAGAAAAACCTGCAGGCAACCAGTTTGTTGGAGCTTTCAAGGCTACGATAAGAAGTTTTCTCAGAAAACCCACAGGGACAAATTCTGAACAAAAAATGTCTATTTTTCAAGTATATGTAATTATTTTATTTCCAGAAGCATAGATACCAACCAAGCCATTCATTTTCGTGAGCAAGTAATTTGAACAGTGGGCAAGAAAAATTTTGCTGACCAGTCAAAACTGTTCAGGCTGGCTCTGTATCTCAGGTGTTACATAGAAAGCAACGCAAAAATGGAACTTCCTCCATCCCCAAAAGTTATCATTCTAACCACGTCTTCTAATTAATTTCCTTAATTCATTTTGGGTTTTGTTGGGTTTGGGTTTTTTTTCCTCTTTAGAAGATGAAAATTTAAATATGCATTTCCTCTCTATAATGCTTAAATTTAAACATGCTCTAAAACTAAGCTCTACTCCAGACCAGCTGCTCAGTGTCCTTTGTACGCAAATCATTGAAGGAGCTATCTCGATGTCTTCAATTCACACTTTCTTCACTGCTGTGCCAACCACCTGCTGACGACCTGGGTCTACCTACATTTATTTTTTAATTGAGGTTAAGAAAGTGACAGAACTTCAGTTGTTGTTTGGGGGAGGTTTTCTTCCTCTTTTTCAACAAGAAGTAGGCCAAGGCCCATACAGCTGAATTAATATTTTACATATGACAGAGTGCTCTTGGACCACTGATGGAAAATGGACAGGGAATTAGGAAACTCCAGTCTAGACTGAAGGAAACTAGCCCTCTCTTTCACCAGTATTTAAGTTCACCTTATAATTGGACTGGCTGAAGTGATGGTGACATAACTCTTCACCTCCTAGGGACACACAGTAGGACCGGGAAGTTCTCACCACAGCAAGCAGGAAGGGCAAGCAAGAAGGGCAAGCATGAGTGTTGGGACAGGCCAGCCTAAGCACAGTATCATCTACCAAGCAAATAGTGAGGGAGAGTCCCACACAGGCAGCTGGCAAAGGACCCAAGGAGACGGCATTGAGAGAGCACAGCATTATTTTGCTGCAGCTATAGGTACCAAGAGACTACATGAAGCCCCTCTCCTCCCCATCTGTGAAGCGGGGCAATCCCAGTTCCCTACCTCACAGGGAACTGGCTGTGACAACAAACATATTAAAACATCGAGCTAACGGAGACTTTTGAGTATCTTAGAAAATATACAGACACCTCTACTACAGGATGCAAGTTAAAACCTGTTTCTTCAGAGCCTTTTTTTTCCAGGAGCACTAATACTGTAAGGAACCAGGAGGCTTGTTCTACATCTGTGATGGCTTCCCCTCGTTTGCAAAGCCAAACCTTGACCTACAAAACTTTATGCCAAAGCATAAAAGAAAGTCCTACCATTCGAACGAGTGGGACCCACTATTATACACCTAGAGCCCGAGCCTGACAAAGAGCCAAGCCAGCTTTTGGCAACAGATACAGAGAGAATATTTTCTTCTTTCAGTTTAGTCAATTAGTTCATTACAATGACTAGTTACCCAAAGTTGGAAAATGCTTTGGAGTTGCAGAAACCGGACGCTTGTTTTCTTCCTCCAGTCAACAAATAAAAATGAGGGGTGAGGGAACAAAATCTACTAATACTAGAACAGCATGACAAGAAACAATTAGTGCAATTAAAAAAAAAGATATTTCATTAGCTTAATAAAAAAGCTTGTAATTTAATACATAATATTACCTCAAAACATACCAGATACTTCCTTTTCATGTACAATTATCAAAACTTTTTTTTTTTTTTTAAACTGCTTTTAATGCTCAGGGTTTTGATGGGGGACACTGCACTTGTAATTACCTTTCACTGCAAAGTCAAGTGCAGTTAATCATAAACAGTATATAAAATTAAAAAAAAAAAATCAATCATCCAGCAAATAAAGTAATTTGTTATTTTCCAAAATAAAAACCTAACTAAATCTGTAAGAGGCTATCCAATTACTTAAATAGATACTTGTGGACATTGTATGGATTAGCAGAAAGGAGAACTAAATTTAAGTTAAAGGCCATATTTAGCTGCACATCAATATCTTTTAATGGCTATCCAACACTGTGAATCTCTCTCTCTTCAGGAAAAAATAACTAAAAAGTACACATGCAAAACAATACCAGAATTGATTTTGTATAACCATTCTTCTGTTTGCCATTTAAAAAAAAAAAAAAAAAAGTCATAATCAAAGTGTGATGCAAGGTCTGTACAAATGACAGCATTTCCTAGCCAGTTAGACAGTTCAGTGACTGTTTGCAACATTTGGCCTGGCAGTGAAAGCAGCAACTCTTA
This sequence comes from Aquila chrysaetos chrysaetos, assembly GCF_900496995.4. Classification (NCBI taxonomy): domain Eukaryota; kingdom Metazoa; phylum Chordata; class Aves; order Accipitriformes; family Accipitridae; genus Aquila; species Aquila chrysaetos. Next base: position 25,941,565 of record NC_044020.1, read on the forward strand.
CGCCCATGGCTGCAAGCTCTGGTTGGGACACCATTTGTCACATATGTGAAAAAAAGTTAATGCTTCAGGAACACATTTCACATGGGTGATAATGGGAACTGGGAGACCTTTGGAAAAGCATAGGTCAGCCCACATTTGGCTCCTAGAAGCAAACAATGTCTCTTCCCCATAACCAGAAAACTTCCCTTTTTCAAATGCTGATCTGTAATTCCTCTTCCATGTATTCCCTGAAGGTTTTTCCCTCTTTCATTTGAATCTGGGTAATTAAAGCAACAAAGCCAATCTCTTGCTAGTCCTAGCAATCCAGACTTCACAAATCTCTGAGTCACAGACACAAATCCTTCCTTAGCTCTCTTCCCTCTTACAATTAACTAGTGTTCTTGAAATCAAGACTGCTGGGGCTGAGACTTAGGAAACAATCCGGAGGAGACTAATAAGCACTTAGGACCAGCCTTCCAGGGTGCAAAACTTTACATTGAAGCATCTGAATGCCTATACATCATCAGAGCAAGTCTATCTTGGCTGGGATCTTGTCCCCAAAAGACAAGAAGTCTCTGTTTCAGGAAAGGCTTAACAGACAGAAAAAGCAATCTTTCCCCTGTGTAATTATAGGGCTCTTTTCCCCCCACACAGGCTGTTAGGCTTAATATCTTCCCTGTATTCCTCTACCCTCTTTTTTAAATCCATTTGTACTTTTAGTCTCCACAGCATCCTGCAGCAGTGAGTTCCATAATTTAACACAGATAGAAGTAGTGCTTGTTTTAACCCTGCTGGCTGGTAATTTCATTGCCTGCTCTAGTTTTGTACTATCAGAAATTATTGCTCCCCACCCTACACTACTGTGTGATTTTATAGATTTCTATTATACCTCTCTCAGCAGGCTCCTTTCCAAGCCGAAGAGTCCTAGGCAATGTAGTTTCTCTTCCTATGGAAGTTTCGCCAGGCAACTTCACTGCTCAATTCTGCATCTTTTTCAGTGTCACTACAAACCTTCCTAGTAGTCAAGAAAACATGCTGTAATCAGAACTGATACACAGCACAGATTCAAACTGCAATATACAGATAATTTCTATTTTACTCCCTGCTCCTTTCCCACTAGAGTTTTATTTGCCTATTTGACCCCAAATCAAAAACTGACCTCAGTTTTCTCTTTTATTCAACAATCAAATCATTTCCTAAAATACAATCCCAGCTGTCAGACCAATTCTGGGAGGTCTATCAGCAAACAGTACTGAACAGCTCAAAGAGACCTCACTGTTTCTGTTAAGCAGAAGAGCCATGAGAGAGCCTTATTCAAAACTATGAAGAGGAAAAAAAAATACCGTACTTTCTGCCCACTTCACCAAGCCTGCAAAACTCAGGCACTGCCCGTCAACATGGTTCAGTTGGCTGTGCTAATTGGCTGCACATACGCTATTAATTCGCTCTCTTCTTACTTTGAGGTTTAAAAGAAGTTGTAATTTGTCCCAGTTGGGAGGTAATAAAAGCCAGCGCAGGGTCAGTCATGGATGGCTCTGATGACTCAGCTAGTGTGAGGTAGCTTGCTAAGACACTATCTCCAGTGTGTCTGAGCCCAGTATTTACTGTGCAACGTGCGATACACATCTCAGGCCACATGCCATGAAATATTTTACAGCCCATAACCTTCTTCCCCTGGAAGCCGCTCCCACAGTCTTCCCTGAGTCCTCTTCCAGAGGATCCATTTGCTCAAGCCATTTGAGAGTGACGCAACCACTCAGACTGCCAACCGAGAAGTATCTTTTTACACCCATCAGCACTCCTGTTCCTGCAACGTGGTGCCCTTCCTGGCACCCTGGGACTTCGCAGGAACGAGTGCATCCTCATCCCTCTGTGAAAACAGTTCAGCCCTTCATTTCCTCACCTCCAGGGAGATGGCAGGTCCATCACTCCGCAGTCACAGCACAGCCCCAATCAGGCAGCTGGCACCTACATGTACCTACATCAGGCTGCCTAACCGAGCACAGTGGTGCTCTGAACTGGAGGGAGCTGGTCTTCTGGAGCTGAGGTGAGGCTGCTGGGACCAGAGCTGCCATGGTAGAAAGGCAGTGGCACAGCTGACAACAGCCCATCAGTGCTACCCCTACTGCTCTGCAGGCTTCAAGTTGCAGCTGGTCTTGCACAGTGGTGCCCACTGGAAATATCCAAGCAGCTTCATGTGGATGTGACAGGGAGGACCCATCTGCCAGGGAACATTTTTTTCTGGTAGCCTCCAGTGATAACTGGGACCAACACCCTCACCCCAGAGCCTCCGGTTCCTCGCACCCTACCACCTCTAACCTCAACTCCCAGGCAGGTCTGAGAAGGCTTGGCTTTGCCCGTGTTTTAAAGCACAGGGCAGGTAGGAAGATGAGAACTCACCGTTCCAGTCCTAATCCACCAGAAGAAAAAAGGATTACTTCTGTCATGGGGGGGAATCCCAACACAGACCTCATACGAGTTCCTAGATATTGGGAAGGAGCTCCCCAATATTGCTGTAATGCTGGGTTTGCTCCATTTGACCTCCAAGCACATCAGCAGAGGTTCACAGTGCTCCATCAATGATGGAAACCTCTTTTATGTGAAGTCCTTTTTTAGGAAAAAAAAGGAGAAAGGGAAAAGGAAAATGCGGTTTGCAGATATCAAATGCCTTGCTGTGGCCCTACTAACTGGATAAATTTGTTTCTGAATTCTAGTACTACTATCTCTGGCACTTTTTTTAAACATTTCATTTATCTGGTAGAACTCCAAGCTCCTAGATTTCCACAGAATCCCATACCATTTAGAAAACATTCCTGGTTTCTGTTAATAGATGTTTTGGAGGATCCCACTGAAGACATAATGGAAAAATCACTTCAGCCATACTCTGTTGGAACACAAACTATATACAGAACCTCACTCTCTGCTGTACTCCATCAGTTTTAAGGATACTCCTTACTGGAAGCCAGTTGTTTTCCTCCAGATTAAACTCTAAAGACTCTTCAAAATAAGTTATTTCCAAGCTTGATCACCTGAGCTAGCTAGAAAAAAAAAAAAAAAAAAAAAAAACACCCAAACACCATACAACCAAAGCAAACAAACAAAAAAACAACCAACCCCAAACAAGAAACCCCAAGCAAACAAACAACAAAAAAACCCCACTACCAAGAAATCACTCATAGTTCCTATTTATAACAATATTTAATTTTATTTTAAAATTAAAAATCCAAATTCTGGATTTAATATTAGCCAGCTGTTAATAGTTTAACATGTAAAGCCCGGCTGTCACATTCAAAGTATTTTTGTGGAGTTGTACTAACACTTAACTCTTGCAGTCACACCCAATACTACTCTTGGCATTATACACATCTTCAAAGTAATTTACAATGCTATTTATTTCCGTGTGCAAACATTCCATAGAACACCAACATAAATACCGCAGTGAGAATCTCTCTCTCTTTCATACCCATTTTCTCTCCAGACTGTCTTAACCATGGCAGTGTTTGCAAACTGTACAAGAACAACACTGAAGCAAAGAAACTGCATGTGGCTTAACAAGGAATAACCTTTAGAAAGTAATTTAGAAGAAGAATCATTTATAGCTTTCCTTAATTGCTATACCCAGTTCACTTTGGAGCTCAGGAGCATTACAGAAGAGAAGCAATACCATCTATCAGTGAAAAGCTTAACTCTTTTCAAAATCCTGTATTTAGCACTGCTCCAAACATTCCGTAAACAAGTTCAACTTCAGCTGGAGTTTTCTGCATTTTTTCCTGCCAGCAGTGGCATTTTTTGAAGAAAAAAAAAACAACAACAACAAAAAAAAAACAAACACCAACAAAAAAAAACAACAAAAAAACCCCAGTATAATCTAGCCTTGAGTTCCATATGTTACTAAAGAAGCAGATAAAGAGAATAGCTGTCCTCTGTGCTCCAACAAAATACTGCCTAAAGACAACTCAGCAACACCAGAACCAATAGGGTCTAAATTTGGCTTGGGTTGTAGACCTAGAAAAATAACTGACAATTACAGGAATCAATTGCCACAACTCTGCTGTAAAAGGCACAGGAGTTTTGGCGGCCTTTCTGGTCTCCCTGCTCAGGCTGGACCTGAGCACATACCTGGGGTTGGCTTGGCTTCTTCATAACCGCCTAGCAGAACATCCCACCCATGGGCTGTTCTGGGTGGCCTCTTTGCCTCAGGAAGCACAGAGACACATCAGCCCAAAAAATTAGTTGCTGTGACAATGCTAGCTGCTGACCACTGGCCACTACCTTTGCTAGTGGGACCTCCCTTGGTAGATGATGAAGGTGTATCTGATCTAACAGAGAGGGATGCCTTCCTACCCCAAGGAAAAAGTAACACCTGGGACAACCGAGTATGCAGCCTGCTCTGCATCTGGCTTCAGGGAGCCCTGGGAAGGACAGTGGTCAAGGGAAGGCGGCGGGGATTGCTCTGGCAGCCACCTCTGGCTGCCATCCCTCCCAGGCACTCCTGCCCTGGGCCAGGAGGAGCAGGATTGTGGCAGAACAGCTATGCCTGCACCGTGCGCCCAGCCCTCCCAAAGCCAAGCTCAATGCAGGCCGTAGGCACAGAAACACTACCCTGCCCACGCATGGCTGATCCAGCCATTGGGACACGGTGAAGCCGTAATATCTTGCACACTCTAACTGCTCATCAAAGGTAGGTGGCCCCTACCAAAAAAGCCAACAGCCAAACACCCACTACCGCCACCCCCCAAACACCATGTGAACTAAAAAGCCAGGAACAAATCAGATCACTCTGTCACTGATTTCTGCAATAAACACAACTTGTTTCCATGCTGCATTACAAATACTAAGCCTCGCTACTGCCCTGCAGAGGTAAGTTCATTATTATTTTATGCCTGTTTCACAGATAGGGAAAGCAAAGGCCAAAGATAACATTTTCAGAAGCACGTGCTCTTGAATTGCTGTTGCTCTGGGGATGCCCACCTGAAGGCACTGAACCACAAGTACTCCAGAAGAAACACATGCAAAGGAAAAAAAAAAAAAAATTAGCCAATTTTTGGATTGTAGGTCAGAACCACACTACTGGCCAAAACCACAGGTTGCCTTAGCTCTCTTTTCTCTCAGTAAGCAGGTTATTAGAAAAGCTTTTGTCAGAAGCCTTCATAAGGCAAGCATTCAAGGACTCAGATAACTTTTTTAAAAGGCAGAAACGTCACTTCTGTGTAACTGTACAAGACTTCATCTCCTGCTTATCATCATTTCTATCAGCAGAGCGCTGCTTAGCCACCTCCCTCCGAAAGGCACTTTGAGATGCAAGGTGCAATGTGCATGTAAATTATCATTAAAGTATCCTCTGTTTAATTGGGGCATTTCAGATTGGGGCTGCTGTTTTAATGGGTTGCCTCCCAGGAAACTGACTTAACTTGTAATGACACAGTGAATAGTAATGACCAGTATTTAATTGGGGCAGTGTTAGTAAAATTTTGCTTCAGAGGGATTAAATTTAGCTGGTGCCAAGGAGTTAAGCGATTAATCAGGTGTTAAATAGTACGTACTTCTAAACATTGGTCTTCTCCCATTCAATCCTACACCCACTGAACTTAATGAGAGTTTTGTCATTGACACTAACAGAAGAAGGATCCTCCTCCTAGTACACAAGTTGGCTAATAAACATTAAGGAACATACTCTGCACTAACAGATACTCAGCCTTGGTTAAGGGTAACAGGATTCTGTCTGCGTGGTGCTGAACAGTCCCTCAGCGTGGGAAGCCTTCAGTGGGAGAGAGCTCTTTGCAAAAACAACATCAATGAAGTATTAGGAGACATAAAGCACTACTTAATTTTTAAGTAAGTCTGGGAAAGACAGTCAAGATTGAAAGCTCAAACACTATGCTGATTCTCTGCCCTTCGGCTTACATGATCAGTCTTTTTTGACTCTTCCTTTTTTTAAATGATTACAAAGTACATCCTTGAATCCAGAATGAGCACCAGTGAGACAAGTCCTCGAGCTACAGGGTTCCGTGCCGACTCCTGCAGTGCCCATGCAATCACAAAGGCCACCACGTACAGCTCACTGCAAGAGAAAGCGCTCACATCCACCAGCGTACAGTTGCATAAAATCTCCACTGGAGTCAGTTGTGAAACCCGGCTGACAGGAAGGCTCTGTGCCTTCAGTGCTGCCCACAGAAAGCACTCTCGGCTCAAGCATCAGCCAGGCGCAGGCAAGGGAGCCTGGGCTCGGGGAAGCCCCGGTTTGGGAGAGCTGAAGCAGCTGATCCCCACCTCCATATTTCCAGTTCTAGTTTCCCTGCAACTCCCCACTTGTGCCAGCACAATTGTTTGTATGGTTGCATGGTAAATCAGACTAAGCAACTGAAAGTGCCAGATTTATAAAAAGGAAAATAAACAAATTAAACTGTGCCCTTTGTGACCCTTCTATTTGCCTGCTGAATTTTGAGCCTCCATATGACACCACAGTGATATTCCCAAGGTATTATAATTTCAGGAAAAAAAATAAGGAGAACCTCACAATCAGAAAGCTCCAGGTGAGGTTTTAAACAGAACTCATCACCACATGGACCTTAATTAATCGCAAAAATCATCACCTGTGTCTAAACTTCTAGTCCTGCCTCCCTTTGAGCTTTTGCTCTCCTGTAAGCCTTTGCCAAGATGTTTACACTCTCCCTGTGCCTCAGTTCTCCCATCTGGGGGAGGTGAGGCTGTAAGGATCACTTGCCAATACTGCAACAAGTGCCAATGTCATGGTAGTATTTACAATAATATAATCAGCTAACTACTATGGCTCAGGATCAGAGGAACAGGTTTACTACCAACGTAGACATCCCAGCAGCTGGGATGAAAAAAAGTGTCCCAACACAACTACCACACCAGACATCCCTTCCCAACCCACCTCGGAGTCAAAGCCCTCAGGCCCTCTCGGGCTGGAATCTGCCACAAGCCCGAAGCCTATCGGTTAACGCAGAGAGTACGCTGGTGCCCTAAGTTGCAGCAAACGCTGAGGGTCCAATCTTCATGCTCATCTCTGACCCCCAAGATCTTATTTTCTAAACCCCAGCGATGACATCCCTCTGCAGCTTTAGACTCTTACATACACACTTAACTTCCTTGCCACAACAGCAGAATTAGAGTTACCGGGTCTTCTTGCCATCAGCCAGGCAAGCACACGACCAAGTGTTGGCAAGATCAGGTTATTAGCATTACATTTCTCCTCTCTCGGAGAAAGGGTTAATGTATGTAAGCACACATACTTGCTGCAAAGCAAACACATATCAATATACAATCGCACATACGTACTGATAAGTACTTGACATGAACCAAGATATTGCTGCAAGTTTATATTGATTACCAGTAGTTAAATATGAACCATAACTTCACCTCCTCAAAGTTTCCCTAAATCTTATTAGAACGCTTCTCTAATAAGGTGAGATAAGGAGATCGTGCACTGAGCAGCTTGGGCATAAACAAAGCACTAGCCTTCACTCCCTCAGCTGAGGCTTTCCATGGTTAACCACCCCAGTTGCTGTGGCATTTACTGCACGTACCCTTGCCCCATATTGGAGGAGGAAGGGAGAAAAAAAAAAAAAAAAATACAAAAAACATCCACCAGCACCACCGCTTCCAGTTCACAGGCTCCTAATGAAACTTTGCAACACCCTCACAGCACAATACTTGGCTACTTTTCAGAACAACACAGCAACTTAACAGCGAAGTTGGAGTACGGTGCAGAGCTTGCTCCTCTGCCTCGACCTCACGCTCCGTGCCGCGAGCCGGACTGGCACACTGAAGAAATAATCAATCGTACTTGTACAATCACACTACCATTTCAACATCTCCTCTTAAATCCCGCTGCTGATCGCAGCCACCTTTAACTCTGCCTGGTTGAAACAAACATCCAAAAAACAACGGTAGTTAGAAAAACTGAAGAGAAAGTTACCCAGAACGGTTTGACTGGCTATCACTTGAATTTACATTTCTGTCTGAAAATATGTACTTTCTATATTTGAAACTATTAAAATAATCACCAACAGAGAAGCCAGTAACAGGAGTTTCTGTCCTCAGACAAAGATAACTGCAAGGGTCAGCATGCAAACAAACTACATATTAAAAAAATAAAAATAAGTTCAGACCACGATGTTTAGAATTAGTCACCTCAAGAAAAAAAAAAAAATTCAGTTTCCCAGTATATGTCTAAATGTAATGAAAATTTGGCATTTAATCATTTCGAGACTCAAACAGAAGTTCGCTTCTATCTCTTCTGCTATGTAGCTGATCCTTTACAGTATAATTCTATAATGTACCTTAGCGAGGTTAGGGAAGGACCAGTTTTACTGTTCCTGAAATCAACAGCAGTGCTGTTGCTGACTTCAATAAGAGCAGGAGTCAGCCTCATATTTTCAGAACGACACATGCCAAAAACAAGGAAACACAACTCATACGACACTACTTTTTCGTGACATTCATTTGTGTTCTTCTGTCCAGAGAACACATTCTACCTTTCCACAGGGTTTACTAGAAAAAAGAGTAGTTATATTTCATTTTACATATATAGGAATCTGCTTAGTTAATTGTACACATTTTGCCTGCATTAGCATTTGCCATACTGTAACGCGCATACAATACCCCATTATCCAATTTGTCCGTCTGTGTTATGAAAAGTCAAACTAGACTCTCTAAGCCACGAGACTTCACGGGACACAGGCCTGATCACATTTAACTCAGCAAGAGAAAATACACCCAGAAGTTTTCAAATTGTGGTCACACCATATAGAACGCAAGACTCCCACCGTAAACATACACACACACGCACGCAGGACAAGCAGAAGCGTCATGCTTTTAAGCTGAATAAATAAGCGTTTATTCCAGGCTCTTCCCCTTAGAGAGAGTCTGGAAGTCACCTTTTCCTTCCAGGCAGGGAGACACAACCGCTAAAGCACTCTTACTCGGGCAGAGTTAGTCGCGAGCAGAAGGGAGATTCCTGGCTGGCAACAAGGCAAAGCCGACTCCTGAAGAAAATGCATGATTGAAACAAAACTGAGGGGTGAGGGAAGGAGAGAGGAAAGCACTATTTCTAGCGGGTGGCTAGATAGGAAGGGTCTGGACAAAAAAGGAAACTCAATTTTGTTTCCATTGTCTCAGCTTCATACCGCCTCCACTTAAAACGAGAAACTTCGCGGGGCAACCCCTTCTTCAACAGGCCGAGCTACGGAGAAACACATCCCCAGGGCCCTGGCAGAGCGGGGCTGGGTTGCGCAGCCCTGACTCCCCTACCTGCTGACGGGCAAGCGACGCCAGGAAATGTAGCGAGTAAAAATAAATAATACAGATATTAACCAAAAAAAAAAAAAAATTAAAAGCCAAATAAGAAAAAGCAAGCCCCACAACCCACTGTTAGTGGGAGCAGCAGCGGCTGCATCTCCCCGACAGCAGGAAACTTTTTCTGCGAAAAGTTGCCGGCGGGGGACGGCGGGCAGCCAGCCCCGCGGGAGACCGGGCCGGGCCGGGCTCCGGGTCTCGGTTTCAAACGTCCAGCGAGCCGCCGGCTCCCGCCGTGAAGAACCACGCCGCGAAATCCCGACCGCGGCGGCTTTGCTGTGCGTCTGTGTGTGTGACCCCCCCCCCCCCCGGGGCAGGCTCACGGCGCTGACAACCCACGGGAGCCGCGTCCGTGTCCCCCCCCCCCCCCCCCGTGTCCACCCCCTCCCGCCCGCCGCCCGGCTGCCACGGCTGGGGGCTGCGCTCCCCGCTAAACGTGGGGGGACCCCGACCCTCGGCCCCCCCGCGACCGCCCTTCACGGGGGGGGGGGGGGGGAGAAAAGAAGAGGAAGAAACAGTTATTTTCACCCCGGGCAAAACAGAGCGCCCACCGCCCTGAGGGCGCCGGGTCCCGCGCTGACAGGGTCCGGACAGACGAGAGGGACGGGGCTTTACCTTGATGCAACACTGAGCAGGAGCCTCAGACATCTCTCAGGAGGGAAACGGCGAAGCCCGGCGGGGCGGGCGGGCGCGGGCGGACGGGAAGTTCTCGGGCTTTCCCCACTTTCCGCTCTTCTCCCGGACCCGGCCCGTCTCCTCAAGGGGAAGTTACCGCCACCGCCGCCACCATCGCCCGGCGGCGGGCGCGGCCCGCGGAGCTGCCCGGGGCGGTTGAAGGAGGGGGGGACGGACAGGGACACCCCGCCGCCGGAGTCCTCTCCTCAGCGCCGCCGCCGCCGCCGCTCCTCTGAGGGCGCGCGATCGCTCCCGCTCTTCTCTCCCCCCCCCCCCCCCCCAACCCGCCCGCCCGCCAACCCCGTCACCCGCGCGCGCGCGCGCGCGCCTGGGTGCGCGTGTGACTGCGCTGCGCGCTCCCTGCCCGGGTGCGAGTCGGTGCGCGCGCGCTGCACGGGGAAACGGCGGGGGGGGGGGGGGGTGGGGTGGGGTGAGGGGGGGGGGGGGGGGGGCTGCCGGCGCGGCCCCGTTCCCCGCCGGTGTTTTTCCTTCCTGGAAGAGAGAAACCGAAAGGCGGCGGGAGCCGGGCCGGGCCTGGCCGGGCACTGCGCCCCGCCCCGCCGCCGCTCATTGATCCGGAGTTTCGGGGCCGAAACTGACGTGGGTTCCCGGCACCCCGCACCGCCCCTTAAAGGGGCCGCAGACCGGCAGGAGGCGGCCGCCGGGATGAACGGCCACTACTACCGCCGCCGGCGGCGGGGAGGGGCGAAGGCGGGGCGGCGGCGGCACCGGCACCCCGAGGCCGGGGCGGGAGTGCGGCGAGCCGCCGGTGCCCTCGGGTGCCGATGCGGGACGGCCAAAAGCGGAGGGGAGGCTGGAAGGAAGGGCGCAGCTGGGTCGCGTCGTCTTATTTAGTGTCGTTTGACTACGCGGGGGGGGGGGGGGTGCGGGCGGGCCCTTTAAACGGCCTGCGCGCCGGTACCGGCCTTCAGCGCCGGGCAGCGGGATGGGCGAACATGGCTGGGGGGGGGGGGGGGGAGAAGCTGCGGCCCGCCGGCAGCACAATGGCCTTTGTTCCACCGCCGGGGCTGCCCCTTTAAGAGCCCCGACCAGGAAATGAGGCTCGGGTTACCGCGGGGCACGGGAAGTCCGGGGCGGGGGGGGGGGGGGGACACGGCATCGCCGGCCCTTCTTCCCCCTTCCCCAGCCCCTCTTCCCCCTTCCCCAGCCCCACGCACGGCCCGGCCCGCCGACCCACAGAGCCCCCCCACCCCTCCGCCTGTGACCGCAAAGCTAAAGGGATAGAAGCGGGAGGTCGCCACCCCCCCCCCCCCCCCCCCGAGTGACCGCGAACCCCCAGCCCCACCGGAGGAGCCCCCGGCCCCGCCGGAGTTCGGCCGCCCGTGTCTCTCCCGGGGAGTGGGTGGCACGTCGGTCGGCGCAGAGGTTGAGGAGGGCGTTGTGTCACCCGCGACGTACGGGATACACGCTATAACCTGCGTTATTTCCAGCTGCAATGGTTTTGCGCTGTTTCTCCTTCTCCCTCCAGCTCCTCAGCTGAGTACAGCCCTAGCCCTCAGGCCGGGGGGTGAAAGGAGGGGGGAAAGGCGAAAAATAACTCGGCCGCTGCTTTGTCTAAATCTCTCTCGGTGGTTTTAAAGACAGGTTTTGGTATCCCGGCTGGTTTTTGGATGGAGCCGCTTTATTGCAAGTCGCGAACGCGCCGCGCAGCCCCGCCGGTAGCCGTGTCCCTGCAAGGCAGAACCTCCTCTGGAGTCTGCCGTAAGGATGCTGCGCGTTGGGATGGAAGAGGCTCCTGTTAAGTGGTTCAGTGCTACCGAAAATAGCAAACGAGAGGGAATCCTACCACGGTGTTTTAAAGCGAGCCTTAGCTCGCGTTACGTGGCGTCTGCTTAACCGCGCCACGTGCTTGCATCAAATGTAGTGCTGCTTCACCTGCGCGGCCGAGAGGGCGAGACTGCTGGGATCTCCCGGTAGGCATCCCTTGGTGGGCTACCGCAGGCCATTTTGCAAACCAGGACCAACTCCCTGCGGCCTCTTACAGCTTCGTTTTGGCCAGTCCCTGAAACTAAACGAGGAAGAGGTAGGGAAGGTACCGTTCCCTCTCAGCCTAGCAACGAATGACCCTTTTTAATATAGGGCCAACTCGGGAATAAAGGATTCATATTTACCTGTCTTCCCTCAGCATGGCTGAACTGCTGGAGTAGAGTCGTTGCGTCTCTGTTGCTTTTACAATGCCGCTCTCTCCCCTATTATACTCTCTGCTTCATCACTGTGACATTTTTCCTTTCTACCTGCACGATTACCGCTGGCTTTCCCCAAGTGCTGAGTCATTATTCTGTATCTCATGGCAAGTTGGGGGTTTTTGTGATTCCTTTTATTTAATGTAGAAATTAGAGGTGGAAAAGACCTGTTAGGTCATCTACTCCGCTCCCCTGCTGGTGGAGGATTTACAGCACATGCTTGATCGCTCTGTCCACTTTCGTTTTAAATGCCTCAGGTAATGGGGCTTCTACCTCTTTCTTTTGGAGACTGTTTCACAGTCCAGCACGTCCCATGGTCAGGAAGATATTTGGCCTATATAGTCATTTGTCCAGTTTCACCCAATTAGTCCTGGTTATAACCACGTATTGTAATCCCCTAAACAAATTTGCTCCTCTCTGCCTCTTTGTGCCTTGCACCCAGGTATCACTTCTTTTCCTAGCTATTGCCATTCATTCTTTTTATCTCCTTTCATTCATCAGTCCCTGCAGCTACTTTATCATTGTCGTTGGTCTTCCCTGATTCCCATCCAACTGATCGTCCTCTCCTCAGCCCACGGATGCCTGCATTTAGGGACAAGTATCCGCCTGATCCTTTGTGAATGCAGCCAAAACCCCATCACGGTTTAGTTTGCCTCTAAGTTGCCTCAAAAGCTAGTACAAAATTTGTCACCTGCCATCGCCCTGAATCGGATCTGGTCCTGTTACTCCTCAGTGTTCCCTCTTGCAGCGCAACTGCAATCTGTTTTTCTCCACGGAGATTGTGGTGAAGCTATGTATCCCGAGTCTCATTTTTCTGCCCGGAGTTTCAACATCTGTTCTTTCTGGGGTCACTGATATCTGCTGTTCCTCCCACTTTGATTAATGGCTCTTACAAATACAGGCCTTCATCCATCTTGGCAGACCTCTCAACCAGCATGAATGGTTGCAAGTATCTGTCCAAGATCACAGCCTGGTTTAGAGCTGTTCTCTTCCAGCTCCTTCTGTTCTTTTTTTCCACTACTCCACTAAATAGGAGCGCAGTGGATGGTAACTAGAAAAGGTAGGGAGAGAAATGGTGAATGTGTGGAGAAGGCCACAGGCGTGAGCGCAGCACCTTTCCAGCCTGAAGTCCATCCCATTGAAGCTGCTGTAAGAAAGCTGGGGAAGAAAATGTGGCTGGACAAAACACGCGCCGCACCGCCCTGTGGTCTGCCCTTGCCGACAGAAGCAGATATGCCTCAACCGTGCTAGCCAGATGCTAGCCACAGTGACTGGAGGGCATCTTTGAACCCTTTGAACAAGGAGGGCCAAGCTCCTTGTAATGTGTTAGCCTCTCTGCTTGGTTCTGCCCTTGTTTCTCTGACCTGATTTCTCGCGGTTCCTCTCATTAGTTCCGCCTCTTGAGACCTCGGTCTGTATGGTCCTGGCTGCTGCTCTGTGCAGGAGAAGAAAAATGCTACCAAATCTCCTGGTGAGCAGGATGGTCTGTGGTTGCAGGACAATTGCTCTGGAAATGTGAGGACAAAGCTGCTCCAGCTGTCAGCTCCCCTTTAGATCCACGCCGCATGGAGATTGCACAGAGCGGAAAGGAAGTCCATTAGCTCGTATTAAACCTTGAACAGGCTCCCAGTTAGTTTCCTTCCCTCTCACCTAGAGGCTACTGCTTAGCTTATCTCCAGGGAGGACCCTTTAGTTAAAAGCAGGATTTACGGTCCCACAGAGCCACCCTTTCATCGACGCCCTAGCCAGAAATCCCCTAACTTTTTGCTTGGATAGTTGTCGGCAACACTAATTCAGGCAAAAGGTAGGCAGACGTCCTCTGGGCTGTGAAGTGAGGCCAAGTTCCTGCCTCGCTGAGGGCTCTCCCAGGAGAGGGAAGCGGGTGGCGTGTTGGATGAGAAAACCCATAGACAGAAGTAGGTTCTTTCTCATAGTGGCCTGAAAATCTGGCTTTGGATGCTTGTATTTCCTGGTCTAGAGTGTATCCCTGAAAACAGAGCAAGCCCTGAAGAAAAGGAGACAAACCAACCTTTCATTAGGGCTTTTCATTTTCTGACCACAGCGGTGGATCTGCATACCAGCTTCCACTGATTCTCTGTCACTTGGGCCTCTTTTACAGCCGTGGGAGTCCCAATGTCTTCCTACCTGCACTTTCTCAACAGCTAGGCTAGGTTTTTTCATATGTCCCTAAAGGATGTTGGAGCCTTTTTCCCAAAGGAGTTAGGCTCTTGGGAACCTACATCCAGCCGAAAGCCAAGGTTTTCATTTCTTCTTTTGTGTACTGGTTTTCTAGTTTCAGCAGTGTAGCACAGTACCTCAGACGTTTGCAATAATCATTGACTTCACCTCGCTTTTATTAAGGAGACTTTGTTCATCGTAGTTTTTTTTTCTTTCCTCTTTATATTTGCAAAGGCACTCATTAGTTCCCAGTGCCCAGCTATCATTAACTCATTCTACTGTTTCTCCGCTGTTATCTTTTCCTTCGCTTTATCTTCCCCCAGCACAACTTAACTAACTCATTTAGTGCTCACTGCTTTCCTTCATTTGTATTACTAGTTTTATTTTCGTTTTCCAGTGTTTGGGCAGATACAAATAGTCACTTGATGTGACTTGATGGGTCTGCTGACATTACTGAGCCTCAACAGAGATAACTTTTCCAGATCAAGGGACAGGATCAAGCTCTTGAGGAACAAAACGCGGTAGGAGACGGTAGTAAATTCCAAGAACATGCAAGGATACGTTGATGTTAGCATGCAACAGTTTTTGGTCCTGAGGACACACCAGGAAATCCGTGAGTGTGTGTGCATAGAAGTGCTGTGGAAGTGATCCCCGTTGCACATGTAGCACTACGATTCTTTTTCCCTTACCAAATTGGTTTCTGAAACCGAATTGCATTTTATGACCCTAGTGTGCATCAGTCATGCTGCTTCTCATCATTAGCAGTAAGATTAGTTTTCACTTCATATTCTCAGGCAAGTCCTTCTTCCAAGATTCAGCTAGGTTATGTTATTTTTCTTGTTGTAGAAGTCCCAGATCCCTGGCTTTTTAGGAATATATGTGAAAGCCAGTCTGACGTGTTAGAGTGAGAAATGCTACATCCATATTATTTGCATTCTTGTTCATTCACCTAAGAGCCTAATCTTCTTTGAGATTCAGTGGTCTTCTAAATGCTCAGGGCTGGCTCGATGAATAGGATTTGCACCAGTATAATGATTTTGGTAAAAGGTTTGTTTGGGTTTTTTTTTTAATCAAAATAGCAATACTAGTGCGTTCCCTAAAGCTGTAGGCATTTTGATATAAAGATACTTACACAATTTACATAGGCATTCGCATAGCTTTGCCATTTCAGTAACCCACAACAGCCAAAATGGAAATGCAAAAATCCTGGTATGACACCTATTAATCTAGCAGCAAATATATGTAAAAAAAAAAAACAAAACCCAAACTGAACATGCTTGATGCTCTAAGCTATGTCATCCTCACACATTGTCATATACTGGATTATTTTGAATCGTTGCTTCTGTAAATAAGAGAAACATTCTTCTACCTCTGTAACTGTGACTATCCTGTTAGGAGAAAAGGGAAGGGGGATCGAGGACTGTACTGATTTAACTCCTCTTCATTGTTCGAAGCAGTGCAGTGTCTTCTGAGAGACAAGTTTATAGTCACGTTGGAAAAGCAGACTTCATTGCACAAGTCACCGCTTAGACACATGTTGATAGTGCTACACCTGGTATGTACTTCCATGTTGTAGCATGTAAAAACGAGGCAGTGGGTGGCCCTGACAGAGCTCCTGAGAGCACTAACTCCAGTGACACCAGCCTGGCAATAGCTAAACCTGACTTTCAGGTTGGGCTATAAACTGCATGGGACCACGGGCCCTGCTCACACGACCGTGGAGCAGCGCCGTGGCACCACGAGGCTGTTACAGCCAAGTCCTTGTCTACCTCTTCTAGTCTTCTGGTTACAGCACGGTGCCACAGAGCAAAGCTTCCAGGGCTAGCACCCTGTAACAGTGCCCCATCCCACCCTGCTGCGCTGTGCGGGTCGCAGCACACCCTCTTTCGGCCGTGCCAGCAGCTGCCTTTGGCACTGCGAAAAGGCACGAGGAATAGATCGTCTGCGTGTCTGCGTGTGTGCAGCCCTGCCTTTAAAGCCAGCTCAGTTCCCCTCGCTGTGGTGCAAGCAGATGGAGACTGGCAGGGATACCTTAAACTGGAATCTTGTGGTCCCTCAAAGCCACAGGTGCAGCTTCTCCCCGCAGCTCATGCTAACAGCCCTCTTGCTCACTACCGAAGAGACGAGAGGCTTGGCCGGGCACCACTCCTTGCCCCGACCCTACAAAATCTTGCCCTGACAGAAGGTGTAGAAGGGCCGCCAGGCATGCGAGGGCCAAGGACGAAAAGCAGGGGACCTCTGCCTGCCGCTGGAGATGGGCGAGACCAGGCAGGCTGTATGGGAGGCTCTTTGGAGGAGGGAGAGCGGCTCCTGAGCCTGGGGGGGCTGAGAGGAACGCAGGGAAGTCTGCTGCGGGAAGATCGGTAGCAGGGAGCTGCAGAGGAGCTGGGATAAGAGGCTGGCCTGCACCGGGCGAAACCTCCCCACTCGACCTACTTTAGCAGGGGTGGTTGTTTGAATGGAATTTAAATCTCCGCAGATACGTGAGGAACTTCCCGGCGTCACCCGAAGATGTGCGGGGACAGGGACAGGGCTGTGCTGGTCAAGCACGTGCACGGCCAGAGCCAGGACCGAGGTCTTCGATGCCAGAGAGAGAGATTGCCATGGACGTGGGCTCATCTCTTGAGCCGGCAGGGCTCTGCAGCGTGCGCAAAACCACCGGTAAATGAGGGAAAGCGAAAAAGGTTACCAAAAATAGGGTTTCTGGAAGACAATTCTGCAAAGCACTAGATCCCCAGCTACCGATCTCAGACATAAGCTATACCTTCATGTTTTGTCCACCCATAGTCCAGAACAGTGAAGCGTACATCAACATGGACAACCTCATGAATTCAAAATAATGAGTTAGTTGCCTCTCACCTCAAAATCACAAGATTTTGAGGGGAAAAAATTACTCTGCAAAATTCTTTAAATTGCATGTATCTGCATTTTCTTATCTTGCCTCTGTATTTTGTCTTGTAAGGTACATGTTTTCAAACTTCTCCCCCAAATTTTGAATGCTTGAAAATTTCTATCTTCTCTTTCCTTCCTTCTTTTCTTCTTTCTTTTCTTTGTTATTTTTCTCTCTCCCTCCCTCCCTTATCACCTTCCCTCCTGCCTTCTTATTTCATATGTAATTACATGATTCAGACCAGGAAAATTAAGGAATAACAACATATATATGATGAAACCCAAGGTAAAAGTAGAAAAACCGTCAAGCTATGTTCTGTTACTGCAAAGCATTTTGAACAAAAATAACAAAAAAAGGGAAGCTGAAGGGACGGAGTTCAAATTCCGTGTCAGGTAAGTCCAAATTGATTTACATTTTGCATGTACTATGGCTGGTTTTTACTTCTTCAGTTCACTCACCTCAGCTGCAGTGGTGAAGCAAACTTTTCTCAAACCCCAATCCTCTCTATTAGTAATATTTTCACAGGCTCGCCACCCCCTCCCTCCTTTTTCAGCATCATTTTCTCCACGGGGTGACAGGATTACAGCTGTCGTGCCTGTTCGGAGTTGTGGTGCACACTCTGTCATCTATGTCATTGTAACTCTATATCTTGCTGGCAGTAAAAGAGTGACACAAATTGTTTTCCTGCCAGATAAACATTGTCTAGTAGATTTAATGCTCATAATCTAATGTGAGGAATAACATTATATGAGCAACAGCAGTCAATCTGCTTACAACGATTGCCCGGTATTGCTGGGGGAAAAAAATTGGGTACTGCTGCTCCAGGCCTGTGGAAGCTCAGCACCTTTCTGCCCGCGCCTGCACCCTCCAGGGCAGGGGCTTACAGCGGCATGACCGTACAGCTGCAAAGCCGGTGGGCTGATGTGGAAACTCAAGCTTGGAAATGGAAAAAGGAAAAGGAAATGGAAACTCAACTCAAGGCTGGGTGAGAGCAGCGCGTGCTCAGCAAACAGCAGAATGAAACCCCAGCAAATCAAAACAGGCAGCATGAGTACAGTTTGTTGAACAGAATTGTGATTTATCTGCTTTTATTTTCAATAGTTCCAGTGGCATCATGATGTAGGATTTTATAGCCTTTTAAATCATGCCTGACTTTTATGGATATAGTTTAGAGTGCATGCATTATGGATAGGCAGTAGCCTCTCCGTGGCTGAGCAGCAAACAGTTTCCACTCGTAGGTCTCACTCCGTCCTCATGCCCTTTTATAACTTTAGCTCAGAAACTGCCAAATGCACCCCAAAGACAAAGATTTTGGCCAAGAATACAAAAAGTAAACAACTTTTCTGTTCCCGTTGAGTTACAGGTCATTCAGATTGCCCTGATCTGAAATGGCCTTTATTTCTGTTGTTGTCTTCCATTTCCCAAAGCAGGTCTGCATCCAGAAGGGTTAACTGCAGCTTCTTTAGGCGCTGCATATTCTGCAATCTCCATCAGAGTAAACAGATCGGCCTCTCACAGGAAAGGGGTGGTAATCAGCCCAAGTCTCTGATGATTTTTTTTTTCTGGTGCATGTAGGGAGTGGCGTAATTAAGACCGGAAATTTGAGCTGACCCCAAAATTAGCTTGGGCAACGACTGGAAGAGGCGCAGAGGTGGGTGCACCCGGGTGCCAAGGCCTGACCTTATCAGGCCCAACTCTGCACGGGTCTCTGGTGGCTACGGAGGGCTGCCAGCCCCTTCCTCTTGATTTCAGCTTGAACACTGTTCTTGGCGACATCGATCCCAGTGGGTTTCGCGTCCTTGTTGTGCGCAACGAGCAGAGGCGGTATCTGAGGATGCTTCCGCTCCTACTTAATGTCGGGCATGGGTGGTGCTGGAGGAGCAGGCCGCGGACCCCCCATGCGCACGCGTGGGAGGACAGAGGCGTCGGGCTCTGGACGCGTCGCTCGCTGCCTCGCGCTCTCCTCGGGACCCGTGGTTTGTCACTTGGACGGCGGTGGGATGGCAGCATCGCCACTGCTGCCCGCCCGGCACGTGGTCCGCTGCCCCTTCCCACCCCCGTGGGCAGACGGCGTCTCACTAGAACAGACCCGTCTTTGTGAAGCGGAGGCCGAGTCTGGGGTTGTAGCGGGCGAGACAGGCTGAGAGGGCAGCCGGGAAGGAGGAGGAGGAGGAGGGAGGGCAGCTTGGCCAAGTCCTGTCAGCCATAGCAGAGGGAAAGGGAAGAGCGAGGCGATGGGTGAGAATGGAAGAGGCAGCTGAGAGCAGAGGAGGACTGGGAACCAGGATTTTGGTTCAGGAGAGGCCTCACCAGCAATTTCAGCGGGAGAGAAAGGGAGAGAGTCATCGGAGGAGCGGCTGGGTAGGTGACCTTGAGCAGAGGGGAATTCAGCCTCCCTGCCTGTTATCCAGGGGGCATGGCCCGCGGCCAGGGAGACCCCTCTGTGTCAGAGGACTGTGGCACAGGGACCTCTGTGACCAGAAGGAGGGAAGGCTTTGGCTGCCCGGGGAAGACGGTTTTATATGCCAGGGCCTGAACTAAGCGCAGATTGCAGTGGTCACAGCAACCACCGCGAGAGATAAAGACACATTTCACTCTTAGATAGCATCTTACAAGCGGTAATTAAATTTTTACAACACCCATGTGAGGTAAGTGCGTAATTGTCGCTCCTGTTTTAAAGCTAGGAGAGGAGCGAGGGCAAGCGGCTTGCCGAAGGCCAGGCGGTGAGTCAGTGGCGGTGCCGCCATCACCAACCAGGAGCTCCCAGTTCCCAGCCTGGCCTGCGAACCGCGGCCGTGGCGTGGCAGCCTCCCTGCTGAGAGATGAAAGCGAGCTGATTTCTCAAGCGCTTTGATGAGAGAAGGAAGGTTAGAAATAGCCTGCGGCCGTTTCTAGAGAAAGTGTCAGGGCTGAGGGAGAATTTCGGAGGAGGGGAGCGGGAAAGGGGATGGCGGTGAAGTAACTATCGATGTGAGCGGCTGTGAAGGGAAGGGAGCCGACACACCAGAACCCAATGACAGGAGAGGAAAATGGGTCAACAGAGAAGGTAGATTTTCTTGAGAGGGGCCTAGGGGAGAGGAGGGGAGGCAGCACGGAAGGAAAGAGCGGTGAGCAGGGGATGGGGAAGGAGAAAAAATAATCCATCGAGAGCGTGCATGGCAGCGTTTGAAAGCCATTGTGTTAGGAGGCAGACGAAGAAATGCCACTGAGCATGGGGTCTTACAGTGCCTGGGCAATTATAATCATGCTATTGTCTCTTGCACAGCAGCTGGAGATCTCGGAGCCCTCTGCAGAGCGGGGTAAGCATCATTACCTTTGTTTCATCTACAGGAGAACCGAGGCTCAGAGCGGCGAAGCCACTTGCCTATGGTCACGCAGCAAGGCCAACACATTATTCTGGTTTAAACTATTATGCTAAATGCAATTTGAAATAGGAGTGGGACAGACAGGGACACACAGTCCTCAGTGGCATAGGACAGAAAAAGAGATGACTGATGTCAGCAGCCCAAATCTATTTTTTATAGCTCTAGAATACGTAATGCCAAGTAAAATGACAAGTAGAGGCTGTGAGCTTTGGATCCTCTGTGCTTTAAACTACAAGCTAAGGAATACTAACAGGCAGACACACCACTATTAGCCCACACGCACAAGTACGTGTGCACACAAATACCTGTGCACACAATAGCCCTGACGCTAGCATTAGAGTAGTCTGTGCCCTTAAACAAGTTATTTCCTCAGTTTTCCTCCTTTC
Source organism: Aquila chrysaetos chrysaetos (assembly GCF_900496995.4). Lineage (NCBI taxonomy): Eukaryota > Metazoa > Chordata > Aves > Accipitriformes > Accipitridae > Aquila > Aquila chrysaetos. Next base: position 25,962,563 of record NC_044020.1, read on the forward strand.
AGCAAAATTAGGGTAATGATTTGTACCTACAACTACAAAATGGAGACACACCTATATTCCAGAAGACTTTTACAACACCAAATATTCTTAGGTTCCCAAAGTGCTTTGAGACAGAAAGAAGAGAAGAGAAGAGAAGAGAAGAGAAGAGAAAAGAGATTTCAGCTGGAATGGACCTACAATCGTCTGGAATCTGCACGTGCCCACCATCCTGGTGGGGTCATTTGTTTGTGGTTGTTATGTGCCACAGGGCAGAAACTATATGTCTGACAGCCTGTGGCTGCCACACCAGAAGGAGCATCAGCTGGAAAAGTAGAAGCCCAGAAAATAGCCGCTAGCATTACTGGTGGATTGCACTGTCTCAGCTAGCACAGTGATTTTAGGGCCTAAGAAAGCGAGATGCTTTTGTAAAAGTTCCTCTTCATTTCAAAAACCACCTTTCCTCACCTCTTCCTCCTTTTCCTCACAAGAAATGAAGAAGCTGCAGCTATTTTTACCTTAGTTTGGAGAGGGCAGAGAAGCATCCTCCAGTATAAAGTGAGAGGAGAAAACCAGAGCAATACATCTGCTGAAGGAATCAGGAAAGAGCGGTGTAAAAGCTAAGGCCTATTTTTAGTAACACTCTTTTGGTATTCAAGTTTGCACCATTTAGTCCCACTTCATCACCTCTTCTTCCTCAGCTCCTGAGGAGCACCAGAGGCTCCCCCACCCCACCTCTCCCTCCTCCCGGTGCAGAGGGCCATGGCAATTGAGCTGTGCGGTGCTACCACCCTCTGGCCACCGTCAACACCACAGTCCTCCCTCTGCAGGAGTGCCCTGAACTCCACCACCTGCCTCCTCCGTCTTCTCTGCGAGGTACACGTTGCCTTTCGGTGTACCCACTAAAGACAGGCAGCGATTTGCACCTTCTGATGCAGCTCTACGCAGCACCTGTTTTGGCTGCTTGCTTTCGTAAAGAGATTTCATCTGGGCGAAGGATGCAAAGGTCGACGCTTCCAAATGTGTTGGTCCTCCAGGTGGCCAGTGGGTTCATCTCCTCGTGACTCCTTGTAAGGACGCACCAGCCGTAGTAGAATGGCAGCTGGTTCCACCATTGATCCCGCCACTGAGGATGTCTTTTGTGGGATGAGACGTTCCTGGGTCATTTTGAGATTAAAGTGTTAGGATGGCACTTCCCGTGACACCCTGAGCCAGACAGTTGATCTTTCAGCACCTCAGCTGCACAGCTGTAAAACGGAGATTGTACACCTCAGCTCTTGCACATGGATGATGCCACAATGAATTAATTAATGGCTTTGATTGCATGGGCATGAGGATATAAAAATGCCACGCTGCATAGCAGTCTGTCTGTGTCGTTCCATACTGACACTACCAACGTTGAGACTCCTGCAGAGATGTTTGTCAGTGGGGGCACCTTCTGCCCATCACAAGTTGCACTGAGACCACTAGCTCATTCCTCAAGGAGCAGCAAGAAGTTATGGGGAAGGACTGGAAGAGTAAAAAAGAATTTGTGACCAAAGCCCAAAGTACTTGGAATATGAGAGCTATTTCACATACTTCTACTACATCAGCAGACTGAACTTATTTTGCTGAAAAATTCCCAACTTTTCATATTTTATGCAAGACAGTATGCAATGAAAACAGGCATAGAGAGAAAAACAGTCTCATAAGCAAAAAGGTGGCTTCAAAATCCAAAGGGCACATTCCAGCATGATGCTTTTTTTGTGGCAAGCAAGCCACGGTTTTGTTCAACCATTATAGGACAAGGAAGTGTGAGAAGCATAAGTGACAAAGTGCTTTCCTGCAGAATCGTCCCAGCTTTATAGCTCTTTAGGAGTGATGGAGGATCACCCTGGCCATGTCCTGTTTGAAGGGGCAGTGAAAGCGTCCGTTGTTCTTTATCGTTTCCTTGCTACAGCCTCTCCTTACAGGTGACAGGTTGGCACACCCTTTCCTACAAGCGGGTTTAGACTGCTTAGTGCTCACTGGGACTTCACCCAAACTCCTCCCTGCTCTCCAAAATCTCTTTGAAGATGCTGTTAGGTTTGTGACAGCAGCATACAGGTGGGAGGCAAGTGGAAGCATACAGGATCACATCTCAGTGACCCTGTAAAGACCCTGGTTCAGTAAGGTGTCAGAAATGGCCATTTCAGTCAGGTAAGAATTTAGCTGCCCCAGTAAGTCATTTAAGCCTACATGTAGATTTTTCTATTGGTAGAGCAATTCACGCTGGAAGTGGTTTCGGGGTTTTTTTTCCCTTGATGCAGTAACATTACAGTACAACCTTTCGTGCAGACAGCGATGTGCCAGTGTAAGTGTATCCATAGTGTATGGTCTATTTTTTGCCTGACAACAGCTCTAATGGCATTAGTATTTTTATACAGGTGTTTGCAAATCCATATTAGAAGGTTGAACTACTGTCCCAGCAGCAGGGTAGTTAAAGTCCTACAATTTCTATGTGTAGATAACCCCTGAATGCCAGCAACAATATTTCATTTCTTAGGTTCAAAGTGGGAGGACTGTTTAGAGCTCCATTGTATCTTACGAACAGTGTCTCATTTTGTAGCAGTTGAGATGTCCTTGGGAAAGGGAACTATTCTGTGCTCCCCACCCAGAATTCCCCACCAAAAATGGGTCAGATCCAAACAGCTGACAAAAAAAAGATCAGATCTGGGGTTGCTAGTACTATAAGTTCTCACTGATCAAGAATCTCTTTGTTTAGAGAGCATCTGTGGAGTCCTGCGGGCCTGGCATTAGAAAGCAATGGAAATGGGGACTGGTTTGTTACATTCCCCTTCTAGGCCTGGGAAAGTCTCAGAAAGCAAAAGTTCCTAAGCAGCCAATTTCCATGTGTGGTCACATTCAGACGCCGCACTTGCAGGTGGTGTGGCACTCCAGGTCTTCCTCAAGAGGAAGCTAAAAACATAGGAACCGCTATACTGGCTCAGACCAAGGATCCATCTAGTGCACCATCTTATTTCCAACAGGGTGCATGAGCGCACACCTAAGGAAGAGCAATAACAGGTGAAGCACGTGTGATATTTCCCCCAAGTTACTTCCCAGGTTTTGACTATTTTTAGCTTAGAGCATCTTCCGAACCTCATGTCATTTGTCAGTAACCCTCAATAGATTTTTCTTCTAAGTAGTTGGCTAATTGCTTCTTGAGCTCCTGTAAGTCTTTTGCATGCACCACATGCTTTTGCAAGGAGTGCCACAGGTTTACCAACACCTGCGTGACCGCCATTGGTTTGTTCCCAGCCTGGCTCCTAAAAGCATCATCTGATGGCCCCTGGCTCTTGTAATGGAAAAGGTAATGAAGAGTAGCTTTATTCACTCTGTCAACAGCATTCATGGTTAATACAGATCTCTGTTATATCCCCCTGCCCTTTCCCGGGACACCAGAGATACTCCAGCATCCCAGTTTTCCAGGAGCAGGTCTCATGACCAAAGCTTGCTGAGCTAAAGAGACAAAAACACAAACACCAGCTCATCGTGTATCGTCGCTTCCACACTGGGCAGCCACTTGCACTGTGGGAAGGAAACCTATCCAAATGCAATGCTACTTTTATGCACAGTTGCTGTTCACTGTACCAAGGCCACTGTACCACATATATGTTATCTCATATATAACAGTGTATATCCGAGTCAGTCCATAGTTTCCAACAGGTGGATGTGGATATACTGGGGATCGACACCAGGTTCACTTTTTACAAGTGTGGATCACTCCACAAGTTGCACAGAGACCCTGGCCACCTGTGGAACATATAGACATAAATTATTTCTTTCTTTAAAAATCCATTTCTCTTTCCTTCTCTTCTAGAGGAGTGCCCCTGTATAGATGTGTAAATTTTGTGTGCTAGGCTGACATGAAAAAAATGCTGGACACACATGTCTGTAAATGAATCTCTATCTGTATCTGAATGCTAAACAGCTCACAAATTTTTCCCCCTTGACGAAAAGGGAAAATTCCAGTAGCACCTCTAACACTTCTCAAAAATAAACTACCCCTTCTTTTCCTCTCATCTACCCTCCTGTCCATAACCAAGTGCTCATTTATTTAAAGGACAAAAACAAACAGAAAAAAGCACACATCTACTATGCTTTTGCTATGGAAATGTGCTCCACAAAATTAAAACCAAACAACTTTCAAAGCAGCAGCTCTTGACACATCAGAACTCGTCTTTCCCTTCTTCACCTCCACCCACAAGAGAGATCCTGGCTACCTGCCCAGCTGAAGAGGGAGCCATGGCAAACTGAGGCATCTTGCATCATGCTTTTCAATGGCCAAAACTGGCATGTCACAGGCTGTGAAAATGAATTAATTTCAGAGTTGAAGGAACTTTCTACTAAGACTTTACTTTACCCTTGGTTCTTCTCTGGGGACCAACAACATATGCCTGTCTTCAGCTGGCAATATTTATGGCAAGTAAATCTATTGGCTCTCTATGCCATGGTTTGACTTTGGGGGCACTGCTGCTTAAGCTATTCTCTAACGTTGATGACATGATGCCTTAAATAACAAAATAACCCCCAAAATTCCACAACTTAATCGTGCAGTAAAGAAGATTAAGTTCATCAGTAAAAGATTTCCCATGCTGCAGCTTATTTTCTCAGATGATGTGTGTTCCTTTTGGGAGACAAATGCTCTACTTCATTTGTTATATTTGATGGAAATTACAACACCTATTTGTAACCAAGGTAAGGGATTGGATTCTCTTGCTCTATGACTCTAAGTCTCTCACTAGCTGGGTGGATAAAAACATGCATGAGGCTGAATGACACATCCTCATGCTTCACAGGTTGATATGTCTTCCATCAAAACCTGCCCAGACAGCAGAGGTGAGGAGGGCATGTCCTAGATGTCCCTCCTTGATACACCTTCCCACAGATTAATCTCCCAAGACATAGAGAGTCCTTTCTCAAACTTCCTTACAAGCTGGAAAACTTCAGAATATCTTTGCAACAGAAATAACATGGTTGAGTTTCTTTTTTTCTTTTTCTTTTTCTTCCCCCAGCAGCTTGTGTAATTTCTACAATACTTTTGTCTCCAAAGATCCCAAATCAACAGGCTGGCTCCTGTTGTTTATTGAGCCCCAAATCCTTCTAGCTGCCCACCAGCCAGCAAGTCTGACCAACACAGCACAGAGGAAAGGATGGGGAAAATCAGTAAGCATGACAGTTTAAAGATACCAAACCTGCAATGAGGAAAGTGAGGAAAATCACAAGTCCAGGCTTACTCCCTGAAAACACTTGCTACCAGCTGGCTCTGTTTAAAATGCCTTGGTTGATGCCAAGTGCCGCATTATTATACAAAAAAGAAGCCGATTGAAAGGTTGCTTCCTAGTTTGTGTGAGACAGAACTCAAATCATCTAAAACTCTAGAGCTCAGTGCCATGAGGGCTTGATGAGTGACAAGACTTTCTGCAGTTTACTTAAGAAAGTTTATTTTTATGGATATGCGTGTGTGCTCAAGCAAGAAAAAAAAAGTTTCACTCCAAATGAAAATAAAAATCAGAAGCTGACTTTTATGAGATTTTCTGCCTCTTTTCCCAATCAAAAAAGATGAAAGGAAAAAAGCGGGTGGGAAAAGCCCAAACTTAAGAGTATTTATTGATTTAATTTAAGTAAAAACATCAAGTGATCTAAATCAGTGGTGAAAAATTTGCCGATATTTTCAAAAAAGTAAGAATACCAGACTAAAGTTTAGCTGCTCTTTTATGAAATAACACTTCAACTTCTTCCAGAGGTTAAATGGCTGGCACCAAGACTAGCAGAGTCCTAGTGGACTCCCAGGGAGAAATAACATTTAACCGTACATACAGGCTGCTGCAACACGTGGATCTCTATGGCAATATAGAGCCAGCTTTTTTCATAATTTGGCATTTTAAAGTACAGATTGTCTATAAATCCTCAGTTTATAGATGGTTCAGTGACAGCAAATGGAAAAGAAGTTACGTCAAGCTGTTTATAAAAAAAGTAAGTTACATTGATCCATGAAGACTCTCTTAAGGTGTACAAGAAGTGCCAAGAGTACTACAAACTAAATTTGTCTTTGGGAATCAGAGATAGCTTATGAAGGAAAATGCTGTAATCTTATGTCATTTTCTAGAGAAGGAAAGTTGAAACAGCTGATCTTGTCAAAGTATTTTAAACTATTTTGCATATGAGTAAGTCTAATTCAATGGATCTCCTTTAGTAAATTTGGTGTTATTATTCACTCATTTAAATCACGGTCCTTGCCTGCCTACACTCTGCTCTCCCCGCTTCCCCCCCTACGGATGCGATATTTGCCTCAGGAAAGCGAAGGCACAGGGACAAACGGGAATAACAGAGGTGATGCCCTTGCGCAACCATTTCTTCTGACCTCTCGAGCCCACAGCCACCAAAGTCGCGTTCCCGGCCGGTGACGGGAGAGGAGCCCAGCCCCTCCGCGGCGGGTCGCTTCGGACCCCAGGGAGGTTTCTCGTCATCCCGTCCCCGCCGCGCGGGTCTGCGACTGCCCTGCGCGGCTTCAGACCCCGCGGGCCACGCGCGGTGGGTCGGCGGTCACCGGCAGTCCCCAAAAAGCAGAGAAGCAGCAGCAAAAGCTGCAAGAGGGGCTGGCAAAACAGGGGCGTGAATTCCACGCTTGCCTCGTGGGACTTGGCAAGCCTCTGTCCTTGAACCAGGCCAGAGCCTTGAATTAATCGCTATGGCTCTCCCGACAATAACTTCGGTATTTGCCGAGGCCCTGACCGGATTGCAGCACGATGGATGTTCACATACCCTGATTCTATAGATAAGATAATTAGGATATAGATCAGGCATGTGCGTGTTTCATGTTCCGGCAGTGTTTATGCCGAAACATGCCTATCTGTGGGAGGACCTCCCTGGCCTCTTTGCACCAGGCGGAAAGCACAAATCTTTGATCTGAGCTCCAGGAGACGATGCAGCTTGAGATGCCTGTGCAGAACGCGTGCTGATGCGGTGCCATGAGGATAGACAGATCCACGCGTCTGACAATTCTATAAAAAATATCACCGTTACCTGGATGCAGTGAGCCACAGTGGGCGAAGTGCCCGGCCGGGCAATTGTCCTCCAAATGGCGATGGACAGCTGATAAAAAAAGATGGGAACAGGTCCCCAGTCCTTTCAAGCAGGCGCATGAGTTCAAATCAAAGCTGCCGCTTTGCCCGCTGGTGATCATAAATTCGTCCAATGAGGCACTGGTCAGCCCCAACGTGCCAGACCGTACAACTGTCACGGTGTCATCAGCAGTGCCGACCTCGCCTCCAGGGTCCCAGAGAACACAAAAACTTGGGGTTTAGTACCTCGCTGGGGGAATTTGCACCTGTGAGTTCACCTTTCTGTTACAGCTTTCTCACAAAACATAGATGAGAATAGTGGTAAAGCAGCTAAGCACGTACAGAGGAAAAAGACAACATGGCAGCTAGATACTATCATTGCGTAGGAGAAAAGGTTTATTTTGTCGCTTAATTTACCACCCTCAGAGACACAAATTCAGAACGCACATAAGCTATAATACAACCAGGTCACATGATTTGAAAGGTGAACGTGTTTATATGGATCTGACAGGTGTTAATGATGGCTTTCAATTGAAAAAGGAATCCTGGAAGAGAAATCGCTCGTTAAACAAGTCTAACAGCATTAATGTTTTCTAACAGCATTACTTTCTGGAGCCAGGTGTTGTAAAATATAAACTGTCTTGCTACCTTTATTTAGAAGATCCTTATGAATGTGATAATCTTTTAAGGTCCAATTTTATTGTATAATGTGCTTCAACCCATGTTTCCTATGTATGGTTCATAATGAGATTAGTGAAGTGTAAATCTTCATGCAATTTAAATAAACAGTCTCTCGAGTGTCTGGCATTAGAAATATATTGTTCTGTATTTCCCTATGGGCACTGATGTTGCATCCTGTAATTGTAAAGTATTTATCTGTGTCGTATTACAAGGCATTTGATTTAATTTTAAATGGGAGAGTTTCATCTTTTCTTTGTTTTGACCATCATGTAATTTGGTTAATTACAAGTTGTTGGATATTTTTTTCCATTTGCCGCAAGAAGGGCAAGTAGTCTTTCAAAAGTAGCCCATATGGAGTGGCCATTGGCACTGTGCGTGGAGCAGTGACCGACCCAGTACAGAGATCACTGTTGTCATGTCAAATTTACCCCATTCATCTTGTCTTTCCGGATTTCAATTTATATAATGTCCCATTCACGCAATCTGAATGGTTAATTCCACTATTAATATTCTTACCTGTTTGTTCTGATACCTGGATATTTCCTAAGTTTCCTAACTCTACTGACTCATTCAGTACTGGTCAGTTCTTAATACGGCCAAGCAGAATTCAAAGTAGAAAAAACCCATACCAAATTCAGATGCCCTTTCCTTCCTCAAATGGGGTTTAATTCTGCTGTCACCTTTACGGATGGACACCAAGAAAAACCACATTCATTGCGATCAACAGAGCTGGGGGTCCAAATCTGTTGTTCCCCCATCACTCCGTGGCATTGAGAGGGAAAGATCTTGCTTTAGCGGCTGGAAGTTCATCTCCTCCTACCACAGGTGTCTGAAATGGGTCAGAGGAACAGCCCAATTATCTCTTTTGTCTCCACTGACTATAGCAGGAGTTTAGGCAATTAGCCAATGTCATGCAAACATACATTCCAGGCTGTCCCATTTGTGCTTGCAGTGTATTTGCCTTTGCCTCACATTACTCTCGCAGGTCCATCACAGCTCCAAGGCTAAAAATACATCCAGCAGAGGAAGCAGTGCTGCCTGGCTCCCTCCGAGGTGCGGTTACAGGATCACGGCATCTCTTGTAATAAGGCCAGTGCTTAGCATAGGAGAATTTATACCAGCATAAAACTGGAGTAAACTCCAATAACTTCATCAGCCCCTATCTTTGTTGTGACTATCTTGTCCACCCCGATGCATTTCACAGGATGTACAGATTTCCCTTGATAACTGCTGCACCAAGCCCCAACAGCTTGAGGCTCAGTAGGACCAACTTCTTCAGAAAATTAATGTCCCTTCTTGGTTCAAAGCTTTCCCAGTGTGAGTTAACTCTTCCACATCCTAGGTAAGAGTCTCCTATAGCTCGTTGCCCCACTATTAGACACTGTAATAGTATCATCTTGATTCCCAGTAATATTCTGCTGGTGAAAGAAACAGGCGTAAAGTTTTTTTTCTAGACTTCATTGTTAATATTGAAGTTACTACAAGTAAACAAGAACTGCAAAGGCGTTTTCTCACATTACAGAACGGTTTTTTTGCTAAGGCACCGCCACGATGGATTTAACAATCTTAACAGTCCCCATGATTATCAATCATGATAACGGTTGATCAGTGATGAAGGGTTTGGTCCCCACGTAGACACTTACTTAAAACCAGCAAGCTCTAAAACATCACCAGCAAAATTTACTTCATGACGTTGCTTTGCCAAATGAGGGATCTGTGATTAAGCCGCCCTTCCCTGCCTCCTGCTGCCTGCTCTAAGTGCCCATAACTCTCAGGTTCAAAGCCCGACGTGACAGCCTCTCTCTGCCTGCGCCGGAGCCCGACGAGGGGATGCAGCCGGGGGAGAGGAGGAGGAACAGACCTTCCTCTTTGCGTAACTGGATGGCCTGGCAGAAGGGACAGTGTTTCCCTTCCTTGTCATACGACTGGGTCTGGCGTGGGCCCTTGTTGCGTGAATTGACGCCGAGGTTGCTCCTCATCAGATGCTCTGGTGCGGGGACACGCCACCCAGGATGTGGCCCGGTCGGCCGTCATCCTCCCCCTTCACATCCATGTATCTGCCCCTGCTGTTTTGTTGTTGTTGTTTTGGTTTTTAACCTTCTTGTTTTGCCCTTTAGAATGAGTATTTCCATGCCTTTATCCACAGCTGTTATTATAATTTCTTTTAAAGCAAGAACCAAGTTTCTCAGGTAATTACCGGGCTGTAGGACCTGAGGCTTTAAGAAAAATAAATAACCATGGCAACTGATTGACAACAGATCCATGGCTTCTTTTACCACCGTTAAAGAAATATAACTAACGCCTTAGAGGGTTTTTTCGGTTTTCTGACTCCTGATCTAAACCAATTGCAAATTCTCTGGAGCAACGCCACGAAGGCGCTGACCTCTTGAAGCACAGCAAGTTCATTTCCCCTGTGAAAGAAAAGGTACGCGCAGCCGGGAGGACCAGCTGGGGCTGGCACAAGAGGCAAAGGAGGGGGACAGTTCAGGCGGCGAACTTACAGGGATCTGTGCCCAAATAAGATCAGATAGCCGGGGCTGAGGAGCTTGTCTGCCTGTGACTGCTCCTCGGCTGGAAAAGGCAGATGCTAAGGAGACTTTGCTAATTTCCCCTGCCTGGAAACCTGTAATGAGCTCAGAGCAGAACAGCAAAAGGGCACATCTGTTAGTTTCTCCTAAGCTAGAAAGGGCTGAAAGCCAAGAGAGATGTCTAGGGACCAATTTGCTGGCCTGTCTGCAGCACAGGAGAAAGTCTGAGCCCTGAAGAAAGCTTGGTGCGCTCTGTCTGAGAGCGGAGAAAGCTGGCGAGGGTCACAGGGAGCTTAAGGGTGATACAGCTTATGGGACAGGAGAAAGGTTTGTTTCCTTCATTCATGCAAATGTCCACAAAGAACTCCAGTCGATCGTATCATACACACTCAGTGCCGCAAAAGTCTGTGTTTGTCCACAGATGGGATGCTAAAAAATATGCTACCTTGGCACATAGCGCCAGCCGTGAGGGAAACTGCTGGATGCGAAGCCTTCCTGCCCACTGACAGGCAGAAACCATCTGCTTCTGGACAGTGCTTGTCATGATGGGACATCGAGAGATGCCCAGGGCACTGCGGGCGATGGAGGTACTGCGACCTTTTTAGTGTAGTGATTTAACTGGGATAATATCTTCCCTTGCCCAGCAAGGTTAATTAGCCAGCGCATCCAGACTGTATCTGGTACTCTCAGGTAACATGTACGCTGGTAAACGTAGTGTCCCCAAGACAGTTCTTTAGCCCTGCTGCCAACTGGCATGGGACAGCCAACAACCTCACTGTTAAACTCACCTCTCCAAATCAGCCTGATTGCACCCAAACCTCCTTTGAGGAATGGTCCCTGGCCCACACCAACTCCTCAACCATGCCCGGGCTTTGCTCAGGAGTTGGTACAAACCAAAAGGTGCCACCGAGGACCACTCTAACGACTGAACGGGGTGGGTGACTGTGTTCCATAGCTGAGCGTGTTCTCTGACACCGTTTAAATTGCTGGTATAGGTGCAGCCATGGCACGTGGTGGTCTTTGTAGCGCTAATAGGTGCTGACCTGACTTAACCGCTGAGCCTCTGATCCTGAGCAACCCTGCCGCTTAGGGGCTACAAACAACGAGCAAGGACACCTTTCCTCTTGGCCATGGGTGCTCACAGCTGCGCAGAAGTGCTATTTAAGATTGGCAAAAAATCTAAAAGCTCTTGAAAACAACTCTAAGTATGTCTTTAGGTATTTAGGTATATAAATATATGTAAAAACCTGTCCAAGTGATGACCAGATCTGAAGAAAAATTGCAGGAAAACTGAAAACTTCAAATGCTGACTCCAATTTTGTGCCGCAACCTTAATCTGTCCTACACTACGCTGGCTTGGTGATTTCCTATATGCCTGAAAAACACCACTGCCTTTTAATCCAGAGTGCATGCTGCCATCATCTTGATGTTGTCCTCTTCTCTTTCAGCTTTTTGTCCATTCTAACATACGTTCCCACATTAATTTGCCACATCTATATTTCCTATCATTTCAGCCCCCAAAGAAGAGACTGTTGGTAATATTTTTCAGGTAAAATGGTGATTACTGCTGCATCATCCTCAGATCAAGTTTCTGTATCTCAGAACAGTCAAGAAGTTTCCAGTACTAGTTTGCAAACACTTACCATGCTCTTGTTTCTCAGTCACCACAGCATAGTAAAACTTGTGTGCCACCTTTTATTTTTTGATGATATGTGATTTAGACCAAAGCTTCCAGCTTTGCCTTTGTTGGTCAACCGTACTTGAAATTTTATGAGAGAAAGATTTGGGGCTTTAAGGGTTTTTTGGTATTGAGTCAGTGATCTAAGGTAGTTCTTTCTATTTATCTTTCTGTTCATTCAATCTTTAAGGAAGTACTGAGCTCTTCTGTGGCCTTACTGCACACCAACTGTGCAGTGCTTTTGACCTGAAGCGTCACTGCTCTACACGCAAAGATTGGACTTTCAAGATGTTGTTGGCCTCAACATTAACACGGAAGAGGGTGGAAATTTGCCTCCAGAAAAGAATACCCACTTCTGAGCGTCTGTCAGTCTGTATGTGTGACTGTATGTGTGTCAGTCTGTATGTATGGATACTGAAGACATCTGCCCAGGACTGGTGGATATAGCACAAGGTCTATGGGAGGCTCAGTGACCTTCTGTAGCGTTGGCTGGAAAGCTGGCAGATATGGCATGACATCTCAGATGGCCCTGGGTGCCTGGGATTGAGAAACTGGACTGCACTCCTAGACAATACGGTCAAGGGAGCCTAGAGAGCAGTTCAGCTCACCCTAACGCAGACGCTTCATGGCTGATGAGCTGGGCCACCCTCTGGGATCCTTCAGTTGTATCACCTAGAACGATATTGGCTACGGAGACCAAGGGAGCGCAGGCATCACGCACAATTCCTTGAACTCGGTCCCACCTACCGAGCCTTGCCACTGGTCCTGCTCTAGTCAGATGGAGCTGCAGAATGTGTAAAACGTCTGTGTCAACTAGTGGTGTGAATTCTGGCGTATAATCACCACTGATAGTTAAATAGAAAAAAGCTTGACAAAATCCACACCTTTTTTTTTTTTGTTGTTACTGGAATCACCAAAACTAACTCATCTCACTCCCCTTTTGTTCCTGATCCCAGCACTCACTATCTTTGCACTTTGGTTCTGCAGGCATTCAGAGCCGGAACTGAAAGCGTCCTGGGGCTGGTTAAGTATGTAACCCCCATGCAATTTCCAGTTTCTTCCCAAGCGTGAAAGTCCAGTCTGCTTGGAGAAACACGTGATCCTATATTTAATTTTTAAACCTGTTGTTGTTTGTTAAACTCCTATTTGGAAAACCAAAACCAGTTAGCTCCCCTTTCCTGGAGGCAGAAGTATTCCAGAATAGATGACCAGGATTAAACTAAATATAAAGCCTTAATCATTTGTGAATGTTGCACGTCAGTAACAGGCTTTCTTAATACAGACTTGTGCCCTCCAATAAACAGATGCCTGTATATCACAGAAGATAATCAAGACCAAAGTCTAGGAAAACTGTCTCCAGCCAAGACCACAAGGATTGCATAATTAAGCACAAGTTGTGGATGCATGTCAGTAGTCTCAACCTGGAAGACAATATTTCTGTGTGGTCAGTTTTATGAAAGCAAAGAAACAGCTGAATGCATATTTATTATTGACTCTTTTAGGAGGATCAGCAATGAGTCGTTAAAATGTTAGTTACTGTTTTAAAGTTTTGCCACTTTACATAAGATTAATAAAATATATCATTACAAGCACAGTCTCTTATATGCTGAGACTGCTACAACCACCCTGCTACTCCCTTTTCACAAGTCATTTGCTTTCTTCATTTCATTTATGTCCTTATTTCCAAGAATACTGCAGAAAGTCTCTGAGGCAAACTGCTTTTTTCCAAGAGCTGGAGGATGAAGTTGTTCAGTTGTTAGCATTTGTGAAACAGAAGGAGAAGAGCACTGACTAAAGCCAGGAAATTCAGAATTCACGTGCAGAGCAAGCCTTCAATAAAAAAAAAAAAAAGCAAACTTGTTCAACCTATTCTCAATCCCAGTACCTTGTTTGACTGATCTTCCTCTAGTCGCTAGCATTGCAAAGCGAAAGTTTTGCATCTTGCTTTAATAACCCCGCAGAGACAGGAAGAAATGCCAAAAGTGGAAAATGCAATGTTCTTGGCTTGGTCTGTGAATCAGGAGGACTGGCTTCCCACGTGTATGGCACTCATCCTCTTTCTTTTTCTAGATCTTTTTTGTGTGAGTGGTACCAACTCTGCTCCGTAATGTTTTCTCTGGAGTTTTACTCTGCCAGTTGAACCACTCCAAAGGAAACTTCAGTGGCTTCAAATTAGGTTCTGTAAACTGTTTCTGTTAAATGCACAAGCTGAATTTGGAAGTCTAAAAGCCTAAACACTCTACAAACTTTTAAGTTGCAGTTTTGAACTGTTCTGCTATCAATTCTTTTATTTCATATAAGCTATCAATTAATTGACGAGTTAGATTAGGAACCAACTTCCCTACCACTTTCCCTGCATGCTTTTGGCAGTTGGCAAAATGTACCTGTAGGACATCTGGCTTTTCTTTCTCTAAAGAACAGTATACCTGAGGGGCCATTAGTCTCCCACTAACCGAGCAGGCTCAATTTTCCTGCTCAATTTTCAATATTCTGGTGACTTTTCTTGGTTTCTTGGTGTGCCTTTTATTTATATGTACAAATTGACAAAAATGCTTTGGTTTTTTTTTTTTTTTTAATCTTCAGCTGGATACCTTGTAAACATTTCTCAGAATAGTTACCAGTTATTCCTGGGTCTGGGTGTGGGGGGGGGTGGGGTGTATTTGAAAGGTAAAGTAACTGTTGAGCAATATTTCTGGAGCCATCTGCCTCCCATGTGTCTTGAGAAATCAAGTATCTCCATATTGCTCTGTACTGTATGGCTGCTATTAATATAGTCACAATATCACCCCAATGCAGGTAAGGAAAAATAATCTTTAATGGCTTTTGCAGGCTGCTAATTCATCTGGAGCAATATATTCTATTACTACACAACTCAATTATCTGATAAAAGGTTAGACAGCAATATATCACACTGTGTTCAATGAGAAAAGACAACATTTAATCATCAAGCATAGCTTAGAATATGAATTATTTTTAAAATTTGCTTGGTAAAAGCAAGAATTCTACTTTCCTTCCACCTGACGCTCCTTTAAAACAATGAATTAGAATTTTTCAGTCTTTTTCAGATCTGAAGCAGTCTTTTGCCACAATACTGTGTGCTCATCTAAAATACCAGCTAGGTTCCTACAAGTTGTGTGCAATGATGTTTCAGCTGAGTCCTCGAGGACCCCAGTCTGAGACAAGCAAGCCACTCTTCCAGGAGCTGGCTGGTGGGAAAGCAAGCGCATGAAAAGGAAAGCCTTGAGATTAGGGTTCTGAAGATCTGGTTCAACTCCAGGCTAGGCTTTGAATATGACATTAAGAAAGACACTTCGCCTACCTTAGGCATATCCTCAGCTGGTACAAGTTGCTGTAAACTCACAGCATCAGTGGTGCTATGTCAGCTTTACACCAGCTGCTGAGCTACTCTTTTCCCTCTGAATTCCCTTATGTAAAGTGATGGCTTGTTTGCATTTAGTAGGGCACTGCTTGCTTTCTTTGTCCCCAGGTACCTTTTTTCTATGAAGACTGTAACCTGCTTAAGGGAAGGAATTCCTCTTACTCTGTGTTAGTACAAGACACGGTACAACAGAGACCTGATCTCACCCAGGGCCTCTATGATTTGTAATACTCGTTATTCTTTATAATAGTTAAACATTATAAGCTTTTTAGAAATTAGTAGCAACTCTCCTTTAGCTTGTTTTATTTAGTGGGCTGTAAGAAAGTCTGGATTCTCCTCTTCCTGCTGCCCAGAAACCTGGAAGACAGCAGAGTGCAGGGTTTGTGGTAGAGCAGCAGTTTCTAGACAACCACACTTTTGTCTGCCACTGTCTATTGGCACGATGTACCCCACCCAAAAGCATTAAATCATTTCAGAAATAACATACTGGACACTCAGCACACTTCAATGCAGATAGCTTCAAAACTCACTTTACTGATGGGAGAACCAAGCTGCAGTCAGGTTAAATGACTTACCTAAAATCACATGCTGGTGGTCTGTCTAATGCAGGATGTATCCCAGTGCTCTTCATCAAATCATCAGAGGGTTTTGTGCCATGCAGCAGGAACCAGTAACATTTCCATGGCTTGAACGTAAAATATTCAGTGTCCCTGCTCACTGGAGTAAAAAAATTACTCACCCGCATCTGGGGAGCACTCACTGTATTTCCATACAAGCCTTGTGCTACTGAGCACAGGTGTTGACACTCAGCTACCAGACCCACAGCCTTACCTAAAATCAGGATTAACTCCCTCCAGCTGATGAGTGAATTAATGCAAAGTCGTTGGGTTCCATCTAGTGGTTACAAACTCACCAGCAGCTGTGTCTCCCAAATGGGCTGCTCTTATCCCTGCCTCCCTCCCAGGACACAGAAGCAGCAGGGCAGCTGTGACGTAACACATTTTTTTACTACGTCATCACCACATATTTGGTTCCTTACTTAATTTCTGACCAGTCTTTTTACTCTTTGCCTTTCTGAGTCATTGACACCCACTGGTCTTCTGCCTACCAGCTACTCCTTGAGTTTTGTTCCTGCTCTCTGCGCTCTTGGGCCGGGAAGCACCACACGAGGAGAAAAGCTCCAGCCTGGTACCACAGCTGTGTCAGATGTTGGCCCTGCACGTGGGAAAGGAGATTAGGAAGACCCAAATGACAAATTCTTATGCTTTGCACAGGCAGCATGAGATTTGGTGGGTCTGATATTACGTGGAGAACAATCCAGCCCGCAAATTGTCCTATTGTTCCCGATGTTTTTTTCTTCATTCAGTTTCCACCCTTGATGACTGGAAATTTTGTGTTGGGTTTTTTTGGTGTTTGTTTTTTTTTTCTTTTTTAACAATCTAAACATTTGGTTTGGGTTGGAGCTTAGCTTCATTTGTCCTTCTCTTTAAATTCTTACCATTTTCCTCTACTATTAGCTTACTCCACAGGCTCTAAATCACAGTAATCTTTCATCTAGCCCAAAGACGTGCAACCAACTCCTGCAGATTTTCAGCATTCCACTATCTCACAGCAAGGGGGATTACTGAAGAGAGACTGAGGTGCTCAAGAGACTCACCATGCTGTCTTCACTGTACTATTAGCTCTTGTGGATTCAGGCTTATGCTAACAACTGGTAAATATTAGCTAATGCTGGTAAAGACTGCTAATAGAGCAAATGCGTGACTGGTTAAAATGACTGTAGCAGAGCATGCTGGGCGCTGTAACAAGCACCTTTAGCTGATGGCTGGAAGGTTTTGGCCAGTGCAGAACTAAAGTGCTAGGAGGAAATTGTAATCTTGGACAATGCAGACAAAAAGGACCAGGCTAATGCGAATACTGGAACACAAAGGACAGTCTGTCTGTCCTTTGGAAGTTCAACAATAGATAGATAGATAGAAAGAAAAAAAGAAAGAAGGAAAAGAAAGAAAAAAAGAAAGAAGGAAAGAAAGAAAAAAGAAGGAAGGAAAGAAAGAAAAAAGAAGGAAGGAAAGAAAGAAAAAAGAAAGAAGAAAAGAAAGAAAAAAGAAGGAAGGAAAGAAAGAAAAGGAAGGAAGGAAAGAAAAAAGAAAGAAGGAAAGAAAGAAAAAAGAAAGAAGGAAAGAAAGAAAAAAGAAAGAAGGAAAGAAAGAAAAAAGAAAGAAGGAAGGAAAGAAAAAAGAAAGAAAGAAAGAAAAAGTAGGAGACAAGGTCAGCTGGCCTCGAAAATGGGCCTTTTTCGAGCAAGCAAGAGAACCTGAAAGCCCAGAAAATGGGGTATCTGCAAGTAGGCAGGTCATAAAAGGCTACAAGGAGGCTTGAGGCAACGCAGCACAGCAGGGCCCAGGTATGGATGTGGTGTTGGAGGAGGCAATAGCAGTGCTGGAAGGATTAGCCCCTGTAACAAAATGCAGAACATGCTGGACCAGATGAGGCTGATAAGAACAACATGTCCTTTCCACACTGTCCTGTTCTCTGTGCACCTGTGTTCATATGACTGCAGGATTGCAGTCCTTATCTGAGGTTTCAAGCTGAAATCTTTAATGGAGGGGGGAAGTTGCTATCATTCCTCCTCCCTTTCTTATAGAGTCACAGAATAATTCAGGTTGGAGGGGACCTCCAGAGGTCTGCTCATCCAGCCTCCTGTTCACAGCAGAGCCATCTTCAAGGTTAGATGGATTTTGCTCAGGATATTGCTTAGTCAAGCTTTGAATAACTCCAAGGATGGAGATCCAACAGCCTCTTTGGGCACCTGTCCCAGTGTTTGACCATCCTCACTGGGAAGAGTTTTTTCCTCACATCTAAGTGGAAGGTCTCTTGTTTGTATCTATTGCCTCTCATCCTTTCCCTGTGCACCTTGAGAGTCTGGATCCTTCTTCTGTGTAACCATCTTCCTCCATGCTTTTCATAGTAGAATACACAATAAGGTCTCACCTTCACCTTCTCTGTTCCAGGCTGGACAGACTGAGTTCTTTCAGCCTTTCCTCACGTGTCACGTACTAGAACCTCCAACAACTTGGTGGTCTCCCATTACTCTTGTGCCGGTATGTCATTATCCTTCTTGTACTGGGAAACACAAAACTGGGCACAGAACTCCAAACGTGGTCCCACGTGTGCCAAGCAGAGGGGAAAGATCACTTCCCTGGATTTGCTAGCTACACTCTTATTAACACAGCCCAGGACGCTGATGGGCTTCTTTGCTGCAAGGTCACATCACTGGCTCATGGTCAACTGGTTGTCTGCTAGAACGCCCACGTTCTTTTCTGCAGGTCTCCTTCCTAGACCGTCAGCCCCAGCCTGTATGGTTGCATGGGGTTACTCCCCTCCAGGTGCAGGACTTAGCATTTGCTCTTGTTGAACTTCGCGAGGTTCCTGTCAGCCCATTTCTCCAGCCTGTCAAGATCCCTCTGAGCGACAGGCCTACTTCGCAGTGTAGAAACTGCTTCTCCCAGTTTCACATGATCTGTGAGCTTGATAAGGGTGTGCTCATCATTTAACCAAATGTTAAACATGATGTTAAACAAGTTTCCAGGAGGGTTTGTTCCATCATCTTCCAGGAGACTGCAGTCACAACTGAGGTTATTTCCACATGCAGGGTCTTTCGACATTGCTTCATTTAAAGGTTTGCGTTATTAAGTTTTCCCTAGTACCTCTTTGCTTGGCAGGGTTGAGAAAAATGTGATCCAGAGCTGAAAATTTTCCCCCTCTTTTCCTGCTACCACCAACCATGAGAATGCCACTTGTATTGGAAAAATTGCTTTTTGATTTAACTCTACTGGCACAAAGTCTCCTTTGGCTGACATAAACTTACCTAGAGGATTTGCAGTCGTAACTACAACAGCAAGAGCCTTTTTGGGTGCTCATGTCCCAGCCTTGGCAAATGCCCTGAAGAAGCTCACCAGTTAGAACAAAAATTTGAGTGCACTCAGGGAGTGAATGGATCAAATATATAAATTATCTAGAAGGCAGGTGCCCAAAACCGATTGTGTTAAAGGGGAATATGACCATCACCCTGATCAAACAGTAATCAGGGAATTTCAAGGAGGTTTCTGAAACAAAGCAGCAGGATGCAAAGAAGTAAAAGAGAAGCAAGAAAATTTCTAATAAGAGGGGAGAGACCTTGGACTGGAAACAGCAGGAGCCAAAACCTGGTTTGGCACCACCAGAAGTCACCCTGCCGGCATCCCGGCCCCTGCTTAGGCCGGACAGAGCAGCCTCCCCGTCGGATGCCATCAGGAGCCTGCACCCAGGTGGCAGAGCCACGGCACAGTGCAGCCAGCACGGACCGGCACCTGGGGCTGTGTACGTGAGCCTGTGGGTGATTTCTCACCGGCGTGTGGACCAGAGGGTGGTAGGGGTTGGCACGGGTACCCATAAGGCTGGAGGAACATAAATGCAAGTAGGGGAACCTTTACTTCCAGAAGGATGGGTGGGGGTGTTGCTTGTCCTGCGAAAGGAGAGGTTTGTGCATGTACCCCTGTGACTGTGTGTATGTGCGTGCGTATGTTCAATTAGAATTTCTTGAAATTAGTAATAGAGGGCTCTTTAGAAATGTGTAGGTAGTTACTGAGATTTCATAAGTGCCTAGCACTTATAAACACCACTTATAAACAGTGGTTTATCTGTTGTATCACCAGTATTGATCCTTAATGTATAGATCACTGATTGCCAGTTAAATATGTGTGGTTAATTAATTTATAAACCCCTTTGATCCTGTTTTTTATTTAAATTATTTGAACTGAGCACTTCTTCCCCGAGACAATTTTCACAGGAAGGATTACCCCAGTTGCATCGAACTTCTAACAATGACCTCCGCCTCCGGTGGTAGAAGGCATCCTGAGCGGCAGTCAGGCCATGAATATTGTTATGCGGTTAGTAAATGTGGCGATGTACATTGCTGCTGGGCCTCTGCAGCTCTATCTTTGGCTGAAAGAGGGAAGTGAACACCCCAAAGCAATAACACTAGAATCCAAATATAGCGAAACAGTGATGGCAGAGACTGCAGAAATGAGGAGGGAACTTCATCCAACAGCTCATTTCAGGGCAATACTAACCAAACTATTTTATCTGCCTAACTACACAGAACGGGGTGCTTCAGTCAGCTCTCCCAGGCTCCTTGCATAGTTCGCTGAGTGTCCTGCTGAAGCACTGTCTAAGAAAGATGCTTTACCTTAGATGGTGTGAATATCTTCTTAAATGTCTGCTTGTTTGATGTATCGGTGGTTGATAGCTCTGCCCATAACTGGCTCACCTATAACAAAGATTGGAATAGCACACAGCTGACAAGAAGAAAAGGCCTCATGTTCATAAACTGTGGCATTGTCTGTAATCCCTTGTCAAACCTATGGGCAGAACATCAGTTGAAGCTGTAGAAAATCCATTGCCTGTGTAATTAATACATCCCCTGGACAACATGAGTTCCTCCAGAAAAGCTCCTCCAATACAAGTACTCCCTGTAGCAGGCGGCAACAGAAAAAAAAGAAGCTTTCATCATTAGTGATTGCAAAGGAATTCAGATTTTCCAAATGGCAAAAACCAGAAGAAAATAACTTTCTGAACTAGGAAAACTTGTAGAGAACTGCTAGTCCAGAGAGAACTGAACAGATGAATGAAAGGACCAGTTGGTATGCAATGCACAAAATAAAGGTCTCTACAGACAGCTATTAAAATTCTCTTCCACCACGAAGCTAACAAAAACAGTGACTGGAAATAGTTCAAAAGCAAGCCAGAGACTTCTGAACACACTCACTTCCCCATGAATCGTAGGCTTAAATTTGCACAGTCTTTGCTGATGAAGCAGGGTTTTAGCTACAGTGACTAGATTCTGCAGAGGTTGTAGGAATGATTCCCGTGGCAAAGGGATGGGATTTTATAAGCAACTCTGGGTAAGGGTAATCCCTCACCCACTAGAGAAGGCTGAATCGATTTAGTGCCAGACTTGGCTGGTCTGCAGAAGAAGTTTCTAATCTGGGACTTCCTGCTACTACAGCCAGGGGGGTGGCTGAAAACTATGTCAAAATTGGTTTTGGTGGTTGCTGACTCTGCTAACTTTTTCAAAAAGCTTTGGGTGACAGTAGGCTTACTTTTATGGAAAGCTGAGATTGCTGAAAAGACGACCCTCTTCCATTAAAAAAAAAAGTACTGAAAACTAAAGAACAGGTATGGCTGCCACAGCATCTGATCAGCCTGGTACTTTGGGGCCATACGGTTAAATCTTCCTCTTTTCGTGGATTTTTCATTGGGACTTTATTTCGCAACGCAGCGCAGCAGCTGGAGATGGAGAGAAGCCGTAGCCCCGTGAGTAGCCACCACTGCGCGCCAGTAGCCAGCGGACAGGTACAGGCACAGCTGCAGCCCGGCGGCGGTGGGGCTGAGGGACGAGACTCTCGGCTTAAACACGGTTCCCCAGAGAAGCCGGGGCAGCCCCCATGGAAAGGCCTGCCAGCTTTGTCTCCGAGAGCTCTGTTCAAGGCCAGGCAGCTGCCTAGCAGTGTGGGCCAAGAGTCCAGGCAGCCCAGTTTCCCAGGGTGGGGAGTGAATGCTGCTGGGGCTCTGATGGTCACTTTAAACTCTGCGGTCATGGCTGCAGGGAGCGTACTGCGTAACGCAGGGCACGGTTACATCACCTAGTCTAAGGAACGCATTAAGATACTCTTGCTTATACCACTGACTAATGGCTATGCAAACAGAAACCAGTTTTGTTTGAGAGAGGTTGAGCTGAAGGATCTGCAGAGGTCAACCGTTTTTAAGTTGTTCAGCTGGGTGCTGAACTGAGAGCAAAGTAAGCATATAATGATTTAAGGTAAGAAAGGTTATACGGTCCCTTTTAATGGAGCAGTGAGAGCAGTCAACCTCGTAGAGATTGTACAATAGGTTCTGGAGATGTTTTAACATTAATTGCTCTTCAAAGGCAATAGCACAATAGGGTGCGTTTTCTAAATGTTTGGTCTTTGACAACACCATGCCTCATAGTGATATAATAACCAAAGTGCACTGCTCCTATGGTACTGTATTCCCACAGAAAAAGATTTACAAGTCTACTGTGAAGGAACTGGCTGCTGGATTTGATTTACAAATGCACATGCATAAAACATGCTTAAAGAGAGAATCTCCTTTCCTTAGGAGAAAGCTCCAACATACATCCCATCACTTAGATTTGCCAACTCTGACAGAGCGGTTAGAAGATCTGCTAAGGGTTTGGTTTTTCATGAAAGCTTTCACGATGATTAGAAACTGTGTTAA
Organism: Aquila chrysaetos chrysaetos; assembly: GCF_900496995.4. Taxonomy (NCBI): domain Eukaryota; kingdom Metazoa; phylum Chordata; class Aves; order Accipitriformes; family Accipitridae; genus Aquila; species Aquila chrysaetos. The sequence goes on from NC_044020.1 coordinate 25,985,189, forward strand.
GCTTATGTCTCGTTATTTTATTCTGCAAGTATAAATACAATGGTCCTTACAAAAATGACTATTGTGCATGTGGATATTAGTTACTAAAACAAACAACTAACTACCCTCTCCTTACCTTCATCTCCCACTGTATAAGTCTCACCTTTTGTTGTGCTGAGACTATTAACTTTCACCCAAATATTCAGCACAGAAATTTTAGTTAAGCTGGTGGACTCTTAATTTGAATCCTGCTGCCTGCTATGGGTAGTGAACAAGAGAACGAGAGACATGCCCAAGAGAATTGTACATCAGGCTGTGGGCAAAAGCAAATCCCCCCCCAGGATACACAAGCAAACAAATATCTAAGATGTCGGATTAACCTGGGAGGGGAAATTCCTCTCCCTGGTCTTTCCTGACCACTCCCCAAACCTGACCATCAATGCAGTGTATTGTAATGCTTCTAGGAAAGAAGGTGCTCTACTTAAAAAAATCATAGCATCACAGAATAATTTAGGCTAGAAGGGACCTCCAGAGTTACCTAGTCCGACCTCCTGCTCAGAGTAGGTCTAATTAGGTCAGGCTGCCCAGGGTTGTGTCCAGCTGAGCCTTGAACACCTCCAAGGATGGAGATCCCATAACCTTTCTAGGCCAGTTTGCCTGAGTGTCTGACCACACTCTGGTAAAAAAAAAAAAAAAAAAAAAAAAAACAAAAAAAAAACCTAATATCTAAATGGAATTTCTCATATTCCAACTTGTGCTTTTTGCCATTCATCCTTTCCCTGTGCACCTTGGAGAGAAGTCTGGCTGTGTGTTCTCTGCATCCTGCAACTGGGTCGTTGCAAAGAGCAACAAGGTCTCCCCTTTGCCTTTTCTTCTCCAGGCTGGACGGACCCAGCTCTCTCAGCCTCTCCTCATACATCATGTGCCAGAGCCTCAGCCAGCTTGGTGGTCTCACATTACTCTCATGCCAGGACACTGATGGGCTGCTTTGCCACAAGAGCACATTGTAAGCTCATGGTCAACTGATTGTCCACCAGGACCCCCAGATTTTTTCTGCAGAGCAACTTCCTAGACAGTCTGCCACAGCCTGTATTGTTGCATGGGATTATTCCATTCCAGGTGCAGGACTTCGCATTTGCTTTTATTGAACTTCATGAGGTTTCTGTCAGCCCACTTCTCCAGCTTGTCTGAGTCCCTCTGAATAGCAGCCATGCCCTTCAACATACTGACCACTACTTCCAATTCAGTGCCATCTGCAGTCTTGCTGAGAGTGCACTCTGTTCTATCATCAAGGTTTTTAATGAAGAGTTTAAACACTATGACCCCAGTACTTATCCCTGTCAGAGTCCAATTCTCTCTGATCAGGTTCTTTTAGACTTTCCATGTGTGGAGGGTGTAATTTTTAATAACAAATTTGCTTATCTGAAGATAGTTGATGTTACATGGGATTTCTGATTTAGCAGGGAGATACAAAATATACTGAAAATGCAATACAATACAAATGAAAGTTACATTTAGCAAAATATAGCAATTGCAATACACAGTTCAATCACAATACCAATGTGATTCCCATTACAGGTCTGTATAATATGTTCACCATAACGATGCTGGGTGTCCCCAGTTCCCAGAAAAGAATACGTGGGTTGAAGCCAGCTCAAGCCCATTGCTCTCTTCGAAATTCTTTTGTTAGTTGTTTAGTTTTTATGTTGGGCTGAGCTCCATATTCACTCCCCCCATGCTGGTCTGGCTAACTCAGGGAGACACTTGTGCTCTTTTAATGAACTCAGAAAGAAACATTTACACCAGCAGCTGATCCATTCAACTGACATAGCCCGTTATCTACAACAAAAGCCATCCTCTGGTCCCCTTTGTGTTGAGACCAAGTCAGCTTCTTTGCAACAGCCATGGTCGGTCACAGCCCGCATTACTCTCTGAGCTTCACGGGCACATTGCCCTTGGCCATCTCCACTGAGCCTTCTTCCATTGTAGGGGTTTATTGGTCAATCAGAGTCCCTGAGGGACCCCACTAATATGCTGCCTGCCAGCTGGATTTTGCACCACTGATCACACCTCCGACATGAGTAGGCCGGCCACCAAGTTTCCACCCATCTTGTCATCCACTTATCCAGCCCATATTTGCTTATACAGAAACTATGGGAGACTGTGTCAAAGGCCTTGCTAAAGCCAAGGTATACAACATCCTTCTGCTTCCCCTTGTCCATGGGGTCAGTCAACTTGTCAGAGAAAGCAATGGGGTTGGTCACTGTCCTTTGCCCTTGGTAAATCTACGCTGGCTGCTCCCAGTCACCTGCTTGTCCTTCTTACGCATGGGAATGGTTTCTGTGAGGATTTGCTCCACAACCTTCGCAGGGACCGAGGTGAGGCTGTTTGACCTGGACCATCCTCCTTGCTACCTTCTGCAGAGGGGTGTGGTGTTTGCCTTTTACCACTGCTCAGGAATCTCCCCCAACTGCCAAGACCTTTCAAAGAGGACGGAGAGCAGCCTCGCAATGATGTTGGGCTGCTCCTTCAGCACCCTTGGACCCGTCTGCTCCGGTCCATGGAGTCCTGCACGTCCAAGTGGGTTAAGTGATCCCTAACTTCTTCTTCCTCTGCTGTGGGTACTGCTTCATGCCCATGGACTCTGATAAGAGGCTCGGGGACCTGGGAGACCTGAGGGCAAACCCTACCAGTGCAAACTGAGGCAAAAAAAAAGGCATTGAGAACCTCTGCCTTTTCCCTATTACTTTTCACTAGGTCTCCTTCCCCATTGACCAGTGTGTGCATACTCTTCTTGGCCTTCCTTTTGCTACCGGTGTCTTTACAGAAACCCTTCCTGCTGCCCTTCATCTCCCTCACTAGTTCCAGCTCCAGCTGAGCTTTGGCATTCATAACCACATTTCTACATGTTTGTATTACTCCCAAACAACCTGTCCCTGCTTCCAACTTCTGTGTGCTTCCTTTTTGTCTTTTGGCTCAGTCTGGAGCTCCACATTCACCCACACTGGCCTTCTGCCATGCCTGCTCGACTGTCCGCACACTGTCATGGACCATTCTTGGGCTCTGAGGAAGTTGTCCTTGATGACCAACCAGTTCTCCTGGGCTCCTTTGCCCTCCAGGGCATTTTCACATGGGATTCTGCCAAGCAGGTCCCTAAACAGGCCAAAATCTGCTCCTGGGATGTTCAGGGTTGTAATTCTGCTGTTTGTATCACTCACTGCTCTGAGGATCTTAAACTCCAGTCTCATGTTTGGTGCAGAAACAGTTGCTCTCAACCTTCACATCTCCAACTAGTTCTTCTGTGTTGGTGTACAGCAGGTGTATAGCCTTCTCTTTGGCTTCATACCTCGTCTTTCCCGAAAAGCTTCAATCCACCAGTTGCAGTGCTCCAGTCAGGCGAGCTATCCCACCGCGTCTCTGTAATCCTAAAGAGGTAAACTCTGCAATTACGCATGGACTTCTGACTCCTCCTGTTTGTTCCCCATGCTGCGTGCACTTGCGTAGAGGCATTACAGCTGAGCCTCAAACCGCACTGCTTCTACCGGGGAAGTGTGCTGTCCCCCAACCACGCTCACTCTGACCCTTGTCCCCTCACTTCTCTTCGGGTTGCGGTAACCTTGAGGTACAGTTGCTGCCATATGTTGATGCTTCCGAAGAAGACGAAAAATGCCACATAACAGAATGCATTTAGCTAGCTGAGCAGCAGGAAAACAATAAACTTCCCTGACACCTGCAGGTGGCTGCATGAAGCTCACAAGTGACACATTTATTTATTGATATCCTTATAGATATGTAACTGCAGGAAAACCAGCAATTGCCTACAAAGCCACAACCACCATTAACACTTTAAGCGTATTTGGAAGAGAGCTTCCATGTCAGCCAGGACAAGCGGGATTAGGGTTTGCCTTCCATTTTCTTTCCAGCTACTGTCCTAGATCACTTCCTAATCTGTCTTGGTAGCCATTGATCCCTTTGCTATGGTTAAGGGAAGACAGCTGGGGAGCTACAGAACAGCTACAGGGCAAAAGAGCGTTTGGGCTTCAGGCAAGACCCTTTTGCTAACGAAGAAAACCAATAGCAGAGGCTTGCTATAGGAGCCTATGCTCTTTGGAGTTAAACTGGACAGGATTGTCTGTGCCAGGACAGTCACGGGAGCTGTGTCCTGGGAACAGTGGTCTTCACTGCCAATACAGCTGTTTCTTCTGGTGCTTTCACCTACACATATTTCCATTCATGCTGCACTCATATCAATCTGTGTATTTCTGTTTAAAATCCCTATGCTGGTACAGGTTTAACACAGAGTCACAGCCAGCCTTATGAAAAGAGCTTATTTTTCCTCTGTAGAGAAGTAACTTCTCAGAAAAAAAAAAAATCTGCTAGGAATACTTTCACATTATGAAGTAAAACATCAGAGTGCCATTCTGGTTTTAAGGAAAGTAATTTCCCCAGCACAGATTTAAAACCCACATAAACAAGAGCCTCCACAGTAATCTCTGGAAGCTAAAACCAGTGCAATTATTTCTGGTAGAGGAAAACGTCTCATGCCAGAGGCAACAGTCCGAGAGAGGCGAGGCTGCTGCAGCTCCCTGTCCCCAGGTCCAACCAGTCGCAAGGCTGAAAATGTATTCCCGGCGGGGACACCCACACAGAGGGGACACGCACACACCACATAAGTACACATATATGTGGCTGGCCACACAAATCACAGACACTCAGAGTGCTCACATGAACATAATCAGCACCAACAGCCTCATCCTGCTCCCCTCTCTGGCTGAGCAGGATGGACGTCCGCTAGTGGGAAGATACATCTATCTATATATATATATGTACACACACACATATGTACAAGGTGGATCCTTCCAGTAACTGGGCTCAGACACTCAATCTGCCCAGTAGCTGCCCCTGGATCCCAGCCTCCCCAGTTGCTGGCACCTGGACATACAAGCCCCAAGGCACAGCCGTACTCCAGTTGCCAGTACAGACCATCACAGACATGCACAGGCGCGCACAGGGAGCTGGCCAGGACTTCCCAGGTCCCATCGCTGACGCCCCTGTGCTCTCGCCCCAGAGACAAACAGATCCCAGAGCTGGTCCCCAGAGATCCACTCCCCCCCAGCTCCCGGGCCACTTTACCTGTGCACCGGCTGGTCCGTCACATACTCATTCACACAACCGCCCTCACTCCAGTCGCTGGCTACCCCTTTATTTTCCCACACTTGTTCCTCCCCTAAATTTCTCATAATAATTTCATAATCTCTTGTGCGATCCCAAACTGTTTTTCCCCTGCATCCCTCCCCTTTTCCATCCTGCTCCTTTTCCTCCCCTCTGGACAGGTCCCTGCCCAGCCAGCCCCACACCCCAACCCACTCCAGCAAGGGACCTGCGCAGAGTCATGGTTACGATTTACGGTGCAGGCAGTGTCAGCCCCAGACCAGTCCCTGTGCTGGGGACGAGACCAGTCTGAACTGATTGCAGTTACTGGGTGTGTGCGGGGCAGGCATGTCAGGTGAGAAGAGACCTCCCACCAGATGAGCTTTTATCACATAACCTAACAGTTTCCAGAGAACAAAAAAATCAAAATTATTTTGAAATCCTCAGGCAAATGTATACGCAGCTGTTAGCTAATTCAGCAGACAGTACAGAACTGGGGGAGGGTGGGGTAAGAAATGGAGGAGGGACAAGAAAACAAAGGTCCCAGCATGTTCTGCAAAACGCTATTTGAAACAGCCTGGGGAAAACAGAACAAGAATAATAGTTGGTTGCATGGGAGAGAATAACTATAAGTTGAGCCAAAGCTGAGACCTGAAAGAGGGGTCTCAAGAAGTAGAACGGGGCTGACGATGACAGGAACTGAACTGGCCACATGCCAGAAAAGAGAGGAAGTCAGTTCGGCAGCATCATTCCCAGGGTGTTTCCGCATACTTTAGCCGTCTCCAGAGGGACAGAACTGCTGATGTGGTCAGAGCTAACAGGCAAGCCGGGCTGCGCAGGCTGTTTAGAGCAGGAATAGTCTCTTCCTCATGTACAGCAGAGCAGTTCCACAGGATTGAGCATAACAACATACTGCACGTTCGGACTGCAGATACATCAGGCAAGGCAAAATTTTTTTTCAAAATCCATCTGCCTCCAGTTAAGCTGCAGAAGCCGCGTTTTGGTATGCATTCATTTCACTCAATTGCCCCACTTTCATTCACATTCGTTCAATTTTTTCAACTTCGTTCACACTGTCAAACCCCACGCTCACAAGCACCGAGGTGCGTGTGCCCAGCGGGTCTGGCCGGGACCCATGCCTGCATGCAATGTAAGGGAAGATGGGCACCAACTATCACACCCTTATGGCATCTCTTGGGTTATTCTTCACTGGCAGTGGCAAACTGCCTTGGACGGGTTGTCACGACCCGGGCTGGACAGACCAGGGAGTGGTGTTGAGTTTGGAATTCCCTCAGGCTAAATTAAGGTGAAACGACACCAAATGATCAGTTAAACATTTTATTCATGGCAGAAGCAGCCTGAACTTGGGAGGCATTAACAGAAGGTGGCAGGGTTTCTCACAACAGGAATTGCCCTGAAACTACCTCAGTAAACCGTGTACTCCGTGGTAACCATATAGATCAACTCAGGGAAGGAGGAGAGCTCTCCCGTTGGGTCACCAGCTTCAGAGCGGACCCCTTGCTTTCTAGACTCCTTCTCAGAGAAGAGCCCAGGGGCGACTGGATCCACTCCTAGTGCCAGACTTGGTCAACGGTTTTGTGTCTTAAAGGGATGAGATGTAGGGATTATGAAAAAGGGAAGAGGAAGAGAGAGCAAGACAGAGAGAGAAAAAGGGAGAGAAAAGAGAAGGATTTCACTGGTCCTGGGTCCAGCATTGGTCCAGTCAACCAAGGGGTCCAGTCAGCGGAGGTGTGCAGTTCCGGAGGGCGATGGCACGTGGGGCTTCAGTTTGTGTCCTTCTGTTGCCTCCAGCCTTCAAAAGACTGATTAACAGATAAGAAGGCAATGATAGTTTAAAGAAAAAAAAAACCCTAAAACATAAGAAGTGTGGTATGTTTGCTAATCAAGGACTGTTTAGATTATGTTTACTCAAGGTAAAGCTTATCTAGTTTACGATTCTACTTACAATAGAGGATGCTTAAAGAGTCACAGACTTGCTAATTAAGGACATACATCCTCCTCTGAGGGGTTGGCAAGAGAAACAAAGACCCTGGCGTCCTGAGATGATGCATGACCATAAAAGGACAAAAGGAGTAGGGGTATTCTTCCCCAAACAACCACCGAAGGCCACTGACGACCACCGGAGACCCCGCACAGATGTAGAAGACTCTGGGATGATTGCTCAAGAGAACAACATGTCATTCCTGCTCAACATAATAAATATGCAATAGTTAGACGGAACATATGTATTTGATAGGTGTGGTGTTTTAACTGTGGTGTATAAGTATGGACTGAAAATCTCAGTAGGTGTGCTCACTTTGTGGAAATCTTCCACTTTGCACCCTGCACAGAATAAAGCAATGTCTCTTTTCTAAACACTTTGTGTGTTTTGGGAGTTACTTTCTGATCAGGTAACACTTTTATCATCTCCTTGCCCCTCCTTCAGGCGGGGACTCGAACTCATTAGGCTAATTAGGTGTCCTGCACCATTTGTGCTTTCAGAACCTTTGGGAAATGGGTCGGTGGTGATGCCGTGAAAAGCCAAAATCAGGACTCGATGCTTGCGGGTCGTTTGGAGAGTAACTTCTTGCCTGCAGACATGACCATTGTTTGATCTTTGGCCATGCACGGTGAGCTGCCCTGCTCAGCATATCAGAACAGCATATCAGAACACGGAGCTGTGCACCCTCGGGCACACCTATCCTGTTGCTGATGTCCTGTGCTGAGCTGTGCTGCTTGGCTTCTTTTCACCTGTGGTTCCTTGCTATGTAGGGTTGGTCGTTATGCAGAACTTGCCCCACCACAATGTTTGAGACATTAACTCCTTCAGTCTTTCACACGGGTCTTTTATGCCCAATAGTGGGTATGAAAGCTAGTGAGACCCAGCAGTTACTCTGGTGGCATCCTTGTGCTTTGGTCTGGCTACTTCTGCCTTCACACACTTCAGGCAACTTGTTTGCCCATTTTCTGTGTTTCTTCATTTTGAGTTTCTGAGGCTATGGTCTCCTTCCACTTGAACTAAAAGGAAAAGAAACGGCATTTGTGATGTGCTGTACCTTCCTGCTATGTCCAGCTGTCAGACGGTAGGGTCTTCTGCAGACAAGTTGTCTATGCTACAGAGTGCAGGTCTTCCTGGTTTGAGAGAAACAATGTTATTTCTCAATTTTACTGCCTTAAGCTGTGTCTTTGGTTATCAAGACAGGCCATTTTTTTAACCTTTGTTCTGCTGTTTCTTCTGGTGCTTACACACACCCATTTGCATTCATACTTCGCTCATACCAATCGGTATTTCAGTTTCAAGTCTCTGAAAGCTGATTCAGCTTGCTAAGGAGTCAGGTGAATACCAGAGCCAGGGTAAACAAGGAGATATTACAGCTGGAAGTAGAGGACAGCAGAGAGAAAGATGTACAGGGATTACATTTTTAGCAGCAGCAGGAAGTTACATCAACCCAGCCACTTTTTCAGTGGTTTCTAACTTTAAGCAAATGGCTTAATATTTAAGGCTGGAATCACTCACCACCCTGTGAAAATAATACCAATTTGGAACTGTTTGATACAGTGATCCCTTCTGCCTCACCCAGTTGTGCTGTTTCACATAAACCCCTTCCGTTTGTAGTTGGTAAGGAAGTCAAGTATTTGGGGCATTCATATTTGCAAAACATTATACCAACAAACAGAATAAATCCAGTAACATTTCTTTCTTTGCTTTCACTCAGGACTGATCCAAAACCCTTCTGAAGTATATTGAAGTGTAGAATAGAACACGCTTGCCAAGACTGTATTTGCAGCTTCTTTCTGTTTGCAGTCCTTCACTTCACTTTCCTGCTCCCTGCTGTTAACACTGTTCCAACAAAGTATCCAGTAAAGCTCCTCTGCCGGCATAGCTCCGATTTCTGAGTGGGTTAATGCACAAATGCATGTCTTCACTGGAACTGGCTGAAAAATAGGAGACAAATAAATGTAAGAAAATGACTGAAAGGTTTGCCTGATTAATGATTATTATCTACCATTTGGAGTTGGCAATACATTGTTGACTCACTGTTTGAATCACTTTCTACCTTAGCTATCAGTCTTGAAACTACAAGGTATGAATCTAAGTTGTACCATCCTTGGCAACCTGTTGACCACCTGAGAATGCATGTGTGTGTGCCTAGAACATAAACCAGCCCAGAGCTATCAATTTACTTTTCTAAAGCTGGAAGTGATGCAGGAAACTCCTCCTTCTACCTCTCCTTTTCTATTGCATTTTTAAAATCACTTCATTTGTTATGTATCATAGCAAGAGGGCAAATATGGGGAAATATACCCGGTGAAAAGATCCTTCCATAACCTTCCCTTCAACAAAGAAAGAGCAAAACCACAGACTGCGCCACCTTGGTCCCAGTCCTTGAGGCGGTTCTCTTTGCATGTCCCGAGCAGCGATCGCGACTGTGACCGTGCAGTTTCACGTGCCTTTCAAATCAGGCATTAGCGCCGGGCGACGCAGGCTGGCATTCACTTTATTTTCGAGATTAACTTCCAGATCCAGAGGGAGCAGCTGATACTTAACCGTTCCTTAAGCTTGCATCGCCGAAGAGTTTGAGCGCGAAAGCTCACCTCAAATGGACTGAGCGCTCAGCCCTCTCCCCGTCTTCCCGCTCCAGTATTTGCCGTGCTCCTCCCCAGTCCCGCAGACCCCCCCCCAAGCCCTGCTTCACCATGAGCGGGAACGGGTCACCTCTCTGCTTCACACCCCCTCACAGGGCGCCCGCAGCGTCCACCAGCAGCCGGCTGCCAACCTGGAAGAAAGACAAGTCGCGGCGTTTCGACACGAGTGCCAGAATCACTCGGGTACGCCGAGTTTTTCTCCTACGTCATGGGCTTAACGCTCTGCACTACCTTTGTGCTCCGTGCAGGCAGAGAGGGCAGAAGTTAGCGGCGAGGCGAGGCGAGGCGAGGCGAGGTGAGGAAACCCTTCGGCGGACGCCGGCGCCGCCGCTTTCCCGCCTCAGCCCTCAGCGCTCCCTCAGCCGCAGGCCCCGCCCACCGCCTTCGGTTTCGATTCCTCCCGAGCCCGCCCGGGCGGCGGCCGCCGAGTCCCGCCCCGCCTCCCGGGCTCGTCCCGTCCCGTCGCTTCGCGTCCGGCTGAGGCGAAGGGAGGACGATGAGCGACCCGGCGGTGTGCTGCTTCCTCACCAAGACCCTGTGCGCCCATGGCGGGCGGCTGGGGCTGCCGGAGCTCCGAGAGCGCATCGGTCTCTCGGCGCAGCAGCTGGAGGAGACGCTGTCGGCGGTGGGGCCCCAGCGGTTCCTGGTGCTGCGGGACGGCGGCGGCGGCGGCGCGGAGGTCCTGGCCGTGTCGGCCGTGCGGACCTGCGTCCGCAAGGAGTGCTGGGGCTGCGAGCGGCTGCACCTCTGCAAGCTCCACCTCATGGGAAGGTGCAACCTGGGGCCCAGGTGAGCGCCGGGGCGGGGGGGGGCACCCCCACACCCCCACACCCGAACCCCGCCGGGCCTCTCCCCGCAACCGGCCGCCCCCGGTTCTCCCGCTCACCGGGAAGCCCCTTCTGCCCCGGCTCCCCGCAGGAGGAGAGAGGCCCGGTGTCCGTCCCCCCCCGCCCCCGGGTACAGCCCCGTATCGGCGAAGGATGTTCTCGGTGTGCTTGCTAGGAGCCCCAAGCGAGCGCGGTCGGTTTCGGTTTTCGGAAGCCCGGTTTTCTTTGTGTCCTGGGTTCGGCTGGGATAAAGTTCGTTTTCGCAAGAAGGGACGCAAGCAGGATGGCTGACCCGAGGGGATATTCGATACCATGTGACGTCATGCTCGGTATAAACCGCGGGGGGGGGGGGGAAATCGCAGCTCGGGAACGGGCTGAGCATCGGGTTCCGAGCGGTGAGCAATGGTGCTGTGCATCACTCGCTTCATATTATCTTTTATGGGTAGTATCGGTATTGTTTCTTCCCTCCGCGTTGCCCTGTTGTACAGTCCTTATCTCAACCCGCAGGTTTTTACCTTTTTCTTCCTGCTCTCCTCCCTGTCCCACTGGGGCGGGGGGGAAGGAGCAGTGAGCACCCACATGGTGCTTAGTTGCCGGCTGGGCCTAAACCATGATGCTTTGTCAGTATGATGTGGGGGTTTTTTTTGGTTGGGTTTTTTTTTTTTTTTTTGGTGTTAAAGCCGCTTGCCTACCTATATTTCTCTAGTAAGAAAAAAGCAAAGCGCTAGTGTTGTCCCGAAATGGGGTTCCTCACCCGGTGCGCGAAGAGCCTATTACACACAGAGCTGAGATATTTATGTCATGTCTGCGCAGAGGCAGGTGCCAGGTGGTGACTCCACAGATCTAGCACACCTTGCTGAACACGCAGCAGGGTTTAAACGTTCAGAGCAACAGTTACCAGTACTTTTACAGTTCCACTTTGTCACCCTTGCTCCTGGTTCTCGAGAGCTTGGTCTCCACTTCCAAGCCGCGGCATCCTCCTTTTTTACTGCTCGTGTTCAGTGAGTGTCCTGGTTTCAGCTGGGATAGAGTTAATTGTCTTCCTAGTAGCTGGTACAGTGCTATGTTTTTGAGTTTGGTATGAGAAGAATGTTGATAACACACTGATGTTTTCAGTTGTTGCTAAGTAGTGTTTTGTCTGAAGTCAAGGATTTTTCAGCTTCTGATGCCCAGCCAGCAAGAAGGCTGGAGGGGCACAGAAGCTGGGAGGGGACGCAGCCAGGGCAGCTGACCCAAACCGGCCAAAGGGGTATTCCATACCATGGGACGTCATGCCCAGTATATAAACTGGGGGGAGTGGGGGTGGAGGGAGTGCCACTCAGGGACTAACTGGGTGTCAGTCGGCGGGTGGTGAGCAATTGCATTGTACATCACTTGTATATTCCAATCCTTTTATTATTACTATTGTCATTTTATTAGTGTTACCATTATCATTATTAGTTTCCTTTTTTTCTGTTCTATTAAACTGTTCCTATCTCAACCCATGAGTTTTACTTTTTTTTTTTTTTTCCAGATTCCCTCCCCCAGGCCGCTGGGTGGGGGGGAAGTGAGCGAGCTGCTCTGTGGTGCTTAGTTGCTGGCTGGGGTTAAACCACAACAGTGAGGAAGGGGCTTCTGTTGGTAGGGGGCTTTCCCTACCCAAGGATGGGGTTTTTACTGTTAATTAGGATAGTTCACTCAAAGTTCAAGTAGCTGAACTTGATTTTATCAGTAGTAGAGTACCCCTTGTGCTTATCTGGGTGCTCCTGTATGTCAGGGCTCCTTTACTCCTTACAGAGGTGAAGTAGCATTCTTTTTTTATTTCTTGCATATCTCCAACATTATCATGCTGTCTGGTTTCCTTCTGGAAAGTTATGAGCGTTTAATTTTGCTGCAAGTCACTGCTCCACATACAGCCGTTTCTCTGAGAAGCAGTGTTTAATTTCCCATGTACATCAGTCCCGTTCTCTGGACATACAGAGAACTCGTAGGAAGGCTAGGCCCGGCAGCTTCTCTAGGCACAGACTGGCCAAAGGGAGTACCTAGATTAAAAAAATAACGATAAAGGAGGCAAAAAAACAAATGTAGAAGTGAAAACCAGAAGCTTTTCAGTGACAATCAACGGCAGCAGTGAGCTCTGTTGGAAGAATTCACAGTTTAAGCCCCGAAGCCGCAGGTCTTGCGCTGTTGCAGTGTTAATAAAATGCTGATACCCCACCAGATTCTTCCTCTTCTGCCCCAGCAAAATAGCTCGCTCTGCGCTTGGGTCTGAAAAACATGGAGGGGAAAGGCCACATCTATCTCAGGTCCTAGCAAAGTATTAGGACACTAGGATTTTCTCACTGTTTCTCTCTTTACTGACGGTACGATAAGCTTCCATGTTATTCACTGTTAGAAATACCTTAAAATGCATGTAGGCACTTGTGCTGGATGACTCCATGTGAACTAAAATGTGCAATGAGGTGATTCCCTTTGTAATGACAAACGATTCTGTCCTCTCAATAGCACTAAGTATTTAAAATCACCTTTGTATAGGCTAATAATTAATAATTATTTTATAATAATTTTATAATGATATAATTGCTATATATTACATTATTGTTGTATTATAATATATAATATAATTATTATATAATTATTATATACTCAATGAGTATGCCTTTTGTGGGAGGGAGGTTGATTAAAATGAAGGGGCAGAAATACTGCTAGGTGGACCACATGGATCAAGACAATATTTTTTAACTGATAAGATAAAATCTAGCCTTGCTTCCAGATCTTGCATCTTTTTTGTTTTAGAATCTCTGGAAAGATAAAGTGTCTGTGCAAGTTACTGGGGTCTTCCTATTTAGTGGAATCAGGATTTTAGTCCAGTTAAACCTGTTTTTAACTTGTGTCTGGCAAGTAACTTTTCACTGCTTTTTTTTCTAAATGTGTTATTAAACTCAGCTGATTAGTTATCATTGTATTTGTGGACTGTTTCAACCTTTGACTTAGAAATACATGCTCAACTGATGTAGATCACTGTGTGCCTGTTGGTGGAATCTGAAGTTAACTGTGGAGGAATGCTGGTGGTGGCTCCCACCTCAAATACTCTGTAGCTCACCTACCTTCATAGCCATTAATCAAGTGCCTACAGAATCTAATATCCTTAGGATATTGTTTCTCAGGAGCAAAGATGGCACACTTCTGCCCTTCAGACTTTGCATTCTTGTTTATTTGCTTACAAAGCACTGTGTCCAACAGGTAGCAGGGGGTCGGGGCGAAATGACTACACAAGGGCCTGTACAGAAGGATTGGATCAGACACAGCATGAGGTAAAAAAGCTTTCACAAGGGGAGTTTCAGGAGTTAACTAGAGGTGAAAGGGATAAGGGGAGCAGAGACCTGAGTCTGATAGATTAACAGGTACTTTTATTGGTTGAGTACCTCTAGTCTTAAGGCTGTATCAAATCATGCTTTTGAAGAGCAAGATGTAAGGAAGCTGTATTTTGCTGCGTTGATTCATGCACAGGTTGACTATGTTTCTCCTCTTATTATTTATTTGCAGTATCTTTTCAAATAGATGCAAAAAAAATTGCAATCTCTCTAGTTCATACTCGCTTCAGACATTTTTCTTGGGTTAGTGGCACCAGCGTCTTTGCTATTGTCATTTAATTGCTTTTTTATCCAAAACTCAGAAGTTAATGAACTTGGGGTTTTAGGTCTGGTTTGTTTTCTTTTGTTTAAACTTCCCTGCCAGTAAAGATAACAAATTGTGTTGTTTTCAGCTTCATTATCTCTCTGTTTTGTGCTCTCAGATTCTTGCATCTTTTTTTACATTCCATCTCTGGGGCAAAAACCTTTTACGTTCACAAAATCAAGGGTGCTGCAACTTTCACCGTTATTGATGTATTCCTCTAAAATTAGCTTTCCCTCTAGCTGTTCTGGTCGTGTCACTTGACTTGCCTCTTACTGGAGGGGAAGGAAGTGTGGGGTAGTCAGACTTGGCTTCAAATCTGTGCTGCTAGCTTTCTTAAAAGTGGTCTGGCCACATTAATGTTTAAAATGGGGATAATAATGCTACTGTATTTCACAGAGTTATTATGCTGTTTGGTCCATTTTCTAGCTAATTACAGAGATGTTCACCGGGACTTTTGCCAAACTACCTTTCTCCCCATGGCTTTTCTCAAGTTGCATGTTATCTGAGGTACTTCTTTAAATCAACTTGACAGAAGATGTAAACATTGATATTTCTGTGTATTTTCTTGCAGATCTTGTAAGTACTTGCACGACATCATCAATGCGGAGAACAAAAAAGTTCTAAAGACCCATGAGTTGTCTGGCCTTAATGAGGATGAGCTGCGAGTCCTGCTTCTCCAGAATGACCCTTTCCTCCTCCCTGATGTGAGTTGTACTGATTTCTTAAGAGAAGCTTTTGTTAATGAGGAATGGGAGAGGGCGAGTGAGAATATGGAGTTCTGATCTCAACTTCAAGCTGTTAAGATATGTAACAGTAGTCTGAAGTTTAGTCTGAATGAAGTATGAATGGGAACGGCTGTGTGTGAAAGCACCAGAAGAAACAATATAGAGCCAGAGTTGTGAAAGTGCTGTGTACTTATAACCAAAAAAATAACAGCAATAAAACTGTTAAACACTGAGAATTGAGTTGCTTACATAAATACCAGAAGGCTTGCACCTGGATAAGTCCATGTCATCTCTGACTTGTCAGCAGAAGACCTGCTGTCTGACAGCAGGCAGTGGACAGCAAGGCTACAGCCTGTTTTGCGTGCCATTCCTGTTATCCCAACAGGATAGCCATAAAGTTAGTCAAAACAAGCGAATAAAAAAAGTCAGCAACTTCACCAGAGATTTACAGACATTGAGGTAAGCAAGGCGTAGGTGAAAGATCACAACAGTTGTACATGCTTACAGGATAAAAGGCCTGACAAAAAACCAGTTTGTTGGCTCTTCTCCAAGAGATGATGGAGACTTGGAAGCAGGGCCCCTTTCCTTTTCCAGCCTATGTAGGTGTCGTGGTTTAACCCCAGCCACCAACTAAGCACCATGCAGCTGCTTGCTCACTCCTCCCTCCCCCTGGTGGCATCGGGAAGAGAATCAGAAAAAAAAAAAAAGTAAAACTCATAGATTGAGATAAGAACAGTTTAATAATTGAAATAAAATATAATATAATAATAATAATAGTAGTAGTAATGAAAAGCAAGATAACAATAGGAGGGAGAAACAGAACCCAAGAAAGACAAGTGATGCACAATGCAATTGCTCGCCACCCGCTGACTGATGCCCAGCTAGCCCTCAAGCAGCGATGGGATCCCCCCAGCCAATTCCATCCAGTTTATATGCTGAGCATGATGTTCTGTGGTATGGAATATCCCTTTGGCTAGTTCGAGTCAGCTGTCCAGGCTATGCTCCCTCCCAGCTTCTTGTCTACCTCCTCCCTGGTTTGTGTCCTTGGCTTAGGATAAGCACTACTTAGCAACAACTAAAACATCAGTGTGTTATCAACATTATTCTGGTGCTAATGCCAAAACACAGCACTGTACCAGCTACTAGGAAGAAAATTAACTCTATCCCTGCTGAAATCAGGACAGTAGGCCTGCACATTTTGGTTCTTGAGGGTAAGAAAAATCTGTAAGAAAATGACCAAGTGACTGCAGTCAGTTTTGTGTAAAATCTGCCCCTTCCAAAGTGCACTGAGTTTTTGCACACTAATTTTCTATGAGGCAGCCTTTGTCTTGTTTGTATGCAAGTCACTGATTTTGTTAAATTAGGCTGAACAATCCATTCTGGTTCTGCATGTGTGTATAAGGGCAATGATATCTTCAAGATACGGCTGTTTCAAAGCCATGAATATTCTGTTCTGGCTACAGCTGGTTAAGAAATTACCAGAGTACTGCCTGTTACCCTTGTCTTTTGGAGTTTATAATCGCCACAGATCTGTTGGCATAACAATTCTATTGTTTTCTTATTCCCTGCTGCGACAGTGCTGGGCTTTGACAAAATAGATTTTTTTTTTTTTTTTTAAGTGTTTTAAAATATGTTGTGCTGGCAGATTCAAGTAGTATGGTGGTGATGAGCGAGGAGGGTTAATAATATCTTTGTCCCGCTCAGCTGTATCTAAAACTTAAGTGTTTCTTGTTTAATTACTCCCAATAATGAGCAGATACCAACCGTCATTGACTGGTATTACTCTTAAGCTCTTATCTATAGATCTGTTCAGCCCTCACTGCTGGCAGGCATCATTAATTAGCTCTAATCAAGCACCTTAACTCCTATTATGGAGTAACATAGCAGAAACAACAGAAAACAGTGATTTATGCAGGCCATTTATAAACGTGAGAGCTGGGGAGAGGGGTGTGAAAGCTGACTTGGCTGTTTCTTGCTTAGAAATGCCGACTGGCTGTGTGCTGACAAATAGCATGTATGAAGTTCTCAAGCAAGAGGAAACTTTGGTCTTTTGTGACCCGAACTGGGGTCCAGGGTGAGAAAAACACAACAGCACTCCCAAATCAGGGGTTTTTACACTTTCTCTCACCTTCTTTCTGGCTCTCCTTTTTTTTGTTTCTTGGCAAATGCAAGGGGCAGTGTGCTTTCTTGATGTAGCTAAACAGTGGATTCCTTATTTAGCTGAGGCAGCACTTTGTTCTGGTTTGGTAGTTTATTCTGATGCTCCCGTGTAAAAATTTCATCATGCATACTAATATTATCTTTTAATGCATCTTCCTCTAGATACCCTACAAAATTGCTCTCAACCAGATTCAGTGTCTAAATCTCTGGGAGCTTCACTTTGTAAATTAAGTGGCTGGTATCTCCACTACCCTAAAGTGACATTTTGTGTAATGGGTGCCCCAGACAAAATGTTTGTATTTTTAGTACCCTCTCAGCTTTTACCCAGTTCTGTATTTTAGTTGCTTTTTTTTTTTTTTTTTTTTTGGTACTCTCTTGAGCAGGAAAATGGAAGCACAAAAGCAATTCCTGTGCTCTGGCCCCCCAAACCAGTGTCTGACATAAGTCTTATGCTTTTTTTGATATTTCTTAAACCAGCTTCAGGCTGTGTGACAAACTATCCTCTCTGCTTCTGGTTTTGATTAGTGGTGTTCCTGGAGGAGAAAGTTTCTAGAAAGGAGAGGATATTAAAGTTAAGGGGGAAAGTCTGGGTTGCGGAAAGACCTATTAAGGAAGCAGTGATTTTAAGTTTTTCTAGAAACACCCAGACAACTATATTATTCCTTCCAACCAAGGGACTACTGTACAATTTTGTATCATAGCCCTTAGTTTGTGCTTGATTGTCTGTCTCTGGTGGGTGTTGGACTAACTGTTTCCAGCTCAGTAACTTGAACAGTTATCTCCACTTAGAGGGTGGAAAAACAAATTGCATGTTTAAAGCCTTAACTCACTATTCTTGTTAGGTAGGCACTTAGATAAGCCATGTACGTTTTAGATGAAGGTAACACTTTGAGTGGTATCAGGCCCCCAAGACAGAGCAACATTCTTCAACTGAGGAAGACCCTCCCTTGGCAGTGATGTAAGATTTGAGTTCTTTAGTGACTGAAGTTGCAAAACATCTCCACAAGACTGTTTGTTATTACCTAGCACTTGCATTTGGTCTTGATACATAGATCTTAGAGGGCTCTGTAGTCGATAAGCCTTTCTGCATTCTCCTTGGACAAAGTTGGGACAATGAAGGAGAGAAAAATGAAGTGACTTACCCAAAATTCTGGAGTCAGTGAATAATTGCTTTGCGTTGGCAGGTGCAGGTACTTTTGAATCTCACTAAGAAAGGCACATGATGCTTAAGATAAATAGCTTGTTATTACTAAAGGTTATAATGAGAATAAATATTAGGTGTCCCTTCTGATGTCATGGGAACCCACAACAATACAGCATCAGACAGAACTATCCGGTAGGACCATGGCTTGCTGTGCAGAATTCCCATCCATGTTGAGGTTCAGCACCCTTGCTGTTCTTCACATCTTTATAATTTTTTTTTTTTTTTGGGGGGGGGGGAACAACCCCCCCCAAAACTCCTCCAAAAAACCCCAAAGCTATTGGTCTTCTATCCATATAAAACTGAACATTCTAGATGGTACACCGAGGTTCACTGAGAGCATTATGCTCTTATGCATCTCTATAGGAACAAGCTCTTACAAACAGTACATGCAGGTTGTATTGTTAAAGGCAGTTCATGCTAATGGCATGGTATGTGCTTTCATTATGTGGCTGTCACTAATGATAATGTATGGGCCCCTGCAACCGAGGCCTACAGGTAAACTGGAAGTCGCTGTCTTCTCATTATGTTTTTCACAGTGGCCTGCTACATGAGCTGAAAATAGGTCCAAAATTAATTTTCCAAAATTTATTTTCCTAATACAAAAGAGTGATTAAGCTACTGGAAGAGGAGTTCAGCAAAGTGCCACTCAGATGATGAAGGGACTGGAGCATCTGTCACATGAGGACAGGCTGAGAGAGCTGGCTCTGTTTAGCCTGGAGAAGTGAAGGCTCGGGGATCTCATCAATGTTGACAAACACCTGAAGGGGAACGTGTAAAGAGGACAGAGCCAGGCTCTTCTCAATGATGCCTGGGACTAGAGATGATGGGCACAAACTGAAACACAGGACGCTCCCTCTGAACATCAGGAAATGCTTTTTTACTGTGAGGGTGACTGAGCAGTGGCACAGGTTGCCCAGAGAGGTTGTGGAGTCTCCGTCCCTTGGGAGTATTCAAAAGCCGCCTGGACACAGTCCTGGACAAGCAGCTGTAGGTGGGCCTGCAGGGGAATCTCTGCTCGGGCACCTGGAGCACCTCTTCCCCTTCCTTCTTGTTACCTTGGTGTCTGCAGGGCTGTTTCTCACACTTTCCCCACCCACTCCCCCTCACTACTGTGTAGCGTTTTTCCCTTTCCTAAATATGTTTTCCCAGAGGTGCCACCAGCTTGGCCGATGGGCTCAGCCATGTCCTGCAGTGGGTCTGTTGGAGCCGGCCGTGTCCGGCATGAGGCAGCACCTGGCTTCTTATCACAGAGGCCACCCCTGTCTGCCAGCACCTTCCATGGGTACCCAACAGATTGTAGCACCACTGATAGCATTTTGTGATGCAGTTAAGCTTAAATATATAAATAATAGTCATAATTGCAAGGGGTAAATGGAAAGTTGTGATACGGTTGCACAAACAGGGTGCAGGAAAACATGTAGAAGTAAAACCTGCAAGATATCTGATAGAACTAAAATCCTGCAGAGCACGCAGGAAGGCTATGTGATGGAAGCAGAATAATCCAGTAGAACAAGCAAAACTAGAACAAGTCCAGATCCCAAAAATAAGATGTCAAAAGCAAATGAGAGCATTCTTTGGGGTGTTAAGGGCAGAAAAGCAAGAAGCACCCACAATGAGAGAGGGAAGATGGGGAAGAAAAAAGACAACCCCCTTCGGTTTCTGCTTCTCTCGGAGGCTAAGAATCATCAAGGATAGTAGCCATCAGTGCTCACTGAAATTATATCAGTTCCATGGCTTTGTATGCTCCCACCTAATTTAGAGTAAGTTTGTGAAGGCTAATTGTTCTGTACATGATACTGACAGATAGCGACGATGAACTCACCTTTGGCAATGGGTATCATTAGTGAATATGAATCCAGTAAAGTGTTGTTTTGCAATTGAAACTGGCCTGATGTTTCAGTCTTTTTAACACTGCCATCCCAGCAATCTTTAATTCCCTAGTTGACACGTAAATCTATATATATTCAATAGCAACACAGCATAAAACCTGTTCCTGTTGCTTGGAACAGGGTTTGGGAGAGGATCTGTGACAGTTCTGGTGCGATGTTGAGGCAGCCTGCCAGGCAGCTGTGTGTCCTCCTCAAAGCAGGTTCCTTGTTACGGGCTGCCGCTCTGTGCTGCAGGAGCAGAAGTGTTGCTGTGGTGCTTGGTGGACAATATGAAGGAGTTTTTGGTGTGTGATTTGTTCCCTGGGTCCAATGCACTGCATATCTCTTTTTTTGGTGAGTAGAGGAATAAAGAAGTGTGTTGCTTTTTCCGTATGTACTCTAATCTCAAAGCGTTCTTCATACCATTTTTAGATGCCCAAATCTTCAATGCGGAATGAGCTTTACAAATAAGAAGTGCAAATGCAGTTTCAGCTCCATGAAATAATACCTTATTTGACACAATATACATGTTTTTATGGAGACACTAGTTCTTTGCTCTTTGTTATGGTTTTGGTTTGAGTTGTTGTTGGTTTTGTTTCTGTTTTTCTCTTTTTTTAATAGAATAACTGTAAAACATTCAGTTGTTATGCAACTGTCTTGCTTAGGAGTGCCAAAAATGAATGCTTGTTAGATTGGCTTTTCTTTTTCTTGGAAAAAAAACTCTGCACAACTTCAAAATTGAAAATGCATGAGTCAGCTGAAAATGCTGGCTCTTCTGTGCAAGAAATTGGAATTAAAGAAGTCCAGATTAAAGAAGTCACAATGAACACATGCCTTTTAGTCACCGTTTTTCTGCTGTTAAAGCTGCATGCCTATAGAACAAAGAAAAAAATTACTGATTTTAATGTGCTTTTCCATTTCGTGTTGTATCTATCCCTCCCCACTTCTAGGTCTGCCAGTTTTACAACAGAAAAGATAACACCTGCAGCCAGCAAAACAACTGCAACAGGCTTCATATTTGTCGACACTTTCTCCAAGGGGAATGTAGATTTGTTCCATGCAAGAGGTCCCATAACCTCTTGGATACTCATGCATTGAGAGTGTTGGAAACTGGAGGTGTCGATAGGAATATAGCTTCAAACATCCAAGCTATATGTGATCACAAGCATGTGGAATTCAACAAGGAACTCAAGAAGGGGAAGAGTAAGTTGTAAGAAACACTGTTTAAATAGGATTCTGAGTTTGATAAGAGGTAGAAGCTGTTCCTGGCTTACCTCACAGCTAAACCCCATCATCCTTTCTATGCTTTCAGTACACAATTACAAACCAAGAGAAAATCCATTGAAAAAAACGACAGTTAGCAGTGTTAAAGATTCGATGATGCATTTGCAGACAGTGGACTCCACACTGCATGTGCCACCTTCAGAAGGTAAATATCTAGATAAGTACCAACAGCTTCCATGTGGAACCAGCTTTCCTATTTCCTCTCTTACAACATGTATATATCTTTTCCCCTTCTGCCATTGATCTGCTTTCAGGAATGGAGTAACTCATGGCTGAGTCATGTGGAAGGGAGAGCTGCATTACTGTTGTCTAAAATGCTGCATGCAGAATTGCTATTGAGTGTGTGCCGGTAACAGTGACTAGCTGGGATTTGTAACTGTTACTGCTGATCTTTTGTATCAGCAGTGGAGTACCAGTGGAAAATTACATGTGTGATGGACATAATCCTCAACACACAAATTGGGATGTTGCCAGCTAGCTGAAGTTTTGGTCTAGCAGTGCTGTTCATTCAGTCTTTTCATGCAGGTCCCAGTAGCAATGTACCTGGTCAGAGCCAACACCAGTTGCCAACAGGAGCTGGAAATAAAGACAAAGGTATGGATTGTTTCTAACCCTCCAGTCTTGAGATCAGTTGTTGTCACTGGGATTTGGTTTCATACAGCCCTAGAGCTCCCTGTGGCAGTTGGAGTGCAGTTTATGTGCTTACCCTACCATATGCTGAAAGCCATAGTACCAGACGGCCTGCAGAGGAATGTTGAGATTTCTGCCCAAGCATTGTGCAGCACAATGGGGAGTAGTCTGGGATTGATCTCTGTACTGTTCTGGACACATTGCTTCCTTCCTGGGAAGGAGATAGAGTTGTATCCATGCATGTAATACCTCTCCTTGCCTTCTGTCCCCAGGGAATAGATATAGCTTTGTCAGTAGAGCAGTTGTCTTGCTATTCACTCACTGGAAGGTATATCAACTCGTAAATCTCCTGTCCTCCTGGGCAGAAGGGCCTTAGCTTTAAAGCCTGTCAGAGTCCAATACTCTCTGAACAGGTTCTTTTAGATATTCCACGCATGGAGGGTATAATGTTTAATATCAAATTTACTTATTTGAAGATAGTTGATGTTACCTCAGTGTTGTGGGTTAACCACGGTGGGCAGCTAGGCGCCACACAGCCACTTGCTCACTTCCCCTGACCCCCAGTGGGACAGGGGAAGAGGAGAGAAAGAATAAAAGCAAGAAAACTTGAGGGCCAAGATGGGTTGGGAGCAGGGGCGGGAAGCAAAGGGTAAGTGGAAGAAGAAAGAAGAAAACAAAGCAAAACAAGTGATGCAAAGGCAGTCATTCACCACCTCCCATGAACAGGCTGAAGCCCAGCCAGTTCCTGAGCAAAAGGTAGCTAACCCTCCTAAACTTTTATTGCTGAGCATAATGTTATGTGGCATGGACTATATCTTCGGTTAGTTTGGGTCCTCTGCCCGTTGTGTCCCCTCCCAACCTATTGTGCACCCCCAGTCTATTCATTGGAGGGGCAGAGAGAGAAACAGAGAAGGCCTTGAAGCAGTGCAAACACTGTTGAGCAAAAGCTAGGGCATCACTGTGTTATCAGCATTGTTTTGGTCAAAAATGTAAAACACAGCATCATATGAGCAGCTATGAAGAAAATTAACTCTATCCTAGCCAGGCCCAGTACAATGAGATTTCTGATGTAGCAGAGTGATGCAAAGTACACTGGAAACAAAATAGAAATGTTAAGTTACTCTTGCCAAAATATAGCAATTGCAATACACCGTTCAATCAGAATACCAATGTGATTCCCATTACAGGTCTGTGTAATATGCTCACCGCCACGATGCTGGGTGTCCCCAGTCCCCAGGAAGGAATACGTGTGTTGAAGCCAGCTCAAACCCGTTGCTCTCTTTGAAATTCTTTTGTTAGCTGTTTAGTTCTTATACCCTTGTGTTGACCTGAGCCCTGCATTCACTGCCCCCATGCTGGTCTGGCTAACTGTGGAGAAATGTTTATACCACCGGTTGATCCACTCAGCTGACATAGCCAGTTATCTACAGCAGAGGCCACCCTCTGGTCCCCTTTGTGTTGAGACCAAGTCAGCTTCTTTGCAACAGCCATGGTCGGTCACAGCCCGCATTACTCTCTGAGCTTCACGGGCACATTGCCCTTGGCCTTTGCCCTTGGCCATCTCCACTGAGCCTTCTTCCATTGTAGGGGTTATTGGTCAGTCACAAAGCCCTAAATCATGCAGTGGGCTGTACAGGGGATAGTCAGATCGTGAAAGTGCTTGACTTGGCTACTGCAGTCAACTCCTTGTTATTTCTGGGATGAAATACCAAATGCCATGTCTTTCTTTTAAAGTTGTATTTTAGTAGGGCCAATAAGGACTCATGTGTTCCTTCCCATAGATAAGAAAGACGATTCCTCTGCTAAAGCTTCAAAGGATAACAAACAAGATAAGTGTGATGAGATATGTGTGTTCTATGTCTGGAAGTACTGCAGACATAAAGGTAAGCTTTACAAAAAGTAATGTTATCTTCAGAGAGCAGGGTCTGCAGAGGCACTCCCTGCTCAATGGCTCAGGCTAGTGGTGGCATATAGAGTGGCAGTGGCAATTGTGCCTTTTCGCTCATTTGCTTTGTTTCCAAGTTACTAATAAACACCGTCAGAATTACAAACATAATCAGAGGAAAGTCAAGTGGATACACTTAAACCCTTTCTCCTCTAGATGATCCATCTATGGCCTATTTCAACCTTTTTGATGGGGGCAAGCTTTGGGTATGTTTCTGTGGCAAAAACCCTTCAAGTGTTAAATGTTACACTTTCTGTAACTATTAGATCAATTTAAGAGCTGGCCTTATGCTGTCATCATTGACAACTGGTAACAATATGTCATCCTTTGTTCTTGCTGTATCCTATGTACATCAGACAATAGCCATATTCTCCCCCATTAAGTCCTTTAAAAAGTGATCTGAGCTGTTAAAATGTCTTAAGAAAACAAAGCAGTTGTACCAGCTAAGCTAAAGATAAATCTAGTCCATCATCTGTCTGGCAGTGGCCAATAACAGAGGTCTGGGGGAAAAATCTAAGTATAAACAATTGTATTCAAGGGCTGTCCCTGAATGGTTGCTTAACCCCCAGGTTAGGCTTTTCCTTGGTTATGAGGAGGTACCATGAGATTTTTTCTTTCAGTGAACTTGCCCAGTCACTTTCTAAAGGACTATTCCTTTTCTGACCACCTGGTCTTGGTAAAAGATCCACTTAAATTAGATCAGACTGTGTTTGCTTTTGCTTAGGATGTAGATAGTAAGTTGCCTCAAAACTGTTTGGTCTGAAATGTTTTTGTGTATTTAGCATTTCTGTAGTGGGTTTGTGTTCTGGTAAAGATGCAGTTCTCCAGTCAGAAACTCCTTTTCTGAGAGGCAGATGAGTAAGTTACTTTAGGGCTTGATAATACCTCTTCTTAACCATTACTTTGAAGAGAGACAGTACTTTAAAAAAAATAAATTATTTCTTTTATGGCCATTTTATGGATCACAGAAATGAAATCTGGCCGAGAGAGACCAAGTGTGTTTTGTCTACAGCTTTTCAAGTTAATTTAAGCACAGTGCTTTCAAGACAGGGTGCACTCCAGCCCTGTTAACAAAAAGAATGAAAAAAGGAGTGAATGATACTGTCTTCATAACTGGGGTTAGTTTCCATATGATCTGTGGTCAGATACATCAGGGGGCAGGAATGGTGAAACTCCTTTTGGCTCTGTCTGTGCAGCAGCTACTCCAGCCTCGTGTCACATTTCTCAGACTCTCTGCTTCTTTAGGGCCAGGCTTGAGGCTTAAATTTATGAACTTTTGGACCTTCATAATATCAATGTTGTACCCAGGTGCTAACTGTGGAGGTCAGGCTCAAAGCAGCTCTCCTGTGACCACCAAATAGCCAGACTCAAATAATGGTTGGAGAGTTAGTGTGCTTTACCATGCCATGTTTGGCTCAAGAGTTGTAAATAAGAGGTTTGGTCCATACTCGGGTGTGGAGTGTACATCAGCTTCCCCCAGCAGGGAGGCCTGGAGGTCAGCTTCTGCCTGTATCCAGCAGGATGTACACATGCAGGGGTGTTAAGCAGGTCTGGGCTCAAACATGCAGACCTACATGCATTGAAAACATAGATGATGTAAAAAAACCCCCACGAGTCTTCCTCTTCCTGTGTGAAGTGTATATAGCACTGCTGCAGGTCTTGCACACAAGGCAGTTGAAAGTTGCTCCTTCCCATTTTCTGAGAAGTGAAGCAACAATTCCAATAGTGCCTAGCAGTGTTGTTAGTAGGGCAGTGTGCTACCTGTTCAGGGGTGAGTGTAGGGTCCCTCTTGGGGGATGTTCTGTGGAGTATTGCAGTCCTTTATGCTGCCTCATTTGTTGGGCTGGACCTAAAAAAAAACATTCAGGCCTTGGTAACCACCCCATAAAGACTAAAGGAAAGAGAGAACCAAATCTATCAGAGTGCTTATGTGACATGTAGACTAGACTTTTTGCAGCTGAGAAACATGGTGGTGTGACACATGGGCACACACTTATCTGTGGCACGGCTCTCCCAGCTGCCAATGTTGTGTATCAGCAAAGGGAAGGTTGTGGTTTCTTTGAAATGTGTTTGGCAGTATAAGAGCTTATGCTGCTTTTCTAGGTAAGGCTAGAGAAACGCACACCCCTATTGTTCAAACATATTTCTATTTTCAGCACTCTGTCTTTATTGCTTATACCAAAGCCCAAGAGATAAAGCCAGAGTGTAAAAAATGCTTCTTCCTTTTTTTTTTCCTTGTCTTGCTCTCTGTGTTATGATTGCAGAGCTCTTGATTATGTCTGATCTCATTACAGATAAATGCAGATTTGTTCATTACCATTTGCCATATCGATGGCAGGTATATAATGGGATCACCTGGAATGACCTTTCCATGACGGAGGAGATTGAAAAGGCCTATTGTGACCCAAAAAACAGCAGGTATGATGATGCTGGACTGCTTGCTTAGAGTACTGTGGTTGAGCCCCTGAGGAAAAACTCTTGTTTTCTTCCTAAAGATGTCTGACTTCCATAACTTCTGATTACTGAGCTGCTCAGAATCTGGGAGGATGTACAAATGAGAATTTTTCTTTTAAAAAAACCCAAAAGTAAAAGTGATTGCATGGAAATATCACCCCATTCTTGTCTTCTAAGAATAACACAGTATCTTGCATTTAAAACTCTATACAGTGTAAAAAGAAATGGGTGGAATTTAGTGCTTAGAATATTAGTATATCAGATAATGAATCATAACTTATAAATAATAATTAAGTTGGGCCTTTTAACAACAGTTCAGAGCTGGTCCTTCTCTAGGCTGTTCCTCTCCTAATACAGCTAGCATCTATAATAATACTATAATATAATAATATCTATAATGTGCCTAGGTAAATTTTATTAAATGCCCTTTGTGTAAGCAGCCCATCTTTTTCTTTTTCCTTAAGAAAGTGCATTTTCCCTTTAACTCCTTTCTGAAAGCCCCACTGTAAGTCATTGGATTTGTAGGGGACCCCAAGTATGGCCTCAATAAAATGGTATAGCTGTTTTGGCCCATGCCTCTTCAGTCAGCAGGTGATTTTGATTTGCAGCTTGACTAGGCTGCTGGATGGTGCAAATCACAAGCAAGATTCCCAAGAGGAGGCTACTTTCAAAGTCTTTCTGCCTGAGAGTTAATTTTCTCAAGCCTCCCAGGAGTAAGAGCCCAGGTGGCTCCAGTGATGAATCCTGTTTACAGAAGTCACAGCTGTGATTGCATCCTCTGTAACCACAGAAAAAGAACAAAGTTGATAAGCTGCAGGTGCTTGCTGGCAAACTCAGTCAGGTACTTACCAACTTCTATTTTTGTACTGAGAAAAACTGTAACCATGCTTATTTATTGCAGAAATACCTCTTGCCACATTGTACATGTAGCCCCAGACTGTCTGTAAAGCTGGCAGTGCAACATCTGGCTAGCGACTGAGATGGCATTCAGTGTCTTACAGGTCACAGTTCACTTCTGAAGACTGGAAACAGTTTTCAGAGCTGCCATGCATGCGGTGGGAAATACTCTTATTTTGGGCCTAATTAAGTTCAGGCAGTCACATTATATTAAAGAAAATTGCACCATCTTAAACTGGGGATTAGAGGATAAAATATATACTGTTAAATATAATAAACCTGAATTTGTCCTTACAGCATACCAGCTAAGAACATTAATTTTCAGACAATGACATGCTGTTCTTCTTCGCTTCGACGCCTCTCTACACCGTCATCAGTCACAAAACCCACATTGTTATTGACTACACAGTGGATTTGGTATTGGAAGAATGACCAAGCCCAGTGGATTGAATATGGGCAACAGGTGAGTCCACATCCTGTGCTTTGAATCACTTCTGAAGAAATGCTTGGAGCCTCTCCCCCCCCCCCAACTCCCCTTTACTCAGCAAGGTTAATTAAGTAAGTGCTTGTGCCTGAGTTTTACAGTGTCAAGTAAGGCAGTGAAGCTACAGATGTTCGTAACAGATGTGATAAAATGTTGACAGGCTGGAGGGGAGGGAACATGCTTTATCTCCTTGCAGTGAGGTTCAGTACGAGTGATTGTCTGTCTTTGTGTCTGGGTGATTTGTTGTAACTACTTTCCTGACAAAGATCTTGTTGGCAAATACAGGAAAGCAAAATTCCTTTTTTTCAGCTTGTGTTGATCAGGCTGTTTTTGACGATGCATGCTGGCTTCTCTAGTCAGATTCCCTTCTGGAGTTGTCCATGGCTTCTACACAGATTTAACATGTATACACTGTCCTTGAGATATATTGCCTTTTAAATTATTCAGGAAGTAGCCTTGCCTCTCTTCTAAGCATTGTCCTGCTTCCTTGAACGTGCAAGGACTGCTGTGCTCTCTCAGATCAAATGTTACCTTTCTCCCTGGGTGGCCAAATCCTCTTTGAGAGAGTGATCTATGTGAAAAATGCAGCAAAAGAAATAAATAAGTAATCTCTCCTTCCCCCAGCACAGATGAGTCTTCCCCATGTGGTTTACAGTGTAGCGGCACAACTGGCAGAACACAAAGGTGATCCAGGGATGTGGAAAAGTACGCAGGGAAAGATGATGAATATAGTGGCTCTAGCAATGGTGGGCTTTTGATTTCAGTAGGCAGCTTAAATGGAAAGCATCTCCATCAACATACCCTCATATTTTACATTATTTTGTACATTAGAGAATTATACTTGCATCATGGTTTAACCCTGGTGTTGCAGAGCAAATTTAGAATCTGCTGACTACACCAGTTTGTTGCGGGGGAGGCTTTAGACCATTTAAAGAACCACCATGAAAGGTAGCAGCAAAAGTAGTTTGAAGTAGAATGTTGTAAAAGTGAGACTTAACAAAGTCTGATGGCAAGGTTCACTCTATTACTTATTGCACAGAGGATATAATAATAATTCAAAGTTACCAATACAAAATCTCGGTATACTATAATACAAGGTTATGCATGATATCGATCACTTACCAAAGATCTGTGATCGGTAAGGGGTGTCTCACCCTCAAGGAGTAACGTTGAGAGGTGTCCCAGCTCAAGGGGAGGTCACCGCTGTGCAGCCCACACCTTAGCAGGGATTGCTAAAAAAAAAGCTCACTCAGGCTGTCAGATTTATGGAATGAAGTGGTTGGCTCATAATCAAATTGCACACGGTGAAAAAGGTAAGCATGAGACTCCTTGTACCCACAACTTCCTTTGTTCCTTGACAAATTAATCTTGGAAGAAGCACTGGCTATTCATGTGTTAATCACATGATCGGTGTTCCGGTTTCCAAGCTTATGCATCAATGCTCACCATGTCACCCTGTTCTTGTGGGGGGTTTCAGAGAACAGGTTGGAACTAGAGAAGTTCATGGCCTGGTCTTGGCCTAGGCCTTTACTTCCCTGGGAGCCTGAATCAAACTAACACTAGTTTGGTCAAGGAGTTGAGTGCATCCGTCACACCTGGCCGGCGACTAAGCCCCACGGAGCCACTCGCTCACTCCTCCACAGTGGGATGGGGGAGAGAATTGGAAGAGTAAAAGTAAGAAAACTCATGGGCTGAGATAAAGACAGTTTAATAGGTAAAGCAAAAGCCGTGCACGTAAGCAAAGCAAAACAAGGAATCCATTCACCACTTCCCATGGGCAGGCAGGTGTTCAGCCACCTCCAGGACAACAGGGCTCCATCACACTTAATGGTGACTTGGGAAGACAAACGCCGTCACTCCGAATGTCCCCCCTTCCTCCTTCTTCCCCCAGTTTTATGTACTGAGCATGACATCATATGGTGTGGAATATCCCTTGGGTCAGTTGGGGTCAGCTGTCCTGGCTGTGTTCCCTCCCAACTCCTTGTGCCCCCCAGCCTACTCGCTGGTGGAGTGTGGTGAGAGAAGCAGAAGAGGCCTCAACTCTGTGTAAGCACTGCTTAGCAGTAACAAAAAACATCCCTGTGTTATCAACACTGTTTTCAGCACAAATCCAAAACATAACCCCATACTAGCTACTGTGAAGAAATTTAACTCTATACCAGCCAAAACCAGTACAACTTGTTACAGAACTAATGGGATACATGTGTGTCCGTCATTACTAATTATGTATTTGTGTGTATGTTATGTGCGTCTGGTAATCGCATTTTAGGCCATGATAGTTCTGGGTAGATTTCTTCTTCATCCTACTCTTTGCCTCTTCTTTCCCTCTACCCAAACTAGTTATCCAGGGTTTAGTCCTGTTGTGTTTACTCATTACTCTTCTTTCTCTTTTTTTCCTCTTGCTCCCCCAAAGGGAGAAGGGAATAGTGTGAACTCGCCATCTTCTGCTATTATTGAGAATTTGTATCTAGCAGATCCAGATGCCACCATATCTTTCCAGGCTGGCTCACATCATTACCAGCTCAATTTTAAAGGTACTCATTTTAAAGGTTCTCATTTACAACTATGCAGTGCTTTACAAAGACTAACCTGCCAGCTATCCCAGCTTTTAGAAGCTATGACTTCTTTTACTAATACTACCAGATTTACTGATTGGAAGGGGAGGTGAGGTAGTGATGGCCCAGAGGAAATTCCTTACAAAAGTAACCTTCCCCCTTATTCCTTGACAATATTCAGACTCACATTGGACCAGAAGTAAAAAGACTTGTAGTCTTCACATAAAGTCATAGTAAACCTTAAGTAAAGTGAGTTAACCCTATGGATACTAAAAATGAAAAATCAGGCATCTTCCTGTGCTGCTGGAGCAATATTTAAAGAGCATGAATGACTTAAGGGAGCAAACAAGGTAGGCACAGGATAAATACCAGAGTTACAGGAAGGACAAGAACCTTAAGTAGGCTTTGTGCAACTATTCTTCAGCAGATAGAATTGACAATGAATATGCACTTCTCATTAATGAATGACTCTCATTAATTAATGACCCCATCTTGTAGACTTATTCATGACTTTTTCTTTTGCCTTCTCTTTTCTCCTCAAGAAATGACCCAGACAAACATCTCTTTTAAAACTCGAAGAAAGGTCTGCAGGCGACCGAAGTTTGTGTCTTCTGAAGATGTGCAGAAGATAAGGAAAGGGTAAAAGATTCTCTCTAAGTTGTTGTGTTTTCGTATTTCAGAAGTAATTATAAGGCAAAACAGCTGCCAGTGCTGGCAGTAATTGTGCAAAGAATGCAGCTGTTGCTAGAAGAAAACATATCCATTTGACTGAACAGAAGCTATATCACAAACTGCCAGCTTGGTGCATCACCTGGTTTCTGTGGTACATGTTACTCCAGATACCACATCCACAGGACTGGTGCTAGACAGTTGTTTCTTAAAAAAGCAAGTGAAAGAGGACCGTGGCAATTGAATGGCTGCATGCAAGGCCCAGCTCACAGGCTGAGGCTGTTTCCCAGTTTTTGTGGTTTATTTTGTTTATTTTTAAATGTAGGAATTAGCCAAAGGGGATGCTGCCAATTTGACTGTTCAGAGCAGTACTGGAATTACTAACAGTTTGGTTTCTGTCTGTTTGCAAACAGCCAGAGGGATTCTTCTATTCCAAATCAAGTCTGTCCTGTCCACTGGGATCAATCTGCACTGCCTGACTTGGGATACAAGGTATCTTCCCCCTTCTCCCCCACCTCCCCCGGCCTTGTAATTCTGATGGAAAGGCACGATTCAAAGGAGGAGGATGCTTAACTGAAGCAATTGTAACTGGGTAGATGCTAAAAAGCGACAGGAGTGTTCTCTTGAGTGGCTGTGCTAAAGATCTAGGTGATCTCCCAAGAGCTCCTGAAAAAGGTGCTAAATTCCCATGAACTTCATCTGTATTTTAGGCATCTATTTACACGCAAAACCAAAACTCACCAAATTCAAGACAATTTTTGTTTTTTTTTTTTTCTGTTAAAAATGAAAAAATGGCTTATTTTGGTGACTTAGTGGACCAGTTAAGCAAGGGGCTTCTATGAAGCGTGTATTTCTTCTGGGCTGAGACAAAGCCCTTTCTGTGTAGGCTGTTAAAAAGCCATCCTATAATAATACCATCATGGCTGTTGGTGGATAAAGTTTGGACTGGAGATTTAGGAAAGGGGATCTCTATGTGCTCTTTCAAGTCACCCAGTACTGTCACATACATCACAGATCTGAGCACAGACCATGGCCTCAAGGAATGGCAGTAATAAAGAGTTACAGCTAATAATATCAAAAAACATTTGCAGTGATCTCTTCAACAAAACAAAACAAACCCCTGTCAGCCCAAAGTCTATGTTCCTGTTTGGTCTACCAAGACCAAAAATGTGCAGGTGGTTTTTAAATTACTAGGTCTAATGGTATTAAGCAGCAGTCCTTCTGGAAGAGCAAAACAGACTGTGGAAATACTACAGTATGCTATAAAAAAGGCTTTTGAGTGTTATACTTGTCTTTGTTTATAGTGGCTTTGACCCTGATTAAGGAACAGCACATAACGTGGAGCATAAGAGGTTTTCCTTGTTGACTGTGTCACAGAATCTTCTGTGATGCTGACCAACTTGTATTGGCACAGATATCTTGATGGCTAGGGACAGGACAGAAGTAATATCATATTTCCAGACTGGGAATTCTTTCTGGCTAGTTTCAGTTGACAGAGAGCTCCATTGCTATTCTCACTCTTTGTATTTTATTTTCCCTGGTGTAATTACATTGGCAGTGGCAGGAGAACCAAGTATCATGTCTCTTAGTTTCCGTAGGCTGATTCCTGTAATTCTGCTTTGTGCTGAATGTTTCATTTTACCCTGACTACCCTCTTGTGTGGGATTATGCCTTACTCGGTGTAATGCCAGTATCTGGCCATGCGTGTATATAGCAAATTCATCTACAGTTCTGATGAAAAATCAATGGATAAAATTTAAGTCAACTGCTCTGTACATTAGCTCACTTCAAATAGCTGGTTTTCACAATTAGCAAAAACCCCTAGTTTTTCAAGTCTGTAAAAGTGTCAGGTGTCCAGCACCTGCTGAATGAACTAATAATGAGTTTGTGTGGGAATCTGGCCGCCAGACCTTTTGAAGATTTGGGCCTGTGATATTTTGAGCTCTGTCAAAATAATAAAGGGTATAGCTAATCAGCTCTTCCCTTGGCTTATCAGCAGCTTAACTGATTAACATAAGATTAAATTTTTCAAAAGAATGCCGGGAAGACAGGTAGCTCATTTCTCTTCAGGCCTCGGAGTTGCATGTACCTTAACTGCTTCCCTTATTTACTCTGAAGACTTCAGTCTGAATTTTAGTTGAGTCTGTTTTTTCAGGTGTTTCTGGAGTCACTGAGGTGATTGTGAGAGGCTTTGGAATGCGATGTGCAGATCCATGGTATCGCTGGTGGTACTTGTGGGGATGTGTGAAATAGAAGGATCATCTTGTTCCCCAGAGCTCAGTTTGCTTGCTGAGTTGGCACCTAAGAAAACCATCTCTTAATTTGTAAACTGAGTGCCTTTCATAGGAAAGGAAAAGTTAATTCTGTACCTAAACAGTGACAAAGCCCATAGTACCTGTTGGTGCTAAAAGTGAAAGCCTGGTCTAGATTAAATATTTCTGTGGGGTCCTAAGCTCAGTTTTTTGCAGTAGGTAATATTGGCACTGGCTGGGATTCTGTATGCATGTGGTGACCATTGTAAGATCTGACAATTACGACTTGATGAGTTCCCTTCTCTTTAGACATTGACGAATAATCGTGGCAAAATTTGCTGTGCTGGAAGTGATCCATCTTAAAAAGGAACACCTATATGAGATAGGGAGGAAGTCATCTTTGCTTAAAAAGAGCAGCTCTGGTTTGGTAACATTGCTTATTTTTTGAGCGTTGCAGTGTCTTAGTCTGTAAGTCATTTAGAATCATAGTTCTATAGAAAGTAGAGTGTATGAAATGCACAATGGAAATTGGTAACACCAATTGGAAAGTTGGTGTGAATGTCTTCTGTCTTTGTTTAACAGAAAAAGTGGAATTAGTAGTTGGTAAGCTTTTCAAAGGCAAAAAAAAAAAAGAATCGATACTGTCTTGGAACTTCATGCTGGGTTTTAAATTGTATCTTTAATGTATGACAGAGAAATGTGTGCAACGAATGTGTGGTTTTATGTCAGAGGATTAGTCTTTGTGTGGCTGCTATGTTGCTGAATCCTGACACGCATGCCAAAGATTGCTGTTCTGTAACAGGAATGGGCACTGATGCAACGTGAAGAGTCTGTGTACTTCATTAGTTCTGGCTGAGTCACTGTCACTAATACAAACTATGCTGCTTCCAAAACCTAAGTTAACCAGAGATCACGGTTTGATATCACAGACCGCTGTTCTTGTACAGTCATGCGCTAATAGAAATTATTGTCAGGGCTGTGATTCTTTCTCTGCCTCAGAAACTCCACTCCTTGCTAGTGGGTTAGCAAATGCTTATGCTCTCTAGGAATTTTCCTTTTTAGGTCTGAAGATGAAGAGCTAAAGAAGTTACGTTGTTACGAAGCATCAACCTGCAATAGCAATGTGGTGTTACCCTTTATTAGTAGGGGAAGCCTCCTTGGGGAAATAAGGACAATCCCACAAAGTTTTCATTCAAAAGAGAACTGGCTTTGTTGCTTGGGAGGCCATCATATGATAAAATAATTGAAGTACCTTTCTTACAGGATTAGGCCTTGTACCATGTGGCTGACCCTCTGTTTTACCCAGAAAAGTTACGGTTCCTCAGTAAATAGATGCAGCATAGCAAAAGCATAGTTGTAGTCCAAATACGAATTGTTTATGTATAAATGAAAGATGTAGTACTGAAATACAGTGACATAATTTTAATCTTGTAGGTGATGGTGAGCAACTTGAGCTGTGGTGTCACAGAGTATGCAGACAATAAATACTTGCCCATCCAAATTGTTTTATGTGTTGTAAAGAAGCTTTGGAAAATACTCTTGTATTAAGACATGGGAAACTTCATTCAACCTTGTAAAAGCTTTTTAATAAATTCAAAGAAATAATTCTTCCTTGTGCAGCTGACTTTATACTTAATCCCTAGAAGACTTTCCTATGATAGGCCTCTTCGTCAGTGAGTACTTAATGCACAAGTTGGACATGGTATCCAGAAAAACACTTCTTTATTTATATGCAGCTGTGAAATATAAGTCCTATTTTATCTCCTCGCTAAACTCAGCCTTCTAAAATGTGGAGCTTTTGCCTGACAGATTAAGATGTTGGCATCATATTACCTCCTAGGATGACCGCAGCTTTCCTGCTTAAAACACATCTTTGATATGTGGAATGTTGAGTATTTCAATTTAAGTCATTTTGAGTCCCCACTAGGCTTAGGCAGCAGTAAAGTGGAAAGTATTACCAAGTGACCTCAGTCTGCCAGCATTATGCATTTTCAGTCAAGTTTATGGGAGATAAGTGTCTATTCTAGAAGATTAAAGACAGATATTACTTTGGAGAAAAAAATGGAAAATTTATGCATGACATAGGCAAGTAGAAGAGCTCGAATCATGTTTTATGTTTTGCCTTACCTTTTCTTTGGGGAAAAATGTGCATTTCTTGATGGATTTTTAAACACAATAAGCATGGATAAATAGACGTTGTTTCCTTTAGGAAAGGAGGAGATGTATTTGCTTAAGCAGGTATTTAGTGTAACATTCCTATTAGAATCTTAATTGTTCTCTTATGTGTAGAAATGTAGCTTTTTTTTTTTTTTTTCCTTAAGTCTGTATTTAAGTGCAACTTTCCAAGTTTTAATTTGGAAAGTTAAGGAGCTACGATGCTGGGTGGTTGTATGTATTTTGTTTGTTTCATCTTTAGTAGCTGAAGCTCCCTTAAATGTCTGGTTACAAATGATACTGTTATCGTAACATCTTTTGTTCTTGATCAGCTTTATATATAACACTGATATTATCTGCAGTAATCAGTCAAGTTTTCTTTTTTTTAAATTGCCGTTTCATTGAGATTTAAAGTTACAAGTGTCAACTCTTACTTGGAGATGTAAAACATTTAATTGATCCTTTCGCTTTGAGCATCCTTCCTGAAGAGAGGTGAGGTGTCCTTGCAAAGCAGGAGTGACATACTGATTTACATATTAAGTGTCTGTCCTAATTATTCGCATAGTCACGATCCAAAGCATTAAATTAACCTTCGCAAGTATAGTTTGGGGACCCTTCTGAAAGTGTATGTGCTGTAATTAGGCTTCTGCATGTTATGAGCTAACTGAAGGCTCATGTCTTCTTTTCCTTTTTGTTTCTATTTTATAGGCAGTGGAGGTCAGTAATACAACCTCTGAATACAACAGAATAAAGCAACTGTTTCATCAGACTATGAAAAGCTACAAGGTCCTTAAAATACAGAGGATTCAGAATCCATCCCTCTGGAAAGTGTTTCAGTGGTTAGTATTTGTTTCCACATCCTTATGGGGAGGGAGTCTCCAAGAGCTGGTGTCCTGTAGCTACTTCCTAGGAAAGAAAAGACTTTACCACCTCTGCTTTAACATGACTGGTATTTCCTTCTTAGGAGCAGTTTCAGGAGTGAAATTAAGTGTCTAAGGCCTTGCAGAGAATGAGATGCTCCTGGGGGGGGGTTCCCTTTGCATGGCTCCTTGGAAGATGGGGGGAGGGGTATGGACAGAAGGACATGAATGACGCAAAATTGGGATGAGGATACCCACAGTAATGTGAAATAGTGTATTGATTGACTTGGGGACTGAACAGTAACTGCCTGCTGCGCATATGTTCTGTCTGTTAACAAAAGTTTATCCATTAGAACATATGAAATACTTGCTAAAAAAGAAGTGGGCAAGGGTAAAGTGTGCTTGGGTCTGTCTCTCTCTCTTTTTTTTTTTTTTTTTTTTTTTTCCCCCCCCCCCCAGTCAGATTTATTTAAGGCTTTCTCAAGAGTTTGAGTACCCTTGCTGAATTAAGTCAGTATTCACTGAGAAAGAGTCCTTGTGCTTTAACTTAATGGTCCCTGAGTACCTGAGCTCCTTTCTGGTTTTTAACATCTGCATCAGTGATACTGAACTCCAGGTACTTACACCAAGCTAGATACCAACAGTTTTGAGCTGGTGCTATTGACAGTAAACGACCATGTTCAAGTTACTTTGGTAGTAGATTAAGGTGTTGCATAGAACAGTTGTCTAGTTTAAAACAAAAGCAGATACCTAATAGAAGTGTTCAAGGAATGTATGGAATGGTAATGGAGAAAAATACTGCTCAAATAAGTACTTTCACCTGTGAAGTGACTGAAGCCAGGAAGCTATCACTAATAATTTCATAAAACCTCTTCATCTAGCAAAACTTAAGACACTTAAAAACATGTGGTAGTGCATACTCTTTATCCTCCTCCAAAGAGATAATTAAGCTAACCAGGCAGAGTTTAACACTGTCAAGTTCGCAATCAACAAGTTTCAGTTCATTGCTCCTAACTTCTCATTTATGCTGTTTACAAGTTGGAAGGATTCTCCCCTCTCCCTGGCTCTGTTTACTTGGTAGCTGATAACTTCCTGAAGAATATCACTGTCTTATCCACTTTGACAGCTTCTGAAAACCTGCGGGATGTCTGGATGCTGTGAAATAGTGATGGGAGGTACTAGTTGAGCCTTCCGTTACGATTCCTCTTTTGACACCGGTCATAGCCCAGTCTGACTCTGGCCTCAATCAGGAAGGTCTTCAGTGGTGAGGGAAGGCTCAGTTTCTCTCCTGGCTCTGTCTCCTCGGCTGCACTGATCTCACCGAGGGGCAGGAGCTCAGGGCGTGTGGCAGTCTGGGTTCACTAGGGGAATGAAGAACAAGCTGCCTCTAGTGCTTACCCACTGCTGGAGCGTGGAGGCTCTGCGGTTAGTACAACCTCCGCTCCCCAGAGAGTTTGGGGCTGGGAAGGGACAAGAGACATTAAAGCAGAACTAGTAGGACCCTACAGAAGAGCAAAAGGTTGGTACAGTGGGGGCTGTAATAGTGTCAATGCTTACTTAAATTCACTGAAGAAAGCCAGAATGACCTAGAATTGCTGGGCAGTGGTATCAATATATTGCTCATTGTGTAATTGTTCATCATACTGCTAGTCTGTTTCATCTTCCAAGCTGAGAGAGGAGAAAGCAGACTGGAAATCTCATCCAGCTGATATTTACATGTACATTATATCCTTTTTTTTTGAAAAAAAACCCTTTCTCCCTTTTCTTCCATGGCTCACGCTCTTCTCCCCTGCATTTTTCTTTTAGGCAAAAGGAGCAGATGAAAAGGGAAAATGGAGGGAAGGAAGTAAGTGAAAGGCTCCTTTTCCACGGAACCAAGATCTCCTTCGTGGAAGCCATCTGTGTTCACAACTTTGACTGGAGAATTTGTGGAAGCAATGGAACTAACTATGGAAAGGGTATGTAGGAAGTGACTCTGTGTGTTAGATGTCTACTTAGACTCCCCTGATACTAGAGCAATCAAAGTTTTGAAGTCTTTAACTATAGAGGGTGGGGAAAAAAACAAAAAAAAGGCAGGAATTGGTATTATGATCTTCCTTCCCTCTGGAGAGGACAAGGATTTGCTTTGTGCAGGGATAAGTCTTTTCACAAGGTGTTAAGAGAATTAATGTAGTGATTTGAAAAGCCTCTGTTGCTGTAGGTGGGATCTTCTGAAGGCACAAGGTCATAATTTGAACTTGCTGGAGAAATAACACACATACCTGTAGTGTTTTTATGTTTGGGTTTTTTAAAAATTATTCCTAAAATAGCAAATTCTGAATGGAAATTATGAGGCAAAATCCATTCTCTTGTAAAAATTCCTATGGTATTATGTAAACTGAGTAAGAGGAGACCTGAAAGTTGGGTCAAATACCTCCTGAAAAACAAGGGGATGCTCAGTTTTTGCTGTGACTTTATACATATTCCTTGTAACCATGTTTTCATATCATTTTCTAGGAAGTTACTTTGCTAGAGATGCTTCCTATTCCCATGCATACTGTCAGCCTGCAGTGAAGACAAACATCATGTTCGTGGCTCGTGTATTGGTTGGAGATTATGTTAAAGGCAATGCAGCCTATGTTCGCCCCCCGATAAAGTCCGTTGATGGGCTTCGGTTTTATGACAGCTGTGTGGACAATGAGTTAAATCCATCCATTTTTGTTGTGTTTGAAAAATACCAGATTTACCCAGAGTATACGATAGAGTATAAGGAGGAAGCAGAAAAATGCATTGTATCTTAGAGGGATCAGAGCTGTTTGTATCCCTCATCTTATTTTCCGTACTGCAGGTGTTGTCATACTTGGCGACTTCTTTCTTTTTAACGCAATCCTTTGGAATGTTAATCCAAAGAATTTCTGTATTGTGGA
This sequence comes from Aquila chrysaetos chrysaetos, assembly GCF_900496995.4. Classification (NCBI taxonomy): domain Eukaryota; kingdom Metazoa; phylum Chordata; class Aves; order Accipitriformes; family Accipitridae; genus Aquila; species Aquila chrysaetos. The sequence continues at coordinate 26,024,497 of NC_044020.1, forward strand.
GGATTGGTAAAACAGATGTTACATCTGTTTAGACTAATTGCCTTGTCTTCTCCTCTTCCTCTCTTAAATGAAGCATAGACATTTGGGTAACCATAGCAGAAAAATCAGAATCGTGGGATGGGAAATTGAAAGTTATGACTTCTGTGGGCAAATAATTGTAAATGCATTTTCTTAGAAATAGAGTAGAGAGGATTTCTCTTTGCAAACAGTTCAGTTAAGAGAAAAATTAGCAGTACAGTAGTTTTTAAGCAAACTCTCAAGTTTTTAGTAGTCAAAGATTCTTTTCAGTGCAGAATACAGCTGTTCTTGACCCTATCACAATTCTAAACAAGTCAGCGTATGTAAGAATGACTTGACTTAGTTTTCAAAGTTAACGCTTTGCTTGTTAATGCTGAAACTAGTTTCAAGTTTAAAATGGTAAAACAAAAAAATAAAAAGCTTATTTTAAATCCATGTTGTAAGTGCTCAAGTGGAGAAGTTTCATCTGTACAATGGCAGCTACTGTTTGGATCAGAAAATTGTTGGATCAGAAACTTTTTGCAGATCCACAGTAACTTGCTGTGTGACCTACACAAAAATAGAGCTCAAGTGAAACTGTAAAAGTCACAACATATGAATAAGCAGGTACTAATATTTGGAGGTTTGGCTGCAACTAATGGCCGTAAGTATATAAAAACTGTGTCACAACGAGCCAGACTTTCAAGTGAATGCGGCCACGTATTTTCTCAATGTGAGCATTTGCTAAGCAAATGCTATAGGACAGGAGAAACATCTTAATCATTGATATTTTCTGTCCTATTTGTATACGTTAATTTTCATTTTTCCAGAAATATGATATGACTGGAAGAGACCAGTTATGTTCTCTCGAGGCCAGTGGTAGAACTGCTGTCCTAAGACACTTTGTGTATGTGTTTTGTTGCCCACATTGTGCTGGGCAACTCTCTGAGAACTCACAAGTGCAGTTCCTCTTCGTGTTTTGACGTCGCTGTGGGTGGTCCTGGATACTGCTTCCCTGGGTCTGTTTTTTTGATACACTTGCTTTGTCTTTGTCAATGATGTACAAACCTACTAACAGTGGTTAAGTTCTTTTTTATTAACTTACATGCTTTTTGTTGTCCCAAAAAGAAAATATAGAAACTCTGTGAGAGTTTCTACTGGATTTTAATACGGAGTTTGTAAGTTAATCGAACTGAAGACCCTCTGTACAAAGATGTCTCATTCAGGCAGCCTAGCTGTTAAGAGGGAAACTGTTGCTGAGGACAGAGGAGCAGTTAACTTTTGCTTTCAGAAAAGCTTTACAGTAACACAAATAGCCTCCCAATTATTTGCATCTTCGATACAAATCTGTCAAACACTTATACTACTCAAAGTTTGCAAGTTACCAAGAAGATGGGGAAATGTATGAAACTAGGAAATCTTATTAAAATTACTGTCGTAGAACTAAATGAAAACGTAAGTCAGTAATGCATTAAAAGATGAAGATTTTAGCACTTTTTAAGATCTCTCTCACTTTTGCTTGCCTATAGAGTTCCTGAATCATTGAGTTTTGCCATATTTGCAAATAAAATGTTTTCACTCACTTTTTGTTTGTTAGTGTGCAGTTTGTCTCCATACATAAACTTATAGCACAACTAAACAGACCTAGTGAACTAACCACTTAATACATGTGCTGAGTGTCTTCCTCCCACACAGTGCTGCACTTCCCCCCACCCCCGTAAGCTACAAGACAGGCAAGTGTACGGAGAATGCCAGTGAGATGCTGACAACTTAAGATCAGTCCAAATCACAAAATCTAGAGGAAGAACAAGGGAAGAAATGGCAACTCCAGTGATGTGCTTCGCACTGTCAAAACTGCACTTCCATAGGTCTGGCTAGGGGTACAACTCTCTCGTGCACAGGATATTGGCTATTTAATTGGTGGCCGGGTTGGACTGTAGATGAGAGCTGCTCTGGGGAAGGAAGACAAGAACTTCAGTCTGGGTAACTAAGCTGAAGAGGGAAGAAAGCTAGAAAAAACATACTGTGAATGCAGGAGGATGGAGCACAAAGGAAAAATGGTTCTCCCACCTACTGGCACTTCAGCCTCTTCCTAACTGATGCCAAGAAAAACACCTTGCAAGAGAAATGCCATGCTTGCCACAGGCTGACAGTAATCCTTTGCCCTTTGAGATGGTAAAAGGCATAGTGTGTGAGAGGAAAGGAATAAATCCTTGTGTGGCAGCTGTGTAGCCACTGGGCTGAATTATGGTTCCAGTTGTTGCTGCAACAAGCCAGCTTCAAGGTAAGACCAAATCAAAGTGTGTTTTCATGATAACCAACAGAATTTTGGAAGTAATTTTTTTTCATTCCTAGTGACTGAGCAGAAACCATATTGGCTTTTTTCTGACAATCCTAGCACTGCATATTGAGACTGCCACTTGTGGGCCATGTTTTTGTCTGAAATAATATAGCCTATGTGTGATAATAGCACTTTGATTTGTCACTGCTGATGCTTTTCTTGGATTTCTGGGTTGGCTAAAAGCAGGCTATTGACTGCCCTGCTGTATCTGCCTCACTCACTAGCCTTATATTATAATCTGATTAATGGCTTTCAGGGAATTCAATAGATGCAGAACAAGCTTGTTCAGAAAAGGCTAAAAATGCATTTGCTAAGGGTACATTCTGTATTTAATCCAGTAACTTCACCTTCTTCTAGGCATGGCATTATAGGGGCTATTCATGAGCACAGATACTGCTGCTCTTGACTTCTGGATGCCTTCTTTTTGTTCCTGTCTTTAAACTGAGGGAATAACTACTTGTCATGTTTCAAGATACAGAAAGAGTTTAGAGAACAGCACCACAGAAACAGAATGCGTTATGAGCAGCACCACTGTAAATTTTTTATTTAAAAAAAAAAAAATCTTAGCAAGTTTGTTGCACTTTTATCTCTGAATATAATTTTTTTTTTTCCAGTCTTCCCCTGTGAGCTGGTGTGCCAACCAGCTAGTTTGCTTACAATGAAGCATAGGCCAGATGCAATCCTAGCAGTCAGGTGGTCAGCAGCTCTCTTAGTTGTGTCTCCTCCCTCCACCCCGCCCAAAACCCTTCAAGTATTAAGAGGGAGAGTGGTTTGAGGTATCTGTGAAATGGAATGCTGTGAGCAGAGTTTCCTAGCCCCTGCAAGGCTCTGAGGCTTTGTTTTGCTTCCCGGCTCATTCAAGCCTCTGCAAAAAAAGATGCCATGTTGGCAACGGGTCTGAAGAAGCGAAAGCTGTGAATGCGCAGCCCTCTGGCACAGCTGCTCTTTGGGTTCTTGCATCTCAAAGACGAGGCAGCTGCGAGTGGGAGTCTGCAAGACAAATGCAACGCCATTTTTCAGGAAAAAGACTTGAGGCCTCAGAACAAGCCCGTTCGCTGCTGCCAAGTGTTGTTGTGGCCTGTGAGACTGCATGGTGGCTGTACGCAGGTAAGCACAATATCCTCTTGAAAGGCCTTGGTCAGTAGCTGTGCACACAAAGAAGGTATCACTTGCAGAGGTTCCTGCAGCTGACTGAGGCCTTTATTTTGTATTTGAAAAGATCTGTACATATGCCTTTATCAGGAAAACATGGGTTGAAAACTTGTTGAAAAAAACATGCTTCGCCCCGGGTTAATAAATCTGGTCTTGATTTGCGAACAAAAAAAATGACTCGAAACCAACATACCTGCTATGGTAGCTGGTCATGATACCACTGATGCTGTGGTGCGCTTTCTTCACCAACAAAACTAAGAAGCTGTAGTACTGGAGGGCTTTGGGGTTGAGCGGCAGGAGCCTAGGCAAGGCCTTAGATGATGGGTGACAGCTGTGCTTTCACAGCAGCCTCCTCCTACATGTACCACTGATCACCATGGTCGGTTTTAGTACAGCTTAAGAGCTCTAACAGTCTAAACCAGACAAGTCTTTAAAAGAATTGTTAATGGGTCCTAAAAGCTAGACCCACTGTAGCAAAGACTTTCTAAAGAACTTTTTGGTTCAGCTTGCTTGATGTTAACAGAATTGTTACAAATACTGCAGTACTAGGTCTGACAGTAGTGAAGTCCAACAGAACATCACCAGCCCCCTGTTTTACTGCACTGAGCTACAAGAAACAGCTAACGCTGAAGAAGCTGTAGAGGTAACTGAGCTGATGGTATACATGGTCTCAGCACAGATGACTTAAGAAAGCAGTTCAGAAAAGACTTGTAAAGTGGGAGTATTGCCCTTGCAGCCACGCTGGGGATCATGCTAAAACACCGTTGAAGTTAAAAGTAGATGTTTCCTGATGTAACGCTGGCAGGGAGTTACTGCCCAGGCTCAAATTCTGATGCACAGCACAAAGGACTATTACCTACCTCTGCCCCTCTTAATCCAGAAAAAGAAGTGCCATGGAGGCTGGGAGGGATGGCCTGCTAACTTTAATGGGTGTGGCAAAGATAGAACAAAAGCAAGGACGGGGCTGTGTTTGTATTTGCACAACCTGTGCAAAACCAGTATCTCTCTTGTAAGCAGCAGATGTTCGTACAAAGTTTGTATCAACTGCTTTTCAACTGCTCTGCTTAGATATAAAAAGGTGAGCTTTTAGGAGTCTGCATGATCCTTGGTCAAGTCTTCCTCTGCTTGTTGTTCTTCTATTGTTCTTCCCACTGAGCCACCTGCTTGTTAATTAGTTTCCATAATGGTAATTGAAAATGAGTCAGCATAGCATGGTGAAGCAAGACAGAATGGTTTGAGTATTCTGGATAAAAATAAGGGGAAGATACAGCAGAAAACTAGAAGTTCTCATTTATGGGCAAAATGTGTAGTACTAGTTGAATGAAAAAGCTTCTAGTCACATTCATGGAAGCAAAGAGAATGTATACTGTTATGGGTTTATGAAATTAAGCTATTATAAATAATCCATTTAAAAGCTTCATCCATACATGCAAAGAAGTCATACTTGCTCTCAACTGAGTACAGCTTTGAATTTATTGATGTAAAGCAGGCAAAATTCTAAATCACATTATATCAAAAGTACTACAAATGTCATTCTTAAATTTGTGTAGCAATGGATCACAAACTACGTGCTTCATAAACAGCCAGCGGATTTCTCAGGCTTTTCTCAGGCCCTAATAAGACTTGTTTATATTCCTTGAGTAAAAAGGTATCCCTCTAAAGTCATTGCTTGAAATGCACTGATTAAAAATAAGAGTAAAAATCTAGTATAACTTTAGCACAGAGTGAGCCAATCAATCACGGTCATGGCTGGACAGATAAAGCAGTGATGAAGCTGAAGAACAGGGAACTCTGTCCGCAGGATTCAAAAGGCTGCAGGCAAGGATGCAATACCCTTATCTGGTTTCACAAATTATCGCTGATTTAAAAGTAAACTATTTTTTCCTCAAGTGAGGGCTAGGGGAAGAAGGGTGGCAGCAAGGCATGTCCATGTCTTATTCCTCTACGCAGGAACTCCAGGGGCAGTGCAGGGGCAGCTATGAAAGTCAAAAGGAAACTGTATGTGGGATGGGGCTGCTGTGGGACATGGGGAAGGGCCTGAGCTGGATGGGAAGGAGAGGCAGGCATGTGTGTGTCTAGGAGAGCTTGCAGATATGATACCAAAGCCAGAGCTTGGGCAGTTGAAGAGTGTGGTACTTCTCTTTGAGAAGAAGAGGAGGCATTAGTTCAGTTTTGGTTTGAAATATCATCTTTCCCTTCACTAGGGATTTCTGGATTACTGTTGCAAGACAATCCATTAGCTCAGCTATGCTGCAGGAATCCAGAGGCACCAGAACTTCACAGAGGTACATGGCTCGTATTGTGCCTCATTTGCAGCACCAAAGCTCGTCACATCACTTGTGCTGGCACAAAGCTTTGTGTCAGTTCCCCTTAGCTCTCTTTCTATGGTGGAAGCTCCCTTCCAGTCTTCACCTCCTCTGAGATACCTCTATAAAGTGTGTGCTTTAACATTGGTTTCAAACTCTGCTTTGCTAACATGCAGGGACTTGTGCTATTGAGATGGTAGTAAGGCCTGACTTCCCAAAAGCTCAGATAACCACAAAGACACCAGTCCAAACTACCATTCAGAGATGGTACTGTTTTAGTTGAAATCCAGGCTGCTGCTTTTTTTCTGAAAGATTTATAGGTGCCAAGCAAGTACCTGTGTTAGAATAGTTGCCGTCAGCTATTATCCCTCTCGTCTGGTTTCATTCACATAGTAATTTCAGAAAGCTCTGAGTCACTATACTGAAAAGAAAAAGTTTAACAATTTATGAGAGGGAGTTTAAAAACAAGTACCTGGAAAGAGATCCTGAATGCAGACAAGGCAAGATCTGTAATGCCAGAGTCTGTGACCCATGCCTGAATGGACTGGAAGCTTGATATGGAATTCAATTTATGCCTTGTGACCCACACCTGAATGGACTGGAAGCTTGATATGGAATTCAATTTATGCCTGTATTGGCTCTGGCCCCATACTTTCCTGTTAGCTAGCTTAAAAGGCCCATTTGAATTACCAGAGCAGCTTACTGATTATTTAACATATTAACAAAGTAACAAGTTGGGCCAATGAATGATTGAAACCCAGGCACTGTTACTGTACTGTATATAATCAGGGTCAGAGGGAACTTTCAGAAAAATATACCAGAAAAGCAGTGTCCCAGGATGCTTCAGAAAGCTGTGCATTATCAGCAGGTTATCTTCTTCCCTTGTGAAATCATCTAAGATACAACCTCCTGAAACGCAACAGCTGTATATTTTTTTTTTAAGGAAATTGTCACCAGATCTCTGACTCATAGGGTACTCTTACCTACTCTGAATTTCTAGCACAGTTTACAGCACAGCACCCCTCCACTCCCTGCACCCAGACTTTGATGACTGGTAAGCTTATTGCTATTTCAGCTGAAGCACTGAGGAAAGACTTAGGCCACTGAATGAACGGCTGCTGCCTTCCTAATAAGTCGCTCCGTCATTGGTGAATTTGGTCTCATCACATCACGTTCTCTCAGGAGGCACCTGAGAAAGGAGAAGAGGTAGGAGAGAAACGGGAACGTCATGAGTACAACATCATTTTTCCTGTGAGATCACCACCAGTATCCTTGTAAGAGGAGGAAAACAGTACGTAAAGACCTGCTCTTGACGTGCAGGTTTCCCTTACTGGAAACATTTGGCCTTGGCAGTAAGTTTAGGCAGAACAGCGTTGTTTTCAGTCCTGACAGGGACTGAAAATGAGCACCCAGAGATCAGAGTGCATAGAAGAATCATTTTGATGTTGTATCTAATTTTTATGTTTCAAAGAGGCCTCAGGAGGGGAACAGGCAAGGCTTCATGCTGTCTTAGGATCCATTCTTTTAAGTGCAGAGGCAATACATTTCAACAGAACTCAATATGGGTGAATAAGCAACATTTATGATTTCTACCAAACGAGGCTCTTGTGATTTGTACTAAGGCAAGCTCGCATATCACACTCTGCAAATCTTATTTCCCAACAAAGCAGATGTCATCATTAGGACAGATTTGCTTTTCAGAACTTCACAGAAGTTTAGCAGTCCATCAAGTACACTGATGAACAGGCAGAAGGCCACATTTTAAGACAGAACCATTTGAAAATCAACTGCCCTTGAACAAATACAGATCATTCATCCAGACCACAAGAGTGTACTTTTGGAATTGGAAGCTATTGTACTTTTTATCCTAGTTAAATGTTGCCACATTTAACACAACTGCTTGCATATAATTTTAGCCATAACTTACTGGTTTTAGTATACTTGCTGCTACTTACTCTTAGTAACAGTACTACTTCCACAAATATTTATCAGGAAAAATACTCACCTTGCAAGATTTTGTTTGGCTTGTGATTTAGAATTTAAAGCAGCATGAATCAATAACTGGCTGAAAACATCTCTCTGAAAAAAGAAGTCAGCAAAAATACAAAGTAATAAGTAACTTATTAAGTATTGCTGGTTACAATGTCTTGTTTACCAAATTATTAAAACCATTGAGGAAGGAAACATATTGACAAGAAAAATTAAATAGCCAACACTGCTAATAAGTGTTTGCAAACAGGATTCAGTCAAAAGCACAGTTTAACTTTTCACTTTCTAAGAAAGAAGGGTTGTTAATACTGTAAGTGCCTAATGAAGGCTACTGAGAGAGGATTAAGTTGCATCAAAAAGTCTTTTATTGATCTCCTTTACCTGAGCATTACTGCCTCCTAGTTGGATTAGTTGATAACGGATCGGGTACAGGAGGTCTACAGCTTTGTCACAATTTCCATTTTCAAACTCTACAAAAGCCTGGCACAGTGGCAACCCCAAACTAGGAGCCAGGGAAAGCTCATGGTCTTCACAAGGTGCTCTGTAGAATGAGAAAGTGGTTAACTCCCGTAAGAAGTCAAATTATAAATACGCATATTTCAGTCCCAGTCTGTCACTGCCTGCAGACAGAATTTTGTTTTTTTTACCGTACAAAGCCTGATGTTTCAGGTACTTTATTTAGATAATATCCTTTGGTGTGGTTATGTTACTTTCACCTTTTTGTTACCCATCAGTCAATCAGTTTTCATTCTTCTGAACATATCCACAAAAGGCACAAGCCCAACCCCTCCTGCCAGTTTGGGCTAGAAAAGTGAGAAAACTGCACAGTTTCTCTTCTGATGATCTCACCAGAACATCCTACTGCTAGTTCTTTGACTGTCCTTATCTCTGCCAAAAGTGGCAATCAGTCTCTTGCAAACAGCTTCAAACAACAATCTTGCAAAACAGCTCGCCACACAGCACAGTGCCTCAACCATCTTTGTAATATAAACTGCATTCCCATGGACAGCTCTGAAAGTCTGCTCTTTTATTCTAACTGTGACAGACTGCTTTTAGGCCCACAAACAGCAATGGATTTTAGCTAGCTCTTAAGTTATTTTTCTTTTCTTTTTTAGTGCTTGTATCCTAACCCATCTAAGAGTGGAAGAGGCTTATAGCATGACAATATGCCTGCAGAAGAACGTATACATTCTAGCAGGCATCCTTGCCAATATTAAAAAAAAAAAAAAAAAAAAAAAAAAGTAAAAGTGCAAGTAACCAAACTGTAGCTCTTTGGTCTACAGGAAATACCTGCACGGGACAATGTGGAATTGTGTTTTTCCACTGCTACAGAAGAAGCTGACAGTGATGGGGCCTTTGGGGAAGTGCCATTTCAGTGCCAAAAGGGTGGTTGGCAATAGCAGGAGAGGAAGGCTTTCTACCCCAAGTAATAAAAATTATTCCTGAGAATACAGAGCACAGTTTGATGCTATAAATTCCATCTGTATTTTTCTGTAAATTTTCCAATTAAATCTTTAACATTGAGGAACCTTAGTCACTGACTTCTGTTTTGAGTGCTTGCAACAACAGCCAAGAGTCACACTCCCACACTAGTACCTTAAATTTACCAAAGACAGACCATATTCTGTGCTCTCCTTCTTGAGTCAGTATTACAAATTTCCCATTTCTTCCACTAGGTCAATGTTGATTTTTCAGTATGCAGCGTTGCCCTATGTGTTTGTTTAAGGAATGATAAAATATGGCATCCTGGAGAATTAGAAGTGCACAACAGATGTGCATTTTAAGTAAGTAGTTTGAGATAGTTAATGATAAAAACCATGAAACAATTCTTCATTTAAACATTTGTTCCAGCTCTCTGAGATATTGCAGAGATGGAAGACTGATTTTTTTTTTTTTCCCTTTCTCTTGCAACTGATCTGAAGTACGGATTCATGAAGAACAACGTATCTTGTATCTCTTGCATGAACTAACATTTCTGTCCATGAAAATAAGCATGTGATACCAACCACCAGAGAGCGCCATGGAATACTTCACAAAAAAAATTCTTGTCAACTTCACATTGCAAAGGCTAGGGAAAAATTTCAATGAAAAGCCAAGAATGACTATTGTTTGTGCCAAAGGTTTATGACTGCTTTTTTAACAGATACAAAATGCATCTTGGGTATCATTTAGCTATTACATATTTGTGATACACATAAATTAAGCCATTAATCCAATCATTAATGTAATCCCTTCATCTCACAGTATTTTCTCAAATAATAAAATTAAAGTTTGTAATACTTCAAACTACAGCTAAAAATGTACAGCTGTATTACTACAAAAGGCTGAACACATAGGCAAAAGGAAGCACTGGGTGAAAGGATAAGTACCATATGTTTATTAAAGCTTCCCTGAAGTGGTGTGCATGTGCAGTTTTATATACTTTATATATACTTATATATATTTACATACTTATATAAAAGATATTTGCCTTTTCCTACTTTAGTCAAATCTGACATGCTTAGGCTTGACTTGACAGTTTTTTATTTTCTTAAGTATTCTTAAAAATTACATTTATTTTTCATTATTTTTGATTGATAGGTATTATAGTCAGGAACAGTGACAATTTCAGGTTCTCCTTCCTTCTCTTTTAAGGCAAGGAAAGCAACAGATGCTGGAACAGAGTTAAAACAGGGTGTGGGAGGGCAAGAAATTGCATTTAAAGCATCTATATATCAACCCCTTCAAAAAATCAAGGCAATTTACAGTCATTTAATACATAAGGGAACACCAAAAAACATTATTTAGATAAAATACTTAAATATTCAAATTTGTCAAATAGTTTAATTTGAAAGCAAAATATTCTCTATTATTACTTTAGCAGTACTTGAAATTCAATTTCCTGCAGCGGTACTTCACAACACATCAAAGAGTAGCTGTTAGAATATCACTACCAACTAATGCTCTATTATTAAAGAACCTTTTAAACCAGAGCAAAAAAGAACTACCATAGATAGCTGACATATATTGTAGAATGCCCTCACTAATATACAGGTGAAGTACTTTATTCATTGTACGTAACATAGCTTAGCGTGAACCCATTAAAAGGAAATATACAGCAACTATTCAGTTAGTGTCCATGACCTCAAACATAAGAGATTTCTGCTTAACAAGATCAGAAACCACTCTAGACATTAACTCAAAAAATAAATAGAGATCTCCTAACTGGAGATTGGCCTACTTAAACCAGACATGTCCCAGTGACGTGCTAAAGCAGAGAGGAGCGTGTTGTAGTGCCTCGGCAAGCCAGAGACATTATTGCCTTGAAGTTCAGAGGACAAAATATTTATTGAATGCAATACTTTAATTCACTTGCTTACTTGGCAGCTTCCTGAAGAGTTGTTAAAAGCTCATCAGTAGTTTTGTGGTCTTTGGCTCCAAGTGAGGACATCAAGATGTGTGCATCATTGAACAGAAGAATGTGATCTTTGGTGTGCTTCTTTGTAAGCTTGAGAACATTGCTCCACCTGTCTCCAAGCTTTACACCTAAGAGTAAAAAATATTTTTCTCAATAAAAATAGCACATGCAAAAGCATGACTTTGCAATATACTTTCAGTCACCCAGCATAAACAGCATTTCTACTAAACTCAAGAAAACATTCCCTGATATGGCAAAATTTATACAGTAATGCACAGCTGCAGCCTGCCGTATTTGGGCAAAGAGTTTATTGACTGTCAGTAATTCATCATCAACATTCTAGATTGCATTATGTGAGGTTCTGGCTTTATTATGAGATTGCTCATGTCTTCTTGGAGATGATGCTCACAATGAGCCATCTGTAGCAATCAAAAAACAGAGTGATAAGATTGATTTCATAAACAAACACAATGCATCATTAGTGTTTTAGCAGAATACCGTGAAAATAATGTCCATCCATCTTCCCCCCACTTCATGAACTCTAAACACTAGCTTAAAAAAGTTACGGAAAAATGCCACTGAGTTAGCAGAGTACACAAAAGCCAGAGGCTAATAGATGTGTACTAGCTATTTCAATCAGTATCAAAATAGAAAGTTAAGAATCTAACTTGAAATTTACTTCAAGGAAGCTCTACAGCTTTTTAGAGGCTTATGTACTTGATTGTTCAGCCTCAAATCACCAGGGACAATAGAAGTGAATTTGTCAAAAAAGAAATATGTGACCCATGCAAGCTTGAGCTGAATGAAATACCATACTGGCATGGAAAAAAACAAAAGGCCTTGGGAAGAAGAAAGGTTATGGACTTTATTATGAATTTCACATTGAGGCTTTTCTCAAGAGCAAAATTTTCTTCTGTAACAGAAGATTTCTTCTGTAACACTGACCAAACTTGCTCTGTAAGTATATTTAAATACTTCTCCAACATGCAAGGCAGGGGAAGGGGGGAGGCAAAAAGAAAACTGTTCCCTTTACAGTTTTAAAAAAAGAATGGCAGGTGGATATCCTACCTTCCAGATGAAGTCTGTACAGCATCGAACAGTTGTCTACTACATCCAGCATGCTTCCACTTGACAGACACCGGGGAGCAATCTGTAATCACACGTATTCATACGCTGCCCAACGGATGTGCTACTGGGAACTTATTCAGATAATCAAGCTTATTTTCACAGTACAGAATTAATTTTATCTCTTTTTTTCATTCAAAATACCTGTTTTGCAATAGCCCTAATTGCATCTTTCCTCAACACAGCAATTTCCAATGACTAACACTTATATTGCTTCATTTGTGGTGTTTTTCCTGTTTTAAAGTTAAACTCAGTAAGTTATGGAAAGTCACCAAGGTTGGTTTTTTTTTTTTTTTTCCAAAACAGTGCCATAAATATTACTTAATTTTGCCAAGTTTAGTAGATAGGAGTCTGCCCAGTAGCTTTCTTAATGCTTGCATTATTTTTATAATCCTTGCAAAGATATGTTATCTTATCTAATTTGATATTGCTTATTTACAGAGATTGTTTTGAAATCCAGACAGTAAAGAACTATAATAAATTAACTAGGAATGAAAAGACATGCTTCTGTTGATTTAGTACCTAACATGCAAAATCAGTTCTTTGTAAAGGTAACTTGACTTTATCAGAAAATTATTTTACATCCTTTTAAAAAGCATGAAAGAAACATGGACAGAATGGACAACAGGACCAACAGTGCTATTGTAGCTCTTTCAAGCACATGTGTAAGAAACACTTGAACTATATAACACGGAAGTCTTTTGGGCATCTTACCCAAAACTGTTGAGAAACAGTTTCCCTAAAAAACTGTAATAGATGTAAACAATATATATACATATATGGCACACTATGATAGGTTTCGATCTCGTACAGAACGAAGAAAGCATGTATCATGGTCTTAAGCACGTTCTCAGTAAAGAAAAAAAGGCCCCTACTCACATGATTGTCATAAATTGTCAAGGCAGCCTCATATTCACCCTGTAAAAGCAAACGAGGACTACATGATTAACATTCAGATACAGTAACCAAAAGTGAATGGTAGTAACCGAAGATATACGTACAATTAATAGACGTCATAATACTACTTCGCAATTGCTTCATGACTTAATCAAAACAAACCAAGTCAAAGAAACCTTGAGATATTAAAAGAAAGAATGGAGTTCAAGATAAACCAGGATTTTCTAAGCAAAATAATCAGTATGTTTAGGTTTCATTTAATAATAGGTACCAATACTGGTATAAGTTATGCATGAAGGAGAAAGACAAGGTATTACCTCTCATTCTAATGTTCCTTTCAGGGATTTTTGCAAAAATTAGTGCATCCCACGGTGTATGCAAAGAGGTAGGAAGAAAAATAATTTTAAGCAGGCTACAAAAGAGTTGTATAGATAGAAGGTGGCAAAATAAACAAGCTGTTAAGACTACTATCGAGAATTACACTCATTCTATGTTAATAATACTGAAGACAAGCAAGTTACTCTGTTTTCTGACCAAAGTACACTGCCTTCTCAATGATGTCACATTTGTCTCCCTGTTGAACTGAACCCCACAAGGGCTAAGCATTATTAAATCCAAGGAGATTCTGCATTGCAACCTGACAGGTTGGGTAAAATTGCAACCATTTTTTAAAGGGTTTCAATAATAAGAATTAGTAACATTAATAATTAATAACATTGGTGACCAAATTTAGAGCTTACTGCCTTTTTCTTTTAGTCAGCAAATTTTTGGGCCAGCAAATGAGTATTGAATTTGAAGATAATTTTGTCTAATTTTCATCTGAAAATTAGAGATCCAAGTTTATCTTTCTATCAAATAACTTTGCCAAGTGTAATTAGTGAGACTATTTGATCTTCAGACATACAATAATCTCACAGCAATTTTTCAACATTCTAACAAAGATACTAGAACTTTGACCAACGTAATCAAATCTTCTCAAAATAACTGTAATACAGGACTAGCTTGTAAAAATGGCATTGTGCTATTTTATAAAAACATCCCTTTAAATAACTGAAAAAAACCCTACAAGTGTTCGGTCTGCCTTTTAAATAGCATTAGGTGAATGATCTATCTGCACCATAAAACACCTATATGAAAATATCTCATACCTTTTCAATGAAGTATAAAGCCCAGTGCCAGTAATTATGGCAAGCAAGCATATCACTGTTCTGGGGGGTGGGGAAAAAAAAAAAAAAAAAAAAAGAAAATATTATTTACAAAATAACTTCCCATGTAAACTTATGTAGTTAGATTTCTCTTTCCTTTTTCAGCAAAACTGATTATTTCATGAGACAGAAGATAAAAGAACTTTAAATCAGCTGGCCAGGATACCTTCTCATTTGATACATTTGTCCTTGCAGCTATTCAGGGAGACACCTCAAAAACAAGGTTTTCCCCCACATCATTTTCCAGAGAAGAATTTAACTTGGATGTCTCAGAATTCACCTTTCTGCAGCACTTCTTTTTTCTTAGGAAAATAACCCCACATCTATAAGAAGAGTAAGATTTGTCTCATCTGAAATTTAGGCGTCTTGCCTAAAGTAACCTGGATAGATCATGGAGAGAGATACCCACCTTATGAGGGCCATTCATCCCACCCATCTAGACACCTATCTCAGACAGAGAGGAATCACTTCTTAAACATACGTTTTACTACGGACTACAGAAGCTGCACTAGATACCAAACACACTGGCAGTTCATCAGATGAGATGAGTATTTGCTGGACTGTACCAACTTTGTACTGTCACTTTCAGCAGGCACCAGAACTTCAAATACTCTTCCCTAGCCTGCACTTCAAGACAATGTCATTGCGGTTCATTTCTGTGAGTGCATTGAGAATAGACAAACAGGAATATAATTCCATAATCCTGTGGTGAAAATTAAAATACCAGAAAGGTTCTCCCCTCTCCTCCCGTTCTCTCCCAGTGCTGTAGTTAAACTTAATGTTCTCACAAGTGGAAAAAGCGTCTTCATTTTCATGGTGACAACAGTAACACCCACTTTCAGGAAGCACAAAGGTTCCCAGTGAATGTCAAAGCTTTATGGTGCTAAGATAAACATTCTGGTAATCTTTACTTTTTAATATTAAATCACAAACCAAACCTGAGCAACCGAAGTAGTTAAGTGCTTGGCATAAACCTGATAATACCAAGTTTAATATCATACTACCATTCCAAATGTCATACAAACAAGAACATGGGGTTACCACACTAAATAAAACAAAACCTTTTTACTGCTGCCGATTTTGAGATTAAATTGCTAAAGGAGAAGTGGGCTTCTAGGTAACTAAAATAAACAAAAGCAGGCTATGGGAACTCACCACAACAGCTCAGGAGAAAAACCATTGCCATTTAATAACAAACAGCACTGCCAGAGAGGTCCCCTCTGGTAAGATAATTCTTCCCCTTTTGATTTTGTGCTGAAATATACATAAAAACCAAAAGGCATCTGATTTTTTTGGGGGGTGGAGGAACAAACAAAATAAAGTACTCTGTAAAGAAAACCTGTACAAAATCTTTGCCCCTTTTATTGGGAGGGAGGAAGATGAATTAAAAGCAACAGAAGGAGCCTGAATACTGTGGCAGTACAAATAGAGATCCTGGTCATTAAAGGAAAATAAATAAAAATTTCAAATCACCAGGCCAAATACAAGTAATTTTACTAAAGCCCTTAGAGAGACCTGCTTTTTTGCATGCGCTTACAGTTTAATGCTCTGTGTTCATGATGTTTAAGATGAAAAATACTGCACAAAAGAAGTGATTATACACATTATCATTATGACAATGTCAGCTGTTACAAATCTTAACTATACTGGGTCAGGCTTGAAGGTACATTAGACAATTCTACTTACTAATCTAGCACTTTATTTGGATAAAGGGTACAAATCACAGAGGCATGCAACTATTTTAAGAAACAGAGTTAAAAAATCGATCCAAAAGTCACTGATGGGAGGTTTTTTTAAAGTGTCACCCAAACTGTAAGTCCCCTGCATCATTGTTTCATTAAAACTAATATATTAAAGGACAAAACGCTTTCTGGGAAATGACAGATATGAACCTCAAGCAAGGGTTTTCTGCCTGCACTTCCAAGCTTGATATCTGAATGCTTAACTTAGAAAGTGCAAAATAAACAGTCCTTCTAGTCTCATTATCCAGCCCTGCTCTTTGGGTGAGGTGGAATGGTCAGTCTAAAATAGACTCTTGTGGGTTCTAACAAATTCAAACCTCACAGCCTTCTGCTCTGAATATAACATACTTAATCATTGGGAAAACCCATGCTGTCCAACACAAATAAAAATTAAGTTCCACTTACAGCAAAGGACCGTATAACAGACTAATTAACCTGTTCAATACTCTGAGAGATACTCGAATATGTTGGATATATAAAGTAACTTCAGTACACTAGAAAAGAGACAAAAGCATAATTTCTCTTTTCCTTACAGTTGACCTTTAAAAATCCTTCCCCAGCCAGAAGCAAACAAATATTTTATAAGTCTTCTAAAACATTTGATTTGACTGTGTCATTTCACACCTCATCTTAGGTTCCCATGAAGAGAATTAGCCAGGTTCATCAACTCTCAGTGCTCATCTCAGTCTAAGCAAAAAGCTTGTGAAACTATCAGCAGTCACTTTACTTTTACAACCACTCAATAAATCACATATATATAAATCACATATCAATAAATCACAATTTTCACATCTGACGTTTCGCCTGTCTGCAACGGCCATGTCTTTATGAGATGTAAAATACCTAATCAGCTCCACCAGGAAAAAGAAACTGCATGCACACATACAAATCACACACTTGTTGAAAAGCAGTATTTATTACAATATTCCCAGCTAAAATAAGGCAGTGTGAGAGGACAGATTTTGTGTGAATCCTGGCCTACTGACACCTTTGTAATCTCAGCAGTCGTAGTAACGATGACTTATGAGGGACACATACTGTGGACCACTTTTAATATCCAATATTTTCCTGCCTCATGCTTCAAAAGTAGCATGGACAGTAACAGCACCTCAGGTGATGGTTTCTTCTACTATGTAAACTCTGCATTGCTTGTAACATATCTGCAGATAGGAAGGAACTGCATGCAGAGGAATCAAGAACTTGGCTCAAGGAGATAAAGAGGACCTAGAAAGAGCTTTTTCAGACATGCTACAAGAATGTTTACCTTCCAGTTGGTTTCCGTTTCCTTCATAAATTCTAACCCTTTCTTCACCTCTGCTTTCATTTCATTTACGTGAGCTATAGTATGAACAGACCATGCATCTGTCTGATTTATAGCCAAAGCCTATGAGTGAAAAAAGGGAAAACGTGATGAAGCTTACAAACTTGCAAATAACAATATTTACCACTGCTGATACAGAAGCAAAAGACTACTTTTTACTTGCTGCATGTTAAGTACATCTCTGTACCACTCCAACTAACCACAGCCAGGAAGTTTGATTTGGACAGAAAAGGAAGAAAATGTTTATTGGCTGACATCACTTCCCACCTTCTACTGCATAAAGATGAACACCTGCAAAACACTTTAAAATGCAGGCTTTGATGAAGATTATCAATGACATTTTCTTTCACAGACATGCATCAATATCAGCAATGAAAGAATTGCATGCACAGGCACAATATATTCCAGGACATAGTGCCTTGCAGGTAATCATTTCTTCTTCAAGAACATGGCCAGCTCTTGAGTATTCAGCAAATTCCTCTTTCTTGCTCCAACAACTCCCACTAGCTTTTAGGCGTTTTGTGAGGTTAGTCACTAACCTAGTAAATGTTAAATGTTAATATTTAGTGTTTGTTGTCACTTTCAGCAATTTGATGTAACAGAAGTTTGGCAAAAACACCCATTAGAGATTAATTGTATCCAAGACTCCTGGACGACAGGGATAATCCTAAGGACTGGAGAAAGTCAAGTATAATTACTATCTTCATAAGAAGGAAACAGGTCAGCTAATATGGATCCCCAGGAACATTGTACAGTTAATTGTTCAATAATCCAGGAACAGGCTTCTGGGAACAAAGGGAGGAGGAAACTAAACAGGATGGATTGTCAAGAGCAGATTACATCACACCAATCCAACATTCTTTCGCAGCAGTAAACAGCCAATTATACACGGGGGAAACAGCAGATGGGATAATATATGGATTTTATAGGGGTGTTCTGAGACCATCTGACAAGGCATGCTCATAAGCAATTGAAGGAGATACAGTCAAGATGAAACTGCCATGGTATGGCATAGATGTGGAAATCCTTCTAAGGAATAGTTATCAATAGTTTCTTATGAAAGTCTGTGAACATTTCCATGCTGAGCTTTATCTCTTTGCTACTACTAACAACTGGGGTGATGGAAAGAGTCAGTTCATGGCATTCGTGCAAACCACCCCCTACAGATAGGGACCATGTTTAAGAATTCTAAAACTTTTTAGCACCAACAGCAGGCAGTTTACCTCACGGGCAAGCTCCTCAGCACGATCGAAAAAGTTTGTTTCCATGAGTCCAAAAGAGTAGTAGCCCTTCACATAGCTAAACAAAAGGGGAAAAAACAGCACGTCATCCATTTAGAACTAGATTTAATCTAGGACTGAAAAACATATTAGAAATAGCATTTAACTCAAAACAGTCCTTACAGTGCAAGTTACAATGAGGGTTCAAGTTTGCAGAATACAAGTTCTTAGAGGAAATGAGAGGCCTGAGACACCAGCATGGGAAACAAGATGCACATCACCAGGGTTTTGAGAACTGACATTTACATCTTTGGGTAAGCTGGAACTAAGAGCTGCACAGAACAATCTGCTGATCTCCATTACAGTTGCAAGATGCAGAATCTGAAGGTTGGAAGCAAGACAGTGCTGTCACCAAAGTTATCTGAGCGTCTTGAAGGCAACACAAGTGTAGCCTTCTGCACTTTCTGCAGTGCCCACAAAACCACAGGAGAGTACTTTTATATGAAGTGGCCCTTTAAAACTGGTTGTAAAGCATCCCCACTAAGACATAAAGGTCCAAAGTAAAGGGAAATTAGGGATGTTATATGCTCTTACGCACATAGTTGATGCAGTCATTTTAAGTAGTATTTAACTGCTGTTGTACTTGCAGATTCATAAATTGCAAAATACCACAGGATATGTTTCTGCTTCTCAAAATATCTGCTGGGGTTTTGGTTTTAAAATCCTAAGGCAAAGGAACTACTAAAACATGTGGGGTATGTTGCAACTGATTTATTTCATGGATTGAGATGAATAAAAGTTGATTTTTTTTTTTTTTTTGCCAACGTATCAATTCAAGTATAACTCTACACGCCTGTAAGTTTGAGGACAAGGGGTACTTGCCAGGTTTTTATATTTCAAGAAATGCTTGGCTTACGGGTGTTTACTGTTGCTTTAGAATTAAGTGGACAACAACCTGCACTTTTGTAGCATTGTGACTAGAAAAATTTATAAAAATGCAGTCAGAACTGCTAAGTTGTCTTACTTCCCCAACAAATGAAACCAGCATATTGTAGTTAAAAAGAACTAAGGGGTTTAGATTTTTCTGAGTTGAGGTAACACAGCTGGAAAAATGAGACTCCTGACACTACCCTCTGTGCCATGAGATTGTGGCGTACCTAAGTTAGCTTCACTATTATGTTAGCATTCAGTCTGTATTCTCTGCACTGTTTGTGGAAGAAAAAAAGGAGACAAGGTTGTGCTGGCTATGGAGGTACAGTGCATTGGTGTACAGCACCATTCATAAAACATTCAGAAAGTTATGGTTGCCTGTGGATTGTCTATTCACCTATCTCTAAATGTTAAATGTATGTCTTGACTTATAATTTAATGTTAATTTTTACATAAAGTTAAAAGATTTCAAATAATTTAGCAGGTCTTAAAAATAATCTTTTAAATTATCCCAAGTTAGTTTTTATTAACAATTCACTTGTCAATAGATTCAGACTATCCTGAATTAACTTTGGGAAACTGAAACTTTCAGGACTGAACTAAAGAAATTTTTAAAAATTCTACCTTCCTGTCAGTCTTTGCTGCACCAGCTGTTATGGTATATCCCTAAGTTTTATTTCACAACTACATTTTGGTATTCCAAGTTACAACTCCTTTCTTCCTTCCACTGATGTGCTCTATCACCCACAACGTGAGCCCCAAGTAAAAAACTGGACCCATAAAAGCCTGAAGGAGTTTTGCCACCGCCCTCAGTGAGGGCATGGTTTTATCTTGTGTGTTACATGCCATGTGCTATATTTGACAGCAAAATTTACTAACTAAGCCACAGCTCACTTAAGAAAAAATCCTCAACAACAGGGTCAACAGGGATACAGGAAAGATGTTCTAGCTGTGGTCAGGTTTGATTCACTGCTAAGCCCTTGATTTTGTCTACATGTCTGTTTCCAACAGATCCTGTTATTCAGATGTGTCCAAACTTAAAAATCACAGAGTATGTGCACACCAGATAAAAAGCAATTTTCAAAATGAAGCATGACCCACCTGCTTAGTGGTATATCAGGTGTCCAGAAAGGATAAACCCGGGCAACAGAATCTCGCATCTGTATATGATATCCGAGGTAGAAATAAGTGTCCTGGGAAAATTTGAGGGCTAGCAAGTCAGTTGGGTAGCTTTGCAGAATCTGTTCCCATAGATCACAAGCTTTTGGAAGCCGGCTAGAAGTAGAAAATTATTTTGATTGCTGACAGAAGGCACACTTACCTGCCTCTACTGTTAGTTCTAGACTCATGCTATTCTGAAAAATAGAAAATTCAACATCAAATGATGTTTTCCTTTTTCCTTGAAGGAATTTCTTAGTCTTTTTTAAAGTAATGGCATTATCTTCACTGAGCACCTTTTGGGAAATCTTTTGAAAGAAATGTCCTTGGGTTACAACAAGTCACTGTAACACACAAGGAAAATGAAACAAGCTTACACCATATATCTAAAGATTTTCCTACAGGGTTGAACAGTTTTTACAGAGACCTACCATAATTAATCTAACTTCACATGCGCAAAGACACCTTCCCTCTCCTCTAGTGGGAATCAAACCCACACTAACAGGGCTTCAGTAGCTTCCTCTTTACTTTTGCTAAGAAGTATGTGAGGTAAATCCATGCTCACCTTTTTGTTTGACAAACAAATAACAGAAGTGAATCATTAGCCCATACTTTCTGCAGTGCACATAAATTCATCATATTGAATGGAATGGTGAGCCTCTACAGCACTTCTGACACCCTGCTATCTCCCTGTTTTACAGAGGAAATAGGTTTTGACACAGGGAGGCAACAGAGAAAAGAAAAGCCTGTTTGTAGCTTTGCTTCTGTGGATCCACGTCTGTGTTATATTGGACCTCACTGTAGTCAAATACTTAGTTTCCTAGTTCTAAACCATATATTCCACTGATGGATCTATGACAGGTTTAAAACATGGAGTGCTTAATGATACAAAGCGGTGGCAATAGGGCACTTCCCCTCCTATGGTGCTGCTCACTAACTAGTCATGGAGCTTCCAGTTTGGAGAGATAAATTCAAGAACAACCACTGACATCTCATCCTGATCCTTTGCTAAATGTCAGCTAACGTCAGGCAACACTACTACCAACTATCGCTTCCACCTGTGGTAGCTAAAACTCTTCACAGTCCTTTAAATGGGATGACAGTGGACTCACCCACTGGCAAACATGTCCAACGCTGATACATGAAGCCTCTCCCGCTCAGTTAGTGGCTGTGATTTTGAAAGCATCATCATTGTTCTCATCGCACTGTCCAGCTCTTTGTTGAGCCGCACTGAACTTCCAGTGCCAATCAGCTCCAAACCATTAGCAATGACATGTCCCATTGCTACAGAAAACAGCACATTACAGGTTGAGCTGTACAGCATTACATTCATTACTATATAAACACAAGGGGGAGTTGTTTATTTTAAACAAGACTGACTTGTAGTCACAGGGGTCCAGAAAGTCTCATAAGCCTGAAGTTCTTAGAGGCTTTTCATGACAGCCAGTTAAAAAGAATTGAAAAGAGAAGAAAAAACCCCACACAAAACCATCCCAGCCTGCTCTAGATTCTGAAGAAGTTTTACAGAATTCTATAAGCCACCATCTTCCCCTTGCATAAACAAAGTAAGTTAAACACCAAGACACCAAGTATCATCCAGCACTTTCCATGCTGAGAATTAAAGGTCGTACGCACTAAAATTTGGATCTGCAGCTTTTAACTTGGAGAGACATCCCTCAATACCTCCAAGGCTCTCATTATTGGTCCAGGTTGCATACTGTAAGAGAGACAGAGAGGGAGAGGGTCAGAGGAATCCCCAATAATGTTGGGCTTCTTTTTGTTCTCCCAGGCATTTAAAATTCAAAAGTAACCAAGGCAAATGACTAAAAGACAAACATTGCATTCAGATAGGGTTAGCGTAGTAGGAAAACAGAAAAACTGTTTTCTTTAAGATAGTTTAGCCTCCAGCAGAGCTAATAACCCTGGATTTCTATGTGGTTTATGTCAACTGGTTGATTCTCCAGTGTCAAGTAGGATGAGCATGCTGGCTGAGGTCTTCCCCACAGCTGCAGCATCCGGCATAGCCCTCTGCTGCAAAGGTTTTCTGCTGCCTACTAACAGCTGAACTCCTGTGGCAGCCTGATTTGAGGCTCTCCCAGCTGCTAAGAAATTTAAGTATCAACTACAGCAAAGACTGTTGCATGCACCAGTCCCTTCAAATCACATTTTCTTACACTTTTCAGTCATACCTGCGTCAGTGCAGCATCAAATAGTTTACAGGCTTCATTGCTAGTCGTAGACAGGACAAGTCCAGCATCCTGCCAGGCCTGCACAACAAACAAATACAAACCTGCTCATTTTAAGCACTCATTTTCCAGACTATGCCAACAGATTTTCAAATTGATAGTGTTCTGATATTTTTCATCAGCTATGCTTTTTTTTTAAAAAAAAGGAAAAGCTGGAAGGACAATGTGAGCAGACACACAAACCTTTTGTTCAGTGTAGTTACATCTGAAGACTCAATTAGTTGGGGCTAGCAGTGGGAATAAAGCAACAAATTATAAAGTGTAATAGAAGATCTTGATGGCTCACTCACCTCATAATGAGAGACCCATTCTTAATTCATTACAACTCAACTTTTGGCTAGTCCCTCTGCTGCAGACACACCTCATGTGAAGTAGAGACATGGTAAAATAAAACCCTGTTCATTTATAACTGAAATCAATACCTTAAGTAACTTGCAGGCTAAACAGCCTGGCAGAGCAAATCCACCAAGTTGCTGGAGTTAAACCAACAAAGAACTCGGACCACAGATTTGTACACAAGCCTTACAAAAAGGAAGAACACGGGCATTTGATAAAGCTAAAATGCAAAACTTGATCAGGCTGCCATAGTTTCTTAACAAGCTATGTCACACTGACTGAGGTGCTACATCTCCTGGCTAGCTGCTGGAGAATGAAAAGAGTTCATGTGGCAGATATGCAGTTTACTCAATGGTAGAATTAAGCTGCAGCAGCTACAGCACCCTGGTTCATGGCTGTCTCCACGACTGCTCTCTTAAGTAACTCAGGCAACAAAATGAAAAATCCAATCCCTCTTTCAAAATGCTTAACTTATTCATGTGGGTGTCTACAGCAAACAGGCATGTAATCTCTAGTTGCTTGCACGGGATAGCCACACAACGACAAAGCCTGCCATCTCACAAGCTGAGGTGCTTCCCTTGGCAACCTATTCAGATATTTTTAGTAACGTTTGGGTTTATTTCTACTAATCACTCTCCATTCAGTGTTCCTATACTGCACCCATCATTGCCTCCAATATTGTAAGCTTCTCAAGCACAGATTAATCTTCAGCACAAAATATTCATTCTTGTTTAAGCATAAACACATTTGAGGAGCTGCCCCCATCACTTCAGCATCACTTTTATTGCAGTACACAGAAGGTACAGGATAGACATAAAAAAAGACCTGGGGCAAAGCCAATTCAGACTCCTCCTAATGGGGGATTAGTCCTTGCGGAAGCTGCAAGAATTCAGCTTGTCTCGTTTTACACTTCAACGTATTTCCTGATTCTAATGACCCAACTGTCAAAAATTTTAAGTAACCAGGCAAAGACATCTTTGTTAATATATCCTAAAGCTTTCCTACTGCGATTGGATTAAAGGCTCACATTCCAACAGCTCAAGCACTTGAGTGTTCAAATTACAAGCCTGAAAGACTAGACCTGAATATAAAATTACAAATTTTCTTTACAATTCATACTATACCCAGAAATAGCGTAAAGAGAAAAGTTTAGAGGGTAACAAGGTTAGGCCTGCTACTTACAGGCTACCTTTCAAGGTGCCCTGCAAAATAGGCCAGGAACCACTTTCATCACCAGTCATCAAAAACAAGCTCTGTTTGAAGCAGCTCTCTGCCACTGCCCGTTTTGCACAAAAGCTTGAGGTACTTGCCAAGTAGAAAATGTCATCCCATTTTGAGGACATTTGTTAATGCTATGATTCACAGGAATGAAAACATCTGTGTGTAAGCAGTAGAAAAAAGAGCAGAACAAGGGTTAGTAAAAAAGGCCTGCATCCATCACTAAGGACACTGCTGATCTAGTTGAGGTACATACTATTTCTATCCATTCTAGAAAGCCTCTGCTCTGCTAAGGCTACAGCCCGCATAACTCACTCCTTACTGGAAGATTCCCACTCTGGCAACAGGAGGATGGCAGCAAGGCTGCATCACATCATGTATGCCACCACTCTTCCTGTTAGCACAGCAGGACAATGGGCTACAGGGAAGAACCACCCCATAACAGCTGCTGACTCCTAAAAGACATAAAAGATCTGCTCCAAACCTAATGTGTTGCTCTCAAAGGAACCAAAGAGCAACTGGGAGCACAGAAGAGCCAGCACCCTTTGTCCTCTGGGTCGTACACAAGTGGCCCTGCCCAGACTACCTGGGACACTCATGTCTTGGGGCCTGTCTGTGCTTAGGTATCAGACTGTGACTGAGGAAATCCACAAGAGAGGGAATGTGATCAAGTAAAACTTAGCCTGGAGAGTTTGTAAAACAATTATCACCTCCCCTTCCCACAGAGGCTGCCTTTGAGTTCTGCTACACTAATTTCCCACAACCTTCCTCTCTAACTCCAGAAGAGACTCTTCTCTGCGGTGCCTCTCAGAGGAGAGCGCCGTGGCCTTGGCTCTTCTTACTGGTTCTTGGCAAGACCAAAGCCTTGCCCTTTCTCCTGCTTTAAGATGAGAGTTTAGTCACGGGATCTGGTGACTGTTCATTTGTAATTTTTTTCCCTGCTAGAATCCCAGCTGGCTCTGAGAAACCTGCTCTTTGCGTGTTGTTGTTAGCACATCCTCTGTTACTCCTGTGGCAGCTCTCCGGCACTCATGAACCTATGACACTCTCACAAAATCTTCAAGAATTCGTTTTTACCTCCCCCTGCCTAATTAACCAAAAAATAACAACAAAAGGAGTGACAAGAGAGAATGAACTTCATCGGGAAGAAAGCACGCAAATGACTAATCAGTAGCTAGCTCCTGCAGACAGATTTTGAACCTTTGGACTTGAAGGTGTTTCAGAGTTAAGAGCAGGCCTGACCCACGTTTGAGGCCCACAGAAAGGGCAGGTGAGCACCCGTGGGCCCAGTCTGCACTACGAACAAGACCCGCAGATATTCAGACACGGGTGTGCCTCCCTCGTGGGAGGGCAGGGTGCGGAGACTCGTCCCCATTTCCAGCCCCCGCCGAGTGTAAGGTTACGGGGGCGTTAAGGGAGGTGAGCTCCCAACAGAGGCCTCACCACACCGGGGCTGGCTCTTCGCGCCCTCCCGGCCGCCTCAGCTCCCCTCCCGCCAGCAGCCCCCCCCCCCCCAGCCCGGCTCCCGGCCTCCCCAAAGCCGGCACGGGAGGACACCGCCCGCCCGAAGGACGCACACCCGCCGGCCCCGGGCGCCCGTCAGGAGCAGGGGCGGCGGGCAGAGCAGCCGCAGCACCCCGCGCTCGGGTCGCTGCGGCGGGGCCGGGCCGGGCCGGGCCGGGCGCCTCACGTCCCGCTCCGCCTCGGACCAGCCCTCACCTTGCAGTCCCTCAGCGGCGCCATGACCCCCCCACAGCGGCTCCGCTGCCGCCGTCCTCCGGGTCCGCGCCTCCCGCCCCCGCCGGAGGAGGAGCCGGGGCCGGGCCAGCGGCGGGCGGGGCGGCAGGGAGGGCTGGGCGCGGGTCGGTCCGTTGGCAGCGGCTCCCTCCCGAGCCTCCGGGCTACCGAGGGTGGCCGCGGTGCTGCCGACGGATGCGTTTCGTGTAGATTATTGGCCCCGAAATACTTGTTTCTTGTGGCAGCGGGCGCATCCGCGCTCGATCCGCCGTTTCTGAAGTTCAATACCTTTCTTACCAGCTGTGCCGGGGAGGAGGACGGCGAGCAGGCTCCCGTCTCCTCGGAGCCCTTCTCCAGCAGTTGGGAGTCGCCAGCTGTCAGCCTCCGTCAGGTTGCCCTACAATGGCTGCGCTCCCTCCGCTCCTTCAGCTCCTACAGCCATGACAGCGCTTCACCTCCTCCTCCTCCTCCTCCTCCTCCAGCCGCTCGGCTGCTGCTCCCGAGGCTCGGGGGCCTCCTCTCCCCGTCTCCAGCCACCACCCCTGCTGGTCACCTGCTGGGGCCCTCACGGACAAGTCTCTCAACGGCAGGACAACGAGCGTTGGGTCTCATGCCTGTGGAACAGCATCATGAACCTGCGTTACCAGCCCGCCCCAGGAGCAAGACCAGAGGCAGAGGGGAAAGAGGGGCGGCCACCACCCCCACCCCACTGCTTTTGGTACCTGAACTCGGCCCGGGTGAAGAACACCTCGCGCTGGTCAGGCCAGGTCACGCTGCAGACAGGTCTCCTACCAGGAAGCGCTCCTCCACCCATGGCCTCCAGCCTCCTTACAGTGCAATGCTCGTCTGCTTCATGCGCCGCACCCGAGTGCTTTCACCACAACGTGAGCATCGAGGTGTCTGGGCAGGATGTGCGCCTGTTCGTGCTTTGGCCACAGACGCACCTGATCCACGCACGGCAGCCAGTAGAGCTGGGCTGGTGCGCGCGCCTCAAGAGTGCCAGCTGGCAGTACCGCTTCAGCAGCCAGGGAGGCAGCCCCTCTACCCTTCTCCTTCCCAGCAGTCAGCATCAAGACACGCCGCCGACTGCTATCTACCCAACAGCCGAGCTGCAACAGACCTGTGCTACCTACTACAGCTACCGCGTGACTGTGCGCTACAGGCAACACGGCCTCCATGTTGCTTCGGTCAGCATCGAGCAGATGCCTCAGATAAGCCTCAGCCTCTCTCTCAAGGTAGAGCCTGACTTGCTGCATATCCTCAGCGTCAGCTCCAAGCTCCTTAGTTTTCCTCAACAGCCCCTCAGCCTCTCCTGGAGGCTTCAGCCCCTTACCCCAAGGACACTGGCTTACAGACTGGTGGACATGCAGGCTATAGGAGGTTGGCTCCGTTCCTACAGTTCCTTTACTCTGCAGAGCAACTTCTGTGCCATTTCCTCACCTCAGAGCCTGGGTGAGATGGTGGTGGCCAGCATTTACTTTCACGTTGATGGAAAGAGGTTCGAGGAATTGACGGGAGAACTACATCTACTCAACGGTACCCTGAGCCTAATTGCAGGAAGAGAAACTCCCACCCGTGTCAACCTTCACCCAGGGAAGACCAACAGTAGCACTTACATTTTCAGGTACAACCATGGAATGTTTTACACAACCAAAGAAAACAACAGCCCTATTTCCACAGATGGCCCTAACACACGTACTGTGTTCTACCAACACAAGGAGCTCTCCTACTTACTCTCCATAGAGTTTGTGGCCTTCCAGTGGTACAGGTTCAATATGTACCTTTATATGAATCAGAAGAGAGCTTTGTTTAGGTCTCTGGCAGAAAGAGACCTTGAAGTCCATGTTTTCAGCAGCAGTCATCCTTCTTTTCTGCAGAGCTTTGCTTATTTACTGTGGTTTATCCCTGCTCAACATCCGATGCTACAATGCGAGTGGACCTTCCATCTGCAGCTTTTTGGAACACAAAAAGACCACCTTCTCCAGAATAGCACGTACACATACAACGATCACGTAAGAAATGCCACACGTTTTGTCCGTCGCTCTGCTTTACCATTTGATCCAGAGAAATACACAGGGTTTGTGGCAAAAGTGAACTGTACCAGAAGTACACTAACACCGGCTCTTTTAAGAGTCAGAGTCAACAACTATGCTGCAAAAACCATAGAAGCACCAGTGTCTTGCCAGAAAGAAGCCTGTTACATAGACACCGTGCAGATTCAGAAACCTGTTCTTCATACCTCTGTCCTGCGCCAGAAAAGGGGGACATCATTTTACCTCTTTGTCAGATTACTAGTAGACTGCAACGTTGGTATATCTATCAACCCCCTGTGGCGAATCTACCCTGTTCGGGACACAACAACTATTCCGGACTGGACAAGACCAATAAACTCTTCTTCGATGTATGGCGTAGAAATGATACACTTAACTGTTCCCAGTTTTACTTTAGATTATGGGTTGTATCTGTTTTATTTCACTGTTGCGATAACCCCAATTAGGACCACAACAGTCCTCAGGGGCTCAGACAAAGTTTATGTTCAGATTGAGAGCACTGACCTAGTGGCAAATATTGCAGGAGGCACATTCCGCACAGTGGGTTTTTCTGATAATTGGACCCTTGATGGCTCTGCTTCCTATGATCCTGATTCACAGGAAGGACTAAAGGGAATCACATTTACTTGGTACTGCACTAAAGAGGTATCAGACTATAAAAACATGAAAGTCAGCCCAGGAAAGAGATGCCATCCGGCCCAGAGGGATTTGAAATGGTTAACATTCTCAGGTCCAGTTCAAGCAATGCCACCAGAATCCCTTCCAGGAAATACCGTATACTACTTTCGTCTAGCAATTCAAAAGGATAGAAGGAGGAGTTATGCCGACCAAACTGTAGATGTGCAGCCTGGCTCCCCACTCCTTCTGGACGTGGCATGCCTTGAAAACTGTGGTAGCACTCTAATTCCAACAGAGAGATTTACCTTGTCTGGAAAATGCCTAAACTGTAGAACAAACAGCCAGCCAGTCTACTACTGGTCCCTTTTTTCAGAAAACTCTACAGAAATTAGCTTTGACTGGTCTTCCAGAACCTCAACGGGGAGGTCTGGGTCGTACCTGTCTATACATGCTCTGACTTTTACAAAGACTGCACATCGATCCTACATACTTCTGTTAAAAGTAACTACCTGGGATGGTAGGTCTTCAATCTACAGACACACATTTAAGGTAAATTCTCCTCCTAGGGCTGGCAAGTGTACCATCAACCCACACCGGGGTACAGCCTTTCTGACAAAATTTGTTGTTCAATGCAGTGGATTTTCTGACAGCAATTTACCTCTGACATATAAAGTGATAGTAGCTTCCAATGTACCCAAAACTACCAAAATAACTTCTGTGGAGGAAAATACATTTGGCACAATTCTGTACTTTGGCTATCAGCCTAAAACTCCTCCATCTTTTCTCCCAATTGGAGTGCCCTCTCAGAAGTACACCTTGACACTTTACGTTCAAGTCCGTGATTCCCTTGGGGCGTTTACCCAAGTGAGTTTATATGTCCGTGTGTGGAACCCAGTTAACAGTCGACCACTAGCTGTTGTGTTTCATGAACTGCTGGCCTCAGTGAGCGGTTTGAGTGCACCGATGACGTCTTATCTCCAGACTGGAGATTATTTTAGCGCGGGTTATTTGGCTTATCTGGCAGCCTCAGTCTTAAACTATATTAAAGCCCCGCCAACTCTCCAGCTCCCTAAGGCTCAGTTTCGGGAAAGCCTGATTAAAACAGCCCTGAATATTTCAGTTGAGAGCACAATGGAAATCAACCAGGTAGTTGCTTCTCTTTCTCAAGTCACAGAGGAAGCCAATGAAGTGAACGTTAGGTCACAAGACCTTGCCATTAAGAAACTGACAGAAGTAACTGGAGTGCTGAAGATACAGAGGAATGAGAGCCATTGGTCTGAGCAAGCAGAAATTCAGACCAGTGGAATACTAAGATGCTTGTCCAACATTCTGAGAGCTGCTCTTCTGCATCGCAGGAATGTCAATGTAAGTGGAGTTAAACAAGCCTTCTCCATCATGGAAAATTTAACGGAGATAGTTTTCCAGGGCAAAGTCCCTGGAGAAACAGAAACTCTAATGGAAACAAAACACTGGAATATCACTCTGAAGAAAGATGAAACCCGGAACATTGCAAATGCTTTCTCTACCAGAAACGCCTGCAGGAATTGCTTTTATCCATCACTGAAAAAGGGAAATTATTCAGGATTGCCCCATGATGCCGTGATTTCCACTGCCCTTTTTGAGTTTGATGAGAACCCCTTCCCTTGGTTAGGTTACACATCAGAAATCGCAACAATGGTCTTGGGGTTTAAAATGGCAGAGACCAAGGCTAATGGGGATCTACTAGGGATCGTGCCTGAAGGAGCAGAGATAACCATTGCTAGGAAAGATAAGGAATCTTCAACTTTTCAGTTAGCAATGGGACCCGACAAAACACAAGCTTACACAACTGGAGGATTTAGTTTTGAAGTCAGCAGAAATACCAAGAGCGTATACATCCAGATCCTGACAAAACTAAAAGTTACTTTCAAGTTGCTAGTGTTTACAGGTGCCAACGTCACTCATGCTCATCCCATAGCTTCATTTGCTGCTTTTCACAATATGCCAACAGTTGCAAGCAAAAATGAGACAGCTAGCGCTGACTGTAACATTAAGGCTCCCTATATTATCTGTCTCCCAGAGTCATTGCTGACAGCCACAGGTCAAGGAAGCAGTACAGACACTCATAACATCTCCATTGTCTTGCTGACACCCTATGTTGTAAGGTATCAAACCCAGAGACTGGTAAGCATACACATTTTTAGTGATCAGTGCTTATTTCTGGATGGAGTTCAAAGTCTGTGGAGGGAAGACACATGCAGGCTTGGCTCCATGACCGACTGGCAGAGGGTACATTGTGTCTGCAATATGAAGCGGAGTCGCAGAAGCCTGTCAGTCCACACTGCATCAAATGCATCCACGTTCGACATCAGGTTCCTGGCAGCCAAAGTAATAGTTACCCCCAACACAGTAGATCTAGGAAAAACCCTGATAGCAGACATACCTAAAAACCCAGTGACCCTCTTAACAGTGCTCTTTATTTTTGCCATCTACTTTCTTTTGTCCCTCTGGGCCATAAGGAAAGACAGGGCTGAGAGGTACAGCAAAGACAAGATTATAGTTCTGCCAGACAATGACCCCTTTGATAAAGTGAGCTTTTTGGTCACTTTATACACAGGCAGTCGCTGGGGAGCTGGAACCAAAGCAGATGTCTTTCTTCAGCTCATCGGCCAGAATGGCATGAGTGACGTCCATTGTTTACAGCACCCAGATTTTCCATCTTTCCAACAAGGAAGCACTGATTGCTTTCTGCTAACTACTAAGAAAGACTTGGGAGACATTTGTTCCTTCAGGGTCTGGCACAATAACAAGGGCCCATCTCCAAGCTGGTTCTTAAGCAGAGCCAAAGTTGAGAATACGTCCACCAGGAAGACCTGGTTCTTTATGTGCAGGAAATGGCTTTCTCTTGACAAGGGCGATCACTTACTAGAAAGGACATTTGCTGTCACAAATCCGAAGACACCTCTGCCCAGAATCGACTATTTTTTGATTAAACTTGCCAACAGCCTGACAGAGGGCCATCTGTGGTTCTCGATTTTTGCTCACGTTCTAACTGGTACTTTCAGCAGGCTCCAAAGGTTGTCTTCATGTTTAGCAATATTATTATTAAACTTGCTTGTTAACATTATGTTCTTTAATGCTGGCAAGAAAGAAGAATCTCCAATACACTTGAGGTATTTGAGATCAATAACAGTAGGAATTGAATGTGCTTTGCTTACCATACCTGTGGAAATGATTATAATTGCCTTATTTAAGTACTCCCTGAAGGACCCTTCTCCTCGTGGTGTGGCTCAGATGGACCCAAAGCTAAGTTCACCCCTCCCGTCTGGAAATCTTAAGAACTGGAAGGAACCTTTGCAAAAATTGTACCTTTCAGAAACTTCAGCACAATCAAGGAATTTTAGTCCCTCAGAGAACCTTCCTGGTCCCAGCAAATCACAGAGCCCACCATGTTCCAGAAAGACAAGAAGCAAGGGAGCTCCCCAAAACTGGAGTAATTGCACAGTTTCTGAAAGAGATGCAAATGTAATTGGAACAGAGGAGCAGATGATAACCGCAAATTCCCCTCCAATGGCCAAGGCTTGCCCAAGAAGACAACCATCAAATTTCAATTTTAGTAATAATCACGCAGAAGAAGGGGGCAACTTTCAGAAAGAAAGGAAACCAGGCATTGCCTCCACGTCCTTTCACAAGAGACCGCACGTAGTTTTTTGGTGGTGGTGCGTCTATCTCTCATGGGCACTAGTTATAGTTGTCACTGGGCTATCATCATTTTTCATTGTGTTATATGGTTTGTCTTACGGCTATCAGACTTCACTAGAGTGGCTTTTAGCATCTGCAACCTCCTTTATTGAGAATGTGTTTCTCCTTTCAATTCTAAAAATCAGTTTCTTCTCAGCTATGAGTACAATTCGTCCAAAGTACTGTGAAAACATCACATGGTTAACTCAGAAAAAGTATCCTGAGATTAAGCTGGCTAAAGAAACGATGAGTGCCGATGAGATGAGAGAGTTGCACTTGAAACTCGCTAAAGTCAGAGGCACCAAGCAGTATAAGCCTTTAGAAGCTGATGAAATTGCAAACATGCTGAAAAGGGCAAAAATTAAAGTCAAGGCATTTATTTTCACAAGAGGTTTCATCAGTCACTTTGTCTTTTTAACTCTGCTATTAAATTTTGCCTATTCCACTGAGAATGCCAACAGTTTCCACTACAACCGATTCATCCATAACCAATTCTCTCCACGACTCTCCACTGTAGATAAGCTAGAACATATCTACGTGTGGGTGAAAGACTTATTCTTGCCTTTGATCCACAATGACATTCAGCCAACCTTTTTTCCCGAGAGCTGGTCCAAAATCATTGGTTTGCCTAGAATGAGGCAAGTGCGGGCTAAAGGTACTGAGAAAAAATGCTTCCATCCTCACAGCTATGTAAATAACTTTGTGATCAGTAAAAGCCACTGTCTTCACAAATATGGCAGTGACATCCCAGAGAAAGGTGACTACGCTGGCGCTTGGACAAAGGTTACCAACCAGTCCGTTTCCAAGGATGCCAGCAGTTATGGTGGGTTCACTTATGAGCAAAACAGGACTCTGTGGACGTATTATTCATACGGAGATTTGCACACATATGGACCAGCAGGATACACGTTTTACTTTTTCCCTGAAGAAGGAAGACCTAATTCAACGACAAGGCTGGATGCTCTACAACAGAGCAACTGGCTTGATGAAAAGACATGGGCTGTGATCATTGAACTAACTACATTCAACTCAGATGCAGCTCTCTTTTGCACCATCTCGGTCATATTTGAAATGTCTCATTTGGGGATCATAAAACCAAGTTTGTCAGTACACTCTTTTGCACTCCCCATTTTTCATCAGCAAACTAAAGCTCAAATGTTTGTGTTTGTAATTACTCTTGCCTTTCTGTTCATTTACATTGCAGATGAGCTTTACATCATAAGCCAAGAAAAAAAAGATTATATTAAAAGCATTTCCAATATAATCAACTTTGGCTTAAAATCAGCATTCCTCCTTTTTGTTTTTTTAAAGGTCATAAAGTTTAAGGTGGGAGCAGATATAGTGAAGTTTTACTTACTTCATCCAAATGACTTTATTCATTTTCATGCAGTTTCTCATTTAGACAAGATTTTAAGGATTACTATGGGCTTTTTAGCATTTCTTGTAGTTTTGAAAACTCTAAAATATTCTCAATTCTTTTATGACGTACGCCTGGCACAAAGATCAATCTTGGCAGCCCTTCCTGGAATCTCCTCAATGGCCCTCTTAGTGGTGGTGTACTTCTTTGTATTTATGGCTTTTGGCTACCTTGTGTTTGGGCAACATGAATGGAATTACAATAACATGATCCACTCAGCTCAGACCATATTCTCTTACTGTGTCTCAGCTTTCAGAGATACCGCATTTTCATCCAACAGGTTGCTGGGTGGTCTTTTCCTAGCCTCTTTCATGCTGGTGATGATCTGTGTCTTGATCAATCTCTTCCAAGCTGTTATTATGTCTGCCTATGGAGATATGAAACAACCTGTATATGAAGAACCATCTGATGAAGCACAAGCGGTTACTTTTGTATTGCAAAGGCTCAGAAGTATATTTTATCTTCTGATCTGTAAAACATCCAAAACCAGCGAGCCTGATCTTTTTCACAGTGTACTCTACGGGCAGCCTGACAGAAGACATCAGCGACATTTGGGGCTCAAGAACAGAAAAATAAATGGAAAAAAAATGGTTTATCTTGTCATATAAGCAAGGAAAGATTTTGTATTCAAGATCACCTTTACTCTATAATACCTGCATTTCAAAGACGTGCTCATAA
Organism: Aquila chrysaetos chrysaetos; assembly: GCF_900496995.4. Taxonomy (NCBI): domain Eukaryota; kingdom Metazoa; phylum Chordata; class Aves; order Accipitriformes; family Accipitridae; genus Aquila; species Aquila chrysaetos. The sequence goes on from NC_044020.1 coordinate 26,059,298, forward strand.
ATAAATTATTTACTTTTAAGACTTTTTAACGTTCAACCACCTACTAGTGATTGTGTTCAGATTTCCTCCAGACTATTTTGCCTCAATTTCAGTGGCACTTGGCTGTCATGGTATGGTGGGTTGACCCCGGCTGGCAGGTAAGCCCCCACCTAGCTGCTCGCTCACTCCCCTCCCAGCACCATGAGGAGAGACTCCAAGGGCAAAAGTGAGAAAAAAACCCCCGAGGGTCGAGATAAGGGCAGTGTAAGAAGTGAAGGGGGGAAAAAAAACCCCAAACCCACAAGCGATGCAAAAGCGGTCACTCACCACCTGCAGACGGATGGCTGCCCTGCCAGTCTCCGAGTAAAAGTTACTTTCAAAAAACTTTCCTCGCTCCAGTTTTCTTGCTAAGCACGACCTTCTAGCTGATGCCATTACTAACTCCACGCCAGCCAGAGCCGGCACACACAGGGACTGATGTCAGGGAGGCGATGCATAAGGAGTTACCTCAGGATTCTGAGCAGGACTCTCGCCTCTCGCTGAGCGCGTGTTAATATAAGAGCAAAACCGGCCTGAGGTCTGAAAACGCTGGAAAATCCTTCCTACGCGGAGCGCAAGGGGTAAAAAAAGGGTGTCGCCCATCGGCCCTCAGTCCCTTGCTCCTCGCTGCAGTGGGGCGCAGCGGCCAGGCACGACCTGAGGTTTCCAAAGCCAAAACTCTATCCCGCCCTCCGAGCACCTTGACCTCCAGGGACTTTCGGGATCGGAGGAGGAGGAGGAGGAGGAGGAGGAGGCGGCGGAGGAGGCGGAGGCGGGCGGGACGCCGCCGCGCAGGCGCACAGCGCCACCTGCCGCCGGCGCACGGCCCGGCGCGGCGCGGCGCGTCCGTCGGCGTCGCGGGGCGCTGGCCCTTTAAGGAGGGAGGAAGGGCGCCGGGCCCTGCCGCCGCAGCGGCGGGAAGCGGGAAGCGGCCTGGTGGCGGGCCGCTGACGGCCGCGGCGGCCCCGGGGGGTGCCGCGCAGTTCGGGTGGGTGGAAAGCCGGGGTTCCGCGCCGTGGCGGCCCGTGGGTGGCTGTGGCTGAAGCGGGCGGCGGCCTTTCCCGCCCTCCCCCCGGGGGAGGAGCAGGCGGGCCCTCAGTGTAGAGGCTGCGCGGGAAAGCCGAGCTCCGGGGGAACGGTGGCCGCTAGTAGTTAATATTATTCAAAATAAAAGGAGTGAATCTTTAAGCTCTCCTCAGCGGACCGCCTGCCCTGGGATGTCAAAACGGTTTTTCTTTTCTCCTGACCAGCCGGGATCCCTCTCTGGAAGCCGGTGTCCCTCCTGAGGACAGGACGCGCGCTGGCTCAACCGAAGGCGACGAGTCGACGAAGCCTGGCTGCAGAGGCGGGAGAGCAGAGTTCAGACCCCCGCTTTGCTGGGAGCGGGAAGGGTTTAACACCCGCAAAACCTGCGCTTCCCGCCTCCGGAGCGCCTTTTAAGTTATACTGAGTGGAGGGACCTTCCCCTTGAAACCGCAGAAGCAAAGGTGAGAAGAGTCCGGGTCACGACAGAGCGTGAGGGTGTTCTGCTGACCACAGGGGCTGCTTAACGGGAGACACTCATGATTCTGGATCTAGAGCCAAAGCTTGGTTCTGATTTTTTTTTTTTTTTTTTTTCCTGCGCAAGGGTTTTAGTGGAAAGTATATTCTTTGTTCAATTGAATGTAGCGGCCACAGATTGCTTTTTCTGAGGTACTTTGTGAGTTGAGATTGGAGCTACAGGATGCAGCCTCGAAGGGGACTGGGGAGAGGATTCCAGGGAAGCTCAGTGCTGTTTGAGGGGACTGCTTTTGGACGCACACAGAGAAGGAGCTTTAAGGAGTCTAGGGAACTTAAGGGAAACCCTTGTTTCCTGTCATATGTAGGTATTTCCAATATGAGGTTGCACTTGAACAAGGTGGTGGTGGGATCACAGCTTTGGACTCATAGAGCCATGGAAACAATCAAGAACTGAACTCCTCTTGAAAAATGAGGGGGAGGTAAGAAGTTTGCAAGATGTATGAGAGATGGGATACCAAAGTTTCTCTCTGAATCTGTTCTGAGAACCCAAATAAATATCTCTATCTCAGTGATGCTAGAAATGGCCTCTCTGCTTAAGGAGAGAGGTTGATCGTGTGGCTTTTCTTCACACTTAATCCAGGCTTGCTCACTGACCTATCAGTTGTCCCTAAGGCACTTGGGTGGTAGGAGTCTCTATAAACACTGCAAAATGCCATCAAAATAAAGCCAGTTGTGCCTTGGGCAATCTATCTCTTGAGCTGTCTTCCATGTCTAGGCTTCTGTGAGTCAAAGAATTGGATTTATGTACTAGCAGTTAGTTATACCAGTACTCATGTGTTTGTGCATTGGTTATGGTTTTTTCCAGTTAGGGTTGTTCCCCTTCTGTAATGTTATCAATATACCACCTTGAAGGGACCACTAGAAGTATATCAGTGCAAAGATACCACATGCTGATTAATTTCCCTTAATTGGTATAGTTTACAAGTTGTATTGGTATGAACCCCTTTTTGTCAGCATAACTAATTATAACATGAAAATGGTACACTACTTTAATTGTATCCTTACAATTGAAATGGTATGTTTTATATAAACAAAATTTAAGAACTCATGCTTCTGGATCCCATGCCAAAAAATGTTTTCCTCATGCCTTAATTTCCCACGTAAAGGGAGAAGCTTGCCAGGCAAAGTAGCAGTTACAATGAGAACATTACTTTATATCTTGTCTCACTTTTTGTCTTGCCTCAAATAGAGTCAAGATGTACATCTGTCATCTCTACAAATATGACAAGGTTATATCAAGAACAGGGGAGGATCCCCTGAAAGGTTTATTCTGCACAGATGCAGCATTCTGGGATTCCCTGGAGGTGTACTGACCAAAGAAGGTTTTTATTTGATGATAATGGTAGGAAAAGATTTGGATCCCGCTGTTAACCTGACTTGGCACGGAGATTTACTCCCCAGGCTTGTTGAGATGATAAACTTTCTAGCCTGTACGTTACCTTTGCACTGGCCTGTTTGCTAAAGTAGTGCTTTTACTGGCACAAAAATCAATAAACCAAAAAAGCTATAAAGAGCCCCAAAACTCCCAATAGATAAGCACAAACCTGAGAGTTGGAGTAAGAAAGAAATTAGTTATCTGTGTGACTGTAACAGTTTGGGGTTCTTTGTTTTTTTCTCTAGGCCAGGATAAAGCAAGAGAAGGTCAGTGAGTGTTTTGTTATGTTCCTTTTCTCAATGCCTGGTGAAAGCATTTTTCACCTGCCCTTTCTGTTTTTTTTTTTTACTGGCCAGCAAACACATGAGCAATGCTGCCTCCTATAAAGTCTCCTTCTGCCTACATGCAAAAAGGAAACATGCATTTAAATCTGTAACAAACATCACAGCGTTCTTAAGCCTTATCTATCTCTATAGCTATAGACAGTACTTTTAAAAAGTCTTAACGTAAACATACGGCATATAAAACTTGTATCAAGACCCCATCAATTCTGCTACTTAATTAGCTCCACTCTGCAGTCCACAATTTCCTCTTGGACCTCAGTGAAATCTTAGTCAGACCCATCTATGCTTGCTGAACAGACAGAGATCTGAAGCCAAAGGAAAGTTACTTACTTAAATATCTGTGATGCATTGAAGATGCTGCTAATTCTGACTGGATTTTGAGCTTCTTGGGCAAAAAGACAGAACTGCAAAGATTTTGCATGTCTGCCCTCCTAGCATATGACCCAGTAGGAGCAGTCCACAATGGTTATAGTGAATTCTAGGATCCACACATCTCCAGCCATGATTAAATTTGTCACATGTGAAAAACCCACCTTCTTCCTGTTTTACCCATGATAAATAGAGCAGTAAATTTGTCCAAAAGAACTTCTGGAAGGAAACAGCATAAGCACACACACTCTGGAGAACAGACTGTGCAGAGCATGAACAAAAGAAATGGCCTGTCTATGCTAAAACATGTCTCCAGCTGTCTAAGAACAAGTATCATTTCTCTGTCCTACAGAAAATTATGGAAGTGGTTCTTGTATATGTGCCTTGATACCTATTTGATGAAAGTATAAGGTGTTGAAAGAAGTAAGTGCAGCCTTAGTACCTGCATATTTTTTAGGCAAAGTAATCCAAGTACTGGTTGGGAAGCAAAGTCTTTCTGAGAGGAGCAAACAGACTAACCTGAAAATGTGCTAAAAATTCACAGTGTTTGTGCCTGGCTGAATTCACATTATTTCATATTGCTACGTGGCTAGAAAACAGAAATTTACCATATGGGTAAGTCAGGAAGTCTTGAAGCTGCTAGCACCTGACTGAAGGACTAATTTGCACTCTAAACTGTAATCAAAAGGGCAAAACCGAAATGACCTCTGTGTGAAAGTGTGAAACAAGGCACCTATTTGTAAATTCTTGTGACGGAACTCCCAGCAAGTGCCCTGGAAAAGAAAACTTTCTAAGGGTTGAGTGACAGTGGACTTCTTTGCTTTATCAGCCGTGCTGGAAATAACCTCTTTTTGGTGTTTTCTTGTGCTCACTGTTCACAATAGCTGGGATAACTTGAGGAACATGTCTTTCAGAGGAAATGGGCATGCCTGTAAGAAGGTGTATGGGGCTATGTGCATGAGAAAGTTATATCTATAGTTGGTACGGGTCTTTCTTTATTCTCAGGCTTTCTTGAAGCTGACGCTCTTTACCCCATACCCTCCACCCCTCCAGTAGTTTTGTATTTTCTTTTCTTTTTTGAAGGTTTTGCTTTACTTATTATGCAGTCTTCAACCTGAGCTCAGTCCTAACAAACTGAGAGCCTCAGTCACGCTTTACTGGAAAGAATTCTCTTCCCCAAGTATATTAATACTGAACATCTTGCTGGTCACAGGGGAAAGTAGGCACTGGCTGTCACAGCAAGGACATCGTAACATGCAACCCCACATAGTGGGGGCCGAGTATTTCCTTACACTACCGACTTTGCTTTCTGTAGGGAGATAAATCACTGGAGCTGTATTTCTTTCTTTAAGGATTATGTCAAGTTGCAGTGTCTTATTTCCCGAAACACTGTTAGCCTCTCCTCATGTATTTCCACAAAATCTTGGTGTTCCTATTTTTAGACTCTGTTGGAAAGTGTTGCACTAAGTTTAGATTGTGCTTAACCAAGCTGATACTTTCAATGGTAGACGTGTGGCTCCCCGTAACTTTTCTTAAAGGACAACTTAAAAGGAATCATCATCGCTTATATATTAATAGAGCCTTACTGACTTATTCTTCCCCCCTATGGATATTAGTCTAACAAAGCTATTAATAGGGAGCTACAATTTGGAAGGAAGACAAAATCAGTTCAGAGCAGGGGTAACCTATGGCCATAGCATGCTTATTTATTGCTGCTATACCAGAACAGAGATTTAGTGAAATCAGGTCTGGTTTTCCCCGTTTTGGCAAGGAATAACTGTAATCCAGAACTAATGTTCACTTCAGCAAACACTTCAGCGTTACCTCCTCTCCAGTAAGTCCCTGTAACTGTGCTGTGAGAAGAGCAACAAGCTTGCATTGCCTTCCTTTAATTTCTAGGTCATTTTACGTATAGAATGTTAGAATGGCATCGTGGATGGTGATGTGATAAGCTTTGTACTCTGCTTAGGAAAGCCTGTTGGAAGAGAAGGAGAAGAAAGAGCAATGAGGGGGATCGAGCAGAAAACCAGATATGAACATAGATACATTTTGGGGGAAGGAAAGGAAGAACTAATGACACTGTAGTTCTCCCTCCTCTGTCAGGTTGTTGTTCTGTTACACAGCAAAGACATCCACCATTGGCTGTGCCTCTGCAACCAGACATGGAGATGGCCTCTACTATGCATGCTTGGGCAGCTTGCTTTTACTTTCTTCTGTCATTCAGTCTTACTGTGTGATCCACTTAGCTGGGCTTTTACAACTGAGTCACTCTAAACAGCTGAGGTGCTGAAACAAGAATTCCCTGCAGCTAGTAAGTGATACTGCCAGTCACCGGGGCTGTACGGGTCCGATGTGTCCACTAGAGGACAGTGGTATACACCGGTTAATGCCTTCTTGCAGCATTCCTGTGTGAAGCTGTTAAATTTTCAACTAATTTGAGATTCTTCGTTATGAAATGCTGTCATATCCAGAGCTGGCTGCCTGCCATATTCAAGTAAGGATTACTTGGGTTAGATTTTATTTTTAAGTGTTGGTTTCTCAGCTTTGTTAAATCATGCATCTTATCAATAGATGCCTTTTTGAGGTTCATCTTGTGTTCATAAAGCCTTTTACCTAAGGAAGGATTTTGATTTGCTTGTCTGTATTTCTCTTTCTTCTGACACACCCTGTTCAAACATTCCCTACAACTGTTCAGAAAACATGCTCGCTCACATCTATGACCACCTAGGCTGTTTATCCTACTGTGACGGGGAATCCACATAAGCTGTCATTAAAAAGCAGGGCTTGGGGCCTGCTATATGACCCATAGCTAGAGAGAAGCCTGTGTGCTGCAGTGATCTCGGTTCCTTCAGAGCAGAGAGAGCATAGCAACACCAGCACAATCCCCCCAGCCTGAAGGGAGGAGTTGCTGCAACAAGTCAAGGTTTAATTCAATCAAGTGATCTTTGGGAGAGGTAATGCAGGTAAAAGTTCCAAATGACCATGCTTGGTGAAATTGCATTCCTGGGCTAATTTGTTATGCTGAACCCAAGGTAACCCACCTCAAAGGAAGAGCAGGGAGGCAGCCAACAGGTGACCTAAACATGCCTTCAGGGCAATAACATGAAGGAACTGGAGGGAGAGAGTTGTTCAGCTGGGGATTAACTAGCAAGTAAGAAGGTTCTGCTGTTTCATCTATTACCTGAGCAATTAGGCAACAGATAATTTTTCTGAAGGAGCTGAGTATATTCCTGGTGCTGTAATGTATTTAAATTTATATCACACTAAACACTGCAAAATAACTTGGCATTTACCAGGCTATGAACTCAGTGGCTCCCACCCTTCTATTAGAGAGCAGTCCTTCCCATAGAGAATCAAGCTGTGAATATTTTAATAGGTCATCCTCATCAACAGTGGATACTGCAGGAAAATCTTGGCAGGTAAAAGAAACAAGGTTTAATTGGAGAGGATTAAAGGCGTGTCAATGTTGGTTTTATCTGACACCCTTTCAAATCAAAGTCTACGTCTGTTCTAGGCAGTTTGTTTCTTACATAGTTTCTCTAGTTTATCAGTGACTCAGAAATACATGAGTCTCCTGTGGAGTATTAAGAGGGGCTTAACCTATGCATTGTAAAGACTTGTGCTAATGAGGTTTGAAGCAAAGAAAATCAGATTACTTATCTGTGCCACTACTTTGCCACTGACCCTGACAATTTAATGGTGATTTATTATTTCTGGCATGCCTTCCAGGCCTGTTAGCAGAATGCTCCGAGCAGAACTGCCCTGAAGTTTTTAGGAGTCCCCAGAGAACTGCACTGAGAGCCATTTCCCCACATCCATATCATGTATCAGTCACAGGCAGCATGGAGAAACACTCTTATAGCACTATCTAACCCGCGCCTTTCTTTTACTGCAATTATTTCCTTAGTATGGCATTCAAATCTGTGTGCTATACCTTTTGCCGTGACACGTGGGCCAACCTCACACACGTCCTGCAGCATTCTGGGCTTGACTTGGCAGGTTTCTGCTGAGTGTGCTAGTTCAGTGTTTGCTTCGTAATCAAGCATGTGTGGGTAGCCCTGTTCTTTTCAGAAGGGCTATGCATGTGCTTAAAGTAAGTATGTGTTTTAAGTACCTTGCGGCTTCCAGCCAAAATGGCAAACACTTGGGCAGAATTCAGTTCTAAACAAGCTGTTCTAAAAGACTGCTTCAGTACATACCAGCCAGCCAGATATTTGACATGTTACTGGGACATGGTGCTGCTTCAAAGCTTTTCAAGGAAAAGAGAAAAAGCCAGTGGTAGCACTGGGGATGATTTGAGTCACTTGAGGTCACAAATTTGCCTGTCATTATTATGAAGGGATTAGTGCCCTGGACTTTTATATCCTCAAGAGATTCTTCATCCTGTTGTTGGTATGCTAGAAAGAAATGAGTTCTCAGTCATGCTTCATATGTCTGCTTGGAGGGGAGGCAGACACCTTGTCATAGTTGTCATATCAGGCAGCTTGCTAAGATGGTGTACAGGGCTAAACCAATGAGCTTACTTTGTGATAAAACCACAGTCGAGACAGACATTGGTTTATCCCAGAATTGCTTCTGTGCATTTGCTATCTGACATAAAGATACAGTTCTTTTAATTGCATACGAGCTTTCCGGAAGTACAAGAAGCTTTGTGAGAGAGTGCATCTAGGACTCGTCTGCTTGGTGGTTTAGACTAAAGGTGTGAAGCACATGCATAAACTAAAAGCTTATAACATTTACCATTAACTTTCTTTCTTCAGAAGGAAAATGGCTTTACTTTGTTATATAGCAAACTTTAGTTCTCAGTGGGAGCATTCACTCTGAAATCTGTACGTTCCTTAACTTCACACCTTGAGTTAGTGACCTTAACTTTCCCAGGTGCTGCTATGTAGACAAGCTCTCAGGACAAATGATGTTCCCAGTGAAATAAAACTTGGTACAGCTGATATCAGTGACTTGTAAGCTGGGAGTAAAATGGAAGGCATCATAAATTCATCTGTGCCTTGCAGGGAGTATCATATGCTTTTCAACTGGCATAGCCAAAAACCTGTTTGTACATAGATATCATTCCTTCCCAGTGGTAGTCACTGAACAGATTCTGCTCTACATGCCAATGGTCTATAAGACAGCAGGTGTTTCTATATCTAACGTACTTCAGCTCTGAACCCAGGGCTGTTATTTTGACTTGGAATCAGGACACATTCATTCCAAAGTGTATGATCCTTACTGCCATAAATACTCTTTTTTGTTGTTGTTGTTCTTAGTGTTTTGCATTATTTTAAATAAAAGATCACCATGATGGTCTTCTCTATTTGATTCAAGTGACTTTCCATACTCTACCTCTGTGGGGTTAATTATTTCCCCTTTTTAAAAAGGATTGATTACAAAAAATTGCATATAATGTTCTGGACTGAATCTCATTCAGACAGGTGGGTGTCTTGGTATTGCTACTGACTACCTACAGAAAAGATAAATTTAGGTATGTTTGGGGGACTTATCTGGTAATCCTAAAATGCAGGGTTCAAAAAGCAGGCTTTTTAGTTGAGTTTGTATATAGTTTGAAGAATCCCAGTTGTAATAAACAGGGAGAAATAGGTAGCTTGTATATGCCTTATATCTAAGTGAAAAATCTGAAAGCACTTTAGTTAATTAAATTCTCTCAAGTGTCCCTGTGAGGTAGGGAAAATACATGATATCTAAGGGTTACATCACTTTTGAAAAAATGTAGTTGCCTAAGGTATTCACGAGTTGGATTTATTTATTAAACCAGTATGCAGCCCCATTTGTGTTACATCTGAAGAACTCCCTGTACTACTGAAATGCCAGGAATGGCAGTGGAAAGGCTGATGGTGAAGGAATGATGGGGTAAGGGAGATTATTCCCAAAATTAAGTTTCAGGATTTAACAGGTTAGGGCTTTCTGAACTGGGTGTCTGTTATGAAGCCTCTGTAACCTCTGAGGATCTTGGGGCTCCCTGTTCTTCTGGAACATTAGATGACAAGTCATCACAACTCTGCTTCACCTTGCCCCTAATTCACCTTAGCAGCATATGTCTCTAAGGATTCAGTTTCACCACATAGGGTGAGCAGAAATAGCAGCTTACTGTCATTGAAAGAGGGAAATACAGGTCCCTCATCTCAGCCCTCCCTTTCTCCTGGCTGTGCAGTTTTGCCTCTTACCTTGTACTACTGTTAGCAGTTGTTGGATTCCTCTGCAAGCCAATTTAGTTCCCTAAAACAAGAGAAAAAAGACATTGGAAGGCAAAAAAAAAAGGCTAGTTATTTTATTTGTTACTACATTAGTAACTAGTGTGATGCAGTAAGAGTGAAACCACAGACCAAGGTGTTTGATGTTGGATACCAGTTGCCCACTCTCTGTTTCGGGATGTTTCAGCTTACCTCTGGTCCTAACCTGTAGACTGCATGGCCATTAGTTGGGCATTCAGGTTGGAGTGTATTAGGTGTGCTTCTGGAGCGCACCTTTCAGTTTAGTTTCATCTGAAACTGTTGGGTTTGTGTGCTTTAAGACTGCTCCATGATGCAAACCAAGTGCGGTAAGCGGGGCCAGTCAGGCAATTTGTTCCCAAAGAAAACCCCTGAGCTGAGCTAAAACATAAATAGAGACATGGCCTTAGTGAACTGAATCAGCTCTGCCAGGGGAGGGTATGGCTGCAAAGCTAGAAGAGTGGGAATGACCTGCTGTCCTTTGGCAGGCTGTGTATCTGCTCAGCTGTGAGCACACACAACCTAACAGCTGAGATATTGCCCAAATCCAAGTTCTTAGTGCTCACCTCCCTAACCGCTTGATGCCAGCTCTACTTCACTTAAAAAAGCTGACAGGTTTGCAGCAGAAAACTGCATGCCATGAAAAGTGTGAGGGCTTTTAGCTAAAAGATTGAGTTTTCTTGCTAACTGCACAAGAAAATGCTGCAAGTGAGCAAAGATACTGAACTTGCAAACAAGCCATCACATTTCATTCATGGATGGGTACAATTTTGAGGCATGTATACGGTTAGCTGTGTTTGATCGGATCGTGTGTACATACCAAAATCAGTCCTAAAAGCATACTTGCCACACCATGCTTTTTGAAAAACTCAGGGTGTGACTCTCAACTGAAGTGGTATTATGAAGGGTAAGCTCCCAAATGTAAATCAATAGCCAAGATTTTAAACAAGTCATCTTGTAAGCACCAAAGCTGATGAAGCATGGCTTCCTATGTTTTGTATCTCATGACTGATGGCTACACCTTCGTAATGCGTGTCTGAAGTCTTTCAGACAGATGGACAGTAGCTTTCCTATGTGCAGATTCTCTGATTTATAGAAATATATGGGTATCTTCCATGAGGATAAAGCAGAGTCTCCCTGTTCAGCCTATTTTCATAAAAGTTATAGGACCCAAACTTTTTTAAAGGTACCTCTTCCTCTGTCCTGTGTGGCTCAAATGGGCCAACACTCTATCTAGGCACAGGGTGATTATGTCAGCCTCATTTCCATAGGAAGCCAGATAAGAACAGGGAGCCAGGGTTAAGCTTCCAAAACTCTATTCGAAGGTGAACCAGAAGCAAAGAAAAGGATGTAGTAAATCAGTGCAACACATACCTTTCTGGTACCTGCCTCCTGAGCGGGGTCCCAGACCCTTTCACGGCTCTGTTTGTAGTTTGTAGGAAGAGACAGGCATTGCAGAGCTGGATTGGGATTCTGCACAGCAGATAGGGAGGTGTTTCCTGGGAAGCACTTGGGGAGCATAGGCCTCGATTGAGGACAGGGTTTGCCATATCACAGCCATGTGCTTCATTACCTAAATTATTTTACGGATCAAGTTCCAAATTAATAGGTGAACTTTATAGTTAGGCTACCAGGCTGCAATTTCTAAACGTATCTAAGGAATTTGGAAATGTAACTGGGACATGGGAAACCAACTTGATTTGGGAGAAAAGATTTACTAATCAAGGTCTGCAGTGGTCAATTTTCCATTGGATTTTAGTTTGCATAGCCAGATATCCCACATCAGTTTAATCTTCTTGTGGGCATGTTCCCAGTATTGCATTTTGGAGCTGAAAGATTTTGTGTTTCTTGTAGGTAGCTTAAAGATGGATGCTGCCAAAGAAGTTCAGCCCACAGGAGAGTTCACATGTCAGCTATGTGGCTTAACAGCTCCATACACGTACTATGGGCAGAAGCCACCGAACACACGCTCTATTGTGTAAGTACAGTCTTTCATATTACGGACTTCATTTATGCTATGAGCATTAGAAGCCTTGTATTGTGGAACGACATGCACTGCATGAACCCAATAACATGCCATATTGCCTCTGAATATGAGGCTTGGTACTTAAAGTGACCTTCTTTTTCCAAAGGGGAGAAATGTTAAAAATTGTCAGCATTGATAGGAAAGACAAAAAAATCAACTTTCCAATCCTGCTTCAATACCATGCAAAGATTTCTATTTAACCTATTTCCTAACCCCACTATTTACCTATACCATTATTTTCTTACTAGAATACTGTTGACTGTCAGCCTAGCATTTCTGGGAATAGCCCTTTCCTCACAGCTGTGTCAGCTGGGCAACTTGTAAACACTGCATGAATTAAATACGTATGGTAAAAACAGTTCTTAAGAGCTGTTTGACATGACATGGAGTTTTGAACAGCAATGCTTTTTTGCATGAATTAGACAATTCTTTGGCAGATTGTATGCCATTGAAGTATGTGGAAATTTAGTACATATTTACATTTTGGTAGAGCAAAGCCTTTTTCATCTCCGTTAAGTAGGGATGGTTTGACCAGAAACTATGCAGTTACAACTTTGTCTGCAGACATTAAACTCCCCATAAAAGAAAGCACTTTTAGCTTTAAATCTGTAGCTCTGTTGAGGCCATCCTGGTCAATGAACCCATCAGGCAAACACGGTCAGGAACTTACTGAAACTGGAAGTCAGGCATGTACTCAGCATTTCACTCCACTAGGACTGCTCAGTTTCTTATAAAATGGAAACAGCTGTTGACCACCACACCTGCCTGGGCTGTTTTCCTTGGGCAGCTGTATTTTTATCATTCCAAATCCCATGGTGCTACTGGTTTTCCCTCTTCTACTCAGCAGAGCAATGGCCCACTTTTGATCAGGTCCATTCCTAAAGAGCCTGAATCGAAGCTGAACACGAACCTTAACTTTAGGTTATCCAAGCTCAGTGTTAACATCTCGGCTTTATTTGGATTGCTGACACTCAAAAAGCAAAACAATAATCCTGAAGCACAACACTTCTGTACGTGCATATAAGAAATAGCTTTACACACTATCTTTATTGGCTTGCTTTCTGGCCTACTCACATGTCCTAAATGCAGTGCTGCAGGAAACATATGCCAGACATGAAGGCTTGTACGGTGGCCAGGTCTCTACTCTGATGATGACTACATTAAGACTGTGAATCTTGCAAGGGAAACTTTGCAAAGGTAATCCAGTCTTTGTACACTAGCAGACTTGTTGACAAGGTGATCTGCCATGTTAAGATGCCTGATCTTTCCTAACAATGGAAGCCTTGAGCTATATCATTTTTTTGTTTGAGTGGAGAGGAAAAGGAAAAAGGAATACACTCATAGACACACACATATGTGTGTGTGTGTATGTAGACAAGGAGAAGGCAGTATGAGTTAAGAGAATACCTTTTAAATATATATTGTACTCCATATTACTACAGAATCCAAGTTTACGTCCAAGAATAAGCCAGCCTTGCAGGGTGCCCTGTGCAGACACCCAACTGACTTCTGTAATACTTTGCCTGGAGCTCCTTAGTCTTTCCCAAGCAGGTTGCCAAATTATTAATAAATGCACTCCCTTAATACCCTGGGGCAAACAGTACAGTCTGTGACATAAAGTAAGCATATTTCAGGTCACGGCAATGCTGTGGCAGTAGCTCCTGCTTTCAGGAGGTGGGAACCTTAGCTTTACAGCAGTGACATAACGAAGAGCAATAAAAACTTTTTATTTTATACTCACATGCACACAGCTTTGGAAGAGAACTTCTAATTAGAAGCTGTGCAACTGAAATGATAACTTGACAAGGTACTGAAGCTGGCCATGCTAAGGAGTGCCTGTCATAAAAATGGAAGATAAAAAAATACTTTAAGGTAGAGCACTCAGAAAAACCTAGTAAGAAAACATTGAGAGGATCACCCATTGCCGTAATTTTGGAAGATAGAAAGTGCAGTATAGGACTGAAGGCAGCCACAGTGTTGGTTTTGAAGAGGAAGGGAGCTGCATAGCTGCTACATTGCTTCATGTACAACACCAGGCCAAGCAAATCAAGTAGAAAGGGCTGATACCTTTTCAGCCTCTACAATTTCCCCACTTTGACTCCCCCCTACTGTGAAATCTACCCTTAAAAGCCTGAAATTATTCTCTTATAGGCTTTTGGAAGAAAGCTATGTCATGAAGGATCCTTTCACCCCTGACAAGGACAAATTCCTCATCCTTGGGTCTCACTGCAGTTTGTGTAGAAGATCAGTGTGCGTTGGTACAGTAAGTAACGAGCAAAACAAGCTTCTTGAATCATTTCTTTTTGTTCCAGTCCTGGTGACATGTTAGAGAAAGACCAAACAGCAAAAACCCAAACAGCCTATTTTTAAGGCAAGCTAATTGTATGTTCTCGTGGATTCCCCCAGATAAAGCTCTTTTTGTATTAAATGAAAATGATCAGCAACTTTAAGTGTTCTGTTTACAGATAAGCACAGCCCAGCCTCACAAACACAATGAGTGCTCTTTTCCACTTCCCTAGCACAAGGAAATGCAAGGGAGATCACATACCACTTCAAGACCTTTAAGGTTCAATAGATCCTACTATACCAGCAGTAGGTTTTTTTTTTTTCTGTAAAGGAAATATAAATGTCCATGGATTGTTAGGTTTGCATCCACAGCACAGGGCTGCCATCCTATTTGCAAAAGCTAATGTGGAAAGTGAGCAGGGAGGAGAGTGGTGCAATGCCATGATAGCTCTCTGAAAAAGAATGAATTTGAGTAGCAGCTGGTAGACAACCTTAAAACTATGAAATCTGAGTGCGGTCTAGAAAGGTGGCATAAAATTACAGTTGTTTTAATTCCTTCTACTCAGTGCAGAACTGGCCCCTTTGTTTGCTGTGAGTTCAAAGCAAAAATGAAGACAAGTTATTATGCAATTATCAGTGTCTGGAGGCTGTACTGTGCTGCTTTGAGGCAGTACAATGAATTGAGGAAACTTAGGTTCCACTCCTTTCCCTCAGCAAGCCAGTTCTGTGGTTGAAAGAGACTCGGGACTCATGCAGCAGTCAGGACTCATGCATGACTCAACCCATGGGGAGATATCACCTGATTGATTGTTTACATGGACAACAGCATGTATTTGTTACACCAGACACCATTGCCCTAATATCAGCCAGATCCTGGCCCTCTCTTTCAAAGTGGTTGTTTGCTATCCTAGAGTAACGTGCTTAAATCTAGAGTGCAGCTAATAGCATGAGCTATTAGCAAGAGCACACCTTGGTCTTAAGTGTCAGCTTTAGCAGTTTTCAAATTCAACCTTTTCAGCCCATTCTGTAATCGCAGTGGTTTGGGGCCAGCTCCAGTGACATGATCCTTACTGCAAGTAGCTAGTAGAGGGAGTTTTAAAACAAACAGACCTGCTAAAGACTTGGTGAAGATGCAGAATTTTTTTTCATGTTTGGTGACCAGCTCTAGTTCTGGTGGGACAAAGTAACACCTCTGACCTCCTCAGAGCATGAGGTGTGATAATCTGAGCAACTGAGACAGCTCATATGCCAATGCCAGACAGTTTCTGTGTGGGGACTTGAGGAAATTCTCTTGAGCAAAACAAAGCGTCAAATTACACTGACAAAATTTAGAGGGGTGGACAGACACAGCCAAAAGGAAAGTGGCACACTTGGACAAGTTTAGCTGCTATTCTGACTTGCAGGGAGTTAGGACCAAGGATGGATTTGGTCCACTGTCCTAAGAGGAGCGTGCAATAGCACCTTTCTCCTGATTAGGTTTGTTTCCTATTTCTGAAGTCTCTTCTGTCATTTAAATGAATGAAAATCACAAAAAGGTCAGACTAGGGCTTGCAACTGAGATTTTTTTTTTTTCCTTTCTGGAACTACCTGAGGACTATGTGGGAGTCAGATGAAGTGCCAGTGCTCTCTGGTTACATCTTTGATAGCTGGGCTCAAGTTTCCAGAGCAAAGTAGCTCAAGGCAGTTGTGTGGAGACAAAGCTCACATGTGAGCAAGATCTTCCTAGTGACAATGGCCCTGTCTTGGCTGGTAGTTGACTAACTCCCACACATAGCCAGAGGAAGAGGCAAGTGCAGCTAGTCAGATAGTTTGGACTTACTTATGAGCTTGATTCCTGCCCTGACATGTCAGGTTTATCCCTCCTTTTTAACAGCAGAGGATTAGCAACTCAGACACATTTTGGGCAAACTTGAGCACATTAAGCTATTTTCATTCCCAAATGAAGTGTCTTGAATTTATGAAGGATTCAACAGATATTTCCAAGTCTGGCAGTTACATCTGTCGGAAATACAGCATTTCAGCCTCTCGGTATCTTTCCACACAGTGTGCATTTCTGAATGAAGGTGGGTCTTTTTCTTTTAAAAGATTTATTAATTGTTTCAGTTTATCTAGGGCATGGCAATGTAAAGAGGATATTAGCAGTGAGCTAATAGAAGTCTCTTCTAATCTTTTTGACATTCCTGCCTATTGTGGAAATATGTCAATCATTTACTTCTTGTTATCTGAGTCTTCAAGATTCCCCTGATGGTATCACTCAAAGCAAAACCTTGATTGTAAATAATTAGAATAAATTTCTTACCAAACTGGCCAGGCCAGATAGTGAATCACACATATGACTATGGTTTCAAAATGTATTTAGCAATACAGCTTAGGTAACATTGAAAGAGATCTGCAGAAATGATAATTAGTACTTTAAACACCCACACCACAAAGTAGGTAAACACATACTATTCCTCTTTCATGTAGGGAAAATTAAAAATCCAGAGGAGTAAAAACTTATCCAAGGCAGCAGAGAGCCGAAGTTAGGATAATATCTCTGTGGATTGGTTTTGGTTCGGGCTTGTGCCTGACCGAAATAGATCAACTCAGGCCTGCACTGACTGTTTCCATAATGTTACAACATAAGAATTGAAGCTGAAGAAAATCATGCTTTCTTGGGCCCCTTTGGCAGTGAAGCTAGACCAATTCACTGTGAAGTTTTCAGTGACTTCAGTACTTTCATATTTATGTTAATTGAAAATAGTACTAGACTAACCTGTAGCAAAATTAAGACTTTTCTGACCTTCGATTTGGCAAAGGAATGGGATTTAATTTGCTAGCTTTTGTATCTAAGGAGACTTAGATACAGATCAGATTTTAAGCTTTCATGAGACAACCCATGCTAGCTGAAGTGTCGTTCTTTTCAGTTGCTGTGCCAATAAGAGTCAGGACTTAGCAACCGTTTTGTATAATGCTCGTAAACTCACTTCAAACATGCTCTTAAGTTGCACTCAGTTAATTTACTCCAGTCAGCTTGCAGCGTATATCACCCTACTGAACCAACCTTTAGTACAGTGTATTGGTAAGTGCCATTATTTCTGTTCCAACTGGAAATAATTCTAATTATTATCTGTAATATCTTAAAACATATCAAAACCCCACAAAAAGGAAGATAATAAAAATGCTTTTTAGGAAGGTTGAGTGCCCTTCTTCCTGTTTCCCTTTCAGAAAAGGCAAAAGGAAATTATATAATCTGACCATATTAGTCATTTAAAACTGTTATTTCTTTTTTATTGCAACACTTACTAAACATAGGAAAAGAAAAGAGGTGGTTTTTGGAGAAGAAAGGAGGAAAGGAAGCAAGTTTCATCCCTTACTACTCACCTCAGTAGAAGGTGACTAAACACTGACCTTGGATGTGATTGTGGGTATTAAGTGATAAACGTAGTACTACAGCTACTTTCCACTCAACTTCCAGTCACGCGCGGCCAATCCTGGACATGGTTAGGCAGAACCTTTCCTTTACATAGTTTCCTTTACAAGTGTGATAAAGATACCATCCCTGTACATATTACTTTCAGACATGATCCGTGTCAAAATAAAAATAAACTCTGGCAGCATACTTTGGCCGCTCAGTTTTGCCTGAATTGGACTATTAAGTTTGAAATTGAAATGGCCTCCTCCTGCCTTCGTCACAGAAGGGGTGAAACATATTAAAGAATTATCCAGTTAAACACAGAACCCTATCAGGATAATGGTCAAAGAAGGGCTTGACTATACGAAATAAGTGTAATTTGTAGAGCTTTAAAACGACAACTAGGCTGAATAATCCCATGACAGGGAGGAGGACTAAGGGTACATGGAAATGGAAACAGTGCCCAGATGTGCAATGGTTCATATCCATGATTTGCCTAAGTCCCACTGGCCAAAATCAGCAAAAGTTGGCTACTCATTTCAGCTAAAAGAATGCAAGTTGAGCACCTGTATATATGTGTGAGGAGCTACGTCTTAACGTCAGAGTTCCCCATCTGCAAAACAGGGGGAAAAGCCTCTCCCCTCCTTTGCCGTTGCCCAGTGGTGCAGTGTCCATCACTGTGGAGGCGTGAACTTAACCTGGGTGCGGGGGGAGCTGTGTGCCGTTTTGCAATACAAACAAGAATAGCAGGGCCAACTTAAACTCTAATCTTCCCTTTTTAATTGGCAGCTTAAAGTATTAAGGATACCAAGAGACAAAAAACAATAGGCTCTGGAGGTTGTGCAACTGAAATCCAGTTTCAGGGCTTTTCAGATACCAAGGCCTCACACTAGCTCTGACTATGGAGGTGCCTGGCAGTTAGTGCAGAAAAGGACAATAGATGAAGAGAAGCTGTTCCTCAGGCTTGAAAGTCGCACAGAAGTAGGCCGATTGTGATTTTGATATAATCATCTGCTGAATCTACTGCTGAAGTCCAGATAGGGACATGGGAAACAAAAGCAAGAACAGAAACACATAAATATCCAAGCCAACCCCCAGAGAAAGGCCAGCCACAAATGACCATGGCAAGAGGAAAACTTTGCTATTTTTAGTTAAAATGCATGGAATCCATTACTCCCCAAAAGATGTCCTGATCCATCTAAACTAATGTCTTTATTCATGCTTAAATCCCCAAGAATAATCCATCAGCAATACCAGCTCCAGCTTACCCATTAAATCCTATTTGGAATTTAGTGATCAGCACGCCAGGATAACCATGGACTTCAGTCTCACTGCAGGGCAAAGGAATAATGCATTAATAAGCTTCTCTTCCAGTTGTCCAAACTCTACTGCAAATAGATTAAAACATTCCATCAGTTTTGCTTCTTCCTATTCAATAACTAGTATCTGGTTAGAGCTAACTGGTTGAAAAATAAATATTGGGTCTGTAACACTTGCTAACCAAACCAACTGTGAACGAAACATGTCAGATCATAGTGTCATTCCATTTCAAGGGCAGGGAAAATACCTTCTTTGTGCACACAGCTTTTGTACTTTGCCATCATGAATTCAGAGAAGAGACATCAGCTCAAGCTTTAGTACCATGTGTGTTTTTAGGTTTTAATCAGTGAGTACATTTATTCAAGGTAAAGGTGGGTAATGGATGAAATCTCAGTTGAATTGTCTCAGCTGAATTAAATTCATTTAGCTATTCTGGTTATTGGACACCTCTCTCATATTGATAGTATATTTATACTTTTCAGTATTCTCCTAGGGGAATAGAGGCACACAGATTAATAGAAAAAAGAGTAGGTTTTGGGGGAGTTAGAGAAGAAAATGCAGCTAAAGTCTGTGACAGCCTACAGCCCCTTGCCTACATTCTTTGTACTTGTGTTGGCCTTTAGGCCATTTTTGCGGAGATTGGCAAGGAAGAGCGTTCTGAGACTTCAAGTCTCACATACCAGTGCAGGAACTTGGAAGATCCTCCCAGGAGGGAGAAATATTTGTAAGCTAAGACTTAGCTTTAGAGGAAAACTTCACTATTTAGGTAAAACCCATGGAATCCATTACTCCCAGAAAGATGTCCTGATCCATCTGTACTGATGCCTTTATTCATGTTTAACTCTCCAAGAATAATCCATCAGCAACACCAGCTCTAGCTTACCCATTAAATCCTGTTTGGAGTTTAGTGATCATGCCAGAAGAACCGTGAATGGTGCTCAAAAGAGAAGCCAGTTGTAAGGAAATGTGTTCCTGTTCTCTGTAGCAGTGAGCTGATGAAGGTCACTTCTTTAAAAGGAGCAACATGACTGTTGATTTGGTTAGTGATTGTTACAGACCCAGTTTTTATTTTTCACCCAGTTAGTTCTAACCAGATGTTAGAATTACTGAACAGGAAGAAGCAAAATTCCTGGAATATTTCAACCTAGAAGAAGAATTTAATTTAGAAGAATTCTAAATATAAATGTGGTGTAATGAGACTAGAACTTAAACAGTTCCATTTTGTGTATCCCGCTAATAATGTTATTTTCTTTACAGGAATGTAGTCTGTTCTACTCCAAAAGGTTCTGCCTCCCCTGCGTGAATGAAAACCTAAAGGCCTTTCCTTTGGAAATACAAGAAGATATGGATAAAAGGAAGCCCCAACAAAAATCCTTCCCCTGTAAAAAAAAGGATTCAAGAACATAAATACTTGAAGGACCAAGAGAGACAGTTCTTTGGCTGGGGTTTCTCCTCTCTCCTTTTGGAGACTATCATGTTGCTCCTTTTAAAGAAGTGACCTTCATCAGCTCACTACTACAGAACACAGTAGCACATTTCCTTACAATTGGCTTGGCTTCAAACATCATCGTGCAGTGATTGCAGTGCCAGCAGTATGGCCTTAAGGTGTTGAAGAGCCAGAAAGAAAGGCAGACAAGCCTGTTGTCACCACGTAAAACGCATGTAGTAAAAAACTAAACAGCATATAGCATAGGAACCATGTCCAAATTTTCACATTTGTTATTTTAATGTTTTGTGTTGTTCTTGACACTCCTACAGTGTTATGAAAATCCAAGACAGATTTATCTGGCTTAATTTAGTATACATCCAAGAAAGTCAGTATACACCGATTGTTAACCTGACAGTGCTGTCCTGATAACATTACAGTAGGCAAGGAATTCAAAGCTTTCTTTTTAAGTCTAAAATAAGAATGTTATGAGAAAATGTCACAGATAGCCACAGAAATATCTAGATTCTTTAAGATTATAATCTCAATACTATCACAGCATTAAGACTTCTGAAGTTAGGTGTTATAGTAAAATACCAATATAATAAAACAAAACAAAACAAAAAAAAAAGATGCTTACAGGTCACTTGCAGTCACTTTCCACTCAATCTTCCAGCCCATGTCAATACAGCAACAGGAGAGGACCCTTAATATGTATAGTTCATTCTTTAAGAGTAAAGCTGACTTCCTTTTCACTGTCATGTCAGTTAGTTAATCTGGAAATAGAAAAGTTCAGTTAATAAGCTCAATTCTTTGCAGAACTGGACGGTTAAACTGTAGCTAGAATAGGGATTTCAGAAACATAGTTTCAGTCAAAAAAGTGTAAAAAATTGTTAAGAGAAACAGCAGTTTGTTTAGCTCAAAAATTAGCTTCACAATTATCTGTGTTGACTTTGTCTTAATTACAAGGAAGATTTAGGTGGCATTTGTGTAAAACTACTTAGTCACACACCTTAAGGATATGTCTAGAGTGATCCCTAATCACCAAATCATGTTATTTACTCAAGCTTTTGTTGGTCATTGGTTCAGAACCTGTTAATGCCTTGATTAACATCTCCTCTTTTCTCAACTCTTCCATCCATATCATTTGTCATATGTCAACATCTAAACTTGATCATTTTAATAGAATGAACCATGTGTCTGTTAAAAGAAATCAACATTATTTCAATGAGTTATATTTATTTCTTTAAGACATTTGAGTGTCCTAAAATCGATCTTTTTTTTTTTTTCCCCTGAACATAATATACTGGTGTCCTCTGTTGAGGACTAGAATTTCTTGCAGTTACTAGAGGAGCAATAATGGACCCATTAGTATCCTTTTCAAGCTCTAGGTGCTTTACGACATAAAATACATATACATCTTTAATTGGGGGGGAAAAAAGATATGTGTTAGAAGTCAACATTTCAGATTCCTTTTTGCAGTAAGGAGACTATGCTTTGAAAGAAAGTGATATTAAACTTATTTAAAATGGGTGGTATTAAATTTCAAGTTTCATGTTAGACACACCAACTTTAAAAGCTCTAGTGTATCTATCTATCTGCTCTGTACAAACAACAGAGGCATATCCTGTGCTAAAACCACAACTGTAAAGAAAATGAGAGATGCTAGAAAGAGAATCACAGCACTTTTCCATCTTAAAATTGTAGTCTTATAATCAAGCTGACAAAAAGCAACATAGTTATGTGAGATCACATATTATGTTTATACCAGTAAATGTCTTTCTAAAAACATTTTATTTCCTGTATTTCACAATGTTTGCAACAGATTTTAAAAGCCTGGCTAGTGCAGTGCCCATCTAAATGAGAATGTCCTTTTCAGTTTTATGATAGGCAAGTCTGTCTTGGGACTGGGAGATGCACCCAGTAACATGCTGGGAAGGATGTAGTGTCTCTGAGCTGTTTTCCCTCCTGTTCAACCTCCTCTGTGCCCTTTAAGAAAAATGCAGTTAACTAACTCATTTATTCACAATCATTATCTTTGCCAACATGCCATGATAGAAGAATCATTTAAAGGCCTCAGAAATGACCCTACCTTTAAGTACTTCTTAAGTTGAGCCAGAGGGGGAGTAGACTCAGTATTAAAAGGGAGCAGAATTTGTAACTACAGAATTTTTAATCTGGCCCAGTACAGCTCATTTATTTATCTTGAGTACAACAGAAAAAGCCAAGTTAAGGATACTCTGCTTCACAGTTACCTGGTTGTGCATACCTTGCAGGTGAAGAAAAGCATACTTCCAGCAAGTACCACAAGGTGGTTTAGTAGCCCAGGGCCATTGGATGTGTTCCGTCATCTCTGGTCCACGCTGTAGGGAAAGGAGGCCGACCTCTGTGCAATTTGGTATTTCCTGGAATGACGAAGGATTATTACCTGTGCCCAGCTGTTAAAACTTATGTATTCCATATTCTCATATTCCCACTGAACATAAGCATTATGGTCTCTGTACCACAATGTTTTGGTATATATGTGTTTCACAGACCAAATGCCATCATGCCCAAACCCACCAGCCATCAGTCCTGCTCTTCAAGATATGCACGGCCTTTACAGCTTGGCTTCATCAGGTGCTCCGAGTGCTTTCTGCTGCTCAAAATCAGGCCTTCGGTGCTCCTGAGCTCAGCTGATGCAGAAATGCAATTCTTTATCCTCTGCTGTAATTTTCACTTCAGCACTCTTTTACCAGCTTAATAAATCCCCGGATTCTTGAAACAAAACAATTATCGGTGACATACCCTCCCAACCAATTTAATTGCAGCCACGCTCATGGAATGAGTTAGTATGCTACACTTCACATAGAAGTGCATTCAATGTTTGTCGAATTCAACACGTCTCAAGCCGGTCGTACAGTCAACGAGAATGGAAGGACACAGCAGGATGGTGGGTCAGCAGACAAACTGATGAAATATATATATAAAAATAGATATTATATATGCAATGTATATATGTATGTTACACATTACTAATTTAGACGGTGCGTCTAAAGTAAATCTATAAGCATCATCACTTTAAAGATGCTTCAAATATCATTCCACCTTTAAAATGTCCTTGCAAGACACACAACCTATTATGCAGTAAATGTAATACAATTTGTTAACAGATATTTGATGCTAACCCCCAGAAAATCTGGGCACCAATCCCACCAAAGGTTGCTTGTCCACTCTTGTTCACTACTAAAAATCAGCATGATTACTCCCTGGTACAAAGTTAAGCAGCTAAGTGTTTTCTGGAGCAGGGCTTTGTATACCAAATTAAGGCAAATCAGGTTAAGGCAAAATCATTCAAGTTCTTAATTACAGTAGAGCAGCACAAAACACACGTTCATGGCACTGGTACTATTGCGGAAGGAGCAACGGGTGTCCCCGTTCCCAGGTGCGCCACCACCCTGCACCCCCCAGGTCCTGATTCTGCAAACATTTATACAAGCTATCAGTTGAGATCGTTAAGTGGTTGTACAAGAGCGCAGAACAGAACTACTTTCGTGTACATAAAAGTTACTCGTGCGTGCATGGTCATTGAATGAGGGACTCGGTTAAGACTTGGCAGCTGCTTTGGATAACGTACAAGAGGCAGCCAGCAGAGGGTAACAAGTATGTTTGTCTCAAAACCGTGACATTACAGTGCATTACCTTCCTGGAAATAAAAGATCAGCAGAAGTCATTACATTCACTTTTAAAAATACTTTATTTTTTTAAAACCATTAAGGCAAACCCATATTTCAAATTAACTGTGTTTACATTCAATCTTAAAGGATTACTTTTTTTTTTAAAGCACATAGGTTCCTACCAGTCTCTATACAAACACTATGAATTCAACCTCTGATTTTTAAAGGAGACGGAAAAAAAATCAGAATGTAAAAAAGAAGAAAAATGTTTAGTTCAAGTTTTTTCATCCTAGATCAGTAGGCTGGTAATGTGAGAACGCATCATCATGTTTAGCTATATGTAATTTTTACATTCACAAGTGCAAGAGACTTTGTCTTTCCTATAAATCCCTGTGAGACCAGGGCTTCCATTCTTCCTTGAAAATGTCATTTGCATTGTTCTGACAGAAAGAAACTTGGGAACTTGGCTTGAATTAGTGGTATTTTGCTGGGAAACAAGCATTCCATGAGAATTAGGTTTGACTACTCTCTGCAAGAAATGTTTGCTCTTTGTAAGTTCTGTATTTACTGTAATAAAACGTACCCCAAACCTCCTAAAAACATAGGTGACTGGAAATAATGATCTGGGTTTTTTTTCTCCTTAATATTGATATCTTGATTTAATTAAACACTTGTTAGCTCTAGTGATTAGGGTTTGGCAATGTTAACAAAAATGTGCTTTTTTGTGTCATATCAGATAACAGACAATTTAAGATGTGACAAAGGTTTTTAACATCATGATGTAATTAAACTGTTGTGTTACATTCCTAAAGAAAATTCAGCGCAATTGTTTGTAAAAGCTGTGAAATAGCAGGAGCAATATGAAATGCAGCTCATCCGAGAAGCTGATAAAACAGACTTTGTCAAACAGTTAAGATGGGTGTTCTTGTTAAAAATCCGTAATATTAAAACGTTGATTAGATTTGTTGTCACTAAAGAAATAACTAAACCTATAAATGTTCTTCTACTTCTGAAACCAGAGGAAAGTATTTGTGGCTACTGAGATGGAGCCATGCCTTCGCGTATCCCCCTATCCCACAGGATCCATTTCCCGGGGGAGAGGGATGAACGATTCGATTAGAAGCAGCTCCCTCCCACTACCTGCACGAAGGCCGCCGGCAGAAGGGCCGCAGCAGTCTGCTCAGGAACCGCCTGCCGAACTGGTGCCCGAAGATGCCCGTCTGAAGACGCAGGCGGCGCGGCCAACAGCGCTCTTCCTAACAGGAGGGCAAAGGCACCGTGTCTCCGTGAGGGCTACCCTACCCTACCGAGCGGCAAAATAGACCGAGAGTATCTGAATGGGCCAGAGGGAACGAAGCGTGGATTTGAGTAGCACTCTACGTGGTTATCTGTATACGAGTCAGCCACCAGAAGTTTTCCTAACCTTCCTACAGTTCCTGTTGCACATCACAAACAGATTTTGAATGATTTTATACTGCGCTCCTACACAGTAGGAGTAGAATGCAGTACTTGCATGTTGCCAATATTTCAGTTGGTTAGTATTTTCCCATACCACCAATTTTTTTTTTTTCTTTCAAGTGTAAAGAATGCCTTGAAACTTCCTGCATTGATCATAAGACTGGTGTCTTTTCCACAATAGGGATTACTGTACCTGCATATCCAACCTGAGAAAATGCACCAAAATACTTAAAAACAACTTTAAGTACCTTATGCTTGATCTTGCAGTCCTTATTTAAGGCCCAGCCTGTAATCAGATTAATCTCTTTTGTGCATGCAGCCTATTCCCTGGGCAGAGACAACTCGTCTGAAATTGAGGTCCTTGCAATTGGAATTCTGTTTTGAAACATCCTTGCAATGGAATCTGACAAGATCGACTAACACAATAAAGGAGTTCAAGAACAGAAACCCAAAACCAGCTTCAGAAGCCAAAAAAGATTTTAAAAACCTGTCAGCACGTTAGAGAAAACAAGAGAGGAAACCCCCTTGCCCTAGGATGGGTTTAGTTAACAATGAATTTGTACCACGTATTTACAGTGTAAAGTGACATACCTGTTAGTACCTTTTACAGGGTTTTTTCGTTGCCGCCTATGAAACTGAGAAAAGAAGTAGCTGTAGGTTATCACAGGAAAGTCCAGTAGAGCTTTTACAAATAGGACACAAACGTCTTAGCAGACAATATCAGCAGACACCACCTGTGTGGTGATACTGATCAAGTGAAAATTTCAAGTTGCAGCGATTTGGGGAAATAAAATTTTAGCTATTAGTAAGTATAAATCATTGCTGGAACATTTGTAATATACTGTGCTTGTACTAGATGCTATGTTTTGACTACAGCAAAATAGAAGGTACACCTTTAAAAGGTAACTTTGTTCCTATATCAGGATTAGTTAGCAGGAATGCTGTAAGCACAGATTGTCACACCTGAATCGCAGGACACAGAATCCCTATGAACAGATTCTGAATTCATCTCTACTTAAAAATCATAAAGGGAACACTCCTATAGAAAAGCCAATAATGGCATTTCAACATTTTGTTTTGCACTGCCAAATTATGTGTTTTAAAATACATCTATAAAAACTGCAGATCGACCTCAGTGCAGGTAGCAGGGAATAATCCTGAATACACATTGTTATTTCTAGTAAGCCACAAGTCAGTTCCTCAGCAAATATGAGTAATGGAGTACTAACAGAATGTAGCTCTTTTTAGCTCTCTTTTCAGACTTTTAAGGAAGATGAACTACCGTGCTGTAAAGCAAGGATGAACTTAGTTCTATAAACTATCTTTCATATTGATGAACTTGACTTAACACGTTACAAATACTAACTCAATTTTGGGATTACAGCTCTTCCTCACCTAGACTTACTTTTATTAAAATTAAATAAAAGGAAGTCTATGTTCTGTGTGAAAATATATTTTAAAATTTTGTTACAGTTGTCAATACAAAACAGTGAGAAGTTGCAGAATTTGTGATACTTCTTCACAAATGATACAGTAATAAAGACCAGACTGGAATAAATAGCAGTTTGTCTTTGACTTCAGGCCCATCATCCTTACCCCATAAAAGTAAATCTTTCCTCACTGTACAAAAGGGTTCACAAGATAAAGTACGAAACAAATAATTAAATTAAATAATTTACATATTTTACGTAAAGCACCTCTGTAATATAATTTAGTGAAAGTTTATACCTTGCAATCATAGTCTTGTATTTTACAAATTGAAACATGAAGAAATGGTATTACATTAAGTTAAAAAAATCCCACAATACATTACAACATCAGTAATCTTAGATCAAACCCACATATAATTTAAATCTCTAGTAAAAGAAGGATAACAAAGCTGATTAAACCTAGATAAAAAAAAATAATTATATGCAACTGATTATCAAGAAAGCACTTGAGATATAAGCAAGCAGCAGATACCACATTACCCCTTACATTTCAACACTTACTAAAGGATTGGAGTTTTCAGGGAAGGACCATTACTTGTAAGACCTTATGCTTAAGCAATATCACAACAGCTGCAAATGCATTTGTTAAATGTAGTTGCAGATTTTCAACTAAATAACAGGGATGCTTTTAAGGAGAGTCAGAGCTGAAATTGCTCCTCTTCAGACACAGTATGGGCAGCTACGGTGTAATCTTCTCCAACTGCTTTGTCTGAGATGGTGTGTGTTGTCCCAGCTTTCCATTAGAAATAAGGAGGAAATTCAAATTTAATAGTATGTGACCCAGCTCTCGTGATGAATAAATCTCCCCAAGTTTTAGCAGTTTGAATAAACAAACAAATGTTTAGATGCTTATTATAAGCTCTTTGATTTGCAAACTTGTGCTAGCTCTCTCATGAGAACGGACTTAGTGCAACTGCTGGTATTTCCTAAATCTGTGCGGGCCAGAAATAATGCAAAAAATATGCTCTTTGGCAACACTTCAGCTTTCTAGCAGCTGGCTAGAACCAAAGCACAAAGGCACGTGGAAATGGCAATTAAATAAAAAAGAAGATTTCTTTAAATGTGGAGAAAGATTCAATTTCTGTAAGTGGAAATACTCCTATCTATTGTCTGTCAATTTGTTTTTAAAAGTGGCATTCTGAAATTTAAAAAGGTACAAAGTAACTTTTTTTTTTAAATGGCAGTTCTGTGCTGTTATACTGAAGACATTTTCTTTAAAGAAAATATTTAAGAAGGAGATAAAAATGAACATCAGATTTCCCTAACACTTGGCACAAAACCTTCCTTTTTTTTTTTCTTCCCCTTTGTCGAAGTACCTAGGGCATCCCAATAAATAAATAAAAAACCCCAACAACCCTCAAAAAAAATGAGTAAGCTGTAGGTTTGTTGAAAACTTAAGTCATACCATTGTTTCCTAGGATTCTTCTCTATCCATCTGCTGTCTCTTGTCTTAAGCTGTTTGTGGGTACCTGGTGGCTAACCAGAGTTGTTCAGTGCTATGACAATAAAATAAGTTATGTTGAGAGAATCAGACCAAAATTATACCTAACAAGCCAGTAAATCTTTAATAAATTTTTAAACCTAAAATCTGATCACTTTATTTCCCTCCATAGAATGGGTATTTTAAAATATTAGGTGATCTGTACAAGGTGGAGATGCTGAAGGCCCCTCAGTAATAGATCTCAAACTAGTTCAGATTCCAAACTTCTAAAAAAATGAACACAAATTGAGTCATTTTGAAATCTTAATTGGCAAAAGCCTGCTGCAGTCACCTACTGAAGTAGCGAATATACTTCATTAAAAGTGTGATGTAGAAATTAAGAACTTCTTTTGCCCATTAACACTCGGGAAGTGAATTGTCTGCCCTGTGTCGTTCTTTGAAGAAACTGTGGGTATGTGCACAGTGCAGCAGTGTGGGCAGTGGAATCTATCCAGAATTTTAGGCTATGTTAACATCTTGTTCATATTTCTGTAATTCAGAGATGCATTCTTTCCATTTTTTTTTTTCATTAAAGGTCTTCAATTTAATCTAAAACAGAAATCAAACTTCAGTGTCCAAGGAGCTAGTAAAAAAATGCTTGCTGGTTTTCAAATAACAAAACAAAATGGATCTGGAACAGGAAAAATGCAAATTACGCACTTCCTAATGCCGATAATAGAAACCTGTTACAAGCAGCTGTTAATATTAGCTAAACATTATGCCTTCCACTGAATGATGCTGGTTTCAATTCTTTATAGTTTTGCTGAGAATTTAAGTATTTATTATTAAATTCTCCATGTTTTTTAAAAGTTTCAGTAAAGTCTTTTAGCCACTTTTGAGAACAAGAGCAGGAAAAATAGTTCTTGTCCACACCAACTGTCTGATTTTCCTGAGAAACTTCAGTACAGCCAAACTATGGAACACAACTTTGAAATTTGCCCTTTGCATAAATCTGAGCTTTGGGGGAAAAAAATTTCAGCTCATACTTTCTTTAGAAGATAAACTTAAAACAGTTGGCTGTTAGAGTTTCAGTATGCCATCACAGGATGGCTGATACTCTGACAATTTTTTTGAGTAAGCAGTATATTGCGTATCAATTAGTTCAATGCTCAATGTCTTATGCCTAAACCCCACAGTTCCTTAGTGAGACACGGCTGACCTCAAGAATAAAGCAGCATCATTGCTAAAATCCTCTTGTTATTTCTGAGGGCATACTACGTACTGCTGTAAGACACAAAAGACAACCTCATCTCATCTGCTGTTTCCTGGTAAGGCCAACGATCTTCTCTTAATGAAGCGTTAGAAGTAGCTGTAACGTAAGGCTTATTCTTCCTGTTGCCGACAGGGATGGGGAGAGTTTTGTGCACATGCATTTATTGTTTCTATCCTGCCCCAGCTGGTCACCAAATTTGAGGCCCACGCTTCAATAGTTTACACTAAATATATCTGACACTAAAACCTCTGCTAATGACTATCGCCTGGATAAATACCGAATTGCTTTTAAACCTGTAATTTATCCAGTGTCTAGCCATGCCAGCGGGCCTGTAAAGAAACAAGCGTTGTGACTAAAGTAAGAATCATAGTGCGATGCTCTCACTTTATCAGTCTTACTTAATTCTTGCAGTGAAGGTTTAAGATTCTGAAGTCTTCAAACATGCTACAATAAAACAAGTATAAAGTGTCCTCCTGTGCCACTGAAAGCTTAACTATTGTGAAAATGCTAAGACTGGCTCCCGAGATCTTTGTGTTATGAAACAAATAGTGAAATAAAGAAATAATAATGTGAAGTTACCATATTAAAAAAATGAAAAGAACACAAAATAGCACAGTGTCTTGCATGCAACTGACACTTTTGTGTAGTACTCTCTGATAAAAGATCCTGTAAAATGGCAAAGTCAAGCAGTTTCCTTATGGCTTATTTTGCATCAGGAATAAGTACTGTTGTAAAATCAGAGTTTGCTCTCAGGAACGTGATAAACTTACTCTCAACTGTGCTCTCTTTCATAGTGTTACACAATTGACATCTACAAGCCCTGTTCTTGGCAATACTGTCACCTTATCCACTATGGCTGTATGGACAAGGACAAAATTTGGTGAAATAATCTAGCTAATACTTCTATTGACAAGGCTGAAGAAGGAATAGAAATAAATATATCCAAGTGGATAATTGGAAAAAATGAAACAGTATATTAATCAGAAAAGTAACAGGTCCAAACAACTCCATACCACCAAGATACTTGTCAAGAAAGAAGGTGCCTTTCCTATACAATCATTTCTTCAGAGTAAGCTATCACTGCACTAGAATGCTGTGCAGTTGAAATTCTTTTTTCTGGGCTAGGGTCAGATTTTTTAGTCTCTCCAAAACTCTCGCTAACTTGAGCTATTACAAGTTCTCCAAAATACACATGGTATGATATATTTTTCCTCAGGGACATTTTCGTATTTCCTTAAAACACTTTTGAAAAAAGGGTTCCATTGCTTTATCACATTTACTCTTCAACAAACACCCGAATAGAGCATCTCTGCTGTATTTTAGATAACTCTTCGGATTTTACTTCGTTTCATAAAAGAACCATCTTTTAAACATCCTAATCCCAAGGTATACCAATATAATACTGTATGAAGCTGTACTGCATTTCATGGAATTAAAGCAACACCGGATCAGAGGTCTTTCAAATTTTTTAGAAGTGTATGTACAGTAATATCCAACCATTTGATACACCTAGACTGAAAAAGTGTTAGTTGGTTCTCAGCAACTACCATTAGCCAAAAGTGCATAATCTTTATGATTGTGCATAGACCTGGAAAAAATTTGCTGAATTTGTTACATTAATTCTATAATGACTAAGCCAAGAGGAAATACAATTTTGTTCATGTCTGTTACTTAACATTCTGATTTATTATACAAATATGTATTCCTTACCAATCTTCAAATTTCCAAATAAAAGAACCATTATAAGACACTTCATGAGCACTATGATCAGTATTTTTCTGTAGAACTCTTTCAAAAGAAGACAAAAGATCCCAAACCAAAAGAAGTGTAACACTCCAGTTACCCAGCTTTTAGATTTTTCATGCTCTGGGCTGAGTGAACAGCAGATAACTGTGCAAGTAGTTTTGCTCCCATCTGTTATTAGTATTGCTCTTGTCTTTAAATATTGTGGAAAAAAAATACTAAAAGTCCTTAATACATATCCCTGTAGATTTCCTGTAGTAAAGGGTGTAAATGTGCATCAGATTCAGTCTTCTTAATTATCTGAACAAGCTGAGCATGCTCTGTGACAAGTTGTCGGAGGTCAGCCATTTTTTGGAGAAGTTTGGGGAAGAGGAAGATGTCATCAGGATGGTTGGTTTGCAAGTGAAGTTTCAGTACATGCACAATGCTCTCCTGCATTTTTTCAATGTGTCCTACATTTACAAGACCAGGACGATCTGTTCTCAAAACAAACAAAAGAATGCATGTCATAATTTTATAATTATTCTTTAAAGTAGGCTACTTTATAGATTCTATATTGTAGGCTACAGTGTATATTTACATTATACACTGAGGGAAATGAGGCTCAAAATGAATCTTAAAAAGAGAAAAGAAGAAAAAAAAAAAAAAGTAGTCTTCCTTATGCCTTGGCCAAATTTTTGTCAATGCCCACAGTTATTTGAGGAGAGATTTCATACTACTAAATACAACCTGTGCTACAAAAGAAAAAAGCCACATCACCCTCTCACCCCAAAACCCAGCAGAAGTATCCAGCCTAGGAATCCAGTTCTAATATTCTGTA
Source organism: Aquila chrysaetos chrysaetos (assembly GCF_900496995.4). Lineage (NCBI taxonomy): Eukaryota > Metazoa > Chordata > Aves > Accipitriformes > Accipitridae > Aquila > Aquila chrysaetos. The sequence continues at coordinate 26,091,500 of NC_044020.1, forward strand.
TGTCCTGATAATAGAATCCAAACAGTAAGGACAGAAGAAAAAGCCTGTGGCTATTTCTAGAGTTCTTGAAGTTTGGTAGCAATACAGCAAGACATAAATAACAGGCTTTCACTCTTGGTTCCCACATGTATATTTCCATAGCACAAGTTCTTGACAGGACATAGAGAAGCACCTATTAAGGATGTTTCACTCTTTCCAGTATATGATCTCATTTTCATGTAATACCTTCAAAGACTCTCCAGACCAAACTTCTCTGTAAGAAGTCTGGGACAACAGACTAAATATGTTTCTTGAAAACTTAAGCTAGTTCTACGGAAAAGGATGGGGAGGCGGGGACGGGACCAAACCCCAAAACATTTTGCCTGCAAAGAACTCTCTTGACTTTTGGAAACATCAAAATACCAACTTATCGTGCAAAAGTAATTCAAGATTTGATGGGAACTTGTTGTCTAAACTAGCACATGAAGCTTTTGACAGTCTACAGATTGTATCTCTCTTCTTGTAATTGCTGAGGATGCAGCCAGAGCAGTGAAACATCCTATGAGTTTGGCAGAATGCAAAAAGGCAAGCAGGAGCAGTTGTTGGAACTTTCTTGATCTTTTATTTCCCTTTCTCAAAATGCTTATGGATAGTTTTGAATTTAACCTTAAATATGAATGTCCTTACTTTCTGGGTGAAAGAAAGGATTATAAATTTTTATTATATTTGTGTTCCTTTACTCAAAGAGTTCAAACAACGGGCATTTAAAAAAAACAAACAAAAATCCCCATATCCTTAGGTACTATGAAATATTTTTTAAAAATACCATCAGCTGATATTTTTTTAATTAGCTAAGTAAGCTGTTTTTTTAAAACAGCCTGTGATATTAAAATCAGAACACATCAACAGAGCTGTGCATTTGTGCAGAACTCATTACATGATGCAATCAGCAAGCGTCAAAGATAAGCAAAGCTATAATCTGCACCTGCCTCCAGTCTCATTACATACTATTTTTCTGCCCATTTGGCAGATACAAGTACTGTTTCCAACCCAGCCTTAAACATAAAAAAAAAAAAATCCTCCAAACCCCAAACAAAAAAACCCACCAACACTCTTCACATCCCACTTTTAAAACCAGAGTAACTCGCCCTCTCTCTAAGGGAGGCTAAACAGTGATTCCAAGCAAGTCTACAATTCTGCAAAGCAAAATACAGGATTAACACTGTTAACAGTTACACAGTATCTTCCATGAAACATGCTAAAAGGGCAAATGACATTGTTAATGGTAGAACTGAATCTTCAAGAAATATATAAGCTTCTCCATTAAAATTATTAATTCACATGAAGAAAATTTTAAAATTTACTACCTTAAAGAACAAATATGTAATGCTTACCTCCACAGCAAATGATGGCAGCAACAAAAAGGGATATATCGCTATCATCCAATTCTAGTGCATTGAATTTCATTGCAAAATCAAATTTCGGCTCCATTATATCACAGAATGGCTTTCTCAGGCTTTTTAGGAACTCCCGGGTTATAAAACCATTTCCATAGGCTACCAGCATCCCGTCCTTGTTCATCACAGATGCTAGCATGGCAAATATGGCTTCATAAACTCCGTATTTTAAAAGTGTCACTTGATCATTCAAGTCAAGATTGGAGAAGCCAGGAATAGATTTGGCAAATTCGGTAAGTTCTGTGACAGTCTCTACAGATGTACACTGGCAGCAGTGGAAGATTCGAACTTCTGCTTCCTTGTTCTGAATTCCATTGGCTACCAATTTTGCCACCAGGGTCTTCTCTGCCATACACAAGGTATCCATATCATGTATAACAAATGGCTACAGAGAAAAAAAATACTAATTCAGTTACAAAATAATGGTTATTAATCATTGGTCTCCTAAAGAATAGGAATTTTGATAAACTTTAACTTTGACGCTAATCAGTCTTCAACTATCAATAAACCTTGAGTTCTTTCACATTTCTGCATAAAGAGAAGCCACGTATTACAGAACTACAAACTGCAATATCTAAGAACAAGTCTGCTCTGCAAACAACAATGCAAATAGTAAAATGTAAATATGTATGACATATCTTTAATCTAGTTTTATGTAGTAGTTATAGTGAAGATCCAGAAGTACTGTGCTTAGTATGCATATATCCATCTCAGAGCAAGTCCCAGAAGGTTCACAAAAGACTTGTATTACCTTCTCCAGAAGTCCAGGTTATTCTGCCTACACTCCTATCGATTCCTAAACTAACTACACTTGATGCACATCATGATGCTTTCCTGAAGTATCCTAGGGGGAATACAGACAGTCATTTAATTATAGGACAGCATATTTGCACAAGAATGTGAACCCTGTACTACTCTTGCGTTTTATTATAATATTATTCATAGACTACGTCCCAGCTGATCTACCGCAGAAATTCAGCTCTTCTTTCTAGCTATAGTTAGTTCTAAGTCATCTCTAAACCCAGAATCCCACTAGAATGTCAGACAATACAAAATTTCAGTCTTGATCATGGTCTTTTCCATAACCCCCTTAGTTTAAAAAGGTATGTCCATTACAAACTGATGAGTCGATCTCTTAAAACATCATATAAAAAAAAGCATTCAGACCTTCTTAAGAACAATCAGAACTCAAAAATATTTTGATACATATCTGAAGAGCAGTAAACAAAAGAGAGGACAATCCACTAAAGAAAAACAACAAAACCCAACGCTTCCCAGCCTACCAAAGTCATGGCAATTGACCTTGAACATAAATCTAGTTCCATAAATGCTAAGCAAAGCACCTTCCCTGTGCTGTTTTGCTCATCTCAGATTAAATATCATGAGGAACACTTGGTGTTCTGTTAGAAACTCATAGATTTCACGCATTTCACATAGAAAACATGCTGTTTTCCCACAGTTGTCCACTTTTTAAGTGCTTATGGCAACTACATATTCCATCTCACTTCAGTACTCAGAGTTATACAGAACAGAACTTTCTATGTGCATATGGATATGGGCAGAAAGTGGCAAAGCAATAAACCCACCACATTTCTAAACCCTTTAAAAGATGTAGACTATCTTGTAAACCTTTTTGGAATTTATCATCATTTCACTATGCAGAAAATAGGTATGGCCAAGGACATAGGAGCTAAATTTAAAAATGATACCTTGTCATCATGAAAAATGCTAGTTCATTCTGAAGTGAATTATAATCGTGACAAGAATTAGGATTCGCTGAAATCAGCTATTAACACGGTGTTCAGAAACAGATGGATTACTAATTACCACCAACAAACCCCTCTTTTTTTTTTTTTTATTTTTCTGTTAAAAAGTCAAAAGAAAATTAAAATGTTTGTTTTCCCAAGAGATGATGAAATATCTTAAAAAAACTTCTCCTCTCCCCTGGATATTGAAGAATGAGGAAGCAGCCTGTTTATAATGTACTAGGTCTGATTCCTCATTAATTTTTACTCGTAAATTCACCAAGATACATGCAAGCCGCTATTAGCTAGTCAATTGGATGACTATAATCTGAGAGCTTTGATCGCATAAAGGCAAACACAAAACTTAGGGTGCAGTGATCTAGAATCCCTGCATGTATGATACATATTGTAACTTATGATTCTGACATGTGGTAACAAGCTTGAAAAGGATGTTATGCAGATACCTACTTGGTGAGGTGTTAAAGCATGGTATTTACTGTAGGCTTATGTCAGCTTGGACCCCAGAAAAAGTTTAAGCCTGTGCTTAATTTTAAGCATCTCTTTAATCCAGTGAAAAAGACTGGGATTATTCATATGTCTCTCTTTTAATGTAGAAGTCTCCATGCTTGGCTAGAGTAGACTATAATATGCCAAATTCCATAATTTAGAAGACAGCTTGCTTACAATTTTTATAACACTCATCCCCACACTCACATGGTTTTTATTATGGCATATGTAAAACCTCTTCCCTGCAAATTTTTACTGAAATTAAAATTGTTGGTAAAATAAGATACTTATCTTCTACATATAATTAACATAAATCACAACAGAATTTTTAAAAATATGCATAAAGTGAAATGAGTCAGTCCTTACAATGGTTATACAATTTCATGTGCTACAAAACAAAAAGCAGTTGATAGCATTAGGTAGACCTTGGCTAAATTATCCTGGAAGAAAAATAACCTCTACAGCATATGCATCTTCACAACCTTGCTTGCTTCTCCCTTTCAAAGTAACCATACAGTAAAGACCAGGAAGGCTGGGTGAGGAAATGGCCAGAACTGTAAACAAAGAATTACAAATTCAAGTTTTCTTTCCCCTTCTGGCATTAATATTGTTGTGATTAAAACAAAAGTCATACAGAGCTCCTGTACACCCTAAAAGACAACAGTATTTATCCTGGCATTTTCACCGTCATAATAGGAAATTCATTTTGAACCATTTCCCCCACCCATACCAAGAGGTATTCACATTCAGATGCCACTTTTTTTTTTTTTTTTTTAAGAACTAATTTTCTTTCCCTTGTGTGTCTACTATAATTTAAGGTCATGAGCTACCATTTACAAGTTAATCACCTGGTTTTCCTAAAGCTTCCTATTATTCTGATAGTGGCTAAAAGCAACCATATTTACTACAGGTATTCTTCTTACATATTTCATCTCTGTATTAGCATGATATTTATTTTCTAAAATATTTGCTTAAGAGTTTAACAAATTATTATAATCACCTTATGTACTAGCCAGCTTTACCTTAAAGTTACAGCAAAAGTACTTACTGGGTTGTTATTAGTTTTCCCTGCAAGGATGATTCTGGCTTTAACCTTGTTCATATTGAAGTTTTTCAGGTAAGCATCATGAATTCTTTTGGCAAGTGATTTAAGATCTGCCATTTCTGAATCTTCTACATAATTTTCACCTGTTAGAATTTCTGCTTTCAACTTGGCCTTCTCAGACCTTGGCATTCGTCCAAAACGTATTGCTGATGGGAAGACATAATTGTAAAACAAAAGTAAGTTATACAAAAACCTATGCCTTTTACCATTGCTGATTAGGGCAGTAAGACTTCCTGTCTAGAACAACTGAGGTACAGGTAGTATCTTTATTATGATAAATGCATGAGTGAAAAAGTCTCATCCTTTCCAACATAGTGACTAATTATCAAGACAATATGCTAAACTGAAGGTAATCGGATGTTTCAAAACACAAACTGGTATCTGCAATGAGCTAGAACACATGCCTTTTTCCTTCTACATTACCTAAGTAGTTGTATGTTGTTTTCTCCTTATTGTGCTCTACAACTCCCAATGTGAACTCAAAGTCCACCTTGGGAATTGTAAAAAACTGAGTAAGCTCATGTCAGGAGCTTGGCAGAGAACACACGCACCAGCTGGAGAGCTGCCTGGGGAGTTCTTCCACGGGGAATGCTGCAACGGAGTTGCGCCTGAATCCCATTGCTGATTCTGAACCTGCTGGGGCATTCACTTGTTTATGTGCTGAATGTTCAGTTCAACATATCTGTACTGTCTAGTGAGAACAAAACAGACCAGAGACCCGGATTTATGCTCAAAGGCTATAGTCAACAAAACCTCCTCCTAGGCCCAGCATTTTATGCTTCTTTTTTCATTAGATTAGCCCTTCAAGACTGCAAAGGATGAGAATAGATTTTGAGTATCCAATCTAGTCATAGGATATTCTTTTGAGAGGCAGGAGATGTGAGTTCGAAACACCACTGGGTATGGAGGTCTCCCAGTTCTTGGGCAAGTGGTCTTGCTATTTAGCAATAAAATAGGCATGTCCACATCCTTCTCCAGTTTCAGTTTAAAACTAAACCAGCTCCATTTTAAAAGCGGCCTTACTCTCTGATGGTGTGCAAGGTTTTGAGATGGCTGATACAGCTGGTTACTCTTACTGCATTTCAGCATCTAACCAGTGAAAGGACAGAACCTCACTGCTTAGACTAAGCAATTCAGAGCATGTGCAGAATTAGCCCTTCAACATGCCCAAGGAATTTTCTCATGACATAAGGACGTGTCTCATGACATAAGGAGGGGACTCTAGGTTTGATCTGAAATACAGTTTTGGACTTCAATGGAAGTCCAACATGGAAGGCCTGTTTGGAATCTGGTCATGGGTCTATTGGAAAAGTGGAAGAATATCTGCTCTAAACTGAAACTTAAAGTTTTAAGGTCATGGCTCTAAATCTAGTTCTAGCTCTTTTCCTGAGAAGTATCACCTGGAAGTTAGCAGTCATCTCCTTCCCCCACTGCCTTCCAAGTGTTTGCTGCAGTAAAACTGCTACTACTCCCTTCAGCTGGAGCACAGGTGTCCACAGCATTTTAGTAGGATGAAACAGCTTCAAGTGAATGTTAATTCCTGACAACCAGCACAGCTCCCTGCTCAACATCCTGCCCCCGAGATGCTACTTTGTTGGCTGGCACACTCTTCCAAATCTGCCGCTTCAGGAAGGTTATCACCAGTCTTGCAGAGACTATCAACCTTCTCCCAATGGACCTTAATCTCAGTCAAGGCTCACCACAAGGGAGCCAGACTTCCCCAGAATCAGAAAGTCAACTCTTCCATCGTCTCTTGCTAGCACTCTAGACAACAATGTCATAAGCAGCTTCCCCAACCACGTCCCCAAGCCAGCTATCGTGACTGCATAGTTTCCTTAGGAAGTTCTTCTCCTAACCCACTGCTTTTCACCTAGCCCAGCATTTTCACCTACTTTTCACCTAATCCCAAATTGCACCTGCTCCCAAGTTTAGCCGTGACACTATCAGACCTACACAGGGAAAGCAAACTACTGTCACCTGGCCAACCAAAATGTGCTTCCTCATGGCTTGGCCTCTCCCTCTTTACCAAAGTTGCTTAGCAAGCTACATACTGTGCATAAAACTGCCTTGTGGGTTGAAATTGGCCTGTAAGCCACAGGCCTACCAGCCTTATCTTAAATCATTAACACAAACAATAACATAATTTTTAAACTGGATATCTAAACGCTCTGAGTTTTTACCATTCCATTTAACGAGCAACCTACCAGATTCCTGTTCCACAGTCAGCATAGATCTTTTCCCTCCCCCCACACTCCCTGAACCATCTGCCCAAGAGCTGTTGCACTGTAATCTGAAAAATAATGAAGTCTGGTTTCCTACCAATTTCTGTCCTACATCATTCCCTTCCACAATGAGCTAGTTGTTCTCCTCCTACTCCTCTACAATCCCCTTGATCAGAATTCATCCAGTACTGAAACTTGTTTCAATGGGAGTAATGGTGCCAAAGTTCTGGGTGAAGAAAGCAACTAAATGAACATTCATACGGACAGACATCCAGTGCAATTGTGTAGAGCTCATAACAGTACATTTGGCAGCTGTGTATCAACTACATTAACTAGTCATTAGGGAAACTGGTGTCCCCCGCCACAATCTATACTGTAAAAATCTGAGGTTCAACCCATATGTATAAGCAAAAACGCTATCCAAGTGCCTGCTTCCAGAAACAGGCTCTGGGTAGGAACAAACATATTATTAAGGGCACTCTTACCTACCATTATGTGACATTCCAACTGAAAGGCACTTTTGAAAACGACAGTATTGGCACTTATTACGATTTTTTTTCTGAATTTTGCAGTTGCGATCACATTTATCATAGATGAGTTTTAACCGAATTGTTCTTCTAAAAAAACCCTATAAAAAGTTTGAGAAAACAATATGTAATGTTAAAGAATATTGACTACTAAACTTCAATCATACAGGTAAATTTTTTTCTTTTATTGTTTATTGATGTTGCTAGCAAAACAATACGTGAAGTATAACCTGTCCAAAGGTAAGAATCTATGCAGTGAAGTGGTGTGTATGAAGGCATGTATAGAATGGAAAACACGAAAGGAGAGAGTAGCTCTCAGCCCCTCTTTCTTGGGAGAGGACCAAGAGCCCAGAGTACCTGAGCAGATTTGCTCTTAAGGATTAAGCCAAACAGTCACATATTGCTTTTGTACGCATTCTCTCCGTGTCCTCTGTCAGAAATAACCTTCATCTTTCATACGTGTAAGTCACACAAACACACAGATTTAACACACCTTTTCTTCAGCAAATGTGAGGGGTATGACAACACAGCACAGTGTATAGAAAAAGCCAAGGACACAAAAATGAGCATTACAGAAAAGCCTGTAACTCAACAGATCTTACTGTGATGTTTCGATAATGGAATGTAAGGTTAGTCTCATACTACGAAATCATAGGGTTAGCAAATTTAGAGACATGGCAACATTTTGCTTGACATGACATAACAACAGGTCGTTTAAGACTGTGGGATGCAACTGACTATGAACTGGCTCCCCATCTCTAATAGATATTCTAGCATTATTCTGTAAGATTTATATTGGAATTATCATATTCTGACACTATGCATGAAAGAAAAATGTATACATATATAATTATTTCTCTCACCTTACATTATAATGCAGAAAAAAAATGGAAAACTAAAACATTAGAAGGAAAAAGAAAAGAATCTTATAATTCACGGGCCATATCATCCCAAAAATTATACATTAATGATAACATTAATTTGCTCCAGAGACATGCACTGGCCCCAAAACTACAAGAGGTACAATAATAAGTGATTCAGGCAAAATGTGGTGGAGATGAGAAATTCAGGATTTGTTAGTGTTACAATGGAAATATAGCAAACTCTCATGCTTCTCACAGCCATACTCCCAACACAAATAAAACACTAGTGGAGCAAGTAGGCTTGGCTTTTAGTCACAGTTTAGTGTTTTAAGTTGTTTTAGTGTTTAAGTAACTATATCCAGAAAAGCAGCATTAAAATTATCATTGTGAATTGCCCCTGCTTGATGAAGGTCTGGTATTGAGTTATGGTATCCAGTTACGGTACCCGAATGATTTATTTCAGAAAAAAGATCACAGATATGTTTATTATTTAAATAATTGTAATGGCTAGAATTATATTAATTAAACATTTATATAACAAATGTTTATCTTCATATAACCCTGTAAATAAAGCAACATGATTTAGGTTCTTAAAAAGAAAATTACGACTGTACCTTACAACCTTCACAAGCATGTACTCCGTAATGGTAGCCTGAGGCTTTATCCCCACAAATTCTACATTCAATGTTTAATGCTCCACTGGGTGATTCATCTATGCTACCTGGAGCTGTGGCAAAATTAATGGATGAAGGACTGGATGCTGGTGAAAGGGTGTCTAAAAGAAAAAGGAACACTTCATAAATACTATACTATCAAGATTGATACCATTTCTATACTAAATCCACACAAAAATGAGCTTATTCTAAAAAATAATCATGAGTTAATAGTCATTAAATGAACTAATAATTTGGCCATACGTGTTTGAAAAATAAGTAATATTTATATTAACAGTGCAAACACACACAACATACAGGGTGTACCCTGCTAATTTTGATGAGACGTATAATGTCAACAAACAAAAAGCCTTACCAAAGTAACCCTGATAACAAGAACTAGAAGGGTGATAATGGTTCTTGAGGTTTCAATAAATATTTGCCACACAAAATAAGAGAAAACCAAGCTTTTGGGGATTTTCCTGTGTTCCGTTTTTCACTTTGATTTTTTTTCAAATCTTTCTCAATTTGATGTGAACATGAAATTATTTTATTCCACAACTTAAAATAAGTAACTAAAAAGTACTGAATTAGTATTTCTTTTAAATCAAGGAAATTTTCTTAACCATAAAAATGCACATACACCATCTTCACAAAGGACATAAATTTTAAACTGAAAAGCAGTATTCAACATATATCTACTGCTCAAGACAAATAGTACAAAATATAAAAAGAAAAAAAACCCACCACAATGAAATGGAACCCCCCCATGACTTCAGTTGTGTATCACAACATCCGTTCAACCTGTCACTCGCTCTTTCCAGAAAGGTTACTAACAGCTCATCTTGCTGTTATATCTTCCATCTCTTGTGCTGTAGTGTCGAGCATCACAGCATCTATTGCTATGATATGACAAGAGACATATTCCTAGCTCATGCTGAGTTACAGTTAAGATACACTTGAAGTCCCCTTGACTTTTGAAGAGCTACTCATAGTTTTAAATGATGATCTAAACTGAGGCCTAACAAGCAGTTAGACAGCTTCTGTCTCTAAAGAATTTTCTCAAAGTGAAAGCATGCTCCTGCACACCAGTAGAAACGTCGAACAGGTATTAAAAGGAAGGTAACACAAATGTCTGCTTCTAAGATAATCCAGCAATAGAAGCCTTGCTTGGATATTTTACCTTTTCATTGTAATGGGAAAAGCATTTCTGAATTGTTGTACGATGAAATAAACTCTCCAGACATTTTACTACTAGATGAACACGTTGCAAAATTAACACATTCCAACTGTAATTATTTCAATTAATATTTCCACCTTATTTGAGGAAAATATTTTCTGAGGCCAGAATTTCTTTTATCTTCCATCTTGCAACTTGCACCACAAGACTTCAGCAAATTGATGGGTGTGTTATTTTAACAGAATGATTAAGAAACACTCATGAATGTAGGTCAGCAAGTATTATGTTGGAAAAAGCCTTGGCATAGAACTCAGTCTGCATTGCCAGCACTGCCAAGCCCACAGGCATCAGAGTCATCAAGAACAGCCTAAAACCCAGGATTTTTTCGAAGTGTGATTCTCATTTCTTTTTACTTGCCTTATGGAATTTGAGCCTTAAAAGTTTACAGTTTCCATCTTCTCTAACAGCAAAACTAGAACATTTTGCAATGAACACTCAATACTCAAATTAGAATTTGATGGTAGAAGCTGATCTAGATTACTGTAGGACTTGTACACACACACACACAATTAAAAAACCTCATGTCTTAGAAGGACTACGTTATAAACGCAGCACATAATAACTTTTCCTGTAGAAGGCATCTCTCTAATGTGAAGGTCTGCAACCAAAAGGGACCCAAATCGTATTTCTACAAACATTCCTTTGGGCAATAGTGCCAAGAGGCAGGTCTCCCTTCTCCCTTCAAAACTCACACTATTGATTTCAACCACTTCAGCACAGAGGCACACCTCAGTTGTATTACTGCAGTTTTTGTAAGGTAAAATAGTGATCACAGCCTGTGAATCAATTTAAAGTAAGAAACCCCCAAAACAAAACATAATGTAAAACAACCAGAAAGTTAATCATAAACTGTTTAAAATGTCTCTACTGCTATAAGATTTGTAAACCCATGGTTTCAAAAGGAATACCTTACTGACATTATTGCAGTGTCCCATACTACTGCAGTTATTTCCATTTTGATCTCTCAAACAAAGCCTCTCACAAAGATCTTTTGACTAAAGACTGTGTAATGTATTAGCACTCTGAGACTGTTACTTTAACCAGGGTAGGAGTCATTACCTGAACAATGCTAGTCTTGAGAAGGGGGAGAAAACAGCATGTTCAAAACATCAGTACACTGAAATATACTGGAATTCTAGGCGAGTTTTTAAGGGTTGGATTATAAACTTTTGGCAAACATTTCACAGTACTTTTCAAATATATGTGATTTGAAGAAACTTTAAAAAATGGGGAATACCTTTAGTGCAATATTGTGACTTCCTATATGACTACAATACACAGTAACTTCTTTGCTACTAATAGCAATTTTTAAAAGTTATTTTGAAAAAGGTGTTGATACTAATGATAATTTAAAACAGCAACTTTATATTACAGTAATTTTTCAGTGACATTTTTCTACTAAATTAACTTTGGCCTTAAATATTTTAAGACCATGCTATGATCATCTTATATATTTCTAGTGTCACTTAGTCATAAACAACAATTATCACATTTTAAAAGTTTTTAATTTCTATCACTATGTATTTATAAACAAAAGTTTTATGGTAAACTAAAACTCTCTTACCTGTTATAACTGATCCATCAGATGCTGGACCATTTCCCAGTGACTGGAACTCTGTTAAACTTAAAGCTCCAGAGCTATCATCACCTAGAGACCGAGAGAGGTCTTGAATGTTCTCCATATCTTGTAGGAACTCTCCAGATAAAGGGCTGCCTATATCATCCTCTTCCAAAGGAGTAAGGGGATAGAGCTGGTTTTCAGTGTCCACCATTTTGATCAAGTAGAGCAGTCACTTAAACGTCTTTACACTGGTGAAAGAATAATTTAAAAAATCCCTGTATTTACAGTATCAGAATATTACTTTTTAAAAAAATACTTCAATCAGTTACAGCACACTGAATACATAAATTATAATCCAATAGTGAAATTATACAACATTCTGTTCCTCCAGAAGCTTTATGCAACACAAATCATCAACAGGACATGGAAAAAAAAAAAAAAAATCCCCAAAATACTTCAATATGAATTAAAGTTATGACAAGATCCATCTGCAGATTGTTGTTTTCTCTCCTTTGCTGATAAAAGTTACATATTGTGTTTCTAGAGCAGGCATTATGCACTTCCCACCAAAATTTATAGAAAAATAACAAATGTCAATATGCATACATACTATGTTTGAGCAGTCTTTGCTCACCTTATCTAACAGCTTTAGATACGCTGATTTGGTCCTCTGTTCTCATCTCTTTTAAATTTGTTCGATAGGTCTTATGACACTGCAGAGAACAAAATACTGTCTTATACTAAAATCTTTGTAGAAGTGGGCCAAACTAATACTTTTTGACCTACTTTGGTCAAAGAACACCTTCAGCAAACGTACTCCAGCATATATAATCCAATATATCTGTAATTCTTAGAGTTTGTTTTATTTCCTATAGTGAAATAAGTTTTTCAAGTTGCCTTCAAAACGAGCCACCAGAGTCATCAACTTTGAGTAGCAGCACAGATTCCTAAGAAAACGTCACAATTTTAATTCTTCTTCTATTGACTTGTCAGGTAAGGAATTAGTAAATGTACTGCAGAATGTTACTACTGCTGCACAGATATACTTCTGCTAAAAGAAACTCATCTTCTACACTGAGTAACTAATACTTGTGTTACACTCAGTATGCGTACAAACACATACTGCTGCAGTCTTGTCCATGCAATGAATATGCACGGGCAGTTAGAGAAGCTCTGACTGTTACTGTGGTTACCACTCAACACTGGCCTTTGCAAAGAACATGTGTTCACTGCAGTTTATTGTGAAGCTTGAAACTGCCAATAACTGGCTATTTGGGGATATACAATTGCTGATTTTACAACAGAAGTGCTATGTTATGATTAAAAAAAAAAAAAAAATCTTCCTTGATGTTATTTAAAGTTTCAAATACCAACTACTTTGATACCTACAACACTAAACATTTTATATTAAGAAATCAATCCTTTTCTTTGATTATCTGTGACAGATTCATCCTATGAAAATCAGGCATTTATTCTAGAGAAAAAAAAATATTTTTTTTACTATGTAATTGACCAAAAGGGTACAGTTAAAAGTAATACGAAGTGCTGACTACTGCTTTACATACTAATGGCAAAAGACAGCCATCACTTGTATTCAGTTATATATAAAAAAAAAAACAAACAACAAAACCCAAAATGTTTTGAAGCAAGATATCTACAATCAAGCCTTTTATTCCCAGGCTGATGGCAAAAGTCTGCCTTCAATTACATTTGCATAACTTTACAAGGTATTACACAGATGTAACTGAGGGCAGAATGACCTGCTCTAAAGACTAAAAGTTATGCTTATAACAACTTGCAATGCACACACAGTTTTAAAATTATTTATTTTTCCAGGTGCACTTATCAGGGCACACTCCTTTCTGTTACTTCATGGAAACCAATGATGCATATATATCACTCCTATAGTGTTTTCCAATGTGTTCATTACATGACTGTAAGGCAAAACAAACAATTTTAAAAATAAAAAGTCTGTATTGCATAAGGCTTGCTATTCCACAATTTGCATCCTTCCAGCCACTCAATGTTATTTAATGTATATACATTAGACTTGGCAAAACTTTCCTTTGATTTTCAGAGTATCCACATTTTTTAATTGTGATACCAAATGGCTGTAGTGGTACATCCTATGTACCCATTATTCATTTTTAGCCAAGTGAATAGACATAAAAATGTTAAAACCTCAGGTACAAGGGGAGATTGAAATTGTAGTCTAATCAAACTCTGATGATTAGAACAAAACAGTATGTTTTATATATCCTTGGGCAATTCATTACAGCTCTGTGCATCATTGTACCTGTTTTTGAAAGAAACTATTTTGAGGCTAAAAAAAGAGGTTACCTAAACAGTGTCTAGTTAGATTCTTTTTCCTGCAATTCATAAAAAGAATAGTTACAGTATTTAGCTTGTGAGACACATTTTTTCCAACTCAAATACCATTGTAGAGCAAAGATACAGATTCCACCCCCCCACCCCCCCCAGTGCTATACTTTACCATATACCTGGAAGGATAGAACTAAAGGAGTAGCAGACACAAACACACAGCAAAATCCAGAGCTTCTACTCATTTTACTCAGTTCACACACTAAAATGGAGTTCTTTATGAAGGTAAACACTGAAGATTTCAGGATCTGTCCAGCATAACTGAGATGGTAAAGTTTTCAGAAGGTTCATTGTATTTCGACTATTAAAACCAAGCCAAATACAATAGTCAGTTCTGAAGGCTGAAGACTGAAAGGAATCACAAATTAAAAGAATCATCTCTCTAAATATCTGATGTTATAAACCAAATGAGACAGAATTCCACTCTCCCTTCCCGAGCAGGAAAAAAACCAGACAAGGACCCTTAGTAATGATCCATTTGCCCAATTTCTTCAAAACAGGATAGTTTTAACTAGAAAAGGAAAATATGTTCTATATCACATGGTGTAGCAAATAAGAATATCCAGGAGACTAAGAATGGGAATTTATCCACAACTTCTAACACCAGTTACAAGACAACAGGTATGTTACTGTTGATTTTACTTGGACGTGTCACATTGCTACTCTATCACTATGCACAGCTTGGCTGTATTTAAAAATAACTGTCAAATTAAGTTATCCAATTGGATACATTAAATACTCATTAGGACATTGCACCAGATTGCCAGCACTGTAATAGAATATTTATAAGCAATACAAGAGTTTTCATCCACATCTCAACTTCTTTCTGAAGGGATCAGTTGAAAGGCTGGCACAGCTTTTATTTTAAGAGCATCCAAGCAATGCTGATTGTGATGCCTAATTATGTTACAATGTAACAGAACATTATATTGGAAAACTGAAACAAAATAACTCCTTTCGCATAGAGGACTGAAGTGTAATTGCTATCAGTTATAGTCTCTGCCAAACTTCCATAATCTGAAACTCTTTAGTCAATTGTCACTTTCTTTTAAAACTCAACAGTTGTCCTGTCTCCAAGAACCACTTTTGTTTCTCTTATAAATCCTACCGGCTTGTAACCTGACCAAATATTAAGAAATTTGATACCCATAAGCCTGTCAGAAGACATAAAATAGAAATTAAAATGATTGTAACATACATGACCATAGTCACTGAAGAAAAAAATAATCAGAAATTATATGAATGAGGACTCTAAATAAAAGACTACTTAAAAAAAAAAAATTAAAAATTGCCCTAATGCTTTAGGAATCTATGGTCACCTACCACAGGAAAACAGCACAGATCATTGTAGATTATCTGACAAAGATTTTATTGCTAAACCATCTGGATGTATTCAGAACAACACTTCCAATCTCATGAAGACTCAAGATGCAGAGTAATTTTGCAGATGCAGTGCCTTACAAAACATTACTTTCACAAAATATGAAAGACAAAGAATCAACTGAAAACATTTTTGGTTAACATCATTGGTTATTCTCTGCCAATACTTTCAATCTTGAATATCTTTGCACAGTTTCTCTGTTGAGGCAGCATGAACCAGTTCAGTAACGCCTGGAGCTAACTGCTGTTTGCTGTTAGTTATCCAACAGAGTCCAAAACATTACACGATGCACCTGATATCCCTGATATAACTGGAAGATAATATACTCCAGTTGAGAAATGAGAAATCACTTTTATTTATTTTATTTCTGAAAACAATGTTAAATTGCTATCCCTGTGACATGGCTATTTTGTGGTGAGGCAAAAGAGTAAAGAAACCTTGATGTACATTGTGTTTGTAATGATAGCCAAGAATAATAACAACTGTTCTCTGGCAATCCAGAGGCAGCTACCAGATTTGTCTCTGTAAGGAACCATCAACAAAAAAGGAAGAAAGGAATGGCAGAGCATATGATCAGCACTGCTCCTCCAGTGTGCTCTTCATGAAGTTCTCCCAGGCTAAAACAGTTTTCACGGCACAGAAACATTATATTCCTCTGCAGATAGGTAGCACAAGTACCCTGCCCCAGGATAGCTAGGGAAGTTCCAGGAGGCACTAGGCTCCTTATACCCAGCGTTACTTCAAGTTCCCTACTGAATCACGTACATCTCTCCAAGCATCACTTCTTTGTCCGGCACAAGTATTTTTAAAAGATAAAGTGAACACTGAAGTCTACCTTGAAACAAAACAGGCATTGTTTCACAGGAAAGCAAAGGAAAGGCTTGATAGCTGAACTCTGAACATGGCAACAGCTCTTTCAGCAGCATGCCTCCTATTGCCCAAATTGCACCATACCTTTCCACTTTTACAGTAAGTATTTAAAAATCAGCAGTCTTTTCAGCTGAATTTATATAAGAACAGCCTAACAGCTAGTGAAACATAAATGAAGTGCTTATTGTTTTAACTATTAAATTACATACCCTGTTGTACCTTCAAACACTACTAGTAAATTATAGCTGCTTAATAATTACAGCTCTTGTCAATGATTAACTAGCTACCTTAGCAAGCATAGCCATTACATAACCATTTCTGAACACTGTCAAAATATACTAATATTTTCATTACTGGAAAAGTTATCTTTAAATTTTTTTTCATAAGCACAGAAAACCTTGAAGTAAAATGTCTAAGTATTCATGCAATAAACCATTTGCCTTCTGTCTTCTCGGTATTTTTTGTGTGTTTACACATGCATATGCTTTCATTGGCAGGTTTCACTTAATATACATTGATCCTTGCTTCTATGAATATAAAGCTTCTAAAATAGAAAGGGTAATGAGTATGAAGTTCCTCTAAGTAATATTCACAGAGAGTATTTTGCTTTACAAAAAAAGCTGTACATGTTACAACAGTAGATGTGGTAGCTGCAGCATGATGATTCCACTCAAGCATCTGCATAAGCCAACATTTCTTCTTACTTTTAAGGCTTTAGAAAAATTCTGTGCCACAAAGACATTGGCAGAGGATTTTCTCAGTTTCCCATACAATATTTTAGTCTCCATACCCCCTTTCCTACACCCACATACAAACACACGCGAAGTAAACTGAAAACAAGAGAGTATGACATAGAAAAATAAGAATACAATTTCATGTAATTATGATTTTAGGGATAAACAGGTTTTACTGGTGCTCTCTCACAGCCTGTTATCTCTAAAATATTCCTATTTTCAGAAGTCCTCTTTTCCCTCCACCACACTGCAAATGCCCAATGAGTAACTTACTTACCTATAAACTTGAAACAGGTCTTAAAGAAATCGCAGTCAGATTATCAAAGAAAAATACCTAAGCACACCACGATCGGTTATTTGCTTCATTTTTGGAATGGGATGGTGGGAGACTAAACCCCTGGCCCTTCCGCATTTAATACTGGCCACACTAGGCATAATCCCTGTAAGGAAACAGGTCTCTCAGATGCAAAGGTCTCTGAGAAGCAGTACCAAAGTCTGGATTTACTGCATAAACAAATTGATCGTGTAAAGGGCTTGCTTGCAAATATCAAGGTTAAAGTTGAAACAATCATTACCTCTAGGTCACTTTGAGAACATTGTGGCTGAACACAGCACATTTAAAAACTAACTACCAGGTGCAGTAGATTCTTTTAGAAAACTTGGGTGTATAGGAAGAACCTGAAATATGTAAACTACAGGATATTTCCAACACCCTGATTCAACACATAAACAACAGAAAATAAAACTAACTGAAAATAAAATTTGGCACCTAAAATATGAAGTCCAGTCTCCTATCTCAGAAAGGATGCATGTTGTCTCCTCTATCCTGTGACATTTGATTCAGTTTTCATACTTTGTAACCTTACATACTAGTAACATTTTATATTTTACAAAGTATTAAGAACCTAAGACAAAGAGAATTTACTATGCATGAGTTGAAAAATTTTCATGAGCCACCTCTTCAACAAGCCTGCCAGTTGCACCCGCCCAAAAAAAACCAAAACAGAAAAACTCTGTTTTTTCCCTCTACACAGTTGTACTCCAAGATATCATATGCAACTTACAAGCATACTTGCCTTTTAAATAAATCAAAATTCACATACCCTAATTTTGAAGAATGATACTAAAATTGCAAAGTTAAACTCTTAAAAGTTATGTAATGAAAAATTCTATGCAACCTTGATTATGCTACCTTATTTTTTTATGCACTGTGGTGGAATGTACCTATATACTTCTCGATGTTCTTCTTTCCCCAAATCACTCCCATTATAATTAGGCAATGCATTAAACAGAAGTGGAATTACACAGCTTGTAAGGCAACTTTGCTTGTATTAGTCTGTAGCAGGAAAAAAAGCTGTTAATTTATTGGTTTGTCAAAAAGGAAGAACATTCTTTGTCTAAGCAAAAAGGGAGAAAAGGCAATCCTGTTTCTCTGATCCATAAGTACTTGCAGCACTGGAGGAACACTAGAGAATTTCCTGAAGGAAGAATAAAGGCCACAGAGGCAAGTCCACTGGCTTCAGAAAGTGGGGACCATGATGAGTTTTACTTTCCTTCCCTGAACACAGTTCTCTAATTGCATCAGAAGATGCAGAGATAACACACTTCTGATCTCACACGGGAAGAGTTGATAAAGCTTTGAAACACTGCAAATGTTTTGCTGGTTGATATTAGAAGTGGTAAAAACAATATGGGAATATTTTTTTGGTTTTGCATTACTCAGCCAAACCCAAGCAGAACTTGCTGAGCCAGGCAGCAGCATTTCCTTGGTCCCAGGACTTTCCATCCTGTTGGATTTTAAAATACATGATCCAAAAAGAGAGAGGAAAGGCAAGATTTTCTTATTGAAAATTAACAATTTTTAGCAACTTTTCCGTACAAGTAATTAGCCAACACCATAAGCAAGTACCTTCAAAGACAGGACTAAACCAGATGAATTAACATGCTGTCAGCAGTAAGAAGATGCACACAAGAGCAGTGCTGATTAATGACAGGTCAGGCGGGAACAGTACCACACGAGCAATGGACTATATGTACATTAACACTAAGCAGAACTATTCTTCAACTAGATGTACTCTGTCAGACTGTCAGGAGCATATACGATTCTTCTGTGTTGCAGCACCAACTCCTATTAGCCCACCACGAGTCAAAGAAAATGTAATGATAATGCCAACGTGGCTTATTTAGGCAAAGTGTCTAGATTTTAAAATTAAGTTTATTTTGTGGCATATGCAGAACAGATATTTTCCAGCTGCATAGAAAGGTATGGTGGTGTTGCCAGAAACTCTTGTATCATGCAATATACATGATATTTGGCATGCAGGTTCCCACTAGTTTAACAAAAATCACAGTTCTTAGAATGTCACTGTTTTGTTAGTTGTTCAGTTATTTTTACTTCGAAAAAATAAGGAAATGACTTAATAAAATTTAAAAAATGTAATTTACAAGTCAGTGTTACAAATCCACACTTTTCCTGGTGCGAATCACTTTTAAAAGTAAAAACATATGTAAGGAAATACAAACATAAGCAACACCTGTAATGTGGCAAGAAGAGTATTACCAACAGAAAAGCATAAAATCAGGATACAAATTCTGTAGAGAAAACAAACAAGGGTTGTCAAAGAGGAGGTAACCATACTAAACATGAAAGGTTCCTTACATATTATTCAAGTGCCAAGCAGCCATAATGCAGAATCTGCATTAATAGAAATTTAAGGCTCTAGGAACATCTGTTTAACATTTATGTCCCTCCCAAGCAAAAATCTAAAACCTCAATCTGTATGATTATAAAAACAGTCAGTTAAAGGCAAGACTTACAAAGTCATCTTGGATTGCTAGACAAAATGCTACCATATCACCTTATGAAAGAGAACTTTGAATTACTTATAACTGCAGTATATACAAAGACACAGTTAAAAATTGAGTATTTCCACCAATATCACAACCTACAAAGACCAAAAAGCCCAAAATATTTATTGAAGTGATTGCTTAACACTGCTCAGCTATGAAAATTTGGGCAGACCCTACATAGAAACAGACAGAAAAAGACAGCAAAAAAGCAACTTATCACCCAAGGAAGTGGGGGGAAGCAGACACTGAAAAAATACAGAGAACAATGACATAATCGCTAACACTCATTATTCAACTACTTTGCAGTTACTGAGCCAGCTTCAATCCCTGTTGGCATCTCCCTCTAGCTTCTTTCCAAGATTTAATGGCACAGGGTAGAAGCTACTTCATGGGTCCTGACTCTCTGAAGTGGAGTCTCATTGCCTAGAATATATTAAAGAAAGATAAATGTCTCTGAATGGGGCCCCTCATCCCCCTTTTAAATGCAACATTTCTGCTTTAAAGCTATGCAGCTGCTTTCTATACCTTCATAATTATATATTCACGATTTCCTCCAATGTTTTCTTTCAATTACGTAACACATTCATTATACTCTAAATAGTTCTAAAAATTGTTTTGCCAAGATTACTGTTTAAGAAGTAACTAATAACAGGACAGCAACAAAACTATTCAAGAGGTAATTAAACTATTCATCCCAAATATCATACCCTCTCACTTTCATACAACAGATGCAATTACTAATGGAGAAAAAAATTACAAAGCAGAAATTAATTTTCACCAAACAGACATAAGAGGGGTATTCATCTCACCTAATGTCAAGCACCTCGCTTACGTGTTTGGGTTGAGCAGAAATCAATGGGACTTTCCAGAGCCATGACTGATCTTTGAGGCCACGATTACAAATTAAAAAGCGGTACTTTTCGATCAGATCATTTCCCTGATCCAGTTCACTGCAAAGCCTTACAAATATTTGTGCTTGCTCAATGGAGGGAGCAGAAATAAGTGGTTGGGGAGAGGGATACACGTGCTGCCCAGCCAACAAATACATGTCTTATGTGCAGCCTGAATTCCCTCTGAAGAATCCAGTGATTGTATCAACAGGCTGGGCCTTTAAACCAGGCACTTGCATTGCCTGAAGTAAAGCAGCCATGGCTCGTAAGTCTCTGATGAGAGCTGAAAACTGCTCTACAGATCAAACAGCATCTCTATTAGATTAAGCAGTATCATCTTTTGACAGGGCCATGGCACTGTCATATAGGCTGGGGAGATCATGCAGATCCTACAGTTATTCATCATCCTTCCAGCAGTAAAACTCCCACAGAAATCCAGTAAATGGAAGATACAGGCATTTACTCTGAGTTGAAACAACATGCTCCAATAAATAAATTAAATAAATAAAATAATAATTCCAATGTTGGAAACTCAAGCTGAGAGTAGAATCTAACTCAAAGAAAGACTTCAGCTGCTTGTGAAGAATAAAACAACATTCTAGCATCAAAAGGCTTTCTAATGGGAAATTTTAAATTCAACAAGCTCCTCAAGAACTTGGTAACTAGGAACTCAGTTGAGAACATTTTACATTTACATACATGACTTTTACACTGACTTTATATTAGACCAGAAAATATATTTCATCATATTTGATCCACAACATTAGACTACTCAACCTTTAGCAGACAGAGCTCAACTTAAGATGTAACCACAGTTCTAGGTTATCAGTACAATGAGATCTGAAGCCTGTCTTTAAATTAGCCACTGCTAACCCCTTTAACAACAGGAGCCAGATTTGACTTCATCAGCAATGGGACATAAAGGTTTTGCAACCTTTGCCTTCAGGCTCTAGAGACAAGACTTACAGGTCTATCACCTCAAGTTTACATCTATCTGAAGTCATGCTTGCTTTCTTCCACACAAATGGACATCAGATGCATCAAATGTGACATTACTCAAATTTGCAGCAAGGTCCTGCTAATAAAAGAAAAATCTATTTTTCCTACCTCATTTCAGTAAAAAGAGTGCAGATTGGGTTGTTGGCTTGAACTGATGTCAAGCTCAAATAGATTCAAGTCTGCATAGAACACCAATATGACATTGAGATTTTTTTGGTTTGTTTTTTTCTCCTCTACATGTGAGTTTTCATATCCAAAAAGTGGATACTTTGGTGGTTTCTGTAATTGGGAATAGGAATACTGGCATTTCTTTCTAATGAAAGCTGAACTGAAGCAAAAGTCAGAAGTACCTATATGTCAAAGTAAAGCTTTCAAATCCCTCTTTCAAATCTATGTCTGCTGAATCCTTTAAATTCTTGTAAGAGTTGACTAGTCAGGACTTCAGTATCAGTCAACAGTAATATTAGTTAACAAACTATATAATATTATATTAGGTTTATTGGTAACCTACAATGTTCTCCTTCACTTTACTGTTTTCTTCAAGTGTTTTAGGTGGGGTCTTTTCTTTGTTGGGTTTGGGTTTTTTTTTTGGTTTGGGTTTTTTTTGCAGTTCTGGGTTTGTTTGTTTGGGTTTTTTTTTTAAACTACATTATAATCCAGTCTGATGTCTAGATGATTCCTGACTCTAAACCAAGCGAGCACTGTCAAAGACTTAAGTGGAAAACTGTGTTAAAGTCTTCAGTCTTGCTTCAACTTTTATTGTCAAGATGCCTAGAAATCCTGAAAAACTGGCAATTTGTAATTTTTTTTTTCTTTCTCTATGTATCCTGCCTCTGTTTCCACTTTTGTAGTAAATAATGAGCTCTGACAGATGGTTGAGAATAGACTACAAGCTTAACCTATAGAATAAGCATACTATTATTAACATGACATTTAAAAAAAAAAAAAATCAGCCTGAACAACAGTATGAGGGAGGTTTATTCAATTTATTACATTAGTTATTAATGCATGCAAAGCAAATATTCAGACTGGAGTTAATAATATCCAGTATTTTTGAGGCATGATCAATAAAGCAAGTATATTTTATTAACAAGAGATTCAAAAGAACAATAGGATTTTTTTTTCTGCAAGAAACTAAGCCATGGCAACATCTTAGCAACCACTATGTTATAGAGTACTCTGGGTTCTCAGATACGTGCTCTCTTTCAAGTTCAAATACAGCTCCACAAGTACTACTTACAGTTCACCACAGCTTCTAATAAAAACCCCACTTCACTGTTACATATACCTTTACGCTTGCGACACACTCTCCCTTTTTCTTTTCCTCTCTCCAAAGAATCTCCACATTTTGCTCTTTATCCAGTGTGTTTCAATGTCAATATCTCTTCAAGTCACTGTCATATTCCACTCAAATTATTCCATACTTGAGCAACATTCAAATGATTACACATGTTAATCATAGCAGCCATAGCAATTTGTGCTTCAAACTTTTCGAGATTCTAAATCATTCATGACGGTATCTTGTAGGCAATGAAGCTAAAACAATATAGTGTATAGCACACAGATGCTCTGTGTGTTTGCTGAACACTTAGATGTGAAGACCACAACTACTGAGAAAGAAAGATTTGATGCATTATTTAAGAGGATGTTTTCTTTATATGTACCTTAAAAGCTAGGATTTGATTTATAATTGATATTTGAACCAATGCAAGGTCACATTCGGACAAACACGACATTTATGTATTTGCTATTTGATCCAAGGTCACGTTCACACAAATGTGTCATCTGAGTATTTGCTATATTTTTATTACTGTGTAATGAACTCAAAGCTCTCTTACTTTCCCCATGTGTCCCAAAACCCCTTACCCATTTATTTGGAAGTCACCTGTTTTTTCTAAGTTTTGCAATACTCCACAAATGTCTGACAAGCTAATTACATAAGATTTTGAAGTGATTAACAGTTAGGGATACCTTGACTTCAGAAATCAGTGCTCAGTTTAAGGCTAAATCTGGTGGCACAGTATGCCCAGAATGAAGAGAATTTTTAAAAAAGGAAAAAAACAAAAACCCCACAAAACCTATGTCTTATGAACTGCATGCACATATTTCAGATGTCTTAAACCATTATCCATTTCTTTTCTAAAAATAACATGTAAAAATAAGTTTGAGTGGTGAAGTCGAAGTTGATTCTGATGTGTACAGCATTTACAAACAGCCTACACATCTGTCCTAACATGCTGCTCACTGGAAACTAGATCCTCAAGACCAAATTGGAATGTTGTGATTGTTTCCTTACACATGTGATCACGGCGTCTCAGATTATGCAAAGTGGCTTCTCAACAATTTTCCAACTATACCCTGATAGTCTACAGAGACTTCATTTGTTGAAGAATAAAAATATCTGAGGGTAAAAGGCAAATACAAATTGCATTTTAGTGTGGTGACTAAATGATTATCTCCAATATAATCAATTTTTGAAGTAAATAAAATGTAAGCCCCTTGCTAAGTCTCCTGCAGAGTACATTTTCACTACATATGGTAAAAATAAACTTCAGAGGGTAACAAATTAAAGACATCTGTGCAACTAAAATTGTCAATTAAAATTATAATCTAATACATACAGAGGCAGTGCCAGGCAAAATTTTTGGCCATCTTCCATTAAACATATTGACTGTGCTATTACATAAACCTCTCTAACCCAGAAGTTTTACTTGCTCACATGCTTGTTAAAAAAAAACACAACAAAACAAACACCCCCCCCCAAAACAAAACCAAAAAACCCCCACACCACAACATATATGTTCTATTCTATCCAGAAAGACATAACTTTTACAAGCAAAGCTGTCCAGTAACTCTTACTAACAAATGTGAAATTTTAGACACACTATATTTATGAAAAGGAAGGAAAACCAATTGTCACTAACTTATAGAGTCAAGCAAAGACTTTGACGCTCTTTCTAAAACCCTGATAATATTTCAACAATCTTTAGGGTTCATGTATATCTGTGGATACCTTAAAATGTGTTCTTATAAACCAGGATATAAGAATCTCTTTTGTTTTATAGCCACAGATCTTTATGTGTGATAGCAATTGGTATATATTGTCGGTAATTCCTTATTGGCAGGACTGGTAGTAACATAATACACTTTAGAACTTAAGACTCCTTGCTGTGTTATAAATAAAAATACCTGCCTTAAGTTTATATTTATAGTAAAATGAAGGATAAAAACCAATTAACTAATCTTTTGTTCTGTGAGCATATTTATTATTCCCATATGATTTCAACCTTGCTTACTCTTTGACAGAAGAGCAAAGGAATGTTCCTGTGACAAATACTTCAGTAGAATACAGCCTAAGTCAAATCCACATATTATATATAATAATAATATATTATTATTCTGCCAGATAATCTAATATTTTACAGATACCAAATAGTTTTGAGTTTGTTGACTGGTAATGAAATTTTTGAAGTTGTCTATAATTTTGTGAGTTTAAATAACATAAAAGCTTGACAGCATTAAGTTGTGACAGTACTCAGATTTGAAAGGTAGAATTCATATCGGTTTTTACTATTACCAGCATTAAAACACTGGGAAAAGGGCAACTTCAGGGAGAAGAAATGAAAAAAGCTTTGACTTCTATTGATTTGCTCCCAAAGACATAAATTTTTCATACCACTGTCATTCCACATGTCACCCCGCTCTTTCCTCTTGTCACTACACTTACAGTTCGCCCTCCTCACGCAGTGTCCCTGAACTACTGACTATGCAAACAGCAAACTTGCTGTAGCTGGTTCAAAGCTACATGTTGCAACTGGCTCACTAGTGCTCCTATGCTGATTGGGAATTGACAGGCCAAACAGATAATTGTTGAATTCGTATTGCATCATTTCCTCAGTAGGGTCAATAATGTGTTTTCTTTTCTTCTTTCTCGTCACCAACTTTCATAAAAATTACAGAACTTTAATGCCTTTGCAACCACTACTCCTCTGTCAAATTTGACAAGACTTGCAGTTTCAAAGTTAACGGGTAGAGGAAGAGGACAGCATACCATACTGCATATACCTGACTTTCTCAGGTATCTAGACTAAAAGAGATGAGAATACAATCCTGAAAACGGTTTCCAGTATAGCAGTTTTGGAGCATAACTCTCTTCCGAGATAGATCTGGACTTTTGCCCCCCCCCCCCCCTTTTGGGGGGGGGGGTGGAGGATGTTTGCTTTCAATATTTGCTTTATATTTACTAAGGTCTGTAGAACACAAAAACAGTACAATGGGTGTCTGAAGTTATGTCAGTACTTGGAGTATTCTACAGTTTTCCAGAGTCCCTCACTTTGACTCCTAATCACATACTTTATTAAGAAAAAGATAATTGGCTGTCCTTGAAATAGTGGTTAAATATTCACTTTGGCTGAGGATTTCTGAGCTGTGGGCAAAAATACTAGTTCTTACAAACATCTTAATGGCAACATTCTTCCTGAATAAAGAGCTATTGTTTTGGAACGATACTTTTAATCTAAAAAGAGAGAGAAAAAAGAAAAAGATATCTTAAATTAAAATTACTTAATACAAAAAGTTGAAAGATGGTTTGGACTTTTTAGCATATTGTTTTAAGATCACGAAAATCTTCACTTGAATCTTACCTGCCCTTCAACTGTAACCTAGGCCTTGCAATCCCCCTTTTTTAGAACACCTAGTCAGACACAACTTCTCCACCTGGCCAACCCCTAAATTTTGCCACCCCGGTTCCATTACACAGGTCCTGCTCAGAACAATTGAAATAAAATCCCCACAACTTTGCATCTGTATCTGTTACTACAATAGCTCTCCTACTTATGACCAGCATTCCTTTAAAAGGAACATGAAGCCTTTTAGTTTTCTCTTTTCATTTACAGCTTAAACTTCCACGTGTAAGCTTGGTGTCCTTCTTGTTTTGGCATGGGACAAAAGTCCAGTTACTTTGGTATCTGATGCTGCAACTTTTGCTTCAAAGATCAACAACAAGCAAAAATATCTTTCTGCCTCAAGTATACCTCCTTTTCAGTCTCTATCGTTCTCCCCATCCCCAAATCTCACATTTCAGTTTTGGCTTTACCCTGGCACACTCAGCTTCCATACACTTTCAGCTGTCCTACCCTTCTCTTTCATAAGCCATGTCAACCCATCCTCAAATCACCTCCTTCATCCCCTCGGGTCCTCTAGTCTTCTATCTCCGCCCCTCTAGAATCTGCACAGCTGCACTCTTCTCACCATCTGCAACCCCTTGCATGATTCATCACCAAACATAACAGACCATGATTATTCACTATTTGAAAAGCTACAGTGGAATTTACATCTGTTTCTGGAAGAGATTCAAGAACCCTGAATTCGCCTTCTTAGCAGAGAACACCACCACTGTGTATTTTCGGTGGGTTTATTTCACTGATAAACTTTATCCCCTTGCCTAGACATAATAACAAGACATATTTGATAACCTAAATTCAGCTTAACAGAAGGGTTTATATCCTATAAAAGAAAATGACCCTCAAACAAGATATTACAGATTTAGGCCCGTTCTGCTTGTAAGTATTTTTTTTGAAAATTAATTGAGTAATACCAATGGATTAGCTTTCAAACTCTTCTACCAGTAGAAAAAAATCTAATGTCTTCTATAAACAGCACCTGGATTTGTGTAGTTTACTTATTCTTCAGTGTATTTTTTTTTTTAACAGGCTCTTGTTGCTCAGCCATTACATTTAAATAAATAAAAACTGCTAAAAATAAACTAACTTTGATTTAATGGCATGCCACAACTCAGAGTACCCAGAGTGGAATGTGAAACAGAATTCTTTCACTTTTTGTTGTTGGTTTGTTTGTTTGTTTTTTTAAGAAAAAGGCCTTCAGTTCTGTTCCGGTAATTTAGAAATTCCTACCTTAAAAAGTTTTTCTTTGTGATAAATGTATCACAAAAACAAAGTTTACACTGAATTAGCATTGCTGACAGGAGTCTTGGCAACAGGTATGAATGCAATGAATCCACATTTTTTGGCAAATGGACATCAAGTACTTGTACTTCCAAGCTACTGACATGTCAGATAGAGGATATACTTGGGACACATGACTTCACAGTTCTAAATCAAGTCACTCGCTACAGTATAGAGATCACAAGCCTCATACTCCTGCATGATCAAAAACTGTCAAAATATAACCAATTATTTTCCTGACATCTAAGCTCTCTGCTCATCCTTCATATGACATGAGGGGTGTCTACTTACCTGTTTAACAGCCCCATATTAACAATAGTATCACCATTGCTGCCTGCTTGGCACCCCACTTCTCCTCCCCACTTCTTTTAACTAAGGAAGCACCTGAATTACAGAAAGGTAGAAGAAAAACAACAGCCCAATGAAACAGCCAGGATAAGAAAACCTGTTTAAAAAAGTCATATATGTACTTTCATATACCAGTTTTAATTCACTTTGTAAGGCATTTTAGCTGACTGAATCAGACTTTTGAAAAAGCAATTATAGGGGGACAGCACTCGCAGCCCTCTCCTGAGCCAAACTGAAGCTGTTGGTTGCAAAATAACATAACTCGTTAAGGGTACAGTTAGACAAGCCAGTTTAAGTAATGTAATAGCTCCCTGACATCAAAAGGATATCCCTTCCATAGCTCCCTGACATTGTCAGCCCTGCACCTTCCCTCTCCCTTCTTCATTTCCAGCCACACAGCTCCATCCTGCCTGTGCTGGCTCTCGCACTTGTCTGACCTCTCTGGCCACATCTGCAATAGTAAATAAAACAGGGCCAGAGCACAGGCTTGAGCCATGCTGTTAGCGTCCTCTCTGACACCATTTTGGCCCATACCAACTTGGCACTCTTCCAAATGCACAGGCACAGCTAAGGGCACAGCACATGCAGAGCAGCAAATTGCTCTCCACTGGCAGTCTGGATGCGACCATGCTGTTTCAAGGGGAACACTGTTAGCTGTGTGCAATCTTGCCACTTTGTTCCGGGTCCAGAGAACAGTCCCTGGTATATTTTATTCCCTAGTGTAGACATAGCCTCAGTGAAACAATTCAGCTTATTAAGCCAGTAGAAATGTAACGCAGGAAAAACATAGCTAGAGATAGCTGAACAGACTCACTAAAGGGGCAGCAAAAAGTAAGGGTAGAAACACCTGGATGACAGCAAAGGAAAGAAGCATGAAGAGGGAGCCTGACCGATCTTTTAACAACAGTTGCTAGACCAGGTCAGGCCATGCTGAGTAACCACACCTCTTGCTGTAAGCCTTATATTTGCAGGGCTATCAGGAACAACACAGAGAGGGGACACCCTATTCTATTTTTTTTTTTTTTCATATTTGTGTGTTCACTCATATATATATCTATACACACACACGCATGCCACACAGAAGAGAAATAAAACATGATAGCTGCAAACTGAACAATTCTATATGCTTAAAGGATAATCACTATTACATTTCCATGGGATTTATTACAGGATTTATCATCTTGAGAAAACGCAACTCCTTGTAAATTTAGTTAGAATTATGGCAGCTCAGTATGCTGAAGATCAGGTGCCCAAAACATATATTTAAGTTGAACGTTTGACAGCTGTTTGAAAATATTAGCCTATTTATGTACAGTTACTTCTCTATGGAAGCACAGTACACAAAATGTACAGCTGCTGCTTTTTTCAAAAGCAGTATCCTGTGCTGCTTGTCTCTTAGTTACATATATACTGAAGCTGCCACCTGATTTGCTTCTAATCAGACCGGCCTGCTTAACTGCATACAGCACTCTTTTGTCCTGAGGTGGATAAGGATAAATAAATTTTATATAAAAGAATTAATTTCAGAGGTAAAAAAACAGTCCAGATTTCTTATGTGCTCTTCTCTGTGGGCAGCTATGTGGAATACGAATAAACACATTACACCATTTTTAAATTTCACATATATACAGCATAACAACCTAAGTCTACCTTACGCTCACAAAGCAGATTTTCCAACAACCAACTGGTCAGAAACGACCACAGAGAGAACATTCTCCTGTTTACATAGCTCTCTCATAGTGAAACTACATCCATACAGCATCTTACACTGACAAAAAACCCACTCAAAACTCCCTCACAATGCAGCACACTTACTCCAAACGGAACATTTACCTACAGACTAAGAAAAAAGATTTGAAAACCCACACTTAACCATTTTCAACTTTGCTGAATAAACTTCAGTGTCCAATATTCTGGGCATACTTGCATTGGCTACTTTTAAAAATTATTCTTAGGACTCCTAACCTTCATCAAGAATCTAGTTCCAGCCTCTATTAGAAACATAATTTTTATGCTAGCAATGCATAGTTCTTGTAATCTTCCCCTGAAAATTGCCAATAAGCCAACAATATTCACTACAACCTGCTGGCTGCAATTAATTTTATTTTATTTTAACATCACAGTGGGTGAATTTATCGATCAGTGTAATAGAGTATTCATCAGCCCTATTGTAAAGAATGCCGTCAAGCACTGCCTGCTAATAAATCCAGGAGTCTCCAAAGCAGCCTGTTGACGCAACACCCACCCACCTTCCCCCCCTTCCTTGCCTTCAAATTCAAATGGTTCCGTATTATATTCTTCAGCCTTACTACTCCAGGGAACATTTTCCACACATGTTGATTAAAGATGCAAGGTTTAGTTTTGTTTAATATGAACCTGCACCATGACTCCAATGCCATGTACTTTATAACTTCCTTGCTGAAGCAGTAACACTAACAGGAGGCTAGGAAATGTCAACAGTAATTCAAGTCTTCATTTTCAAATAGATTTTGCAAATAAACAAAAGTTTTTCTTACCATCTGAACATTCATATTCTGGTTTAAATGCAGTGCTTTCTTCTGTGAATTGTTGTATCGAGCATTTCCAGTAAATAATTATTTAAAACAAAACAGGCATGTAGCACTCTTATTTGCGTAACAAAAAATGAATGGCAATACAAGTCTATATGCAGATAACAGAACTTACTCAGACAGCGTACCTGTGCTGGATACATGGATACATACAACAAGACAGTAAGCCCTGCCTCCAAAACTTAATCATAGGCTGTATAATAGTTTCAAATGATCCATGTTTTTGTTAAATCTAAGTAAGATTAGGATGGATTGTGGTACCACTTTTCCATGCAAAACACATCAAACTCTGAACTATTCACAACAATAAATGCTCTCAGCTCCAGGATATTATACAGTCATAGATGAGTAAGAAGTTACTCAACCAGCAGTTAATTTGCACACCAAACAGCAGCTCTGGTTTCCTTTTACATACTTATCAACAAGCTGAATATAGACTAATGAGATACGAAAATATGAAACACAAAAATATTGGACTAACTCACTTTCACATGTATTTCAGCTGCCTGGAAACAAATGCAAAAGAACCTTACAACTTCAGTAGCTGCTAACTACTCTGAGTTCCTCAAGG
This sequence comes from Aquila chrysaetos chrysaetos, assembly GCF_900496995.4. Classification (NCBI taxonomy): domain Eukaryota; kingdom Metazoa; phylum Chordata; class Aves; order Accipitriformes; family Accipitridae; genus Aquila; species Aquila chrysaetos. The sequence continues at coordinate 26,122,917 of NC_044020.1, forward strand.
CAGACACATCTTTGAACAAGTTTCTTTTACTATTTGGAAAGATTAAATGAATAATTTCTTAGTTTATACATTTTTTAAAAGCCATGATAGTATATCAGCATTTCTAGAAAGGGATAGGTAATTTGCCAAATGCTTGCGAATCTATCTCGTACTGTTAGTGTTTCCACAGGCCTGAGACAACTTAACTTAAAACAATAAATTTAGATGAATATAGTACCACAGAACAAACTATGCCTGTTTGGTAGTTCTCATCTTTCAATCTGCAAAGTAAAAAAAATTTCTACAGTTTATGCTTACAGCATTTTAAAACACAGCAAACAACCACATAAACCAGTCATGTAGCAACTCAAGCCTCAGTCAGGATTAGAATACCAATTAATTGTATTTTATAATTTGTATTAATCTGTACACAAGAAGCCCTTCACTGGACACAGAAATTATACTTCCTAGATACTTAAAAGACACATGCAATGCACTTACAAATAAATATTGTTTCATAAGCAGAAACTATGAGAACTGGTATGAGGAAGTGGAATCAGATTTGGCAACATCTCAATTCCACATGCAATCTGGTCACACAACAATCTCCTCATATCAGTTTAATGTTTTTAAAACATGCCACATATCACACTCTTTAAGATTGAGAGATTTTAGTTTTATGCTGAGGACAGTGATGATTTAGAGCCTAACCTTACTGGATAAGTACTTTTTCATTCGGTGAATATTCAGCATTCTACTTCATAAAAAGTCGTTCAATATTTAATGTGAAATGCTGAGCACTCCTAAAATATTAAGAATTCAGAATTCTGCTGAATAACATCTTTATACAACTTTTACGCAGAAGTCTAACACAGCAGTAGATATCAGAACACGAGGAAATTTTACTTACTCTGTTCTCCTGACTGTGCTAGTATTTTCAATTTATCAACTATTTGTTGGCACTACTTGCTCAGATTTCTTTCCTTGCCAGATATACATTCCTATACATTAATCACTCTTTACAGAAATTCTGCTTCAAATGTTTTTTTCTTATCTAGTTGTTCAAAAACAATGCCAAGATAGTTCCCAGTCCATGTATGTACTCACCACTTCGTGCTGCATCTTGCAAGGTTGAAACAGAAGCTGTTTTCTGGAATCTGTTTCCTTTCCATTTCATGTGCACATTGGCCATAACAAGTAGTGCTTCATTAATAAAAAGCTGCTGACATTCTTTCTTTAAAAAAAAAAAAAAAAAAGAAAAATCAACAAATTTCCAAAAGCTTACTATTCTAATTTTATATTGATATCATGTAATACAATGCTTTTTCATATTTCTTTATGCTTCTTCAGAAGAAAACACTGTCATTTCACTTGGGCTATAATTATTTTTTTAATGACTGAGGCTTTTAATACAACACCTAGTTTTACAGCAGGACTACACTGACATCTAGCTAACTAGGGTATATAACTGGTACACCCCAGTATCATTCTGATCTTTTTTCTTCATACTAGAAAAATTCAAGAGCACTCAACTAAGACCACTACAGTGAAAGCCTTGTGCTATTTTAATTATCTCTTATAAAGCAAAATATTTTTACTCATAAAGAGCATTCTCCCAAATGTCCGAGTCTTTATGTGGACAAACTGTTAGAGTAGTTACAGTTTGCAAGGTGCATACACACATGCGCCACAAGATGTCTTTGCAATTGGCCTTTTAAGTACCATTTATACCCCAAAAGTAGAGATTTTGCTTTTATATACTTTATAAGGCTTGTTAAAAAAAAAAAAAAGCATACATAGCTAATGGTTTGATTGAATTGACTCCCCTGTCCACTCAACTAAAAACCAAACAAGTTAAAGATTCAGAGAGATTTTGCAAAAGCTGTCAGATTAAATTAAAAAAGTTAAAATTCAAAAATGCTGTAAGAAAATATGTTTGTACTTATAATAAATATGAATTCAACTTCATTTATTTTCCAAGACAAGTATGGTGTTCTCTTTTTTCCGCCTTGCAATAAATATGCCATGTGCAAAAGAAACAGAACTCAGAACTCAAATCTTAGCAGGTAAGCTAATGCAAAGTAAAGAGAAAAATAGTGCTATTTGCAATTTTGAAGTAAGAGCCGCTTCTAAAAAAATACTAAGAAAATTTACATTGCCCTCCTTGACCACTTTGGGTCAACAGTGAGCACTATAATCTATTTTCTAGAACAAGATTAATATCCTAGGCCATGTAACGTACTCTCCTGTAGGTCATTATCTTCTCTAATATTTTTATAACACTCAACACATATTAAAAGCATAACAGCACAAAATCACAACTGAAATGCAACCCTTTCTCCATGGTTTAAAATTCATAATGCCCTTTAAGAAGACTACAGTATTGTGGGGTATGAATAGAAAATGAAGACATTAAAGAATGACTGAAAAGCAAGTGAGAAAACCACAAGGTTTTCAGGATGTACGGGTTTGTAATAGGTAGCCAAAACTCCCTATGCCACCTGATTGTAGAGGATGACAGTCAATATAAGGCATCAGCAGATTGATAAGAACTTTTTTTTGGACTATGCCAAGTGTTCCTTCCAAACATGGGAAAAGAAAGGGAGCGTGCTGGCTACGCAGTTCTACAAACCTTGATAAGGTCTGCGCACACTCTCATCCTTCTGAAACACTGCATTGCCCTACTTAAAATCCCAAAAAGTTGCCACTACAAGTAACTAAGAGCCAATGGCTGCTTGATAGCTCATGCCAAATAACAAAGGTTATGATACTGGTTTAGCTTTGAGTAGACTTGTGACCACATCACATGCACCACAACTGCCGTCAGTTTCAGCATGAGACCAGGTAGCCTCAATATTGAGCCAGTGATTCTGAATTTATGAAGGAAACCACTTTTTATAGCATATCAGTTTTGCTACCTGCAAAGACCAAGCGAATTTCAATCCAGTAATCAGTGCTAGACGCCAACAAGAAAGTCTGTGCATGTTCTATAATACACGTACAGTTTGATTAAAACTTTCCTTCCCAACAAAACTTATGCAACGTCTTTATTTGTGCAGTACTACTGAGGCTTCCAATGCCACCAAAGTGCCAAACATCATTATTGCAGATAATCCTGTCTGACGAATCCTGTACTCACACTTCTTCCATCAGAGAGCTTAGGAACAGCTACTTGTGTCAGTGAGACTATGCTGATCTTAACAGGAATACAAGGCAGTACCTTTTAGCACTCCTTCCCATTACTTTTTGAATGCTCTCTCTTTCACTTGCTTTTGGACAGCCCCGTAGGGACAAACAAGAACATATTTTTCTCATCAAATCACAAAAGCAAACAGAGGGGGAGCTCCCACTGACCCATTCCTCACTCCAAGGATACAGGACTCTCCTCTGACCAACCGACTGGTAAAAGCACAACCTGCCTGACCAAGCCAAGCCAATAAAGATAACCTCCAAGCACGTACTTTCTGCCTAGCGCCCAGGTCCCTTTCTCAAACCAGGTTAAGGACAATTCACGTGTGCTGCGTTTAAGAGACACGACAGCTGCAAAACAGCACCTTACCTGACAGGACATCGTCTTCTCCTCTGTTCCCCCCACCACCCTGAGGTCTCCCCACAAGGTTTCCAAGATCGCTCCTTACCTACAAACGCCAGGCTCCGCCAGGGCCGGCTCTTGCTCGTCCTTTAGCCCCTCTGACCCCGGGCTGCCGCCCACCGCGGTCCCCGGACGGCGGGGCAGCTGGCGCGAAGCCCGCGGGCAGCAGCAGAACAGCTACAGCATCTCCTCAGGCCAGCTAACTCCTTCTCCTCGCCTTTGCCACCGCCGGAGTTTCGCAGAGGGCTTCAAAACGCGGCGACGAGATAAATAAATAATAATAATAAAAAATAAATAGAAAGGGGGGGGAGGAGAGAAGGGAAAAGGACATTCGTTAGGAAAACCGCCACCGCGTTAGCGAGGCGGGGGCGTCACCCGGCCGCGTTCCCACCGCCTCCCCCCGCTCGGTCCCCGGAGCCCCAGCCGGGACACAGGCAGCCTCCGCACCGCAGGGGACGGGGTCGGGTGGCCCCTGAGGCAATACCGTGCATTACTGCCGGCCCGCGGGCAGGCGGAGAGGCCGCTCGGCGCCCGTGGGCGCAGCGGGTCCGGGTCCGGGTCCGGGTCCGGGTCGGGCGAGCACCGCCGCGTCCCCGGCTGCGCTCCGCCGTCGGCCCCGCGGGGCGCCGAGCTCTACTCGCCGCCAGCCTCGGCCACGGGGGGCAACAGCCGCCCGGCGCTGTCAGGCCGGCGGGGCGGGGGCCGGGCCGGGGAGGGGAGGGGAGGGGAGGGGAGGGGAGAAGTACCCCGGTCCTGCGCCTGACTGACTGCGGGCGGCAGGGTGACAGGTACCGGAAGTGAGCTCGTGGCACACACCTCCCGCCACGGCCGCGCGCCATTGGCTGGGGAAGGGGAGAGACCGGCGCGGGCCGGGCGCAAGCGCGGGGGCGCGCGCTCCCTCTCCTCACGCGCACCCCTCCCCCCCCGTTACCGGCGGCGCGCGCGGAGGCAGCCCGCTGCCGGCCGTTGGGCTGAGGCGCCGAGGCTTTCCGTTTCGAGGGTGAATAAAGCCCCGCCGGGCGTGAGGGGACGGGGTGGGAGAGCAAAGCCCCGGGTCGTGAGGGGACGGTGCGGAGGAGCCGTGGCGGACCCTGTGAGCGGGGGTTTCTCCTCGAGTGCGGCCGGCTGAGGGAAGCTGTTCGGGATGTTACTGCGGGTCACGTCTACAGAGCAAAGCCCGAAATCCCGAATAAAACCCAGCAAAACCCCTGAAGAAGGCTTTGTAACGGACCTTTGGCTTCCCGAGGCTCTTAAATCTTGGACAGGTAACCAGAAGCATAAATACAGTGGTTTTAAAAGGGGGTCAGCTTCTCCCCTACCTCCGTTTCTGCTCTTTGGCTGCTTCGTGTATATTACATTTCTTGATGATCCCCATGGTTGTGGTCATCGCCGTACAAAAAAATACCACCAGCCTTTTTTAATCGTATAATTGCATTTCCACTTTCACGCTCTCACTCCATTTGGGGGGGAAAACCCTACAAACAAACACTTTATTACTGACCCGAGTAGTCAATAACACGGGTGCCAGGAAGAGAAACCTCCACGAGCTATTTCAGATGTTATTTTATATGTACCAAGCACAAACACACGTGCAGCTTCTGCTTATTTTTACTCAATGGAAACCTAGTTTGTGGCAGTTCAGAAAGACGGGCCCGGAAGGGAAGGAAGGAGAAGGCTGTCCTGGAGGGTCAGCCCCCACTGCAGCGAGCACCATATTTAACGCCATACGTTTCTCAACCTTTGGGTTAAGCATGTGGACCTGGACACTGCAGCACTCCATACAGGAACAACAGCAACGGTAGAGGCTGAAAAAACGCTAGAAAGCATGCCTCAATGTGAACCAATAAAAAGCAGTATTAATGGCAGAAAACAGAAGCTAGTGAAAGCCCTCACATTCACAGTATTTTAAGGCTTTTTCGGACTATTTCAAGCCGGTTCCGGTCACAGCCCAACTTTTCCAGAGGTAGTGCTGCTCCAAGGTCTGTCCCGAGCCAGGCCAACACCCAGTGCTGCAAGAATCGGCTGATTTAGAAAGTTAATTCCCAATTTTAATACCTACCTATTTCCTCACAGCCTGTGTGTAACAGAGCTCAGCTGACAACAAGGATCAGGGACTATTTCCATAAAAGATGTTATCTGAGCAGATGAGCTTTTCATTCAGTTTGGTTTTCTTTCTTTCTTTCTCCCCGTACCCCAAACATACCCAAACAGAATAAGCTTCTGTGCAGTTACAAATACACATTGGTTTTCTTTGGGGATGTGATCAGCAATTAAATCTGTTTCACCTCTTGTTTGTCAAGGAAGCTGTGGAGAGCGAGGACGCTTGTGTTTGAGTTTCCATATTGAACTTTCAGACTGGATTTAGGAAGTCTCTTTGCACGTGTGCTTGTATTGCTTGTCCCGGAGGTCACATTATACAAGTGCTGCAGTACAATTCTCAAAAGTAAGATCTTGGTATGCTTGCAGGCTTTTGCCTTGGGAATTCACGCATTTTGAGGGATTCACGACATCAGGGCTTCGTTGTTGCCAGTGAGAGGCATGCCAGGCTGTCTAGGCTTTATCCTAGCAGTTGAGCTCAGCTAGCTTTTCTGAGGGGCAAATAGATGTTTCATACATCTTGTCCTGGCTCGCACACTAACACTGTCCCAAAGGCAGTAAAAACACAAAATATTTATTGGAATTTAAAATGAGTTGTGGGCTGTTTCCTGTTTATGAGCTGTGGGCTCCCCATCCCACGCTTCCTGATAACCAAACTCCTAGCAACCTCCGTCTACAGTGTGGTCAGTGAAGAGGACTGTGTTATCCCAGACATGGAGAAGAGCTGCATACATTTTGTCCATAAAAATGGCTGGTGTTGCAGAAGACATCTGTAGTGAAGGAGGAGAATGTATCCCGCATTTAAAATATTTACCCAGGAGACCGTATTGATTTCTTTTGTACCAAAAGTGCTTTTTAAGTGTAGATTACTGACTGGATTGCGTAAATTTGTATCGCAGTTCAAATCTTAATAACATACTAAATATCATAAACATCCATTAGCTATTTAAATGTGCAAGCTTTTAGAATCAGAAATTAGATTATTTACTAGGCTTTTAGCTGGAATAAGCTTTAATTAGTGTTATATTCTATTAATATGCAATAACCATATTACTATTGCCTAACAGCTCGACGGTTGTGAAACAAGCAGCCAGACTTGTGCAGTCGTTGATTTTCCATCTTTCCAGTAGCCAGCTGGCTTTGTCAGAGGTCTCCACAGTCATGCGCAGCATTTCTGTCACAAAATGTTTTCATTTGCAAAACAAAATTGCCTTTCTGTTTATTTAAAGGCCAGATATAGAGTCTCTCGTAACACTTCCGTGGAAGCAGATGAGCAGATCCAAGCCAGCACAGACTCATTCAGAAGTCTGGGAAACGGACTATACCAGCAAAAATTGGCAGTGCCTTCGCCACCTCCTACAGCTATGGGTAAAATGCAGGAAGTGGGCTAACCCCATGCTCAAATATTTGCTGTGGTTTCTCTTGCTGATCTGATGATAGAAATTTTAACAGACAACGTGCCTCATTTTTGCTGGGTCATCATGAAAGACTTCCCTAACAAAGTCGATATAATAAGTAAAATACAGCCTTCCCATTTAGCTATTTATTTGAACAGGAACTGCAGAGACCAAGCATCGCAGCCAGCATTTTATAAGCTGAAATAGTATACATATGGTTCTGTTTCTCTTTGTGTGACTACTGAAGTTTTACTGAACTAACATATACTAAATGAAAATTATTTTAATATTATTGATTTACTCTTCTTAAAAGAATAGAAGTGGCCAGACTGTCAAAAGACAACAAGTTTTATGAACAGAGGTCACTAACAGAAGTATAGAAAATTATTCGAGAGTAATTTAAGACTTTTTGCTTATAATTTTGTGCATGCTGAATCCTGCCCATTTGTGCCTGGTCAAAATAAGTCAAAGCCAACAGTCCCATGTGATAATGAACAGGAGATGATTACATCTGATTTAAGTTAATACGTGGGTTACGTGCATACACTATGCAAGCTATTGTTAAAAGAGCAGTTCTCTCACCAAATCAACCCCCTTAAAAAAAACCACAAAACCAAGCAAACTGGTGAAACAGAGGAGACTAGTGAGATTTATCTGTCCTGACCTTTCATTATGAAGCTCTGTCCCAGCATAGCAGTCTTGGTACAGAAACATCCATGCTACTTCGCTTTGTTGTTGGTTTTAGGGCAGGTTCGTTTTGAGGGTTGGTTGGTTTTAGATGCACATCTCTCTCCTGGATTAGAACGAAGCTCTAAGGCTAAAGGTGATAAATGAAAACATTTTAAGATAAATCATATGAGGCTCATCTGCCTCATTTTAATATGACAGGTTTTGGATGGAACCAGGATGCAAGTTACAGGTTTACACAAGTCTAATGTTCCACAAAACTATTTAGACATCACTGGATATATTTTTTTTTTTTTAAATCCAAGCTGATATTATATTGCCCAACAAAACAAGCAATTAAAGTTGTTATTCATATTTAATTTTTGTTAGAGATCTTTACCATGCCACCCCATCAATGTAAGGTATGGACTCAGTTATTCAGATAATTTCTATCCATATTTGAAAGTTACTTTGCTCGTTACTCTTTACTTACTAGTGAAATAATTCATTATTTGTCAGAGTGTCAAGATCAAACATTCCAGATGTCTGTACATTTCTTCCTGTGTCAAAAAGACTAAGAACAGTTGCATGTAAGATCATGGTGCTTTAAACTTATCAATTAACCCTTAACCCAGAATATTTAGAATTTCTCTAATAACCGATACTCTTTTTATGCTGGCGTTGTCATCATCGCTATGGGTAGCTATATGATTGGCAGCAATGTTGAGAATTGTTGAATTAACATTTTGTTAATGTGACAGTTGTGTCCCCCCCCTCATTATTACTGTCAGTTTGCTTCATTTCTCCATTTTAGTACAAAAGTTCTTTAAAGAAAGACTATTAGCAGTGAGCAAGCACCTTTCTTACAGTAATGCAGGATGCAGCATTAAGGGTGAACTGAAAGAGAGGGGGAAAACAGTACTCCCCCCAAGCTTTTTCTGAGGGGAAGCCCACACTTGAGCCTTCTGCAGGATGTGAAGGAACCATAGGGGAAACTGACAACTTGAAAACAGTTTATGGGAATAAAACTCAACTGTGCCGTTCTTTTCCAACATGCCCCCCCCCCCCCCTTCTTATCTGAATTGTTTCTTCCTCCAGTGTAAAATTCCCTTTCCATACATTTATTTTTGTACTGGACACTGTATTACCAGATTCAGCAGGATTTAGCAGATTTATTTATGGTTTTATTGTCCCTGAGAACTGCTAAAAAATCAGTTAGACTTAGTGTAATAAAATACACAATTTCAGAAAACAAATCACTGCTCAGGATCTTGAATTAGGGAGAAGATTTGTTATTCTGTTACTCGGTTTTTTTGCTCCTTCCTTTGATGCTCATGGTACTTGCCATGATGTGTCACTGAAGGGATAACAGTTTCCTCCCATGTGTAAATTTTTTTCCTATTATTCTTGGAAATAGAGGTACTCCTAATTTAATTAATTCTTCATTTAATTGCTTAATGTATTTTAATTTATCAATCCCTGTATTTCTATTGAAATACTAATTCTACTGAAATACTATTTCTACTGAGTGCTCTTTGAATGTTTCCTATTTCAAAGAAAGAGTTCCTTTTCTTATCCAGGCTTCTCACTTCTTCCTACTTTTGCTCTGTTGGCTCAATGAAGTCTTTGTTGCCCCTTTTTCCCCAATCTCAGTTTCACATTAGGTGTTTTATCTGTCTCACTGAGATTCTCTTCCTGGGCGACATCTTTAAAATCTCTCCCTGTCATCACCACCGTAACTGTGATTCATATCTTATTCATTCTGACTATTGCAACACCTTTTCTGGCCTCCATTCTTCCGCCTCTCCAGCAAAAGCTATCTTTTACAGTTCCTCTCAAGTCTCTTTACTATTTACATCAACTCTGTACCTCTCTCTGATGTCTGCTTCCAATTCCCAAACCTTCTTTCCTGTAATCCCCTGTGCTCTCCCTACTGTCCTTTAACAATCATACAGAAAATCTGCCCTTTCCCTGAAGAGCTTGTATATTACCAAGACATACTGGAACAAAAAAAGCAAGAAAGAATATATGGTGGTACCTGTTTCTTAACACAATTATTAGCAACTTCTGCTTGGTTTTCTTTAAAATGTGTCCTTCTATACACTTCTGCAGCATGTATGTGCTCCCTTGCATGCCTAGATTAGCTTACGCTGTAACTGGTAAATTCTCCCTGCATACTTCGATCAATACTTATTTATTCTTGTCTGGCTTCAGTTGTAGCCTTAATCTAAGCATCAGTAGTTTCTGCGACTTTGCTCATGTTTTATGCAGATTTCAAGAAGGAATTACCATGTAAATGTCAGCTTGCTGTGATCTCATCTCTTTGTAAATAATTCAGTCCAAGTGCAGAAATTAAAACTGAAGCTGGAACTTATGTTTGCCTCCATACTAGGTACGTACACTTCAGACAAAGTTCTTCAGGCACCAAAGGTGTGAGGATGCTTATTTAGCGAGCAGATGCAGTGATTTTAAAAGTTGTGTTATTGCCAGAGCACCCAAGGAGAGTCAGTGTGATTCACGTGTATGTATATTTGTTTTGGTGCAAAGTCCAGTGGCTTTTGAAGGTGAGTTAAAAGCTAAGCTGTTTTGTTTTTTTTTACTGAGGCAATTAAAGGGAAAGTACAGGTTGCATGCTGCTTTCAGAGTGGTAGCACGTGGTGAGCAGGTAGGATACCCATGGGGCAGCAATGGTACTTTGTATCCATGCCAGTACATTTCCCAGAGCTCATCTAATCACAATTTTGCAGTCCTCCAAGATCGTTAATGCAAGCAGTTTCTTTTCCTGTTGGCTTGTACTACTGCAAATGCAGATTTATAAAGCCCCTAAGATTTTTTTTCCCCCCTTGGAGAAAGGACAAGTATTTGTCTCATACTATCAAGTAAAAATTTTGAGTTTGGGTTCTAGGGTGTGTAAATCTGAGACTTACTCAAAGCAATTAGCTGAGTAACTATTCAGCTTAAATTGTTTTCCTACCCTGTTTCCAGGCCATGACTAACACTCACTGTGCTACACCCAGTCTTTTTCAGCATTCACTACCGATATACTGAGTGTATGCTAGAACCGCCTTGTATGAAGAACAGTCATATATTTCATTTCTGGGCTCTTTGCTCAATCATTGCATATCTACAGGTCAGATTTTTAAACAAAAGCAACACACGTATAGCTGGGCTGATGCTTTGCAGGTACCAATTTTTCCTTCACGCTTCAGCTGTCCATGTTATTGTCCAAGTATTTCTCGCTGTTCCTAACGCTGGTTGGCTTTGCTGTGTGAACAGGAACAGCTCGTAACTAAGTCCTACACAGATTTTTTTTTTAAAGCAAGACTGTACTTCTGAAATTGTTTAAAGTGTTTGATAAAATAATTTGCAAACAAGACGTTAAATAACACAGAAGAGGGAGGTCAGATGGGATTTGAAAACTCATGCGGATTTATTGTGCTGTGATATATTTACAAGCCTGTTACTTGCTAGAAATTGGGGGAAGACTCATCTCAGGCCGGTAGCAGAAAGGCCACAGTTTTCTGATCCTGTGGCCTCAGAAACATCGCAACAACCAGTTCCACCTTTTTTGTCCTCGTGCAATACTGCACCACTCCTCAATTCTCCCAACTCCACCTCTTCGCAGGGCCATGCTGTGAACCAGATCAGGGGACCTGTTCCACTGAAAATAAATAAAATAATAAAAGTAATAAAAAAGAGCAGCAGGAAATAAAAATTATTTCCTCATCTAATTCACGGCACACCCCCCACGTCCTGGAGAGGTGGCGTGCTGTGACGAAGGAGTGTTGGCTGAATTCTTTCCATCTGCATTACCTCTGATATCAGCCTGGCATCAAACCACAGTCAAGCCTGACCAAAGAAACAGAGAAGATGACTGTAGCGGGTGATCGAGGGATAAGGAAAGAGAGTAAAGGGATTATTTTAGTTAGAAGGTGGCTATAGGAATATAGGGAATCCTGGAAAAGGGGGTGATTTTCAACCGGATCATGAGAAGCAAAGCTAGAAGATATCTGTAGGACTGGAGCATGGGCAAGTCCAGGTTGTTTGGACATGAGGAATGTAAGCAACAGCAGGAGCTGTAACATTGAAAGCCTTCTGAGCTTGGAGAACTGGGGAAGGACGTCATTTCAGCAACACGAAAGCATCAACTACTAACACTGTATTTATCCAAACCGTAAAGAACAATTTTAAATAAGAAGAGGTTTCGGAGCTGTGTTTAGCTGGAAGATCTGTGTGGGAGAGGGGTGGATACCTTTGGACTTTGTTAATAATTAAGTGGAGGAGTGTGTTAAAGCCTATGGAATGGATAGCATGGTAGTAAAAATACCGTGACTCAATGAAGTTGCAGGTTAGCAAACAGGCAGAAGTAAACAAAATTGCACATGACAGATCCTTGTGCAGCTAGACCTGTCTCTCTTTAGGGAAACTGTGCCTGAAATGCTTCATTCACTTCTTGAAACCTCATGGAAATAATTTGATACCGAACCTGCAAGAAATAAAAAATTGTTGCGTTCAGAGCTGGATGCAAATCCAGCATGTTTTCTAAAGCTTTCCTATAATGTTTGCAATATTCAGTGTATTTTCCAAACAGTTTTTTTTCTCATAATAATCCCTGAGCTAATGTCTTGCCAGTTAAAAAAAAAATACACAAAGAAACTTTCTTTTCTCAGATCATTTCACTCACTCCAAATGCAGCGACAGCCAGAATAAAAATCTGGATATATGTTTTAAAAATGGCAACAGCAAGGACTTCTGAGCAGCAGGCCTTTGAAGTCTGCTTTTCTGCATAATAGTGTCACCTGATGTTTAGTTTTTAACTGAGTTATTTTAAAGGGCTTCTCCCATTTTTTAAAAATTATTATTAATTTTGCATATATTAATTCCCTTCCTTTCTCCCTTTTTACCTCCTGTTTATGGCTTGAGGTAACATTCAGCCTGCTGCTACATTTGGCTCTAGAAACTGGCAGACAAAATTCATAATGTTTGGAAGTAAAGCAGCAAATACTCCAAAGCTGGTCTCCTGCCAGCTGCCTACCTCTCAGGATTTGCATACTCTTGTTGTCTGCGTTCCCTGCTTCGACAGCCATAGCTGGAGACCCCAAAGGTTCCCAAACAGGACCAGGTGGATCACCAATGCTGGTCCTCAAGAAGCATCATATGAGAGTGTTTAATTAGAGCTATATCATAGAGTTTTTGCAACCATTTTGAGTCATGCTACCTGATTCCAGTTTCTTTGATTACCTAAATCATCTGTGTGTAAACTCTGCAAATATTTGACAAAGAACACAAAATATTTGCTGTTTATCCTGGAGTTCAGCATTACAAATGATTGTTTAATGTCCAGACTGGGATTTTCAAATGTATCCAATAGCTCAGCATGCCTCTAATTTATTTCTATTTAATCTAGAAAGAAAAAAATTTTGACTGTATACCTACCCTGTATGTCTCATCTTGAAATGTTTACATTCTGGGAGTTTACTTGTTGAAGCTATGTAAAAGATAAAGCACCCTGCACTCTCCCACATGTCAGCAGGTTTGTACACACACACACACACACGCACGCATATGCGCGCCCACACACACACACACAGAGCAACTTTAATGCAACATACATCGAGCAAGCTACCCGCGCCACTGAAAAAAATGGGGTGAAGGCAAGGCACTGTTATGTTATTATGGGGTAAATGAGGCTAGATTAACCAAGGGTGTGAGTCTGCTGACATCACCTAATTATTTGGTAGTAGAATTACAAGTGCTGTCTCTCCACTTCAGATTTTACAGTTAGATTAACTATTACATATTATTGTGCTCTAAGACAAGTGCTTTGGTGTAAGTAAAACCAAACCCAAGCCTTTTTATTTTGACACAGTAAAGCTCTGATAACAACACAAAGTAAAAATGCATCTTTTTTTCTTATAAAGGGTAATGCCATAGCCTACTTTTAAGACTGTAAACTGAGTCAGGAAGAAATCCTCAAACCAAGGTGTTGCAGGCTACAGAACTGTATCTTGTGGGATAACATCAATGTAGCTGCTCATCATTGCTGAAAACAGAAAATTCCATTCTCCCTCCTACCCCTTCCTTCAGGCCGTGCTCTACCATTTACCTTCTTTGGGCTTTGGTATTTTTTAGACCCCTTAGTGAGACTCACTAACCTGCCAGAAAAGACTGGATAGTTTTCTGTAGGTTAGTGAGTTGAGTTGACTCAGCCGGGAGCGACCAAACATCAGAGCAGGCACAAGGGCAAGGAGAGGACCTCAGAAGAGGGCAGGAGGAAGTGAGATCTTCCCCCTTGCAGCTGTAAGGTGTTACATCAGTTTGTTAAACTACAACTTGGAAGAAGGTGGTAAAGGCCATTCACTTTGGATATTTAAAGGTAGATCAAGGAGTGGTTGAAATCACTATTGGGTTGTTTGGTTTCCCATAGTACCAATATTAGTTTTATTCCTCTTTTCTTCCCCCCATCTTCAAACCCCTTGACTGGGGCAATGTCCCTTTTCATAAGCACCCACTGTCCTTTCCTGTCATCTTTATATCAGTCCTTAAACGCCTATTTGTTTTGCAAACTTTTTTTTTTTAATTAGGCATCTCTTCATTGACTGCTATCAACATAATTATCCTAGAATTCTTGCTCCCATTTACCTGAGTATTCAGTTCTTTGGGGCAAAATCTTATCATTTCACTTAATTTTGTAGAGTGCTCTTTGCCTATATGTAGCTAAAGATCCTAAGACAATTTAACAACTTTCATTTGCTCTTAGAGAAAAGACAAAGACTTGAATCAGTCATTATCCCACTATCAATCCCATGAACTATATACAGGGAAATATGTATTATTAAGAAAACAAAGGTGAACTACACATTTTAAGAAATCAGACTGGAATACGGGAATAAAAATGTACTTAATCCAAACGCAATTAATCTCTGATTAAAAACAAAAAATTAATACGATGCTGATTTTTTTTTTTAAACTCTGTAACTCCTATAAGAGTCCAGTTGGAACAACTAACCTTTTTCATTATTTTTTCTGTTTCTAGCTCTTACATTGGCTTTTTCACTCCAGAAACAGAAACTTTACAGATGGTATGTATATATATTACACTACTGATGTTTTGATTTAGAAATATACCTAGAGATGTTAAATTAATATAGTCAGATTTTAGTTACCTTTGAGACCTAGCTACAGTGTTTTCTTCTGGAAGGTATTCACATTTTATTTGTCCCCATGGTTCATGAAAGTCAGGCTGTCTTTGGATAAATTATGGTTGATTTCTTGTTTTTCTCAGATATCCACTCATGTCCATAAATTTGAAATATGTGTGTTTTACTACCGGACAATGTACTTTGAAATCAGTTTTAGATTTGGTTGCTAATCTGGTGGCCCTGCTTTTCTTTTCTGTAAACAATGTTAAATAGTGTCCAGTGGGCCTGAGTCCAGCAAGGCTGTTCACTAAATAGCCTCCAGGTAGAGTTACTCCATAGTGAAGGGACAAACCCTGCATTAAAAGAGAAGTTCGATAATACAAACGTATGAAAATCTACACTGAATGCTTCTTGCAATATACATCTGTTTGCAGCTTTCTGAATTTGGGTAGCTAAACTGGGTATCGTTCCAGTGAGAAACAACAGGCTGTACCCAGAGCAGCCTGTACCTGATACGAGGTTTCTGATAAGCTCCTGGATACCAAAAAGATTATTGAGCAAATATGTTTGATACAGTAGTCTACTATTTTATATTGGTTTTCCATTCCTGATCAGAACTCATCATAGGACTCATAAAAATTAGGTAATTCAACTCTAAGGCTTTGTTGCTCCAGCAGAATTAAAACTTACTTTTAAAAATTATTCATGGGCCTTAGGAAAAAAACACCATCTTTATTCGCTGGATTAATCACTTGGGGCAATGTGCTAAATACACTGAGCCGTTCTTTTTGTGGAACGCGAGGATCAAGCCTTCATTCTTGGCAGCCACGTCTTTCATGCCGTGCATACTGTAACCCACCGTTGTTAGTTATTTTTTATTCATCACGGGAGAGCAGAGTGCTTTACAGCAAATAAAGGGATAGCTCCTCCTGGAGGAGCTTATGCTACAGCAGGAGATAATGTCCAGCAGGAGTAGGGGAACACAGGGGTCACAATAAAGGTCACCATAAAAGCTTGATGTGGCACATATGTTTTGTTAACACTACTTTGGACTTGGCATGCTTTATCAATTTTTATGGGTGGTATTCAGATTGAGGCTCAGGAGTGGGAAGCTGGTATAAGAAAAAGGAAAATAATGTACCAGATGCAGAGATATCGTGGAGGAAAGAAATGGAGACCTTCAAATTGTACTTTGTTGACAGTGAAGAACTTTCAGTGGAGCCTGCAGGCAGGATGGCTATCGACATTTATACCCTTTAGTCTGTATTAGTGTCATGCAACCTGTCCATCCCATACCCTGTGAGCACTTGAGCAGAATGACTAGGTTTTATCTCTTTCTTCAGGGGTTCTGTGAGATAAAAGCGTTGTGTTTATTTTTGCCTTGCCAGATGCACCAGTGTAGAAGAGAGACAAAACCAGAAAGTTATTTTAAAAAACCTAACAAACAGCAAAGTTACGTTCTCGTCTTCCTCTCATGTCATTACTAAAAAGTATCAGTGGTCAACACAGCAAAACTACAGCCTATAAGACAGCTTATGGGAGGTCAGTTCTCATGCAGACTGCATAACAAAGACAGTTATAATTCCTCTCTCAGGGGTAACATATATGGATGCATATATTTCTTATATATATTCACCCTTTAATGACATGCCTCCAAAAAACTGTGCCAGAACTTATAGAGAGATGAAGGCAGAAGCACAGAACACATTGCTTTATACTAACCTTTCTAGTATTAAATGGATTAAAAAAAGCATTGCTTTTTAGAATAAAAACAAAAAAAAGCAACCCAAAACCACTATCTGCAGTGGCTCAGCTTTACAAAGTGCAATCATCTAGTGTTAGCAAATTTATTCTTCCTGTTTGCCAGTATGCACTGAAACCTTGCACTGCTCACACTCAGAAGTGTATCATCAGGGTATAGTCATCCTCATAAAATCGCTTTTAAGAATTCAGTCCTGCAGAAAACAGCAGAGCTCGCCAAGAACACTGACAGGTCGTACTCAAGAGTTTTTCAAGCCATACCTCTAAATATTAGTCAAAGTGAATTTAGCTACTGCAGGTTTTACAAGGACTGCAGGTATGGAATAATTAAAAAAAAATGAAAAAACTTTTGTGTTTACCTCAGGCAAAATACATCCTCAGACCCCACATGAGACAGTGCACAGTGAAGCCTGGATGGATCCATAAGCACATCTTTTTCAGCCCTACAACATGGATGGAAATTACATCCATGGAGCAGCAAAAGAAACTGTATTGTAACATACTGCTGTAAGGACATTGCCATACTCTCCACAGCACCTAGCAGCTGCACAATACAGGAGCTACGAATGCTCTAATAATTAGGATATATAGCTTCTCTTTACCTGATATTCCCTAGGCTTTACCTTCTGCTGCTTTTCAGAAACTCACAACTTTGCCTCCTTCCAGTTGAATTTGTCGTGCTTATCTATCGCACGCACTGGGTTTACCTGTGGTGTAACAACTGCAGTTCTTCCATAATCTTCTCTGTATTGTTACTATTTTCCTTGTCCTGGCACCATAAATGAGGTGGCTTTTTGCCACTTTCTCTTTCTTAACTGCTCTTCTGTTTGGATACAGAGAAGATGTTGGTACTGTTAAGAAGCAAACGGAAAAGTTGTCCACGAGGATAAGCATTTCTTGCTATAACAGTTCAGGGCATACCAAGGTGTTTCAGAAGCTAGGAAAATTTACTATTTAAAAAAAAGTAATTAAAAACCATGCACAATATGTATTGAAGAGATTTCAGGCCTGATGACAAATTAATGGGAGTTTGATGTAACAGGTGATATTTTAGAATGACTTTTTAACATTCAGCATATTTACATGACTTTTCCACAAGCACCATCTGCACAAAACGAAGATGAGTGCCTACCTACTGAAATTATATTCAGACTTGCTGGAAAGCACACAATGACTTTCAGATTTAATAGAACCAGTTTTCTCTCATTTAAAAATATTTCTCCTTGCATTTGTCTTACAGAATTACAAGAACACAAATAGGTGATTTTCTGTAAACTAATTTTTTTTTTTTAATCCTAATAAAATTTTTGCTGTACAAATAACAAAGAATACCCCCCTGGAAATTATTTAAACCTAAATATGAAATATTTTCTGTTTAAATTACTCTCTGGTTGCAACAAAATGTTGCAGTCCCTCTTCCGAGGATGTTCTCAGAAGCAGACAAAGCTTTATGGCACAGACAGCAGAATCTGAGCAACTTAGTAATCAAAACCAGTTTTAGCAAACCATAAAGTAGTATTCTACAGTACTCTGTGAATAGTTTCATATTACCAGCAGCTGGTTTAAAATAGTAACACGACAATTGTGCCATCCTCTGAAATAATGATTCCATCATAACAAAAATATTTGCATGAAGTAAACGGACATTGAGTAACTGTGGACTTTTGTACCAGTGATTACGTTGCACCAAGCCATGTTGAAAACAAGGTGGAGAGACTAGAAAAAACTGGACATAAAACAACTTGCACCCTTTTTCTATTCTGCTGCTTATAGGAATATCCACTTGTCCTTTGAACAAGGATGAAAAGACTTTTACCAAAAAAACACCCCAAACCCAACCCCTCAAAACCCCAATTAAACACAGTTCTTCCCCACTCCTAATCCATCTGACTGATACTCCAAGCTTTGTGATTTTTATTCTTTCTTCCAAAATCATCAAAGAGACTTTTGTAGCAGAAAAAGCAACAATCCATCTCTGATCTTGTTTGCAGTTTGTCATATTGGGCAAGATCCTGAAAGATGCTCTGAGCCTATGGTGTACTTACTTTCCTGAATCATAACCCCTAGAAGAAAAATTGAGCATATCTGTCTCTTGAAGAGAGGGGAGACTAACATGCCCCAACACAAAGAAATTTAGGATACAGTCTCCCCATGTTCAGACTCTGAATTTGGAGCCATGTGGATTTGATGTCTTGATTCAGTTTCTGCAATTTAAAAATCACTCTTACATTCCTTTCTGGGACTGTAACTCCAGGAAATGACCATCTCCAGGGGTTTTTTTGTGTTTTTTTTTTTTTTTTTTTTTTTGGGGGGGGCACGTGTTTTTTTTTTTTTTTTTTTTTTAAATGAAAAAGGCTTAAAATCTGTAACAAAATTCACAATTCACCTGTGAATATGCTTGATTTTAGTGCTGTCTCTAAAGCTCACTGATTGGAGAGATTTGGTGAATATAAAGGCTGGCTGAATATTCACTGTATTGTTCCTTTTAAGAGTGCAGTTCCATTTAAAGTTAAAAAAGAAAAGCCAGACTTTCAGATAGATGCAGTATTGAATCAAATAGTCATGGTGGGCCTTATCTTATGGCAGAGCCATGCTCTTATAACACTTTTTTCCTCTCTGTAAAACACTAGTGCAGTTACAGGAATCCTTTTACCAAGCGAGAAGAAAATTTAAAATATGATCAGGTAACTTAGAAGGATCTTGAGCCATCAAGGGAAATGGACTTCTGCTTCTGTATGTTCCCTTGTGTCACAGCGGCTAACAGCATGATTACAGGTTTACCTTTTAACTACTGGTAATCTGAATGATGTATCACAGAGCTCCCCTGAGCTCTAGAGCAGCCCTGAGGTTAGTCAGGTGCTGTGATGAATGTTTTGAAATATATATATATAAAATGGGTTTGCAAATAGATTCTGAAGTGGCCTACATTTCTGAGAGGAAAAGTGCAATTTTTGGAATTATCGTCTTGAAAATGATAAAGGTTTGTTTTAATTTCTGGTCTGTGGCTTTCCACGGTAACTTCAATATGTCTTCCATTGTTCTGGAGCTTGATTATTAATCAAAATGAACACAAATCAGGAGAAAGTCTAGGAAGGAGAAGAGGGTAACTGCCTTGAGAAGAGAGTAAGGCCCTTTAAAAGCTGGCTGTTTAATCAATTATTGTGTTTGTTTAATTGATAATAAAGTTGCATCTCTCCAAAATTCGGAGTCAACACTGAGTTTTTCAGTGATGCAATTTATACCACCCCTCAACCCATCTGGGTTCTAACACATTGCACTGAAGGTCCCCTGCAATTTTGCATGGAGGTACAGATTAAATCACAAATTCAAATTATATATTTCAAACACACCTGGAAATATTTTTAAAACATAGTGATGACAATGAATAAAAGACTGTGCTCTGGGACATATATAATGATTGCTGTTCCCATCACAGAAATCTTTGTAAGAGAATTTACTGCATTCTGAAAGAGGTAGTGAAGGAAAAAGTAAGCTTCGAAGATCATCTCTGTGCAGTTTACACAAGATATTCTGCATATCAGGTGGAATACTTTTTAAAGAGAAGCTGGATTCCCTCCAGATTTTCCTGGGGAAAAATGTCTCCAGTGAAAAGCTAGCAAAACCAGAAGTTTAAAGTGCTGGACTGGCAGTGATGCTTGGCTGATTAGCACACATCCAAAGGGCTGCATCCAGATAGCCCAGAGCTCTTTTTTTACTACTGAATGGTTTCTGACAAAATATTGAACCCAACTGTTTTATTTTACAAAGGAAGGATAGCAAAGGTGATTTTTTTACCTCTTCCATAAAAAGCAAAAAACCTTCTCTTGCTTAGATCTGTGGAACAGGGGCATGTCATGAGAATAGTTTCATGAAAGAGAAGGCTACGTGGGGAGTTTCTTTCATTTTCCTGAGCTGTTTTGGTCCTTTAAGAAACACCATTAATCAGTTGGATGTAGTCTGCATGTGTTTCCAAGAGACTGTAAAGCTGCTTACTAAATACCTGTTGCACAGGCTATCGCATGCCATTGGCCTATAGATGGCATCACCATAAGATCTTTTAATGAGTATCGCTATGGAGACCTGGTGTTGGGAATGCAATAGCATAGGTGGAGTTCTGCAGAGCTAGATACAACTGCAGTGATGTCACCGCCTTGTGCTGTTTTAGTTAATTGATTTAAAGAGCATCTTATTTTAACAAATTAAATTCCTGATTTTTCTTAGGCACTTCTGAGCAATTGATATGCTCAGCAAATCATTATGTTAAGAACCTGTACAAAAATATATATATGTTCATGATATGTGAAAAGATTATATATTTGGACCTGGAATGACTGTTCCATTCGTGATAGTCTGTATGAATATTCACAGCATTCATTGGGAAAGACCAAACCCAATAAACTTTTTACATTCTTTGTATTTTTATACAAGGTAGTATTACCGATTGTATAGTTAATAAAGAGCTTGGGAGCAAGCTGGAAAAATTAAGGACTTAGTTTAGTAGAACTATTTCTATATATACATTCATTGTATGCATGCCAGAAAACAAAGTTTGATTTCCCATGCATTTGTGTGATGGGAACATCAGCTGGTCACCTCCTCTCCCCTAGTTCCTTTAGCTCCATGTCCTTTGTTTTCAGCCCTATGCTGAACGGTACTTCTCCAGCATCCCTCATTTGGGGGCAAAGCAGCTGATTTGTTCCTATGCTTGTGCTGCCTGCCCAGCTGGCTACTCGCTTTTGCAGTGGTAAGAGACCAGATCACTAGGCAAACACTAATCTGTGTTGCTTTTGACTATTTGGTTGCCAATTTTTAGGTAATTTGTGAGGACTTGATTTCTTTGAATCTAATAGCCCTCTGGCAATTTTGGTTTAAGTCAGACTGTGGGGTCTACATTGCTAGGTCCACATCATCTCTCTGTTCACCTAGCAGAACTCAGTCTAAATGCAAGGGACAGGAGCATCTGTCACCAAAAGCAAAGCATATTCATTTACTTTGGGCTGGTACAAATTACTGTAAAAAACTGCTGTACACGATTCAAAAAGTGCAAATACTACATCTAACAATTATTTTCATCACCACTACCAATGTGCAAACTATAGCTTCTCTATTATTTTTGTACAGCAATAACTCAAATCAATGAATGTTTCTTTGCATGTTGGGAAATTTCATCTTTGTACATAGCACACTAAAAACTACAAATTTCTTACACGAAATTCTAACAATTTTAAGTACTCTGATTTCTACGGAACACAAACTTAGTGTAAATTCACAATTCATCTTTGGTCTGATTTCTCATTTGTATTTATATCTGCATATAAATGACTAAGAGAATAATTTTAGGCAGTTTGCAGTGATGTTATTTTCAAACTCTACAGCAGTAATGGTTATTAATGACACTAAAGAGAATGATAAACATCTGACCTCTAGTGGCAGCTATCTCACGAATAACTGTAAAGCATACTTGATGTGGAAGAAGTGCGGGAGTTGGAAAGGGGAAAAAAAGTGGTTATAGAGTAAGCTGGAATTGTGGAGTGGAGCCTGAACTTTCATTAGTTGCTTTGTTAGTTTTTGTTTAATTATCTTTTCTATCGAGATCCTAGTTCAGATTCCAGGATATTTTTGCTTCTGAAACTTTTATTCTTGAATCTTCAGAGTTTATTACTATGTTTAAGAAGTGTATGCATGTTCTTCCAAAAAGAGGTTTTCCAAAAGAAATACAGCAATATTCTAACATGTTTTATATCTTCACATAGGTAGTTTTTGGTAAGTTTGTCGCTTTGGTTGTTTCCCCTCCATGCACATACGGTTATTAACCAGCACATTTGGATCCTCATTAGACTTCATTCCTTCTCCTCGACTGACACATAACATTTCCCCAGTGAAAATACATACTTCACTATCAGCACTCTGTACATCAAAGCTTTCATTCCTATTGGGCTAAAAATACATAAGCTATTCCATAAACAAAGGTCATAACCTTTCTAATCAAGTGGTTAATCCAAATAGTAAATCCCCTCCATGAGAAACAACAATCTTGTTTTTAACCCCCCATAAGATTAAATTTCAAAGCAGTAGTTTATGCAAACTTTCTCCTAAACTGAAGACATTATCTACAAGCTAAGGTTAAACCTACTTTTCATTACAGCTTTGTGAAGCCTTCAGACCACTGATACAGTCTTTTTAATGTGATGGTGACAAATCTGCAGGAGGCCTGGAGAAATATCAGTTTCAAAGGGTCATTATTTTTTGAGTTGGAGTTAGAATAACTTATGCTTATTTCCTGAAGCCAGAATGAAAATGAAATTACGTACGACTCAATTTTGTACATTAAAAACAGTCGGTACAACTATATGAAGATACGATTTCTGTAAAAACAGGCATGATAGCAAATATTTTAGCCCATTTAAATGATCAGATTAATTGGGACATAATAGGGGTAAATTTGTGTTTTCTTTATGGCTGACAGGCGCTGATTTGAGAAGGGTATAGACCAAGTACTATATTGTTTAATTTTAATGTTTCTCATAAAAAAAGTTAAATTATCACAGTTATATTTAAACATCCTTTTATGTTTGAGCCATTTATATGTTTTCTTTTTGATACAAAAATTTCTGTAATCTAGAAGCCTCTGAGAATCAGATTTTTTCTTCTGTCTGTTGAGACTAGTTCAAAATCTCCTTCCTTATCTTCAAGGTGCTTTGGCACGAGCCTAAGATACCCAATGGCTTGTCCTACACAAGATGTCAAAGTGAATTAACAAAAAAAGATGCGAATTTAACGTGAATGTAACTCGAGCATATATAATTTCTCTATGGACACTCATCTATAAGTCAGCTGGCCATAATTACCTTAACTTAATTCACGCTCAGAGTGAATTAAACTGAAGCGAACTAATGGTTTATCAACATAGAGAGACACTGTACAATAAGCTCAGTGTAAATTCACAATTCATCAGCTACTTTGCTCTGACTTCCCTTGTGGAAATACAGCATGCCCTCAAGGTGCCTTTGTATGAGGTAACTTAATTTTTTTAAGGGAAAAAAAAAAGCTATATATGGAAGTGTAGGCTGATTGATAGCAGGTGCAGAAGTGATTGTATTTCAATGGTGCTACATGTAGAAAGAAGGTCACCGTATATCATCTGTGCGGTTGAAGTTTCTCTACTGTTTTGTGACCATAATGGCACTTTCTATGCTATAGGGTCTATTTTGAACTGGAGAAAGCCAAATAGCACTTTTGGTGTTTCCATAGCAGGGAAACAGGCAGCAGATTAGTACTGAGTACCTGGTGTACCATCAATTCATATTTTTATTCACTGTTCAGTAACTTCATCCATGTAGGAGTGTAGAGAAGCCTTAACCATTTCTGAATGAAAACATCCAAAAGCAGTTATATACTTCAAATTTACACTGTTAGCCAGCTTGGTTTAACTTTACTGAGTATCTTGGTATTAATTTTCCCCTAAATGATTTTCCACATTTCTTTATTCATTAGATTTAATGGTATTTTCTGTTAGCATAAACAAAGCAATGCAATAAGGAATAGAGAGAAATATCCCTACTCGCAGTACTCCCTTTAAATTTAATCAGAATCGTCAGGCAGTCTCTGACATTACTATCCAGTTATGAAAACATCCCCAGCCCTATTCATTCAGCCATTTCTGCTCATTTTTCCAGGCGCAGAAAGTTTGCGCCATAGCATGCCTTGTCAGATTTGGAGCCCTTCCAGTACCTGATGAGCATATTAACAGTGCTCCCATTCATAGACGAGAGCCTGCCAGTTCTATCTAATTTTAGTTAAGTTGCTATTTATAGTTAGATCACTGCGTTTTCTCTTGTGAAAGCCTTGCAACGGCTAGGCGCGGAGGGAATATATTTTTGTGCTGTTTTAGTTGGCACACAAGAAGTTCACGGTTGTAATTTACCTAAGTCCAAAATACTCTGCAGTCCTCCCAAAGTAACAGCAATGCTCCACAATAACAATTTACACCAAAAATATTGTGGCACCTTTGGCTATTTCTTTCTCAGTCTACCAAGATGCTTACTGTGTCAATAGCATAGGCGACCCAGAAGTCAGATGATAGTACGAAATCATAGTCTTTGCTAACTATTACTCTATGCAGAAAGGTTTCAAGTTGCAAAGGATGGGGGAGAGAGGAAGAATTTTGGGTCAGATCTCTCTATGCTCTAACACCTGTAATACAGGTCAATTGAACTGCATTCTTTCTGCCTTGTTTCACTGTATAGGAAAGAGCATATTAATAACAGTAGTAATAATACCTACCTTTTCACCACAGTATTCTGTGAGAATTTATTCACTAACTTTGCAAGTAGTATTAAATGCCAAGAAATGTTATGGGGAAGAGATTCTCTGCTGTAGACTTGGTGGTCAAATTTACGTATATAGGTTTTTACAACTTAGGTATTTCATTAATGTACCAAGAATTTATGCTCCACTATGTATATATGTACATAGGTGTGTGTATATATATATATATATATGGGAAATTGAGAGACAGCTGAGAGGAAATCAACATTACAGTTCATTTTATCTTGCAGCAAAACATGCATATGAAAAGTGAGCACTTCAAAACTATTTCAGTTAGAAATGCAGTGCTCAAATCATATGTAGTCTAGTGCCGCAAAGTTGTATAATGAACCTTGGGCAAACACAAGTTGGCCTCTTCAAGTTAAAAAGGCATGTCATTATGTGCTTTAGCAGTTGATAATTTGTTCCCAGTTTTGTTGAGATGACAGGATGGTGGTTGAAAAAATTAAATTTATTTTTTGTAAGTTGAAATTGGGGTTCATCTCATCTTGGAATTTCAAAGTGAATTCTGACCTCAGTAGAGGGAGGTTGGGGTCACAGAGTTTCTGTCCAGATTGGAGTGTTTTGGCTTCAAAACACCCAAAGTTGATAGTGTCTACTCTTGTTTTGTCTCTCTGTAGGCCTCTGATATTGGTAATATGTGTCTCTCTCATTTGTACCTGGTGCTTGCAGGGGACGTTTATTGTCTTTCTGATGTCATATCTTGCTTACATAGAATAAATACCCTGATCATCCCTCATTCTTGCTCCAATAGCCATGAAGACTTAGAGGTTGGAATAGATACGACTATGAGAGTCACAAAAAGCCAGAAAATAATCTTCATACTCATCAATCTTAATTGCATTCTGATTCCTAGATAATACATGTATCACAACAAGAAAGGGGCATTGAACCAGCAGAGATTTTGGTTCAGCCGAAATTTGTATTCA
Source organism: Aquila chrysaetos chrysaetos (assembly GCF_900496995.4). Lineage (NCBI taxonomy): Eukaryota > Metazoa > Chordata > Aves > Accipitriformes > Accipitridae > Aquila > Aquila chrysaetos. The sequence goes on from NC_044020.1 coordinate 26,148,808, forward strand.
ACCTGGCTGAGCTTATGCTGAGGCGGAGTTGAACTGGAACTGAACCAGAAAAGTAGTTGAAGAAAAAAATAATGGCATAATGCTGTGGCTAATGTGGTTCACAGGACAAAAAAATTTTTTTTCTCTATTAATTTGTAGCTGCTGACTGCCCCACATGATAAAGCCTATACCCACCAATCCAGAGGTCATGGGCTGGCAGCGGACTGTCAAAGTTTCAGAGGCACAAATGTGTTTTAGCTGCATGGTTATATCAGTAAGACTGTACATCTCCCTCCCTCTTCCTCCAGCTAAACACAGATGTTCCAGATAAATGACTGGTTTAGATGTTATTGCAGATAAAAGCTGCAGTGTTGCCTAATGAGAACTGCAGGTAAAGCTGTAGCACAGCTTTAAAGGGGCCCTAGATTAACAAATATTTATGTTAGTTTGAGCATGATTTATGGTGGATGAGGATGCTCCCTGTGTGTTACTGGCAGGATAACATTGAGAAACCCGTGCAGCTGCAGGCGTATTTGGTTCTTTTTTTTAGGGGATGTGGAAAGAGAAGTGACACAGCACGCAGTAAGTAGAGGTGACAGCATCAGCTGAGGGCTGGGAGTGCAGAGGGTTTCAAGCTCTCGTGTCACTGACAGACCCAAACATCTGTGTGGCGTGTAAAGCACATACATGTGTGCTTGGCAAGCCTGTGGTTGGCGTCATACCTATGTCTCACTGAAGTCCTCAAAATCTTAAATGGGACCAAGACGTAAGCAGCCCTTCTGCCACATGCCCACACCACACGTTTCCATTTGTGTGGTCTGACAAAACAGCCATGACCTCGTGCCTCAGTCAGACCATGGCTACAGCTCCTCCGGCAGAAATGCACCCCTCCTTGCAGCCTGTACGCTCTTTTGGCTGATACCTGGGCACAGACATTGCTTTTCCCTCCCTCTACCTCATTGTAATAGATTACTAACCCTGTTTTATAATCACAAATCCAGATTTTTTTTTAAATGGACTTATTTCCTAATGCTTTGATTTAGTCACTTCTGACAACCTCCTTCAAGCATAGCTTTTCAGAAAAAAAACTCACCACAGTTTGAGAGATTCATTCTTACTTCACAGGCTGTCAAATCTCCCTCCTTGCACCACACCAAGCTACGTTGTTTGCTCATCTTGTGTTGCTTTGTGGTCTCTATTAGGCAAATTAATTATACTGTCCTTGTTTGCATTACTGTACTTTATGTGTCTTTGCAGCCTTCCCAGAGAAAGCTGACACATTATTGCTACTCTTATTGCTACTTTCTCCTCATCTATCATGCTACTCCCATAAATTGTACTTTCTTCCATGTTCTCTTGCAACTCATGGAGACATTATGCAATTTTTCATCATTAGATTCAGGCCCAATGTGATTTCTCTTCATAAATGCCTCTAAAGAAACCTAATACATCATCACCTGTTGCTCTACACCCTATAAAAGAGAGTAAAAAAATGGCATGTGGTGACCAGCCATGGAAGTTTCTCCTGCCACCACCTAGTGGGTTGGGGCTGGGTTTTGCAAGCACGGAAATGCAATGTCTCCATCCTTCTTCTTGGATTTTATCTGACGTTCATACTCGTGCTCATCCCAGGCATTTAGAGCATTGATAACCTTAATTACAGTGACTTTATGGAATGATTTTAAAATAATAACCCAATATAAAATTGGTGATGTTTTTCATATGCCAGCAGTACTTGAACTGCTGGCAAGTTTTCCTTTATGGAGAAGATCTGGCTGATAGCAAGGCAGGGATAATAACTTTAGGGAACGCTTTTACTTACGTGCTAAAATAAGACATCTTCCTCTACAGCTAGTATTTGCCTTAACTAGTTATTTTAAGGTAAAGCAATCGCTTCCATCCTTCCTATCCCCACTCCACTCCAACTCTTTATGTTTTGGGTCTATTCTAGTTTAGTGTTCCCAAACCAAGAGCAGCAGAATCATTCTACAGAGTCTTGACTGATGCTGTGTCCCTAGAAAATTTAAACTTTTATACTAATAACCTTCCACTCTCTCTTATGGCACTCATTTTTGGGTCTGTAAATGCTAGCATCTGTATCCAAAGTAAAGCAAAATTTGAAATACTGGAAGGACCCAGGGCTCCACATGAAGGAATCTTGACAGCTTTTAATTTCTTGACAATCTTTTCATTTCCTTTTGCAAGTTCCTTGCTGCTGCAGTTTCTCTCTGCGTTATGAGCCAAAGCAGTTGAGTTTTTTTGTTCTTCCATACTTCTTAGGACATTTTCTGATCAGTGGCAGCTGCCTGGTGGCTTTATCTATCCATCTTGTCTTTCTGAACTGGCAGCATTGCAGCTGGGCTTCCTAACTACCCAGACACTGTGTAGCTGCCCCAAAGGTTTTATCTCTTCAATTTTATGTCACCTGTAAGCTCGTCTTGGGAAGCTACCTGCTGTTACTTTAAATATTTTTAGAAAACGTCTAGCTCTTATTTAAGATTATTTTGATCTTTTTGATTTTTGTAAGACTGTCAGAGTTTATTCTCTTTAGCTGCAGCAGTTAATCAGCTTTCAAAATCTTGCATGTTATTTCCATTGGGAAGACTAACTGATAAAGATACAACCTGTACTTAATTTTTTTGTATATATATAATCCTATTTATTTACAAAGAATGTACTCAGAGTTCTCTTTTCCCAAAAACACCTCTGTGCTTGCATTTCTGCTTCTGGCTTTTATCTTGGACACACTCAACTCCACCAAAACAAGGACCTGGCTCCCACATCTGCTTTCAGAGTCAGAAGGTCTATTTTTGAGGCTTCAGATCATAACCTACCCCAGTATTGCCACACTGATTTGCAGCTGTCATGGTAGCATCTACTACTTCAGCTTTCAATAAATGAAATGGATGAAAGGAGCTGTGATGTCTACAAGTTTCAGTGAGGTTTGTGGCTTCCTAAGGATCAAAGACACACTACTTGTAGGAGCTAGCCAGCCTCAAGCATAACAATTTATTACTGCTCTAAAATATGATGCACGCTCTTGGTACTAAACAAATGACCACAGAGCATTAGAAGATATGACAAAAATTAACTGTAATACTTACAGGGTATTCAGTATCATGCTACCATGAAGAGCATTGCTAAACATCCCAAAAGCAAGGTGGCCAGTTCAGCAGACTATGTTCTGGACATGCTATTTGGAAGTCAGGAATTTTTGTTCTCCCTGTGCAGCATTTCTAATTCCAGTCTGCACATGTAGTTCACCTAACAGGCGCACCAAATGACACTCTCCAGCCCCTTCCTTGTTGATGTCGAAGCCTGTCTTTTTAATTTTGCCCACTCTCTTTTCATGAAAGCACATTGTCTTTTTAGACAAGAACATCAGTTCTGTAACATTTTTCCCAACGAAACTCGTTATGCATTTTTTCCATGAGCATCTAACTGCAGCTTTTAAGATTTCATGCTGTGTAATTCATTTGTGAATAAACTCTTCCCCTGAAAAGTTAAAATTAAACCAAGCAGCTTACTGCTTACATCAAAGCCAATACAAATAGGCCTCCACCGGGGACTGAAGGAAGCAGCTCTGCAACTCAGATCTTGGGGGGAAAGGAGCACAAAGTTGAAACAGAAATATTTAGAAGTGCCAAAAGGGAAAGTAACTCTTCTTTCAAAGAGCAGCTTTATGTTAAGTCAGTAACACTTGCTGCAAAAGAGTTGAAACTTTGTATAAAGGCACTATTGTACATGGAAAACATGTTAAATAAGTAGGAAGCGAGGAAGGAAGATGTTAAAAGACAGATTCATATTGGGGGTTTGTAAACCATAACTAAAGTTTCAGTGCTTTTCTTCATAATTTCTACTGCTTCTTTATGGATTTTCTTAAATAAAATTTCCTAGTATTCTGGGTGTCTCAGTTTCTCTCTTTTGCCAGGGAGCTTCATGTGCATATCCCAGAATCTCAGATGAGTCTAGCAGCTGAAGCCCTAACTCAGATTCCCAATGTTTGGAAGTTGAAGTCCTCATTTTATATTTCTGATGCATCTATAAACATAATACTTCCACACCCCTGCTGTGATCACTGATGCCCCAGACTGATCTTTCTCCAGCCTCTCTTCAGATCCAGTTTATTTCATCTTAATGTGTTATTTTAATCCAGGATTTCATTTTTTCATCCTTGCCATCTTTAGTACACATACTGACAATTTTGACAGTGTTGAAACATTATCTTTCTCAGCAGCTTCCGTGTTTCTCTCCAAGTCCTCTCTGCCAGTTCCCCACTACTTACTTCAGTCTTCAGCGGACATTTACACCTGCAAGTCAATAACAGTCCTTCTAAAATCTCTTGTCCCCTGACTCTTTTTTCCATGACTCCCTCTTGCACATTAGGAACTTAAAAGCTTCAACAGCTGCTGAATATTGAATTGCAGGAGATCCTTCTGGCTCTTGCTTGGCTTGCAGAATCTCACACACTTGAGAGTTCAGATATTGTTTGAGACAAGCTCTCAGTTTGAAGACCAAATCAAATGGAGTTATTTTAATCTAATGTACACTCCATTCACTAGATGATGTCCTTTTGAGCAGGAAGAATTTGCATTTTGAAAAACTCAAATCGGATTGATCAGGCTCAGCTTCAGACTCTCTGCAGCATCAGATTTCTATCTCCTCACTAAGCCAACTTCTTCCACTACAGGTTCATTTTGCCTTCCTCCCAGCCCAACTAATTATTTTTCCAACCTGATCATGTTGCACATATGCAATCTCAGTTGCATTTTCGTCACCTGTTGAGTCACTCCCTACATCCTCCCTTCCTCCTGCTTCTTGTTTTCCATTTTCAGGATTCCTTCCTCCTTTAGGAGAAAATGGCAAATATCATCATATTGGCTTTCAACCTTTTCTTGGCTTGCAGTACTTTTAGCCCACTAAACAGTTGATTTAGCATCAGGCTGGACACATTTCAGGGCATTAATTACAAACACAAATCCATTAGTGCATATCCAGACCTTATTCTGCTTTTCAGGAACTCCTGTAATGTAGTTAGTCTATGTTAGATAATGTAAACTGATAAATAAATAAATAAATAAAATACTTCAGTACATTGACTCTATCGTTCAATCAGAAGGAATGTAAGAAGAGACAGGTAGCATTTTCTCCCAAAGATTTTTATTAAATGTTGTATTCTACAGCATATTACTATGCTTTGAATATTAGGATTTCTTACTATAGGATTTGAACTCATTTACCCTGCTTTATTCTCGATGTCACCCTGCTCATGGTAGGACAACTGCCATGAATAAGATGAAATAGGCAAAACAAGTAAGATGAAAAGGGCAAAAATTGCTTTAAGGCCTATGTTTTGATGAAATAGCTGCTATTCTTTTGTTGTTGAGGTCTCATTTTTGTATTAGTATCTTGCAATAAAAGTGAGTTAATCTATGATTCTGAACTTCTTTTAGTACAGGAAGAAATTAATTCTGTATTTCCAAGCTGATTTTAGATGTTTTAAGTTGAAGTCTTTTATTTATTCTACACATTTGGAATTTTACTAATCCATATGAAAACAAGCTTGAAGCACAGGTGAAGATAAATCTTTTAACTGTAGACTGTATCTTTGGTTGCTTTGATTTGTGCAATCACTACTGCAGTAAACAGAGCTTTAGTTAATGAACAGATATTCTAGTGGTTTTGTTTTGTGGTGGTTTTTTTTGTTTTTGTTTTAAAAGCCTCCCCTTAATACAAAAGGCAGTTGTCTCTTTTGGTTTAAGAATAGCTGATTAGCATATCCCCAACTCAGTAATCTTTTGGAGGTCTCCTAATACATCTCTGAATGCACGATTTATCTTATTGATCTAGCCAGGTACACATGGGCAACAGATACATTCCTGTGTTTCTTCAAGAACGCAAGAAAAGTTTTGGCTATGAGGACTCCATTGTTCACTCTCCTTTAGCAATGCATCAATAGAGTGCATAACAGTCAAAACACTATATGGATGTAAATCAACAAAGACCACTATAAATAAAATGAGATGAATAGATTAGTTTTCGCTCAAAGATATAAGGCATTGTGATTTGGTCCCCGATATACATGACCTCTAATTTTTGAGAGCAAGTTAGAACTATTTATTTCATGTTGTGTCAGAAGCTGTTTTGCCTCTCGAATACATTTTATGCTGAATTCATTAGTGTCACATAGACTTTTTACACATTTTTATTTTCCAAGAAAGCAAAACCAAGACTTGTATTATTCCCAAGTCCCATAACAGTTGTCATCCTGCTCCTTTTCCAGGTTCAGAAAAATCAGCATCAAAATATTGTTGGTCCAAAGTCCCACAAACTGCCAGTGTCTGCGTGACCATACTAATTAGGCCAGCCAACGTATATGTAACTCTGCTCAGGACTTGTTAGGCTACACCTGGAATGTAATGTCCACTTTTGGCCCCTAAGCTCAAGACATTGAAAGACATTGAAAAACTGGAGAGGGTCCATTGGAGGGCCACCATGATGATTAGAGGGTTGGAGAACCTGGCATATGAAGAAAGGCTAAAGGAAGTGGATTTGTTCAGCCTAGAGAAGAAAAGGCTCAGGGTGGATCTAGTCAGTGTCTCTAACACCCAAAGAAGGTAGTTGTAGAGAAGGTGGAGATACTGTCTCCGAAAGGATTCCTGGTGGCAGGACAAGAGGCCGTGGGCACAAGTTGCTTTAGGGGAAATTCCTTCTGCACAGAAGAAAAAATTAATTCTTCATCCAGAGAACAACTGAGCATTGTAATAGGCTTCCCAGAGAAGTGGTGGGACCTTTCTCGATAGAAATATTCAAGACTTTGCTTGACAATGCCCTGGATAACCTAATCTAAAGTGCTGCTTTCAACAGCAGTTTGGACCAGATGATCTCCAGAGGTACCATCTAACCCAGACTTCCCTGTGAATTAACTACGGGGCTTACAGCATCATGTCCAGCAAACAGCTACAGTGCATGGGGGTACGGAGGGAGAAGGGGTGAGTTCAGGCTGAAGAGTGTAGTGCTAGGATAGACTTCGGACACAAATCAACAAGAAACTGCATTTCATTAAATGTTTATAGAACAGCTTGTCAAACATTGCTAACATGAGCAGAGCTTGTCTGGTGCTAAAGCATCAGCAAGACATTTCCTCAAAGTTGCCAAGCTTACTTAAAGCCAAAATATAATCTATTGCACTAGTGCTGTCATACCCATTAACTGCCAAATGTAGTTCCTCCTAAAAGTTCAGTGATGCCTGGCTATTTAGAGCACAGGAAAATGTTGCTGAGTCTCTTAAATTAGGCAAATAACTCAACAGCTGATACGCTAAGCATGTAAAGCAATGGGAGATCAATGCATTTAGTTAACACAAAGTCTTTATGTAGTGTGTGCACAGAGACTCGCTGGATAGCATTAGTTGAGAAGCTTCTTAAGTGAAATTGAAGTCTAAATCATCGACTGTCTCCAGGAAGAGGCCTATATATATAGTTTCAGATGCAAGAGTGAGAGATTGCGTCAGCAGATTTATATATATCAGTTTGCTTTTAATTAAACTTTTTGCTTGGCTCTGGAGTCTGCAGCATTTATTGCAGCTGGGGAATTGTGGTTTACTACAGCCCCTGGTTGAGATTAAGTATGCTATAGAGCCAGAAGAGTGTTTACAGGCCTTCGTTATTGATTCATGGGTATTTTCTTCTTGTAGCTATGATGTAGAAAACTAAAGCTATATTGAGGAGTTTTTGGTTTTTCCACATTTAGAAGCTGGATCTAGATTTGCCACCAAAAGAAGAACGAGCATTTTCAAAGTTTAGAACTCATCAGTAATTTCTGTTATTACTTTATCAGCAATACAGTCTATATTTGAGTCTTTGACTGCATAGTAAACAAGAGGCTGTGTTCACCTGAAACTGTTAAGCAACAGTAACTGTAAATGGCTCAGTCCCCTCCACTGCTCTTTGAGAATTAACTACTATCTGACAGTTGTTACAACATAGCCTAGCCATGCTAAATAAAATCTTCAGGTTTTGTGCCCTTAAACTTGCAGTAAGTCTCGGTATATAAGCATCCAGTATTATCCCTGTTCTACAGATAAAGACATCATGTGCCCCTTTCTATGGTGGTGCAGTATTTTGACCTTTCTTTATTTAAATATGCATAACACAGCCCAGCAAGAAGTGCAATACAGTTTAAGCTATGACTTTATACTTTCATTCTATCATAAAATCTGAGTTATGTGTCCCTCTGGAATGGTTATAATTGAGCACACAAATCAGGTGCAAGGGCAAGAGGCTCCTGACAGGAAGAACAGAATCTGAGAAACATCTTCATGGCTCTTGCATAAGCCAAGTACATCATATTATAAAGGTAGTGAAACATAATGCAAAAATTATTAACTAGCAAACTAACTAATTACCCCTCGCAAAGTCTGCTATCAACTTGAGACTGCTTTCAGCTGGAAGTCTACCCCTGGCCAAAGTGGGGGACTCACACAAATACAGCAGCTTTGAGATTTAGCTTAACCATGTTTATCTCCACAATGTTCTTTTCAAGCCAAGTCACTACTGCAAAGCAAACATATCAAAGAGAAAACTATCTAAATGAAAGCAAGTTTAGTACTGTGGCAGCTTCTTGCCAAATCTCTTTGGAGCCAGTGCTCCTACCATAAGAAAAGCCTTTCACAATTTTTAAACTTAAGTGAAAAAGTCCCTTCATTAAATTAGACTCTGTCCTTCCAAGGATCCATCCTTAGCTGAGACAGGAGTGCTACATCTGCTGTGGTCATCCACATACACCTCTCACTCTTACTGCTCTTTGAGCTGCACCATGGTACACTCAACAGAAAAGATCTCCACTGTTTAACTGTAACAGCTTGGGGAAAAGCATCTCTTTTTGATCATTTTGAATGTGCCATTCCCTAGGTCTCTTACTGCATGAGGCAGGACACAGTTGTTCCCTGCTCACCTTTTCCACATCATCAATAATCAAAGACTAAGCTAAGGACAGCCACTTAGCAAATACATGGGATCTTCTGATGAGTAAAGTCATCAAAACATTGAAGAAAAAAATTAAAAGGAGGTAGCATGTTCATATTGTATGAGGTCTTGCCTTATGTCATGTTATTAGTGATATAGTATATTCAAAATACACAAGAACTGACTGATCTAGATATTACATTTAGGCACATACTGCAACATTAACATTTCCAATACATATTGGTTTTGATGTCATGATAAACAGCACATATTGTAAGCACATAGGCATGAGAAATTCAGTAATCAGCTGAAAAAAAAGAGAGAGCTGGGGAACACGAGGATCCCAAGGTTAGTGGGAAGGCACATATCTCCCCCTTCCAGCAAAGTTATGTCACTCACCCTGCTTTGGATGCCATTCTGGAGACAACCCACAGCTGTGACCTTCTAGGGCAAAGCCTCAGGCTTTGAGGCACTACACCTGGGGAAGAAATGGCAGCGGTGGTGGGTAACTGAGCAGTGTAATATACCTCATGCAGATTATTTCCGATAACTGGTTTATTTGTCTTTAAAGATATTCTGTGTTGAAAACTAAAGAGGTGCTGCTAACTTTATAAGCTTGAGTCACCTCTGGACTCAGGTAAACAAATTTGTCTGCAGAGGACCCCAGGCAGGCAGTTTTGTGTTGACCATCAGTTCTGATGTCCATCTTGCATCTTATGAGAGTCCAGACTCCCAAAGAAAAGGTGCTTCAGATGTGGCCTAATGGCCTGTGGCATTACCAAAGGGCATCTAGGGCCCAGCCTGTTTTAACTTTCCTTACTTTAGAAAGGGCTCACAGCGTGACCAGCGTTAAGCAGCTGGAGAATTGGAGAGTATGTTGCTCTGGAAGCTAAGTGCAGGTGGACTATTATTTGGACTGTTGGGTACCTTTCAAAAAAAAGAAACAAACTAACAAAAAGCCCTCCAAAAACCACATACCATGGGAACGTTGCTATAGCCCTGGGCTGTATCCAGAAGGGAAACAGATTTCTTTCCTCAGATCGAGAAATAATGATAATACATCTGAGTGAAATGGAGCACACCAGAGCTTGTCTTATTAATGAAGGGAATGATACTATAGCTGGAGGGGATAACAGTACTCACCTAGAGGGGAAAAAGCTCCTGTTCCTGGCTTCTGTTTCAAGAGCAGGGCCTCAACAGTAGGTGTTGGCTCAGGAGTCATTTGTTGGCTGTAATTACAGCTTTCCTCCCTCTTGCCAGCTGTTTTGCTTTGCATCTTGACGTAGAGTGTTTAATGCAGGCTGTGGTCCCACAGGTGATTCCATGCAGCTCTGCCCTTGTGCTCGTGTCATCCTGCATGTGCTGTAAGGTCTCGCATTATCCATCTGCAGGGTAAGGGCAGTGCCTGTATTTTTCCTATGAGCTACAGTTTTGGAATAATTGATGAATATCTGTAAATAATGCTATAAAGTAGAATTACTTACAGCATTACTTTCCTCGTCACACCATCACATTGATGAAATCAGCCGTGGCTTTTGCTCCACTTCTCCATGAAAGACCATCACAAATTATTCTCCTTCAGCACCAAAAGCAGAGGAGCTCTGCAGGACGTCATTAATGTAGAAAAGCACAGGTCGGTGCCATGGTAAGAGATGGCACACGATAAAAAGCCTTTTGAGATAAATGTGGGATTCCTACCTACCCTGATGCTATGCGTCTTTCTGGCATTCTGTCTAAACTTCATTTAATTCACCAATGGTATTTTGGGATTTCCTACGTGTGCTAAATTGTAATAAAAGATATCCGCTGATGGCGAAGTGTCTCGGCTCAGTGGATTACAGACTCCTCCCCAGCCATTGGGTAGCGCCACTTGAGACAGCCAAAATCCACTTGAGATTGAAAAGGTGCGAGCAGTAAATAAAAGGAAATCCTGGATCACCGTATAGTGTTCAGATCCCACACTTTGACCTCCTTTGGTCCCTTCTATATTTTGTTAAGATCATATTTCTTTACTTGCTGCCTGGCTTAAAAGCCATCATAAATCTGTGGCGTGCAGTAAGAATAACAGAGAAGGCACCGTGTAATACAAGGGGCTATAACTCCATCCCAGGCACTCGGAGGGAGTCGTAAATCAGCGCGGCGAAGCTTCAGCCGGGAGAAGCGGGGGCTGAGGCTGGGAAAGCAGCAGCAGCCTGGCCCCTGCCCGCCGCACAGCAGCCACCGGACCCCGGCCTCCCCTGGGCTGAGGTGAGCCCACCTGCCTCGGTGCTTCCTTACCGGGGCGAGGGGAGAGCAGCCGAGCACACAAAAAATTAGTTCCTAGGGTTCTCCAGGCTTGGACAGCGATAACGATGTTTTAAATATTTTTGGGGGAAAAGCGCACCTTACTACCTTTGGGGGAAATAACCCGCCGGATGCGACGTACAGCTGCAGGTTTGTGCATCGGCGGGTTGAAGCAAACCCCAGACAGCGCTCACGTCGTGCGCGCTGAGGTGCTTACCTCCGCTTGGCATCATCTGTAAGAACTAAGTCACCACGTGTTTGGGCTCACATACGGTCAAACCGCATCTTGTCTTCCAGCTGCAGGCTCCGAGCGTGGTTCAAGTAGCTGCAGGCAGGAATACGCCAGCAGCAGCTGAGGGCGGTTTCCTTTTGTTCGTGTTTTAGCTTCAGGTGAACAATGACCATTTCTTATTGTGTGTTCACGTACTCATCCAACTAAGGGAGACGTAGCTCCTCCGTTGGAAATTTGGAAATAGCTTGAGCTACGGGTATAGTACCATATACCGGATAACACAATACTTTTTCTTTGCTCCTAGTGTGAAAAAACCTTCTTTCAAGCGTGGACACCTTCTAAGGGAGATTTTTCTAATTCTCATTTTGCTCAAATTTTAATAAAATTTGGGAATGATTACTTTTTTCCATCAGCTAGTACAACATGATGAATGTCTGAAATATATTTATAACGTTTCTTTTTGCTATGGTTAAGGTTTTAAAACTTCTTAAGCTTTGGAAAAGCTACTGAATTGCAAAGGGGAATGAAATGGAAACTGATTTGTCCATTCAAACTTCCAAAGCGACTCTGAGTTTTGGTAAGATGGGGAAATAAATGGTAAATCATTAAATCCTGGGCCATCAATCATTTTATTTTACCCATGGTAAATAGCAAAGGAAGAGAAAAAGAAAATATAACCAAAGTTTTGGACATGTTGAAAGTTTAGAGGGAAAAAAAAAAAGGTTTTATATTGTAACCATGCACATCACATGCCTAACCTCAGCGGAGGTCACTGAAATGAGCCAGCGAGCCAAGCCTAAATAAAAATAGGACCTATGGGATTCCCCATCTGATTTTCCAATAGTCACTGCTGCAACACCATTTGTCAAGCTTGCAGGGTAGCTTTTTAACAGATGTGAGGCAGTACCAAATTCAGGTTAAATCCAGAGAGAAGAGCGTGTATGTGTCCTCATGGGAACAATGTACTCAGGAAGGACTGTAAAGACTGAGATTAGGTTGAAACCTCCCAGACCCTGCAGTGCTGCACACCGTGTTTTACTCTTAACAGTTCCACACAAAGTGAGATGTTTTCATCACCGAAAACGAGATGGTCAAAAGACCTGTCTTGCTGTGTAAAGGAAGGATTAAGCTGCCATTTTTCACAAAAGGTAAATGCCAATTTACCTTATCAGAAATTATTTTATTTTCAGTTTAGATGTTTACATGCAGAAGCACTTTTGTTTGTGTTGGTTCTAAGTGCATCAAGTGTTTCTTGCTCTCTTCCAAGTGTTAACTAAAACCATATACTAATATGTAAACAGCTGCACACTTTCAGCTGATTGAGAGACCTTTTTAACACACTAATGCCTTTGTTTACATTATAAAATCTCACTTGGGCTCCTTGAGGATGGAAATATTATTGTTTACATTTGCATATGCAAGCTGGACAGGGAAAAATCTCGAGTAAGAGCCTCAGGCCCTGGCTGGAATACAAACATAAGCCACATCAGGGAACTTAGTTACAGCTTGGTTGTCTCTTAACCTGGTTACTCATATGGTTTTGATTTGTGTTGGAGACTAGGCATGAACTGTATTCCACAACCAGACAAAAGCCTTTATACCATCAAATGCTTAGCATGACTGGTAATCATTACTGTTAATTGTAAAACAATTAAAAATGGCAAAGTGACTTAGGAACACAGATCTATTTGAAAATCAGTGGGTATTTTGGCCTAGGTTTTTTGATGTCTTTGTCTTGCTCTGTTAAGCAGTGCTGGCACTGATTCTTTTGGTGAGATCTAGGCATCCAAGTCACTGAATCCCAGATCCTTGTAGACATCTTCAAAGGCTCCCATCTCCCACAGTTTTTGTAATGGAAGTTGATACCTGGATATCTTCATGGATGATTTTGAGTCACATGGATCAGAGCCATGCCAATATAGCTTTAAAATGTTTTGTTAATACTCCTGTCATTCAAGTTTGGTGTGCTGCTCTTAGGACTGGGCCAAGTTTTACTTTTTCCCACTGATTCCACTTCTCGCATCTGCATTGCAGCAACAAAGATGTCTGCAGCTCAGCTGCTCGCAGCTCTCCCAGTTCTGCAAAGCCCACAGCGCTGGAGGCTTTCTAGCAGGAGCCCAGATTTGCTTCCTTGATGTTGCCTCAGTGAAACTCCAGCAAGGCCTAAGGAGAATAAGCCAGGCAGACATGACTGTATGCTTCAGCACTGCTGCAGGCAGGTGTAGCCAGGAGCCTGTAATAAAGGAGCCGGGCTGTGCTACAGCCCAAACCTGAGCACAACTTTGGTTGGGTGCGAGCACTATGGAAGACAGCTGAGGTTGTATTTAATCAGGGCTAAAGGCTGTGCTTGAAGGCCCTGGAGCATATCCTGGGTGGTCCTAGGGGAAATCCCTCTCTGCCAAGAAGAGACATACCCATCTTGATGTCAGTGCAATTGTACCAAAGGTCTGGCTGGGCTGGGGGCTCTAAGAGAGGGGATACGAGCAGACACGCTCCTTAAGCTGATCTTACATGTAGTTAAACAGCCTTTTTCAGTGTGAACTACATCACCCCCCTACCCCCCCCCCCCGCCAAGTTGCACCTGTGTAAAATCAATGGCATCAGCAGGATTTCCTAGGTGCAGCCAGAAAGGTTGTTGCCTTCTTAGAGCTAACAACCTTGTGAAATCTCTGAATCTCAAGAGCATGTTGTTTGGATTTTTTTCTACTAAATTTTTCTAAAGTTGGTGTAATTCTTTTTGCTTCAAAAATCTTCCAAGCATTACCAGTGAGTGGGGTACAATTTGGTGCATCCCATTATTGACTGGCCCCTGTACACGCCTAGGTGGGCTTCAAGCTCTCGCACTTCACGTAGTAATTCACACCAACGCAGAGAACTACAGGGGAAAAGCCCAGCAGAGCAAACACCTCTCACGCAGAGAGATATTTGAAAATACAAACACTTCTTGGTGTCTGTAACGCTTGCAGTGCTTTGACGTTGCTCCACTCCGCCTGCAGTGACGCAGCGTGTGCGGAGAGCTGCTTCCTGCACTCCCGCCATGCAAAAGCACTTGGCGGACTCACAGCTGGACTGCTTCTTTCCATCTGTCTGCCTGGTGGAAAAGTCAATTCAGTGCAAGAGGCGGCATCTTCCTGCTTGCATGATCATTTGTTGGTATTCCTGGGGTTTTTTTCCCTAAGCATTTGTAGTTTAACCATGAAGTCCTGCTCAAATTCCAGTTTGTATAACCACCACCCTGCTTCTACCAGTCCCTTTTGCAGTTTTAATCCAATTCTGTACTCTCGCTCCCTTCCCACCTTCTACTTGCTGTTGCATTTCATGACAGAAATGACTTTATTTCATCGGTAATCCTGATACCCATTATTCCCATAACTGGTATGCATTCATATTGTGAGAACTGCATAGCATTAGTTACAGCCCACTCCCCCCCCCCCCCCGCCCCAAGCCCAAACAGGTTTTAGCTACGCCATCTCTAGGTAACTGCTGTGCACAATCACATTCATGGCAATTAGCAATATGCTCAGACCTCCGATTCTCTGAATGGTGCATGTTGGTTTACCACAGACGACTTCTGCTAACATTTTATTTTGTTCTCATTTAATAGTTGTCTCCCAGTATGAGCACAATCCTGGGACCAGGCCCTGTGTGGGGAACCTTTCCGAGCACAAGGGAAGGCAGGCGTCTTTTCTTTCCTGATGAGCACCAGCTCTCTGCAACCACAAGTGCCACTCCTGTTTAGCAATATGCGGTGTGTCATGTTGCATCTGTACCAGCACGGACTGCCATGCCAGCTACGGTCTTAACTGCATTTTTGGATTCTCTCCAGTATGAATCCCCCTTTGTAATTTGCCCTTTCAGTGGAGTGCCCAGGAACCACTTCTGGTGTTCAAGGTCTTTGCCCTCTCAAGAGCAGCCGTGGAGAAACAGCCCCAGCAGCTGGCACTTCATGGTACCTACGTATAGTCGCAATGCTGGATTTTCACAAGCGGGGCTGGTAGCACAGCCTGTTATTAGGATTGTCTAAAAACATTTGCCTTTGCTTTAGTGTTTTGCCAAATGAGGTAAAAATTTTCGTGCTGGGCATCTGGTTTTAGAGAACATGGAGGTTTGCTCACATTAAAAAAAACCAACAAAAACATAACAGCCTTGAACGGGATCAGAGAAGAAAAGGTATAATGCTTCCAGCATCCATGCAGCAGAGATCTAAAATTCAGCAACAGTGGCTTTAATGTCAGGGATCTGCTTGATGTCTTTTTCGTACCTTGTCGCAAAACACCGCATACTTTCTCCAGGGCACAGAGGGGAAACCAACAACTGAAATCCTGGCCTCAGAGAAAATCCCGCGCCCACCAATTTTCACCTGGTCTGTTATAAGCAAATGTACAGGCTTTGTTCCAGCAAGACGTATTAAGCTTCTGCTCATTGATTGATACTGCTGTTACACTAAAAAAAAAAAAAAAAGATGTTTAAGCAGACACAGATTATAAAAGCGTATGTTATGATATACACTTATATGTTGTGTTATGCGTACTCATGATTATGCCTCTTCCTCACACCTAACGTGTGCAACACAACAGCGCATGACCTCAAGAAGAAGTAATGCTGACTTGAGTTTTAAAAATCAGCTTGTTTTTCATCATAATTCCAGCAGACCAAGCTACTACTTACATTTTGATACAAACATTTGCAGTATACAGTTCTGGAAAAAAATTGGTACCACAGAGTTGTGCTTTAAAGTTTCTATTGGAGTTCCCATTAGCTCTAATGACACCTACTGCTAAGGACAGACCTGATTAACTGCAGGCTTGCCCACTGCTAAATATAGGCACAAGTTTTTGCATTTACTGTAGATCCTAGTGAAGGGAATGCTATGCATTTTTTTGGCCCTTTGTTTTAATGGGATTGCCAGAATGACTAGAATCTGAAAACTCACAGCTCATTACCAAGAACAAAATGCTGACCCAGGCAGAGGCTAAAGATTTTAAGACGACTTCAGAGATGAGATCTAACAGGCTGTTGTAGAATGTAGAGAGCGTTTTCCCTCTGTTCACCCCTTTCTCCCATACAGAACGTTTGCTATGTATTTACTGAATGTAAGACTAAGCTAGAAATTTCCAGCCAATTTTGTATCCTGGAGAGAAGCAGCATGTTTTAAGCTACACACAGTGCAATCACTACTCACACTCATCCAAGATGTTTACACTGCAGCTCTGAGTCTGCATTTTCAGCAGAAGAAAGAGAGTTCAGAATCTGCAATGCATGTCCCACAGCCCTTGAACATGGCCAGCATGGTAAGTATCCTTACAGCAGTTTTAAATTAAGAGATCCTCTTTAAACAGCAAGAAGAAAAGAGAAGATTAAAACCAGCCACAGTATCGCCTATTGTCCTGTTTTTCAGACACGCAGCAATTTTTCCTCTTGTACCAATGGCCTTTATCCCTATGAACACGAGTCAAATAACGTTCCTAACCTTTCATTAAAGGTATTAACAAAAGGCCCTGTTTTGAGGTGTTGAATGACCTCAAATACCATCTGAGTCCAGATACGTGTGATATTTTTGGACCAGAGAAGCAATTAAATACCCAGTTTTGCTGTCGAATATAACATCAGTTTTTTCATACCTACAGATATGAGGGTAATGCTTTTTACACGAGCAAGGCTTTCTTTTGTGTAGCATGTGAGACAGGAATAGAGGATTACGACTAACTTCAATTTTCACTCCAGTCTACAGTAATGAGATGCTGTATAATCAAAATATATACAAATGGTTATACATAACCAGGCTGATACCTTTGGTCTTAAGGTAACCTTAAGGTTTGCAGGATTCCTATTTCCTGCTATATTTTGCACATGGGAGAACAAATTCTATGTCTACAACCAAATCCAGCACCTTGTTGTCATAGTCCCTTTCTTCCACAGTTTTTTGGTGTAAGATTCTATAGTTTGTATTCTCAAAATGTCTTTAATGGACCTAACATTTTCTGTCCATGGTATTCCAGATGCAATTTGTGCCTTTTAGATAGCAGAGAATTCTCTTCTGGGGGCATTTAAATGTCATGAAATGAGCCTGGTAGGGGAAAATGAGGGACCAAATCAGTGCCTGTTTTTGCTTTTATAATCTGGTCCTTGATTTTCATTGTTACAGCTTTTTATTTACAATAAAAAGCTGACCTGCTGAAGAATGTTGTGTGACTTAATCTGGTATTATTAGTAAAACACTGGAAGATTCCCGAGGGGGAGGTAAGGTTGAACAAAAACAGTGCATTGCGAGTAAAATTTGTTGCACTCAAAACTTAGATGTCAAGGAAATATGAACATCTCGAATGCAAGTTCACAGCATTTTTGGAATCATTTCCCATGTTAACTTCATTCCACTCAAATGAACCAGAAACAAAACAGATCAAGAACAGACAAACTTTGAAATAAGCAAAACTTCTTTAATTCACTTTTTCATGATAAAGACTTTGAAAAAGATGATTGTTTTGCAGGCAGTTATTAAAAATAATGCGAGACACTAAATTTAGAGCTATTAGGGACAGGATAACAACAATTGTATCTAGACTTACTTTGCTGGTCTCAGAAGTACATTTTAGCTTTTGTTTTTCTGTGAATTAAGACACTGATGTTGTTATGCTGCTTATCAGGGAAGGCAGTAGGTTGTATAGTTATCTCCTGATTGGGGCAAAATCACTACCCTGAAACCACACAACCTACTACCTCATCCTGTTAGAGCATGAAGGCGCATCTTCTGAAGGAAACTAACATTTCATCATTTGCAAGTAAGATTCCCTTAGCAATTTCTAGCCCACATATTTCTTAGCCTTAAAAAGACCGTAATTATGTCCTGTCGGCCCTTCCTCACAATTCTACTTGGAAGTCACTCAGAATTGGTGGGGTGACTCCAGAGACGTAAGAACCGTACTGGCAAGCACTGTCCCTCCCAAATTAGCATTATGTAATAAAAAAGCAACTTAAATCAGCATACAAAAAATGCTTAAACAAACCTCTTTATTTAGGGCTCAAGCATTTACCCGTTCCAGGGCAGAACACGAGCAACTGGATGACATCCTCTTTGTTTTTTGTCCAACTCATCACTTCGTAGTTTCTCAAACAGCCTATGCAAAGTGGATTTAAATAGCTGCTGAATCAAAAGTGGCAGTTTCCGGTGAATATGAACACAAATGCCACAAAGTAATGGAGAAATGGGTCAGCTGTTTCCAGACGGCCACTCCCATGGCAGTCCGAGAAAGCTGAGCGTGAGCAAGCCCATTGCAGACTGGGTGGTACCTCTGTGCCCTGTCACTTACACCCCACCCTCTCTGAGAAAATGACAAAAAGGAAATTGCTTTTGAACCTGAATGGGAAATACAGGAATCTAAACACTGTAATGGCATTTGTGTACTTCCATAACCCTGCTACAAGAACCAAATCCAACATGTAGACAGAGCCAGAGAATGTTACAGTTGAAAAATATTTGCTTTGTCTTTTGAAGACACATCCAGCGATGATATCACAGCCACTTCAGGAAAGACAGTAGATTGTATAGTTATCTGACAGGCAGGGCATAACCCTAAAACTATACAACCTACTACCTCACCCCAAAGGACAGTCAGACTCTGATCAGATGAAACACAAGCTGTATTCCCAGACAGCTGGATTGCTTTGTGACAACCTAGAAGACAAAAAACTCTGGAGACAAATATTAACACTCTTGAGTCTGAAACAGTTTGCTATATACCAGTTGACATTTTGCTTAATGAGCTCTAGTTTCATGTTTGAAACGTTTAATAGATTTGCAACTTGTGAAGTCATGTCAGTGACAAGATACACAAGGGGAAAGAGGATACAACATTCATTTTTAATAAATGCACTTTTGTACTTCCAGCTCTGACATGACTGCATCTTATCAAACCAGTTTTGTCACTTCAAGAAAGGCATCGCTACGACTTAGAGAGTGGATGCTGACTTAGAGGGACTGTTTAACATGCTTCTAGATATTCTTCTATTATCCTAACGGGGAAGAGCCGAGTTTCTCAAACTGAATTTCCCAAGTTCTGCATGGGAAAATCTGTAAGACTGAACAAAGAATTTGTCAAGACTGTGAGGAAATGTTATGCCCTACTTAAACAATATGCTACTCCTCAATGAACAGTAACCCAGCTCTGAATCAATGGCCAAACTAAACATACCCTACCGTACTACACAGACTTTGGTTAATATGACTGACAAAATTGCCACTAGTATAATCTACTCTAACCTCACACTTATGCTAGAGTTTGAGGGGATTGTTATTCCCCACCACCTGGTTTGATGGACCACAACACTTCTCGTTCAGGGCAGATCTAAAGAAGTGGAAATAACTGAGATACCAGTCCATACTGTAATATAAATACTGCTTTAATAAATAAGCAAACTTTTAAAGCAAATACCCCAACTTAATCAGCTCACTTCCTTTTTGTTAACTGTTAACTAAAGAAAACAATAAATGATACATACATCAGCCACACACAGATAAACTGAAGCGATGTTCCACTATAAAGCAGATGTCACCCCAAAGGCAGTAGGTCACATTTCAGGGTAACTGAAGTGATCTGCCACTGTTTTCAGCATAATTGATATGGGGACCTAAAAAGAGAGGAGCAGGAGAAAACACATACAGATCAATTTCATTTCACCGCATACCAAAACAATTATAAGGTGAGTGAGAGCACACACAAAAGCAGAGCAGCTTCTCTGTACATTTTCTCAAGGAGAACCATGCACAGCACCAGCTTTCTCATTCCGTTGTTACTACCACAATTACACCATGGTCCATGGGGACCCCCAATTTGAAAGACACAGGCAAGAGACAAAGCGTAGTGAAAAAAAAAAAGGTATTTTTTGAGATTGACTTAAATGTTAAGAGCATTGCAGAGACAGGCAGAGAGACATGTCAGCTACCTCACCTTCGAGAAGCAAACACACTTCTAAAGGAAGCAGAGAAGGAAGGAGAATGCAAATGTCTGACCAAATTAGATATCAATGTGTTAATCTATAAAAGGCAATGTTACACCATCAACTTCAAAGATAATTTCACTGTACTGGACTGGGACCACATGTAGAAAGAGGTTACCGGCTGCTGTGAGCTGTACATAGTGAATATTTGTTGCACAAAACAGGAATGGTGCAACTCTGTCCATTCTGAGACCACTGTATTGGAGGAAATACTGTACAGATTTCACGTATTCTAACATCAATGCCCTTGTAGGCCAAAAAAGATATACATTAAAATATTCTTTGTATACTATACAGAAGGAATAGCGTGAGAGATTTCAACATCTCATTAATGTAAACTGGTAAAAACTGGTAGCAGAAGCTGCTCTCTAACCACCATCAAAGAAACCCATTTGGAAAGCTCTGCAGCCGAAAGCATGATAGTTTTCTCTATGTACTTAAGGGTTTTAAATATCTGCATTTTCTGAGTGCCAGCTTTTTGGCAAGGTCAATTACTGTCTGAATAATCCTCTGAAAAATACCCTACCCTGTACCTCTGCTTTTTAGACAAAATATTTAAAAACAAACATATTCTTTATGCGTGCGGTCAGAGATCTCAGTATTTTTCCTAAGAGCCAAGAATTTGTATTGGAGCTTTGGCTAAAATTCTGTGCAGACGTCAGTGAATTTTAATAACACTGGGTGGGTACCTGTGTCTTGTGCAGTCACCTCACAGAAAGGTCCTTCAGTGTAAAATAAACCCTATGCTTATACAAATATAACAGCGTTACATAACATAATTGGAGGAAAGCTGGGTATTGTGTGATTTACTTCAAAGTGAGACTTTTGTATAAGCATTTGCTTTATAGTGGAAGAATAAAAACAATATAACCTTTCAGTGTAGCAACTCCTTATGCTGGATGGTCCAGTGAAAACAGTTAAAAGGACCGGTCTGCCATTAAAAGGATGCTCTCACAGTAGTGAAAAGCCCAAATTACCCCACAGACTCAAACACCTCCAACAACTGGAAATTTTGGCTGAAGAACCTACACTTACAGCTGATTCCAGTGACTCTAAGAGACAGAAGTGAAAATACAGATCCAAATAATGGCAACATTTTGGAAAGCCTGAATATGTTCTAGGGATTTACATTGCCTGCCTATCTTTAATACATCTTAACTTCACTTCCACTTTTAGGTGCCGTGCTAGGTGGGAGATTGGAAAATGTTCACCCTTGTTGAAAAAATGGTAAGCTTTTATTAACCATTTCAAAAGGATTCTCTTACTTTCTACGATGGTAACAATGTTAAAGCTTCTTTTCTCTACGTGCAGTTCTGATATAATGTTACCTTAATGTACATTTTACCACAAAAGTAGGAGTAGTTTGTTAATTCACAAAGATATTGAGATGATTATTTGTAAAGGACCATAAACTTTGTGCAATACTATTTTCTATAAGATCTGTTATTATGGGTATTAGTAGTACTCATTAGCAGACAAAAATGGAAAAGAATGGGCTTTATCCAATACCTAAAATTAATTAATCTTCTGCTCTCACAAGCTGCTCATAAACTTACATTAATTGACTAGATCACCAAACAAGGATGAACTTTAAAATACTTCATGAAAGAAAAATGCATGTCTGTTTTCTTTCTATGAAGAAGACATGCATACAAAATAACTATCTGGCAAGAGTTATGTTTCTAGTTTAACAACTGTTTAATACTAGGAAAAATATGACATTTCCATATTCCAACTCTCACTGCTCACTGAAAAGTGTCTTGGAACTGATGTTAATAAATACCTCAGCGTCACTTTTAAAAAGGCACAGGGCCAAGTCTGCTATTTCTATGATGTAACAGGAAAGAGGACAGTCTTAAAGTAGGGTTGTTATATAATTAAAAACCTTACTAATTAACAGACTCCAGGACAACACAGAACAAGCATTTTGCAATTTCAGAGCACCTTCCACCCAAAACCTCAGGATGATTTACAAATGCAAAACCTCACCGGGTTCCCAGGAGGAAGGTAAATGCCCCGGGGGTGGGCTCTAGGTATTGCACCATGATTACACCAGGGAAAGAGATGGCTCGCTGGCTGGCGACAAGGTAGGGATATTCCCCAGCAAGGGGGAGGATCTGGATGCAGGCTAGATCAGCGGTTTCCAACATCCCTCCATATCATGATTATCTTCTGGCTTCCAAAGTGGTGCACAGTCACCGCTCTGCTCCTACAGACTACTGACTCACTATTAAAAATGTCACAAAAGTTTGCTGGCAAGAGTGTTTGTAGAGTAAGTGGCTGAGGATCTGCTACGGCTGCAGCCAAAGGAGGCTTTCTGACTGAATTCAACAGGACCTGGATCAGGCCCTGGCAGGAAACTGAACTGCCACATCATTCTTTCAGGGCAGGGCTGTGACAGAGCAGTACCACGGCAAGAAACTTTCCTAGAGATTTCAGAGAGAAATTATTTGGTGGAGGGAAGGATTCAGTTTCCTGGGATCTATGTATGACAAACTTCACACACACTATTTTAAAATACATTTTTAACTAAATATAACAACGACACACTGCCTTTGTATAGCTTGCATCCTTCAAGAAGTAAAAAGTATTCTATAAACACAGATTTCGTGACTCCTGTTAAGTATGACGTATATCGTGATTTTACCCATTACTTAAATACAGCTGTTTCTAAAATGGCAAACAACAGCTCTTTCCCAAGTCGTGAAACTTTACTGTAATTTAATAACACAGGACAGATTCTCCCGGAACTTCAGGCAGGCACAATGCAAAATACTCACAGGACCGAGCCTCCACAGCCTCCTACCATCTCCAATGGAGATGCACAGGTTTTTCTAAAATCTGATTCAGTTAGGCTCCTGCTCTAGACAGTTCTCTGTAAAAGTGTTTGTCTTTCTCAGCTGGCTACAGAAGAACATTAGCTTGTGTAAACTAATTTTTTAGTATCTTTAACTAGGCATTAGTATAGCCAGGCTGTAACTAGGAGATCAAATTTATCATTCTCTACCTTTGTGATAATGTCCAAACGGGTGATCAACTTTGGTCGTGATGTTTGCACATCAGTGAGGTTACTTGGTGCTATAGTTCAGGTGTGCTGTTCTGGTTTCTAAAAACCCTATTCACAGTTTTGTATGTAAACATTTTCCTCAAAGTCATCAGGAGACTTTAAGAAGGGGAGCAATTCACACACTGTTGAAATCAACAGTACACCTTCACTTGGCCTCAGCGGCTTTGAAGAAAGTCCTAGTGATCCAATACAGCACAAATTATGAGGCACGGAAGTTAAAGGCATCTTCTGGATCCTTAGTATGCTTACACATCAGAAAAGAATTTAGGAGCCAATAACTATTTGCATTGAGCAGTAATTTTATTAAAATCAGTTATATAATTTTTGTTCACCTCTGTCTACTTTCTTTATTACACAGAACATCATAGGTACTGTGACATGGTTTTATTTAATAAATAATTTTACATATTCACTGAAACCATTGTCATTATCTAGCTGTTTGCAAATATTTGGGAAAAAGGAGCAGCTGTGAAATGAGTCAGAACTCTGGCTAAATGTCTCTGAACTCTGCAATAATTTATGTATGTTTCTAAAACCTCAATGTTTTATGTACAGGGTGGGGTGGGGGGGGAAGGCAAAAGACAAATATGTTAGCTTAAATAATTCCATCTCACATACTGTAGCCTGACTACCAGCCCAGACCTGCACAGGAGGTTCCTTACTCATGTGGACTCATGCTGAAGTCAAGAAAATTCCTCCATAGAAATGACTGCTCACATAGCATGTTTCAGAAAAGGTTTACAACGGTATCAAAAAATGGGACATGCTTAATGATAGCTGCTTTAACCTACTGAATGGGTGTATAGAGATCTGACTAGTAGTAAAGACAAGGAGCAGGGGATACACGAAAGGCGTTCTGCACCTTCACAGACACGTTCTATACATACATGTCAGGCATTTCATAGCCTTACTGTTGTAAAATACTTTGAATGTTAAACAGATGCTTCAAAATGGAATGTATTAGGAAAAAGACAGTTCCCCATCAAAACAACACCTGATTTTTCTTGGATGTGGGATCATGTCTTCTGCTTAAGCAAACTGCAGTACCTACACTGACAAAATTTTTGTTTTTCTATTGCATTTATTTCTGAGTTTTGCTTATGTGATACTCTGAACGCTAAAAACCCTAAAAGCTAGTATTCAAGAGAATGATGAAAACACTCAGAATCTCTCAAAGCTTCCACAAAAAGAGAAATTAAACCCGTGTTAATCACTGGCTGCTCTGGATGTTGCACTTGTATTCTTAAGCAAATAAATATTTAAGGAGATACATTTTTTTAAAATAAACTCCAAAAGGAATGCAGAACTGTTCAGTGTATTACGAGCTACTTGTTTTGTAGGACTTAAATATTTATCTTCCGTGTTTTCCTAGCATAATCTTTCCGTCTACTTACTTCCCGGCCGAGTTGCTGTGTTCACCCCGATGGGCTTTCTGCCCAGGTCTAAGATGGCTGCCAGGCATGACACGGATGGCTGCGAGAGCAGCAGCAGCAGCAGCAGCAGCAAGGGACTCACGCTGGGCTGCGTTTCTGAGCTCTCCGTGGCAGAAATGACGATTACCAGATCCAAGTGCCCAGAAATCAGGGTGAGGCCAGCGTCCTGGGGAGATGAAACCTGTGTGAAGATGGCAAAGCCACCGGGGGCAAGTGAGGTACGTCTTACGAAAAACAAATGTTACGGGTACTCTTGGTATCTTACCATGCCTAAAAGCAAAAAAGCAACGGCTGGATTATCTGGGAGGTGAGTGTCTGCAGTAAAAGGAGACGAAGCTGTGACAAATTAGAGATTGTTTCTTGTTAAGAAAAGAGCTAAGAAAATGTGTCAGTTTTATTTTCTCCTGTCAGAGATAGCTAAGAATAAAAGGGGCATATAACACCTTTCTTACAATAAGCATTTCCTAAACATTCATAATTTATCTCCACGCTCTAATGCAGATTGTATTCATGCAGATGACACAAAAATGAAATATTAATGACACCCCACCCTAAACATTTGCTTATTTTAGGATGTTGAACATTGGACCTTATTTTTGGAAGAGCTGAACTTGCGTAACTCAGCTGACATTACCTGGATTTGCTTAACAACTTTGAACACAAAATTGGACACGTAAATTGAGCACCTGTATCTTTGATTGGATATGTGATGTCCAAATCTTCAAAACTGTGTCTTTCCCACTTCCCCTCAAGCCCCGTGAAAATAAAAAATGCAACTTGGCACACTCACTGATGCAGAGAACAGTCAGGATCTCAGTCTTCCAGTCTCTCTAGCTAAACACTCAGCAGTCCCACAAGCAATTATTTGAGTAATGTTTTTTAAGCAATTTTGGATGGAAAAACCCCTTACTACACAGATAATCTTAAATAAGCCATTTGACTTTTAAGTCAACCAGATTTGGCTTTTTAATATGTGCAATTCATCCAGTGTCACACCTACCCTATCAGTGATACCACTGATAGAAAGTATTACTTATTTCAGTTCCTTATGTAAGCTAGGAAAATAACATTAACCAGAGTTACAAGATCGTGAAAACAATATTCATCTGACACCTTTTTAAAACCTGCCATCTCCTATCTCAACCCACAAATTCCTTTTTTGGAAAATGGAATTTTCGCTCTGGAATGGATTTAAATCCTTGGAAATGGTTTTCCTTTTTAAAAGACATGCATGTATGTGCAAGTCCTAACTTAATTAAGCACCAAGAGGGAATGTCTGTCAGGGTATGTTCTAAGCCTCAACAAGAAACTAAAATTCATTTTGCAGAAATGCAGCTGTGCCAATAATTCTAGTTGGTAGAAAAATGTCTTCTGCCCTTTGCCCCATAAGGCTTTCATTCTAAATTTTAGCCTTTAGTGAGACCAAGCAGCTGACAAGTAGGAGCGAGGAAATGAGTAGTCTGGGATCCAGAATTAGACCAAGCGTCTGCATAACCCAGCGTTACATGGATTTAGCCTAAAATTCTGTATTTATATCAACGCACACTTAGATTTGCAATCACCACAAACAGGACAAAGTTACTCGAGTGCTAATGAAGAATAAGCTTTGTATTACGGCAGACAAGCGAAATCCGTCCTTTACAAACTGTTACATTCGTCACGATCGCTTTAGACCTGTAGCATTCAAAATCGTTCATAGCATTATACGAAAAGCCGGCATAAAATCACCAACCTACGTCGGACGCTTGTTTTAAAACATTGTTAAAAGCTTAAAATTCATTTCCGTTTTAGAACGGCGTTCTGAGGTCTGGACCGTACTTCGGCTCAAGCCACCAGGCTCGGTTCAGCCTGGCGGTCACGAAGCAGAAGCCTGGGAGTTTTCGTACGTTAAGAGGGGGAAAACACGCGCACAGGCCTCGCGAACCAGAACCGCAGCGGGCTGTTTATTTCTGGTTACCCTGGGGGGGGCGAGGGGGGGCGGCAGCGAGGGAGCCTACGGGCCCGCTCAAAAAAGCCCTTCCGCGAGAGCGAGCGCTGCCGCCGGCCCCGCCGGAGGCTCTCAGGCCCCGCCAGGCCTCGGCCCACCAGCCGGCAGCCAGGGGCCTCCGCCGGCCGAGGGACGCCCCGCAGCAGAGGCCTCTGCCCAGCGCGGCCGGGGGGGCCCTGCCTCCGCGCTCCACCCCCCGCCCTCCGTCCCCTGACTCCCGGGGACCAGCGACACGGCTAATTACCGAGATCCCGTTTTCCTTTGGGCTGCTGGGGTCGGGTTTTGGGTTTTTTTGGTTACCGGCAGATGATCTCTGTGCACAGCAACAGCTTTGTTGCCACCCTTCGATACCGCCTCGAGTTGCGTTATGATTAGAAAATAGATACACGTGTGCTTTTGTCACGATTGCTTTGCCTCTGCTCCGATCGGTTATTTTCCGTTCGGAGCGCTCCGTGCTGCGGGCACAACAAAGACACCGAAAAGAAGGCTTATACACACACTCGCTGCATGAGCTAATGAGATTACCAGCCTCATTAGCCATCCAACGCAAAGCCCAGTCCGAGTCCCAGACCGGGTTTACACAGCACAAGCCTAAAAAAAGCGAGGGGGGCAACCACTGAAAATGGCCGTTTTCACCACCAGAGCCCGATTTGAGCATTTCCACCCGCGCGCCGAGGAGGGCGAAGGCTTTCGGAGTGCCGGGGGCGCGCGGGGCGGTGACAGGGAGCGCTCCTCCTGAGCTGCGGCGACGAGCTCGGGTGGGCGGACACGCCGTGCTGCCCGTCCCAGCTCCCTCTGTACGATCTTTTGTTTTCGCAGGTGACCGGGGCTTCTCCATAGATTTACTCTAGTGTAAGTCTTTTCACCTGAGACTAAAGCTTTCGCTGGTTAAACGTTCATTCACGGACTTAAAGCGGGGCTTCAGGTGGTAGCGAGCGAGCAGACCTTTGCCTGAGCTGGATGGTGTCTTAGACTCTTTGTGTCCATTATTCATGACGCTGTTGCTACAGGCCCTAATTTTACATAAATGAAAGTCACAAGAGAACTGTTAGGATGAGCGACTAGGAAGAGCACAGGAAAAGAGCGCCTCGTCAGTCGGTATTAAAGACACAGTTTCGTATTACATTTTCTGATTCTGAAGCCTCTTGGGAGTGGAAATATGCAACACATTTTCTCTGAAGAGTGACAAGCTGAAACCTAAAATCTTGAAGACGGTCTTTAAAATCAATTTCTTTATGTCCTCTGCACAACTCCATTCCAATTCCCCACATATGAAAAATACATAACCTCTTATCTCCAAATTCATGTGCCTTACAGTTCCTTTTAGCTCCTATTTAAAAACTACTAAAATCTTATCTTAGCTATCATGTAAGCTATTGTTCTGCGCCTGCTCTGGGATGACGGAAGATTTCAGAAATTAAAATCTGTCGGGCAAGGAGCATATTATACTTCCTCTGAAGATAGAAACACGCACACTAATAGTATCAGCCCAGCAATACAGCGAACAGACTTGGTGCAACTGAAATAATTAATTCCCCTCCCCTTATCAACATAAAAAATAGAGTCATATAAAAATACCTACTTTTCTGTCTCACAGCATTTACAGCAAACATACTGGACAGTATTTCAACATTTTCCTGTAGGAGAAATGACTTTGAATTGAGCTTTAGGCACAGAATCCATGACATGTAAATTAAGATATACTTCACAAGATATATCTTAGTTGTGAAAGTAGGTCATGCATTTAAGGCATTTCTAGACTCTGTTTCTTGATGTAAATATTCTGAAAACATTCTTGTGTGTATAGAATAATATTTTAATTATTTATCAGATTTCACTCTCTAAGAACAGTAAAGGAACGGGAATTTCTAAGATTCCTCATAGGATAATAAGTATAAGTACTTTTTTGAAACCTTTTATAACTTTATGTAGTGTATAGTCAATCCCTAAGGGAATTGCATGTTTGAAGCACACCACAGAAAAGTTGATACAGTAGAAAAAGTTGACATGTGAAGATCACATGCTGCACTTGTAGGGAACCTGACTAAACAATATAATGAAATTTTCAAATGTTTACTACCTTGTATTATTTTGAGACTCTTGGAATTTCCTCAAGACTGGTGTTGGGTATTTGTTCACCTAGCTATGAGCAAGTTATTCCATTAGCAAAGCTAAAGAGAAAAAAAAAAGGAGAGAGAGAGAAACTAAGAAAGCAAGAGGGTATGTGTTTGTTATGTGAATTGAGTTTCCAGGCCAGAATGTCTATCAAAAGAATCTAAAAAAATGAGGAAATTCAAATCGGCACTACTATCAATTTATCCACTAGGTGTCACAAAATAATCATACAACCAGATGAAAGGCAATTATACGTAAAATGTGTCAGTGTACTACATCAATGAAGTGCTGTTTTGAAACGAAATTTGTTATAAGAGCAGATGCAGGAAAATGTCATGAATCTCATGAATATACATACTGTCAGGAGTGTATGGGAACCTGAGCCATGATACACAAAAGCTGTTGCTAACCACGGTGTATGTCATGTAATGGATTCACATACAAGCATATAAATGTTCCATTAAAAAAAAATCTTACTAAACCCTAAAAGCAGTATTACCAGTTCTCAGAATCGCAAGTCTGATGTTTCTTGCTTTTTAATGCTCCAGCTACTGGACTAATGTATTATGTCAGATTCTCTACAAATATGTAAAAATTCCTCATGACTACAGGGAAAATGCTGCAAAGAAAACAAGTTCTGAAGGCTAAAATGTATGAGGAAAAGAAACAAAAAATATTATTAATATTACTATAAAATCACAACAAATGCCAAACATTGGACTTGGCAATAACATGCTGATAGACACTCCTTAGATCCAGACTGTTCTTATGGAAGGGTATATTATGAACGTGAGGGTAGAAAATCATCAAATCGTTCTGTAGCTGTTATTCACAAGAAATTAACCTCTACATTTGAGGTATTTTTGTTCTTAAATATTCCTGGACCATTCTAAATTCATAATTACATGTACACCTGCACTCATCCAAAACACTGACTGCATTAAAGGATCAAGGTTGGGCTGTTAAAACAGGCACTTTTTGTTTCCAAAATGGTTCTTTAATAACAGTAACTTTTCCTCAGAGTTGCATAAAATTTTTACGGGCCAAGTAGACTCCAGTGTGAATTTATCATTATCTGTACTCACACATAATCCACACAATTAAAAATACTGTAATCAATAGTATATGCAACATTATAAAGTAGAATAGGCCGGTTAGATAAGAGGAGGAAACGTACCCTGGACATTTTTTATCATAGAAATGTAACAGTAGTAACAGGGCTATATACACTCTGCTGACAAGTGCCATTTCATAAAGCCAGCCTAAGCAATGTTAAAAACCCTTCCCCCTTTTCAGAAATGCAGTGAAGGAACATATGACCTAATACTGCACTGTATGTTTATACTGCATTTTATATGTTTTATCACAGTTGTAAAAAGCAAGCATTTTCAGAGTGTAATTAAGCTCACATGATAAGGTTTGGACTTTTTACATAGTCTTTCTTTATAAGATGTACTTTCTAAATGTCAGAGCTGGCCAACAGTTTCCAAAGCTTTGAAATACTTTCTAACTTGGGGATTACAGGAAGGAAGCTTTCCTTCCCTCCAATTTTCCCTCCTTTTTTGAGCAATTCATTTAAATACTTGTGCTTACAGGAACACAGGTACAAAGCTGAGAGAGAAGTACTGGTTTTTTGCTTCCAATACTAGCATAACTTTATCTGTATATGCTAAAGGAATCTGGTAGTTGCGAAACATACTTTCAGAAAAACAAAACTATTCTCTGAAGTTCTCCCCACACTAAAACTGTTATCTGACTGTAAAGAACCCTCCTACGATCTCCATTTAAGCTGACAGAATTCAGAGCCTCATGAAGTCAATGAGAATTTTATCTGACATCAGTGAAGCTGTGATTTCATTTTAGGCAGAACCATACAGAAGAACTGCTGAGGTAACTATTCATTACATAAACCCCTGACTCTTTTGATGCCAGAAGGTGAATTGATCAGAGGTACAATACTATTAATCCCACTGATTTTCAACTAGTTGTTCCTTTTTGATCTTCCCGTGGTCCAAGTCTGCAATATCATTCTTGTTTTAGTCCTTGTTTTGATAGCATCCAAGAACCACAGAGTAATTCAGGTTGGAAGGACCTCTGGAAGCATCTAGTCCAACCTCCTGCTCAAAGCAGGTCTAATTAGATCAGGTTGCTCAGGCACATATCCAACTGAATCTTGGACACCTCCAAGGATAGAGAACCCACAACCTCTCTGGGCACCTGTCCCAGTGTTTGACCATTCTTCGGTAAAAAGATTTTCCTTGTCTCTGACTGGAATTTCTCATGTTCCAACTTGTGGCTGTTGGCCCGCGTTCTACTGCTGTGCACCTGTGAGCAGAGTCAAGCTCCATCTTCTCCTTACCCTGCAATCCTGTAGCTGCAGACAGCAAGAAGGTCTGCCTTTTGCCTTTCTTTTTCCAGCCCGGACAGACCCAGCTCTCTCAGCTTCTCCTCACTTACCACGTGCTCCAGCCCTGCCTAGATTGGTGGCCCCCCACTGGGCTCATGCCGGTACGGCAGTATCTTTCTTGTGCTGGGGTGCCCAAAACTGGACACAATGCTCTAAACGCAGTCTCACAAGTGCTATAAAGAGGGGAGGATCGCTCCTCTAGAGCTGCTGGCTGTAGTTTTGCTAATGCAGCCCTGGATGCAGTTGGCTCTTTGCTGGAAGGGCACACGGCTGGCTGACGTCAGCTTGTGCACCAGGACCCCCAGATCCTTTTCTACAGAGCTGCTTCCTATGCAGTTGGCCCCCAGCCTGTTTCGTTAGCATCTCACTGATGGCAGTATATACACCATTTCTCAAATTATCAGTATTAAAACTTTTTTTTTTTCTTTTTTTTTTTTTAATTTGAAAGCTCATCTATCGTAGGCCTCACTTGGCCTTGAAGTGCCATGAGTAAAACTGCTTAGGAATGTGAATGTAGAGCAAATGCGCTTCCCATTAGCTCTTAATGCCATAAATCTAAAATCCTTGATACTACTGCTAGAGCAGTGCTTCCACTCAAATCTTAAAGAAGCTTTAGACAAGATAGCAAGTCTCAACAGCAGCATACAAAGACACTTACTTTCGCGCAGGACAGGCTTGTAAATGCACGTAGTTCAGAGGTCCTGCCCTTGTGCATCAGTATTTCACTTACAATGGGATAATTTTAAATTACATTAAGAACTATAATCATATTCTACTATCATTTACTTTTTTATATCCTCTGCCACTAGAAATAAGCTCGAAGAAAGACATCCAGCCCC
The DNA here is from genome assembly GCF_900496995.4 of Aquila chrysaetos chrysaetos. NCBI lineage: Eukaryota > Metazoa > Chordata > Aves > Accipitriformes > Accipitridae > Aquila > Aquila chrysaetos. Next base: position 26,181,110 of record NC_044020.1, read on the forward strand.
AAGTGCGCTATTCTGGGAAAGTTTAGGTTTAGATGAGAATATTTATGCTCATAATTACATGATTATTTTTAAGCTTAATTCAATACAAATAACTAGTTCAACTTGGTTTCTGCTCATTAGTGAGCAGTTGGAAGGAACTGGTTAATCATTGTTTGCCATCTGCTTTGGAGAATCAACGCTGTACAGAACCTTTTCTGCACCCGATGTAAAACCACAATGCACAAAGAGCACTAAAGGAAAATCCTGTTTTCAGCTATGTTTTTTTTTTCAGTGCACACTAAAAGGGTAAATATTTTGTGGTTAACCCCCGCTCACTCTTTGACAGCACTTTCCTGTGGACAGTGGTCTCTGTGGTACATACCACATCATTTAGCAGTCCCTATAAAGGTACAGCCATAGTGCTGTGGAGAAGCATTAGTGGTCTGCTCAATAACGACTTACTCATGGAGAGCCAACCTATCAAACCAAAAGGTCACCTTTCAGGAGGAGGTCAGAAGGCTGCAGGCCACATACAAGATGCCACCTGTGGACTTTGCTGTGATTTGCATTGTTATAACACAAACCTAGAGAAATATTAGCGACGTTATTAGTTTCAGCTTCCCCTGCTCCCATCTTTCTTCACATATGAACAGTAAACTGCTCCTGTGCACTCCCCATCAGATTTCCTGGCCAAAAATGAAGACAGCCACTTTCAGATATTTGCAGTTCTCTCAGGAAGGCTCTGAATTCTCTAAACCTCTCCAGGCTGTTTTACTAAAACCAACTCTAAGTTCTTCTAAACATACAGGCCAGGACTTAAAATGCCATATTGAGTCAAAAGACGCATTTGCCTCCTCACAAAAAAAGTGAAAATGAAGGAACAAAATTGGTTGACTATCCATGCTACTTTCTGCCTCATCTTCCCCATCTGGTGGGACTGACCAGAGCTATGTCATAATTAGAGAGGGAAGGAAGGTTCCGTTTTCAGATTAGGTTTGGAATCCAGAATCTTCCTCAAAAGATGCATTTTCTTCAAAACGAGGAAAAATATATGTGAATGATGTAAAAATGTTCCACTTAAACATAGAAAGATTGCTGGGAAAAGGCACTTCATAAATCAACATTTTATTAAAATATACATTGCTAACAAGTGGCAAAAATATCTGAAGAAATGCTGAGCATGAGAAAATCAATACTGCCAGGCTCACTCTCCTATCAAAGATCTAGCACTGGGGGCCATAATTCAGGTTATTAAAGTCTTTTTTCAAGATTGATTAAAGTTCATTTTAGTAACATCAGCAGGGAACCCTGACTCCAATGATCTTAATATTGAGAGTGCTAAAGACTGCAGTCTTCCAGCAGAAAATAAAAGTGTGTTCCTCTAGGCCTTCTTGCAAATACAGAACTCACAGTGTATTCAATCATTAGAAAGGCCTGTCAGTGAAAAATATTTTTCCTTTAAAAAACCTCATAAAAAGAACACTGGGAAATGGTCCCTCTGACTTCTTCTTACTCAAGCCATAAACTTTAATCATCCTTCTTTTCTTTGCAGATTTCCTGGGATATGTAACAACTGGGGAGACCTACTCTCGCAGACTTCTGAGACCTGCCAATGGTTTGTAATTTGAGGTAACCGGTACCAACAGAAGTCTTTGAAGGAGATCATCCAGTAAGCCTCCAGAGATTTTAGGGTTCAGGACCCAGTATTGTCTAATGTGCACTATGGAACTTTCTGAGAGTACTGTTGGGAGTCCCCCTCTACTACAGCTTGCAGCAGGAGAAAGAAAGATTTGATGAGAACAGTTCACAGAAGAGCTGCACTGTCTTCCAAAAACTCAGCAAAAGAAGTCTTTGGAACAGAGACGAGAATAAGGTGGAGGGAGGAAGGTCCTTTGGGTATGCAGAAATAGGAGAGAGCTGGATTAATTTCACAACGGTACCACATATTTCCTTCATGATCTCAGGCAAATACTTTGGTCAGGTTTTCAGGAAAATAAGTTCAGTTCTCCTGGCTTCTTTAGATGCTCAAGTAACTAGTCAGACTTTCAAAGGCAAAGTGCAAGCTGGCTGTTGGTCTCCCTGAAAACGTTACAAGATGAGCTGACCCATGCTGAATGCTTTTAAATATCCGGCCTCAACTGTTGAGGCTATACATCTGAAAGTATTCACATCTGTGCTTCACTTCCACACCTGTAAAATATTATGTTCCTACCTCTATGAGCTGAGAAGAACAAATTTGTAATGTCCATGAACCAGCTTTGAGAATCTTCAGTGATAAGATTATATAAAGTACATAGACTGATACAGGGAATCTCTTTCCTGGGGACCCATCTCCTACATCTGGCTTTGACAAGAAGAGAACTGTGATCCTACAAACCCCAAACTCATGATCATGAGATGCCGCAGATGCCAGGGTAGGTTGCTTTAAACTCTGCAGGGAGTCTGGCCTTCAGGCCAGGCACAGGAACGAGGAGGGCACTTTTCACTCCTTTCTTTAACCAAGACAAGTGTCCCCTCTACATTGAGTTCAGCTGTTCAGTGTGCAGGTTATTATTATACAGTATCTCATTTTAAAGCAGAGATACTTAGATCAAGATCTGACTTCCCTTCCTTAACTCAGCAATGTTCTTTGACAGCAACAGGATACTTAACCAAACAATTCAGATCCTGGTTTTGAGAGATTAAGACTATGTCAATACAGACATCTTCATATACCTTCAAACTCCTGAAGGTGTCTTAAAATACCCTGCATTTACCATAAAGGTCTCTAGCTTGCTTAAAATTTAACTAAAACATTTGGACTTGGATGCGTTAGGATTCATGGACTCACTCTCAAGACCAAACTCCTGGCGTTCCAGATCACCCCTGTAGCGTTCCCTTAGAAGGAACACAGTGTTTCTTGAACTTATTTCTCCAGAGCAATTTGGAAATACTTTAATTCACTGCTCATTAGGATAAGACTGGCACAGGCAGTGTCCTGAAATACCTGCAAAAGTTCTTTCTTTCATCCCTCAGCTGGGTCCAGCAGAAGCTGCAAGTCAAAGGCCTTGTCAGCAGGAATTTCAGACCAACTGACTCCACATTCTGCAGCCATTTTTTCTAAGAAATTGTTACATTTAATAAGTTTGATTTAAAAGACCCATCAGGAAGACATAACAATAGTTTTCTCCAGACATGTAAGAGTAGAGGGAAAGCAGATTATTAATGCTAAAGTATCACCCTTAAGCTGGGCAGGTATCACGCACAATAAAACATAAGGTGTGGGCAAGTACTTTCAGTCTTTATCTATGCCAAGACACAGCTATATAGGGCTGCACTCTTGTAGACACAACCCAAGACAGACATAAGAATTCTATGCTCTGATTTTTTTCCTATGGATATATATGCACATGAACGTCTTTGATTGAGGAGCATGTATTTTTTATATACATTTTCCATAAAAATCAACAGCCTTTCTCTAGCATTCAACTCATTATCCGCACTCCCCACAACACCACATCAACATTTTATTTAAGTATCAGTGATAGCATCCCATCAAAATTTAATAGCCACTTTCTGTAATTGAAGCGTATTAACTCTTGGTTTCACCTATGCTAAGGTTTATCCTCCTTCTTTTAAAATTCTAATGATATTAAAAATAAAATACCTTTCTATGGCATGACTCAGAAATGCATAATATTCCTTTCTTCAACTCATGGTAAAGGAAACAGAAACAAGCAAAAGCAAAAGACTTCTCTATTCCAGTTTATAGCTTTATACTGAATCTTGAGTGTCAAACGAACAGGGCTTTTAAGGAAAATGTCAACAACTGTAACAGTTACATAAGATATAGTTAGAAAAATATTTTGCAAGGAAAAATGACAGTTTCTGTCACTTGAGAAGATGATTTATACTTCACTTTTAGAATGCAAGCAGCCAACATGTGACCTGACATTTACTAAAGAAAATCAGAGAGACGTTCAGCAAGATTACAAAAGGAAAAGCATTAATCGTCCTATAGCAGCAGCTCCTCTCTGTAGTACAGAAAGACCTGCACAGTCTTCCTCTCAACACTATGCAAAAAAATAGAAAGAGAGGTCACAATAACAGATCTCCCTTTTGGCATTTTGTGCTAACTTGCTCAATTTACGAAGGCCATCTGGTGCTGTTTATGCTGGCCTTTTTGCATTGTGTCTCATGTTGTTCTTTATGGACAAGCATGATTCACGGTTCACATTAACTGTGTGTTTTAAGTTACTTTGCAAGAGAATTAGATGGTTAAAGTTGGCATAAAGAATGTATAGCTGTTGATGTACACATTCCACACATGACAGAACATAATGAAAAGGATACCAAATGCAGGGATGTTCAAATAGGAAGGATGGCAGGTCAGGTGAGCAGGCTTTCATTGCTGGCTCTATTATATACTTCCTGTATGACTTGAAATGATTACACGAGCCCTTTGAGGCCCAGTTTTATCACTTGTTAAATGGAGATCATAATTCCCTATCTCACAGTGATAGTGCAAGGCTTATTCATTAATGGGTTCAATTCAATGCTGGGCAGATGGTCAATACAAATTTTATGCATCACTGCAGTAACATTTAACCTCAGAACTTAAGTGGCATATAGCCTTGTGCCAGTCTCTTACCAGTCACTGTATAAATATTATACATTCACATTACTGAAAATATTTGAGAGACGTGAGTTGTTAGTAGTGCTGATTTTGCATTCCTCGAGTTACAAATCTACAGGATAACAAATGTAAAAGAACGTATTCTTTAAATGCAAGGTGAAACAGGTACTAGCACATCTCCTTCTAATGATTATAAATGGCAAAGGAAAGAGAAAATGGTACAACTCCTACACTGAGTGTACAGTGATTTAAACGAATCCATGAAACGATTATTTTAAAGTCTCAAGAATGACCACTGATAGCGTCTGGAGGAATTTCAGTTTGGTGTTGGGAGAAGGGTTGTTTTTACTGGCCTCTGCCAAAAAAACAATTCATGCATGTGACTGCCATTTACCTGTAGAAATACAGCTACAATTCAGCATAGTAACAAGTTCAAAGGTGTATCTCAAAGATATTTATACAGATATAAATACTTGCTTTCCTTACTCTGGCAGTCAAACAGCAGAAAAAAGTTCTTTTCAAAACATCTTTTTCAAGGTTTCTGAGGACTATTTTTAAACTTTATTGCCAGAAGTAATCTACCATGAAGACCTAAGCACCAGCACGAAATGAATCTCCAGTGTGATTGCTATGCATACCTTGTCATTTCCTCTGTGTAGATGACCAATCTTCACTTCTTTCATCTTCTAACTGGGTTCCCCAGTAAGTCATTCTTTTGGTTTCAAAAAAGAAAGAAGAAAAAAATAATAAAATTTATATGTTATCATTATGAGGGGAAAAAAAGTGAGAAACAGACATAGAGATATTAAATGCAGGCCTTCCAAAGTCTTTTCTGCAGGTGAGGAATGTGCTTCAGTAGAAGGCCAGTGTCCCACTTCAAACTTACTTTGAAAGCCTTAATCGAGGGTAAGTGGGGCATGAAAGGCACTTTGTAGAGGGATGACTTTACCCTCAGGGAAGCACTATGACTTAAGATTTCTGAGACTATTCAATTTAGCTGCCACAAACCTTGAAAGCTTCAAGTAAAAAAGTCTCCTCTACTTTTACAGCCAAGCAATTTTAAAGAAAAGTTACCAGATAAAAATATTTCAACCTTTACTCCTGAACATCAGCCTTGTTTTCAGTCCTTTAAAATTACTATTTTTAGTATTACTGATTGGTAGTAGCAAGATTAACTGTGCTCAGAATAATCAACCAAGCATGGACATCAATACATCAGGTGTTAAGTTATTAATAAAATGTAGTATTCAGCAGTTTAGTCTCAGTAGCCAGTGACAGTGACCACCATAATATGCAAGTGCTTCAGAACTCCTGTTGAATGCCACCCTCCCAACCTCACAGTAGAAAAATTATTGCCTTCGTTTATAGAATAGGAAGATAAAGAGACAGAGAAAGGATGCAGCTCACTTTAACTGTCTAAATTAAGATGACAGAATCACATATAGTGTCAGTAGATACAGGGTCCTTCAGAGAGAAATCTGTAGTACATATCTAACATAGGTACCCTGAATCAACCCCTTAGGAGCCTCTCTCTTTTCCTCTCTCCACAGCAGCAGCTTAGGAATAACAATTACCTATACATGCACAGAAATTAAATGCAAGTGAATATTCTCTTCGCTGCCAAGTCTAACAGCAAAGTCCTATAAAGACTTAAGCATCCTAAAAATTAGGTTTGGGTTACCCACTGTGAGATACCTGGCCTTGGAATGAAATACAGCAAGGCATCAGAGTTCCCCACACAATCTACAAGGAGAGCTAAAGACTTCAGACTGATATTCCCATGCTTGGATATCAGACAGGTCTTCATACCAACGCCTATTCACTCCTCATTCCAATCCTCTCTTTCTGTGAAGATATCAATCATGTTAATGTTACGGCTTTTATAAGCCTGTTTTTTTTTTTTTTTCCCTTTTTTGTTTTATGTCCCAAACTGATTTTCTATTTTTTTCACCACCTGTTTCAGTATTGTTCTTCACTCCACAGTATACCTTTATACTTTCCCCATATTTTTCCTTTGGTAAGATTTTTCTCTCTTTTGTTGCTGCTTCCATAGTTCACCTAAGTACTAGAACAGTCTGGCTTATTTTTCCGAAAGCCACCGTCTTAGCACTGCTTTATTTTGCTTCAGTGGTCAGAGACCAGCTCCTCTTCTTCTGCTCCTTTGGTGACATAATACTTCGCTCTCTATTTAACTTACTCTGAAATGTGCCAGTACATCTGTGTACCATTCTGAACAGCTGAAAGAATTTATTTTAAATTGTCACTCAGTTTATTAATAAAGAAGAAAAATGCATGTGTATATTTTCCCTTAAAATAGAATATAGGTACTGTACAAAAATGTGCACGAAAATAATCTTTAGCCTCAGTCAGACATGTGGCCAATGGGACCCACAGGCAGAAAAAAGTCCAGACACAAGATGGGATAGAAATGCTACAGATAAAGAAACTCTTCAAACCTGACTGCCTTAAAGCTGTATAAAGAATATGTGTTGATACAGTGCCATATTGAGATTTTATAGACAAGGTTTTCAGACTATTCCATTATTACAGTAGGCTACAATCCTGCAGATGTTTAGACATGAAGAACTTTACTCAGTCATGTCAATGTTTTCATGACTGGGTCTTAAATTCCTTCTCCAGAGAGTTAATAAGAAAACCCTCACTCCTAGATTTATCATAGAAGAGCAGGAGTTGCCAGATATATTTCTGTTGAAACATGAGAATGTACAACAAAGAGCACCATATTAAACTTGCATCCGTTTTCTGAAATGCAGTATGCCTATGCTTCAAGGGCTTCAAGGACTTACTTAAATCTGGAATTCAAGTTAAAGATGTGTTTATGTATTGTTCTGAATTGGGACATTACTGAATGTCAGATATATTGTTCCCCAAGCAACAAATATGACCTTCTTTAGCAAGAACTGTATTTTAACATTGTGAGTAAAAGCAAAAAAAGAAGGCAAGCAGTAGGAGCGTGTTAACTACAGTATCTGAGGCAGCAGTGATACAGCCTGAGAGCCAGAGAACTAACGATAATGCATTTCTAGGACAGAGAGTAAGATTGTCCTTTGTACTTAATATCTACACACTGAGATAGTTAAGCAAGTCTACATCTAGTTTTAGCCAAAGTCACAGAGCTGGTGGTTCCTCACTAATCCAACGCACCAAAAAAGGGTGCTAAAGATAACCTCAAGGATTAATGGCTGACAGTGGAAATCAATGTACCTGTTTTAGCTTACCCTGAGTATGTATTTTTGAAGGCCAATGGGATAAGCCACCCTCTTACCATGGCAGGTTTCAATACAACAGGATTGCTGTTTTAATTCATGATTTTTTAAATGTAATTCTTACAAATAATGACAGTAGTGTAACGCAAAATGCCAAACGTTGTATAACTGACACGTTAATGTCCACTAAAATGGAAAAGCCACAGTTCACTGTATAGCAATGCAAGACATTTACTTTATGGAAAGAAAGGAGAAACTATCCTTCTAATTGATTCAAACCCCCCAAAACAACATGACTGACTGGAACCCCATTGCTGGTTTTTTTTGATCCCTTGAACAATAGCATGCAAGTATTTTTTTGAGGACTTGCCACCAAGAGCAGTAGGTTTGAATCTACATTACCTCTTATCTGACTTCCAGAAAGTGGAATGCCACTGCCTCACTTCTACATGAATTATTTTCCTCCATGCAGCAAAACATTAGTGAGCTGTAATTTACAGTAAGCCTTAACTAGACTATTGTGCTAATTTTCAACAACTTATACAGGTTCTCCTTCCCTCCTCCTCCTCCCAGTACTGGTCAGACTGCTGACTGATCTTTCTTGAGGAGTTTTAACATTTTTCCTCTCCGATATTCAAAGAACCCTGTGTACGCCACCTGATTGATGGGCTGAAAATATTTGCTTTTCTTAATTGGAAAATCTGAGATCTGAAACTAGCAGCAAATTCCTATGAAGAATTAAAGGCACTTGCTCTGACTGGTTCTCTTCAGGGACATGTTTCCTTTCAGAAACATACTCACAATACTAACATAGCTTATAGCAACTAGGTTTCAATAATCTAATATATCACATGAAACTTTCAAAGAGTCACTTCCTTGTTGATTGTCTTCCCATAGCAAAGTCTTCCTCCAACTAACTACTACTAAGAATACTAAAAAAATTCCTGAACTTACCCAACTAATAGCACTCATGTAAAAGAATCAAATGCTCATTTCTGTTTCACGTGGACTAAAGCATTTGTTCACTGAGACATACTGTTAAAAAGCAACCTTATCACGACTGGAAGTACAGGCCTATGCTGCCCATTATGGAGATGTCACCTCTATCATCATGAGCAGACGAGATTTATTCCTTTAAAATGGTTAACTAATACTTGCTATGTTGAAACAGGAACCCGATTTAACAAAAACTGATTTGAGCTCTAAATGGTCCTTGAACAATCTAGCATCCTCAGTGTTAGCTTGCTGGGTGTGATACTTTTATTTTTTAACTTTATGGAACTTTATTCAAGAAAAGAAGCGAGTATCTCCTAAATATATCTTGGAAAACTGTAACTCATTTATGCTTCCCCTGTTCAAGATAATCTTGGTGGAAGTAAGAGAACATATGAAAAGTATAAAATAGCATTTGTGGTCAAATGCAGTTACATGACTGACACTTCAGAGGTGAATCCTACTAAAACACAATGGATAAGGCTGAAGTAGGATCTCCATGAAATGGCACCACTAATCCCATTTTAGGACAGTGTTGGCTATGAATCTTTTTATGAATAATTACATCTTTGCCAAAAGACATCCTAGGTGTGGTAACTACAGCTTTTTCCTATGCTCATAAGCTCCACAGCCTGACTGTGCAACTTTACTAAAACACTTCTATGCAAAATGCAAACTTCTGTGACATGATGCCACTTCAACCAACAACAGAAAATTGCTTCTACAGTTGAAGTCCTCAAAACACCTGCAAAGACTAAAAGAATGGGTTTTATGCTGAAGTAATAGGGAAACAATCAAGGCAAATCAAAACCATTATGTAAAGAAGCAGGTTACTAAAAATAACTAAGAGAAAGTTAGTTATTGGTTGTATTTGAACAATCTTGTATTTACTGTCATTGAAGATGAATGCTCACACAATTAGATCATTTGCAAATGGCTGGAATATGTGGACTTAACCCCAAACTTGTCCGGTGTTTGACAAGATGCACTGTGCAGGCCCATATGCTAAAATATGTTATTGTGAATCCAATCATACGAACTGCAGGTTTTAGCATAAGAATGCTCTGGACTATGGCAACCATAGTCCAGGGTGATTTTCCACATGCAGTGTGACTAACTCAAATAACCATAGTAATCACTGCTGGAAACAAGACAGTAGGCTGGCCAGACCCTTGGTCTGGTCCAGACTGTTAATTCTTAAGTTCTTAGGATTTTTAACTGAGGAGACTGTGTTTCTCAAAGTTTTGTTTAATATACATGCATGTTGAAACTGCCACACACTTCTCAGGCTATAATAATTCACAATCAAATGCTGCAACATAATATGAGCAGGAAGAACATCACTGCAGATGGAGAAGTGCTGAAACTCAAGTATAGCTAATTCAGTTCTCCAGTGTGTCTCTCTGATTTACTGCAGCACATCTCACAGTAGAACTGCTGGCTACTGTTAGCCATCAATATCTACCGCTAGGATTCATACCTTACTGAAAATTTCCATGGAAAAAGCTTTGGAAACAAAAATAAAACAGAGACATTATCAACTGTGCATTGTGAAAACAATTATGAAAACTGTGAATGCAATAGCAGATATGCCTGCTTACAGAAATTTTGCTCCACTCATGATGTAGCAGGAGCCACACACCTACCAGAAGCGTGTCCCCCGGGACCGACCTGTGTGCAGCTAAGAGCGTGTTGCCGGCTTCTGGGCGAGAGCCTCAGAACATCACCGCTTTGCAGCATCTTTGGACCTGCTTGGGGGAACGATATACTTTCCTTGAGAACTATGCGAAGCAAACTTACTGCTCTTTTATGCAAAATATGGCAAGGGCCTAGATGAAGTACTGACAGACGTGATTCCCAACGCATTGGTCAGGAAAACCAAGCTAAGTAGCCAGAAAATACACAGCTCAGTGGGTATGCTAAGGTTTTGTTCCTGTGCTGAATCAGCAGTTGTATCTGATACTGCTTTTGATCCTTTTTTTGTCTTTAACAAAGAAGATATGTAACTTTTGAGGTAAACCCATATTCTGGAATGTGCTGAACAAATATTTCATAAAAGGGGAAAAGTTTATCTTAGAGTCATTTTGTTGTCAAATGATTTATTAGAACTCAGAGCCAAAACAGGTAAACGCCCTAAGGAAGTGCTGTATCTTTCAAATAATTCAACTCTAAGAGGAGTTAAACTTTATACACGAACAGGAAGGTTGGTGTTTGGGAGGAAGGTGAGGAGCAGAGTTTTGCCAATCAAATAAAGATTTCCCACGCATATGTCAATGCAATTCTCTGCATCAATACCTGAAAAAGGAGCAGGCATTGAAGAAATGCACACTTAAAGAGGCTACTAATGAGGTTACTTCTGTATCACAAAGTCTGGATTAGCCAATGAATCTTTCAAACTATCTAACTTGAAAAATAGCATTTGGCAAAGTCCACTGACATCTGCCACAACTTTATTTAGCCTTCTACATTCCCTGGAGGTACTGCATACGAGTTGCTCTGCAGTACCACACTAGAGCAACTGCAGACAGAAGGGAATGTAGACAGACATGCAAAGTGTTTAAAATAGGAAACACAGGCTCTGTGCTGGGGGCTAGTATAACAGGTGTATATATATTGGGAGCTTATATTAATGAGGCTTCTGTTACACATGTACGAGGCTGCCTGCAGCCTTTTCAGAAGTAGATGGGTATTTTGGTTAAAGTCAGACAGAGTAACCTCGTAGTAACCTCTAGTCTGGCTCACAGCCACCAGGGAGGACTCTGAAGGACTGTCCCTTGGTGCTGCATTGATTAGATTTCTTCCCATAATACATCCAGTGTTTTTGCTCAGTAAACCTTACTAACAATTGAATCAAGAATAAAGAGTGAGAGGGGAAATAAAAGCTGATCTCCATGTGAAAATGGGCTATAAAATTAACAAGGTTCTCAACATCAAGTAATTCTGTCTGCTCTGTTGTGGCCAGAAAATCAGAGCCTGTAAAATACGTAAGCAAGCAAGGAAAAAAAAACAAAACAAAAAAATTCCAGAATTTATACAACATCAAAGTCGAATATTTAAACACACAACACCTAAGAAATCTAAAAGCTTAACTTTCCCTACTAACATTTAAATATTTCCTTGTCCATATATTGTACACGCATCATTTTTGGATACTAGTTACGTTGGCAAACACGCATTTTCCACAATGTTTTATGGTGCTGTGGAAATGTTAATATACATGTTTCCTAATTTCCATATCTTGCAGCATCAGCAGTGCATAGAAAGCACCTTTACAAAAACAAACAAAAAAGCCACACACTCTTAAATAAAATGTTGATGATGAACTGGGACATAACAAGTCTAATTCTAGGAACATTAGCATCAGTGCACTGAGGTACTATGATCCCAGAGTAGATCTAATCCAGTTGCTGGATACTGAAAGTGCACCGTTGTCAGCTGGACTGTGGGGCTGATTTATTTCAATGAAGGCAGACTGAGCCTGTCCAGTAGGAGACATTTTGAATGTAAAACACTTTAATTACAATTGTAAACAAACTTTCACAGAAAATTTTCATGTGAATGAGAATTTGCAAATGCAAAGATTCAGCACAAAACTTTCTCAGACTTGCTGAATTCTTTAATGACATTTCAGTCTTTTGCCTTTTGCGGCATGTTAATCTGCCTCCTCCAAAGGTAGCTGATGTTGTTTATACAAAAGTTGGGGCTGGTAGAAAACCAGGAACCTGCAAAATTTGGTGGTGGATTACCAATATTTTTTACTAGAATGATCCTTAGCTGCTAAAAAAGAAACCAAACCCCAAATTATCATCACTGGAAAGACAACTGTAACACTGAACATTCCAAATAAACAGCCCATTCATTTAAGAAAGGAATACCACTTTCTATCAATAATGAATCATCTAAGCTCTGAATAGTAATTATAACACTCACCTACTTAGTAATTCATGTAAGAAAAACTATGATCTTTCTAACGTAAACATAACCTACTACCAAGTATTAAAATAGAAAGGATGAATAGGATTGTCATGACTTCAACTATCCACACTGCATGATAAATGATAAAGTAAACTACACATTTGGCATTATCTAGAGTAAGATGGGATTGCTTTAATAAGGCATGTAAGAATACACAAATAATTCACTTATACCTTCTCTAACAACACAAGTGCTCTCAGCACGGTCTGTTGTCCAAAAATGATCAATACAGATAGGAAAACCTGTATAGCATGCAATGGAATTTTTAAAGGTTTATAGCTGTATCTGGATACCAGACTAGACCTTTAGTGTATCTACTCAAGCTACACATGTTATCATAACTGGGACCTGAAAAAGGAGAAGAAAAAAAAAAGCTTCTTGCTACATGAAAACAGGTGTCTAATATCCCAGGGAAACAATGGTAATGACCTTTAAATACTGGCATTTGTTTGACGTCTTCTCCCTGAAATCTTTTAAATGAATGACTCTGGTAAAGTAATGTCAAAAAGCAATAATCAGACAAAAAATAGCCAAGTAAAAAGTCATCACCACAAGAAGCCTAACAGCTGATGCTGAATGTTAGCCAGCCTTTTTGCTTCTGGAAATGTGGGCACTGCAATTTTTACAATTTTGTTTAAAAACCTGATCTGATAATTTCTGACCCTTTGACATTAACTATGGGAAAGGAATGAAAGCTGGCCATTCACCTGGCACTAGCTTACATTCTTAGCCACTGCTAGTCCTTTTGAGTGTCCAAACACTGTGCAAACTAATTGCTTGCAAACTACTTGCAAAAACTTGCAATCTACATTCAGAGGAGAAAGGTCTTACTTAAAAATAAAGTAAAAAAAAATCAATTATAAAATAAGCCCAAGCATCTTCATGAAAGACAATGAGATTTTTCATGGAGGTTCTTTATGTGTTTTGGAGCTTAAAACAATTGTGTGGTAAATATATGACACATTTTGCACAAATGGCACTTCAAATATTGAAATACAACTTAAGTTACTGAGTGCCATGCCCTTCCTATATCCAACATCTCCTTTTTAGAAAAGGCTCAGAAAAGAATCAGGCGCTTGGTATACTCCACCGTGATAGTCTGTCCTCTACCATTCAAACAAGCAATGCAGGGAGCTGCAGGGTGAATTCCAAAACATACACTAACAACGTACCCTGCTAAGAGGCCTATTAAGTCTCTCATTTATGCCATAGGTATTTAAGTACGATGAACTAAACCCGTATATACCTATAAACTTATCTGACATATAAATGTGCAGTAAGTTACAAAAGCACAAGTTATCAACATCACGAAAAACAAGCTGCTTCTGCAAACCTCTGAGAAAGGCAGTTTTGTACAGAAATGGAGACTGCAAAATGTTGCAGGGAATCTACGCAGTTTTTCATCCTCTCCACTGCCCTAGTGTTTAGGGAAACTCTAGGCCTTTCCCTGGCTTTGGGCAGAACAACAGTCATCAGCTCTTCTTAGAATTATTGGAAAGCTGCAGACCTCAGCTGAGAGATCCCAAAAGAGAGTTACTAATCTATTCAGTTGTAGGATGCATTGTTCCTATGTGTGCTCTGCTGGGGGAGTACATCATGTCTGCTATTTTAGAACTGGAGTATTCTGGCCAGCATTGTCCTCCAAAGTTCATTATATGCTCCCATGTGCCATGAGGATAACAGAAAGGACAGTGCAAGCCCCACTTTCCTTTCAGTTTCTTTGTCCGCTCTGAATAGAGTTTGTGGCATTATACTAATGAGATGGAGGCAGGTCGCAGAAGGCACCTGCAGATAACTCACCCCCAAGCACTTTCATTACCACACAGAGAAGTCTTCCTTTCTTCTTGGAGTGTCTGCCTACAAGCCGCACTCCTGTGGCTGACACAAGGTAATCTGATGGACAAGAGTTCAACTAAAAATAGATGGCAATAAAGTTCTGTGAAAAAGAGGTGTCTGCTCTGGAGCATTCCACCAGCAAATGGTGTTTCCAAAAACTACGTGTGGAACCCCGTATGGCTGCTTTCCAGATGTCAGCATCTCAAGGAAGCAGCGGAACATTCTTGCTGCCTGTTAAAATGAAACATGTAATGGGAAGGGACCTAGCGGACCAAACACAAATTATAAACCCTCGTTATTGCTACTTTAAAAAAAATCCTTTGAGATATTGCCTAAGATATGGCTTATCAAACCTGTAAACATTGTAAAGAAGTCTTGGCATGAATGCTTGTATTCTGCTTGCTGAGGCAGCTGTCCCTAGGAAGGATGTATTTACATGTAAAAATCACAAAAATACGCTACTACAGTTATGAATGCATAAGGCTAGGAAGTACTATCATAAGCTGCCTTGTAGTTCCAAGGTGTTTATTTTGAATTACTAGAAAAACTCTTACTAATCCCCCAAGGAACCTGGATTTCAGACACTGAGTAAAAAATACTCTTCTGTAAGAGGAAAGCAAACCTTATTAACTCCTAGTTACACCTTCAGAGAATTGACTGGAAATCCAGATGTCTTATCTCTGTAACCTATGATCTGAGTCCAGATCATCTGTGCCTTTGTCTCCAATTTCACCTCAACTAAACTTGCTCTGCATCGAGTTATTTTTTGTTAGATAAATACCTATTTGTGGAGGCTACTGTTAACTGAAACCGAAAATCTCTTTCAAGACTTCCCCCTTTATTTATTGTTGGGGCAGCAAGAATATTTGAAATTAATTCATAATTCACGTGAAATGATTTGGGGCATTTTTGGTCCAATGCAATGGTCCTACCAGTTTGATGACTGAAAACATCACTGTTTCTTGCTGATCCTTTAAAAAAAAGCAAAGCCTTTGATCAATACAATAGGTGAGGATCAGTCTCAGAAAATGAGTGACCCGAGAAAAAGCTCACTCATGAGAAAAATCCATGTGGAAGTGAAAATATAGGTAATACAGAATTATGCTCTCACCATAGTTGGTTATTTGCTGGAATATGGTGCTGACACTTACATATTCAAGCCGTGTTAATACACCATTAACGTGACTGAGTCACGTAGTTCACATTTTTATCACTAAGAACAGTGATAGGTATATTTGTAGCATATTGGAGGAACTCCGAAGTAATTTATAAGCAGTAATGATAAGGAACGATTAATCCTTATTTTGCAGGTGAAGAACATATGTACGAGACACTTCTGTGCTTTTGTGTGAATCACTGCAGCAGAGGCAGAAACTGAACTTGAATTACCTACAACCTCTATTACATCTATATGAACAGCTTTCTGAAAGAACATGGTAGACATAGAAGCTGTCCTGAGAACAAGACAGGAAGAAGCAATTTTCAGTGTAATCCTCTTAAAAGAAAGTCTAGCACCGGTATGCAACTCCCGCCTCAAAAGCCAAAAGCAAAACCCAACAAAACCCAAGAACAAGACAGCACGTGCTGTATTTCTAGAGAGAACTTTAGTCAGGTGCAGCAATTTCTCTGTCCCTCCTCGCTCAGTCCGTAACAGCAATTCCCACCCGGCAATTGGTCTTGTTTGGAGGACTTACTCCCTGTTATGTAATTCCAGATTTTTCTTGCAGCTTTGAGATTTCGCTGTACATGTATGGGTGAGAAAGAAAGGAAGAACGACTCTACAGAAGGAGTTTCAGATGCTTTATTTTTACTGCCGTACACACCGTTTTCTGAGGTGTTTGGCACTAAGGGCGCAATGTATTAAAATGATTGATTGATTGCATTTTAAAAATAGAAGTACTGTTCTGATACTGGGATTAACTATTATCATTAAGATATGGCAGAATTTTAAACAGCTTTGAAGCTGCACCCTACTGTGAATGTAAAGCGTCCTTCCCCATCCCCCCTTGCCCACGTTATACACACAAAACAGTTTTTCATAAAGGAAGCAAGTAAATGCCACTAACTTCACTCCTCACACAGCGAGTACTATATCCATAGGACCACAGTAACAACTCCATAGTGTCCTTTCAATTCCTGTCATGCATTTTTAGTTTGCTTTCAGCAAACTTGTAGCCTCCCCCCTTTTTTTCTGAACAACGTTTTGTGTTGCTCTATGGGAGAAGCTTAATCATAGCTATTTTGAAGGTTCTTATTTTTAAATATCCTATATATTCTAGATCAAATCTTAGTTATCGAAGGGGCTGCAAATAATATTTGGAATCCATGGCATAATTTGGTGGCCCAGTACAGTGTAAGCAGGTTCTGATTCAGAGCTGGGTGAGCGACTGCAGCTACAGGGAGACCCTGCCAGCAGCACGTTCGTGCCAATAGAAAAGAACAGTTGATGGCATCTACCCAAGGTCAGCTCCTCAAATTCGGGAGCTGGTTTTCTTCCAGACACTGTAAAGTCGCTTGTTTAAATGCAGCCAGTCGGCAACAATTAAGCGTCTAAATAAAACATGCAGATTTTGTACTCCTTTTGAAATCTCCTCCATGCCACGCTGTTTATTTTCTATTTCTCACAGTCTTCATTATCCAACAATCAGGCTACAAAATGGCGGTCAGAGTGAGGCAGACATTTTGTAACTGTCTCATTAAAAGCCTAACAGAACAATGAAAATGCGCTGAATGAAAAGAAGCAATCGGAGGAGCCAAAAGGAGCGTGTAGCACTACGACGACCGAGCTTCTAAGCAAACCCTTTATCTTATATTGTAGCAAAGTTAAACCAAAGCCGCACTGAGAAGCAACCTGACAGTATTTTACCCCTGTGCAGGCAAAATATAGTCTAGGGTGGCCCTTTTCAAACACTTTCACTTCGGCGAGTGCAGCTTGTCACCTATCTGAGCAAAGACTCTTCTGTGCCCCTGTCTACTGTGTGCCATATGGACTCAAGACCACCCATTGACAGTGACTCAGTTGCTATAATCTTAACCACATTCTTCCCTTGAAAGTCCAGACACTAATGTTTTCTATTACAGCTCCAGGAACTTCACAGTCTTCAGCACAGCTTTTAAAGCACTTGCAGCAAAATCAGCAAACGAACATTTAAAGAACGGAGCCTACCTCCATCTCTGCAGATAGCTTTTCATTCAAATTTAACTATCTAATGTGTAATAAGCTAGGGACAGCAATAGCAGAACAAAGTAATACCATAGCCGAAAAAAGCAAAAAGTCCCAAGAATTAATAAGCACGTTCCTTTTTTTTAATTGTGTGCCCACCAGACTGCTCGTAGAAGTATTAGCAACTGATGTATCCTAAGAAGCAAATATGCAAATCTTTATGAAAAATTGCAAGGCACATGCTACTCATTAAAGATTTAGGTACCTGCCAAATTTCAGGTTTAGAGATTCAGACATTTTTACACTGTTCCCTGAGGAAAAAAAAAAACCCAAACCAGAAAACAAACCTACAACAACTTTTAACACAGAAAAACTATGTTTTTGTCACCCTCCTATAAATAAAAAATGGCTGAGGGGATTTTGCTTACATTTTTTAATGATACAAAATGAGCAATGTGGCTGGGCTAATGTTACATTTGAAAAGGGGGATACGGGTTTAAAAAAAAACCCTGGAATTATATAATGAATAAAAGAATCATTATTAATTTTAATGCAGCTCTGATTCTCAGGGACTTGTAATACAGAACTTAAACCAACAAAACAGGCAAGGACCAATTACACAGGCATGCTGAAAACACAGGCATTATACAGCTACACTGACATTAGAAGAGATTAGGCTAAAGCAATGCATCTCTGTTGCCTCTTTTCTTATGAAGACTCACACTGCAGTGTGATGCTGCTACTTGATATTCAATGAACCAGGTCATGAAACTGGCAACTGAAAAGGAAGAAATGGCTGGCCCTCCGAAGCCAAGTTAGGTAACGCTTCCCAGAGTGCAGGTGGCAGAGTGAACCGGCTACCTGGAAAAACAGCCTGGAGAAGCTTATTTTGAAGCTTTATCTCTTGGTGGTAAATGGAAGAATGCTGGTGTGCCTGACTCTGTTGAAAGAAAACTACTCGGAGCTCCCAGAGAGAGCAGTTAAAATGTTCCCGGAAAAGGGAAGAATTTAGCCTATAGTTTACGTACGACTGCGACACATTTGCCAGTAACTCTGTGCTTTTACACGTGAGAAATTTCCAAGCTACACACTGACCCTTCCCTTACAAGCAAGTAAGAGATACAACAAGTGAAAGGCGATTTGTTTGGGCCACCTCGACCTGTAGTAGATATAAAAGGACAGGAGGAGAATTATCACCACCGCCTGTACCCTCGGCGGAGCCAGAGCTGCCCAGGACAGGCACACGTGCGATGCTGGTAACGCACGGCGGAGGTCCCGCTCCAGACTGTGCTAGAGCAAGCCCTGAGAGAGACGCGTCTGAAGGGTCCGGCTGCTGAACGACCCCTCGAGCGCTCGCGTGGAGGCTGTCTCTTACAACACAATATAGCCCTCTGTGTTTTATGGGAGATGTTATTTCTCGAGACATGTCTTGCAGCGTCCCGTGTCTTTGCGGTGGGGCTAGCGATCTGCCGCACTGCTGTGACAACAGGTGGGGCAGCTCTTTCAAAACTTGAGCAAACCTGCGAAAATCCCGATGCCTGCCAAGCCTACTACACAGAGGCTATGTTCAAAGGTTACGACCCATCTCTAAAACCACTGATTTAAAACTAATGTCGATTACAGTTGTCCTTTGCCTTTGTTACAAACCCCCAAAATCGTGCAAAGAATTCCGAGTTTTGTTACAAACTTAAAAACAGGCCAAAGTTCATGAAGAAGTTCCCTAAGGGTCATGATCCTTCAGAGTTAAGCTAACCCCAGTCCGAGCTGGGAGAAAAAAGCTCTAAGTTAACACAAGGTTTCACACACTGGAAGTGTGGGAAACTCGCGGTTTGACAAGATTTCCTTGCAAAGCCAGGTGAAGTTCAGTGGTTTCTGTGATATTTCACAAAGAATGTCTGGGTGCCTTTGAACTTGAAACTCAAAGCAGAATCCAGCAGCTGCAAACTTAAACACGGCAAGACAAAGATTAAGAAAAAAATGTTTGCATGAGCTCCTGGGAAGAATATACTGAGTTTCACCTTCTGACACTTGAAAAAGCAAAAGTCTACACACCCTACTGTTCAATTTAAATAAAAACATTAGGGAGATATGGCAGAGGCACAGTTGCATTACACTTTTGACTTACCTAAGTCAGGTACCTGGGGGTGGACTGCAGAGTCCCTGTTAACATTGCTGCCCACTGCTGTTCTTGCAGCTACTCGCACTGATTTCTAGAAGTTAGGCAGTGCCATCCCCACAGGCTGTATCACAGCCCCTCTTCTAGAAGCACCAAAGCTACCAAGGCTTACTTTCAACGATCAGGAGGGAATGAAAGAGAAGTTGGTTCTAGCCCTTAAATTTGGAGAACGGGAATTAAAAAGACAAAACAATCACATGGGTTTAAGCTTTGAAGCAGTATTTTTCTTCAAACAGCACTTTTCAGTCATCTCCTCTACATCTGCAAGCTTTCAAGGCTGATGAAACAAACGGCTTGGAGTCACTTCCATGAAGGGTATTATTTTAGTTCAAGACAGTGTGAATCTCTGTGCTATTTGGCATCTGTTAGCTAGCTGATGCAGAATACTTTGAGCATCCCCAGTCTTCTGGTCACAATAAAGAGCAGCTTGTATGCAAGAGAGGGAAACCGGTGTGGAAGAATACCATTTGCATGGGCACCAGTGGTCTACAGCCATACAACTTACCAGCTTTGGTTTGCTGTACGTTAGAATAGGAATAATCGTATCCTGTAGGGAATTTATAACATATTATATTTTGAAAGGGCTTTTCTTAATACCACTGAAAACAGGAGAATCTACACGCAGCACATACAGTTGTAAGGGAAAAAGTGAAAACTAATTTAGGCATGCAGGAAACAAAAGAAGAGTAAAGGACTGTAAGCAGAAAAAAGAGAAAGGTAAAATAGGAAAGGAAAAGCGAGATGATTACAGACAGATGAGAATAAAGATTAAAAACCAACCGGCAAAAATCGGGAGAAAGGTTTAGAAATCATACTGAAAATCAGGTAACAGGGATAAAAAGAATAAGCATGTTAATTATGGCACACTTCTTTGACATATTTTTTTCTTAAGTGTAGTAAACTTTCTGAGCAGTAAAGAAATATTAGTATTGTTTAATTTTGATTGTATTGTTAAATCACTAGAGAAAGAGAAAAAATCCTAAATTTTGTCAGCACAGTTTTGGTCTTTAAGGTTCCACTTCTTTGCCGAACTATTCCTTAACCACATTTGGCTTTTTATTACATAGCTCTGCGTCCATTTTTGACAAATCTATTTGCTAATGGAGGATCTTAATAGTTATAAAGGCAAGAGAGAGTCAAATTGATACAGCTGTGAGCGTACAAGTGTTGTAGTTTTTGACTGTGAAAATACTGGATAATTTCTGGATAATACTAAAGTTGTAAAAATCATCTGTAATAAAATGAACTGCAGCAACAACAAACCCCAGGGTGCTTTCTTGTTAGTTTAAAAAGGACTGGATTTACCATTATGACCTAATGTATCTCTTTATATACATTCCTCTTCTCTTCATCATTTATGTAAGACCAGTTGCCGTGACAACTAAAAGAATTGTTTTAATAAAGCAATGTCCCCCTATATTTTACATACTGCAGGTTCCTGAGACAAAGAAATCCACCCCACAACTCCAAAGATACAAAATAATACAACACAAAAAGAAGCCGAGGAAAAAACAAGGAGAACCCTGCTTAATAAATGAATTTTGCATGGAAGCGGTATTTCTGGTCCCCAACTCCAAGCACAAGCTTACTGCTTATTATAAGCTTTATTACCGATACCTCCTACATCCATAACTTCCTTCTGTGTCCCCACGGCAAACCAATCAAAACTTGTGTCTCTTAATTGGACTCCAACAAAATAAGCGTAACACAATGCACAATGCAAGTATTGCGAGGATACAATCTTAAATGCTAAGAGCTCTATACCTACTGAGACCAAGGCATCAGTTAAAATCTGATGTGAGGTAGTGATGAAAGGCTCGTGAGGTGCCAAGGGAGAGCAGATCCTGTACATCTGAGCAAGCAGTCTTCAAAGACGACTACACAGATGGCCCAAAGGAGGTATGTCTTTGCAGGATCAGGTCCTTGCAGTGTAAGCAGCAATCCTAAAGTCTACCCTTAATTACAGAGACATGGAAGTGTATTGGTCAGTACAAATGACCAGAGCCTGGTGGGAAATTCTGGGAAGGAGAATGTGAACATATCGGTTCACTGGAGTGAAATGCTAACTCTCCAAATTCTCCCTGCACATTGGCATTCTTCAGATAGGGACTTCTCTGTGCTTTGTGCTGGCCTGGAGTGACTTCTACCTATTCCACAAAGTTATCCAGACCACTAACAGTTAACATAAAATGTACAAAAGAGAACAATCACACATTGTCAAGGGAGATGAAATTAAATATCCCAACAGACATTCCTGTTCATACGACATTCTGGCCAACAGGCTTCCTCAGATACTACAGTGATAACAATGCAATTAGTTTCATTATTAATGCTAATTCAATGGGAATTTAATGGAATAAATAGTTCAAATCAGCAATTTCTTTCAGGAATTCTGGGCAGGCAACAGTAACATCTGTCTCTCTGTAAAGCGACAACAGACAGCTTAAACTTCAGGTTTGCCTCCTCTGCAACATTAGGCATCACATTACTAACCCGGAGCTGGGTAATCATTCTCCTGCCAACCTTAATGAGTTTTCAGCTACCTAAGCGGGCTTCAAACTAACGAGCACAGGTAGCATTAGCAGCAGCGTACCCACTGCAGCATGGTGTTCGCAAGGGACTGGTTTATCTGCCTTAGAAGCTGATCTCTTGCACTGCCACATCCAGACAGCACCTGGCACCCGGACCGGCCAGCCAGAAGCTGGTTCGGGTACGTTCTGCTAAGATGCAGCTCTGACATGGGCTTCAACCTAGTTCTTACTTGTGTGACAGTGACTGCACCGAAAAACAGCACTTGGACTACCAGGATGATTTGATTAGCGGCACAGCATGACCGGATTAGCAGCTGATGCACTGTGTTAACTCAAGTTTGAAGTCTCTCGCCACTTCTCTATTGCATTACCAATTTAAACATCGGTAGCACTTGT
This sequence comes from Aquila chrysaetos chrysaetos, assembly GCF_900496995.4. Lineage (NCBI taxonomy): Eukaryota > Metazoa > Chordata > Aves > Accipitriformes > Accipitridae > Aquila > Aquila chrysaetos. Next base: position 26,204,001 of record NC_044020.1, read on the forward strand.
TCTTCAAAACAGACTCCCGAAGGACTAGCTGACTCAAGTGAAAAGCACCACTCCACAAAACTAGAGGTTTTTGTGGGTGAATGATGTTAAGGTCCCAGTAACATTTGAGTTGGGTATGTAGTTAACACTTCAGGGAAGACAGATCCTTATTTTACACATGCACACTCAGAGTTTATAAGATTTTTATGCTCTTTTTTTTTCCCCCCATAAAGTATTTATTTTCTGAAATACTTTTAGAACTGTGTAATTAACACCATGTTTCTGATTTTACATGGGAGGCTGCTTTTAAAAGATACTTTGAAGCATAAATTCTGCACAAACTGTTCCATATATGTTTTTTACTTTTAAAAGCTTCCTTCGGCCACGTTACGTATTTCTGAGTAGGAATCACAGATTACCTAGTTTAGAATCATTGTTTACAGGAGTTTTATGTTCAAAGTTTCCATCTTTTATTCCTTCGCAACTGTGAAAGAGTTAATCTCACATCTTAATGGGAGTTTGCCCTTAATAAGAAAGCATTAAAGCAAGCCAACAATAATAAGCTAAATGAAGGCTATTCTTTTGCCTTTTGTCAATATTTTCATAGCAACAAATAGATCAAACACAAGATATTTTTTAAGGCTTTTATTTTTTCCCGCTTTGTAAATCATAAATGCTGTGGTATATTTAATTTCAAAATGAGTTCCCTGTGGATTAGGCTAACACGACAGATTAAAAAAACCTTCCCAAACCCTGCTATATCTTAGATGGAAAAGTACACAAAATGTTCTTTTGCTATTTCCCCTTGCTCATTTTCTAGCTGTTCCTCTTCCCCTACACCTAAAGACCAAGCTGTCTGCATTAATTGAAAAAGTTTCGTAGTCCTACTCTGAGACTTCAAAACACTGCAACATTTTTTCTAACTATATGAAGGATTTTAGACTATATTCAGAGGAAAATACTCAGGTGCCTACATATTTGCTACACCACACAGACAGACATGGCATATTTATGTGGGAAGAGATAGAAAACTCCCCACTGCAACATGAACTCAGCCCTTGAAAAGCAGAGGGAATACCTGCGTTTTGTGAAAATCTGCACAGGCACTACTTGCTGTCTGGTTGTGGGAGAAGTGTCTGAAATGTGTTTACAGACCCAATGGACTGTTACTCCTGAATCTGTACCAGTTTTAAACCTTCCTAAGTAAGGTCAGAAGACAATTCTGCCCAGTGACAGGTATTTGTAAGACCTGACTAACTTCTCCATGCAAGGGCATTGGCCCAGACTCTGAAAATATTCCTCTGCAATACTTGCTTGTCAGAGGGGATTTAATTTGCAGACTTGAATGTCCTTTCTCCTGTCCTTCTGTCCTTACTGATTATATATGACCAAGGGCTCCTCAATGAAATGTAGAGTACAGCTGTTAACAACTGCTTTAACATATGGACAGAAGCCTTCTGTGAATGTAATAGGTTGGGGCTTGGTTCCCTGCCCCCATTAAATCTGTTTGATGGTAAGTCCTTTTCCTGCAAAAAGCTTCTGTAGAAACTGTGAACTCTGGTCCAGCTGCGGACAGACGTGAAGGCAGCAGCGGCACTGGTGGCCGTGAGACAGCCTACGGATGGGGTTATACCACGGCCTCCGCGCAGAGGAGAGGTCCAGGCTGGGCTGCCTCCTCCTTCATGCAGCTGAATCTGAGAATGGAGTCTTAAAATTAGAAGCAAAAGTGACCGAACAAGCTTTCTGTTTGATAAATCATCGACTCTTCCAGCTGGTCCTAGGCAGCGGTGATGCCTACCAGCACAAAAATTGCCCGTCAGGAGAACCCCATGAAAACCACCTGGGATCACCTCAGGTGTCTGGTGCCCTGCCTGGCCCTCATCCAAAGTGAAAGTGTCCCCTCTAAAAATTTTGCAAGAGTGGTAAAAGTAGTGACAAATTACTTACAAACGGCATCCTAAGTTTTAACAAATTTCTTTGGAGAGAGAGGCAGGCATGCAGCGTGAACACAAAATAATGAATGCTAACTCTCAGAGAAACAAAAGTCCCAGTTGCAGCTCCAAAAGACTATGAATTTCAGCTTTAGCATGGACGCAGTTTTGGTTACTTACCACGTATTTGAAACAATTGAAGTGGGGTTTTTTTGTGTTTATTTTGGAGCCAGCTATTTTTAAGGTCACAGTCCCTGCTAAGGGAGGAAACTGTCTCTCTAGGGTATTGGGAATTAAACAGAGGAAAGAAAAAGGCACAGAGAAAGTAGCTGCCTTACAGAGAGAACTCAAATGTTTTGTTTCCTTCCTTGTTCAGTCTGCAGTCAGAAAAGAACTTTACAGTAAACATTAACTCATGTGTTTTTTTAAAAAAACGAACGCAATTCTGAATTTTACAGGAGTTCTTTTTTAACTTTTCCCCTCCTGGAATCCCTTCTGATAAACTGCAATATAAAGGGACATTACCAGTTGTCAATCAGCTTTTACAACTTCAGAGTTAGGCTTACCACTCTCTCGTCTGTGGTGAATTATGTAACAGCACCTACGTCAAGCCAAATATTTTGTGCAGGCAGTGTTCTGACTTGGAGATACAAATGGGGAGGTGCAGGGAAGGCAGCAAATGTTCTGAGAGCCTTGGAAAAGCCAATCAAGACAGAAATCAGCTACTGCAGAGGGCACATATTGCACTGAGACCACAGCAGACTTCTGTGCCAGGAACCAGAGGAAACCAGTGCTGACGGAATGGTGCGGGAAAGGACGGGAGCGAGCAAACAGAGAGGCTGCGAAGACAACGAAGGCAATTCCACCATAGGGAAGTGCAGAACCTACGGCTATCAGCCTGCAGTCTGCTCTGTCCCTGCTCGACGTCACGCGAGATGTTACCATAGCAAAGCTACACTCCATGTCTGACAAAGGGAATTCACTCCGGAGTCTTAGGTGTTAAATAATGCAAAGAAGGATCAAAGCCAGCAGCTATATGAAAAGAGGCTTCTTTCATAACTTAATTGCTCATTTGCAAAATACCAATGTTATTTATTTAAGCAACTATGACCTTTTTTGATGCACTGGTAATGTAAATGCTCATGTGTGGGTGTCAGAAGAACATCATGATAATAAAATACTAATACCTTAGGTCAGGAGTCGCCCAATTTATTTTGCTGGGATAGCATCCCTATAGAAATAGAGCTGTATTGTACCTCATTGAGGCAGGAGTTACAGCTGTTTCCAATTCTGTCCCAGGCTCTGCATTTGCAGAAGAGAAATGCATTTGGACACATTTTTCAGATGTCTTTTTCTCATGTGCATACCATGAGAAATACACCAAGATTTTGGGAATCCCTCCTTTTAGCTAGCCTCTGCTCTTCCTGTCGTATGGTAGATGTCAGGTATGTTCCTCCAACTGTAGTGCCAAGAAGCATTATTTTGAGGTGCACAAGATGTCTTCCATGGCTCTAATTAAACAGATAAAGCATGTACAGGCAGGGAATGGCATGTGCACACCAGTCCAGAGGACATGTAATGTCAACCAGAATTGGTTAGGGAACAGTGGGACGAGAACAACATCAAGAAGGCTAGAAAGGAAGGAAGGACACTCCTATGTCTTAACAGTGGTACAACACTAGACGTAATCTGTTTCTTACTTACAAAGATGTCAGCAGTCAGATATAATGATTAAGGGAAAGTCTCTAGTCTCCAGTTATTACTTGGGCCCAACTGGGATAAAGAACACTAAGAAAGTGCAGCAGTTATTGAAACAGCAGATTATAAGAAACTCTGGGGAAAAAAAAGAGGGGGAGGTAGATACAAGAGTTCTAAGAGTGGAAGAATAAGGAAGAATTTATCCAAATTATTCTTAGACTCTTATTTTGCTTCGGAAAGGGCGCTCTCTGTTTCACGCCCAGGCATTATGGTAAGAAACTACCTTTTGTTTCAGTTAGGATTCTCAAATTTGGGACATTAAAAAAAATCAGACAGGAGCCCATGATAATATAAAATAATTTTCTCTTCAGATATTGTCTTGTAGATGTATATGCAATTTATCTTTAGGTGATATCTATGTGTTCATAGGCAGCCTGAACTGAGTAGTGTACATACCTGTACCCTACTTTCCAGTGACACAAAAAAGCCACACAGCTTTTTCTTTTAATCACCTGCATAGATATTCTGTAATATACATTAATGTAAGTATGTAAAAAAACAGATCAGAACTGACTGCTACTGGTATGAAGTGAAACTGTGTGACCTCTCAATCCCATTTAAATGTATTAGTAAGCTTTAATAAAGTCAAGCAATATTGTTAGCTACATTAGCACAACTAAACAGTCCTTGAGGTATAAAAGAACTGTATGTGCTAGAATGAGAGTATCAGTAAATTTAAGAACTAACAGTATTAAAGCCATATGGTTACTACATTAAAAACCAAGCTTTTAAGAGTTCAGGAAGGAGATTAAAAGCCTGTAAAGCATACTTAGATAGTGAATACACAAGAATTAGGTGTGTGTTTTGGGACTTGTTTTATTTAAATTCTGTTGTAATCAATACATATTTTGGAAGGCAATGAGAAACTCCTCAAGCAGATGATATTTTTCAATGGAGTTTGAATATGAGAATATTCCTTCTGACATGCTGAGGGAAAGTAGGCTTACCAAGAAAGATGTTCTAACTGAAACACGTGAATAATTAACTCTGAAAGAATGTGAAAGCTGCATGGATAGGAAGAGCACTGTGTTACACTTGACTAAAACCAGAATGCAATGCTGAGGGACTGCAAAGCTTTCCAGAAGTTTAGGCTGTGGCAGGATGTTCTAACTAAGCATACCTTGCAAGAAGGTACTGGTTTTGATTTCCTAGCCTTCTGAAAGCACAAACACTTTCCAAAATGTGAACAGCCTACTGTGTTTTTAGCAATGTTTCTTAAAAGCATATTTTAACTACAAAGGAGCAGAAAAAAAAAATCTGTTCAAGTGAAAGATCACTTTCTCAACTTCTAAATGTACATTAGGTGACTTACCAAAATACTTCTTTTTTGAGTCACACTACTTCTAAATCTCCCTTGTTGTCTTTGACATTGTATCTGGAACAGATAACGGTAAGCAGACTCTGGTTTGCATGTTATCAGTGAATCTGAAATAAAGAAAATAATTTTGTTCAGTATGACTTCTATTCTCCGTGCCTCAAGGAACACAAGCACCATCAAACTTCAGGACCGACATATCTGAAAATCCCACTGAGCTGTCAGAGACAACGTCCCAACTCATTAGAAGCCAGCACCAAATGATTCCATACAAGATGGATCTAAGTGAAGGCAATTTTAAATTTAAGGTCTCATCTACAAAATCTTCGTACCCATAACGCTTATTGGTCAGCTGATGTCCGAGAGCAAGTCTGAAGCACACTTAATTTTTTCTTGTTAGGTCTGTTTTCAGTGGCATGCTGCTCAAAATATGACCATTTCTTAAACAAACTGGAAAATTTTCTATTTTGGAGTCTCAGATTTTCACTGTGACCATATAAAAAACTCTACCTTATGAAAGAATGCCACATTCATATTTATGAATGGCATGGCTCATGCACTTTCATACTGATTGGAGTACTTTAATAAAAGCAAAAAGCTTTAGCTTTTTGCAGCTGAATCTCATGAGCATGCAACGCAGCAACCCAAAGTATCAATCTAATTAAGCTCCATGGCCTTGATTTTATATATTAATAATCTGATCACTATTTTTATCAAAATCAAGAAAAAGTCCGATAATAGAATAATGAATCTCTGTCACTGCACGGCAACGTCAGACTGCATAGAAAGAATACAGTATTCTGATGATCTCTGCAACAATGATGTAACTTACACCTTCTGGTTTTCATCATTGACTCTTTCTCAGTTGCCATAAGATCCAGCAAAAGTATGTGAAGCAAAGAAATCCTGTTGCATTGAATGCAAGAAAGTAACTGATGGAAAAAAATCATCTACCTTTTACACTGCTTTGTTACCTAGGAACAATCCCAAATTGCCCCTCAGGACTGGTCAAAGGTTGTACCGGAGCTGTTCAGTGCATTTAACATTACATCACTGAGCTGCAAAATCCAGTCATGGAGATAATAATGTTCGCTATGTTTGTAATTACTCCAAGCATTCCCGTACCAAAAGCAAAAATACACCATCTTCCTTTGTTAGAAAGATGTTGAGAAGGTAGTTTTAGCTTCAGGAAACTAGGACCACTCCTGTTAAGCAGGACGCATTATAATCATGGTCTTTTCTGTCATCCTCAGATCTGTAAACTTGTTAGGAAAAAACCCTCCACAAACCTGGCTTTAAAGAAGACCTGGTGCCAAAATCTACACTGAAAAATTCTAACCATCTTCTGTAGAGATTAAGTTATATTCAGGACATGATGCGTTCCTTTTTCAGTGGCTGAACTCTCACTTTATACCTCTTCAGAACGTTATGCAGAAATATGTTTCCCCATTCTTCCTATGCAAGAGCTGTGCAAAAATCTACTGCTGACACAAGCAGCAGCATATCCAACAGTGAAAAAGCCTGTAAATGTCATTGGCAAAATATCTTTTAATTAAGAAGGAACGCACGTCCATGATGGAATCTGATTTGTGTCTTACTGCTTTTTAAACTTCACAACTTACTAATTCCAAGTAGTGATGTGCCTACCATTTTGTTAAGAAGCACCAACTTTTTAACATACCATCAGCCAGCAGTACTTGCTGTATTATTCACATGTTCTTTCACCTTTCCCAAGGTATAGCTCATTAAAAAGAAGTTTTGATGGGGCTTGCTATCTTGAAGAAAAAGGTTAAAATAATACTACAGCAACAAAATATAACTTCTCTCATATTTCTGCATTTTTAAAGACATAAAGTAGTATTAATAAAATACTCCTAATAGTAGCTGCTGTAATTATTCACCAAAACAGCAGAAGAAAAAAAAAATATGTTCTGATACAGCTTAAAATGTATTAAAACCATTCACAGTTAGCCTGGCTGTGTAAACCAGGAAGCTGAGTTCTAAGGTATAATTCATGATAGTTTTCATTAAGCACCTGCTGCCGTAGGTACTGAATAGGCACAACATTTGTTATTCTTCAAAGTACTGCACTGAAAATGCACATACAAATTAAAGAATCATACAAAGTTGTGAGTGTGCCTAACACACAGAGAGATATTACTCTATTCCTCACCCGGACTCTGACAGTTGCCTATGGACAGTTACAGTTTGGCTACAAAGAGCAAAACTCTCTGCAGGGTACTTTACTGTGATTTTATTTTTAAAGGAGGAGCAGTATTTAGTCTTGCTAATGACATTTTCCAGAAACCGCTTTGGATACCTTCTTTCACTCCCCAAAATTATTTTTATGATCATCAGTACAAATTAGGCTCCCAAGAATAGACTATCTTCTTACACATACAATGTCAAATTGAACTGATCAAAATCTAATCTATTTTCTTTTCTTCATAGATTTTTTTCTACAATGGATATATATGTATTTGTGTAAATCTGTATTCCAAACATTACTCTATTATTTTAAATAATAAATACTATTTTTAAAAGATAATGTAAAATAAAATAAAATAAATAATAACAACTTCTTAAATTATAAATAATAAATTAAAAAGAAAACCAATACTCAGCTTCCACCGTCAAATCTATCACTTCAAACTGCTCTGCTTCTATAAGGAAATTAAAGTTTTATGCTGCCAGTACTGAGAATCCAATATGAGCCTGATCCTTTGCACATAAGATACTTTGCCTTAGCTCTAAACTCTCACAGCCAGCTACGTTCTGGTTATCTCCTTCACATCCCATATGTGTCCCACAGCACATTAAGTACCACAACTTCTTGCCTCCCTGAGAAAAGGCGGTGCCAGCCGTATTTTGCATGCCTACACACAGCAAGTGCTAATTTCACAGATTAAATAGGTTTTCGCTAACTGTAACCACAATCTGCGTATTGCAATGCCACTAGGGATTTCCTTCTGCCTTACTCGATCCAGAGCTTTACTGTATCGCTAACCATTATAACTGATGTACATTTACTAGGCACTTACATATCCATAAAATAAGATGATACGTTCTATGTTTTTTCCTCTGAAATATGATTTAAGGAATTGTCTTTGGTGACAGTCTGCGCTTTTGTCTGTGCATTACCAGCAAAAGAATAACAATGCTCAATGGATTGCAATCAAGAATTAACAAGAGGAACGAAAAATATTTTATGTAGTTCCCTTTCTTCATATGCACAACTAAATCAGGCGTGTCTTCTCAGTATTCGTGCAGATAGACACTGTTTTCATACAGTTATAAATAATCACTGAGATTATCATCACAGAAAGAAGTTAGTGGGGAACAAACACATAAAAAGGCTTTCTGGTTTTGTTTATTTATACACTGTATTTCACAGCACTTTTTCCTATCATAAGTCAACCAGTTAGACATTGCTGAAAGAAACCTTGCCCAACAACAGCAGGAAAAGAACAGAAGCCTTGGAATTATTTTCTCAAAGAAACTAAAAGCAAACCAAAACAGGGCACAATATTCAAATGACATTATGTAAGATACACCGGATTTTACCAGCTGGGGGAAAAACGGCAAGCTAAGCATATCGCTTTAGCTCTCCCATTTTGTTAATTCTTCACTAGTGCATGTACCTACAAAAGACTTCAGCTGAATTCCAGTTTAATCTCTCCCTAGACTATCCTGGAGACATTCTATTTAAATATGTTCTCATTTTCTTCATGTCATGTTATGTGTTTCTTCCCTGGAAGTGCAGTGTACTGTCCTGAGAGGGTAATACAGGTAACATTTAATATATAATTGCGAAATAATAGTAGCATTTATCAAGTCTGAATTCCACCGGCGCTGTTAATTCTCACAGAATATACCCACATAACTGAGGCCACAAGCTCTGGGACTCCAGAACGCTGCAAACCATTTCTAGCTCCTTCCCTGGAAGGAAGAAAGTCAAGAGAAGTCAATTTGCACAAAGACCAGTGACTAAACCAAGCCTCTGTCCTGGTTCTGACAGTTGCCCTTAGAACTTTCTCTCACTCTCCCCAAAATACAGTGTTTGTGTAATCACAAAGAAGCAAGAAAAACCATCCATAAAACATACTTGAGTTTCCCTTTCAATGGCATCTAATTTTTCAGTTGCAGTTTTGCACTGAGCATTCATTAATTCAACAGCAAAACAGTGCAATAACCACAAAGGCTAAGAGGAAGTCTTTTATTTCAATTTACTTTATCTAGTCATTGATAAATATATCCTCAGAGTAGACACTTACTGGACACTAACAGATCCGTATCTAGCTCCAAGGATGTAGATGAAATATGTGAACTAAATGATGTACCAACTAATATGTACCACTAATTCAGGTATAACCTTAAAAACCACAAATTCTGTCTAAAATCCAGGAAAATTCAGTTTACAGAAAGATCACCACCTTTGCTTTTTACTAGCTAGTGGTATACAGTGCTTTCACCTGAAATATTGCTGCATTTTCCAGAATCCTACATTGAATTAAGTGGCTGCTTTACCACATCCACTCTAACTAACACTGTTTTAGCAAGTGTCACTGGAGTAGCGCAATGCAAACAGAACTTGTATTCTCACCTCTACTTCTAAATTGCACTCCTGGCCTGAAAAAGTAGAATGCACGTGACAAACGCAATGCACTTTGTACTCTTCAGCAGTAACGCAATTCAGGAATGACCTGTGAAGGTTAGGCATATGACTGAAATTATGCATGTGAGTGGTTCTCCACATGTCAGAGAAGCGTACACTGACCAGTCACCACAAAACCACCGAAGCCTAGTTAAAAGAAAAACAAATGTCCTTGTGATGAGCGTATCCGTCGCCCAAATCCAGTTTCCACTTCCATCACCAAGAAAAGCTAGCTGTGGTGGTGCACATGCTGGTCTGTATGTAAGAGCCTAGAAAACCACATCCTCTTTGCCGCTGTTTCTCTCAAAGGCTGTGGATTATCAGCACGCTGCTTAAAAAGCTGGGTGGCGGGAGACCTGCGGCTCGCGACCTGCGCCGGGCGGCCCAAGGGGGACACAGAAATGAGATCTACGGCAGGTGGCTCAGCGAGCAAGTTCATGCGTGCTGGACAGAAACCCAACCTTTCTAAAGACCTAAGAGGATCTAAATACCCACTCTTCTTTTGGAATTTGTTTAGCAGTCACAAACTTTAAAAGTCTGAACAACACTCCTTTACACAAAAGCTCATCAACTAGCACATGCGATAGGACGCTCAGGTTTTGTCACTTCATACTCCCAGGTTAAACAGCTTAGTTGAGCCCTGACAAAAAGACTTAAAGAAAGCCTTCCTGTAGTTGGATGCATATTTTCTTCCAATATTAATAAGTCACTCCAGAGCAGTGCAACATGGATGAACATCTGAAAACAGCATGGCTATGTGAAAATGGTATGCCTGCATTTCACACATTTTAATTTTATTTTTTTCATTTTAATTGTCAAAGCAGAAAGAAGTTTAAGTATTGAAGGTTATAAGTTTAAATTCATTAAACTTCTAAGTTTATTTACCTAAGCAGAGAAAAATCAGCAAACTGAAGAATGACTGAACAATATTTTCAGTAATCGGAATGAAGTAACTGACATTAAGTAGGGAAGGGAAATTTGTATTTTGTTTAAAATGCAATTTTAATGTAACACCTACTTAGGATAGTATTTGAGAGTTCACATAAATATTTTAACACTCTAAATTGCATCTTTACTGAGCTGTACATAATCACATTTATTATTTTTATCCTTTTCCCTGAAACAGAAACCTAGTAAACATACATTTAATTTCAGTACCTTAAAGCAACAACAGAGCTGTACCTTTGCCTGCATTCTATGTCCCTCTTCGCTGTGCCCAGGACCGTTTTCAACTGCAAACGATTCTTTAAGCTATAAATGCGCAGTAAGATAAATAACTGGCTTCATGATTAAAATGGTCTCCGGAAGGAGGATGCAAAATCTGAACTGTCACCTCCAACTCTGTTTCTCAGTGACACCAAGGCAGAGTTCCACAAATAGCTGGGAAGTTATATTAAGAGGTTGTGTGATGTCCTGCCAGGGTCTTTACTAGACTTCTAGAGTACAAAGGTCATATATTATTTATTTATAGAGAAGGAGGATACTGTACAAACCATATGAGGTTTTAGGAAGCTTGTACTTCTAACCTAAAGGATTCTGTGATTCTGTGAAATAATACAAGGTACATCACATTTTGAGAAATGGCATTAAAGTATGCCTGTAATTGAAAGGTGTCCTCTTTAACTAATATACGGTCTTGCTTCAAGAAGAAAATCAAGACACGTGCTTAAATCTTGCTCAGCTGGGACAGAGCTTACCTTGTTTTATGGTTTTAAAAGAAATTTACAGGAGACTTCTGTCTCTTGTAGGTAGTTAAGACTGAGCAGTGTTGAGATGAGGATTCCTCTTATTATGTGTTCGTAGAGCATTTAGCACAGCTGTATCTTTTTTCTCTACACAAAAAATGACTTTCTCTTCTGCATTTGCATAGCACACTGTATGAGATGTTGTAAGTACAACCACTGTGAGTCCATCCTCCTCAGCCATAACATACATCACTTTATAATAAAGGGGTTGGTAAGATTTGATTCTCACCCCAGTTCTGCCATCTAGTAACTGCAGTCGCTTGGTGAAATCACTCCTGCCTTGCCTCTGCTCTCCTGGGACCAGGTAGTAGAGTGCTAATGTTTGCCAGACAGCTGTTGTGTGGCTTAATTATCTCTACAAAGGAAAACAGAATTACTGCAAATTGTTGTTCAATGACTTGAAATGCATGTCATGTCTGTCAATAATATCAGCAAATCAACCAGTATTTTGAGTACATACAAATACAGGCTGTTCTGTAAAAAATAAACACCTTTTTCCTCTCTTCAATTAAAGAAGCGACTAAAGTAGCCTTCAGTCCTGTGGTGAACCCTGCTTTCCCTCCCACTCTTCACTTATTAACAGGCTGGAAAACTAAAGCATATTGTGCCTCTCTCTCCAGACACTGTTTTTATTTTAACATTACTGATTTTCAAACTTGACAGAACCTTTAATAAGACATAATAGGAAAGCTGAATGTCAGTCCCAAGAGTCAGAAAAACACTCCATTTTAACCTGTCTGAAATGCAGCAAACAGCTTCAAGAAAGAAAATGAACAGACAGAATTACTTAAGTCTTCTGTGTTGAGATACTTCTATTGTATCAGTATGAACCTTGAGTATACACAAGACATATATGCCCTCTGGAAGATGTATAAAGTCACTGATTTTAGAAGTTCATATTTGAGATTTTTTGCTTAGGCTGCACGCATTTTGATTATAAACAATATTCTGTCAATTCAAATTAGAAATACACTGGTTTCCTACCTTATCTGAAAAATACAGTTATTAGTGATCTTCCTAATACAGCGAAGCTGGTCATTTCCAGCCCACACCAATCTCATAATGGTGGGGTTTACACTGTCCTTTTATTATGTCTTGATGGGCAGTACCATTTTCTGAATGTATTGATCCTCAGTTTCCTTCTGATTCCTGCTCAACAGGAACACTTTGCAGGAATAGTAATTCCCACTTTTTACCTCTTCTGGCATCTCAAGATACTTTTGACATTTCTTTTGATGGGTTCCACTTTTCACTGACAGCAACGTACTGTCCATGGCATTTTCTTACACCTTCTCTCCTGTTGTCTTTATTCCACTCCATTGTTGTGAAGGCTTTTTGTTCCTTCTGTTTCCTGCCCTTTACCATCTGCCTCTTAAAAAAACCTACCAAAACCCAGAAACTTGTTTTGTTTAAAATACTGGATTAAGCTTGATCATCCAGGTTTATTTCCTGCACTGAAACAGATTTTCAAAACAGCTTCTCTATTTTCCAGTGCTAAAAGCCCACCACTGATGTCAGATTTTCAAGCGAGCTCAGCATCAGCTAGTTCCTGCTTCAATTCTTATGATCAGATATTTGGACTAGCTCAGGGCCAATAGAGCTGAGCATTTTTGGAAGACCAGCCTTTTGTTCTGCTGTCTAAATAGGACTTCACAATTCTGGACACTCTGGTCCTAATCTTTCAGTGCCCCAGTACGTCATAGGAGTCACACCTTGTGACTTCTGGCAACGTCCTAACTCATTAACCACAGGTGTGTTTATAAAACACTTGTTCTACCAGGAGAGAAAAGGTACCATCAAACTCTTAGAAGGTGGAAAATTTGACAATTTAACTCTTAACGTCTTTCTGATCTCCTTTGTCTATTTAACTAATATTTAAGCATTTATTAGCCCATTCTATGCAGATCTTGTGTCTCAATATGTAACAGACTAATGATTTCTTCCTATCTTCATTAAATGGCAGGGTTCCTCATGCACCTTTCCATTCCTCTTCCTACTTCTCTCTACCATTCATCCCTTATCACTGGAAAGCTAAAAATCACTGAACACGTCGATCTCAGTAATATCTCAATTAGGATCAGTGCTCTACACAAAATGAAGGATATCCAACACATATCACATGATAGCAAAGTCAAAAGCATATGGTGTTTATCAAGAAAATATTTTAAATATATATATATATATATATACACGTGTTCCAGCAACATTAAATTTTAGAAGTAGAGAGGTACCTCAAGAATAACACCCAGACTCAGTAAAGTACCCTAGCATATACTTAGTCTGAAACATGGCAGTGGAGTTAAAACATATGTTTAAATGCTTCCTTTAACTGGAACTTCTCATGAGTTTTTCTGCTGTTACCAAATATGCCCATGCTTATAATTGATATGGCTGCTAAGACACAATTCCTCTTGAAGTACAGACCTTTGAGGTTAGTAGTTATTTCATTTACAAGGCTACAATCCTGTCCTGGATTACTTAACTGTGTTCTATCTACCACACTAATCTAACTTCTAAAAACGAATCACGTTTCAAAAATATAATCTCAATAATCCTTTACCAGCTTTGCTGTCAGATTCCATAAAGCATCCTTCCATCTTGACCTAGCAGGAGGTAGTTTCAAAACAAACAAAAAGGAAGTGGCTCTTCGTAACAGGCATGTTAAGCTGTGGGACTCCTCGCTACAGAGTAATGTGGATGCTCGGAGTTTGCAGGGCTCAGAGGGAGACCGCGCAAGTTTACAGAATAGAAATCCACTGCGGTTACTAAATAGAAAGAAACTATGCCCGGCTGCGTACATCTCTGGGATGGCCGAACACCAAGAGATTACTTAGTCGAAATGCGATACGCAATTTCCTTGCTCTTACACTCTTCCTTAGGCATTTGGTTGTGGCCAGTGCTGAGGACAGGTGACAGTCTGAGCGGCTGGACAATCCACCCGCTGCTGGACGAGCCCCGGCACCAAGCTCACGTGCTCATTCTTACGCTCAGATGTTCCAGCCCTTCCTAAAGGGAACTCCTCCTCCTCCTTGCACACTGCTGTTGAGTGAACGATCAGCAGTAGGTAAACAAAATGTAAAATATTACAGACTGAGACTTAACCAAATCCTGTTTCAGCCTACTGGCTCAACTTGAGCAAAAATGTTTCAGCATTTTTCAATTTTCCTGCTGTAAGGATAAAAAACTATCAATTTTTCTCAGCTCCACCCAAAACTAAATAGCTCCAGGTACAGTTTTAGCATAACAGAGGTTTCATGAATTTTTAATGCAGTTCACTTTTATATTCAAAATTAAATTTCAAACAAAAAGTTAATGACATTCAACACACTCAAAACTGCTTTATAGATTACCTCAAGTTCTACCCATCAGTTACCAAGTTTAATGACTTTTAATTCAATCTGACCAGCAGCACAGATGTCCCCTAGTATTGTTGGCTACGACACAGAGCAAAAATGATTGAATCTGTGAGAAACACTCTTTTGCCTCTTCCCAGTTCCCATCTATTCCTATCAGAATCAGTTGTAAGAAGAAATTCCACCAGAAAAGTTTTTCTCATGAGACTGCCAACTGATTCTGCAGATTCAGCTAACTAACAGACTTCTGTGCACTTCTCTGAATAGATCCTCCTAATCACTCTTTACAGGATACGAGAACAAAATTAGAAAAGGGGCGGGGGACACAACTAAAGTAACACAGAAACTTCACAGATCTGTATGTGCCATTTAATACTTTGTGAGCAGCCAAGTATTTATTTTCATCTTTTAGGTGGAAATTTTAAGATGCTGAATCTTGAAATGGATTATAATTGTGCCAACTGAAATTTCATTCAGATAGACTTGGCAATCAATTCCACCACTTATAATCCATAAGAAGTGCTTTGGCTGCAGCGTAGCACAAAGGACGTAGTTACTTGGAAACATGCTTTCAGTTTCAGGACTGAAAAGGCAAATTTTAACGTTTTAAGAAAACTACTGCATTGTTTAGATCGAAGGCGAGAATTTTGCCTCCTGTCTTTATTCTAAGCAATGCAGCAGTTTCCTTAAAATGCTGAAAATTGCCTTGCATTACCAAAGTTGAAAGCATGTTTATGCGATTTTAGCTAGGTGGGATTACCATCAAGGTGCATGGTCTCCACATACTGTTGCAGGCTCAGAGTCATCCTAACTGTCGTTTCTTTGTTTTTTCAAGTGTAGCGAGAGAAAAATCAAGCCCCTCTGAGGTTTGGGATCTAACCCATCTTTATATCATTTTAAATACTAATTTTCCTGTGGCTTAAATCAAGCCTCCCACTATCCACAAGAGGCCAATGGGATCTGTCCTGTGAACCCCCTCTCCTTTTCCCCTAGCATATTTCTTCGTGATGATCTCATTCTCCACTCATATATCTTCACATTCCATCTGTAGGCCGATAACTCATAAATCTGCCCCTTCTTTCATGGCTTGTCTCATTTCATCTCATCCTGTCTCATGTCTCTTCTTGGGTGTTTTGTTGTCAGTTATGACTCATTATAACACAGGCTTAATTCACATCTGAAACCCTCTTCCCTCCCCACATTACTGTTCAATATATGCTACTTAGGTCCAATGAATGCCCTGCCTCCATAAAAAAAAAAAAAAAAAAAAAAAAGGAAAAAAATCAATGTATGTTTTTGAACATTATCAAGGAAACCAAACTTTTAGACAACAAGTTCAGGAACTTCCAACATGAAGGCTGTCAACTAAATCATCATCATGTCTTACTTTTTTTTTTTTCTTCCTCCCCAGTGTCTTTGTTTCATTTAGATTTTACAGCTGACATTCACCTAACCACTGCTACCTAGTCTTCATTTTGCAGTAGGAGCTGCTCATGCCTGGGCTGCATAATAGGTGCAAAGCTGTCATTTTGAAACAAAGGCATCTAAACATCACCATCAACTTAACGGCACCCAGACATCACTGTCACCATTCAATGCAGAATCAATGTTCAAAAAAAGTAACCGATACTCCTGCACTTTCTGAAACCATTGCCTTGGTTACAAGAAGCAGCAAACAGGAATGAAAGAAGGGGTTAACACAATTAACTGGAATAATCCTGTATCACATTTTCTATTAGTATTTTGATACTGATTCTTCCTATACTCAATGCAGAGTGTTTTGGAATGAGAAGGGCTAGGGTTTTGAGAGTTTTGCAAAAAAAGTTTTCCAATTAGGAAAAGTTCCTTTTTAAAATGCCATTATCTTCTAGAAGTACTGTGATAATACACCGATTTCAAGTTTTTCAAGTCCCCAAATTACACAAAATTTGTGAAATAGAAGTACTCCTTCTGTGAAAACCAAAACGAATTAAAATCTCCATCTCTCGAATACAGCTACACTTGTAAGTAGCTTTGTTATATTATAATTGTGATTTATTTAGAAAATAGTGTATTGGAATAGTGTTAGAAACATGAAAGGTTTGCAATGAGTATTAAGTGTAATTTTTTCCCCCAAAGAAGGAAAAAAATGTTCCTTTCTAAAGTAGCTTGTTATTTACAGTTATTCAAATCATATATAGTTTGAAATTTCTGAGAAGAAAAATCTGACTTTCAGATTTTTCTTATTTTGAGGGAATTAGAAGTACTGGGATGATCACAACCTGAAATTCTAAGTTAAGCCTATTTTCCCCATAACTATGAGTTTTTAGCACATTAAGTAAGGTCAGTAATTCATATCTAAATTACTGGATGTTTGATTTGACCTCCACATTTGGGTACAGAATTAGTGCTTAATTTCAGGTTATAGAATGTTCTCAGGCACTACTCTTCCTATTTATTGTCAATAAAATTGGTGTAAGGCTCCTTTCTCCTGTCTTAGAGTGTTGACTTTTCCACAGGAACTGCATAACTGAGTAGTTAAACACTTTTTAATCTCCAGTGTACTTATTTTCAAAAGGCTTAAAAGTCAAAATTATTTAGATACCATTAATCTTCTTACAGTAAAATAGTATCAGTCTTCAAAGTTGAAGAGAAACCTTTCCTAAATCTACATTAGGAGATTCTGACAGCAGTTTCCTCTTCTTACAGAGAAAACTGTAGCTCCAAAGAGAGACTGAGGGTGTTTCTGAAGGCAGATCATCTGACTCAAGGTTCAAAAACACTTGGAAGAAAACCAAGAGTTTTCACCACTGACCTTACATTTTGCAATGCCACTGCTGGCAACTACTTGTATCAGAGGGCCAACGTTACAAAAAAACAGCCAGTGAAGATAAAATACTGAAATGAAAGGTACTAACAATGCTACACCATCATTCGCTGGTCCCATGTGTTACATCTGCATTATGTGTAGCAAAACCTGGTGCTCTGGGAACTAATATCAATTTTGCATATGAGTTATCTAAGGTTCACTCAGATGAAGCAAACTGCACGAAGCCGAAGCAGCAGTTTAGTAGCAAAATCTGAAAGAGTACATCAATGCTGTCTACGAATACACTGCCAAAGCCACGGGAATGCACACATAATAAAATACAAACTTGAATAAATATCTGGAAGCTGATACAGTGTGTAGTTTAGGAATTAAAATAATATTCAGAGTGCCTTTGCTGTTTACTCATATTTGATTTTCAGACAGTCACATATGGTATAACATTTAACAAGAGTGGTTTTTCACATATTAGTGACATAACTGTTAAATATATACCCTTAGGAAGTACCTCTGCTTTTGTGCTTTTGTTTAAAATACTTAATTATGAACAATAGTTTGCAACGTTTATCATAACAATTTAATGATTGTAATGAGATAACATAAGATTGTAATGACTATACAAGTAAAACATTTTCTCCAAATGCACTTTGTATTGATGCATTCTGCAAACACAATTCTTACCTTTACGCCTGCTAGCAATCCCATTTGCTTCACTGAATTAATCAGCTATAAAGGGACCTAGCTGTGTACAGTCAATATCTCCACACTATTATCACAATACAAAAACGTATGTAATTACTTGTTGCTATTAAGTTATCAGTTTGCACATCTATAGCACGTCTGTCATCACCCGCTCACAAGGAGCTTTGAAAAGTAATCACACAATTGTTCTCCTTGCTTCACAGACACATAACATAGACTAAACAGACCTGTACTACTTTTCCCTGTATGTACTTGTAAAACAAAAATCTATTTTCCTATAATCTAGAAATTCACAATCTTTCTCTAGATCGCCCTTGTTATCAAACTAGAAAGTCCCATTTCTGCACTGGAAAGAACTGCAAATGCCTTATTTCCTTTCAGCTGCATACAGGACATACACATGATTTAAATCTCACAAAAATCCTTGAGGCCTGGCAAGAGGTACACAGGACCTTCCATCATCTCTGGGAACCAAAATGAATTTCACCTTCCCTGTAGGCCTAACCCAGGGCATACACAGTTCCCAGGATCTAATTCTTGAGGTCACTGGGAGTTCTATAGTGCCTTAGCCCATCAGCAGAGGAGAGCATGTTCACTTTGTTCCAGTGAATGTCAGAGAAGAATCCGCTTTCTCCACTGTTCCTTGGATGGCCATCAATGCTCTGAGTAGTAATAGATGGTAAAATCTGACTTAGCTAACAGATGTGATGGAACATCCAGAACTGTCAATGTGTGTTGAACTTCGAGCTGCAACTCTCGACACACTACCTTTTCAACCCTGGCTTCATCTTTAAATTGCATGGTGCCATTCTGACTAAACAGCATTAATCCTTCTTGCAACTTTTTCATTTATTTGATGTTATTTTCTCACCACTTTGTGTAAGTTAATAAGAACATTTTCCTTCAAGTGCATGAGCTGCATGCAGAGTACCCCACATTGTGTACCAATTACTGGTATACATAACGAAAGCACAAATACCTGAACAACTTGCAGATTAGTCTTGAATGTCTTCTCTTTGTGTGTTTGGAGTTCATTTTGCCAGATTACTGCTTCATCTTTTCAGGGTCAGCCTGAGACAGATACACTGTAACAGCAGAAGAAGAAGCTATCTGAGTATGAATTTCATCAGAAAATGCAGAATAAACACAGTGAAAGCCAAAACATCATAAACATTTAAGTACTGTTACCCCCTACAGCCTGTTTTACTGATAAATGTGACATATCATGCAGAGCAGATAAACAAGAAACAGTAAACAAACCATGTCATTTCATAGAAAAGGATGGAAAATATTTGCACTGTTCCTTTAAGCAGCGGTTTTGAACTTTTTTAACTGAGCCGCACTCAAGACTACTGGCAGTGCTCGATGCTTTGCTGGATTTAGTGGCTTCTTTGCCAACCCCTCTCCTTCTCCTCTTCTTCAGTTGAACCAGAAAAGCGTATTAGCTCAAGGACAACATATCCGTTACAATACACAGACACCTCACTGGCTTGGGACTACTCACCCAGAGTATACACATTAGAGAAAAACTACACTCAAAACCTAATGAAAACTTTCCCTCTGTTGGTTACTCAGGAATTGGGAGAATGAGAAACAAACCATTTGTTGTACACCGAGGCCAAATCATCTGCCACGCAAACTGGCATAAGCTTGCATTGAGTAGAGTGATGCCGTGCCAGTTCATACAAGCAGAGAATTCAGTCGCTGCATGTGTAAAAAAACTCTGTGAATATCTTTAAATTCATCAGAATAAACACCAGAGAACCTTCTTCTCTCCAGGCCAGTAGGAAAATGTTTGGTCTATTTTTGTGAAAGAGTCACTTCACTGACATTAACAGAAAGATAAATCAACATACACACACAAATACTGCGGCTTCAAATAGATCTGGATGAGAATGAAAATCTTACAGATGTCCAAAGTATACCTCAGTTCTTCTTCTGTGTTTTCCTTGAGTCCACTCATCTTTCAAAAACCCAAACAAAAACCTGCCTTCCCCTCTAACATCCTTAGACCTCAGGCCACTGTGAGCCTCCCCCTGGCTGAAGCAACTTGGATATGGCCTCCTTAAAACAAAATTTTGAACATCACATAAAATGCATTCTCCTTCTCACTGCCTCTTCCAAAGATACGGAGTACATAGTAGACATACGTGGTGCAGGACTGAAACACTGTCACTGGAGGTCATCTGGCTAGTCCAGTTATCACATGTGTATCACAACTGCTTCTAGTCTGGTTGTGTCAATTTACCTATATCAGCAGTTAATTGCTGACACGCTGTCTCGATGTAAGGTTCAGCTTTATGGTAAAAAATAACAATTGGTATGATCTGAATTTTAACACTTCTTACTCTTATATCTACTGCAAGTGATCGCATCATTTTAAAAAAATACATATTCTGAAGTACAATTAGTAGTTGTGTACAATCCTTAGTTTCTTCTACCTTCAGAAAACATCTGGATGGAAGTTAGTGGTCACAGACGAGAAGCAGCCCTACCAACCAGATGCTAGCATGGGCCCGTAACAGGCACAAGTCCAAGTCTCCACTACCCCCTGCTTCTTCAGGTCTTTACCTCTCCTTATCATTAGATACTAATTACAGGACATGGCAGACTGATGTGTTACGTGGTCAAAGGTCACACAGCAGCATATAAATCTAATTCAAATCCAGTTCCAGTAGCAGAAGACTGACATGTTAGTTCCCAGTTTCAAATACTTCTGTTTGCTAAGTTTTGCCTTTCTGGTAACATCAGAATCTACACATACATTTCAAATGGGTTCTAAAATGCATCTACTGCGCATGTAAAGTACTTTCCATAAAGGTATTCTTTCATTAAATATCGCTGAGCTTGGATCTCTCATGAATATTGATGCAAGCCTTAAGTTTTCAAAACCTGGGGCAATGTGATTTTAGAAGATGCAATCTTCCCTAACAGCAATTTCTGAAGATTTTGAGTCCCTTTGAAGATTCCTGAAGCTGACCACCCAAAATCACTAATTATTTTCCAATCTTAAGGCAAGGTATATTCTGAAAAGTGATAGAGCGGCCACTATTTGGCAGAGATCAGATGATTTACACATCAGTAACATCCCACGGAGTTCAAAACCACGTCCTTTCCTGGTAACCAAATTCTGCCATTAGCAGCAAGTATATAATCTCACTAAAGTAAACTGTAAGGCTAGAGTGGAAAAGGACAGATAAAGAAAACTCTGTGCACTGAGTAACTGCAGGGAGTCTAAAGCTGAGGATCTAATAATTAGTCTTATCTCTATCAAGGTGCAACAGAATAAGCTGAGAAGTGCAAGAATGGCCGACAAAGCCCTAGGGCTCTTCACAGCTGCAGAGAAGCCTCATTGTTCTGGAGAATTTTAAGGACAATTTCACGTGGAGAGAACATGAGGAACTTCTTTTTCCTGCCATGCTGCTGATGCAGGTATCTGGAAGGTACATTTATCTACGCACTCCTCCCTTCGTACAAGCCACAGCGATGCCAAAGGTTCACACGTCTGCTCAGGCACGGCGAGCAGTAGGTGCACAAAGAACAGCCTCTGGGGCAGCCAAACTTCTGCTGTCTTGTGGTGGGGAAGCCCAAGGGAAAACTCACTTTAAAGAGAGAGATGTCTTCCTTGAAGTTCTTACATTTCAATCTTTGCTTTGCACAAGACGTATTCAGGATACTTTAGTTCTTCGATTCAAATATTTAGATTTAGGGATTTATGGGTGATTATTACACATACAAACAGTAGCTGTCACTTCACCTGCCAAACCATTTGCAAAGGAAATACCCAGGAAAAGAAGGTGGTCCCTCCTTCCCTATGCTCTGCTACAAACTCAAACAAAATACTAGCAGGTCGGAATGCAGTCACACACTTCACGTCTTTTTCATGACGTGTAAGCGCCTGAGTAACAGGTTTACAGGACTCTTCCTCCAAAACCAGAGCGGTTTCTCCCTGAGACGTGCAAATGATATGGCACCAAATTGATAGGGATCATGTATCTCTATCAGTAAGATTTAAGTTTCATTGCCCTTCTGTTTTAAGGCATGGTGTTAACTAGAATAGACATGATATGATTGTTTCTTCCTAATGTTCACAGTTGCTCCCCTTTTCCATCAATGTTTTGCTGAATAAGCAGGGCAAACGCTTTAACAAGTGAGTCCTGACTGCAACGTCCTACACAGCCACTGGGCTAATTTTCTACAAACAGCAAATTCTTCTTTTACGGGGCATCCCTTCAACTGTCTGGAGGAAGAGCAGTGTTTCAGCAGTCCTTGTTACAGCTATTTTCTGTGACCAACCACTTCCATATTCTCTGAAGAAAATAATCAAAGAATTAGTTATACTAAAACCAAAAGGGAATGTATGCATTTTACATTTGCATGGTACTATGGACTCACAGCTTTATACTACTCTGACAGAAACTGCATCGCGGGTCTTTTGCAAATTCCCATTGAAAGCAAGTGGAATTTTGCCACTGGCTTCAAGGAGAGCTGGAACGGCTTTTGTGTTATTTTAAAGTGCAGCAAACAATATCCTTATCCTTGGGCAGCATAAAATACTGCACTTGGGATATAAAAACTTGTTTGACTATGAAAAAGGACCCATAGCTTCTATTTTTAATGCCCCAGCCCTTTCAGTGCCTACAGCCCTCCAGCCA
This sequence comes from Aquila chrysaetos chrysaetos, assembly GCF_900496995.4. NCBI lineage: Eukaryota > Metazoa > Chordata > Aves > Accipitriformes > Accipitridae > Aquila > Aquila chrysaetos. The sequence goes on from NC_044020.1 coordinate 26,226,899, forward strand.
GCTGCACTACTTTAACAGAACAGCGGTGGAAGAGAAACTGGAAAAAACACCGTAACTGAAATATAAGCAAATGACCTAATCTACAACATGGATCTGTAGCAAGCCTGATTCCACTGCCAGTGAAGTCCAAGACAAGTTTCATCTTCAAAGAAAGCTGCAGAAGATCTTTACTCAGAATAATAAAGCATGAACAGTTTGCAATTTCATATAGTTAAAACACCTTGACCATAGCTGGGTCAAGAGAGTGGTTACACCACATGGGTTATTTTCAAGTTTCCTAATGCTCCCACAAGGTCCAGAGCCTTCATTTTGCATTTTCTGAGAGAAACAAAAAAGAAACAGGGCCAGAGAGGAAGTAAATGGGAGGTCTGGGTTACCCAACACCTTCCTCTCTCAAGCGGACGACAAATTTTATCCTTCTTACTTCATGATTACGTTTTATTACCTGGCATATTGTTGAGGCTTTCAAGTCTAATTTAATTCACCCCAACATCAACTGACAAAGCAAAATCAGACCTTTATTTACATAGCCTGCAAAAAAGTGTTACTGGCAGGCTGAAGGACACAGACAAAAGCCAATACCTTTATTTGTTTCATGATTTGTCCAAACACACCCTCTGCAGCCTCTGGTGCACACCTAGCAATTCTGAAAATCCAACAGCTGCATGGTACCACTCATATTTATACTAGACTGGGTGATGAAATCCACAAGGAATACCATTTAAATAGAAATTCTGACCCATAAAGTGACTATCATACTCCATAGATCTGTTCTCTGCCAAACGCAAGTGGTCCAAGTCTGCCATCACGCGTCCCATCTGCCTTTCCAGTGATCCTGTACCGGCAACCTCATGCAGATAAATCACCCGAGGAGCTTGTTCCAGGAAGGGCCTCTAACACTGCATGTGGAGAGGGCAGATGGGATTTGCAGCAAGCCACAGCTTGATCATCCTGAGAAAACGCCACTCCTTCGCCAGCCCCTTGCCTGTAATGTAACACATACAAGGGACCTAACCGTAGCCATTTGTCTCCAGTCCATAAAACAGAATAACAGTACTGCTCTACCTCACAGTGTACTTTCAATGGCTTTAAAGGCTGTGAAAAACTCAAATGCTACATGAATAACAACCAAGAGCCATAGGCACAGTCTTCATTAGCGCTGAATGCAATTATGATGACGATTTGAAAAAGCCAAACTTAGCATTTAGAATCTGATGGAAGGGATTTGGACCTGACTGGAGAGTTTCAGTTAGAAGATGTACCTTACAATAACCCCATCTAGTTGAATGAGACTGTCTATATCAAATCAGTATTGCTATTTTTATTTCCACAGTGGAACTGCACTACCAAAAATACTGTCTTGAGATGGCCACAAAGAAAACATGCTAGCAAACACTATCCAGAAATAATTTTAGCCACATAAAATGCCTATTCTGCTCTGGCATGTTCCATCAAGAAACAGTTCACAAGATTCTGCCTTGAAGGTTACACTTAATTACTCACATGTACAGAAAACAGGACTTAGGACAAACTGTCTGTATTTTAAATACAGGGGACTGAGGCATGGGAGAAGAAGAATGTTCATTCCCTCCTAAGAAATAGTGCAAAAGACTATCCAAAGTAAATAAATAATTTGTGAACTATTATGCATAGGATTTTTTTTTTTTCCTGTTAAACGTTTCTTTCCTAATCCTTTTAGGACTAGAATATCATTAGTCCAACTCAAGACTACGTGCCTTATTTCCTCCTTCCTCCTCAGAACAAGGCCGTACCAATCAGTGTGTGTTAATCTCGCAAATCAGAGTCTCCGAACGGCTTGCTTTTCTCAGCAGCTGTATGCTGGCTTCATCACGGAGCTGAAGTCAGCTGCTCTGGTACTTGCCACTAAAATGCAGAATGTCAACCACTTGCACTACTCATGAGAACTAGCACAACACAAGTCTAATTAGAAACGAAACACTGTGTTATCTGCAATGATTCGGAGATGGAGTAAGTTGATGCATGTTCTAGGAACCTTTCTTGCTGCACAGTAGTTCATGATAACACCCACCTCACAGCTCATTAGCGAATCAAAATATTATACTGTATAAATACTACTTTGCTCTTTTACATTTTACAGAAGCCCCAGGTCTCAGAAGCCTCCATTACAGAGTATATGTGATTTAGTTATATTGGAACATTGTAGGAAATGGAAAGCAGCCCTGACTGTCCAAAAACAGCAAAATGGAAGCCAATATACTGTATACTTTGGTCCTCTCTCTATAGAAATAGTCCCAACCAGCCTCAAGACATTTTAAACCGAAATACATATTGGCAGAACACAAAGAAACTATATACTGTATGACACTGTACATGAATTCTCAGTACTTCTGTGCTGGATTTCTTTCTTTCTCTCGCTCTTTTCTGCAGAAAACAATGTAACCCACTATAAATCTAGACGGCACTACTGCAAGTTTCAACCAGAAATCCAAACGCAACGAGGGGGAAACCTGGCAAAGAACTGAAATCAAAGATGTAAATGTTTAACAGCAAAAGAAGGCCATGAAAGGATATGCAGCTGTTTTGCTGCACGGTTTCTCAAAATGGGAATTGGAGAGCACAAACGTAGACCACGTTCTCACTTCTACTTGAGATAAACATTTACAAGCTATTCATTTTAAACAGGAAGACATAACATTAGGACACGACCTTTAATTTCACTGAGTCTGTGAAGGCAAACCACCACAGCTCTACTGCAATGCAGTTAAACATCCAGGAAGAGATGCATACTATTCCACTGCTTTGTTATTACAGGTGTACTTGATTTTATATTCAACGAGGAAGGTGCAATTTTATGGCTGTGTGGAAAAATCTTTAAAATGCTTGCGGGTGGATGTCTAATGATGCCAGACTGGTGTTGCAAAACATAATATGAAGATAAAGCATCAAAGAAATTGTCTTCATGCCAATGAACGAGCATTTAGGTAAATAATACTAAACCATACATGCACAGATTTGGTGTCATTACACTATTATTACAGATGTGTACCCTGCTTTTGTTCTTTTAAAAGGGTGCAATTCTGATGCGCTATCATTAGCTTTCTAGCTGGAAGCTGATAGAACTTGAAAGACACCAACAAAAGATAGTGGAAGATTAATTTACAGAGAAAAGCTGCAGATTTTGAAAAGCCACTATCTACTTGTAGCTTGAAAGATGAAAACACATTTCTTGTTTGTATAACATTCCCCACGTTTCCCATATAGAAATACGTGCAGGCAATTTTTTACTGTGGGAAACTACTAAATATGTAGGACATCACTTTGTATTAACGGGCAAGTATATATGTATAGCGTTTTCTTATAAAAATGAAAGTAGGTCAAAGGCTGAAAGGTGACAAGTTTGGACTTTTGTACCCCAACCTGAGACACCTTATAGGTGGATCTCCTGTGCAGAGCTGAATGCTCTGAAACCTTTGGAAGGGGTATCAGCAGGGTCTCAAGTTTGGTTCTCCAACACTGACATTTCCAGAATTACTAGTAATTTTTAAACCTTGGCTCACAAGCTTTAAAAAAAAAGTTTTGTAATATCCATACAATCCATTATAGAATCCAGTAATTCTGTAGGGAAAAAAATACTGTACGCTATATTAAGGGCAAAATTCTTCCCCATTGTATAACTGGCTTCTCATCATTAAAGTCCTTAAATAGACCCTCTGCTTTAGCTTACTATTACTTTCCATCAGGAGAAGACTGCGGATCCCTTCAAGAGGTTTATTTCAGGCTTAGAAAACAGTTAGTTCCAACACAGGCTGCAACAGAGTACCAAAGCTCTGGAACATGCAATTCTGAAAGCTTGAGAAATTTTATTTTTAAAAAAGCACTAAACACAACCATGGCTTAGAAATACGAACTAACTGTACCGAACCAGAAAAAGTCTTTTGCGTTACTTAATAACCTGGCAAAATGCTAATGCTGTATTTTATTTTTAAAAATTATAAATACTATTTATTGAAAGGCAAGTATACTATTTCCTATGAGGCAAACATACAGTGCTTTGTGACGTTCTATAATTTTCAGATAGGTTACTCATATAAACATTATTTTTACTAGTAAGTTTTTTTTCATTCTAGAATACTTTTATTGCCATTAGTTTTCCTCAATAATAACATGTGCGAAACAAACATGTCCTGTGACTCTAGGGACTGTTTTGGACATTGAGACCGGGACTGCAATCCACATCCATAACACACTGGACCGAAATCTCTGATCCTAAAGCATACATTAACTTGACGAAAATCAAAACCAGTGCTACTATCTCACTAGATAAAATGCCAACGGCCTTCTCGCACATGATTTCCCAACGCATCGTGGGCAGCAAAGCACATTTAGGAGTGGTATTTTATATTTCTATCGTCTTCCACCTGAAACGCCTGCGTGCTCGACAAACATTAACAAAGAGGCCTTTCACACGGCGGCAGTGTATTATGTGATGGCGAAAGGAAGGTACGGGGAGACGGGCGAGGTGCCGAGGCCGTGCAGGACGGCTGCGGCGTAGCCGGGAGCAGAGCCCTCACCGCCCCGGCGCCAGCCCTCTGCTGTCAGCCCAAGGTCGGTCTCCCTGGTCGGGGAAGCACGTAGGAGGCGTGACAGAGAAGTCTTCTACCCCACCTTTCAGGTACGACAGCTGTTTGACATCTTACGAAGAGAGAAAACCATGTTCAGCTCTTACCAGGTTTGGTTGCCAATCTAGAACTTGACGAGACAGTTGGGAATTAGGAACATGTTTTAGAGTACCTGGGCGGCACCTCACTGAAAGCTGGGGTGCAGACTTCTAACTTCAAATAAAACTCAGTTTTACACAATTCTAAGCAGGCACAGGAATTACCTGAAAGCTTCTGCTAGTTTTCAGCTGAATTCCAACTGAGAACATGGAATAACTGAAATTACCGAGCTTGCCATATCCTACCTATGAACATTTGAAGAGAGCATATTTCTTTGACCCGGGTCTATTAAGGGACAAAAATGAAGACAAGAATCCAAATCTAAGCAACACTCAAGTGCAGGGAAACTATTTGTAAGCATTATGACAGCTAATATATCAGCTTTAATTTATGGTTAAAAATTCAGGAAAAAAAAAGGGAAAAAAAGACTTTGGGAAACACATAAAAGTCACCACATTTGCCTTATACTAGTTAAAGAATGGTCCTGGCTGGCATTTCCAGGCTCTGTAATGGGACTGGCTTGTCTGATTTTGCTGTAAAATTCTGATTTTATTTTTGTTTCATGAAATTTACTGTCCTTGGTTAAAAGGGTTTTTTTCATATGAGATTCACCTTCTATTTATATGCAGATGAAAATGATCTAATTTGAGATGGATTAGTCTTATGAATAGGGCCCAGAGACATTAAAAAAATGGGGGTCTGTTTTGTGCAGAAAAACTAGTACAGTCCATTTGCAGCTTAACAAAACACTAGGATCTTGTTGCAAGGTGTATAAAGCTAGATTATGTTCTTTTAGTTCTAGGACTGCTTTCAGGTTATAAACATTATGAGCTGTTTTTTCTGAAAATTAATTGCTATAGATCCAGGCCAGTGTGGTCAGGTGAAAAGCAGTACAGGGCAAGACTGAGTAATAAGAATTTCAGTTAAGCCTCGAAACACATTAATAAAGGCAACATCTTAAAAAATATGTACATACATACATACATAATTGTATACATGTATGTTTTAGATAGTTCTGTATTTCTGGTAATAACTGTGGTTATTGCACAGAGAACAGTAATTTGTCCAAACCAAACCATAAATAATTAAGGCCAGGATTTCGAAATCGGATCTGTGTGGGTGGATTTTTGCACCCCCGCGGATTCAATGGCAGGATCAAAGATTAGGAAAGCCAGAAATACACTCAGAATCTGAATATTGCTGAAGTACAGCACCTGGCATTTCCAGTGCGGGGAAGGGTCTGTTTTCACTGCCACCCTCCCACCCGAATGCCTGACAAACAAACACTTTCAAAGCAGCAAACAATCATATTCTTGTCCCACCCTCCCCACAGTAGCCAATTCCTACAGCATCCATTTCTTTGAGTTATGAGTTAGAGCTAAGGAAACAACAGAGCTGACATTCTGAGTTTCACTTCTTATTATTCTAATTAAAATAAGTTTAGCTTCAACCCCTCTTCCCAAGCTATATATCAAGCACTGATTTTTTTTTTTTTTTGACTTTCTGAAAAATAAAGTGTTTATTTTTATTTCAGCTGTTCTGGAAGTCATCAGAGAAAAACTACACCCATTACTAGTGGTGATAGTAGGGAGCAGGGGCAGATCTGCTGGCTCCTGCTAAGGAAGTTGTTGACAGCTGTCGCGCAAGAAGTCACTTGACGCTGACAACTGGACCATAACTGCCCACAGACTGAACTTCCACTTTTGGACAAAATTACTGAGAATGTGGTCAGGTTCAAGCGTATGAACAGAGTAGCTCTATTTGCCCAAGCTGATCAAAGGACAGACGCGGAGAGATCAGAGCGCTCTGTTATTACCCTGGTATCCTCCCGAGAACTTGCGATGGTCACGCATTAAGTGATTGCAGCACATCTATGAGCTTTTAACACTGGTCATCAGGAGGCACTGCAGACACTGTCCTGTCCTCTACAAATCTTAAGTGTTGCTGACTTGCTTTTTCTCTTCTAGAAATCTGGAAAAAAACCCGCTGCTGTTCTCTTCGACAAGTCTTGGTCACATGTTGCTTCTCCTCCTGCTCGGTATGTCTGGGAGGTAACGAAGGAGGTTTATGTCCGGCGGGCATTTATGTGGATGATGCTCAGTCCCTTTCAACTCAAATATGTCTGTCAAAAACCCTAGCAGTAACTGGAAGAGAAACAGGCTATGAATGAAGGTTATACAGCTACAACTCAATCTCACTACAAACGAGGTGGGTTGGTTGTGGAAACTTAAAAGGTAATCGTGACGATGACTGCAGCTGTCCCTGGGGTTTTTTTGAGCGTGTGTATGTTGCCAGAGTGTCAAGCATGTGTGTACATGTCATACTATTGTTTTTTTGCATTTTTGGTAAATTTGTTATAGTTACATTTGGGAATCTTGACTTAAGTCATCACTGGAATACAGTTCCCATTTATATGGGATAAAAGGGAGAATACTGTGGCCAACATTATGGACAGAATCAGCCTAGATGATGTCCCCCAGTTGCCTTCATTTGTGGGAGAAATTCAAAGCTGATCAACAATTCAGCTGATTCCATGGAAACAGGATTTCAACTCATGAATCAAAATCGCATGAGGGCCAAAAATGCCAAACACAGATTATAAAAATATTTTTCCACACTGGGATTCTCAAAATAAAAGGCAAATAGTCAAGCAGAACAGGAATAATAAATTCACAAGGGACTAGTTTGTCACCATCCACACTATCTTTGCTTTGTATAGTGCATATCTACCTTGTATCTACACATGTACATTCTTTGAATATTCCAATAAATGCCCTAAATATCAACACATGTTCATGATTTTAATATCTTTAATGACTTAAAAGCTGAAAGTACCTATATGTGGAGAAGACATATCAGCATTAAGTTTAGATCAGCACCTCACCACAGGCCACCAAGATCTGGACTTAAACTTTGCTTAAACTTTGTTTAGGGGAATAAATATGTTTTTAGTGTGTTTCCCAGTGGAAACATTATCAATAGCATTCCTTGCTTCAGAATTATCACTCTTCTTGAATACCCCCTAAAAATACATGATTATTCCTCTGGAACACATTTTGAGTATATAATTTCTTTAAGCGAACAGAACTTACTGTTATACTTTTGTCTCAGTAGTAACTGGGGCTCTTGCAATAAATACTTGCAGTAATATTTAACACTGGCAGTGACAAAGCTATGTAGGAAATAGCTTATTTCATAATTTTCAGTATTGCACTGAGGAGGTTTTACAGTCCTCTTTCAGTTTACATCATTTCTCATAGTCTACAGAATAAAACCAAATCTGCAAATATCCAGTTCAGCTCCAAGGATACAGAACAGCATGGGGTATTCTGCATTATACCAAAACTGCTTAATTTGTTAACATCTTACTGTCCAGGAAGAACTTTTCCAGATCACATAACTTGGAGAAAATTTTAAATCTCTATAAAGATTAAGTAGTGTTAAGGACATGACACAGCTCAGATTTTAAATACATGAAAATAAAGAGAAAAAGGTTAGCAACTTTTTTTTCCCAGCTCTTAAAATAATGAACAGATTCCCTTCCAAATTGAAGAGTAGGAAAAAAAAAAAATTCATTCAATAGCTTTGACTGAAATTACTGGGAGTCCTTCCATTCCATTCAATGAAAATTTTATCTGGCACAAAGCTGGTGGTTTGTTCATTTGTTTTTTCTTGAAAATATCTTTATTATTTGGTCAGATCTTTAAGATGGTTGAATATTTTTCCATTAACTTTTCAGTTTTGTGCCCAATTTTCTTTTCGAATAAACCACATGTACTGCAGATATATAATGAAACATAGCAGAATACTTCAGAACTGTGTATTTGTTCTGCTATGGTTTATTTATTCTTTCTACATATTCCTGGGTTTTAGAAACCTTCAAAGCACTACCCAAAATAAAACAGCAAGGTTATACGTAACACTTTAACTCAAGGATTCAGAGTTTCCTAAAGATAGCTTCTAATGAAAGTCAGGGTTGGTTGTTGTTTCTTTTTTTACATCACCTTTACTGATGCAGTTATATTTAATCACTGTTAACAGTCAAGATTTTTAGCAGCTGGGTGAAGTATACTGTATTAGCTTAATAGCCATATCTTTCTCAGACTTTTTAAAACCTGTTTTTCTTTTCTATTGGAGCAGAGAGCTAGGGGATTGGAAACTTCCAGTGATTCTTCCGTAGAGTGTAGTGGTTTAACTGTGTCTGCTCATATAAGAAGACAACTCTAATTCTCATGGGTCAAGAAAGAGAACAAACAAAAACTACATTACCTTTCTACATTAGCCTGAAGCACATATTCTCAGAAAGGAAATGGGACAGAAAACATTAGCTGCTGTACCAAAGATATACAGGCATAAAATAAAATAATTCAGGAAATTTGAGACCCACATCTCTTCAAAGTTTTTTGAAAAAGAAAGCCCATGAATTTAGAGCTAAACTGGATGAATCCATCACTTGACTCAATACCCCAAAGAAAATGTGGCACATAGTATATTAAGTTAATAAAAGACAAACAAATGTACAGCTAATAAGTCTGAAAATTCAAACCTTAAGTTCCTCATTATAAAAGCCACAAGCGACTTTCTAAGCAGAACTACCCAAACCACTATGCTGTGTCCCTTGGGACAATCAGTTTTCCTTCTCATCTTCTTTGCTGCTTTTGTACTGAAGCATAAAAGTTTAGTTGTCTGGGGCCCAACCATTTTCAGGCAGCTTTGAGCAGTCACCAGTCTAGTGATGAGATGATCATACGTGATGAAAGGACAAGGTTAACTCACAATTTCTGAGTTAGTGTCAGTGTTTCATGTACCACATGATGAATAACAACATGAGAGGCCCCTATTCTTCTAAAATATAATTGGCTTTTCTTTAGAGAACAGTGTACAGAAACACAAAAAATGGGGGTAACATTCAGGTCATGCTCAGATAGATTAACTTCCTGGTGCCTCTTTCAAACATTATCTTCCTACTTCTCCTCTCTCTGGACCACAGACGGGTCACCACGACTTTCCTTTTGACAGCTGTCGTGCTTTTCACGCAAACATTTGGTGACTAACTAGAGGTTGCTAACCCAAAGACACCTCCAGGCTGGCCTTCACTGCCAGCCCACTTGGACCACTTTGATTTCACATTCCTTCATACACGTTGAGCTCCAGAACAGCCTCTTCTTTCCTGTTCTGCTGAAACAGGACTTGCTTTCACCTTGCCGAAGCCCCGTCGTACTGCCTGTTGGTCTCCTTCTGCCTCCTCTATCTCTGGCGGAGGACGGGAGAGCCCACGAGGCGTCAGCCAGACGCACACTGCGCAGTCCTGCTGCTCACGACCGAATTAGACTCTTCTGACTCTGTTCCTACCAGCCCCCGACGTTACTTTGCTTTCGTGCAATGCTCCCAGTCTTCATCTCACCACTGGTGCGTGACGGCTGCCCCTCCACAGCTCCATCGCACTCATCCTGCCCTCTGCTTCCCAGCGGTGCCTTGCTGTGCGTCACTGGCCGCACCAGCGCTGCCGGCTGGCTCCACGTCCCCGCCGCCATCCGAGCGGCTGCCGATCCACCAGCGTAGCGCAAATACAGTTGCTGCAATCAGTAGCTGAAAACATACGTGGTGACCGCTTTCTGCAGTGGACACGTGCTACAAGATGTTGAATTTGCTTAAGTCTGGCTGTAAATTTCCTCCCGTACCTTGGAAATTTCTCCGCAACTTGAAGCGCAGCTGCTTTTTCACAAAAGAGGCTGCACGCAGCACTGAGACCTCAGGACTGATGACTTCCACACCCCTTCCAGCACGCGTTCAGAGGAGCGTACCAGCACACTACCACGCGGGCAGCCCTCGTGAGCCTCTCTGCCCTGTTTCCTGGATTCATTTTAAGCGTAGCCTGTGCGTTGCAAGAGTGGCCGTCGTTTTTGCTCCTTTCCCTGGACAGTTCAGCTGCTCTTGTTCTTTGATTCATTCGTTTAGGGTTAGATATCTTTTTCTCAGTAATTCCTCCTATAAACTGGAATCACATGTCCCACAAATGATCCTGTCTCTAATTAGGAGATCTTTTATGTCTCTAAAGTACATGTGCATGCCAGAATTCTCAGCAACATGATGCAAGCATCTATCCTCTTCTCTGCTTCTTGCTTTTGGGATTTAGAGAAAAGTATCCCTCTGCTACCTCATGTATATTTCCTCAAATATTTTCCTCAGCTGCTCCAGGGTTTGTGTATTCATTCCTGGCAATTTTATTTCACTCCTTCGTTTTTTCCTGTGAAAATGTAAAAAAGCTGTACCTTCATTTTGTCATTTTTATTCCCTTTGTCAGGTTCATATACAGACGCAATTCTTCCACATATGCATGAAATCTTCTTGGCCTGGAAGTTTTGCATTCCTAGTGGTCTGGTTCCTTGCAGGGGATTAATTTGCCCATTTCTAGGTGCTGTTAATCAGATTTTTTTCCCTCTGTGGGTCTCTCTCAGCCTGCCTGATGCTAACCATGTTTCCATGCACAATATGCTAGGTAAATAACATGAGGGTTCCATATTTTTGCAGCCAGCTTTAATATGGGTATTCAGGGAGCTTCACCACATGTTATAATACATAGATATTTCAGTCAGGCACAATGGGAATAAAATATGCCGTTTTTCAAATTGGCAAACTATACTCCTCTTTCCAAGATCCAGTTGGGTTGCCACAGCCACAGTGACAGGAGGTTGTTCTGACAAGCTTGGCAGGCTCCTCCAAATCTTCTGAAGTATTCTTCCTCACCTCCCTCCTGCCTAAGTAAAGTATCACATTTCTTTTCCTAGACTCCTAACGGCCATGTTTAAGGAAACTACAGCATTCTCTAATGGAGAGTTTCCTAAGGAGCGGTGACTGGGTCAGTCCCAATTGCAGATAAACATTCTTGCTTGAATGTTTCTGGAAGCACTGCCTGAACCTAACAAATACAAATCACCTAGCAGAATGATTTTTCTCTTCTGCAGCACAGCTCCTCGACTCCGTAGCAGACACAACCCGCCTCCCCATTAATTCATGCCTCTAAGAGCTTCTCAGCTCCGTAAGCGGAAGGCAAATTACGTTTTAATCAAGTACATAAGCTCTGAAAAACAGTCAGAGGCTCTGCTCTGGGAAGATGCTAAAACCCGTAGGAAGAGCGCTCCGCGGCAGCCCCCCCCCGCCGGGCTGGGTTGCCCTGCAGGTGCGGAGTGCCGTGCTCGCTGCCTCGGGCCGAGCGGCTCTCCTGAGTTGGAGCCACGGCGTCCAACTGCTCCCCGGCCGTCCACCCTCGAGCCGTGGGCGGAGGTGGCCGCTAACGTTCACCTGACAGCCAGCACCGCAAAACGGGTCACGCGACCGGCCCCACGGCGACTTACGCAGTAAACCAGACGCGGCATCCTTAGGTCAGGTACGCGAGCCACACGGTGCTACGCTTCAAAGAAGCAAAAACGTTGTTTAACGTACTTTAGGGGAGTAAATGAAAATACTGCAAACAAAGATGTGAGAATTGAAATCGGTTTGCAAGGTTACCTTATGCTTAATTTGACTTGGCCGTAGAGAAATACCATCAAGCCACACCACCAAACAACGGCTCGCATCCAACTGGTCTCCTCTCAGCAGAACAAAGGTGCTGGAACTCAATCTGCCGGTGCCCTTCTTGGAAGCGTTAAGTGACAGAAAATTTTAAGGGCTAAGATTTGGGATTGGTGCAGGCCTTTCTTTTTGCAAATGCGATTTTAAGGCTCCATGTAATTGTTGCTAAAAATAAGATAATAGAAGGGCTCCAGTCTTGCACTAATAATGAACTGCAGGCTCAGTTGTTTGAAGAAGTAAAATTGCATTGATGAGACTGGATCAAAGACAAATGAAAAATCAGGTATTTCCTCTTGAGGGTAAAAATTTTAGGAGGGTCATGCTTTTTCAAGTAGCCCATACTGCAGTTTAAAGCAGAGAGATCTTGTAGTCAGATTTGCTTTGTTATCAAAACAACGGCAAAAAAAGAAGTGGGCACGTGAAAACTCCAGTGTCAGAAAACGCTCAAAGAAAACCAAACGTAGCAGTTCCTATTACCAAGTGGAACATGCGACCAATCTTGCTTTGTTTTAGAAAATAGCTGCAACGTAGACAGCAGAATGCCATTAGTAACAGCTACAACTGTCTCCATCCCCAGGCAGTAAACCTCCTGCAAAACTTCAGAGGCACCACCATTTTTAATTCCTTGCCAACATATATCCTTGTCATGATTGTTGAGAGGCCAACCATTTCACAACAGAATCCAAACAGCAAAAATTTTTAATCCAGGGAATACTCAGAGCGATTTACGTCAGTCCCAGTGCCTCATTCCAGAGTCTGAGAATAATATATTGCACAGCTGTTACAATTAAATCTAATATACACTTAAAATTATTTACTCTTTCATGCCTTTTTTTAAATAAATAATTGTTTATCGTGGCCAGTTTACTATATATGAATTTTGTGGACACACTATTTCATTGTCCAATAATACTCTGGAGAACTGAAATTTTTAAAAAAGAGCAGAGAAGCCAGATAATTGCTTGAACCCAGGCTGTACAAAACCAGTTTTATAGATGTACCTTCTGATTATGTCAACCATCTTAGTAGGCCTAGTCTCACTTGTGATTCATGGAGCTCTTCCACAGAGAGCTGAGTGGTCAAACGGCATTGATTAATTTCATGTCTAGCTGCTAAACCGTATCTAAAAATGGGAAAAGGACAGACACACTGCACCGTCTTTATACTATTACCCCATAATCAGTATTTGTAGTCAGAGCAGTAGTGCTGCATGAACCTATGAATTTAGAGCAGTCTGTGCACCCATGACCACAGCAGTTCCACAATTACATTAGAAATAACATGCCCTTAAATTTGCTTTTCAACAACAGTGTGCACTCTGGAGTTTTCATATAGCAGAAGCAGTTCTCTCCCATAAAAAAAGAATTCATTTAAAAAAAACCCAACAAAATGTAAGAATCATATCCTGAATATCACATGCTTAGATTTAATCAAAGAATACCAGATATACCCATAAAGGGCTCCAATATCTTCCAACATACCACCTTCTCCTATTCTGCTATCAATCTCAAGAATTGCTACAGTCCCCTGATAGGCACATCAGGCTGGAACCATCTAAAGTCTTCAAATACATGAGACAAGAGAGATAACGACCTCAAAACTAATGGGGTTTTACCCAGCATCTCAACCCAGTTTCTTAAAAGCATACCCCAAATGTCCCTCCTCCCAGGCCAGCTGAAAAGACATATGCTTCTTCATTCAAGGTCCAATGTAAAGGAAAAATTAAAGACTGGCCTCTAAGCAGTTCTTATGGGCCAGATTGTCTGAAGCAAGTGTCAGTGCTAGGCACCGACTGGTAAATGAGAGCAAAGATAAGGTTCCTAATCAAACATCTCCATGTCTGCGTTACAGCCCGTCTGGATGCTACGGCCACACTCCGACCAGCCTGTGGGCTGCTCCGAGTCCTAAGGCACTGCCTGAGAGCACGATTTTAGACCTCTAGGAAACAGTGAAATTCAACGGCGAGTTTTAAATCAGCTTTAATAGTCCACCTGATCTGTGTTCTGCAGCAGTAATACCAGTGTTGGGATCTGGTTTCATACCTGTTACTTGTTCACACAAAACTTGCCATTATCACCCAGCCGTATCACTGAGCATGCCTATAAACTACTGGGGCATGGCTGGAGAAAATGTTGGGAGCCATAAGAATCATTAGATGAGAGACTAAACTGTTAATGAAAGCTGTGCAGTCCATTCAACGGGATGTACCTGAAGCCGGTTTAGCACTAATGCAATACTACGTCTCAAGCACGCCGAGGCAGAGCCGAAGTCACGTTGAGATACGAGACAGCAAGCCCCACAGCGTGCCAAATACCTAACAGGGGAACTCCTCACCGCAGAGCTAGGTCCGGGACGACTGCATTTACAATTGTGGCTACTTCGTAGGCGAGAAGACAGCAGGCGTCTTTAAGATCCATTTATTGATTCTCTGAGGTGCGTTTAATTTACGAAAAAAGGCACGCTTCTCAAATCCATTTCCTTGAAAGTATCAAAACCACACAGAAGCCCAAGACTGAGTAACGTAATGTCTGATACAATGAAAAGACAGAATTGTATTAATGGATTTGTCTGTCGCTGATGAACTGCAATGTCATACTAACATTTCAAATGAGAGTACTGGCACCTTTTTCACATCCCCTTTCTACCCTGATTTTGACCACTCTCTGTAAAGAAATAAATACACAAACACATATGCATGAAAAAGAAAAACCATTATGTTAACAAATTATGATACTTCCTAAAAAGATAAAACTGACTTCCAGTTTTTAATCAGCTGTTTTAGCAGAGACAATTAAAAAAAAATTGCAACAGAAGTGAATCTGCCACCCTGCTATTTCAAGACCTGCTCCAAGAGGAATAAGCTGAAATACCAATGTGTCTAATTTAGAAATAATATGGATGTCCATGGTGAAAGAGCGTTAGGTCCCAAAATACAAGAATGACTGTATGCTTCAGATTTATACAGCTCTGCTTCCACTAGTTGGTTGAGGATGCTTTGCCATCAATTGCATACACAGGTACAAAACATGATTAGCAATCACCCAAGGAATTTGATCTCCAGTGTGGCATCTGTCAGGAATAGCCACATGTTGCTAATGCTCTTCTGAGCTGTAGTGATTAGGCTGCTGGTGTAAATAAAAATACAAAGCTTCAACACCAAAACTCTGCAAAATTCAGCACTGACTGATGTGTCTGGAGTATATGACGACTTTATTTTATTTCCTTCAATGTCAACATTTTTAGTAAAACCTCACTGATAAGGTTTAATTTTGATTTTCTGCTTCTATACATTTAATAGTTTTTAATAACTAGGCCATTCTTATTTCTGACAGTGAAATGAAGAAATTTCTTTTTATTAGAAAGAATAATTCCTGATGCATTTTGCAAAGCAAGAACACAGAAGACACTTATGCATGTGACAGACGTGTCCTGAATTCTCCTGTTAAAAGCAGCACACCTCCTCCCAGTCAATTTAACGGGCACTGGTTCCAGTCCCAAGCAATATGGGTGTGTGGGTCATCTCCTGTGACTTCAACCTGCTAGACACTGGGTGCCCAGGAGCGGGCACCCGCCATACGTGACGAAGAGGATATAGGCACTTACAGAAACAACCCTTCCATCCAGAAGAGGTTTTTAAACTCGGTGGGAAAAATCACCCATCTCATTTCATCACCTACAGAGAAATTATGCTCCTAGTGCTTTAAACGTAGGAACTATCAACTTATTTGACGTCTATCTGTCTCAGATATTGCTTTAGCTGCGTATGTAGCTTCCAATGATGAGAATTCATATACACTACTCATTGTTTAAAAATTCAGTTTCATTGATTACTAATATAAACAAGTTACTGGAAGTGCTCAAGTAATATTATGAGACTATGAAAATATTCGGTAACATGTTTGGTAATTTGTAAGAAAATAGTATTTATGGAAAATAAAGAATATGACTTATACCAAAATAATAGAAATATTATGACTTACCCAAAATACTCTAAATTAACATTACTGCCTTTCTACCTTTCTCCTGGTTATCCAGGGAATTTAATTACTTTCTTACACTACTCCTTGCAAGCTCCTTTTGTTCCTTAAATCTTCAAAACAAAATTTCTTTTTTCAATGTTAGTTAGAGTTGAGCCACTTTTTCTTACAGGACTTCTTGCACAGGAATTATGTACAGAAAAAAAGAGCTACATACTGAAGACCACTGCCATATTTATTGAAGCCTGTAGACTTTTAGAACCTTTTTAGAACCTATCAGAAAAAGGTTTGAATTACAAGGAACATACACTCATCTCACAATCACTTTTCAGCTGGAGATTCAATCAGCCAAGTGAGTGTTAGAACAAAGTTTTGTATTTAGAGGACTGAATAGAAAAATGTTGCAGTTAAAGCATAAAGTCCTCAAAATTTAGAAAACGCCAAAGGTAAGACTGCCCTCTTCTCAGAAAAAGCTAACTGTTTTGACTGAAATTGCCCTACCACAGTAAGTCTGAACAATATGCTCATCACTGGAAGTTCATCCCAAATATTTTAAGTTGGCAGTATTCTGAGGAACTGATAACAATGCAAAGATGAAGCAACCAGCTGCTTCTACAATTAGCTTTCCCTGCTTTACTACTATCATTTTAGTTGGATGGAGAAAGTCAATACTTTTCCAATGAATTAACTAGCTTGAGGATATGCCCTAATCTTTATGTTACATACTGTATTTCTATTCCAGCACATTCCTTCACTTAAAAAAAAAAAAAAAAAAAAAAAAAAAAAAAAAAAAAAAAAAAGGATTATCAGTCATTTCCTGTGGACTGGAAAGAAATCCCAACTTGAAAGGCTTGCAAGAGCAATTTAATATTGGAGCAACTGCACTGTCCATTTTCTGTATTCATTTCTCACCAGCCGAGTTAAGATCTCCAGTATACAAGGGAATAAGCTTTTCACAGGTGGGTCTAAAGCTTTGGTAGGAAGTCCAAATTACTCCATTGCTTGTGGAATTACAAAGAAAACTGCAGCTGAGAAAAGAAACCCCACAGAACCAAACCTCTTTCTTCATCTGAACACATGTAATTAACTTTCAAGAAATGTAACAAGCACCGTGTCAGCCTATCCCCTCTGCTGGTTTGAGGATTTGCAAACACCATGCTCCCTTGGCCAGAAACTGAGAAATTAGAAATAAGCAAACTTAATTTGAACCTGTGTTTGCACCTGGTTTCAGAATGCTTCATTTCTCAGTTTGCAACAGGTAAGACAAGGGTGGATTTACTAATTTCTCTTTCTATTTATGTCTGGAGCAATGCAGCATCAGCTGACAGAGTCAGCTGCACATATCCAGGACACGGGAAGCATGGGAGAACAGTTTCTCCTCCCTCTGAGAGTATCCAGAGCAAGCATATTTGAAGGAAGGTTTATTAGGTGTTAAAAGACTTTTAAGGTAAGTTCTGAAAAATCCTCCTATGAATACATAAGTGAGAACCAACAAAATGAGAAAACAGTAAGAAGAGTATTGAATGTTACTTAGCTCAAGACACAAAGGTTAGTTTTTCCAAAATAAACGATATTATTACTGAGAAAATTGTGAAACAACATAGCAATAAAAAGAGAGGCTAGTATTTACTGTATACATTGAAGATGTTCTGACTACAAATTTATTTTAATTAACTATTTGTGATAGTATCATTGTGCATTACCTGATTTCATTGTTAGCTGGGTTTCCTCCTCAAAAAAATGACCTTCAACCTGCAGAGACTTTAACCTTAACAAGACTTTGTACCTTAGAGTTTTTAGAAAAGACTACTTCCTTAAAAATACATGAGGATCAAGTTTTAGAAAATTTTAGTTTAGTCTCTGATCTTGCAATTTATTCTGAGGTCTAGTCCTAAAGAGATATATGTATTACTAGACTCTGTACATCAGAGGTAGCAATAATCATAGGATCATAGAACGGTTTGGGTTGGAAGGGACCTTAAAGATCATTTAGTCCAACCCCCCTGCCACGGGCAGGGACATCTTCCACTAGATCAGGTTGCTCAAACCCCATCCAGCCTGGCCTTGAACACTGCCAGGGATGGGACAT
This sequence comes from Aquila chrysaetos chrysaetos, assembly GCF_900496995.4. NCBI lineage: Eukaryota > Metazoa > Chordata > Aves > Accipitriformes > Accipitridae > Aquila > Aquila chrysaetos. The sequence goes on from NC_044020.1 coordinate 26,245,237, forward strand.
CCACAACTTCTCTGGGCAACCTGTGCCAGTGCCTCACCACCCTCACCACTGTGGCGAGGGTGGTGAGGCACTGGAATAATAACTCACTATTTTCTTAATACGAACGACCGCTTAATCAGAGTGATTTTTCCTCTCTCTTCATTTTTTGTAAGAAGATTCTTATGGTGAGCTATTTATGTTTTAAATTCAGCATAAAATATACAGACACCCAAATCTCAGCTTTCTCACACTACTGGCACATAATTAAAGACATAAACCAAGAAAAAAATCAGCAAACTGGTAACATTTCATCAATGGAAGTCATTACTCTATATAACTATTTTAAGGCCTTGAAACTCACAACCCCCCAGTACCTTTCCAGTAGATGTGCACAGCCCCAAACACATGTCCCTATTTGTTGCAGAGATAAAAGGGCCTCATAGCCAACAAATAGACACTATTTTGGACCAAGCTGTGAGAGGAATCAAATCACAGACTCAAAGGGCCCTTAGAGAAACTGTGTTGCTGGCAACTCTCTTTCTTACACACCAGTGACCCTCCAGGGCTGATATTTCAGCTGATCTCAGCTGTCTCAGAACTGCCACAAAAGATGACCAATCCCTTAAGTTCAAAGGTCCATCACATATAGGGCTTTGTCTTCAGACACAGTAAATCCAAAACACTTTATATATTTATACACATGTATGCATGAACACACATATATTGACCCACATATATGTTTCCTATGCAAAACAAAGTAGTATCATCCTATGCCAGGTTTCCTGTTCAGCTTTATCATGTTCTTGATTTAATCCATAGTTGGACCATGCAGGTGGCTACAGATCAGTGCAATGGATTAATCAGCAAAAGGCTAATTTACACTAGCCATTTCTAGAAATAAGACACTGATGTAATGGCTATCTAAGTCTTTGCACGTTTTCATTAATATCTCTGGTGGTCTTGGGTGTGCACAGAATGAGGTATCAGTGTATAGCTATCATTTTTAGCTACAGCATTTGAAATAATAAAAAAAAAAGTATGCATGCTTTTCCTTTATTGAAGATACACAGACGATAGGGGGATAGGGGATAACCAGATTTAAAAAATAAAATAAAAATCTGCATGCTGTTGACTCTCCCACACTTATTACCGACTGCTATGTCTTCTACCACAAATATTCTCTTTGATGTTAACAAGAAAGATGAGCCACAAAGGCTGCAAGATTGCTTATGCCCGTTACTGTCTTAATTATAAACTTGTCTGACTATATACAAATGAAAAATAAATTGTTTGTATGCCCTGGCCAAACTCCTAAGGCTATAAAGTGAGCATTCCATTATTTGTCACAAGAAGCATTTTATATTGCCATGAATGTAAACACCTGCAATACTAAGAACTGTACCCAGTACATTCAGACAACAAGGTCTTTGGTGTGAATTTTAGTTATATGTATGACTTGAAACAGAAGCAGGAGAAAAAGATTCATGTATATGAGGAAGTACTGTTATCCTTTGGAAAATGCTCTTTATATGAAATACTATGACTACAGTCACAGAGAAGGCATCCTGATGACACCCCAACTACCTGTACTGAATTGATATAGCAATAAGGAATTAAACGGGAATAATTTAATTCACCACGTGTAAGATAATGGATACCACTACTGAATACAAAGCAAAAACACTAAGAACAAGGCAACAACATTAACTACACACAGTGCAAATATTTCAGCTACTTCTCAGAAGCTAAGCAAGCCAAAATATATTGTACTACTCAGCGATTCATACCTTCCATACTTACACTAACACTTCTTTTTCATAGTTATACATTTCTGTACTTTGACATACATTATCAAAAGAATAAAGAACACATAATAAATACTTTCATTTTCAAATAGCAAACAACTTCTTCAAATATATATATATTTATCCTGGTAGTAAACTTGGGCTTATTGTTGTTTCTATTTTCATTATTTGAACAAATATTGCATTGAAATTTTCTTACATGGAATTGCTCCTACAGACATTTCAGCATAGAGGTTAATGCACAAACAGTATCTTCTCTGCGCTAGAATTATACCTTCTCCCTTCATACCAGCTTCTACTTTACAACTAAGTTGTTTGTTCTTTTTTTTAATCTTACCCCAAGTTTCAGAAGAATCTTCTAGGAGTCCTTCAGACAACGTGATAGAAAACTTCTATTCAGCTACTTTCATCCTGCGTTTTGAATGATGATGGTTCAGATGAGGAAGAGCTTTTTCAGAACTGTAATTCTTCTGGTGTAAATTTCACACTCTTACAGGGAAGATGCAGGCTGATACACTGAAAAAATAATTAAAAAAAGAGAAAATCTTTCACTACGCAGAAACATGTAAGTATGCAACAACTGAAGCAGCAAACGTTTGTAAGGATTTTCTTTTTTCTGCTTTTGTAACTCTTGGGCGGGATCATCAATATTGGCTGTAAAAGAAAGGATGCCTGAACCCTGCACTTAGATCTCAAACATACAAAGAGGTACGTACAGAAGTGCGAGTCTAAAAATCAAAGTTTTACAGAAACACCCATTTTTAAAAAACGGGTCCTATATTGGAGTATAGGCAGGGAAGAAGAAGACATTTTTAGTGCACATATTTTGACTTTGCAAGGGCAGCAATTCTCAGACAATTCCCCATTCAACGATTTTATTCTTTTTGTGTCCTTTTTATCAACACACTGCTAGATACTTCTCTATCTTAATCCATTAGCTTCACGATCACACCACACAGAACAACACTCTTTGTCAGGAGACTGCACTGTACCACAAGGGAAAAGCAACAGATCGAGCAGCATGCACACATATTTCCAACTGCTCTCTATACAGTGAGACAAACTGTAAAAGAAAAGAAGTTATCTGCATTGTAAAGCAGGACAGCAGTATTGTTTTGAACTGTATGCCGCATGCATTTCGGCGATGTGAAAAGGACAGACACCTGCTTTTTGACTTACAAGTCACGTAGTCTGTAAAATAACAGAGTAAACCTGATCTGATGAATTGTCCAGTATAGAAGTAACATTAACGGTTTCTCAAACATCTTGCAGATTACTTATTACAAGGCGTTTCTAGTATGAAGAGTAATCGTGTTACAGACAGTGGCAGTACCTCACTTCGTAACTGTACAGCCTGTAAATTCACACTGGAGTTTTCCTAAGGACACTGTGCAGTGTTCAGGAAGCCAGAGACGGAATCAACATCGCAAGCTTAAATCTAAGACAAAACTAATTAATGGCTGAAGAATTATCATGCTTTTTAAGTAGAGTAGGGGCCTCCTCCACAAAGCTCGTCTCTCAGTAAAAACCCGTTCTGCAGTTTGCGAGAGAGGGGCCAAGCCTGGTGTGCTGCAAGAGACTCATCCCCATCTGCAGTGTGTATGTGGAAACTAGTCATCTTGGATGATTCAAATCTTGCAGAGAGGAATTCCTGTTGCCCTGCTCACACAGATGCTTGTGGACAGCTCAAAGACTCCTTGAGCAGTATTTGAGTATCTTGATTAATCAATCTTCAGTGGTTATTACAGTGCAAGATTTACCTTTAAAAACGCTTGCCCCAGACAGGTTAAATATGTAAATAAAATCCCACGTATATTTAATAAATTAAACGTCTTTTTATATTTAAATTATAGGTAATAAAATTAAACATATGAAATATTAAATTTAACTGTACCCATGTAGAATACACAAACACACAACCTTCTATGGAAACACACATATGCTGTTGTACTCAGCAAGCAATTTATACAGTGGCAGGGTGATTAATTTCAATCCATACTTCTAAATGCATGTCTTAGAGCATTAGTGTATACTTTAATTACTGTGCCAAGCAGATGAGCACATAATAGCAGCTATCATTTTAGAACTTTACAGACATGGTTCACTATTTGAAAAAAAAACCCTTCTTAGATGAACATTTGCTTTACAAAAGCAACAGACACTTGAACTTATCAATGTTGCTTAATTTTAAAATCAAATCACAAATTTCACGATGTTTCAGTATTGTTCTTAAAGCCTTGGCTCCTGGAGTTATGCAATTACAAGACACTTAACAATTTTTAAGACTAAGTATATCTCTGACCCTCGTGTTTTATGCTTAAAATGTGTATCTCGGCAGCTCGAAAACCACCCAGCAAAGTAAAAGAAACCCTACAGTGTTTTAACGTCTTACAGCATTTAAACTATGTCATGATTTTTGAATCCAGGCTAATATTTTTCTAAATTAATACCTGAAATTAGTAACGCCACACTATTAACCCAGGAATCTGCTGCGAAGGCCAAGGCCAGGCCGGGCGACAGCATTAGCTCCTGGCAGCGCTTCTAGCTGGTGCTCAGCAAAAATACCCGTACGCCTCAGGCGAGCCTGGGGAGAGCAGCAGGGCTCTCGGGGAGAGCAGCAGGGCTCACGGGGAGAGCAGCAGGGCTCACGGGGAGAGCAGCAGGGCTCTCGGGGAGAGCAGCAGGGCTCACGGGGAGAGCAGCAGGGCTCACGGGGAGAGCAGCAGGGCTCACGGGGAGAGCAGCAGGGCTCACGGGCAGCCCCCAAGCCCGTCCTGGACACAGCCATCCCGAGGACCTGCACCGACAGCCCCCTGGAGCCACGCGGACCTCCCGCGTCCCTCCTCAGCCTGCCGAGCACCACCGCGACGCAGGCAGATCGTGGAGGGGGACCCCAAGGGGGTCGGGCGGCCGGAGCGTTAGCCCCGTGAGAAGAGGCTGAGGGAACCGAGCTTGCTCAGCCCGGAGGAGAGGGGGCTTCGGTGACAGCCCCTCCATACCTGAGGGGAGCTCACCGAGAAGCCAGAGCCGGGTTGTTCACAGTGGGGTGCGGTGGGAGAGCGAGAGACAACAGCCCGTTAAGTTCAAATATGAGAGGTTCGGGGCTGGAAATAAGGAAAAACTTTTCTGCCGTGAGGTCAGTCAAGCAACGAAAGAGGCTGCACAGAGAGGTTGTGCGGTGTCCGTGCTTGGAGGCTTTCACCACCCAGCTGGAAGAAACCCTGAGCAGCCTGGTCTGATCGCGCAGCTGAGCCTGCCTTGGGCGGGAGGGTGGACTGGACATCTCCCAAGGTCCCTCCCAACCTGAAGGACGATCCTATGATCATTCTGTGCTGCTGATCACTGCTGCCTAACTGGCATGTTCTCTGGAGCGAGTCTCTTCTCACAAGATCTTATTTGCTCTGTTCACTCCTTAGAGCCCATATTCTGACACCCTTCAGGCCCCAAAAGAGTGTCTTATCTGACACCAGTAGGTTCTTTTCTCTAAGAGCCAACTATTATTTCAGGCACTTGAATCCCAAAGTATTTTAGCAAATACTCTGAAATCCACGAGTTGATTCCAAAGTATTGTAGCTAATACTCTGAAATCCACGAGTTGATTCTGGACTGTATTTGTTACTCTCTAATGAGTAACCCTCCTACATGCAAAACAGAGAAGGAACAAAATCCAACTCAGTTCAAGACATTTTTTCCTTTATCTGTTCAAAAAACACAACCCCATATCTGACCTTGACGTATCCTTTCTCATGGGGGTCAAATCAGCTGCTAAAACTGCCAGTATAAATGTATTTCCATTATTTTTTTCCTGCATATGTTCTACATTTTCAGTTCTCAAAGCATACTGCTGAGATGAAGAACGGCCCTGTGCAGGCAGGCAGCTTCCACACATAACAGAAAATCAAAGTACATGCACAGCAAGACCCATGAAATAGACCTCCACACATGTACCTGTTTTTATGACTACTATAATACAGAGTGTAACGACATAAATATGACAATATACAAAAGGAACCGCGAAGCAACAGTGTTGAGCTACCTAGAACTTCAACCATCTGATGTTTGAAAATGCTCACTTGGCTCTTACGTGAGGTCCTGGTACATTTTGGTACACTGAGTTTATTATTCAAGTCTAAAAATAGTGCAGAGTGAACTCACTGAAAAAAACTTACTAGGAGTAGTAAGTTGTAACAGGCCACCCCAAAGCACTTCTAAAACACAGTTAGCACAAACTTGCTATACTTTTATTAGAAGACCACCTTCCTAAAGCAACCGATTTTCATCAGTTCCTGGAGCGCTTTTGCTTAATTTCTTTTTTCTTGTCCAGCTGTGCCCCAACTTCATTTTGCTAACGTAAATAATTTTCCCTATGAAAAGATCAAGTGGACAAATCAGGTTCCTGCTTCTGGCACCAAGATATTACTGAGCTCCATAAGCTATTAAAGGGTTCCAGACTATGGCAAACAAGTCCCCCAAGGCTCACTTAGAAAAAAATATAAAAACACAGGTCTAAGCTTGCCAGAGTGTCTGCCTCTTACATTCATAGAAACCTGCCTCAGAAGGAAAAAAAGAAAAAAAAAATCTTTATTATGTATGAGGTACAGACCATCTGCAGTGGGCTCCGAGAGCCAACTTAAAAGAAGTGGGGGGGGGGGGGGGAGGGCAGCGTTCCCAGCTGCATTCACAGTCAGCAAAGAGCCTGAGACTCAGAAGCTGTTTGTGAGTAGGAAAGAGATGGTGGATTAGGATGAACATGGATGTACAAGACCCGTCATTGTAAAGGATAGAAAAAAACATTGTTACATACATACTGTGTGTAGGGGTATACAGAGAAGAGCAATCAGAACAAAGAAAACCTGGTGAAGACAAAAAGATCAGCCCATAGAAAGTTTTCTAGGAGCACTCTCTCCCTGTCACTGTGGTAGAATGAGCATACAGAAGGTAAGAAGGGATGATAATATTATTACTCGGGTTGTAATATGGACCACTGAACTCCTCATGACGTGGGAACTAAGAATGGCAATGGCAGTAAACTGGTAGCAACGAAGAATTTGGGGAGGCTTTCTTTTTTACTCTTTCTTTTAAAAAATTAAACGCATCTTTCCATATTAGTCTTCTAAATTTCCTTAATTCTCTTGACACCTCTTCTCAGTAACTGCCACTACACATATCCATATTAGCTCTTTACTATTATGCATGCCATACAGCTCAATAATGTTTCATTTCTGAAAAGCAAAAAACCACCTTGTTTTTTAATTTTAACCACTGAAACTGGAGTTACATTTAACCCTCCCACCAATTAAAAAAAAACCCATGAGAACATTTTCTAACTTCTAGCAGCTTGCTATGCATTTATGTGTTTGCAGTTCAATAAACAGGAGATAGTTACATTAGCTATAAACGAACTGTGACTAGGTAAATATGAGTAAACCTTTCGAAGTGACTGTTGCTGATTCTGTCAGGAAACAGATCTATTTACATCTCTGTTCAAGCCAAAATCATCACAAGTATTTGTCCTGTTCTGTAAAAATTTGCTGGCTTTTTAAACACTACCAGTTAAACCCTGGTTTCACTGATATCCCTGGCTAAAATTCCACTCACCTCTCTGGGGCCAGGATTTCACCTGGAATTTGAGTCTATATATGGGCTGATCCTGTAAATACTTACCCGTGATGGAAGGGGCACTGACATTTGAGCTCCGGTGAATCAAGCCGTCACACACTGAAGTCACTTTTCCCAGCTGTCTGCTCCACCTAGCTGCTGGAGATTCCGGCTCTCCACGCTGAATCAGCAAACACAGACCTAAGGCATGCTCCAGCAGCTTAGCAGAAAGTGATGCATTTCGAAGGGTTTGAGCTGAACCTGTGGGTTTTGCAATGAAGCAGCCAAGGTGCGGGCACACGGTCCCTTCGACGAATTCTGCTAAGGAAGCACTAATCCCCAGTAAAAGGGTGGAGCAGGGAGTTTGGGGCAGTATCAACTTAAACCACTTCAAGGAGGTTTGCCAGAGCTTGTCTGTCGGCACTCGAGCTTTACTCCTGTAAAGAGTCCTATTGACTTCAAAGGGACTGCGTGCACCAGCGCAATTAGTGACATCCACGCTTGCAGAGAAGACTGAAGCCTAATTAAAATATGTATTTTTTAAGTGTGCACGATGACATCGCTTGCACTTTGCTAGAGTCCTACAAATTCTGGGAGAAATAGCGCAAGACCATTCTGCTTAATTTTGCTTATTTATTTAAAATAAGGTCAATTTTGTATACGTATGACAATATCCATAGAAAACTTACTAACGGTACCCCTGCAAATCTATGCTGATCTGTATATGCTAGCATAAATTACGATGAGCCCTTGCTATAAAAATGCCCTTTTATCCACGTACCTAGGAATATGCTTATGCCTAAGCAGGGAATTTTAAGTTGTTTCCCAGACTGTTCCTGTATCCAACTGCAACCTGTTTATTTTGACCTCAGTTCTTAGAAACTGTTGATGCCACGGTAGAAATATGCTGTGTGTTCCAACAGGCAACAAACAGTCCTAATGACAGAATACTCCATCTGTGCTGCCAGAGCATACAGCCTCAGTCTATAGCTCGTATATGCTCTAGCTGAGCACGAATCCTTGAAATGGGGAGAGAGCAGGAACATAACCTGCACTGCAGCTCATATTGCAAGGTACATTCTGACATGACGAAACTACCCAAAACGGGCCTTTGTAGAGAGTCCGAAGTCAGCCAGTTTACATCAGTACAATCCAAATGCACCAGCAGCACTTTTATTCTACCCTCCCTGTTCTGATTTTATTAAGTACAGGCTTTTAGGGTTTTTAAATGTTTCAAAACTACAAAGTAAAGAAAGCTGACTTAAAAATTGTCCAGTGCTATCAAAAGGTAAGAGTTAAAGCGTGCAGAACATATGGCACTATTTACAGCAGGCTAACACACTGAATTCAAGGGAATTTTCCATCAGCCTCGTACTCTGGAAAAGGTATATTACAGAAAAATGCATGTGGGGATCCTTTAATTTTTCTTGCATCTTCTCTTCTTATATGATGCAGCTGTGGAGCAACACCCACTGGTATTGGTAGCATGAAACGGCGATCCTTTCCTTTTACCAAGGTCTGGTACCAATTACCATGGATTTAGAGGCACTATATAAAAGACAGTGCTGATTTGTTTCTAAATTTGTATCTTGATTAAACTGTCAGACTATAGCACAAAAACAGAGCTTACCTGACTTTAAAATGCTCCTACAATAAATTATCTAAGAAGTGCAGTACAATTTGAAAATGCTTATAAATGGATCAATACTACACTTTATGTTTAGATTTTAAATTTTGGTCATGCCAAAACAAATGGAATAGAAGCAGCACTTTATATTCAAACTGTAAACTCAGTATGTTCCAACTAAAAACTGCATGTGAGGAGAGATTGTGAAGCAGGATTTTAAAAATCAGCAAGCTGGCCAAAAGAATAACAACTGCATTATTATTTTCAAAATTATTTTTAACTGTATTTTGGTACACAAAAAAGCAAATATGAAAGGCCAAAACTCATATTCTCAGGAGATGTAAACCTCCATGGGTCAGACTAGTGTTTTTCAGCATTTACCCCTGTAAACAGAGCAGAATTTGGTCTTGCCCCATTAAAGCAAAGTTTTTTTCCCTCAGAATAGCTTCAGTGATACTGAATATCTTTTAACTATCTAGAATTCCAACATCTAGGACTAGTGCTGTAAGCATACATAGGAATTGCAGTCTAATGAAGGAAAAAGTCAACATAAACATGGTGAAGGAAAAGCAAGATCAGCCATGCAGAACTTCCAAAAAGTAGTTCAGGAATTAGACTACTGTTACTAAAGCTACTGTTACTAAACTATGGTTATTAAAACTTTAACAGTATACTGAGCCAATCTGTATAATGCAAATATTACCCCAAAAATATATTCGTTTTCAACCATGATTACAAGCCACTGGTTTTCCTAAAGCTTCTGCTTTTTTTGCCAATGTTCTTGTATGTCCTAACACAATTTTTCTACTTACTTTTACGTGGTATCCATGTAAGAAAATAGCTATTCTAAATTAATTAATTAGGATGCACCCTTCCAGAGAGGGAATAGATGATAGAAGTATTACATAGTGAAGTTCAGGCATATTTTTATACCCTCAAAAGAGGGCAATTGATCCTCCCCTCTCCCTAGTTTCAAATGTGGAACTTGGCTGCTATGGGTTCTTTCCCACACAAATCAAGCCTTAGCTCTTTTGAATTGAAACAATATGGGATGATTATTGTGGGAAATTTTTTACTGTTACTGTAATTTAAAACTTTCTGTACCCAATTTTGCATTTTCTATAAATCAAAAACCCATTTCACTTAGGGCTACAATTAAACAGAGGAAATCAAAGACTAACTTCTAAGCAAGTCTTGCTATTAATCATAGGATGAACTAGTAGTACAACTACTTTTACTGCAGTTTCTTTCTGCCGGAGAACTACATTTTAATCTAAAGCTTGAGCTCTTTAGAAGAGACTGTGTCACAGATGAGACAAATTAAATAAAGGTATACTAAATGGTATAGCATTGCATGCTATTTAAGATGGAAGAAAAAAACCAAAGCATACCGACTTCTGCAGTAACTCCAAGAAAATCACTAGCTACAATACAATCAATCATGGTTATTTATAGCAGCCTCTCTCACCTTTTGACACAACAGAAACCTGCTAAAAAGTACAGCGCCGGCAAAGTTTGCACCATTACAATGATACTACAGAGACAGCTACTCTGGGTCTGATGCTGCAATCACAGAAGCTATCGTGCTTTTTCTTTCACCAGAGGAAGCCATGGAGTCACGTCTTTTACTTTACATATCTGAAATGAAATATATCTTTTTCTCCTTTTTAAATAATAATTTACAAAAGCAATTGATTTCAACATCAAAATTTAAATTTAAAATATGACATACAAATGCAAAATTAAAATACTAGTGAAAAATGAAACCGTGTGGAACAGGTAAAGTTAGGGTTTCTGTTTTTTCAAATTGGAAGTCAAAATGATGCATTTTTATTTCCTAAAAAATGCATCTTGATTGCCACACAAAATAAAATACGAACTCTTAAATCAACAGAAAGACACATTTCACCCAGCTGTCTTTATTTTTTTTTTTCCTCTGTCTCTGTTTCTCCAAAAGAAATTTTTTATGTCATTACTGTTTTTCAGTGTCCAGATATTTTTAGGGAGATGTTTAATGCCTCATGGTGTTACTCTTTGCAAAACTCCTACAGAGGTACAAGTCACCACATTATTTGCAGCAGTACATCCACAGTAGGAATAAGCAATAATAGTAATTTATTAATAAAATATATAGTCAAAATAAAAATTGGCTTCCAGTTAAACACAGTCTGTAATGTGTATAGTCCATGCTAAAGAGGAACCTTCTACTGATTGCGAGGTAAAATTAAAATGTATCTTGTAAAAATCCCCCCCCCCCCTTTTTTTTTTAAATCAGACACAAAGAAAACAGCTGTGAAGAGTTTTGGGAGATATTGGAAGGGCTTCTTACAAAAACAAAACAAAAATCTTCCCAACATTGACTTACTATTCAAATACTTACTATTCAAATTATTTCAATAAAACACCAACAGAAAAGTTTTCACCTTTGAGAAGAATTAGATTTAAAAAACTAAATGACTTACTGAGAGTACAGATTGAAACACTGTTTTACTATTGATTTTCTTCCTAACGAAGGTTTCTAATGTACTTGCAGATCTCATTATCTCTGACAATGAACTCCTGGAGCAATCAACACCTCTGTTTCTCAAAAAGTGCATTCAAAACATGTCAGTTCATCTGTGACACAATGAGTTCCCAGATCTTTGCTTCAGTTTGCTGAAACTTGCTCATCATTTTGAGCATACCGTTTACCGAGCTGAAGGAAAGGGGAAACTTCTCATTTTGTCTTACTCTCTGATCTGAGCATCAGCCAAAGGCAGGCGCTGACTACACAGGAGATGCACAAGCCAAAACAATTCCTGCAACCATAGCCTTGCCTACCAGTAATTTTGGAAAGACTGGATGTGAATTGACCTAAAGGGTAAAGAAAGAAAAAGTGGTGAAAATCCAAAAATCAAACACAGAAGGTTTGAAATCTTGCGCAAATAGCATGAAAAAACTGGAGCACTTACTCCATTTAGATAGTTACAAGCCCTGCTCAACTTAACAGTCCAAACTAGAACATTTGTCCCTTCTCTTTTTCTCCTCGGGTTTATCACACGAATTTCTCCCATTTGATCTCCAACGATACTGTAAACCGAAGAGGGAAACGGCCTGCCCTGGCTAGCTTACACTCCTTGGTGCTCAGGACGCCTACAGACAGCTGGGACCAGGGGTGCTCTCACACCACAGGTAACGCGAATAGAACAAGACCGGTTACCAGAAGCACTCACGGGCCAGTTAGAGACACCTAAATGCAAGCACTAGAACACACCTGGGGCCCGGCAGCACGCACCCGAAGGTTTTCAGAACCATTAATAAACAGGCTGTAAAGCACTCAAATTGGGCAGAGGAAACATTTCAGAAAACTCTGGCTGTAGGTCTCCTGTAGTGTCACTTTGGGTTCAAAGCACTGTTTTTCACAGAGCCCCTTACCAGCTGCAGATGAGAGGAGAGGGGAAGCGGTGGTAGGACAGGGAGAGGACACGGAAGCAACACAGTCTGGGAAACGTGATGATAATCCTGCTTATGAACTTCACTGGACTACCAGTGGGAGCAAAGTAAGTCCTACGCATGAGCATCTGCAGGATTTGATCATCGCAGGCACACTTATTAGAAAAGGAAGAAAAAAAAAAACCAAACCATGTTTTTACAGTATTTATTAAAACACAGTTGGCCTTCCACAGTAACTAAGGCAGTACAGCTTTAGCTGGCTTGAAGCTGTCCACATGGTGGAACCAGTGTGGCTCTCTGTGCTCAGTCAAATCCTCGCCTGCTTCCCAACTCTGTGCATCACGTGTGTGTCTGGGGCACTCTCCAGTGTAGCTCTGCTCTTGATGAGAATGAAAATTGTAGACGGGGTGACTGAGAAAGCCTGCTCACTTGAGCCGACTGTAATTTGCTACACAATGCCAATGCTGCATGAACCAGGCACGCTTGCCTGTCTTCCAGAAACTAAACTCTTTTAGTACGAACAGAGGATAGGTTGGTGTAAAAATAAATAAATCCTAAACTCAACTACATTCAGGCAAGCAGTAGGATAAAAAGAATGGAATTATCAGAGAAAAAAGTCAGTTAACAAAAGATTTAAATTATGCCAGTGCCTTTATTTGAAAAAATTCCCTCCCAGTTTGGTATTCTGCAGGGAGCACATAAAATGTTATGATTTGTAAGTTTTAGTGTCCATGGTCGGTGTTTAGTATTCTATATAGGTTTGGGTTTTTGCTTTTTTTTTTTTTTTTTTCAGTCAATGATCTAATTAACTTCCCCCTGCAACCTTAAGATGCTATCAACATATTGGATTTTAATTACTTGTACAGCAGAATTGTAAACTGGAAGGGCAACAGACCAGGCAATTTCACAGCGTCTTTCTATTGAGCTGCTCTGATCAGACTTAGACTTTGATTTGGTGTATATCTATGCAGATGCTGTGTGTGTTGCAATCTCTCCTATTACTTATGAATGCATAAAACAGAGCAACTAATTTACAAGACAGTGGTGATGAAAGAAACCTCATGGCAAGTAAGCAAGGGAGCACATAACCTTCCACTTCGGTAGAGAACACTACTGAATTTTGGGAGGCAGAGGAGTCACCTCCTAACGCTATGAGTGAAAGTCTCCATGCAAAGGAAGTCGAGGACTAGAATAGCAGCTGCAACACAGATCTAGACTACGAGATGCCGCCTTGCGCAAAGCAGTATTTAACCCCTTGAATTCTGCAGGCACTGCGTTTCAAAACTGTTCACAACTTCTCCATTCTCAGCTCCACGTTCTCCACGTGTATGTTGTACGTGGTTTATTCAGACATCAACCGTTTCTCACAGAAGAAATCTCATGGGCAATGTCAGAGTTATCTCCAACTTTCAAGGGGAGGTGCTGAGGCAGAGGAGGAGGAAACTCGAAGAGACTCTTACTGTTACACTCAAGGTTGAGTGCAAAAGAATCTCCCAACTTCTTACTCGTTTTTCCAGACAAGGGCACCACGACTCCCACATATGAATACTTCATCAAGGCCTAATTTCTGGACAATAGCATGTCTAAGATGCATATTTTACAAATTAAAGGATATTTATATTAAAGGGCAGAGGAATGACTAGATAAACTCTTAGGACCGCAGATTATTTTAATCAGGAAGAGTTAACCCCATTGATTTTGATGGCACTATAAAAATTATTCTTTGTACCCAGCATTTCTGCCAGTGGCTTCTACAGTAGTAGCTCGCGGTACATAAAGGACAGACAAAAGCTCTGTGCTATCTGAAGTGGTTTGAGTGGGACTTAAACTCTATGCAGGCCTTGAACTAGTCACCTGCAAAGAGGTGAAATACACTCTGTGAAGAATGCCTTTACTTTTTTTAATTGCCATTAGAAGTAATACCCACTAGACAGCAATGTGAAAAACAGCCATTGATTACCTGGATAAACGTTTTCATTATAAGCGTTTTTCAAAAATACTCATACAGAGCTGTAATGAAGTCTGCAAGTGCACTGTCAAAGTAATTTTTCAGCTTGATCTTTTGATGTCCATTGAATTGTGAGACTTTTCTATTTGTTCTTCCACTATTTGCAACTTTAAAACTAATATACACAGTTAAGGCATAGGCCTGATTTTTCACAGATTGATCTTCAGGAAAGCCTGTTAGTTCTTCCTGCTGAACCTGCAATTAGTATGTGTTTTAGGTTAGATTGTATCTCAGGAGGAACACAGGGATGACAAGAAGAGTTACAAAATTCAGGGATTTGATACTGGCTCACTCACCCCCCTTTTCCACCCTGAAGTTCAATCCACCCCCAGGCGGGTGTGTACTCTTTCATGTGTTCAGCTCGGCAGGCATCGAAAGTTAAAAGGCTTGCAGCAATTATTTTGACAATAATGGCATTTTAGTGCTTCTGTGTCCAACCCAGAACCTTATATGGGTACAAAACAGCCATATCCAACTGACAGTGTAAAGAAATCTATTTTGGGAAGAGAATTATGCTCATAGTTTAAGCTCCTTCGAACTTGCTAAAACTGATTGCAAGATGTGGACTGCACCTACAGTACCTTCCATAAGCATGGAAGTATCTTCACAAAGTTATAACTATTTTGTTGTCACTCCTGACTTGAACACTGGCCCACTCTTTGCAACAGGCACAACTACCTTTCAGTTTGCTTTTCTCTCCCAAATCAGTCCTCTTTTTCTAGAAACTCTAGACCACCTTGCTCCCTGCTGGCTCTTACTTGCTGCCAAGTGCTATTCCTTACCCACTTGCCTTAAGCAACACTAAGTTTTGACTCCTGAAAGCATTTTGGGGCAAAAAATACAAGCACCTGATGGATACCATTTTTATCCTGTTAAACACAACCCCCCGAGAGCATTTTATGTTACAGAGAAGAAAGTAATTGCCACTCTAAATAAAGTACTAAATAGCATCTCCGATGTGTACACATGAATATTACATGTTCAACTTCATTTTTATTTGCACCAAATAGGAGTGCATCCATACAAAAAATACTCTGATCTCATAGGTGAAACATATCTATTGTAGAGTGGGTTATACTTTAAATGAAATAATTTTATAGACGTTCAGAAGGCACCAAGGAGACAGTAGAAATAATTGTTTTAGTATAATTTAAAATGTAAATGTCATGTAATATGTAATTTAAATGTAAATCTGCACCTTAAACCTTCAATCCATCAATGTAAATCTCCATTTAAGAAACAAAATTTCCATGTGATCATGTTAATTCCTCCTTCTATAATAATTATAGAATGAGAAATCTATAACCTTCCATTAAAAAACTGGTAACTAACTATCTTCATAACAGACTGAGTTGGAAAACTATTTAAAAAAATGGTTACTAATAAAAATAGATTTAAAGATGTAAATGGTTTATTCACGTAATAACTAAGCAACACCCCCACCCCCCATATTTCACACTGCATTAAAAACAAAACCAAACCCCATGATGAACCCTGGCAGCAAAATTTATACATGGGTGCCCTTTGGGCCTGTAACAGAGCTTCCATCCATTTTGGGATAATATGATCAATTCCTTCCCATGCACTCTGCAATTCATAAATGCCTGCTGGAGTAGGCAGAATACCAATGCTGTGTCCCTTAAAACAAGCAAGCAAGACTCTGACACTCCTTGGTTCAAATTAGACAAAGTAAGAAGGTAAAAAAGCTAACTGCTTAAGTCCATAAGGTCATGCAGAATGTAGCATTCTTTAAATGCACTTTAAGAGTCATTCGAGTTCAGGCTTCCTGTATCAGGTTTTTAAATTACTGTTACTTTGGTTTGAGAGTATAATCCAAAACTTTCTGCTATCTGTGGGAGACTTTCCACTGACTCAGGACTGGATATACTATTTAGTTTCCTATAGACAAATAAGACAATACAACTCATCTGCCAAAGGTAACAAGAATATCATGAGAACTCTTCTTTCTTTAAAAAAAAAAAAAAAAAAAAAAAAAAATCTGCAGCCAGAGAGAAAAACAAATATCAAAAAAAAAGAGAAAAAAAAGGAATGATTTATCAAAGAGTAAAATCTTCTGAAAATCATACTTGGTGTATATACAAATGTAGAAGTAAATATACCAGAGCTCTTTGTGTATGGGTAGCAAAACAAATACAGTGATCAAAACCTCTTGGATGCAGTCAAATAGCTTTCCTACCCTTTTGCACACTGAATTCCAATAAAAAGCAAGACTAATTCTGAAAAGATTGCCAATGCATTTAAAAGTCCATGTCAAAGCTTTTTGTTCACCAACTCGGTACTTCCCGAACTGAAGCAAGTAACTGTCCATCTAAAACACTGTAAATATTTGTAACTTCTTTATGGTTATTATATCTTGCAGATGAAAATGTAAATTAATTCTTCTACAGCTTTATCTTCTGGCCAGAACAAAATGTTTTCTATCACCTATCCTACTGCGATTCTGTAAGACCAGTTAGTGTGAGCAATGTATTAGAAAGAATAATGTAACTTGTGTCAAAAAATCAGTACTAAGTGTATTGCCTTTACAGAAACCCCAAACTGACCTCTCTCTCTGATGAATTAACTTCAGTGTGAAGTATCTTGGCCTACCATGGTTGTAAAACACAAAAATGCTATCACGTATTTCTCTAAGCTACTCAGTGCCACTGCCTGCCCCCTCCAGCATTAAAATAAATAGACTTGATGGTGCTGCTTCTTGTTTTCTAGCTCCTGAGATCAACTGTTGCCACTGTACTTTTCTATATTTGAAATTACCTAAAACAAGCAAAAATAAAATAGAGAAAAATAAAGAAAACAAGACCAGTTTCAAATAATGCTATTTTTTCTAATTTGGCATTCTAAAAATATTTGTGTCTGTAGTTATAAAACCACGTGCACTCTTTTATTATTAAAATTGAAGCTGCCTTCTCCTTCTGGAAATGTCCACTTACATTGACAAAAGAATTTCAGGAGCTGAATGAATGCCACAGTAAACATATCTGTATGCAGGTATCTGAATACATGGGCAACATGCTAAGTGTACCTCAGATTTGAAGTGTTGCAAAATATCAGTAGCAATTCAAACACAATCAATCAAAGGCTATAGAAAATGATGACTAAATTAATATTTAATAAAGGTATATTGGTTATTATAATAATAAATTCATTTTTCCTTAGCTCCTCTTCCTTCCCCTTTGCAAAATCTTCAATCGGTATCCAAAGCAATTTACTTTTCTATTTGTGTTTTAACAACTTTGAAAAGAGCAAATCACTTTGAAACTCAGAGAGATTGGACAGGAGCTAAATGTTTTCCTTGGCAGATAACAGGATACAATGGTGAGGTTAATTTAAATTTACGTGTGTAAAGATAAATAAGTACATTGCCATCTTAAATCTATAGACTCCATCCAAAAAGACTGCCCTAATTTAAAAAAAGAATGCATAAGGTAATGCATCAACTACATACCAAATACGGAACCAACATTCACTGTTTTTTTATTCATAAAACCCTCATTTGGAGCATCAGTGAGATGAAGCTCTTTGGAGGCCCCCTCCTTTTTTTAAAACAAAACAACAAAACATGATCAATGCTTAGACATGTATTTTGGACTATCATGCCTGGACAATTTTCATGAGAGTTTTGAAAAGTTTTGTGGAAGACCCTGAAAACCACTATAGCAGTCAGATCATTATTGCAAACTATTATGTATATAGGCTTAATCCAAATGCCATTTGAAGTCGATGGAAAAAGCCCCGTCGCCTTCAGAGGCCTTTGGATCAGATCCTTTGTTTCCAGAGGTACGGCATAGCAAATTTCAAATGTATGCAAGAGGGAAGAGTGTACAACTACTAAACAACTGGTAATGTTAATCTTCTGTGGAAAAAGACTGTTTTTACAAAGGGCAACTCAAAATCATGAGCTCTTACATTTGACGGTATATATTTTTAAAAGACAAGCTGCAAAGGGCCTGATTCTGGGCATTTTATTCCTGCCTATCCACCTACAAATCAAGGCATCTTAAACAGAATTACGTTCTGTTTTGGAGTCAAATTTTAATGAAATCCTATTTGTACTGGGGTCACTAGGAGATTTAAAATATTGTATGTGAGTGCAGGAATACCTGTGGACAAATTTCTGCATCGTTCCTAGGAAAATCACAAATTGGTTTGCTCACTAGTGAGAAGTTATAGGCCAGATTTAATACTGATTCCACAAATATGTATACATACTACGTTAGTGAATATCTGGGTAGAAGGGGCTTGCTCCAAAGCCTATCAAAGGCAACAGAATTCACCCTATCGTGGATCAGGCACAGAGTCAAATGAATAAACAAGTACAGATTTGCACAGCCAGTACAGTTTACAGTAGTATAAACTCAGGACTTGCAAAAGTGTGCGTGCACTTGAAAACATCTACCCCGCCATTTTATATCTACTGGGATCACTCTACTTATGAATGTCTATTGTGCTGGCTACAGGGATTTCAACTTTTTGTCTTCTGGCTGCAATCATAAATCTAGCTAGCTGCATGCATACTGAATAAATGAATACCTATCTTTGCAAAAATCAAATGCATTGTAGAAGCACACACACTGTATGAACGTGTATGTAGCTATGAAGAAAGGTTCTACAGTATGTCTTATTTGAAAAACAAAGACGTGCAATCACATTTCTAAATTATTTTTTTTTTCCTTCTCAGACAGGTACGGGCACCATAAATCAAAATTAAAACTGTATGGCAGTATTGCTTTGTTATATAGATTAGACCTCCACAACAACCACCGTTGCGGGGGGAGGAGGAGGGAGGGCTGATTACCTGCACCTGTTTCAAGCTGAGAGCAACTGATGCAGTTAGCAGGAAAAATGCCTAATTAGAGCACATTTCCATTTTCTTGAGGGAAGGTGTCACGATCACAGGCCTGCCCGTGCCCCGAGCACCCGTGTGCACAGGAGACTTTGAACGCTGCCGTACGAGGTACAAGGCCCTGCCGCGGTTTATCATGCCACAGGAATATGTGGCACATGGACGAAGGCCGATTACAGTGAAACCACGCTGCCTGCAAGGGAGCTACTGAAACACTGGGTGGATATGAATTACAGCCACCTCCCCCCCCCCCCCGCCAAAGAAATTTTTTTGCAAAAGAAAACTGGATGAAACAAGGCATTCTTTCCACTCCTCCTTTTATTTCTCCTTAGCTGCTACAAAATGTTTGTGGATACTTGGCACACACTAGGAGAAGGCAGTGCTGTACCAATACAGCCACACAAAATGTAATCCAGCCTCAGAGTCTTACGTTATCTCCTACATTCAGTGAAGACAAGAACTCCGGACTGCACCCACCTCTGAAAGTGGTGACTCCTGCTCCATTCCCTTCCCCTTTCTTCTCTCCACCTCCTCCCTCTTCCCTCTCCTCTACCCACAATAAAATCTCCCTTAACCTGATCCAAACCTGGCAGCTTTCATCCAGGGAAAAATTCCAATTAATTCCAAAAAGTTTAGCCTGAATAAGGACGCCACGCACCCCATTTATTATCTCTGAAAGCAATCCCCACATCGTAACCCACCTATCTGTGTAAAATGCTGTGGACCACGCTCCTCTTGTTTCACTGCAGGCTGCTCTCTGCCTTGCACGTAACAGTGCTCTCTGTTGAGCACTTCGTATTACTCACGGGCCTAGAACATATGTACCTTTCCCTCGTGTTCCCCGCTTTCTCGGCGTTAGTAGCATTTGGTAAAACCCGTATTTTTAGTCAGGACAGGTGGGAGTTTAAGAATAGACTGTTCATTTATCAGCAATGCCTAACATATCCTTTTGGAGGATAAAAATCCATCGGGGGGGGGGAGGAGAGGGAGTTTGGAGCAAAACCAGTGCATCTTAGATTATTTTCACTGTGTTTCACTCTATTATTATTATCTGAAAATACAGAAAACTTCATCCTAGCCAGCTATAAAAGAATTCTTTTAATTAAGCAAAGTATCGTCTATGCTTTTAATTTTTCATTCCACGCACCAAACATTTTGTACGAGAATCTTGGCAGTCCAACACAAAACACTTTCAAAATGTAAATGCTCTAGCTCATGTGCATAATTCCTGAAGGCATTCATCTGAGGGGCTGAATACTTCTATCAGCAGTTATATTTCAAGTTACAGACTAAAAATAATTTTAAATCCAAAACCTGGAATTCACCAATCTAATGAACAGATTTTAATCCTTCTTCAATTAACATACACGTGATCTTTATGCACTGCTATGTTCATTTTCAGCATGCTTATAGAAATCCTCACTGTGAAATAAACCAGTAATAAGGCAATTCTGCTTCTTTTACTTTCACGGAGATCATTTCTAGCAAGCCACCACAAAATAATGAACTAATACACCAGAAGCAATTTTATATTCCTTTAAGTGCTAGTCCTCAGCAACAAACCAACCCCAACAAGTATTACAACCTAAGAAAAAAAATCCTCTTTAGATAAACAGCATCATTAGGAGCAGTATCATTGAATACTCTGAAATTTCTCAGTGAGGAGTGTTTAGCAGTTTGTGATTTTATAACAACAACTCCAAGTTAAACCCCTCAACTAATATGGTATTTGCATTGTACCATGCAGCTACTACAGGCCTCTAAAAAGTAGTTTGAATAAATTAATTTTAACTATCACCAAGCCATACGTTCCTAAATTCCTTTCTTAGTCCACACAGTTCACTAAAACATTCTCTACTTACTTTAAGCTTGATCGGCCAATAAATACTGCTTTACTACTTAAAGTTATGAGTTGTTTTTCAGTTTATGTTGCCATAAAACAGTTCAAATGCAATGCCAATACGGAGATGGTTTTGATACAATGCTGTCAATGGCCTGAATTTAAAACTATTTTTGTACAGGTCACTAGGTATTTTCTAATTATTTTGTGGGGTTTTTTTGTGGAGAAAAAAAAAACCCAAACCTGTTTGGATTTGTTTTGTTATTTAATTCCTGGAAATAAATAAAATTAAAGGGAAAAGATTAAAATATTTTACATAAGCGTCCCATTTTTTTCAGTGTAGAGGAAAGCATTTTGTTTTAAAAATATACATGAAAGGACTAGGTTCCTCATAAAGTGTCTTTAAAATATATTTATTTCCAGATACTTTAATTTGCACATGCACTTGTCTATATAAAGAATACAAAGTAAGTATTATAATAGGTCTAGCAATTCCATAGTAGTAGTAAATCTTTAGTGTATAACACTCTGCCAAATCGTGCCTAACTCGGTACATCTATATCCACACGCTACTTTGATCTATAAATGGCATTACTCTAATATTTAAGTATTATACTTAAAATAAATTCCTTCATTAACACCCGAAGAGCAAGAGAAAGAGAGTGGGAGTGTGCGTGAACATGTGCCGGTGCGCACACGTAAAAGATAAAGAAGAAAATACACTTACAGCACTTATGGACATTTAAAGGCCACAAAAAATACTATTTTTAAAATAAATGATAAAAATGGTAATTATAAACTAATCCTGAAGAATTCCAGGTATTATTAAATTTAAATACGAAGCCTGAAAATATTTATGTCCGAATTCACGTTGCTAAGACAATCAGGAAACGTAATTGTAATGAGATACAATTACTGAAGATCATCACATAGTTACCTTAAAAAATACTAGTCCAGAAATGTGAACACGTACCCTCGTGCATACACACACAAATGGCATAAAACCCTACGTACTTGTTAGCAGCTGCGTTAGAACTGCTCTGCACATGGATGTTTAATAATGTTTCAAACGTACTGAAATATTAAATAAATATAAAAACTTGCACCACCCAACTTTGTTTCTTTCCTTGAGCTTGCTTCTATTTATTTAAAAAAAAAAAAAAAAAAAAAGCAAAGGGGGGAATGCCATTCAAGAAAGGAGCTATATTGTAATCAATGAAGGCAAGACTGGCACAAGTCCTAGAACATTTGCATTCAGAAATAAAAGCTGTGATCGACCTTTGTCTGCTAAGAAAATGAAGCTTGCTGGTTTTAAACAGACTAGCGAAGGGAGGGGCAGACTTGATAGAGAGGGAGAAGAGAACCTAAAAAATAGCAACAATAGCAAATATTAGTATATCACATCCCTAATAGCCAGCAAGCGACCATCCTGAAGGAGCCTAAACCTCACCGGGCTAATAACGTACTACTGGTTAATAATAAATTAACAGGCAGACGCGAGCCAATTTGCCGATACCCGGGTAGTTTTCTGAAACTTAATTTTCCCACTTGGCAATTACTCGCCGCCCGTGCCATCGTAGCGGTACATAAACACGAAACGCTGGCGCACGTCAAGGGGGGAGCAGGGAAAGCAGCTTACCCTGCGCGGG
Organism: Aquila chrysaetos chrysaetos; assembly: GCF_900496995.4. Taxonomy (NCBI): domain Eukaryota; kingdom Metazoa; phylum Chordata; class Aves; order Accipitriformes; family Accipitridae; genus Aquila; species Aquila chrysaetos. Next base: position 26,268,039 of record NC_044020.1, read on the forward strand.
GTGGGAAGCCAGCCTCGGGGAGCCGCCGATGTGGTGGTGGTGGTGGTGGTGGTGGTGGTTCACCTTGCAGCTCTGCAGTCTCCTGGAAAAGCAGGCAGAAGGCACTGAGCGAGCTCTGTGGCATTTCTCGCCCTTGCAAGTGCACGCAGGCCTGGGAGCGGAGGGGAAGGCGGTCCTTACCTAGCAACCGGCGCCGGCTGCTCCTCCGCCCGCTCCCCTGCCACAACTGCCCCCGGCTGCCAGCGCCCGGCACCAACAATGGGCGGCTGCGAGGGGTGGCAGGGAAGGGAAGGGAAGGGAAGGGGCGAGGGGAGGGCCTTTCCTTCTTTCTTTCGTCTTTCGTTCCTTTCCTTCCTTCTCCTCTCTTTCCTTTCCTTCTTCCCTCTCTCTCTTCTTCCCTTCGGAGGGAGGGGAGGGGAAAAAGAGAAGCGTGTTAAGCTTGTCTGGTAGTTAACAAGTCTTGAATGAAGAATGTTAGCAAACAGACAAACAGCATGTCTGATGCATGCTAATAGTCCTGGCTTCACCACTGACACTATGAATAATTCAGTAGAAAGGAGGGAAAAGAAGGGGGGGGGGGGAAGGCACCCTCCACCCTCCCTTCACGCTTTCAAACGTCTGCAGAGAAGACGAGAATAAAAAGTATGCCGCAACTTTCTCCTTTCCACCCATCGCTAAGAAAATATTCGGCAAAAAGGCCAGTTAGGCACCATCGCTCTCGCCAGTGCTGCCTCTCAGAGATTTTCGATTCCTATTTTTGTTGGCTATTAATTTCCCCCCCCCCCCCCCTCCCCTCTTTACCGCCTATTTTACTTCTTTTGTCTAGGAGCTGGCACCTGTCCCAGAGACGGCATTTTACTGCACATCCCCTTTTCCCTCCTCAGCAGAGAAAGAGGGGGGAGAGGTTTGCAAGGACGAAACAGCCTGTGCAGCCCCTACCCCACACCCAGCCCCTGGTCCGTCCCCCCCCCCCAATATTTCCATTTCAGCCATGGTCAAATTACATGGGGTTTGGAGTGCTATCATCCGCCCTATTTCACATGGCGCAGATACCTAAAGCCATTAAAAATATATTTCTATTAAAGAGAAAGAGAAAGCCGCGAGAGCAAGAGGCTTGTTCCATAAGCAGCACTGTGCACTGATACTCGGGGGAGAAAAATCACAAAAAAAAGCCTTCATTCTCACAGCATACAAACTAGCAAAGCCCGATTCATTGCTCAGTCAAAGAAATCAATTTCTTTAACGGAGGAAAAAGAGAGAGAGCGGAGAGAGAGAAAAAAAGGATCAGCGGAGGGGAAAATACTTGGAGCTTTAACCTCAACATTGCGATATACAGTACAGCCGAGCACAGCGCAGGAGAGACGGAAAAGGAGCCCGGTTCTTAAACGCTGGAAGAGGAGGGTTAAATAAAGCAGAGGAAAAAGAAGATCCTATTTGCAGCATTTTTAAAAGTTCTGCTCTGGCAAAGGCCGTCTGAAGGGGAGGCCCTTGCAGCAGGAATGCGAGCAGCGGCAGCAGCAGCAACCTTTTTTTCAGAGTCCAGCCTCCCCCTTGTGAGCGACTGGAGCAATCTGGCTAAGGAAGAGGAGGAGGAGGAGGAGGACGTGAGCTAGCGAAACGCAGAGGGCTAGAGCTGATGATGAAAGAGAGGCACGGCCCTGCGTGAGCAGGCTCGTTTTCATCATACGCAGGCACACACACACACACACACACACAGAGAGACGGCGGGCACCCCGCACGCATGCACACCGCAATGAACCAAGCGCCCTGCCCGGCAGCCACCGCCGCTCCGGCCCCGGCCCCCGGCCCGGGAAGGGGGCTCGGTCTGCGGCCGGGCAGCCCGGGGGTGAGGATGGGGACGGTCCTGCCGGGAGGGGACCCAGAGGGAGAAAGAGAGCAACTGGGAGGAAAGGCGCTGCGCTGGAATGTAAATGCACCCACGCTATGGCAATATTGCTTGACAGTGCAGGGCGGCTAATGAAGCTTTTAACTGGGGGGGGGGAGGAGAAGGAAGGTCCTACGGAAATATCTTCCGGGATTAAAACGGAGAGAAGAGGGCTCCTCTTTGTATTTACACATACCTAGACGTCTCTCTGTAGCGAAGCAGCCCGCAAGGACCACGAAACTGCAGCACGCACGCACACACAAAAACCCCAAACCCACAGAGCTGAAAATGGATATTTGAAAAAGTAAATACTGCATGTGACAAAAAAACTTCGTGATTTTGTTTTCTCATGCCCTTACTTCTAAACCAGCTGCACAGCCAAGCTCAGGCTGCTTGGCCCTTATAACTATCTTGGCACCGAGTCAAAAGCTGATAAGCATTTGGGCGAGACAGCTCAACTGCTGTGCTGGAAGAAAAACAGCTGCCATGATTGCTGTTTGATTGAGAGCGCTTACACACACTCACAAAAAAACATATCGGACTGCAAAGACGGGCCACAAATGCCTGAGGATTCAGCTTCAGAGGATCAACACACATTTCCTTTAAAAAAAAAAAGAAGTTTTATATAGTTTCTCCTCCATTCCTCCTCCCCTTTTTTAAAGAAAACGTACTGCGTTGACTTGCTTTTCTTCTTCCCATCCCCCCTCCATAACCTCAAGCAAACTCAAGGAATTGTGCCAAAAGTCCCGTTGCTAGTTACCAAGTGCATTTTTTTAAACGTCCCTTTGATACTTCTTTCCCTCGTGCTTGCCATGGAATATGCAAGTAAGATAATCTTTCCATTACTTACAAGAAGTAATTAAAAAAGAACTCCTAGCTCCACGTTCCTTTCTCTTTTTCTCTCTTAAGGGGCAAAAGGAGGGAAACGAGGGGGAGAAGGATGTTTTTTCTCTTTGCCGAGTCCAACATTTGGCTTTTTCCATTTGTGGCAGATCACTGTAACGCTATTGTAAAACAACTTCCTGCCCCTTTTGGCTCACGTTCCAGAAGCTGCTAGGCTAAGTTCATAGCACAAACTTTTTTCCCCCTTGCCGAAGAAGAAAGACAAAAAAAAATTTCCTGCAAATTATTTTCCCCCTTTTCTGGCTAATGGACTCACGAGGTGAATTGATTGCAGCTCTTTAAGAATGTTACACCAGAGACGTCGGTATCCCAGCTGGATAATTCATAAGCTGAAAAGGTGGGGTCATTATAAATATATGTCTGTCCGTGTCCGTGTGTGTGTGCATTTTAATTTTGTAATTTTGAATTGTAAGTCTTAATACCATCAGGTGGATAATGAGCTAAGCTGCTTCATCTGTCGTACTAATTTGTGTATCTATCATAGCACAGATCATTGGCTTAGTATATACAGCCTCCTACTTCCCAATTGCTTTTGTACTCTAAGGTGACCTGCATCTCGCTCGTCTTCCTCCCCTCCTCTAAACGCTCAGTCTACTGAAAATACCCACCGAAAGCTTCTAAATCCTCCCTGCTAGAAACGGGAGATGCTGCAGTCTCTCTGCTGTAAGCCAAAAAGGAAAAAATAAGGCCTCCACAACTTGCTCTCTCACGATCTCTCTCTCCTTCTCCCTCTCTCTCCCTCTGTTTCTCTCATAGCAACAGCATTTCTTGGTACGCCTGCTTTGGCATACATCAGCATTTCTACCCGTCCAAGTGTCCTTTTGCGTCACATCTCGCCATTTCACTCAACCAATGAAATCTCCTTGTTGCAATAAAAATATATATACTTTTTCTGTTATTGGTATATTCAAAAAAATTTTTTATGTGCTTTCCTAACAAAAAACGTTGTCAAGCATTGATTTGCCCGGGGGGGGGGGGGGGGGGCGGGCGGGGGGGGGGGGGGGCTGTACGGGATTCAACCTTGAAGAGTCGTCTTTGTGGAAAATATGTTACCATAAGAAAAAAGGGATTACATGGCTACTTAAGGGAAGTCATAGTTGTCCCTCTCATTTAATATTTATTTTGCTTATGCTATCATTACTTTCCTGATGTACTTTTAAAACAGCTAGGCAGTTTCAACTAATTGGAAAAGTCAATACCATGCGTTTCTAAGACTTTGTACAATATTCTTCAGGAAAAAAGGTATTAATTGATGTTTTATTCCTCTAAATATTGATTATAAAGTGATAGAAAAAAATGCAATGGAAAAAGAAAACGGGTAGATGTGAGTTTCTATCCCTTGCAACTCTCTCATCCCATCCAAAGAGGCTGCTCTCCAACCTCTGCTTAAAAACGCACTATCCTGCAAAATGGAGCAGAGGTCTTTAGAATCATAGAGGTTTTTTCCAAGATGCATTTCCTTCTTACATAAACTCACATGATTTTTAAAAATGCAGTATTTAAATGATCAGCTGTGGTAATGATAGTGACAAAGACTTAATACTATTTACAATATACTATAGCTTGTAATACAGCCATTCCAAGAGCTGTATGTACTCTGCCTAACTGGTAAGACTGGCAAAAGCAAACACCACTAAGAATAGTACGTACTGTCTGTGATGGAACATACTTTCTACCTATACATCATCAAGTATATGAAAACGCATCTCATTGTTTTCAGGCCTGACTTCAATCACATTTGCTCTATTAAAATGCAGAGTATTAGCCAAGTCTAAAAAGTACAGGGTGGCACATGTGGCTTTCTCGGAACTGGCTGGCTGTGCCACATCTTGAACGACTACTGCAGTGAATATTTAAGGAACCTCTGTTACACATTTTTATCCACCCTCAAATCTCAAGAAAATGCTCAACCACTGGCATTCTGAGGAGAATAAACATTTCTTTTGTAAGCCAAATATATGTTTTATGGTTTACCCTTACCAACTTTTTTTTTTTTTTAATGGTGTGAAACCACAAAATTTTTTTTAATATTTATTTTTAGGGAATTATAATAAAAGCGTACTAGACATTAACAGGACATAACTGACAAGATATTTAAACAGTTACTTTCCCACAAATTTTTATTTCAGTAAAATGACACCTAGTAATTCTGACCTATTCTAATAACTTTTGTATCTATTGCATACAGACTGTGGATGCAGAGGATGTGTATGCATAAATTCTGGGTGGTTAAAAAGTAAAAGCAAGCAAAATTTCTGGATAAGAGACTTAGCAGCAGCCAGCCATAATGTCCAGCTAAAACTGTTATCATTTTTGTTTAAAAATAATGGCATGACATTCGTGATAGTATTTATTTTAACAGAACACGCACAGATGAGAATGTTAACCCTACACAGAAAAAAAGACATTACATGCAATAGTGCATTCAACAATTTTTAATGCCAGTGTAATGTAAAAGACAGACCTGTTTTTTAGGGAAGGATCAGACTCAAGTATATGAATAGCTTAGTTGATAGTGTTTTACTTGCATTTAATCGGTTTTCTGAATGACTTTCTCCTCTTTTTTCCCTCAGACACTATGTTTAGCTCCTTATTTATTTTTGTACTTTCTATATAAAAATACAGATCTCCTTGTTCTTTACCCTCCATACCTATCCATTCCTTTCTCACCTTTTGTATAAGTGTGGAAACAGCTGAGTTTCATCTCTGCTTTTGCCTGCCTCATAACTGGGATAATTCTGGTGCATTTGGAGGGTTAAAAGTGCATCGCCTTTACACAATTATGGCTCAGATTCATTCATTGAACGTTATCCTTCTTCAAGGAGATATATAAATGCATTATATCTGTCAAGATAGTTGTAAAATATGATTGAAAGTCATCTGACTTTAGGTTACCACAGTACTAAAAAATAAGGATTCAGGAAAGAGAAAAACAATTACGTGAAGTCCAACTTGTAAGCTTCACTTAACAGAAATGGAATTCCAAAAAGGGAAGTGGAGGAATTATTTTAAGATTCATCATGCCTGAATAAATTCAAATTATGTAAATAGTCGTAAGCCAATATTTTCAACTGCAGTTTATACCATTACATAATTTTATAACCTCTCTCTTTCCCCTTATCACAAGTTATGTCTATTGGAAACTCATTATAGATACTCCTACTATACACTAATTCATTTGCTTACATTTTAACTCAGAGTGGTATCTCTTGTTCTTTCATCTCAGTTTTGTGTGATACAGACATCAACGCTAAGGTCAGCTCTAAACGGATCGTAATTTTTTTTCTTTCTAAATAATACAGCTAATTTTCAATATGGGGTGGTTTCTAATCTAACAACCTCCAGAAATGTTTAATAAAAAATGACCAGGTACATGATTTTTTAAGAAATAATCCAATCAGACATATTTCTTTTTTTAGGATTAAGCTATTCAGAAAAGTGTGAATTCACATTTTTGGATTTTTTTTTATCGTATCATTAAAATAATTCCAGTACATGTTATAAAAAACATCACCAAGATTAGCCTTACTTAACATTTAGAGAGCTTTTCTTTTTAAAGACACTCTCCAGGGATTAAAAATAATAATTAAAAAAAACCCCAAACATAAAAGCAAAGCAGTCTTGTCCATCGTTCCCTAAAGGAACTGAAGGTGCTCTGTGAGATTATAGCTGGTGTACGCTTCATAGAAAGGACAGTAATTACACATTGTACACGTTACTTGGGAAAGTTCTATTCTACTGTTGAATAACTCGCATTAACTCCAATGGATCAGTGGCGTATTAAATTATGGGAGAAAAACATTTAAATACCAAATAAAGACAATTTTGAAGTGATTTGAACTGTAAAGGCAAGCTGAACAAGGATATATTTCCTCATTCTCCCCTTCAAAACATAATGAAGCATTTTGCAAAAACACTTCTTTCAGTACGCTGTATTTTAACAGTAATGTTTTATAGCAAACTTGGCATTAATCTGGTATCAACATAAATGAAACTCTGGCAGTAGGACAAGTGTTTTGTTTTTTAATTTATTTTTTTTTTTAAAGAAAGGAGGCATTAAACAGTGCATTGCATTAGCAGTTTTTTTAATGATGTTACCGACACGATTTTGTTTATCTTGCGACTATTATTTTTTCTTTTTTTACTGTACAGAGCTGTACGCTTGAAACTGATGGTATTAATATTTTGCTTATATACCATTCTTACTGATGAAAATTTACATCAGCGGCAGCACATGAAAGCCCAAGACAAGATTTTATTTACTGGCTTCTACCTATTTATCATAAATACGCTGCACAGTTCCTGGACCCTGCAGATACCTATTTGCAAAGGAGGCGCAAGCTGGAAACCCAGCCATGGCATAGTTTTCACGTCTAGTTTTATGGCCAGCTAAGCAGCAAGCTCCTCAGCTGTAAAATACCACAATTTTATTTTACTGAAAAAGTAACTAAACTTTACAATACGCCCAGCTTCCCCTGGCGCTGTTAAGTCATGCTCTGACAGACTGTAATTTATTCTTCACGCAGAGAGCAGACAATACAGCTCCATGCTCCGGATCACCCTCTCTTGTTCCTTCCCGCTAGCCCACGCCACGCCGCGCCGCGCCGCTCCCCCCCGGCCCCCGGCCCCAGCCCCGGCCCCGGCCCCGGCCCCGGCCCCGGCCGGTGAGGGGCTGCCCCGGCGGCCTCGGTCCTCCCGGCTCCATCCAGCACCTTCCCAGGTCCTGGGGGCCGGGAAGGCTCGGAACCGTTCCAGGGTGAGCACAGCAAAAGCTGCAGCTTCCTTCCTCGGCAGCGCTTCCACCTCTGCCTGGAGACGGGGCTCGGGGGGGGACACGGCGGCGTGAACGCTGCGCTGCACTGGCGAGAAGCTGACGAGCTAAAATACTAAGAGATTTTTACCATCCGGCATTTCTGTACCTTCAGCAGTGACCGACAGGTCTAGGTCTCCCGCTGTAAAGACTCTGTCCTGGTAATACTCTTCTCCTGGTTATCACTAGGAGCACAGAGTTAAAACAAGCTATTGGATTTTAAAACACAGCCCTCTGCTTAAAAGTGGATGCCTCACTGGAGGCGGAAAAAAAACCAGTGAGATAACTTTAAAAAAAAAAAAAAAAAAGGAAGAAAGAATGGTAAATAACACATTGTAAAAAAAGAAAATGTTAATTTTTAGAGAACGATAACCTGCAAAAAGCAAGCAAATGTACGTGATGAAATCTGCAATGAAAACTTGAAATTTCTTAGGTCTAAAAGGGGATTAAAATACCTTCATATTGTAAATTACTTAGAGGCTTTTAAACTAGTCGAGAGTCGTCCAGTGACCAAGTTCTCTGATATTAAGAGTATCTATTTTGTAATTACAACAGAGTGCTACAATCCCGAACAAAGTGAATTGTAATGGCAACAAAAATGACATACAACAGAAATTCCTTAGTGGTTTTTTGGTAGTGAAATGTTAGTAAAGATGAAAAGTTTGCATAAATCATAAGAAAATGAAAAGGGATGTCCATTATGGTAACATACTCATAGTATAGTTGCAATTATTTAGTACACGCAGAGACACTTAATCCAAAATGGTTGTAGATACAGAATTCACAGGGATGGGACCTGTTTAATGAGCTGAATATTAGCATCGTATCTATTTTATGTATCCAACTTCAGTTTTACAGTTCAAGTTAATATTTCTCTTTAGCCCATTAAAGATAAAACATATGGTACATAAGGTGCATCTTACATTGATCTATCTAGCTTGGCTATCTAAAATATCACTGGAACGTCACAATGTAACAGAGCATATTGGCACTGGTAAATTTAAATCCCTCTTCTTGAAAAAAAAAACAAAAAAACCAAAACCACAACAAAACCAGAATTCCTAACATGAACGATATTGACACACTATTGTTATTATCATAAAATATAACATCAAGAGAATAATGAACCTACTGAACGTATTCATGTATTTATCTGGACAGATAATACAGGCTTCTACATTCTTTGTATCAGTTGCAGGTATAAATTACAGTTGTGAAAAAAGAACACCATCTTCAATTCAATACTTCATAGAATTTGTGTTTCATGAGCTGTTTTTCTTCCCGTCTGTCATGTTATACTTACTAAAGTTGTCACACTTGCATTATTAAATTTCTTACATTTTGAAGGGATGCCTAAATCTACATATTCAGCTTTAACAGTATTCTGCTACTTCTCAGTTTTAGTAAACAAAATGTCACACACACACGGGATTCTGTATTTCCTTTGTCCAGAAAGACGTATTCCTACAGAGAGATCCATTTAAGCATTCCGTGATCTATACACACGCAGTTCACATTTGGCAAAAAACGACAGAATACGCAGAAAGGACGTTAGCAAACGCGAAGGGACAACTGCCCGGCTCCCCAGTACAGCCTGTGAGCAAGGCACGGCGTTAGGCAGCGTGCACCAGTAGAAGTTCGACCTGGCTCCACTACCAGCAGCTGCAGTGGTGGAGTGACGGCTCTGGGACTCCAAAGCAGATGCAGCAGCAGCAGCAAGGCCTCAACTCAGAGCATCACGCTCTGAAAGGAACCGTTTCTGTTCGTGTAGGAGGAAGAGACCTTTACGTTTCACTATGTTATGTTACATGGCATGTAAAATGGTTTTTAAAAAGAGAGGGTAATTTCGGCGTTGCCAGCAGACCAGAAGTTTATTGCAAAAAATCTTTTTTTTATAATTTCCCATTTTGCTTTTTAAAAGATGAATCGGCATCTATGCAGATTAAATGTGTGCCATAATCTAATAAAGATTATTTTAATGAAGTTTATTACAACCTGACAAAACAAATACAAACACTCTTACAAGGAAAACATTCAGTGGAGTTTTTACTATGCACTGTCTCCACTAATAAAGTACAGTATGAATGATAACACTGGCATCACCAAAAAAAAAAAAAAGGGAGAACTGAAAAGCTGCTTCCAGACTTATTCAGTGAACTATGTTTTTCAGCTGTTTAAAAACACTTCCTTTTCAGAATACTGAAAATTCCCAGGGGATATCAGTGACTAATCCATGGAAATTTCAAGTTTCAAATTCAACCATTTTTTCCTGGGGCGTAAGTGTTTCACTGGAGATTTTAGATAGATGATAAAAGCACTGAAATGTTAAAAGGTCAACTCTTAAAATTCATATTCCCAGAAAATGTTATCGACAGAAGTGTAACGCAATGATTTTTTCTTGGTCCACCAAAAATTTCAAGAAAACTGCACAATGTTTTTTCCAGTGCAGACAAGTAACTTAATAAGAAAATTGTGCGGGGAAAAGACGACAGAGATACTTTTTGCCTCTTGGCAACAGGACAGTGAGAGTTGGTTCGAAATAGAGAACTCTCCCTGCCTCAATTAGAAATACATCTGCTTTTCAAAAACTTTTGAAGCCAAATACCAAAATCAGAGTTGTCATCTAAAGCCCACATTACTTCCGTCATTTATTTGTAAGAAAATTAAACAATCCCCCCTTCCCCCAACAACCGTTTTAACAAAATCACATACTTCATCTCTTCTGCATGTGTGTGCCCACACACATACGTGTGTGCTGTGTGCAGTATGGTAGACCTCTACACGAGATAGCTATGTATGAGTATGTATGCATTTATGGTCTTATGTTACAACAGCCCAGGAAGTATGAATACTATTCAAGTAAGACTGTAAATTAACATTCAGTTTATATAATACTGCTCAATAGAAATCACAATATTTTAGTAATGCAGCCTAAAGATTACTAACAAAGGGTTACATTTGAATTATAACAGGAAAACCAGAGAAGACATGGTTCAGGACTAATTTTGTTTCCTAGTTATACAAATAAACACATCGTTTAAAAAATGTTAATATATCTAAAATACAGTGCAAGAACTATACAAAAGAAGTCAATCACAACAGCACTACATCACCAGCAATTTTATCCCTTCCACATTATCGTAACAACTCATCACCACATTCAGAGAACACGAACACTAACTAACTGCTCCGTGACTACCTGAATGTAAGACCTCGCTCCTGTACTAGACCTGAAACAATCAGGGAGACTGACGTAAAGATCAGGGATTTCGTCTAATAAAGCACTGCACACATAGACCAAACTGTTGTTCCGGCACTCAGCTGGCAGTGCTCTGAGTTTTCAGCACAGAGGGGAAAGCAAAATAGATACTTAAGATTCATTGTGGGGTCTTGCAAAACACAATTCTGCTTTAATACTGTACTTACACACACGCTCGTATAGCAAATGGGTATCCCATACGTACAGGGGAAGATTTTTATAGGAATATCAGACTTGCTGTATTATTGTTCAGCTTTTACTTGGCCAGCTAATGGCCAAAACCTTAATCAGTCTAAGCAATGTATTGGAAATCTATTGGAAAAGGCCATTTTGTGCTGGAACTACTATGTTATTCCAGCTTTCGTCTTTGCTTTTCCCTAACAGAGAACGCCATTTTGAAGCTGTCATGCATTTTTCTTTCCAAAGCGGATAATGCCAGTGGAAAACATAAGGATGGTATCCTTGTACTGCAGAGAAATATAGCAACGCAGTTTCACAGAGAAGTAGCATTTTTATTTTTACAGGTGCAACTGCAGTCTGTCTTGTATTTTCTGCTCACCCTAATATTAATTTAAAAACCAGACACACGTAGATGTATGATATGCAGCTTTCTGTATCCATGTAGCATTTTGAAATTTTCACAGATTTCTTTTTATTCAAGTATTCAATGGAAAGAGGCAGAAGAAGCGATTTCACCAGAAGACAAATCGGGCAAATAAGCATTTACTTCAAATGAATTTTGCTGAGTTACCCTGGGCCTAAATATATATCCAGCAGCCTGGTGTTTAGAAAAATGTTTATCTTCCAACAGTAAAGAATAGACTCAGTCATTTCCATAGTACATCTGAAGCCTGACCAAACCCATGTTCTACAAGACTATTTTTTAAGTTTCCATTTTTTTTCTCCTTAGATAAACTGACACATTGCAAATTATTGTCCAAAGGATCAAGGAAATCAACGGGCTAATAGAAATGGCTTAATATTAAAAGCGGAATAGACAGTTGTACAACAGTTGCTTAACAGAGGAGGCTGTTAAATACGAATGGTTCTTAGTTTTCACTGCAGGGGTCACATTTGGGAACAATTTTGATAGAGCATATTTAGAAAAATAAAACAGAAGTTTGTATTTCTAATTTCAGTAACATCTTTGACTAGGAAATGAGAAAAGTCTTAACCACAACTAAGCTTTACCAGGTACACTAGCTGGAGAAATCGCTGCCAGAAATAGTAATGCTGAGGAATCAAGCTCACACAGTAAAATAGAGTATTCTCTGCCCATTCTATTAACCCAAACTTTGCCAGGGATAAACCTCCTTTGTAAACAGCAAAACAAAAAAAAGAAAAAAAAATCCTGAGAGGTTTGAGTCAGGAACATTCAAAGCAAAAAATTTGCAAAAGGCTCCACTCAATAAGAAGCTTTCAGAAGAGGCAGTGCTACTATGACATCTTCGATTATCATATTGCATGTTGAAATATTTAACACACACTGAGAAAAATTAGTTTTCCTTTCAAGCAGGCATTACTATAGTTATTGTAAGGTTCCAATATCTTTTTGAGGAAAAATAAATATTTTAAAATTTTAATATTGGCTGAATATTTTCCTTTTTTTTTTCTCTAGGCAGCTATCCACATTTTAAGATTCTCCTACAGCTCATTACCTCCAAACAAAGCACAACTGTATGAATGCTTTAAGGCAAAAAACACCCCAAAAATAAATGGAACTGACATTGCCTTGACACTCTCTTTAGTCTTTTAAATCCTGCAGACAACAGAAAAGCAATATTAGTACTGAAGAACACATGGTAAAAGGAGATGGACCTCATAATTAATATGTTTACTAATGAAAATACAACTAAGTAACACAAGGGAGGAAAATACCTATGCTAACCTGACAATATTATTTTTATTGGATAACAGGTATAGTAAATATACCTTTCCCCTCTGGCTTCCACTAAAATCTAAAGCTAGTGGACTTTGGGAATTTCAAGTAACGAATAAAGGACACAGAAGGGTTGGTTTCAGTATTGCTGTAGTCAGCGTCACTTGCTGCTCACGTACTAACTCTGCTCTTCACGTTCGGCTCAGCTTTGAATGCAACTTTTCATTAAAAGGGCACAATGTTTCAGTTGCTTGGCCACTTCTTTTGTTTAAAGAGCTTGTTTTGCTGTATTACAGAATGCACTTTTAAATCTAAGAGTAGGTTATTGGGAATGTTTGTTTAAATAACACAACTTCAAGAAAACTAAGGGAAAGACGTAACATTTTACTTGAAATGACTGGAATGCAAAGAAAACAAATAAAAACGAGGAAAGAGAAAGAAAGAGTAAATTTTGCTGTCTTACACAAAAGAGAGTGAGAGTACTCCGTATCAGGCAAACACGTATTGTGGCACGTAATCCGAAGGAGAAAAAAAAAGAAGGCTTGGAATTCAGCAACAGTTAAAAAAACGTGGCGTGCTCTCTTCTCCAGAGAGGAGAGTCTGGTGCAGAAGGCAAACCTGCGTAGCAAACGCAGAAGGCCACCCCAGGCTCCCTGCCCCGCGCCCTGGGGAAGCCTGGGGAGAAGGATGCGCTGGGCAAGGCGGAGGCCGCGGTCCTGCCCACACGCTCCTCCCAGCCCCCCGGCAGGATCGAGCCACCGCCAGCAGGGTGAAGCCTCCCGCTCCAGAAGGGTGGACTGAACACGAGAGGTGCCCACGACCGTGCAGAAGACGCAGACGGAGAACATCCGTGGGACGGCTTACTGCTCGTTACCGGAGCAGTCTACGAGAAGTCCGGAGAAACACGACCGCCAACAGCACAGCAGCCAGCATCTGCAGGATTGTACCCTAAACCAGCAGGAACGTCAGCCGAACCCACCCTGCGCTCCATTATGCCAATACAGTAGGGTCTTCCAGGGATTTATAGTGGTATAAAATGTGAAAAAAAAAAAAACCAAACCAGTAAGCCCAGAGATACCCAAGTCTGAGAGCTAAAATTTACTGTCATGCACATTTTCACCTTGATCCTGTTCGTGTTGACAGCCACAGAATACTACTGTAGTATTACTTATTTTTGTGATGGCAACACTGTAAGTTCCCCCCAATACGCACACATCCCTTGTGCTCAGTTTTAACCCTGCTGTGTTTTACACAACTTTGCTGTCATCAGCAATTAAGGGCTTTTTTTCTTTTTTTGACAGAAGGAAGAAATGTGGAAAAGCAGTATTTTGACTCAAGATAGGTATTTACAGTTTAACTATTTTATGATCTATCATTGTATTTCACAGATTTTACCACTGAGCAAAGAACAGCATATAGATGAAAAATAATAAACATCTTTCAGTGAAAGGTAATAGTTTTCTATATGCAAGTCTTCCAGGTAATTTATCTCAGCTACCAGGTTTATCTATGTTCCCTGGTCACAGCAACTAAAAATGAGATGCGTCACATTCTGCCACCAGTTACTTCTGAAGCCAAAAAAAAAAAAAAAAGAAAAGAAAAATCAGCATTTTTGCATAAAATTAGTGATAAATGTGAGGATGTCCTAGTTCACTTTGGCTTAGCACCCCACGCTCGGCTTCACAGGGCTCTGTGTGCGTGCGTGCGTGTATATTTACTTGGTGCAACACAAAGAAAATGTTATGAAAAAGGTGATGAATACAATCTGCTGGGACACAGCATCACGTTTCCTTACAGGCTGAGAAACAATGCTTAATCTGAGACCTCAGAGGCCCAGGTTTAATGCTGCAATTGCCACGAGGTTTCTCTCTTTCTTCTAAGAGAAAAATTCTCTAATTTTCACTAGTCTAATGCTTCTTCATTTGGAACAGTCCAGCGGGGGGAAGGGGAAAAAAAAAAACCAAAACAGTTTAAAGGCTGAAAACAGAGCAATTGAATTACTGGCAGCACGAGGGGAAGACCCAAGCAATATATTTAGTTCAACAAGGGATTAAGTGCCACAGCCATTGGTAAGTAAAGAGCTAATACGTCCTCTTTGAAATAGTTTGACTTTTACTCTCGCTGTGACTGCCGCACGCTCGGAGGTTGGGGTGAGGCAAACCTGATACTCTGCCATTCTCTGCCAGCACGTGCCTAAATTAGTTCTCCATTTTGTGGTGGCCCTCTGAGAGCAATTCCCATTGAGAAGTGAACAAAGGCCGCGACCCCGGGGTCAGAGTGTAATGCAGGAAGCATGACCTCCCCTTTGTTCCGAACAGCACTGTTTACTCTGCCTAAGTAAAGATCACCAATACATTAACTAAAGAGGATTAAAAAGGTCATATCCCTAGGGATGGAGCTCACGCAAGTGGCAACTCTCTTCAGTCACTAAATCATTTGACTTTGCTCCTACCCCCCCCCCTTCAAAATAGAGACACCTTAAGCTGCCAAGGCTCAATGGCACATTAATTCCTGAGCAAAAGTACATATGAACTTCATGTGGTCTTCTTCCAAAACTAGGTTAATTTCTGCACAGATAGCCAGCTGTTTTGAAGTTATTTTTAAAGTTATAAAAACATTTTAAGAGAAAACTAGCACCTCAATACAATTTTTTTTCTTTTTTATCTCCTTTTGAAAAGTTCCAAGCTGATTTATAAAATATTTTGGGTCTTAAAATGGTTATTAAAAAGTGTCATCTTTTGTAGCTATTATACATGTGAATCTTAAAATATCCTGTAGTATGTGGATAGGCAGAAAAGTTGCCTGTTGCTGTAGACAATTTCTAACTCCAGGATGGTTCACTTGCAAAAAAGAAACCAAGGAAAATAAAGTGAAAATATGCTGCCTACGAGAATTCACGTATGCCAATAGCTAGGCTTAATCAGGCTAAATAAGCGCTTCTTTTTTCTGTTAAGCTTTCTGTATCAACATTTTTATAATATCTTACAACACCACTATTATTATGAAATATATTAGCAGAAGCATGTCTTGAAAAGGCTAAATTAATGCTGCATTGGTAACATATGCGAGGCGACGTGGCCAATTAGACGGCATGCTGGATTGTCTCCTTTCCACTCCCACCTCTAATCTGCTGGCCTGCTGGATGATCCCAACTTTTGCTTTGTGCCTTGGTTTCCTCATCTGTGGTGATATCGCTCACTGGGATGCAGATGTTACCATCAGTTACTGCGCCAGGATGGGAGAAAAAGAGCATGTGGAAGGGAGTGGTCTAGACTAAGATATTTTCCCCCTCTCTTCCCTCAGGCAGAAGCACTTCTGATGAAGCTGAACGTTGCGAGAGGTTCCAGAAGAAAATAATAGGAATAAGGCCACGCAGGGGGTCCAAGCTGATCAAAGTCTTTGGCGCAGGGAGCTCAGCACCACAGACAAACCCCACAGGGGCTAAATGCAGTTGAAATCAGCACTAGATCACCCACCATGCCAGCTGACTTTGAAAGGAGGACCGAGGAGTGCCAGACTCCAAAAAACAAGGTCCTAGAGCAGCACAGTGCAGGAGTTCACTGCGTGGATTACATAGGGGTAAGGGGGACAGGGTGTTCTTCAATTCTCAGATACCTTGTGAAAAATAGCTATTTTTGAATCCACAACAATACATGCAGCTTTCTAGTCTCTAGCAACATAAATTAATGCATAAAGTGTGGCAAGCTGGGGTGTCATTATACCCAGCCTGCATTCACACCGGTACGCTCTGTCCCTTCCCGTCTCTTCTGCTAGCCCTGCATCCTCAAGCATCAGGCAGGACGAGGAAGGAAGATTCTTTGCACTCCTCTTCAGGACATTCGAGAAGTCACTTTCCCTGTCTGCAGGCTTCTTCAAAGCAGGAACCCATGCATTTCAAATGTTTTCAAAAGGATGTGAACAGATAAATGAAATCAAGAATCCAATAAAAATAACATTACATTTGCCTTATTATGTTCTCTCTTTTTGTGAAAAGAATCACTTCCTTCTTCACCACTGCTGTTCCTTGCTCCTATGGTTTCTGATCTTTCCTCACCCCAGCAGAAAAAGAGGGAAACTTACTGTCATCAGAAGAATCAAAAGGAGAAAGCCTTCTTAGCATACACGTCCCACTGGGGAGCACAGGGTTCAGCCCAGATGGCTCACAACAGATTCCAACGTGGCCAAGCGTAAAGAAGAAACTTCCAAACCACGTGTTTGTACCTTGATAGGCGGTATTCCCACTGCAGGTGGGTCAAAGACTGGCACTCAATACAACTCTCTTGTGTGTTTTACCCGTCCACTTCTGTGCCTGGGACAATCGAATCTAATAATACTGTTTCCAGTTATTGCTGTTCCCCAAAATCTAATATAAAAGTATCAGGCTTTTTATTATATACCAGGAGTCAAAGAAAGAACAGTGGAGTCAGAAAGCCTCGACAGAAAACAAGTCTAGAAAAGCCTGTGTCCAGAGCAAAACAAGCACCCAGTGAAAAACAAAAATGTACAGCAGGTATTTAAAATAAGCTACCTGGAAATACAGTACCATATTGTCACGTTGTATGTTTGTCAGATCTTCCCATTGACTTTAATGGGAACACTCTGCTTTTATGCATGAAAGATTATGCAGGCATAGCATATCCATCAGAAAAAAAAAAAAAACGTAACAAAATCTCGAGACACAGAAGAAGTAGATGGACAAGGGCAATCTGAGTCCTGAGAAAAGCTTTGTAATAGGTTGAGGCAAAGAGGTATCTTTTCTGAAAAACAAAAGCATTGAACTGAAACAACTAGAACAAAGAATATATTTTAAAAGTAATATTTAAAATGGAGATTAGGAGCATAAGGACTGAACCAAAGATGTAAGGACAATTTATTGACATACATCAGAAGCAGGAAGACTGCACAACAGTTGTCTGGCAAGTCTGAAATAGTACTGGGAAACAAAGGGAGTGAATAAAGAGGACAAAAAACACTGCAGAAAAGGTAATGGCTGATTATGACCTTGAGATATTTAGTCATGCAAAAAAGTAAACTCACCCTTTCTCACCCTGTATGACCATGTTAGCATTTCTTGTTAGCTGGGTTCCTGATCTGGGGTATAAAAAAGAAAAGAAAAAAAAAGAAAAAAAAAAACCAGTATACCCACTACTTCTTCCAGTGGAAGCTCAAGATTATACCTCCTAGTCTTTCATTTTCCAGTTCTCTTTCACCTTCACACCAGCAAACAGCAGCCTCCCTCCAAGATGGGAAGTAAAAGCCACGCTCTAGAAAGTTATGGAATAAGATGTCCCTTCTCTTGAACAGAAAGGCAGAGGAATCATGACTTTGTGACACAAAATTCTTGCACAGTCCATTTTTTGGGGGGGTGGAGCAATTCAGACCCTACCTCATGTTCCTGGAAACACTTCTATCTCCTGATGCCCGGAAATCTGGACAGACCCAAAGGTACCTTTTATCTTAAAAAGAAATTATCAGGCTTGATACAGGTGGAAAAATCTATGATATTCAAGTGATCAAATTGTCTCCTCTGGTCCCTCCAGGCAGCAAATCCCATTAATCAATTCTTTTGCAAGTAAAGGGTGAAAGAGCAGCAGACACCAAAACAGAAAGTGTTGAAATAACCGGATAAATTAAAAGGCAAGCTATTCTGAGGACTAGATACATGTGCAGGAGTTCTGAAGCAGCTCAAGGTTGGAGGCAGGGTTTCCAACAAAAAAAAAAAATGCACCCTCCTATCAGGAATGAAAGGGTAGCACTCCTTAAAAATAGCCACAAATGATGATCCAGATTACATGCCAATGAATTCTAGCATTTAGTAAACCGTCTGGAAGGCTACTTTAAAAGATTATAACTTTAATGCCTAAGCAGAGATTACACAATGGAGAGAAAAATAACATTGCTAACATAATGAAAAATATGTCTTTTTAAACTTGGAGTGCATCCGCAGAAGAAATTATTATTTATTTGGCCTTTCAAAAGGGCTTTGATAATGTGACTCAAAGACCATACAGAAAACAGAGTAATCATGAGTGAAAGTTGGAGTCATGATTAAGAATGAGCTAAGCAGCCAAAAGTAAAATGCAGGAATAAAAAGACATTTTAAGAAGAAAAAGGTTAATAGTTGTTGCATGCAGAGGCCGTGCTGGTATCAGCTTTTAACTTTAGTTAGCGGTCTGGAAAGATCAGCTGTAAAACAGAGTGGCAAAACTGACAAGTGAGGGGAGCGTATTTGGATTACTGAAGGGTCTAACGTAGTTGAGTGAGTGTGAAACACGATACATATTTTTTTTTATAATTGCTAAGGAAATCTTATTGCAACATTCTCGGCAAAGGGAAAAGACCTGGGTGCCATCATAACAAGTCAACGAAAGCTTTCATGTATATGCAGCAACGTCAAATAAGCCAAGTTTTACAATGCATGCGAAAAAGCGCAGAATACTGTATGGAAAACATTACCCTTCTAATATATACCGGCCAGGGAAATACCTTCACGGCGAATGTTATCTACAGTTCTTTTTACTTTGCCTCATTAAAGCTAGTGAAGTAACAGGAGTGCAAGTGCAGGCAACTAAAATGACTTGACTTACAAAAAGACTGCCATATACAAAGACAGAAAGTGATTAAACTATTTACGTTAGTGAGCACACAAGCAACGGGGAACACGGCAGACATACATGCTTTGAAAGTCAGGAATTGTAGTCTGACTTTCTCACCTACTTCCAGTCTTGAATGGGAGATTATCCAGTTAAATTAAGCAAGCAGTAAATTCAGACTATGGGAATACATTATTTTACAAAGTGCAGGCTGAGCACGTGAAAATCAGCGTCACGGTCCACCATTAAGGGACATCAGTGGGATTCTGAAAGAATACGGTTCTATTCATAGCCTACAAAAATATAGCGTTAAATGGGATTGCTTCCTGGAACGACCATAAAGACCTTTGCGCAAAGCCATGATAAAGCCATTGGCCAAGGGATCTAGCTGGCCCACTTTCTGACAAGACAGGGTATTCCAAAAGGATCAAATGTTGGTCATCTTCGCCCTCCATTCTCTTACCAATCAACCCTTTGTAAGAACTGTCAGGGTAGACTTAGCATTAATTAGACTGTGGATCTGATCCAATGCAGTAATTTCTACTTTTGTTTTCTATGGCCAAAAGCAATGGCAAAAAAATAGATAAGTTCACTTAAACTAAAGCAAAATCATTCATCCTCTAAGCTAACTACTGGGCCTGATACAATGCTATCCATGCACGGCTCAAACTTCACAAAAACACTTAAACACACGTATGTTTACTTTGCCACCTGCTCTTCCCCTCCCCACAAATAATTAGCGAGAACCTAAATTATAAGACATTGCTTTACTACACAAATATGTTTCCTTGTTTATTTTATTATCTTCTTCCCCATCCACACATCATTATTTGCAAAAACCATTTAATAATTATAAGAGATTCCAAGATGTGTGTCAGATCCTGGGATACTGCCACTCTTATGGTGGTTTGCTACACTTAGCCTTCAGTCTTGTGGCTAACAATTCACCCAGACTGTGATAATACCTCACCACAACCCACACACTGCTGCTCTTCAAAGGAAAACAAGCATACATAATTAAGAGATGATGAGCTCAAATATAAGACAAGGAGATGAGGGAGCAGATTCTGTAACCACACCTGTGAGTGGTTGTACTACTGAAGAACTTTCTTCAGCTCCATCTTCACTCATGGTATCAGTAAAAGTGACACCTTTTCAAAATACATTTGCAGCAGCAACATTGGCAGCAGCGGAGGAAAAAAATGAGTGATAAAACCACGCCACTGCAGAAAAATAGCTTTAACATCAATTGTACAGAACTCAGATTGCAAATAAGCATTATTAACAAGTAGCCCTTTTTACAAGTGTGAACTATATCTTAAAATATACACGTATGTCAAAATCTCATCCCGCAAGAATTGTTACCTGAAAATATTCTCAAAGTTTCATTCCAAGCTTTTGTGATCCTGTAATTGCCATCATACTGTAAAGAACTATAGATAAAAATATCTGTGTGTATATGTGCCAGTTCAGGGGCTAATGGTGCAGCATATTGCACGGAAATAAAAATTAAGAAGTGGGTACAGATACATTCTGGAGTCTACAGGATCAGTCCCTTGTTGGATATTCAGAATAAACAAAACATCAAACCACTTTCCTTATTACTCTATAAAGTTGGAACTCGGTTTTGTCATGATTAGTGAAAGAGTTGAGAAACCTGGGGCAAAACAAGATGCAACTAAAGCTACCAAACTGAAGTGAGGACAACTGACCCTCCTTCAGAAATATGCATTAAGAAATATTAGGATTACATGCTCACTTGATTTCTGATTTTAAAAAAAATGTATTTTTGTTTTACCTAAAAGAAGTCTTCATTTTGTCATGATGAAGGACCGCAACTCCACAAGCTAGCGTCCGTTTGCAGGGCCAGATCCTCCAAGCGGCAGCCACACCCTCCTCTTCCTCATTTTTTTCCACTGACCATGAAACACTTTCTAAGCCAGGCCCTGAAAAAAACAAACAAAAAAAACCAACAAAAAACCACCATTTTTAATGGACACCAGACACCACATTGTGGATTTAATTAGGCAGAATAGAAACAAATAAATATATCTGCACACGTATATTTGTATTTTCTGTTTCATTTCAAACAAATCTGGTAGGCCTGATTTGGCGGTCTATTCAAATCACAGGAAACGTAATTAAAAAGTGTTCTATCTTGACAGCAGAATCAAGCTCTCTATCTCCTTTTAGAATTTAATATAACACATTTCCCATTGGTACTGGAAAAATTCACAAATCAGAGGCTTTTCAGGGTATCTTCAGACAACCCTATGTATTTTGTAATAGTAATAGATGCCAACACGAGACAAGCTTAGAAAGACGTTCCAGAGGTTGTCTCTTCAGTCCGTGCGGTTCTATGGATTTGAAACTCAGGCAGATCTGTTTAACTCTATTTAAAAAAAAATTAAAAAAAAAAAAATTTGAGTAAAACTTTCCCATCATATGTATCACTCATCACCTCACCCAGATTATCAAATGATTTGGATCACAGTCTCTTTAGCACAGTTAATAATGATACTGCATAGCAAGTATCACCCAACATGTCCTTACTCTTCTTATATTTTGTACAATTCATTTTATCAATAATTCGGCAGTACAAAGAACTGTATGGAAATTGATTGTTGCTATAAACTGCTTTGCATATTGTATCATCTGCTGGCTTTAATTCATTATTTAAACGACACTGTAATTATACTACATTTCATATTCTATTTAACCAGAGAATATTGAATATGAATAAAATGCAACAAAACCAACTTTTCCCAGTATTTCAAAAAACACCCACTTATTCTCAAATAATCAGCTCCAGCATTCAACAACAAAGCAAAAATACAGTATTTGGGGTTTAGCAACTTAAGCTCAATTTTTTGCAGACAACTGCACAAAGATGTTATTGTTCAGCTATCATTAGAACTGTGAAATTAATATTAAAATAAGCTCCTTGTTTATTTAAATTTAGAACTACATATGTAACCTGAATCCACAGCTTCGTGCCATTAAGTTTGCTGGAAGAGCAAACTGATATTAAAATAAAAACGTTAAGATTATATTGAGATGTGTGTTAGGGGATGACAGGTAGTATATTAAATAATGCCAAAGCCAAAATACTTTTGTAATCCCAGCACCTACTACATATTTATTCATGTACAATTCCATACCCACAGAAAAACACCCTTATAAACAAGTGATACACTTTCACTGTTAGCAGAGGTGTTCACAGTTTCCTATAGTCCTACATCCTAATAGGTTTCCAATATACAATTTTGAAATCTCAAACCCTGCACAATGCTGTATTTTGCACATTTAGAAAAATACAATTAACTTGCAGAATAATATCAGTACTATAATATTTGTAGACACGTTTATTCACGCAAAAATCTTTTTTCTCTAAACTGCAGAATATTAGGTGATACGTGTACCTCTCATCATACTGGAGTGCTCCGATGCACAACACTGACTTTTAAATCCACATACATAGTAGGGAAAAATGTTAGTACATTAGTATTTTACTGGTCTGTAAAGATTCACCCCGCAAAGCCCTCCCATCCACGTATTCTATATCAGAAAAGCACACTTACTCCAGACTGTTTGCATTCATATTTACGAAGGTGCTCTGCAAGAAAGGGAGCAAACAGAAATCCAAGGGTTAACAGAAGAAAAAAACCCAACAAGCCACAACACCAAAGTCCCCAGCCATACTGAAGACCTCGCAAGAAAAGGAAAACGTTCAGCAGATAACGGCCTAACAAAAAGCGAATAGCGAATTTAGTGTCTCGGTATTGCCTGGATACCAGCTTGAGATTTAGGCAGCCTTGGATTACAAGGACTATTCCCTTGAAAATCTAGCCCACAGTTCCTGCACTGTTTTCTACCAATACCACATCCAAACTGTGACTAAACACCTCATTATGCTTCTCTGGCACTATCTGAAGCAAACATATTGTACAATTTTACATGGCACCTGAAAGCGGAGGGAAACAAGAGGGTATTTTTTCTACCAAACACTAATGAAATGATGAACAGCAAGTTCCAAGCAAAAGCTTGCATGAACAGTAAACGTTTCTTCCCCCCCTTTTCTTTCTGTGGTAGGCAACAGGTGACAAAATACAGCCTCCAATCTTTGGTTTTAAAAATAAGAAAATTTACTTAGTCTACAAGACATCTATAATATAGTCCTTTTTTTTTTTTAATTAAAATTTAATGAAAAGGTTTAACTGGGCCTCTACATTGGCTTCAGAAAGTAAATGCCCTTCTTAACATTCATTTGTAGATGTTTCATTTAAAGAATATACAGACCTCCCTGTTACAAACAGTAGCCAGTGGCTTTAGGTAACAATCTAGCATTGACAGATCTTAAAAGAGAAAACCCAAACTGCATCTTCAAAGGAACTGCGTGCCTCAAATACTTCACTACAATCTCTTTTACCAATAACTTGCTAATTGATCTTAAACATGTAGATGAATTATGAGGTAATAACCTCCAATTTTCTTAGCTCTTACTCTAGACAAACATTATGTTCTGATTTATGAATATCTGAAATATTTAATTTGCTGTTCGTGGCACTTCAACAGTTAATCTAATTTATGAGAAGTAAGAATACCACAGTACATATTCCTTCTATTTTCTCCTTTAAGCTTCACCACTTCAAAAGCATTTTTCCCATCTATTATTATTTAGAAATATTCTTCCTTTGTGCATTGGACATACTACTATAGTTCAGGAGGCCGTATCAGAGACCCGATTCCTTTTCCAGTCTCCATGCTACTCATTTAAATAATTTTACTCCCATACACACACACGCAGCTGGTCAAGTGCAAGAAATGACTTTGCTGCATTCAGCTACATCTCACGCACTTCCACAGCAAGCCTTAAAAAATATCACGAGGCCACAAAAATTACCAGCTTCTATCACTGTACATTTCTTGAGCCTTACATTGCTCACACAACGCATCTAAAGCAGCGTGCTGAGCTGTAGCAGTACACCTGTGTCCCTTTTAGCAAAAAACCCCCACCACAATAGGCTAAAAACGTTAATACCCATTTCTCAATTCGCAGTTAAAAAGAACCTCTCTTTAAAGACGCTATTTCCCTAAATATTTAAATGCTTAAAAAAAGTAAGTTTTCTGTTTGGAAAGCTTTGCAGTTTCTCCCCTTTACAAAAATACAGCTTTGCAGCACCAGCGAAGAGTACCCGGTACAGCAGATGGTTAAAATTCTGCATCATTTTTAATAGCCTTAAGAGAAAGCACTGCCTTTTTTCGGGGGAGGGCGGGGGGGGGGGGGGGGGGAGGAGAGGAGAGAAAAAAAGCTGAGAACAGCAATTTGCAGCCCTTTTTTTTCCTTGACAGCAGCTAGCCACGCCTCAGTCTGGCCCTTCCTCCAACCTCTGCTAACCTAAAAACCAGCGCCAACCTGGCAGCAGGCCATATATTCAAAAGTAAACATTATTCTCCTGCCTTTTTTCAGTGGTGTTTATCATATCCTGATCTCCCCCCCCCCCCCCCCCCCCCGGTGTAGCTGAAATCTCTCTTTGCCCCGGTTTGTTTCGCTTTGCAACTACATCAAGACATCAAAGTCACGCTCTTATCTAACATGGCAAACTTGCAAAAACGCGTTAGAGGGATTTTACCTTCACCCAGTGAAGCAGCAGACTATTTTGGAGCGGGAAAACCAAAGTCAGACGTATCTTTAGGTATTGCTGTCCCACAGAACTGCGTGGTACGTTCTTCTCCATCACTACAGGAACGGGCTCTTCCCGATACAATGCACATGCTTCTTTCAAAGCCTCTAGCTGCCGTTAGAAACCTGGCTTTTGCTTCCACAGCTTTTCCATTTTCCTGTTTAGTTGCTACAGGAGTGTTTAAACAAATCAATCAATCTCGAAGCGACCGCGAGGACGCACACACAGCACTGCACCTGACTCTTTGTTATCCCTCTCCATTCATTCCCATTCCCTGTCCCTTCCGCTCCTCGCTTCCTCCTCCCACCTTGGGCTGCTCCTCATTTATAAAGGCTCTAAAAAAAAAAAAAAAAACCAAAAAAAAAAACCAACCACCTCAGACTAATTAAACTAGTTGCCCGTTACTGTTTTTTACCTAGTCGTACACTGCATTGAATGGATAGTCGACATACCGGCACAAAACGATTTAAAAAAAATAAATAAATAAAAGGAGGGGGGTTAAAAATAAATCAATAAAGAGAGAGGGATGCTGCCGCTCGAATCCCCCGAGCCATCCCCTCCGGCTGGATGCCGGGGAGGAGAGGAGAGGAGAACCGGAGCCGCTCCCGCTCCGCTCCGTCCCGCTACGGGCCGGGGAGCGGAGCCTACACATCGGCCATGTTGTCCGCGCCGCCCGCCACCTCCTGCCCCCGCTTATCGGGGGGGGGGCGGCGCTGGCAGCGTGCCAAGCCGCCTGTCGCAGGGCGGGTGTCAGGCGAGGGCAAAGTTGATCGCTCGGCGTTCTTTATTTGGATCTCCTACGCCGGGTGCCTGGGGTATTTTTTGTATTTTTTTTTTAATGCCCCCCCCCCCCCCCCCCCCGCTCCTCTCCCCGTACCCCCTTGCCGGGCCACCCGCAGCCCGGCGCAGCGGCTGAGGAGCGGCCGCGCGGGTCCAGGTAGCGCAGGGCCGGGGACTTCGCCACCAACCCCCCCCCACACACACACACTCCCCCCGCTTTTTCTCTCTGGGCACCGTAAAGTACAAAATAACGTGGAGCGGTTTAGTCAAAACAGTCATGTGCAAGTAGCCTGGCAAACAAAAGCCTTTATTTATTTATTTAGCTTGCGCATAGATAAGGAGGAGCCTTTGTGCACATAAATTTCACACACATCAGAAAGGAGATGCCATGCTGCTTTCCGCGGGCTGACACAGCTTGTCTCGAAACGCCACAGGACAGCCTGGAGGCTCATTAATAATTGCGAATGGCTCGCCATTTCCATATTTAAATTGTGAAGCAGCGTATGATTAATTAAGAAGGAAAAAAAAAAAGGCGAAAGAGGAAAGGCCTGCGCTCGCTGTCCAAGCTGACTCGCCAGCGAGGCTGCCCGCTTTAACTCCTTCTTTCCCACGCGCTTCGGGGTCCGCCGGGGGCTCGCAGGGTGCCCCCCCCCCCCCCCCGGCTGGTGCCTGGGAACTCGGAGGGAATATTAATTCTGCTATTTTTGTGCAGTTAGGCAACCACGTGAGTTCTTTTGCAAGGCTCTGAATAGCCACGAACTAATGAAGAGAATTTGCTGCAATCCACTCATCATTAGCTTTTCATTTGGAAAAAAAAAAAAAAAATCGCTTATAAATTTTAGCGTGATTGTAAATTAATGTATTTTCATGCAGCGAGGTTAAAAGAATATTTACAAAGTTATTTATATAAAGAAATATTGCAATTAAAATCCAGTAAAATGTGTAATTTAAACTCATCTGAGTGCTCCAAACTATGAAAATATTTCACTTTGAAACGCTGTGATTAACTTGCACACAGAATCTCAGATCCTCAAACATAAATGAAGACAAGTAATAAATATGCTGTATACAGTAATCAAAATATTTAACAATAATTTATCAGAGAGCTTAAACTTCAGATTATTCTGTTTCTCCCAAGTACTTAGTTTTCAGATCTGTCACAGATGCCGGATTTTTTTTTTTTTTGGTCCCAAAGGGAAAGGCTGTATTTCTGACTGCTCTTTAGTTACTGAAATATTTACTCTCTGGAAATCCAAGCTGCGAAAACCCACGTACAGCGACCGCCCCCCCCGCCCGTGGGGGAGTACGGAAGGGGACCGCGGGTCATGAGCTCCTTCGGGGCTCCGGGGGGGGTCACTGGGGTGTCTGCTGCGTGGGTCCTTCGAGCATCTGCCCCGCCAGGGCGCGGAGGGGGGGTCTCGGAGCGGAGGGGGGGCTGGGGGTGCCCGGCGGGGGGGGGGGGGGGGGGGGCTGTAGCCGTGGGCGCGCGCCCGCCCGCCACACGCGCGCGCGCCCCCACGGGGCCCGGCGCGGGCGGGGGTCCGGCCCGCGCTCACGTGACCGGTGTGATTCAGCAGTCTGCAGTCATCATGGAAAGAAGGAAAAAAAAAAAAAAAAAAAAAAAAGGAAAGAAACCCAAAATCTCCTCGCCTCTCTGGCTGCTGTGGAGGTGCTGCCGCTATCCTGATTCCTTGGCCTGCCCATCCCAGGCTCCCGGTTTTAACCCTTTTGGTTTTGCAATCCTTCCCGTGTTTTAAATCCAGTTATTCCAGAATTTGGTCTGTAACTGTTCGGTTATTTATCCTCATTTGATCTTCAGTTTCCCCGGTTAATATTTAGTATTACACAGCAGAAGCAAAGACCTACAGGTTTTTCTCTGCAAATGAGCACTTTATTTGGCTGGGGGATGTGCAAAATAGGTGGACCGTGCACCCAACTAAAGCTATCTTTTTTGTTAAGCCGAGGACATAGTAATTTGACTTATTAAAAGGCTTTTTCTGCAGAGTATGAATTCCGGATATTGCTTGCCAGGCAGCTCCAACAAGCTGAGTTTACCCAGCTATGAACGAGGCTGGTTATGCTCTATCTCCATAGTGTGGTCAGTTCGCAACCTGGTACCAAGTTTGCCCTGACGAGCCGTAAATTCGGCACAGGAATTAATGTTCTGAGCAAGGACAGAAAGGAAAGGCTGCAAAATGAAACAAATTAATTTACAGGGCCCCAGTTTTAGGACCTAAGACCACCTACTAGATGCTTGGTATGAGAAAGAAATTTCTCCCCTCTACGTATTCAAACACGCGTTGTCTACCAGAGTCCCTCAGTTTCCTCCAAAGCATTTGGTAACTGCTCCAATGACAGAGATTAGGGAATGAGCTGAAACACCCATGGTCTGATCAGGGATGGCAATTTTTTGTGTTTTCCTTCCTGCTACCAACATTCTATAAAAGTTTTTACTGGGTGTACTCTGTTTATCCTTTTAATACGTGAAGCCACACTGGGAAACTTACCAAAATCATTCTATAACTACCACCGTCAAGAAAATTTTCATCCCCTTCACGGATCAGAATAAAGTATATGCTGCCATGCAGTATGAAGAGCAACTTGTTAGACCCAAGTGTTCTGCATTTGAGTTGGCATCCAAAAGTAAACAAACAAACAAAATACATACTGAGCAAATCCTGGCCCATAAAGACTTACGAAGGCAGGCCCAAACTATTTAGAAATGTATTTAGTTTTAGAGGCTGCAGAATTCTTTGGAGGATATAATCTTTTAGCTATAAAAATGTTAATAAATACTTGGTTCAAATGAATAAAAAGCTTGCTGTTCTCTCTTAGGAAGTTTGCTAAGTGTAGTCACAAGGGCAAATACCAAGTTTTTTGTTACAAGTGGAAGTTGC
Source organism: Aquila chrysaetos chrysaetos (assembly GCF_900496995.4). NCBI lineage: Eukaryota > Metazoa > Chordata > Aves > Accipitriformes > Accipitridae > Aquila > Aquila chrysaetos. Next base: position 26,296,729 of record NC_044020.1, read on the forward strand.
GTATACCAAAATGTTCTCTATTATCAGTGTCCTTGTATATTTACTGCTTTTCTCTTGTTTAAAGTAGCATGACATTGTCAGAATTAATACTATCCAAATAGTCAAACACGCACGCATGAAACATATCAGTAAGACTTTAATTTCCCATTTCTAAAATAATTTTTAGAACTTGTAAAAATACGTTTTTAAAATAATTAAAGGTATACTGAGGGTGTTAAAACTGGAAAAGTCAGTAACGCTTTTAATAGATTTTTTCTCATTTCTTACATACATGTTCAGTTACAGAATTCCCAGTATTATGAAGCTTATGGGAATTGGCTAGTGATTCCAAACTGGACATGCTTAAAACGATCTCTCTACGCTCTGTAGGTCAAAGGAGTATGAAGAAGCTGCACAGTTGTATCTTACTAAATTCTAATGGAAAAAATACTCTCTTAAAAATCTTTGCTACATTATTAAATGATCCAAAAATATTATAGGTGGGGCTAGCACAACTGCCAACTGTTACGATTGCCAGATACCTCCTATTATAAGACTGCATTTTCAGTTGCTTAAAAACTTTGCCAAACTTAAACTGTTTGGCTGAAAATTGCCCTCACCAGGTGTGTGCCTCAGGGATAACTTATTTGAAAATCTGCAGCCAAACAGCTTTCACCTCTCCAAGAATGAGCCTATCGAAACATCAATTGTTCGGTCCATGCTGCCAAATTACAGAAACCTTTTCTTTGAGAAGCTCCTGCATCCCCATGTTTGGAGCAGAGATTAGGATGGGAGGTAGCCTGTTAAGGAAGTGGATTTTGCCACTTCATTCTAGCCAGGCTATAAACATTTGAAAACTTCACTTGCTAGGGACTTGCTGAAGTTTAATAGGAAAAATTCCCAAAGATCCCACCTTCGCTAAACATGCTGCTTCCTCTCACAGCTGTCCAGGTTGATGAGATGGCATATAGACTCACCACATGCTCTACGCTAGAACTATGTAATTCAACCCTGTAATGGCTGGAACTAGGCTCAATCAGAAGCATCAATCCGGGTGCCATGAAACAAGCGTCTTTGGCTCTTAATACTTCTCCCGCTCGCATCCAGACAGCCTAGTAGAAGTTGCTTGATTTCAGTATGGAAGAACTAAAGAAATCAAGCCAGAATAGAAGAAAAAGAAGGAAGAAGGACATCAGTAAACTGACAGAGCCTGGCAGAGCAAGGGAGGCAGGTTGGGTGCAGAAGGTGGGAGTAGGCTCTCAGTCTGGCAGGGAAGCTAAAACTATTTGCAAAAAGAAACTGGACTTCTTGGCTGGGGAAGCAAATGGGAGCAGATAGAAAAGAGACAGTGCTGAGAAGCCAGGACATTGTCAAGAGAAAAGCGGGAATCACCAACAACTCTCTGCTGTTTCTCTATTGAAGTGCTTTAAAAAGAGAATTATCTTCTTATTGCCATCATTTGGCTCAAGTAGCAGGGCACTGTGGGATGGCTCAGAATATTCCACTCCTGATGACTCATTTGGATGTTAGTAGACTGCTACAAGATAAAATCTCTGTTTATGCGATTTGCTTTTAAACCCCCCCCCCCAACTTGCAAAAAATGACATGCACGAGCATGTGCATTCACACACACATACACATGCATTCAAGTGTTAAAACTGTATTAAACCAAGGGTTAATCTTGTTCAAACAGGATTAAAGAGCAGAGAATCAAACAGAAAAAATAGGAATGAAATCTACTGTGCAGCAGCATTTCTTGTATACAGCCCTTGTATGATACAATTCTCGCTCACAGGCCTGCATTCCATCTTTTCTGCTGGGTCCCAGCTTCATTAAATGGATGGAACAACACAATTCCAATAGTAGCAGCTATTCCATGTTATATTCTCCTCGCTGAACAAGGTGCAGCCCCATGTCTTATTTACTGGATGCTTATCAAACTACCCACCAGAGCCTGAATTACAAGGTTTTCCTGTGGCACTTCTTACCATTGTGGTCCTTGAATGCTTCTCAGAGATCCACTAATTTATCTTCCCAGAAATCCTGTGAGCTGAAGGAGAGATACTACCCACATTTTAAAGAGTAAGAATTTGGCACAAGTATCCCATCCATTCTGGGTGCCCAAACTGAGAGATGAAGAACCTGGCTTTTCAGGTTACTCAGCTTTATGAAGTACCACATACATTGGCATTGTATGTTGAAAGCACCTTTCCCCTAGATTTCACTAGCAGTGGCAAACGCTTGCCATAGTTCACAACCAAATGAGAATATGAGGAACCAAAATTAACAGACTTATAATTTGAGTGTGTTAAAAAACAAAAGTAAAATACCTGACCTAATGCATTTCTGCCAAGTACACACACCTCCTCCTTTACAGCGCAAAGTTTCAAAGCAAGTACTACCATGCATTAGGGGGTTATGTAACATTTCCCATTATCCCAGTTTAATAAAACTTGTTTTCTTAGCATTATAGTCTCGGAACACAATATAAAATAAAATCAGTTTTAAAAACTATTTTTGATCCTTTAATATCTTCGCTTTGAGCAAATATTAAGATTTGGGGGAAGTTTGACTCATAAGTTTTGAACTGTGGAGCTGGCAACACCAGTAAGGCCTTAGGGGGAGGTGTAATGTGTTGCTGAGCCTTCCCTTTTTTGTGTTTCAGCGGAATACAGTACGCATGGGTTATGATTCACAGTTGCTGGAACTGATGACTGCTCAGTGGTCCACATGGACTGACTCAGGTGTTCTGAACAGAGGGCAAGTGCTCACACTACCAAGTGACCATCAAAAATACTTGCCAGGCCAAAGCGCCATCAACTTCCCTCGTCATTTTGCACAAAAGGAAGACTGAAAGACTGCAGAGAATGCACATTTCTTTTACGCTACCAGAGGTGGGAGGATACGTGGTCAGGGCAGCAGGGGGAGGGCCATAGTGCTCTTACTGGAAAGTCTGTCAATATCAGAGTTTGTTGTTATTTTGGATGACTATTATTCTAGTAGCACTTTGTTCAATTTGTTCTGCATCTTCTGAATTTTCATCCTTGTTTCTTGAATATCTTAAGTGTTTTGAAGAGTGCCTAGAGCTGAAAATCATTACTGAAAGAAACCTGTATTAACATGAATGCTAACGTTAACTTTTACAGGCATCTTTGAGACACTCCAATTGCAGTACTGCTTTAACCTAGCTACAGAAGCGAAACTCTGAGTGGGATAAATCCAAAAATCACGGGAAACACGACTTGTGAAGTTAAATGTGAGGGTATTGGAAAAGAAAATTGTTTTTCAAGGTGAATGATTTTGTAAGAACTCACTGCAAAGAGATCCAACCATAAATACCTTTTTCATAGCAAGAGGAAACCTTGAGCACCAAAAGGCAGGCTGTGCCTTTGGAAGAATAAGCCTCTACATCATAGCATAATGATGCAAACAGCAAAGATCTTGAACTAAAATGTGATCAGATGACAGTTTCCAATAGGAGACGCAATATACTTCAGTGAAGCAGCAAGCAGTTGCCTGAAGATATGCTAGAAACAAATTACTCTCAAACTATGATGATAATGGGCAAAGTGTTGATAACATGGTTTCCAATACAAGGACTAGCATCTTCTCAATGGAATAGTGATGACCATTTAGGGTGAAATGTTCTTAATACAATGCTATAATCTGAAACCAACCTTGCTCAGGGCAAGCTTGACCAAGGCTGAAAAAAAGATTCCAGGAGAGAAGCAGTTCAAATAGTTCGAACAGAATTTGTAAAGGACTCAAGTATAATTTTGAAGACAGTCTTCTGATCTGGAGAAATGAAAATTCCAGTTCTTCCCTACAAAATATTTTTTTCATTCTTGTCTCATCTCAGGACTCCTATACAACTTCTCAAGAAATGCACTCAAAAAAACTATGCTAAGATCACGTTCTGGAATCCTAACTGACCTACATGGAAGAAACGTCCCAAACCAACTCTAATTGTTGGCTAGCGTATGAACATTTTCAATGAAAAAAAAAACCCCAAAAAACCTGAATGGGAAAGCAGCTCTTCCATTTTCTTACAGAATGTTAGGTTACTTCTGATAAAACTTTTCATTTTTAAAAATTTGGTTCTTTGGAAAAGGTACAACTCACCTCCCTGCACTCTCATAATTAGGGAAAAATTAATCTGGTAAGTGATCTAACGAAGAAAAAGTAGGAAAACTGAGAGTTAAAGTTGCTATGTTTAAAATGCACACTGTTAATTTTGAAAGGTAGAAAGGCAAGTGAAAAAAAGGCATGTAGGAGATGAGAAAGTACTGGAGCTTCCTTCTTAATGTGGCTCCCGAACACTCAACTGCGGTTTATACTCTGAACAAAAGTCATATTATTCTTATCTAAACCATCTAAGAGCAGCATTCACATATTCTGGAACAATACATACACTCCTGGGAAGTAAGGCTGATACCTAACTAGAAAAATAGTGGAAGAACTGGAAAAAAAAAACCCAAACAGCCATCTGTTCAATGAATTAAAAAAGCCAAAATCAACCAACCAGAAATTTAACTGATCTAGTTAAGTGTTAACTTATTTCCTAGCTTTTGTTTCTTTTTCTCAGAACATTCATTGTTATTGAAACATGGCTTTTTGTTTATAAATTTTCTTCTAGCATAGGACTGCTTGACAAGCAATGTTTATGCATTTTGTCATATGTCATTAGTTTCTTCCACCTAACTATGCATGCAGACACTAAAAGATACCTTCCACATTTTTTTAGTCTAAATAGATGAATTTTTTAATTATTTTAAAATAAAATAAATAATGAAAAATGGGGTGGAGTATTGAAATCAATGTTAATTCAATTGCATTTTTAAGGTTATTCCAACATTTGAAAAAGTGGCCAAGCACATTCTGCCTGCTTGTTTTTATACAGATACATCTGTCAGAAATTCACGCACAAGCTTGTATGGGACTCCTAATATTGTGTGTGTTGTAAAATAAATCTGTATTGGTCTGCTCCCAATCCAAATATACTTTTGACTAAAGCTCTCACATGCAGATATAAATCTAGCAAATCAAAATCTGTTTCCAGGAGCTGTAACTTACTGAATTTATATACAAAGCCTAACAGGTGATGAAAAAAAAAAAAACCATCAAAGATTACTTTAACTCTACCATAATACAATTCTACCATTAGATCTTATTTTATTGAATGATTCATGCATTATTGGCATTTCTAGATTTGCTTTTATATTTCCGCCTCGCTATTTTAAGATGTATTATCTTTAATCCAAAAACTGCCATCCTACCTAAACCTACTTAGAATTTTCTATGATGAAATCTCATTGAACAAAGATTAGAGAGAATTACGGATCTTCCACTGTGCAGTCTGGGAACATACCAACCACAGCACAGCATAACCCAGAAATGCCTTAGCCACCTTTAAATTTTATAATATCAAGATTTAAAGCTACAAAATATGAGGGATTTTTTTCTTCACTGAGCAAAAATAACAGAAGACACACTGATTTATGTTCAGCTCATACTTCATAGCAGAAAGCCTCACAGCTTTCATATATTCATGTATTATTTGTACTATGGGCAGAACCTATGGAATGGTGTGTTGTTTCTGTAGAAAGATGCTAACAGGGATTCAAATCTCAGAGTGGAAGGGAGCTTAAAACAGGACAAAACTCATCTGGAACTTGACTGCTTTGTAGGAAATTCTCCTATGTAGAGCCACCACAGATGTTTTGTCTGAATCTGCCTGCACATGCAATTAACAGAAAATGAACAGAAAATTGCAATTATTTGGGGAAGACCAGGGCAATTATTTTAAGAAGTTGAAGCTTTTATATCCAGTACTTTCTGTTCACTTAAAATGCAACACCACTCCCCATTTAAAAACTCTAAGAAGTTATTTCCCTTGTCCTTTAAAGGAAACTGGAGCATACTATGCAGTTTGAAGTTATCAGAATCATTGAACGTTCATATTGCAGTAGTGTACAGGGACTATAACTTTGGGCCCAACTGTGTTGAGTGCTGAGCAAAGACAAAGACTATGATTATCAAGCTTTAGGGCAATGGCCCTTTTTATAAAATAAGTAAAAAAGCAATCTTACATATTTGTAATATACAATCTCAATTTTTAGTTGAAGAAATAACACTTTAAGGGTATTCCTCTGCAGTTTAGAATACCTAGCAGCAGCTACAAACAATTAAGCATTAGTTAAAAAAAAACCACTCTAACTTCAGCACCTTATTGACTAAATTAACCATTTTCCTTTTTTAAAACATATATAACAGTTTACTCTGAAATTTTCCACCCAAATTCTGAGTTAGTGCATGATTACTTTTAAATGGAAAATCTCAATATGGCTTTTCTGCAACAAAAATGTTTGAAAGATAAAATTCTTTAAAAGTAGGTTTTCTTACATTGGTAACTGCAGAAAATAAAAAAAAGAACACGATACTTTAATTTGGTGCTTGTATTTTGTATTCTCACACTCACCACCTTGAGTTCAGCATTTTTTAAATAGAAGAACTTGAGATTAAAAAAATTCCACGTGTGAGGTTTGTTTACAAAAAATAATGCAGTTATTTCTCAGTTACTCTTTATACATGTAGATGGGGAGCAAGTTCATATTACTTTGAACAATAGCTTTTGTTCTTGAGATATATTTTAGAGGCAGAAAAACAGTAGTTCCTGCAGCACTATGAGTTCTTGATATATTGAACAGTAGAGGAAATAGTCTCAGAAACGATGTAAACTGCTTCCAGCCTGAACTTAGCAGGCTGCTTTTTTGCCAGTAGTTCAAAACATGTTTAGCTGAATAAGCATATTTTCGACATTACAACAGGGTGTAATCACTTTTTCATCTGATCTGCTCTTCATGTACGCTTTATTACAAAAAGGTGGAAAGTTATACATGGGGAAAAAACAGGCATAAAGACATTTAAAATAAAAAAGGTCTCTCAAACATTTTCCATTTCCCCCCCAGCCCCCTCCGCAGTGAAATGCATGAAAAAACCTCCTGTAGATGATGAGTGTGTGACTCACATGGGAGCTTCATATAGCTTCCTCTTCTACTGCAGACCTCCCTGGGATTCTCTCCCTCACCAATACTAGCTACCGCATGGTGCATGGATGTTGTTTAAGATGTTTTCTTTCACCTGAAGTGAGCTAAATGGCTTAAGCAGCACTTGAGAAATCGCTCTGCTCCACCACTCCCGCGCCAGGGAGTGGGGGTGTGAAAGCTCAGGCTTCCCGGCAGAGAGGAGAGAGAGGTACTGGCACCGAGCTCTCCGCGAGGAGCCTCCGGCCAAAACAGCCCAAACGCTCAGCCACAAGTAGCTAACCTTAGCGGGCACCGCACGGACCATTTATCCGCTGAGGCTCAGAAGAATACTGAACGTTGCAAACGGGATACGAAGCAAATGTACGTCGGGATTTGTCACAGGTCCGATTCTCCTCTCCAGTCAATGGCCTTACTCCTTAGGACGTGAAAGGACTCAGGATTTCACACAATGAAACCCTTGTTCAGCTGCAAAGGGAAAGGCCTCTAAAATGACAAAGCAGAACCCATATAAAGCAAACTACAGAAACAGCTTCCCTGCTCTTCTCTTCCCAGACTTCAGAGGAGATCCCTTGCTTGGCTGGTGTAAACACCTGTAACTCAACTAGAGTAAGACTGTTTCTGATCAGCCTGGGACCTGGGCTGCGCACGGACAAGGTTGGAGGCAAATATCACAGTGAGGGCAGGTTTGATGTAGTTCAGTTACCTTGCTGGAGAAAGACAGTGTCTGGGCTCAAGATGTCATTCAGTTTAGTCATCTGGCGTGGAAGAGCAGAGCATGTGGTTCAGGAATGCAAGCTCATACTTGTTTCTAAGTCATCTCCGGCTAATACCTAGATTCAAGCGCCGTGATGACTGTTTGAACACTTTCACAGACTTTGTGCAAAAGAAAGGGAACTGTTTAATGAAAAAATGTCTGTGTGCATCAATTGTGGGTTAACCATTTTCAGATCGTGTCTCTCCGTTTATAAACAAAAACCTGGCAAGGATAGTGGTCAAGGTATGACGGACAGTCATACTGCAAAGTGCAGTACATTATACAGCTTTTCAACTTCTGGTCACTTTTTGAAAAAGATAGGCTTAATTGGCATTAATTATCTGTTACCCGCTCTCCAGAATTTACTATTGATACCAATTAGCACTACAGGAGTACTTCAGATCCCTTCTTAATTTTAGGGCACTGATATGGTAGAGTATGCTTTGGAAAACTTACAGGAATATAGATATTAATGAGGAGAAATACAGTGCAGGGAAAGGCTGGGAGCAAGAACAGTGGTTTGAGGATGTGTTGCAGTTCATGCTCGGCCCCAGGATGCACTAACAGCCGCACATGGGACTAGAACCCTGTCCCTGGGGAGTACGGGCCAGGAGTGAAAAGAGGAGGGGAAAATTGGATTGTCATTGTGCATCAGGTCAAAGAAAGTAATCCATTCATTCTCAAAGTAGGACTCATGTAAAAGCTGTTCGTGTTGATACTAAAAAGCACAATCATAATTTGCTGTGGCTTTACCACCTCTGTGTAGGAGCTGATGGGAGGGTGGGAGACCTGTTTGTCCTAGATCAGAGATTTAAATTCACAGGTGTAGGGCAAACTGGAAAACTTGCCCATATATTATCAATAATTATGTCTATCAGATTAAGAACATGGTTATCCAGTGCTACCTGCCTGCATACTTGCTGAGTAACACACTGAACTTTGCAGACAGGTAGTCATCTTTCCTCTTGTTTTCTCAGAAAGTCTTTAATGCCAACAGACATAACAGGGCAGAGGGGTACAAATGCCTGTGCTCTGATGGAGCAATACCTGTCCGGTTAGGTTGATGTTTATACATAGATTCAATTTATTGTATTTATTTGTCTGTGTTACTGCAGCTGTTTTTCATACCTATTTTTTCATGCTCACACTAGTAAATACCAGGGACGACGGCCTGATTAATGATGACAAGACTGAATTAGGAATGTGACTAAGGGCTGTGTGATCATACAGATTCAATCATTTTGCATGGGCAAAATGAGGAAGAAGGAGAGACTAAGAAGTAAGAAAATTAAAATACTGTCTTTAAAATAAGCTCAGTAGTCCAGCAACGCAATATGGAAATAAAGTAGTGTCTCTGACTTCAGAGGTCCCTTTAATTTCAGAGCTGTATGTTACTATTTAGTGTCATCTGTTGTTATTTCAACCTTAAGGTATCCAAATATTGGTAAATATAAATAAAAATGCAGGAGGGAGAGCAGAGCTCTAAAAACAGGCAGCTAATCAAAGAGTGCTCCCCCCCAGATATGAAGCTTTTTCTTTATAAAATTTAAGTCAAAACTAATCATGAGACCATGACATATGGCACTTTCAGCACAGTTGGGCAAATAATGCCCTTTTACATTGATTGTTTGAGGTCAAGTGATATCAATGTTGAGATTTGCAACCATCACCACAACAATTGAGTTTGCTTGGGATGATCAGGAGCAACTAAAAAGGCTTCGTTTGAAAGAAAACTCATGCAACTCTTTATTTATTATTTAACTAATGGGAGGGGCTGTTCATCTAGAAATGTTCATCTATTATTTAGAAAGGAAAATGCAGTACAGTGTTTTCTTCCATGTATCAGACCATTTCCTTATCAATAAGGGCTGAATATAACAATTTATAAATGGACAAAAATAGCTTTTGAAAGATACTACAGTATTTTCCAAGTGATGGAATGTCTCTGAAAAAACACATTATGCCTCAAATGTCCCCTCTCCAAAATACAAGACAGTAAATAAATAACACTATTTCACACACCTTCATCTTCTGCTTATAAATACACTCTGTAGAAGATCTATCCCAAAGCTTTCCCTACCTCCTCGGGACCATGACAGCTCAGGAGGCCTTGCCTAACAGTATCTTCAACCAGAAGAACTAGACTGTCAGTATAAAATGCTTTACCCTGATAATAATGTTATATGATATCTGCTCTGGAAAAGTCTGGTTTTCTCCTACACCACCTGGCTACTAAGTAAGCTTTCCTCCCATCTCACTTTTTTGGTCAATTGAGACTCACTTTCTTTGCTCTCCGATGCACCCAAAACTATGAAACTGAAGTCAATTTTTATGCTGGTCTTTCCGTTCAAATACTGTCACCCATTACCTTAACATGTGTTACATCTTGTCTGGGTTACAACTTATCTACAGTGTCTATTTGCATAATTTTATAGCCGAAGAGCCCCTGCTGAGATGGCCCTAAACTCCACAAAACAGAGTTTGGCAAGTCTCAGGTTTCTTTAACTTATTTGGATGCTGAACCAGGGGTGACGCCTCTACAGTCAAGCCATCTTAAACTCATTTTCCACTTGTCCTTTGCTAAGCAGAACTCAGCCATACTGAAGGATGGCGTCCTGCATGCCCGATTCGCACAGAGTTTTTGCACAGCAGCCTGCTAGGGAAGTGTCCGTCAAGCGTTCCCTCTGAAGAGGCTTAGCGGCTCTGAGTCCTCCCTGCCAACTACTAGTTGGATGGCAGAAATTAGCCAAGATTTAAGCCAAGTTTTAAGGCACATTGGAAGGCTAAAAGCATATTTAAGCTTTTCATTCAGGGGCTTGACTTACCGACTTTGAAGTGCCAAAGGATGTTTTATTGTGCGCGTTATCTATAAAATGACATACTAGAGCATCCTCTGCCTTTAGAAGGCTGCAAAGGCCAGTACACACCATCAACAGAGTCCAGCCCACTTCTATAAAGATCACCTTTATAAATCCATAAAGATTTATTGTACAAACGTTTCCAATACAGTCGTTGGTGATTTTGCCTGAACTCCAATATATTATTATATGCAAAGACAGTAGCCAGCAGCTATTCAGAAGCGCTCAGAGAATGTGTTAGCAGTTAGTAAGTGAATTCATTTTTCTGTTTTAAAATCCTTTCAAGAAACGAATAAACTATGATAACAATAGAATCTTTAACAATATTACTCAGACAAATGTTTGGACATCTGACATGCTAGAGTGAAGTGTGATAGCATCTATCATCAGCTGATGCTGTACAATTATACAGCATTTCCCTGCAATCAGGAACTGCGTCAGATTAAAACACTGTGCTGTAGAGGCAGGCAAAGAACTTCCTTGCAGAAACAGAATCAGAGAGTCCTTACAGTTTTCCCCTACTGACACCAGGAATGCACATCAAACAGAGGAATTCCAGGTGTGTAACTGGGGGGCACCAGCCAACTGGCCCTCACTATCAGTGGGAGTTATACCTGTGAAATAATCTTTCAGATACTTAAAACCACAGTACATTTAACTACAAGACATTTGTGGCATAACCAAATTTATGGATATGAGTCTCCCCGAGTCATGCAATGCTGACAGAAATGCTGATACAAACTAACATAAAACACAATCTTCCTAATGTGCAAAAAGAAACCTATTTTAAGAATCTATTACAGCATTCGGCATTTTTACTGGGTACTACTTTAGTCTCTGCATTTTAAAACCAGTTACTTTAGTTACCAAAAGTTTTGCCGCGCAACGATCAGAGTGCTAGTAAGTGTTGAACTCCCTAAAAATATTTTAAACGTTTCTTATGCAATGAAATGCTACAATTTTCCAAAGTCTGATATCTCAAGACTTTTATAGGCTTGAAGTCGTAATTTGCCCTCAAGTGAGTGCCACTTGAGGAATAAAACTCCCTGTTTCTATTCCGCCAAATTATCGGATCCTAAAACTATGCCACTGATCTGAGACTACTGCAACTACTATAATTCCTTATTTAGGTACCTCCTTTATTTGGGTAATAAAACAGATTTGTGGTAGATGTTGATTTTTCTGTTAGATTTCTGCCTTTCTGAGATACCAGAAAATTTTGCACGTTAGAGAAACTCATGAAAGAGCTGGATTAATAATAAAAATGCATGAAAAGCAGTTTATCTGGTTGCTATCACCATACTGCTAGACAGGATAGTACACAATAAATCCATGGCATGCATATAACACCAATATGTATACCTGGAAGCTTATTATCATTTATACATAAAAAATCACGTTTGGCAGGGAAGACCCAACTACATTTGGTTCTGGGGTTTTTTGTTCATTTCCACTTTGTTTAGAAGTCCGCTTTTCTTAGGCGAAGCATTGTAAAATGCCTTTGAGAGTAAACTGTTCACCTATATGTCTCGTGCAACTTAAAATTTTCTAGCAATGCATGTATATGCAGAAACAAAGAAAATGGCTGCAGAATTAGACTCACCATCATTAAAGTAATTAAAATACAGTATTAATCTTTAATGGTAATTATTCTTTTAATAGCGCCTCTAAATTATAAGAAGCGGATAGGTAGAGCTTTCCCTCCAGCAACAGCACTCTAACCCCACCAAGGAAAAAAAAGCAGTCCTTGTGAGGCGTGCCAGAAGGTGCCCCAACCAAGCATTGCATCTTCCCTTTCACAGACACCCAAAATTTACACAAAGCGGTCAGAACTGGCCACATTCCAGGCCAACATTCCCTGTAAAGTGAAAATCCTTTGGTTATGTCAAACAAAATCCCAGAGGTACTATATACAATACCTAACTCAGTTTCATGTCTGGCAAATAAAAGTTAGCTAAATGCAACAAGTGCAAATCCCTCTTTTTGTAAGAAAAAGAAATGAAATTTATATGGCTGGCAATGCCCGCACTGACTTTTCAGCCTACTTCTACACCGCATTGTTAATTTACTCATTCTCAGTCTGTGCTTGCACCTTCGCACAGGCTAGTTAAAAGTATTGAAGCTGGTATTAACATGGTGACAACGGGAAGGACAAGGGAGGATCAGGCCAATACAGAACTTGATACAAGCAAAGCGACAATTTTCCTCCTCTGCCTCCCCAGTTTCCTACCCTGGGTTCTCCTCCAGGCCCTGCCATTGACTCAGCCTCTGGCAGACCGTCCCAGCCACCCCCCAGTGGCTTCCAGCTCTTGCACACAATCCTGTCCCCATTCAGATCTGAGTGCCCCAAAACAGTGCACTGGGACAGGAGGACCATCTTCACAATTAAAACTCATTATATTTAACTTTTTTTTTTGGAGGGGGGGTGAAGTATACAACACATTTCCTTATTACAGGAGGAAATTTGGTGTGAAATACTGCACAGCGATAATATTAGCAAGGGAGGAACTTCTTCTGTGGGACAGGCTCAGGGATTCTGTGCGATCCTGTGCTCCCTTTTATTACCTCTGTTGTGGCCAGGTAATTCACATGTCGTTTTTCAGATTTAACTGTTATTGTATACACTTTAGACTTGAACTTCATCAAAATGGACAAACAATGGAGTTCTCGCATATGGGCAATCAAAAGGAGACTGTTCTCCACACCAATTCCTCAAAGAACCCTTGCATTTAACTACTTGTATCTTGTACACAAGAAATATCCTTAAGCTTCTACTGTATGTAGCAGAAATAAAAAATGATGATCAGGCAGTGCCATGATTACTGCTTTAACATAATTAAGTATATTTAAAGTAGTGTTGAGATGTGTAGAGTACCCTATCTACTTAGAGGTTGCATTTCATTATGCAAGTTGGCCACATAGACATGCACCAAACAGCAAAGCACTATGAAAAATTCTATAAAAGTTTAGGTATTAGATTGCTAAAAATGGAGATAAACGCTTTCTAAAAATAATTTGATTTTTAACTTAATTGATTATGTTCTTTAAAACGTTAATTGCAAAAACCTAAAATCGGTATCCACTTTCTTAAGCGTTTGAATTCAATGAGAGCAAGTCTTCAGGAGGTTTTCCTATTTTAATAGATGAATGAAAAAATATTGAGATAAAATAATAGCGTGGGGGTAAGATGAGGAGTAAAACTATGCTTAGCTGTACAGTACATTTTTGTGCTGAGGCCCACATGCACAGAAAGCATAACCAAAACTTTTCATAATAAAAAAAAGGTCACCATTAAAACTAGAATCTTCGTTAACTTCAGGCATGTTCCTTGCTTACTCAACATAATTTCCCAGTATGAGCGAAAAGGATTACTTTCAGTATGTCCCGGAGCAGGGGATGTAAGAGGGTACACTAAAGTTAATCAGAGCAAGAGTCTGTTCTGATCTTTCAAAGATTTGACAGGAGGAGAATATGTCTCCTTTGCAGGGATCCAAGTTCTGTTTGTCAACTGAATTTGTCCTTTAAGTTTCCCACTGTGCCTTAGTCATAGCAAGAGGTGAATGGAGAAGATGAGATTTCCTGACAATTCGTCTAAGAATTGACAGCTAAAATCTGTCATTAGGTCCTCCTCTACCATCCACCAGAGAAAAAATTCTAGCCATGACCAGCCTTTGCAAGCTCTAGTTCCTGGTCATGACCCATACTGTTCCGTTTTGGACTTGAGTTGGGGAGGAAGTACAAAGAAAACAGAGTTAAAAAGAGATCTTGGGATCAGTCAGCATCCATGTGAGCAAATTGCCACTGTAATATCCAGAGAGGCAGACAATGACGGGCTGTCACAGCTCTATAGGGAAACTGGGGAGGGGTCGCATACACAGCTGAGGAAGAAGGACAAGCTGTGGTGGGGATGAGGGCCTCTCCCGAGACGGGGGTAACGCGCCAGGAGAAAATGAAGCTCAGTAGGCTGTTGGCAGTATCAGGGCTTGTAAATACTTGTCATGTTCACTGGCTTTTCTTAATGTCTATAAATTGCATAATGACACAATGAGGAAAATAGCCATTTGTTCTAATGGTAAAATATCAAAAGCATCCTACCTCTTCAAAGCAAGGGTATGCGTATTTCTGGAGTCTGAACACAGCTATCAATCCCACTGCAGAGCTAACAGGAGAAAAAAACCCACAAGGTGAGAGATTCTCAGGGATAAAATCAGTATCAAAAAAAAAAAGAGAGAGACAACAAGCAGAAGAAAACCAAAGAAAGAGATAAGAAAATCCCATCTTCCTTTCTTTTCCCACCTTAAAATAAAGCAACTCTACAAGGTTGATTTACTAAGATTTTTTTAATTTTTCTCTCTGGAAAACTGAAAGCTCACAACAACCTTAACTGTGGCATCTCTGCAAATGTCCTCACACTGCACGCACCTAATTAAAGGATTTGTCTTCATCCAAAATTACTGCATTATGTCAGCAGTCTTCTCACTCCTTTTCTGTGGCACAGAAATCTCAATAAGCAATTTCTGTCTTTTCCTCTCCTATTCAAAACTAATTCCTTAAAAAGAAACCAACAAACAAAAAAATCCCTCTACTGGTCAGGGCTGCAACCCTCAAAGAACCCACCACAGTCCAGGATACCCAACGGCATCCGAACTGTGCCTGCAACTTTTGCTTTCACTTACGAGTAAGCCAAGGGGTTTAGGAGCTGATGGAACCCACCTGAATAAAAGCATGAACTAAGGCAACAGCTGTTTTTCCTACACTAGCATTTGTACAAATAAAGTATCTTTCACACTAGGTCAGAAAGCAGTATGTATTTTTATAAAAATAAATCTCGATTCTACAGTGAGTGAACCATTACAGAATATAAAGCTATTCAGTCTGTGTACTTCTCACCTCCTTAAAATTCCAAAAACAACGAAAAAGCACATATGTATGTATACACACACACACACACACACACACGTGTGAATTAAAAGAATAATACCAAGAAATTATTAATTTGGTAAATCTGATGCACTATGAAAGAATTACTGAGTTTTGAGAGTAAAATAACTGCCAAAAAAGAAAGCTATTCTGAAAGTGCATACTGTACCAGTACACTCAACAGGATTTGAGAGAAATTTTTCTTAATCCAAAATCAGAATATATGCACATGTTTGTAATGTAGTCTGGATGTTTTGTTGATCTCCGTCTGTTTTCAGAGCTAGCTACAAGGAGCTTCCCACGTGCTCAATTGCATCCATGATTACAAAAATATTTAAAACCACAGAAAGGATATATGACTGTGCAGACATGCCTTCTGACTTATCAAATTACCTTTTGATTATACTGAATGCTTTACAGATAGGTCACTACTTGTGTGCATCCAGAAGTTAACGCTAAATGAAATAACTAGTGAATGAAAGAACTGTTCTGTCACATGCAAAGTGCTTTATGCTCTGCAAATTGCTGGGAGAAAAATAGGTAAGTGCAGTAACAAAAAACACCCCCCCCCCCAAACAAACAAAAAAATCACTGTTATGATTACAATATGATTTAAGACAGCTACTAACAAAGGTTATCTATGTATCCAATAGACATAACTGAGATGCTTCTAAATATGAAGCATACGAGCAAGTTAGAAAAAATGTTTGATCAAGATAAAGGGCTGCAGATAAAAACTTCAGAATTGCATGTACTTGCTTCTTTGTCCATACCCAAACCTTAGCAGTGACTGAAGTTGATGGGATTCAGCCTACGCTTTCACTGTGTGGACAGTAGTCACCCACATCACTGTGTTAAATGTTTATTTGTCCATTTTGAAGCTAAGATTCAAATTTGATTTCAGAGCATGACTACATTTGCAGCTAGCTTATTATTGCTCCTTTACTAAATATTAAAGCCATGAAGCAATATGTATCTAATTGCTGAAAACATTCTTAATAAATCAATCACAGTTGTGTTTCAAAAATTAATTTCTATGTGTGGTAAAATATTTTGCCTATTAAAATAGTCAAAACTGACTGAAATATTTATTTACTAAAGCAATCTTGGGACAAAACTTATTTTTTAAGAGTTAAAAATAAAAAAACCAAATTATGAAATGTTCTTCCCAGATGAATTTCCAACTACTGACAATTTTATGCTGTTTGCACCAGATTAGTAGTTGTGTAGCCTAAGAAAGGAGGTTCATAAACAACACTTTTTGGTGCTTATTAGTATTATTCTGTGGAATCTTTTTCAATGATTCATCTGTTAAACCCTGTATCTTCCCATTAACACATTACATGATTTTTTAAATGTTTACTTTATGAGGCGCTTTTTCACAGTGAGGTTTAATATTTGTAAACATTTCCATGTAAAACATGCTTTTGCTATTTGCATGTGTCTTACCCAATATGGCATTTTAAAATAACATTCTCAACTGTATTTCTAAGGGTCAGATGCAACTTGGCATGGGTAAGACAATGAACTGATTATACCTAAGCATTTGTTTTGGGGTAATTGTTTGCAGCTAGTGCAGCTGAAGAGTTAAAGCCATGTGCTGAATTTAAATCTATAAACATGAAAGATGGTGCCAACTTGGCAGCGAATCGTGCATTCAAAAGTAAACGGGTCTCCCTGGCTGCTTCAAATGGAGGCATCAATATGAGGTTTAGCTGCTGCCTCTCTAGTTTACAGATGCAACCTTCCTTGCCTATGTCGCCTTTTAGTCAAAACAGTCCATATTTTGCAGAAAGTCTCTTTAAAACAGACCAAGAAAGGTCACAGTCTGCATTTCAATGAGCATATTAAAAGGAGATCTGGCATATTTTATTACTTCTGTAAGAAAAATCTCGGCTCTCAAGATACAACTATAAAGACAAACAGTTTTAGTAACTGAGTTTTAAATAAATCAAACTCAAGATGGACTTACTGGTTTCAGAGTAATGGGGCTACAGTAAGCTAGCCTGGAAATGAGATGTCAGCTCCTAACAAACCTGCAATAGTATCCCTCACAATGTATTCAGACACACCATTTAAAATTCAAAATGCAGTTTGGAAGGAATCAAATTACAGTGGATAAATCTATATTTCAAGAACTGCAAAAGGCCAAACCTCTTCTAAAACTGGAAGATGAAAAACAAAGCTAAGGAAATGCTTTCTTTGGGGAAGACATTCTTTTTTATATATATTTTGAGCTTTGCATACAAGTTGTCAAAAGATCAGGTTATCGGTGATATCCCAAGATGGTTTGCATTAGACATCTTTATGTGTGACCATTAAAGCTATAGGAATGGCTTCTGAAGTCTTGAATTCTAAAAGATGCCTATTCTTTGTCAGTCCATGCATAAATGAAGATCTCCACATAGTCTTTGCATGTAGCTAAGCAGGAAACATTTCAGGATGCGACCCAAACGTATCTAAATAAAAACAGGAAGAAAAGAAAACCCAAACCCAAACCAGAAGGGAGATTAAGCTAATGCAATGTTTTCTATGAAAGGACAAATGTCATCTTTTATTTAGCTGGACTCTTTTTCACAGAAGAGAAAAAAATAGCAGCAATACAGTGCACTGGTGAGCACTGCCCTCTCACTGCCTCCAGATGTACTGACATTTGATTTGCTGCTGATTAGTATGGGCAAAAGAAGAAGGGGGGGGGGGGGGGGGGAAAGCTGGCATCAAGTCACGTCCTCCATCTTAGTCCCAGCTGGTACCAAGCTCCAAAGAAACAAAGCGACTTCAGACTGTGCTATCATATATTCATGACCAAGAAGAAATATAAAAACCAGCACGTTTGAATTCCTGACAACCATAGAAGAATAGTGCATTGGCATGTTGAATTTTTCCAGCCAGCCTTTGCTGACCTATAAACCTTTGTGACTGGAACAAATGCAAATAGAGCTGACTTGCCTCACAAACTACTGAAGGGTATTCAAACCGAGTTGTGTCTAACAGGCTAACAATAACCCACTGTCCCACCCATGCAAAACACACAGTCTGGGAAAAACAGCTTTAGAAAAGCACTTGACGGAGACATAAAACGCAGACCATGCCAGAAAAAAAGCCATCTTTCTTCATACTTCTTCACCTAAAATGCCATAATAAAAAAGTAATTGGGAGTAAAATTACCTAACTATTAAAATGAAGAGTGCACAATTTTAAAAACAGGCTGGGAATTGGCAACTGAAAAAATCAGGGACTGCGTTGTCTGAAGTCAGCTCAGGCTTCAGCCATCAAATTTCATGCCCTAAAAGCAAACCTACAGTAAATTACAAAGTCTGAAAAATGGTTGTGTGCTAACGAATTACATACTAGCACTGAACTAAATTACACTTTGGGAAAGAGTGTATCCAGAGTAAAAGGTCTGCTCAACTACAAAAGTCCCTGGATAACATTTCTCTTTGAATGATCATTATTCTTGCATTTTTACCCGGGGAAGGGAGATATCTGAAGGTATTGACCTCTCCAGCTTTCATGTGGCCCTCAAAATAGCTACAAGATGAGGAAGATCAAACTCATACAGTAATTCAGCAAAATCCTCTTCCATCAGAGAAAGGAAATAAGGCACCACTGTAGGGCATTTATTCAGTGAAACAAATAATTTCTTTTTGTGAGGGAGTTAAAACAGGAAAGTGGATGGCTCTTTCCCTGAGTATCTGCATGCCCTCGCTATCCTTTTATTTGACGCTGCATAGGCCTGTGATTGAATGGGCCCAAGTAGCTATCCCTTGGTCTGCTTCCATCAAAGGCCAATTAAAGCAGCCTCACTCCCTGTGCAGAAAGAAAGGGATGAACAAGAGCAAAGTAACACAGGGGAAAATGTGGTGCTATCTCAGTGCTCCTGCTGTTTGTTAGGTAGAATCATTAGTGATTAAGGCTGACCCTAGACTTCATCCTGTGCTTGCACTGCTTGAACATTCATTAGGTAAGCCATATCATTTTCTTTGTAACACTGTCAGATAAATTCAGGTATCTAATTTATCCCACCTAAATTCAGCTATCCAGATATCTAATTTTCTGAAGCTGTGTATGTAAGCAATGAAGAAAAAGGGGCACCTCCTGATGAGCACTCAGATCACCGAATGACTGTGCTGGAAGCCTAGTCTGAGCAAACTCCTAATCTGGAACTTTAATTTAGTCCCCAAATCTAATCTCCCTAAAGCTGAAAGAATCCAGGCCAGAGCACTAGTCCTACAAGCAGCTGCCGTTAGTCTTTTTGCATTCAGCAAACTACTTGCGTGTATAAAATTGATTGTGCATAAGTTCTTAGATTCTGAGCACAGCAGATACATTTTTGAAACCTTTTCAACATCTGGCCTTTAAGAACAGAGTGTTAAGGAAAGTTGAGAAGATTTGTCTCAAGTTTCCACTAAAGTGGGTATGATATACTACCATTTCATAAACACTCCCCCATGTTCGTAAAAACTGCAGAGGCAACTAGCACCCAGAATAGCTTAAGAGAGAGCACAAAAAGAGAAGTTCGCATTTCTATCACCTAATAGCAAAAGGTAAGGCATAACCCTTGTGAGAGGCTACTGAATTTGAACGGAAGGGGGAAGTCCCTTCTGGACCAAACTGCTATGTAAGCATACACTAGGAGGTTTAAAATGGAGTTTAGCTACATGTAGAATCACTTCAGAGTAACTGATCTATATGCAGTGACAGATGCAAAACATATCCAAAAAAAGCAACATATCTGTGAGGAATTCCCAGTGATGAACTAAAAATCTGCCATTGTGCCATGTTCTTTAAGAAAGGAGGTACATATCCTCAACTCTCTCGGACATTTGGGAGATTTGGGCCTATAGCAGCCTACAGGGTATTATTTAGGCTGGAATTCATCCCATGAGTTGCAGCTGCCTATGTTAGGTACTAAGCATGACTTGCCTTTTGGGCTGCCTGTACAGCCAGAAGAACAAGGCAAGATGATAGGAATTGTCTTCTGAGGTGACAGAAAGCATTCTCTACCCCTACAGTTATTACAAGAGGATCCCTGATGATCTCAAAAGACAAGACATTTAACAACTGGAGGCTGAAGTTTTCTATCCTTAGTCTTCTGTTATAAAGCAACAATGCATCCGAAAAATAAATTAAATTCTATTATGCTGAAACTCACTGATATTCACCTCTTCATTGCACTTCTGCATAAATTTTATATCGTCTAATTTTGTTTTTAAATACTTTTTCAGTGGCATTGGTATTGATTCTAATTTGTCTGGATTTGCAGTGTTTATAGTCATTGCAGGGCTAAAGCACGTAGAAAGGCAAATAGAAAAGACACTGACTATCTTCCTTTGGCTTTTCTAGATCAATGTTTGCTGAGGGTGTTAGTGTTGCAGAGGGTCGGCAATATTCTGCCATGTGAAGAAATCAAGGATGAAGAATGCAGCCAAATTACCAATATTCTAGCTTAGAAATAACTAGCAGTTCTGCAGAATCATAAAGGTGTGTAAAAAGTCTCGTTAGATTTAATGTAATGCAACAATTTTATTCTATGGATTAAAAGAAGTTTACCTTTAAAGTGCACATTAAAATGCACAGAGATAAATTTTATGGATTTATTTCAACGTGAAAAACAACAGTGGGGGTTTTTTAAAGTCTTTTCCTGCTAAAGTTCAGATGGGTTTTAAAAGCATGTAACTTCTCTAGAACTTCCATCTTATCCTGTTAAACTCTGAAAATATTAAAGTAGGCAAAACATGTACATAACTGAAAGCTGAGCTCCCAACTCTGGTCTCTAGCTATGATATTGCCCTGGTACACAGGGCTGTATGATGTCTCACACATTTGTTAAATGCCTATCGTAAATACAAAGACTCTGTCTGTCCAAAACAATCAAATACGATGCAGAAAAACCTGCCTTAGTCTTCCTTGGTTCAGGGTACTGCTCAGTTAATGTAACATACAGCCTAATGGTTTTAAGCTCACATAACCTCCAGCTATTTATTCATATTATAGTTTACTATAAACTGTAACATACAATATATTTTCCAAAAGGTCTGCTACACTTAACAGCTCCATCAGCCAGCTAATTACAACTAAAACTGCTAATTTGGTAGTTGTAAACAACGTAATTCTCTTCACTCTATTTCTCCCGTCCTTGTTCTTTTTAAAAAGCACTGAAAGTTCTTACTGCTGGCAAAGAAAGATATGACACATCCATTCAGGCTTTCATGAGTGGTGATAAGATAGACTTGTGCACTCACAGTGGATGCTAAGAACACCCAGCCAGAGGAGAATAACTTACATGACACTTCACACATATGTCATGTCTTACATGAAGGTCAAGAGAGGGAAAAAAAGAGTTTTGTAGCATTTTTGGAAACAGCAGATTTTTTCAGGGATCCCATTTGCCCTTCTGCAAGAAAAATACTTGAGTAGGTATTTCAGTCAATGTAACTTTGAATCCAGACTAAATGGCCTTTTCAGTCCAAGGGTTCTGTAAATACATTTCTTCATATCAGATGGGGAAATCATCAACAGCAGAGATTAGACACAGTATAAAAAGGTATTAATCAGCATGCTTTGCTATTAAAACCTCAGCAAGCTAAGAAGGCCACAGATGAGACAAAAGCAAAAATAGAGCTCTTGCAGAAGGACACTCGCATAGAAGGTGAGCTTCTGTAGGCTTAAGAACGAACTCAGAAAGCCTACCTTTTAGGTCTGCTGTCCTGAATTTCTTGGCCAGTGTTTTTCTATTTCTAGGAGGCTGTTGCCTTTTTAATCACAAAAGCAGCACAGATTTTACACCCATAGCTATATGAAAATGGCACAGGGTTTGCTTCAGCCAGCTCCCTAGGGCAGTGTTCTCCAAGGCTGAAACAGGGCACGGAATCATTAGACCAGCATCAGTTGCTGCTTTCCTGATAAGCACTTCATATTAGAAATGCTAAAGGACAGAGGCTTGAAAAAGAAAATTTCTGGAGAATGAAGTTTGTTGTTGGCAAGGCAAGACAAGATTGATTGTGACTAATATACCAAACAGTTAACATGAAAAAAATCAAAACCACAAGCTTTTTGGCATGTAAGCTCTTTTCCTGGCTTCACAGCTACAATACTACCATTTCTTGCGTAAACACAATAGAATGGGCCCCAAGACCTTAATTCAGTTCTCGGCCTTGATTCAGATCGAGAGCATGATCCTTGAAAACTGAAATAACTGTTCCCAATATCTAAAATGGAGATGATGCTGCTTCCATTTTCCAAGCCTGTTCATTGACACTGACTCCAGCCCGTAACGGTTTCTCGGTACATAGACAGCCATACCACCCAAAATGGGTCCTGACTAGAGTTTGCCCTGCTGTTATACAATTAGAGCTAAAATGATGTTCCCGTGTAGCCAGATACACAAGTTAAATGCCCATTTGTCAGAGGCTCAAAGTACAGAGTTGGAGGGCTTGACCTACAAACTGTACTGCCAAGTAGGAGCACTTCTTCAGATTTTCTGAAGCAAGAGGGGTGCGTGCACAGGTAAACATCTTCAGGGGTGCCAGCCCTGATGTGCCTGTACATCTCTATGGCTCCATAGTCTTTAACCTCTTGTAGGCAATCACAATCCGTACCAGTAAGGCTGGAGAATCCTGTGTGATCTCTGTTGCCAAGGCAGATTTCACATAAACAATACAATGGCAAGAACCTTCTCTATAATTTCCAGAAAATAGCCAGGTACAATTTAGCCCTTATTACGCATTTTTTTCATCACTAGGTTTTTGTACTTTAGTATAATCAGAATTAGGAAAGATTATAGACAAACTTGCTTTTAAACAACCTACCTCCTCATCCCTTTCTTTGTATTTTACTATCTTGCCTTTTGTACACCATTAAGGTAATAGCTAATACATGGTAGGTATGCACTGATATTTCCTTTTAGAATTTTCTGTGCTGTGGGTTTGGAAGCATCCTTTCTTTACAAAGAAAGTTATCACTGCTAGACAGTTTAAATATGTCTGGTTAGATAATGTGTTCTTGTGTTCCTGTGAGCTGGAAAATTTTCTCATGCACTGTTCAGTTTTAGTTTAACTCGTCCTTACTTGAACAGAGGAGTGTTACCCCACATTGGGAGAGAAAGAGCAAATCTTGCTCTCAACACAGTATTTTGTTCCAGGATAGAAAGTTCAAATAATAAGTTCAAACAGGATTTGAATTCTGCATCTAAGTCTATGCAGACAGGCTTGTTAAGACAAGGTGTAAAGAAAAAGTAAAACAAATAAATAAGGACCGTAGAGACGATTTAATCCAAACTCAGCCCCAGAAATCACCCAGAATTTGGAGAGAATGCTTTTGATTGGGTTGTTAGCACTAACATGGTTTGGTTTCATTTCCCAGTCAAAAAACTGTAGGCTATTTGTACGAATTCATCCTGGAGAGTGGTCACCTCCGCATATAAAATTGTATATATTTGGTAAATCTTTTGCATAAAAGGGACAACTTATATTGACTCTATGTTTCTCAGGATATTAGTGCCACAGAAGACTTTTGCTACAGGATTTGGGATGCGCAGGCATTCTGGAGCAAGCAGTGTCAATGAAGTTCTGTCAGATCAAGTCACACACAATTATAGACATAAAAACATGGACCTAGATATAAAAAATAGATGTTTATCAGGTGCAGCTGACTTAAAAGCAATAATTTCCTATTAATTAAAACAATAAAACTTACAGGGGAAAAATTAATGGTAACAGTAATGATCAGATCATCAAAATTTAAACCTTTGATAGTTCTAACACATTTTAGTAAAAAGTCTGGTTTGGACTTCTTTTTGTTTTGCATTTGATGCAACTTCTATGGCTTTTGCTGTGTCATAGTCAGTATTTTCTTTGAAGAAAAATTAAATTGGTCAATTTTTGGTTCACTTTAGTGTATTAATTTCCAGGAAACACTTTTCCCAGTTACATTTGCTAATATTTTTAAGAATTTGTTTACTCTTCATAGTATTATACACAGTGTTTCCCTTGGGCTGTTTGTTCTTATTTTGTAAGGCAAAGGGGACAATACAATTCTTCGGAAAAAAGAATTTCTGCATCTCCCCAGAACAATTTTACAGCTCATTTTCTTATTTTCAACACAGCAGCATGGGCAGCACACAGAAATCCTATGCTGCTTCAATCAGTTCACAAAAGATCTAAAGGATCTTCCTCTTGACTGTACTTTCTTCCGCTCCAAATATAATGCAAGCATTCTTCATTAGACAACCCAAAGGGCAATTTTGGGAATGGTGCTGCAGAGTAGACTTGTGAGTGCTGGACCTAGGATCCATGCAGGCCCCAGACCTATTACAATAACTTACCAAAACGTATTTAACTATTAATATAATACTGGTGCCACCACTGCTACAGTCCACTACTTGAATCACATAATGTTGAGAGAGAAGATAAGAAAAATCGTTTATGCTGAAAATACTGATGGATCTTGAGGAATAGCATGCTGTGCTACTACAGTGAAGTTGGTTCAAGTTTTGCTGTTGCCTTCGATGAAAGTAGGATCCACGCTCTTAATTTCTGGTCTTTGCTATAAATCAGGTTGTTGTCATGAATTATAGATCAGAGCTTTAGGAACTTACGGGTAAATGTTAAGAGATTTGCACAATTAGCATGAGACTCACATATGTGTGACTAGGGAGATGAGTCTTTCTGATTATTCATTCTGTTAATTTAAGATGCTTTGTTGTGTTCAGACATTTTCTCTAATATTCCCATAAGTAAGTTCACGATTGAGGTAAAAGACTGCTCCCTCTTATTTTTAGAAATAGTGTCAAAACCAAAGTAACAAGAATACTATCTGTAATACCACAAAATGGAAAGCAACACAGAATTATATACCTAGTTGTACAAAAGGGTTGCCTGGCCAAAACATTTGGAATGGATCATTAGGAAGTCTCCAAATGCTGAACTGAACAGCCAAGCAATACAATTACATCAATTGTTCTGCACTGAGGCAGTTTGTAGCATGCCTGTGAAGTGGGAGGCATTTCCCACGCCTGCTTTAGGCTGCGGTAAATCACCTAGGTTGTTCCACATCCTTGTGAGCTTACAGTTTGTCACAGTGTACTGTAGATGTCATGATGGGAGAGGGGGGAGGGAGCAGTGCATTTGATATGCCTCATTTCCCTGACAGAGATGGCTATTAGTAAAATACTGTAAATTAATCTCACATTTAAGAGAAGCATTTTCATTTTTAGGCTGTTCACTCACAGATAATAATGTAGAATAAATTTAAGTTACTTTCTCCGAGATTGTGGCAGACCACACTAGAAACAACTGAACCAGGAGAAAAGAAGAAGGATTCACATACTGTCTCAAATTGAATCCCAGAGTAAATACATGGAATTCCACTCTTACTTATTCCAAGAATGAAGTTATTTAGTTATTGCCATCACTGTGAAGAGCTAGCACAGTAAGATGCTCATGCTCCAATCTTGTTGATTGTTTTACATTCAAACTCGCAGACGTTCATACCCTTATTTATTCCAAAAAATGAATGTACCTACGTATTTCCTTTATTTGGGAAACTAAAACAATGGTATGGTCTTGCTGTAGACAATCTTCCGGATGGTTTTAACTGCTGACTTCTTCTACCTACCTTTTAAATTAGTATTTCTGTGTACTGCACTAAGACCATTTTAAAAAAGACATTAGCTAAACTGGGAACTACAGGAATGATCAGAGATCTTCTATGTTAAACAATCCAGTGCTCTCCAAAACTCCAGTAGTCTCGAAAATCATTCTACCTTGATGTGAACATATCCTCTTCAATAACTTTCTGTTCTAGAAAGTTTATTCATCCTTTCTTTGCTTATTTTTTGTGCAACATAATAGCAACACAGCATTGCTTTCTCTCTGAGGGCTGGTTATTTTAACTATCCATTGTGCTTTTTGTGGGTTGATTTCATACTATTACGTTTATGTTTTGTCATGTTTCCATTTCTAGCAGAAATATAAAAAGCACATGGATATATGAGACAATGTGTTTCATGAACATCAAAATGGGCTTTAGACCAGACTCTTTGTTTATATATCTGAAATCACTGCATATAGGTACCAGGTCCACTGCATATGGATATCAGGTCCGTGCATGCTGGTAAGAGTTTTCCAGATGTAGTCTCTCTCACTTATCTAGACTGCATATCAGACACCCGGATAACAACAGTTTAATAGTGAAAGCCTACAGAAAGAAAAATTAATTCTGTTCACTGTGAAAGTAAGAGTGTTTATAAAAAACTGCCACAACATTCTACCTTCATTCGTGCATAGCAGTATCCTTTGTGTTGCAATGCTCATGGTATTGATCTGAGAGAAAGAAGGATGGTTAACTTTACCTCATATAAGAATATTACAGTAGGTGTGTCACAGGGCAAATATGATTTCATTATATTGTATTTGTGAATTACAGGTTCAGTCTGAAGTCATTATAATAGCCCTATATTACTTATCTATATCTCTCATGCTATTTGTGAACTTCATTCTTGGGTCTAAAACAGATGAGAAAAGGCAACACAAACAAGGTAAATGTCTACCATCCTTCTACAGCATAATTTCTTCCAGCAAAAACCAGCATTAATTTATCCTAGAAATATTTCTATCTGCCCTTTTCTGGATCATGGAATGCACTTTATTTTTATTATCTCAATGCTCTTTTTGTCAGGCTACACTCCCTTGGGTAGGAGGGGCTGTTTCCCAACACAAGAACAGACAACTCAAGAATTTGGAGCTCTATGCTATAAGTGGAATTGATATTGCCAAGCCCTTTAGGGTCACATTTTTTGAAGGAGATCATCTTTCTTAGTCAAGGCCTGCTTTGCAGAAGCACCCAGCTCTCACACACATGAAACACAGTGGCCAAATTTTTAAAAGAACTGAGCTTCTGGGTGTTGGATCTGTTTTGCAAATCTTGCTCCAGCTCCAGGTTTTGAATACTGTAGATACTTAGCTCTAGTTTTTTTGGCTTTAGCATACAAATGCCATCAATTTCAGAAAGCTGCAATGTAGATGAAGGCCAATCATGTGGGACTAAACACACTAGTGGAAAAAAACTGAGGAACCTAGCCCTTGGCGAGCTGAAGTGTCAAAAGGATAGCTGTTACTATCAGATGAGCATACATCCCAGATTTATTTAAAGAATACAGATATATCACATTGAAAGACACAAACTATATTTGTAGTGGCACAAATGATTTACAAGTTTTGTAAAATTGCCCAAGGACAACTTCTTCCTTGCCTGATGCAAAGGGGAATACTGTATTAAATATAACAACAGCCTTCTTAGCCACACATTTCTTTATATTTATTACTCTCATACAAAAAAAGTATTTTTTTTCATAAGTCATAAAGCAGATTTCAAGGATCTGTATTAATCCGTGACTCCGGTTCCAGTTTTCGTAAGCAGCCACAACAAATACCTGCACTATATTTAAGTAACATGCATTAACGTATTTAACAGACTGTCATTGGAACTTACTGAAATTTGCTTTGACTTGGAGAAGAAATCTCATAACTGAAACACTTCTAACATTTAAAATGTTTTGTAAAAGACACCATCAAATGCCAAAAACATTTGATGCATGGTGGGTTATTCAGTACTTCCATGGAATTTCTGTTCAGGCCAACAGTAAGAAAGCATAAGAGAATTCAGATAGTACAAGTACTCGTGGGGTCTTGAAAAAAGAAGGAAGATGTCCTTTTATGAGAAAAGACAAATTATTCATATTTATTCCTCTGAAATTGCCTCTTATGAAATAATTCATATACAAAGGGTATCCAAGTTCATCTGGCACAGTATATGTACTCTAGTGTTTATATCACATATATTGTATTCTGATACTTGACTTGAGCAGCCACTTCTTAAATGTCAGTACATTCACTTACACTTCTTGGATTTTCCTCGCCAGTTTTAACACATAGATATCTGAGGATGGGGGAAAACACAGTTTCACATTATCTTTAATGAAAAGTTACTTTCATAGCCTTCCTAGTTTAATACAGGATTTAACACAGGATTATTGCACTACAGGCTAAATATAATAAAATGACAAGATTGTTACTTCTCTAGTGGCAGTTCCTTTCATATAGATCACCTTTGTGTAACCCTTGTGCCGTATGATTGTGATTTCAAGGTAGAGATTTCTGAGTGTTTTACTGTCCATTAAAACTTTGGGATAGCTTCCAGTGCATTTCTAAAGAGTTTCATAGGCCAAAATCCTCTGCTGTGTAGCATGAAGAAAAGCTTTCTCATTCTTGCCTTCTTAGTATAAAACTCCACATACAATTGACTTCTTAGTTAAAGCATTTAGGAAAACAATCACCATCTGCACTGGATTGTCATCCATATTTCAATTATTAATTTTTATCCCTTTACTTCCAATCAAGAGGGTAAAAAAGCTGCCTTCATGAAAAATGTTATGCATATTTATAATCCAGTTTATAAATAAATCTTTTTCATTGCTCTTTGTGCTTAAAGATGGAAGAGATGTAATTTATACAGTAAGTTCTATCCGCACACTGTAAATATACTGCAGAAGTTACACAGAATGGAAATGCTGTGGTATAGCAGCTTTATCTCTATTATCCTGCTAACCACAAGACCCCTAAACTGTAAAGCCAAGAGCAATAAAGATCATCAGAAATGAATGCCGATAAAACGTTAACACCACACACGACATCATCGTATCTTCTGCATATACAATGAAAATATCATGAGCGTTGTTATTTTTTCTCTTTTCCTACAATACAGTATGTCTGCCTCTAAAACCCTCAGAGGTGAAAGGAAAAATAGAAATAATATATTAAAAAATCACTAACTATAACCCAAGTATAGCTTTTTTTTAATGTGCAAAACTCATCATTTTAAGACTGTTTCTCTAGACAGTACTAGTAACAAGTGCCATGTGTCCCAAAAACTGTGACTTTCTCCCTTCCAACAGCATAAAGACTTGTTTCATGCAGATCTTAAACGTGCCACCGAGCCATTGACTGTTGTGGACTCCTGGGCATTGGGCCAAAATAATTTGGGGCAGAAATTCCACATATGCAAGGGAGGGGAAAAATGAAATAGCTCCCTGGTGGAGATATATGTGTGTGTATGCATGCATGTCTTGTTAAGAGTAGCTTTAAGTTACTAGAAGAGATTATGAAAGCTCTTCCAGAGATCATGTATTGATGAACCAGCTACATGGTCAAAGGTCCATGACCAATAATGGTTTATTTATGGATATTGTCCAAAGGTGTGTACATATGTACATGAGGACATTACATGCCAACACATGAGAATAAACTGTCATTCCAGAACTACTGAGAAAAATAGATGATGCCCTTACTATGGCTCCAGAAATAAGTGCTTCGTTCTCCTAACAGTGAAAGCCTTAACTTCAGGACAAAGCAAGCCTGATGATATTCAGCAAAAGAGTCAACCTCCAAGAGCCTTAGCTGCCAAAAAGCAGCAGTGCTGAGACTGAAAAACATAGGCAACACTCCTAGATGTAGTTGGTCAGTCTCATACACCCTTTCCGTATTAAGGGACAGCTCCAGTTTCCTGATCATCCAAGCCTGAGGAACACTGCTGATGTGCTCTGCAGCTCCCTCTCCACTTGTGCGCCCAGGGTTTTCATCGGAAGAAAAGCACGGTCTGCCAGGATTATGGTCATGACAAGCAGTAAACCTGCAAGACATACAACTGGGAACCAAGACCCTGGGATACAAAGCAAAGGACATTTTCCCTTAATGGTGCTAGACATCTCCAACTTACATTTCTTAATTAACTCCTACCACCTCCATGCCCATGCCATCTACCTCCACATAGGATTGAGTGAGCTAGTCAGACAAACTTAGTTAGTTTCTTCGCCTATACACATAAGAGGAAGATTCAGTCAAAATCGTGATCACCAGGGAATACGATGTGAATTTGCCATAAGCATCATATCAATCACAAAACTTAGACAAGTACCAGAGGGAAAAAAAGATGTAAAAGTTTTAAAGCAGTAATCATCCTTTTTTCTGTTTGTACACTACCTAGCACAATAAAATAATGACTAGTTATCAGTACGACAAATACAGAAATAGCTCTGAAATCCCTACTGAACTAAGATGGAAAGTTCTGCTTCTGAGCATTAGGCTGCATTACCATGGGAGTAACAAAAACAGAATACACATAACATTATGAATGCTTTTGTCTCCCATGTTTCTTTAGAAATGTTTAAATTAGAAAACCATAAGGGAATGAAGAAGGAATAATTTTGAGAATTAATTTTTCATTTTAACTTTCTAAATATCTATGAAGTAGTACTACTCACACCTGATTTTCAAAGGCAATCTAACAAGTGCTGCCATAGATTATATAATTAAATTAATTATCATCAACACTGTCAGGGATGGTAGTTTTCTATTAGATGAGCAGAAGTGGAAGCAGTGCTAATACTCACTCCAAGTGAGTCTCAGAAAACCCATCTCTGGCTCCTAATACTCTGCAAGGCTAACCAAATTCTTCTATTGTTACGAAAAGTTTACACAGCTCTGATTTTGCAAAAGTTATACCCTTCAGCTCCATTCTGAGATTGAAAAAGTTTACATACTAAGAACAGAGAGTGAGAAAAAGCTGTCTTAATGTACTGATTCTTGTCTGCATCTGAGTAGTGTGGTCAATCAAAACGTCCTGCCCCTAGCACTTAACACTCTCAGGACAGTGGAAAACAGCTTTAAAAGGGGCCAAAAAGGTCTGATTGCACATATGTGATATTGTCCGAGTCAGAAAATGCAGTCCTTTGACATTCAAATGTAAGAAAATAGTAATTTTCTACACAAGATAGGGGGTGAGAGAGAAAAAATTGACAAAATATTGAAATTTAGTAAAATTACTAACATATTTGCTCTGTTCTCTCAGCTCCACATACCTTTAGGACCATATATTTAAACTGAATAGGCTTCACTGTTACGGAAAAAAGGAAAATGCAAGAGAGGACCTATGACATCAGTTACAGAAAGAATTAGATACACAGAAAGTGGAAATCAAATGTTGAAACCCACAAAAAAATGCCTGAGTTACCTAATTCAAATCTATCTCTTCAAAAACTTTCTTACTTCCAGTGTACGAGGAAGAATGACAATCCCATTTGTGCCTTCCTGTCTTGTGTTTGTTATATGCTTGCGCACAGCTTGCTTTACTTCTGGAAGACATCAGACTGTATAAAAAAATCAATGCTTTGATTTCCTGACTTGCCTGATACTGTGGTAAATTGTTCTCCTGTCCTAATCGAATTCAAAAATATTTTCTAATACTGAAAAAATACGTTGGCTCTCTTTGATTATCATCACAACAGAAATCTTGTTCTGAAAAGGTTAAGGATGTGCCAAATACAAAATATGTATATTAGCTATGTATAAGTTGAAAGAAAAGGACCTCTTGTAATCTTTTCTTAAGTCTAAATAGGTTCCCAAAATGGATTTTGTTTGTCAAAGTCCTATAGAATATACTTAACTTAAAAAATAGCAATAAAAAATAATTTGCCTTAGGTGAAAGTTCTTACATGATTATTCTCATTAACTTCAGTTTAATAACCACTCACACAAGAAAGGCTTTGCCAGACTGGGTCTGCCTAAGTTTGGCACAGAATATTGTACTGAAGAATCTAAAAGATGGAAAGCATAGAAACACCAGGAGGTAGATTAACTAAAGATTTTTCATTTGGGACTCTGGTTGAATAAATATGTTTTCTGTGAGTTAGAAGGACCCTTTGAGAGTTTGACCTTGTCCAACATGTTTTGGTAGTTTGCTGCAGGAGGAGCTAAGAAAAGGGAGGATAATGATTGGGAGGCGAGGGTACAGGAGAGAAGTTTAAGCCTGTCTATTCTGGCAGCTACTAAACAAGGGCAGAAGTCAGGCAGGTATGTTTGCAGAGCTCAGTATTTTTGTGCATAAGTGACAGGGCAGTTGTGCCAATGCACTGCTGTGACTTCTGACTTAGTGGTCTATATAATACATTGACACATTATCTTCACGTTTCACAAACAGTTAAATCTCATACAGATTAAATAGAGAAACCAGATTTCTTCATATGTATGCTAAAAGCCAATTGTCAGGTCTCAACCTTCTGCTCAGAAAGACATATTTTGTCAAGTGAGTTAGAAAAGTATATTTTAAATGTTTATTTAATTACCATAACATCAAATAAAAGCAGTTCTGTTTGTGCAGCTCTCCGAACATGCCATATTCAAACTACAGGCATGTGTCATTTGGGAGGGTTGTTCATTCAGGTCAGGTAGGTGCAGGTGTATGCGCTGGATGTGAGAGCTACTTCTTTGCTTCACTCTCAGGAGGGAGCAGCACCTCTGCTCCTCTACAAGTGCTCTCCTTATTGCCACCGTGCTGCATTTTGTCAGATTCCCAGAGGGAACAGGTCCCTCTGGAAAACTTTGTAAAGTGCTGCCTCAAAGCTCAGCCTTTTTAAGATGAACTATGTTCAACAGTACCATATTTGCACAAAACACAAGTAGGTTCAAACTGGAATTATTAAAAAAAAAATCCAGAGTAGCTACAAATTTGATTTGCCTCTTAGCTAAAATGTAAGACACTCAAATTAAAAGCTCATGAGTCCTGCTAGCTAGCTCTTATCATAGAATCATTTAGGTTGGAAAAGACCTTTAAGATCATTGAGTCAAACCATCAACCATGCCCACTAAACCATGTCCTGAAGTGCCTTGTCTATGAGATTTTTTAATATCTCCAGGGATGGTGACTCAACCACTTCCCTGGGCAGCCTGTTCCAATGACTGACAACCCTCTCAGTAAAGAAATTTTTCCTAATATCCAATCTACACCTCCCCTGCCGCAACTTGAGGCCATTTCCTCTCATGCTATCACTAGTTACTTGATAGAAGAGACCAGCACCCACCTCACTACAACCTCCTTTCAGGTAGTTGTAGAGGGTGACAAGGTCTCCCCTCAGCCTCCTTTTCTCCAGACTAAACAGCCCCAGCTCCCTCAGCTGCTCCTCATAAGACTTGTGCTCCAGGGCCCTCACCAACTTGGTTGCTGTCTTCTTCATATTACTCTTGCAGAATAGAAGAGATATGAAGTGACCTCAGGCTTTGGCCAGAACTTGAGGGGAGAGAGACAGAAAGGGGGAAAGAGACTTATTTGTTCATATGCACCATTTATCATGCTTTAATTAAATACAGCTCAGGAATTTCCCCAGAGTTGCAGAGGGAGGACCACAGAGCTTGTGACAGACATTTAGGACTCATAGCCATAGTACTGTATCTTCCTATCAGCATGACATTCTGTAAACAGGCCACTCAAAATTAAGCCAGGTGCTGACCATGACTGTTGCTTCACCCAGGTTTACAGCATCCTGCTCTGTCCCACCTAATGGGCTCAGTCTGTAAAATTATATGTGCTCTGCCCTGGACTTCGTAGTACTTCAAGTTGTCCTCAAGCTGCTTATTGCCTAAATTTTCATCTTTATGAAACACAGAGAAAATATTCTCTGACAAAAAGACTTGTAAACCCTGCAAAATACTACTTTGAAATCCTCATATGCTAAGGTCATGTATAATTGTAAAGACTCTGACAAAGCTCATTCATGTTTAATTGTACCCAGCAGCTCAACAGGACTGCTCGTATGAGTAAAGCAAGTCAGGAGTAAGAGTTGGCAAGATCAAAGGCCCATGAAACTATTCTTTCTAGTTTATAGTAAAGGCAGAGAGGGACTGGCTTCTAACAATCATTGAGATCTTTTCTTGAAGAGACAGATTAATCATATTCTATCCAACAAATGCCACCAGGAAAGTTGAGAGCTGTGGCTGCTGCAAACTCCACTTATTTTCTCAGACTCTATTCCTCAAGCTGTCCATGCTTACTTCTGTTGGCTTACATTTGCCTGGACCTTTTTCATGTACCAGCTGGTATTTACCCCCAGTGTGACACATTGTAGATAAACTGACACAGACTATGCCCTCTCCCCAGTTTTACACAGATTACAGACACTTTATTACAAATAAACAAACAAAACCATGCTATGCAACTGATGTTCATCTTTTTTAAGGATTGCATTTGCAGGGAAAAGAACTGTTACAAAAAAAAAAAAACAACAGAGAATTTAAATTTTTTTTTTCTTTCAGTAGTTACTAAATTATTCAATAATACATTTTTAATATGCTTTTTTACATACTGAATTGTGATGTAATTTCAGTTTCTGTCTCAATAATATTCTGTGTCCATAGTTCAGGTTAAATTTCTCTTGAAGTTAATAGGAGTCTTTCCTTAGCAAGAAAGTGAGGATTGGCCTGAGTCCCCTGTGCTCCTGAGTTATACGAACAGCAGTATTCAGTGACCTCCAGTTTTGCCTCAGCACCTTATTCTTACTGCCTTCTGCAATCTTCTCCTCCCTTTAGCAAGAATGTTTTTAAACTTGAGCTCTTCATTTCCAGTTCCAGTGTTGAGGGACTAAATTTGAAAGAGCTTTGGCTTTCATTAGCAAATCATCAGTACCAACAAAACCACAAGCAACAAAAAAAGCACATCAGCATGCTTTTCAGCACTGTCGCTAACTGACATCTTCTCCTTCCCTGAGCTTTTTGTGTTTTGGGGGATTTTTTGTTGTTGGTTCTTTAATCAGTGAAACTAGACTATTGAGCTGTGAGAAGGAAAAGAGAGCCAGTCCTTTCATTTTATAATTAGTGGAAATTCAGTAGTAGCATTAACAGCTGTCTCTTTCAAAGAAGCGCTTAGCATCATCTATGCACGAGTTATAGCACAGATTGGGAAGAAATACTAGCAACAACATGTTTCACATCCATACTGGTGACACACTAGCAATTCGTTTTGACTAAAGGACGGTCCAAACTCGTTGTTTGGGCAGGCTAATGGCTTTGTTTGGCTCTTTTTGAGAATGTAACTTTTCATTTTTTACTTTTTGATTAACAATGTGGAGGAAAGAACGCACAAGAGAAGCAGACAGAAAGACAGACAGAGTGTCCCACATGATGAGATCAATTAGGCAATCATTTTGGACATGTTCAGACAAAGAAGGTGGTCTCCTTGGAAACTGCAATCACATGCACACACACTCAGAATAACTTCTCCCACATTCTATTCTCTGCTCCGTACAACAAACTTGGATGTAAGCTCCAAGGGACAATCGCACATCCAGTGTCGACAGACTTGTCAGCATTTCAAATTCCACAAAACAGGCCCCCTAGTCTCCTCTCCAACAAATTTACCACAGATTGGAGTATTAAAAGGTGTATCAGGATGGCGACAAGGAGGGGGCAGGCATAGATTCCAATGTTTAAAGATGAAAATTATGACTTTCTGGAAAGCAAGATGGTGTAAAAATACCTCTTAAAATCTTGAAAGTCTTCAGAAAACTCTCAGACATAAAATAAAACAGTTGGAGAATGTTACGTCCCTAAAATAAAATAGTAAGTTTACTACTGGGACAGAGAAAAACCCCAGATACTTAGTAGATACATTTTTTTTCAATCTGAAAAATAAGGGAAAAAACATTTTATATCCACATTTGCAAAAAAATTCTTTGGACCACAGTGTTCTTACCTATCAAAAGTATTTTACTACTGAAACAAAAAACCCCACGCCCTTCATCAAGACTGTGACATAATCTTTAATGTTATGAGTGATAAAGTCAGACATTACAAAAATTGGCATTAACTGTATTAACTATTATACTGACAAAAGGTGACCATTTAAAACAGAGGAGAGCAAGATTAAAGTCTTTTTTCAAGGAAGTACAATTACATAAGGTTAGATTCCTTAAAAATATAATGTTTCTGAGTCTTCTATAACATTAGCATACATACTGGAGTTTTTACCATATTTAATAGCCTTCATTGTATTCATTTCTTTGTATTAAAAATGTATCTCATGAGAGTGTAGTATAGCTTAATTAATGTAAGAGAGACTTGGTACACAGTACGCAGATGAAACACAAACTGGAACATAGTTTCACGTAACAATAGGTGAAATACCTACCTTAGCATCCCATATACAGGCTTCACTTAACCTTAAAATGAACTTCACTTTTTCAGGCAAAAAGATAAAATTTTCTAACTGGAAGCTTTTCTAACCAAACAGTGCCAACATAAGCACTGAAAGAGCCAATTAACCCTGGAAGAAGAAAGATAATTTACCAGAGCTCCCATTTCACCCTGTACAAAAGTTCCATACTGGAACTCCCTGGAACTCCTACAACAGCAACTTGAAAGTTAATGTAAAGTAACATGGTATGACACACATATCAGGACAATAACCATCAGTGGAGCCCAAACCTACAGTCTCGTACTGCTTGAATAACTGTGAACTCTTCAGCTGCTCAATGACAAAGGCATTATTAGTATTCGGACTAAACAATAAAGGAAGATGAGTTAGTCCCACATACTACACCAGTAATTAGACTGGTAAGGACATTCATTTTTCAAATGGACCTCCAGATGCCTCAGTAAGTTTCTCCTTTGCCATCTGAAAGCAGATGCAAATTGGAGCACAGAATAAATCATCACAAATGTGTAAACGCTTAAAATATACACAAATCTGATCTAAATTTAAATTTTGTGCTAAACCCATGTTTTACAATAAGTAGGTCTAACAGAAAGGTTTACATAGGATTCTCTTCCCATTTTGCTTCCCAAAGGAAGCATTAAAAAGGAAGGAGCATACTTGTCTTCTTCTGCCAAATAGCTTTTTGCAAAAGGTATATGTCGCAATGTGTTTTTTAAACTTAGTCTAAGACTCATAACAAGCACATTTTTCTTATAAGAAACTGAATAAAACTGCAAAAGCTCTACTTCTCTGAAGATTCAGCTTCATGACTTCATCTGTTTAGTTTTGCAGCTACAACACATCCTGCCTCTAAACTGTAAGTGGACAGGATTAAAAGCATAAATTCCTAAATTCCTAAAACTACAAAGAAAGCATTTTCATTAAAGTAAAAAAGGCCAAAGACACTGAGCTCCTGCTGACTTCAGTGTGAGCCTTACAGGCTTCTGAGATACCCCATTTCTGCAACAGCCCCTGAGCCAGCCTTTGCGTACGCTCAGTACATGTTATTTGTAATTTCAGCTTAAGTACAGGGCATTGCTGTGTAAGGGGATTCTTGGACTAATTTTCAAAGTTATGTAGCTAGCCCTGCCAGCAGAAGGTAAAACTGATTTGTGGATCTTGCAAATCAGATCTCTGTGTGCTTTTAGTAAGAAAAACTTCAGAAGGTGAACTATTAAATTCTCATTTTCAAAATTCAGAATTTTTGGCATTTTATTCTTTTGTCCTGATTTCACTGAAACATTTTTCATACAGAATGGTGGAAATAAGATCTAAAAATTATAGCAGTCCCCCTTAAATCTCTCCAGTGCAATTGGTCATATGAAGTATCTTAAGTTTTGCACAACGGTGACCCACCCATTTTAGAGATTCTTCAGTTCCAAATGTGGGGACTCCACAACTGCTCTGGGCAACCTGTTCTATTGCTTGATGAAAAAGTTTTTCCTTATATCCAGTCTGAACTGCTCATTTCAATTTATGTTCATTGCCTCTGTATCCTCTCATCACTCACTGGCTGGGACTCCATCATCTCAATAACCTCCTTGTGGATACTGGAAGGCTGTTATCAGATCCCCCTGCCTCCCAAAGCTTTCTCTTGTCTGGGGTTAACAGACCCAGTTTCCTCAGCCTCCCCTTGTAGGACAAAAGCTGTAGCCCCCTGACCGTCACGGTGGCCCTTCGCTGAACTCTCTACAGTTTATCAATGCTTTTCTCATACTGAAGGGCCCTAAACTGGATGGAGTTTTCTAGATGAGGTCTAAAGAATAGTATGTAAGGGGGATAATCTCTTCCCTCAACCTAATAATGACTATGCTCCCGTTAATAGAGCCAAGGATGCTGTTAGCCATCATCTCTGCCAGGGCACGGGACTGGCTTGTGCTCAGCTTGCTGTCTGCCAAGACCCCCAGGACCGTTCCTGCAGAGCTGCTCCCCAGCCTGTATCACCGCAGGGGGATTCTTCCTGCCCGAGTACAGGACTTCACGTTTATTCCTGTAGAATTTCATAGGGTTCCTGTTGACCCACTCCTCCAGCCCGTCTAGGTCATTCTGGATATTTCTGCCTGAAGACTGGTCCCTACAATTTGGTGTCATCTGCTAACTTCATAAACATGCAATCCATTGCTTCCTCCAGGTAACTTCTGAAAGTGTTAAACAGGACAAGTCCCAGAAGAAACCCCTGTGGTGCTCCCCTTGTCACTGACCTCCTGCTAGAGTACGACCCATTAATCACTACCCTCTAAGCTCGATCATCCAACCACTTTTTATGCATTTATTTGTCCACCCATCCAGATCATAACATTCTGAATTGGACACAAGAATATTTGGAGGCATTGTCCAAAAATGTCTTGCTGAAGTTAAGATAAATGACATCTACTGCTCTCCCTCATCCACAGCCTCATCCAGCTGTTTTACCATAGAAGGCAACCCATATAACCTTGGTAAATCCATGCTGATTGTTTCCAGTCATCTTTTTCTCCTTCCAAATGATGTATTTATGTTTATTATTTACTCAGTGTCCCAAAGTACTATCCATAAGCTGCATGTATGTAGAAGATATCAGCCCACAGGCTTTGTCATTGAAACTAGCAGCATAGAGGTTGCTTCAAGAAATATTATCACCGCTGTACACACTGTCAACAAATCCTGTTCATTTGCACCATATAAAGCTGTGCTGCACAGCATTTGCTACAGCATTCATCAACTTCAGTCATGAAGAAGAGTGCGTATGCATACGTATATATGTATATGCACGTATGCATGTTATTTATAGATGTATATAAAGATAAACCAGTCAGTCACTTTTCATCCTCAGTTGACAAAATTCAGTATTGACTCATGTGCCTTTTAGATTGCTGGTCAATTCTGATTTACTGAGGTATTTTAAAAATACTACTGCACTATGAAATCTAACTGAAAAAAGTAAGACAAATAAATCATTTCTTATTGCTTCCAAAATAATAAGTATTAATAACTGAGTCTAACATGTATATACTACATACTACAATACATACTGCAACTCTTATGAAAATATTCCATGGCATTTATATGATGTTAACGACCAACAGTTAAATGCAGTGGTCCTGCTACGGTATTACAGATGATTAATTAAATCTCTCAAAAATAAAAAGCATAGTAATGAAATATATATGCTTTTAGAATAATTTCTATAGAAAAGTACACATTTATTTAATCCCAATGAATTTCTACAGCCCTTTTCCACAGAGGGATATTGCCTGAGATGAAAAATAACACTTTCAACCTTCTTTTAGCAAGTCTCATACCTGCATGCTCTTGAGACCACATTCTTGTTTCTGCTGGTAGGTGTTATATAAATTTGTAATACAGACCATCTGATAAGCATTTTCCAAGACTGCTTCTTCCACATGAACAGAAATAAATTCTCAGCACCCGGATGTCACAGCATAAAGATGGTAATAGAAAACCATGCTTAGAAGTATGGTGAAGTATCTAAAAGCAGCATAAACATAATGGAAATCTTAGGCAGAAGCATAAAACTCTACAGGACCCCCCTATACCACATCTGACTAGGATAAGAATTGCTGCCAAAAGTGATAAACTGACCATACTATGAGAAATGCAGTGTAAAGCAAGAGAAAGCTGACCTTACTAAACACACAAAGTTTTTCCAAATGTCTGATGCTATCAGTAGGGTTTGGGCTGCCTTTTCTTCAGTTTACATTTATAAAATCAATACTGCATTGATAAACAAATAAGGTAATTCATTGTCATAACTGTATCACAATTGTGAAAATCTCAAATTTTGCACCCTTAAATACTGGGGAAAATAAGAAGCACTACTTTGAGACATTTACCACAGTTTCTGCTCTACTGACTTGAAGGAAAACATATCTGAGAGTGGATTGTCTTGAAGTCCCATTTTAAATTACAGTCATAATAATGCAATTATTGATAAACAGATAAATGTTAGTTACTTTTGATGCTGCAAACCTATAAAAGACTGAGCTGAAATTTATTCTACCTTTCTACCTTGTCTACCTTTTCTACTACGTAATACCTTATGTAAAATACACTGGTGACATTGGCTGCATCCTGATTAATGGTTTGGTTTTCAAATTTTAGATTGCTTTTGCACTCAAAAGAACAAAATAGCCCCCTGCTGATATATAACATAAAGGAGTTTTTATGAAGTGATTGAAAGAGTTAATACAGAATCTGAATGAGATATAGCAGTATAAACCATTGTTTGCTCAGTTTTTCCAGAAGCTTTTTTTTAAAAAAGTGTTATTAAATTCCATTTATATCACTCAGAACTCAACTTCAGACACAGTTATATGTAGAAAAACATGTACTATTTAAACATATTGTATTATCAGAAGCCTTCCTCTACTGTGTACTGTAGGTATGTTTACAATAACTTCACAGAAATTTGTGATAGGAAGATCTGGAAAAAACTACATGAGGTACTATTTTCTGTCTATAACTTTAAGCAAAATTTTTAATACTGCAATTTGACCAGAATGCCTTTCAGAAGTTTTATTGTTAACAGACCCCAGTAAAAAGTTTTATTTCAAAAATGACATCAAGTATTTCAGTTCATAAGCTTTGAAAACATTTATTTAATGTTTGAGAAACTTCAAAATGGGAAAGGAAAACAGGAAATAAAAGCAACTGATAGATAAAGAATGGTAGGATTTAGGGTTTTTTTTTAAAGTACAGTTCAAATGGCACAAGAACAAGACCAATTTTACAGGACCCCTTCTATTTTCATGAAATAATACAGTTTCAACCACCAGTATTTTTTGTTAGTTTCCTACATACTCAAAAAAAGCCCTCCATTCCAATGTGGAGGAAGTTTCTGAGATCCTAAATTGCTAACGTACCTCCATGGATAGCCCTTCTGATCAAAATTTCACAGAAAACTATAGTAACATCTCCCAACCTTTGCTGAGAATAAAGGAGAAGATCTAAAATGGACTATAAAAGACCATCTTCCAAAGCAATCTATTATGCTAAAGTTAATTGCATATCACACAGCACTCTCAATTTTAAAAGCATGTGGTATGGCCAAAGGCTTATTACATAAAGTACTTATTTTCTGAAGTCAAACATCTCTTAAAAAAATAAACCTCTGTTTGTAGGCACACCTTCTACTTGCAGCATTGTTTTTGAGTAACTGGTATTTTTAGTCCTTTCTAAAGTCAAAAGTAATCTGGTCAGAAGAGATAAATCTGCAAAACAGGTAAGTGAAAGGCACTTCATTTCAGTAGCACAAAGAGCTGGAAGGAAGGATTAGCTATAGGAGAGCAACAACGCAGAACAGCAGTGTGTAGGAAGAACAGAAAGAAGACTGGAAATAATACTATAGGTAGCTACAACAGCATCAAACCCATATCAATTAAGTAACTACAATTATATAGTGGAAGATTAAGCTATATGTTGTCAGTCTCTCAGGACCATCATTTCTCCTTCTGATGTACTGATCTTTGTTTCTACTTACTGGCATGCAGCAGAATTCTTCCGTTAAATAAAGCTACTCTATTTACAAGTGAAATTACGCCCCTTCCCTGTGAAACATCATCAACTCCATTTAAGTGACTCTACATGCTTACTAACCAATTCAGGACTACTGAGAAGGAAACACACATAAGTGACTTTTCAAAGCTTTAACCCACGGCTACATGGAATGTCTTTCACACACCGGGAAAGTGAAGATACTGTTTAACTCCCGGGACATTGCAGAAGCCCCTGCTGGTCCTGACAAGACCACAATTTTTTTTCAGAAAACTGTATGAGGCTATTGAATGGACTCTGGTTTCAGATTGGCAGTGATTTTGGATTAAGTGTTAGCTTTAGCCTCACACAAGAGGTTAATGAGGTTGACAAATCACAATTTATATATAGCCTTAAGATACCACATCTAACTGTAAGATGCTCACAATCTAAAGCAAACTTCA
Source organism: Aquila chrysaetos chrysaetos (assembly GCF_900496995.4). Classification (NCBI taxonomy): domain Eukaryota; kingdom Metazoa; phylum Chordata; class Aves; order Accipitriformes; family Accipitridae; genus Aquila; species Aquila chrysaetos. The sequence goes on from NC_044020.1 coordinate 26,339,300, forward strand.
TAGTCACTCTCAATTAGAAAGCCTGTTCTTCTTAGTCATCTACAGTAAAAAAGATGACCATCCAGGCCATGTTTACTTCAACTGAATGTAGGCAGTATTCTCACAATTCCAGATGCTATACCCTTTCATGTTTTTCACAAGCAGTAATTTGCTTTGTGTCTTTATTAATTACCAGTGCTTCTTAAAAATCTTATTGTAACATCTCATAGCCTGTCTTCTACTCTTCCAACTATATCGTATCCTGAAGTGAATTCATATGGTTTATTTTCTAATATAGCAATGACTGTCATGGTTTCCCCTCAAGTGCTAATACATGCTTTAGCACAAAAGATGTTGACACAGGTTCCAGATTAAAATTACATACAGGATTAAACAGTTTACGAACAGGAGGTAAATTCATTTGAAAATCCTGGTAACTGCCCGCATGCACCTAGAAACACTAGAGTAAATGTCAAAGAGAGTGCGGGTCTAGTAAAAGTCCTTTTTGTTCATGGGAAAATCAAACGAGACATGGAGTCAGACACAGCGCTGTCATCGAATACTGCAACTTCATCCTAAACTGCCTGAAAACTTCTAGCCACAAAGTTCAAATGTATATAAACAAGTTATTAAAAAATCTTCTCCCCTTTTGAGACAGCTCAAATAGTGGCACTTAGTGTCTCTCACCTGGAGATGGCCACCACAAAGAACTGATTGGATATTTTTGAAAACTGGAACTGTAGAATTTTGAATTTGGGAGAAAATGTATATAAGTATACAGAGGAGAGACTGACTGCAGGTCAACTAACTTCTCACTGATCAGAATTCAGTCCTGCTCTGAATGTAAACGTGTATTAGCTAATGACATACAGCATAAGTCTGAATATGAAACTGCAGAACATTCTAATACATATATTTACAATCACAGTATTTTAAAGTACCAAATATTTGGAAATATCAAAACTCTCAGTTTAACTTAAAATTTCCATTGCTGGTTTCCAACATGCCATATATGTCGCATAAATAGATACTTAAACATGTGTCTTGCCCCATCAGCTGTCTTCTACATCTCTTAGAACGAGAAATGCTATCCATAAAGAGTTGTCCCAAGTGAACAGGGAAACTCTAAGTGCCCTTTGCAGAAACTTTTCACTAGCAAGTTTTGGCAGTACATATCTAGCAACTCACGTATTTCCAAAAGATATGGTGTTCTATTCTGCCAGAATGCAATTATCTAGGAGGAAGGGACTATGTATTTCAGAAAAGTATGCATTCAGCTGAAATTAACAGTGCCTTTTAACTCTCCACCAGAATTCTGTACACTTAGTTCCTCTTAATATCACTTCCTCAATAACACGAGGGACTGTTTCAAAGAGTAAGTGAAGAAGAGCTTTACCTTGGTCTTTTCAGAGGTGAGTGTTCTTATTCTACATTGCTATATTTATTCAAACGTTGTCAGGCAGCCAATGTAAGAAACTCCAGCCATAAATATTAGATCTAAAACCTCAGTTACAGTATGTATTTTGAATGCCATCCCATACTGGAAGCAAGTTTCTGTCTCAGAAATTCATCCTAATTTTCTGTAAGTATTACAGAATCATATATACCTACAAGAATGTGAGAGTAGAATTGAACTATTTTTACTTTCACCCTTTATTATCATACCTTTAGTATGATGCTTTCCTCACATCTTTATGAATAACTTAAATCGATTCCACAAAGAGCACTCAGAATGTAAAGTTCCTTTTTAGTATTATTTAGAGGTTCAAGTCTAGGAGTAGAATTTCAAAAACCTATGCTTACATCTTAATATCAACAGTCCCTTATGTGCCTTCTGTTCTGCTCATTTAGTTATTTATATTTCTGGATTTTTCATTCTTCCCAGAATCACCACCACTGTTGCTGAGGAGAGCATCTTCATTCGTATGTCATGTTTAAAGTAGGAATCCATGAGGTAGTCAATTCATGCAGCAGTGTTCACTGCGCACATTGAGTTCAGCATGAAACACAACAGCCTCACTTACTATCACTAATAAGCATGATCTGTGGTGGCACACATCTTTACATAATATGTTAGCACCTATCTATGTGCACACAAATTGGGAAAGCAGGTTCTGTCCTCTCCTGAGCTTTAACTGGTATACATTGTACCTACCAGTACAGCAACTTTAACCAGGAGGATACCAGGATACTAGCAAGGCTGTTGAAGTCATCCTACTATTCAGAAAGAGATTTGAGATTCATGGAGAAGAGCATAAAGAGATTACTATGAAAACATGAGATTGCTGCCAGTGAGTAAGAAACTCTCCAAGGGGAAATTCTTCTAGCAGTTCTTGTCCTCATTCCTTACCTTAAATCCTCTCTACATATATAGGCATTTAATTCTATCATTCAACAGCTTACTGGAGAAAATGAAAGTGAAATAGGAGACAGTTTGGGGATTGCAGAATGTACAGAATATGAATGACTCCTAAAACTCTGTGACAAACATGAACCGTAAGATCACCTTTTAATTTCCTGCACTAAACATATTATATGCTGGCAAAAAAATACCATGGAATAAATACAAGACATTTTATTTTTAAAAACATAGCCCACTTGAAGTTTTGCAAAATCACAACTCATTTTTGTCTCATCCTTAAACATGGTATTTAACTGAGTAATTATTCAAGTCCTATAGACTGCCTGTGGACAAGGAGCTGGACAGACTTTTGTGTTGGTTAAATCATAAATTTCCCCATACAAATACTGCTTTACTAGAGCATAGAAGTATAAACTCCACTTCTGAGGAAAAAAAAAGAAAAAAAGGCAAAGTCTTGCTTCCTGTTATGTTTCATGTTATCTTTCAAAAGTTCAGCAGCTAAAAGCTACCATGAAACAAGCCAGAGTATTTAATGAGACAGAAACTGGCAAGTAACACATTTCATGGGACCAAGTTGTACTTTTTCTTCAAGCTAGTCAATAAATTGTATTTAATGCAAGAAAAGTACTGCCTATAGCTCTTTAAATTAATAATAAAGGACTGGTAAAAAGCAGGAATGTATTCATTTGGGAGAAACGTTTACCACTTATGCCTCAGAAATTACTTTAAAAACTAAACTAGTTGGAACAAAGAGAGTCTCTGCACTTCAGCTGAAAGGTAAGGGTAATTTGATGAACTAGTATCTATATGAAATACATCCTCCACTGTTTTATGTAACTGCTATTGCAGTTTCGTTTTAAATAGAGTAAAGCAAATAAAAATCTGTTCCTATCATTTAAAAATTGCTTACTTGGTATCTGAGAGATTTTTCATTTGAACGTCTAAAAAGGTTGTTCTCCTTGTATTTCTGCATCAAACTGTTCTGATAGTGGTGTCATTGAACAACATCCTTAGCTTCATTCTTCCTTCTTTATACCTCAGCAATCATATCTACTGCCCCAATTTCTGTTAATCTTTACATTACTGGTTCACAAACTCTGGCTTTCCATACGTTACCCCTACAGTCTTCATTCAGTTCTATATTACAGATACAGTCTCTTACTTAATGCCTTTCCACTGCATCACCCTGGATGCTCATGTAACCTCTACATGGTAAAGAATGACTCAATGTGGTGTGTTCACCCACATCAATATTCTTCTCTTCCAGTGATGCCACCAAACTGCCATTTCAGTCCCACATTTGATTCCTTCTTCATCCTCTCCCTGCATATAATGGATCTCAGTAATTTGGCTTCTTTTCTAGGCTTTTCCATGTTTTTCCCGCTTTACATTTCTGTCTTGCAAGCTAAACTGCATGCTGTGTTTTATCAAGTTGCTCTTTAGGACATCATGACATAGTGTCTCACCTCCTGCACTGCAGTCCCTTTGTGCACAGCAGCAAAAAGTTTTTTTTCCTTTCCCTCCCTCAACTCATATTTCAGTCCTTTCTATGCCCAATGTACATTTAGATTTCAGTTCAAGCCACTGAGTAAATTCACCATAGGGTAAAGGGCATCTCTTTAATCAAAGTCTTAATTCTTAAAACTACCCTGAAATTTTAGCTTGTGTTTTATTATGATATTCACGTAAAATGGAAAACAAAACTATGTAACTTTTTTTCTACAAATGTTCCCGTTACTATATTCATATGTAAAGTATTTTCTTATTGGCATTTCTACTTGCAGCTCTAACAAACACATTGCTGTTTGCACCTCTACAAGACCATTAAGGTTTATCTAGAAAGAAATATACTTTTAAAAATAAATAAAAGCAAACATTGTATAATCTCTGCCCAGACTGAGAAGTAGTCATCCACTCTAATCTATTAGCATTTTACAATTGTTTTTAACCAAATCAATAGTATTGTATCTAAGAGAAACTAGAGTCATCCACAAAAGAGCTGTAGACTAACAATCTGTCATCCAAAGTCCTCGGCTATTAGTTACACAGTGCTGGAAACAAAAGAGGAAAATACTGTCCAGGAAGACTAAAACTGAACAATTGTGTAGCTCTCTGTGCACAGTGAAGATCCTCAAGGAAGAAAGTACATGTGTAAATGACAGATAAGAGATTTTTAAGAGCACTAATACAGCTAACACTTTTTGCTCAGATGTTTTACCACCGATCACCAGGGAAGTGTTCTACAGAAGTTCTGAAGTCTCCAATTCTGTACAACATCACCTGCAATGATTCAAGAAAAGCAAATCCCAAATAGTCTCTAGGTCACACACCAGTATATAAACTTACAGTTTTGGAGGAGGAGAAAAGAAATGTTGCACAGGCAAGTATCTTGTAATGCAAAAGGAAGGGGTAAGAGGATCATCTTTTTCACAAGCCTCTTAGGTTTTGTTTTGGTTTCATTCTTCTGTAGTTTTATTGTTTGGGGTTGTTTTTTTTTTTAATTTTTATGTACTATTATTCTTTTGTTTTTCTAAATACTGAACCCCCTAGATTCTCTTGCTCTTCAAGCTGAGCACTGAGAACATCTGTCAAACAAGAATGAACCTGTCCCTGGACAAATTATTCTTGCAACTTTAGAGGTTGCATCCAGAAAATTTTCCCTTTAGCCACTGAAAGCTGAGTGAGTGATTCTGCCCCTGGGAAGGTGTGGTCATCGGCAGTCACATAATATTAGCATTCAACGTATCTATGAGTGATCTCATCTTTCTACAACCCCAGGGTATCATTGTTTCTCCACTTTTCCAGCACTCTTCTCTGTCTGAATTGGCACTGCAGTCATTACCAGTGTTAGCCAAGAATTTAAACCTTCAGAAATCTTGTACGTATATACAGAAAGAATCACCCATACAGCCTCTATAGGAAAGCAGTCATGGAGGTCTTCTGTCTCTAGACATCTTCACGTATACATAGCAGAGCTCAAACAGACAATTCGACAGAGTCTGTGCCTGGTTTGATTGGTTTTGAAAATATGAACAAGCAGTTTTAGCTTTACTGAAGAAGTATTTACCATGGAGTCCCCATTACAAATTTTTTCACTCAAACATCTGCACTGACTATTGAAAACCACTACCAAATGTCCAACTAAGATCAAAGGAAAACTTTTAAATGAGATCTTAAGTAACAAATGCTAATTTTAAAAAGTTAGTGCACATGCATGTGAGACATGATCATACAGCCACATCAGCTGCATGAGTATCTATATTCTTAACATTATTTGTATTATAAGTAGGTGTGAGTTTGGGATCTCTGGACTCACAATTTATGCTGTTAACTTCTAAAGTGGAATGTAACATTTGCTTTGGCATTAGACAGTTTATGTCACAGAAATCATTAAAGTCTGACTGTAACAAAAAGCAGAAAGACAAAAGTTAGATGATGATCACTGCAGTAGCAATAGTCTTGCTTTTATAGCTTTGCTTATCCACATGCTATCAAACTACAGAAATACCAAGGAGTTCCACATACAACAAGGTGCCCCATCACCATGCCTTATGTGATACAGCACCATTTATGCGGTTAAAAATAATGGTAAAATGCTCATCAACATAATGAAAAACATGCTTATATATGTAAAACTTCTCCAGTCAATTAGTGGCCCTATCATAATATATCCATCTTGTGCTATCTCATGGGTTCACAAGACAAAGATACTATATATGAGAATACTGAAAAATTAACACCTTTGCCTTCAAAATATCAATATGGGGTTTCTTCTTAAATTACTTGATTAGTAGCAATTGGTCATAGGTTCTTGCGTTTTTCTCAACTAAGAACTGGGCCGTGATCATCTGAATTTTAATTTCACTTGTGTTTCTAGCAGAGCTTTTACAACCATTCCACACACTGGCTGGAATACTATGTTTTGGTTCATTAATTGCATATATTCCAATTTGGACAGGAGTTTGAAAACAGTTCCCAGGGATGTGAAACTAACACTGCAAAGCACTGCAGGAAGCTATATTTCACACATTTATCTAAGGGGATGTTTGTCTTTTAAGAGTTTTATTTGTCTGATTTGAATTTATACTGCTGAACTTTATTGGCCCTCTGATGTTCTTTATCAGATATAACCTGATTTCAACATGTTTAACATTGAGGGGATTCCTCAAATCCAACCTCTGGACGATTTTTTCCAGGTTTGTTTTTACTATTCCCAGTGTAGCATGTAAGGAAGGGGAAGATAAAGACTAGGACATCTGAAAAGCACATGTTATAATTTGTTGTGCTGCCATTTGCATTAATACCTTTTAAATCCAGTTGTAGCACTGGAAAAGACAAACTGAAGCTTTATTACTGCTAAGTTGTGAAGGCAGTCACAGAAACTGTGTGCTGCCTCACCAAAAATGCTCATTTCTTCCAAAGTTTCTACAAATACAGAAAGCGATTTACTTTCCTAAAGTGACCTAGACTAAATGTAAACAAAAGGAAAACATACAGGAAAACTTACAAGCCTTCTACAAAGAACAGATTTGTAAATTTTAAGAGACACAAACACCAACAGCATAACAGATGGCCCAGAAATACAGATATAATTAACAGTCCTGCAAACTTTTTCTTTTCCCCAAAGACATAAGACAAAAAGCATGCCCAAGGAGTCGGTTTGACCCAACAGAAGCCTGTATGAACATAGTACAAAAGCAAAGCAAGGTTCAGTGACTAATCCTAGTCCTTAGCTGAAGAACTTATGGTGCTTTTCCTCATTATGACCTCCTTACAAAAGCACTACCCAGATCACCTAACCACATGTGTAGCCATGCTTTTCTAATATGGGCTAAAATAATAAAACTGCAAGAAATGTAAAAAAATTTCAAATTTAATAAATTCACCAAGTTTTAGCGTTACCTCACCTACAAGAATGTAAGTACAAGAGCTTACCGTTCCTGTTTTTCTTTTATGGGCTAAGCCAACGCACAATAACTGATTTGAGCAAACCTAAATACTTTCCTTATAGAGACAATGAAAAAAACCACGAAATTTAGTAAAGCAACAGTCCCACAGGATGAAAATAAGCAACATTCATTTTCTTCCCTATAAACTTTATAATATTTTAAAAATAAAAGAGGCAGTGAATAGCAAAGTCCCTCAATTTTGTCAGATAACACATCTGCTGCGGATTCCTTATTAGAGATAGGTGTCATTGCCACTTGCTGAGGGAACGATCTCCCAAGCATGTATCGAAGATGCTGAGTTTTCTAAACTCAGAAATAACACTAGGGCATACAGCTGGTCCTTGAGGGCTAGCTCTTGAGGACAAACACAGCATATACCAGACAATTTTAGTATACCCCAAATTCTTTCCAAGGTATCAAAAGTCAACAACAACAAAAAAAACAAAGTTAAAACTGGTAATTCATACTGGGCAAGCAGAGCTAAATGAAAAGCAAGTAGGCAGCAATTCTCCCCTTTTTTTTGTTACTAAAAAGGTAAGTAGCACTTTATGCAAAATACTTAAACAGTATTGATTTTTTTCTAAAACATAACTTTTCCAATTAGTAAATTGCACAGCAATTAGACTGGCATGACATATCAGTGCTGGGAGGAACAGTGCCTTCCCAACACCTCCTTCCACTGGCTTTATAACTCAGAGGAAAGTAGACTCAGAACTGTGCCAACAGGGGCAGCAGGATGAGGAAAATGAGGTTGCCCTTCAGATCTGAACTCTGTAAAACAGTCAGCAGAAGAGCTCCAGTGAGCTCCTACATACAGGCCAGATGGCTTTAAAGCCCACAGATTGAACTTTGGAAGGATAAATATTCTCAAGCATTGTTTAGGAGAGAGAGTGCATGGACTAAAATTGTGCAAGGGAGCACACTTAGAATTTAGAAACATGGGATGAATCTCCAGTGTCTGAGTCACCCACATCTTGGCCTCATTTAGTTTGCTAGGATAGATGTAACCGTTATTTTCCAGATGCATTTGGATGTTGGTGCCTGGCTGCTCAGCACAGCAGAGGAAGCTGGTGTTGGAGAACCAGTGGTGGAGGAGCTCAGTGTCAGCAGCCCAGCAGAATACTAACGGGCACCCCAGAAAATTGTAGAGAGTCATCTGTACTAAGGTCTGCTGGAGGTCACAGGGTCCATGAAGTCTCAGAGGTGAAGTGGAAAAAGAAAAGCAAAGTATTTCTTCAGGGAATCCCAAGGCAATTCAAGGCATGATATGTGTCTGTCTATACACCTAGTTTCAAGAGAAAAATTACTTCTTGGGTATGGCTGCTACCCTGTTGTTGCCCAAGTTAATTATTCTGAGATGCACAAGACACCCCACAGGTTTTCTCAGGTGAAAACAGAGCTTGTTTTTCTTGTTCAGACAGCGAAGGGCTTACAGGGGATGTACAAGTGCCTTACACAGGGCAAATACCATCTCTCTTCAGAGCCATGAAGATGGAAGGCAGGCAAGTAAGGCCGGTTATTGAAGCAAAACCAAAACTTTGGAGAAGTCACCTGTGCAACCTCCTAAAAACTGAGAAACCCCAATGCCACCTAATATTGCAAGCTTATGTCCTCCTATCTGTATTAAAAGGACTATTTGAATGGGTGCTTGATGACAGCTTAGGACTTCTATCATCTCCAAGAAAAACCTCACAGATACTCCTGGTTAGCTGAGCAGTAATGACCCCCCTATCTATTTGCCTGTAAAGTGTCTACCTATGTCTGTTCCGATGTGATGACTGAGTATATAAAAATTGGTATCTTTGTATTGAGCACTTAGGATCCCAAAGCATTTCTGTGTCACAGCTGCTTATTTTATAACTTAAAAAAAGCCCTGAAGTTTCATTAGTTACCACAGTATCAACGGTAAGACTGTGAAAGCACTTGAATTGTATTCTGCTGTGTGCATTAGCCACAAGCAGTAAGCTGAATTCCAACTGGGGAATCTTATGGCTAGTGAATGCAGCACTGAAAGCACACAGAGTGGTTTTCAAATTGAACTCTTCCCTGACCTGTAAGAAAGTGAATCTGTAAGTCATTGAGAGAAAGAAACAAAGACAGACACAGGGAAAGGAATGAATTAAACAAAAAATTCCCAGGATGCCACGTTTACTCATTCTTCCAACTATTAACACACTTTGGAAAAAATTAGTACTCTCATGCATGGTAGAGAAATAGCCTTGTAGTTAATGCCTTCCTGCAGAACAACTCCTCACTGGAGTCTCACAGAAAAAGGAGTATGTCTCAACTCTTGAGCTGATGCTTTACTAAAAGAAAAAATAAATACTGAGACAAATGGTGAAGTATTACAGGGACTGCACTGTAATAACGACTGAATTACTGCATTGCTGAATCTTACTTCAGATTTCTAAGTCTACCAAGAGGTACAGAAGTTGCCCATAAGACTCAGTTTAAAGTAAAATGCTACATATCCATCTTGATTTTAGAATGGGAAATTCTAAAGCCAAGGAGTAACCTGACTGGAGTAAGCAATGGTAGACTGTGGGGGAAAGCCATGGTTTACAATTTACCTGGCAGTAGTACTTAGCTGCCACAGCTAGGGATCAGAGCCCGGCAGCTTTGGGTACAACAGACAGTACTTGTAATCACAGGTTACTACAGTCTTCAGCAGCTAGAGCATCACTAGTCTCTAAACTCAGTGGAGAGAGAAAGAGGCTTTGCCATGGTTCTTACTGCTCTCTTCTGAATACAGAGAAATGTTGCCTATGGAAAATAAAAATACCCATACTAGCTGAGGATTGTTTTTTTTCCTTTTGGTCCTTTTCAAAGGGATATAAATAGGTGGGAGTTCTCTCTCCCTCTCTTTCAAACAACCAACCAACCAACCCCCCCCAAAAAAACCAACCCACGACAAAAGAATTTAGTACTAAACTTAGTGAGCAGAACTGGAACATCAGTTCTAGTCTTAAACCATTTAAAAATGTGAGTAATACTAGATCTGCCATTCCATTCATGTATTTTGCTTTACATCAATTAAACCTGACCTGTGGGAAGCATCTCTCAACCCATCCAGAAGTATGGAACTCATTGCTTAATACTGCAAAGCTGTTTATATAGGTTTATATAATCTCCATATCTGCTCAGCTGCTGTCAGGCTGCCAACAAATGGACCGAGTCATACTGATTTTTGTGAGGATTTTTGCAATCCAGATGCTTGTGCAGAAGAAACAGGATGTATACAATCCATTCACTAAAATGCTTAAACAAAAAAAATATTTATTTTGACCCCCTCCAAAGCTATTAAAAACAAGACAGAAGATTAGAAGTAGTGACTTCTAAAATGAAAACTTGGAGCCATATTACCTGTTCCCAGCCTTTCCCTTTCACCCAATAGTTGGTGTCTCTAATGGATACATCTACCTCTTACCATTTCCCCTCCTATCTAATCAACCAATTCCTTTGGTACTGAATTATAAAAGCATCATTGCACGAGAACAAAGAGAAGCATAAATCAAAAGAATGTACATATACTTTACATTCAGGCCAACATAATAAAAATTAAACATTCTCTTTTCCAGTTTGCCTATTCACTTAGCTAAATGCTTTAAAGGATGCTGACAGTTCTCCTTACCCACTTCCCTTCTTTGTCTTTTTGGTGGCTTACCACAGATGACTATCATTTGACCTATAATGAAACTATTTGATGACAGGTTGTCATAGAATTATTCAACTACATTATATGATGTAAGTAAGCACTTTTGTAATTTTCACAATCTCTATTTCCAATGGGTTCCTGTTTCTGGCTAAGGAAAGTGAAAGAAGATGCAGGTGGTTCTAAGAATGGACTGATTGCTTCAATATGAAACAAAGTCTTCATTGCAGTTCAAAGCTGTAAATATAGTAAATACAAGCAAAGGAAAACAGATAGAATGCAACACAGACATGAGATCTAACTCTTAAATCTAGGTGACAGTGTGCCCCAACATACATATACCTTCTTTGTCAATGTATATTCTTTACTGTTACATTAAAATCCATGTTTAGTAAATTAAGAGAAAATCAGTATTAGCATACAGAAAGATCGGAGAGCTTGAAACAATTAGTTATGAGGGGTTTTTTAAATCCACGCAATTCAATGTTAAATTTAAATGACAGAAACATAACCAAAATGGGATGCCTGCTTACTCTCAGTAAATACAATGTAAAACTCAATCCAGCTCCTGTTGAAGTTAGCGGATTATTTGCCTTTCCTTTCATGGGCTCTAGAATGAAAGCAAGCACGCTTGTCTATGCTCCCAGTTCTACCAATTACTTAAGGTGTGTTTTGAACAATGTTAGTAAAATTCCTGTAAATGTCTGTCCAGATAGTCTTGTTTTAATTAAAATTATGTTTATTGTGTTTAGATTATATCAAGTAAGTGAGCTAAGCTGTACCAAAAAAAAGGTCCCATTAATCTAAGAGTGAACACAGAGTATTAAACCATTTGGTTTGTATTGTCATATAATTATACTGGTGTAGCAATTCTGGCAAATACCCTTTTGTGGAAAAGATGTCAGGATCACATTTAGACCAAACTGAGAGGCTAGTGTGAAATTGGAAGAGCAGTGTCCCCCCAACACTATAGGAAGTTTGACCAAACCAGTTCAATATGTCAGTGCAACAGTTACTGCAAAAAAGCCATACTATAAAGCTAAAATGATTAAACAAATTAGAAGGTGTTTGAAAATGAAGACCACAATTATTAGCTAAACTAGCACAGCACTTCATTATTTCTAGTACAAAGGATTTGATTCTCATACAAGTTCCTGCTGAAGAAGAAAAATGGAAATGGAAGAAAGTACCTTGAAACCTTCTCCAGTTTCCCAGAAGAAAAAATTCTTCTCATGGAATGGAGTATAGTATAATAGAGCAATTACATTTCAAAAGAAATGCTGCTGGTCTGCAAGTAAATTTAAATATGTGACTACCTACCCAGCATCTTTAAGCATCTGTCTCACTGCAGTAGTGCCTCTGAAAGAAAAGCCAAGGTGGGAAAGGAACAGAAGCCAATAATTTATTTACAAAGCTTATCTGACTTCTCAAGTTTAATATTCAAAAAGGGCAAAAAAAAAAAAATCATCTTTGTGCAGAAATGCTTTATTGTTTTGTGGCTTTTACTATCCTTGTACATACACATACATATTTAATCAAGACCCAGGACTTCACTCTGCACTCTTGAAACCAGGATCGATACTCTGAAAAGCTGTCACATGGAGTAAGCTAAAGTCAAGATTTAGGAGCCTAAGTGCTTTGAAAATTTTTCCTCAAACTGTTGGTATCTATTCAAATATTGTTCAGTTTCCTGCTATCCCTTACTCCCTCTGTAACAGTGCAATGGGCAAGTCCGCTGAAACAAAATTTTAAACCAAAATAAAAAATCTGAAATAATAGGCACTGGATTAAGGCACACAGTTCTATTGCTATTTCTCTTCCAATACTGTTACACTTATTATTTACAGATTTGTAGGCAGATCATTCTGGTATTAGTTACCAGTAAATAAAACCCCTGAACTATTTGCAGGAACATGAACAAAAAATTCTTGGGCAGATGCTCAACCTCTTCCTCTTGAGTCAAACAAATCTGTTTGTCCTCTCCTGACTTCTGCTTTCTACAAAGCAAATGCAAAAACTCACAAACTTACTGAATTACTGTAATTGTTCAGGAGTTAGACAGTTTAGCTATTTAGTGGTCTGGTGATCCATTTTGCCATCAGAATCACTGAATGCCTTCGTTTTCTCCCATCCTTTGCTTGCCACATAAATAGGCCTTCTGTCTACCAAGTAGCATTAGATATACCATGTGATGCTGATGTCTAGTTTACTGCCCTCATAACCTCTCTTTCACAATGACCTCACAGTAATAACAGCTTTTGTTTTCACATGAGATAAGCTGACATAAAATGACCCTAGCAACGTACTTATTTGTTATATCTTTTCCTTTTTTTAATAATGAAAATAATTACATGTGGAGTGTTTTTAAGGACTTCAGTTACAGAAGACTTGGAATTACCTGTTATTTTCTGGGGGGGAGCACATGAGTAAATTAGTTCTGACAAAACCTTTGATGAGTGTTTAATCAGATAATACGCATTCAGAGTTATAATGCCTCTTAAACCAGGGGAGAGTGCATCAGGATTGCCAAGATACAAACGTGACAAGCTACATGGAGACAGCCACTTTACACACTACTATCATGCACTTCTCCAGTCTTAAATCCCCTAATTCTTTGTCCTTCTTCTCTTTCTCCTTGACCATTTCCATCCGCCAAAGCCAATATCAGTTAGAGTATAGCTTCTGTTCTTCACCCACATGCACTTCTAAGAGTAAAACTAGTCATTGCAAGCTACTGAAGGCTATTTCCAATTTTCTATTTCTCATTTCCATTTTCTTTTTCCTCTTGTCTTCTTGGGCAGGAGGAAGGAAGAAGAGTGTTTCAGTTGACTGCTTGATTGGTAGGTATTTCAGCTTTGGCTCTTACCCTGAAAGATTAGGTAAGTACTATCCCTCTCTCTGACTGGCAACAAGCAGGGTTAAAGGGATAGCAGCTGCTGGGATGAAAAAAAAAAGAAAATGCATGCTATGTTTCATCAGAGAAGTGCATCTGGCACCTAATACCCAGGTGGAACACTCTGGAGGCATGCAAAGGAGAAGGAAAGGAAACATATGCCTAATGAATCTGTGATAAACAGTTGTGGTACAGTGTGTCAACCAGCAGCCTAAGACTCATTTTTAGTCTTACAGTTTATTGTTGTCAATAGTAAGATTACAGTTACAAAATAAAAGCTAGTTGGAAACCCAGAAATATGATCCATTAAAAGCAAAAGTCTGCCTTAAAAAGTGAATCAGTTTTACCAAGTGAATCCATGAACACATGTGACCATTCACTGAATGTCTTCCTTCCTCGTGTTAACCATTACTCTACTAATCATTCCACATTTCACATAACAGGCTTCAGCATTATCAGTGATTTTAATGTTGTCTGACTGACATCCACCTTCAAAATCATCTTTTATATTTCAACACTGAGACTGGTATTATGTGTTCACACAAGGAAAACATGTTAGATACAAAGAGAATAGTATCTGACTGAAGAATCATATATTTGTGAAACTAAGTATTGTTACAACAGCCACATATTAACATTTCTTAGCCTTTGTGTGATCCTCTGCAACCTGAACTTCTGCCAGCAGTACCTGTTATTAACAATAAATGATATTGAATGTATATATATTCTTTAATCTTTTCTGTCCCTAGTTAATTTGTTACAACCAGGAAGGGTTTTGGTGGTTTTCTGTTTTTGTTTGATTTTTTTTGTTTGTTTATTTTGTTCCTAGGTATCTGAGACATATCCAATTTGAGTCCAGGGCCATGATTATGTAGCAAATCTGACTTGACATTCAGGTCTGAACTCCTGACTCTGGTCCACTGCTCTTAGTTTTGTTGCTATCCTTGAGTGGGAAACATACTGACTGGAAACAAAGCCTTCTATGTGGAGATACTTTACCTCTGTTTTCTGTGGGTTACCGTACGTACTATTGGACATACATATTCTTGGATTACATAGCTAACTATTTTAAAAAACAAATCACACAATTTCTTTTTACTGAAAACAGCATGACCTGTGGGAGAGTTGCCACTGAGTTGGTACCAGTTTCTTCCAGCTTCCCCTGCGTTTTCTAACTTCAACTCATCAGCTAGAGTACTCCAGCTCTAATGGGAATGACCCATTCAGACTATGACTTCATGTTGTTCTTCCTGTTCTAGTTCAGTTCAGTTAGCCGAGAAGTTAGGTGACCTCATACACATTAAATGAAATGTTTAAGCCTGGCTCCACACAAAACTGTGCAAAATGTCACCTGACTTTACACAAATCCTGCATACTCAAATGTCGTTGTTTAACCCCAGCCAGCAACTAAGCACCACACAGCCACCCACTGAGATGGGGGAGAGAATCAGAGGGGAAAAGGTAAACTCATGGGTTGAGATAAGAACAGTTTAATAGAACAGAAAGGAAGAAACTAATAACGATAATAATAACAATAACAAAATGACAATAATAATAAAAGGATTGGAATATACAAGACAAGTGAAGCACAATGCAGCTCCTCACCACTTGCCGACCGATGCCCAGTTAGTTCCCGAGCAGCAATTCCCCCCAGGCCAACTCCCCCCAGTTTATATACTGGGCATGACATCACATGGTATGGAATACCCCGTTGGCCAGTTTGGGTCAGCTGCCCTGGCTGTGTCCCCTCCCAGCTTCTTGTGCCCCTCCAGCCTTCTTGCTGGCTGGGCATGAGAAGCTGAAAAATCCTTGATTTAGTATAAACACTACTTAGCAACAACCAAAAACATCAGTGTGTTTTCAACATTCTTCTCATACTGAACCCGAAACATAACACTATACCAGCTATTAGAAAGAAAATTAACTCTATCCCAGCTGAAACCAGGACATCAAACTATCCAAGAAATCTGTCCATTCGCACCCATAGTGTTCCTTGCAGACCCACTGTCATAAATAGACAGAGATTAAGCTTCTCATTTTCACAGCACCCAAAAGGCCAAGCAATTTTGTTACTCTGACAAATGAATAATGGTGACTTTGCAATTCCCTTCCCTGTATTCCTTGACAACTTTTGCCTTACTCTACAGGGATGATCGAAGTCTTTATCTACATACAGATTCCTTCTCTCCAATACATACATTAGAAACACCAAAACTCTTCCAAGAACAAATCTAGAACATGAAGTAGAAAATAATCTCATTCAATTAGAAAGACTTGCTAGATCACCTCTACTTGATCCTTTTTAGTGCATTTCAAATTATTTCTGGTAACAGTTCACAATAACGAACATGCTTATGTATGCAAGAGGCTGAACAAGTGACTGTGACCTCCAGGTAGTACAGTGATACTGTACAATACATCAATCCCTCGCTTAGTCTGACAAATGTGAGTCATTCACACCCTAGATTTCTTTTAAGAAAATGAGGGAAGAGGGTGAAACAAGTTGAAGCTCGTTTCACCTGCAAGCTAACCTAATGACTCATTGTTCATTTCAAACTTCTTTCTAAAGCATTCCATAAGTCTAAAGTTGGTGGTCCAACTTTATCATATCTTTATCATATCAAGTTTTTAAACTAGTATCTTTCTTGCCTGTGAAAGACTGATGTCATTTTACATGAGTTACACACAAAGTAGTATTATTAATGGCCTTTTCCTCATATTGAGAGATTACCTCTGAAGAAAATCTTCTGGGTTCACAGAACACATATTGACACAATATAGCACGACATCAATATACAGGAAAGCAGAGAGGAAAAATACCTTTTTTTGCATCTTGAATGAAGCCCAGTCCACCTTAACTTTAACCAATCTTTCAAGGTTCATGTATACTCAGAGGCAGGAACACACATCATTGACAACACAATCCTGATTTCAAGTATGCAATTAGGATTGATTAAGAGATAAGTGACCTTATTGAATACTTTGTTGCTAGTGCATTTTCTTTATCAAAGATCTCATCAGTGATTTTACTAAATGCTTCCTCCCTTCAAAGGGGATGTCTTGCACAACATGCATTATTATAGTCTAGCAGTAAAAGTTTCACATAAAATCATCCAACTTTTATAATAGAAGTTACTTCAAACTACATGATGGGAAAAATCAGAAAAGTTTTGGAGGGAGGAGGAGAGAGGAAGAGAAAGAAAGCAAGAGGGAGTGAGAAGGAGACTGTTTCTTAAACAGAAAACCATGATTCCCGAGTACAAGAAAACAAGCAGGTAGGGAATTTCCTTCAAAATTTTTTAATGTGATGCATTATATGAACTTACCAACAAACTATTGTTAAAGTCACTAAAGAATCTTTAGGCAGAATCTCCTGCATGGAAAAGGCCTTTCTTTCCTCTATTCCTGATCACAAAAGGCAAGTGATGGTACCCACTGGAGTAAATAAGACTTTTTCCCTGCTCTTTCTCTCAGTGCACAAGCCAGCAGACTTGCCCAGGAACCCAGTGTTCCACTCTTTTGTCACCATTTCCCTTTCTAAATCCAAAGAAAATGTGAAATTGTACTAAATGAAATAACTGAGTCCTAGTACGTGCAAAGTATTTCATATAAAAGTATAACCAGACTATACAATGGACCTTACTTTGAAGTCTGTGCTCTTGTTAAGTTTTGTAATTTCTAAGGTAAAGTTGAAGTGACTTAAAGAGAACTTGGCATGAACGAGGAGTTTAAGGATTAGACCTAATATAATAATAGATTATAGTATCTTACAATGCATATAATTTATTTCATTATGAAAGGTCTCAGGGTATGTGCATCCATGTAATTCAGAAATCTACAAGACTGGGAATTTTCTGGTGACGTTATTTCATTTGGAAATACCAGGTCAATCTGAAGGATTTTCAGGTACCAGGTAAAATTTCTAGCTAGAGAGAATAATTCCCAAGACCAGAAAATAGCTCAGTCGTTAGGGCACTCATCTGCACTGTGGGAAATGTGGCTTCAAAATGCTCCATGTTCTGCCTGATATTCTTTTCTATTTATGTTATAGCTTGTGTATGTAATCACATGTTCATTAGCCTGCATTTTCACAGTCTGATGATTAGGACACTTACCTAGGAAGTAGGAGACCCAGGTGAGAGTCCCCATTCTCTCCAATTCTTCAGAAAGACTTCAAGCTGGCTGAAAACCTGAGTTAATGCATTGGCCAACAAGTTCTTTATGGACACATACTACTTTCTTTTCTCTTCCTGCAGAAAATTTTCAGAAATTCCTTCTTACACACAGATATTGAGACAATCCAAATGCCGAAACTTGAAGCTTATTTTGGACAGAACTCTCCTCTGCAGTCTAGTGCCATACAAAACACTGCACAGCGCCACCACCTTGGAACAGCAAAGCCAGACACAATTTCGCTTTCAGGGACCTAATTCAAGACAGGACACAAATGATTAAGGAGTCTCAAATCTTCAGCACATCATGGATTTTGTCTAACAAATTTCCACATCTCTACAAACACACTTGGAGCAACAGGGACATGCGTTTTTTTTTCTCCTTCCGCCTAGTAGATACAATGCCCTCTTGTACCTCTTCAAGGTTGAGGCCAGAAATTCCCCACTTTCCTTGCTCTTTCCCCATTCTTGAAAAGGAAAAAAGTAAGAAACACCTTTGGGTTCCTTTGTCCCTCCAAGCATGGCTAGATGGGCTAAGACACTTTGCTTTTAATACATGCCCTATGGTTTTAAACTCCATTTTGATGCATCTTTATGTTCATGACTTTTAGAATTTCTGTTCCAGGACTGTCAGCAGATATGGGGAAGTACTTCTGGATTTTTAAAAATTATTTCTACCTGGCTTATCTTTTCAAGCTCATCTTTTAAAGAGAGAATAAGAAACATAATATACAGGTATTTCTAATGAAAATAGAGAACCATGTATTCATCACATGAATCCAGCACTGGCTATACAAGTATACCCCTATATTATCAATGTTAAATTTGGGCTTTATTATATAGTATAAAGTCAGTGTAAAAGAGATGAGAATTTTGCCTGGGAAATGAATTGAAAACTCAGGTATCTAAGGGTCCATGCAATCCAGGAGTCAAATACAGAAATAAAAATATTAACATGTTTTTTTCTAGCAGCTTGTGTCTTCTTTTCTTTTTTAATTCTGCAGAACTGTGTATATCTAAAGCTGTTCATCAAAATATATTAATTATTACCACCCAACTAACACATATATTCACAGTTTCAACTTTAAATTGTATTTTTATTTATAAACATTTCCCATACTTTTCAGAACACTTAGTAAGCTCTCTATGGTGGTGGATTTTCCCCCATGTATATTTTCAATTTTTTCCATATTACTGTATTGTAATAAAAATATCTGTTACCTGCATTCCATGAATGCAGTTAAAGGTTCAACTGAAAAAAAAAAAAAAAAAGCAAAGCACTTATTGCATATTTAGACCTCTTCTTATGCTAAACAGAGGGAGAAATGTAAAATTCATACAGTGAAATAGTCTTTTGCTACAAACAAGGGAAAGACTTCTGCTAGATAAGGCTCCAATCTTCAAGAAAAATAAAAGATAAATACTTTATGTGTATCTGTTATGGTACCATTAGGAAATTTGTTTCAAGGCTAAATCCCTGTAACATAAGTTAAAGGTGAACAAGTAGATACTCTTAGTGGACAGAGCATTGGACAGGATAACTTTGGTTCTGTTCCTGTATGCTGCTGTCTCGCTGAATGACCTTGCTTCAGTGATTTCAATTCCACATCTCATTTCTGCCTTTGCAAAATGAAACTTGGAATATGGACTACTTCTATAAAATACTACAACATCTACATACATGAGCTGCATAGGTAAGGTATTTTGCAGGCATTCAAGTAAACAAGTAGCTTTGTTTATATTACTAGTCATCACATCTGTGCATAGATATGGAATAGATCCCTCCTAGGAAGAACCACCTCAACAAACCACCCTTCTGTGTAGAACAAACTTCTACATCCAAATCTCTCTCACTGCTTAGTTTGGCACAGGTATGCAATGGGAAGAGACATTTACATCACCAGAAGAGCCCTGCATAATGTAGGTACAGAAAGAATTTCCACTCTTTGCTGAATGATGCGCCAAAACCCAGTAAGGTTAGTTAGAGTGGTACTTATGTCCCATTTCTCATGCAACTCTGATCAATATAATTCATCTGAGCATATGAATTTTAATGGACAATAACTTACATAAAAAGCATTTTCACCTAGACATCCAGCTCCCATTAACTTCTTTAAAATCAGAGGGGATGCCTCAAGAACAACATTTTACAGATCAATATAAATTTACAGACTGCTTGTCATACTTGTCAGTCATTTTTGCCCCAATGGAAGAACAACTTCAGAAACTCTAATTTTAACATTTACAAGTATACTACATTCACATAGAGTTCACTTTCTAGAACCATCTTTGATACTAAAAAACTGTAACTTATAGGAGGAAAACTTAGGATTAAGACTTGCAACTGAATAAGATTCTTCTAGAAAAGGCAGTTACATATGATGCCTAGTTTTCAGAGGATTTGATCGCTCACAATTCTAGTAGAATGTTTTAGTGTTTATACAGATAAGAATCTGTATTTTTAAAAAACCGCACTGAAAACAGAAACAAGACGGCATAGAAAAGATATTGTATCTATTTAAACCTACCACCTTAAAGAATAACCGACCAAATTATTTTCCATTAAGTCAGGCAAGTTTAGCAAGTAACAATTGAACTTAAATCAGTTCCTTCTGTCTAAGACATTGTTCTCATATGTGGTTTTAAGAACTCAAATGGCAGCAAGTTAACCTTAATTGTTCCTTGTTTAGCTTGCACCAGTTAAATAACTAACACATCTGTTTTTATAGATACAACATCTTTATATGTTCTCCCCCGCCCCCGCATTGGGAAGAAGAAGGGCATTTGCCTACTAATTTTGCTCTGTACATGGGAAATGCTATTCATCACATAGAACATGGATGCAATTAAGTAACCATTTTGAGAGCTGCTGTTCTGTTTCTTAAAGTACAAAGTTAACTTGAGTTGATTTTGTCCTTATCAAAGTGGGATGGCTCCTTCAACCAAGCTGGCAAGTTCAACTGAAATGCTGTGCCTGGTAACGCACACAATGACAGACAGATTTAGACAAATGAGAGAATCCAGAAGATGACGAGAACAATAAGCACTTGACAAAACAGGACTTATGAAGTGAAGTTCAGTGAACTGGGCATCTTTATTCTAAGAAGAAAAGATTGAGGAGACGTTATCACAAGTGCATATACATTTGAAAATGGGTATTAAGACGGCAGTTTTCCAATTTTACCATGTCCACGTGGCAGGATATGGTGGGGTTCTAGCCCATGGAGTTAATGGGATTAATTTACAGAAAGGGAATATTTGGTTGGTTAGGTCTCACAAAAGCTTGCTGAGCATAAAGAAAGATATGCACTAAAAGAGGTTACCTAATAAGGCTGTGGAATACACATTACTGGGATTTTTGAAAAAACAGAATAAATAAGCATCTCTCAGGAATAAGATATGTGTTGTGTTCTTAATGTCCAGTCAGAGCAGAAGGCAGGAGGAGTCAAGATGATCAGGTATGGCTGTTAATGTTTCTAGGTATTTTATTTCCTTCTAAAGGGTTTGGGGTTTTTTTTCTTTCTTTCCTTGGTACACCTGGGGTTTTTTTACAGTTCAGGAATTTAAAAATACCAATTGTGGCTAAATTAAATTTCCCTCTTAGAACAGGAAAGTAATACGCATGTCCCCAGGCCATTTATTTTTTTCCTTCTCAGAAGTAAATTAATTTGTCTACAAACTAAAGTAAATGTAAAATCGGTCCTTGAAGAAATCCAACACTTTTATTCTTAAGACCCTTGGCAGAACAAAGCAGGCTCATTAGACTTATTGTGAAGTTAAAACTCACTGAAATCTTATATACAAGCTTTACTCAAATTGTATGTGCAGGCTTTGTGGGTTTTGATACTATTCTTTAATAACTGCCTTTTTTCTCATTCAGCTGAACTGTTCTTCCCTAGAGACTTTCCTTTAAAACTATCAGCTATTGAAATGGCTGTTACTTCTGTGTACTTCTAGGATATCAAGACATTACCTTCAATTAAATTATTTTTCTAAAAAGCAAAGTTCCCTAGTCACAACAGAAATGGGGTGCAAACTGACCATAAACAAGCACAATCACTTGTCCCTCCCTGTGTCCCTCTCCACCTCCCAACAAGCCAACCTACATGGACAACGTTTTAGAGTCAATGCTTGTATGAAAAATTTCAGGGATTGATTATTTCAAGGATTTCATTCTCAGCAAAGGCAAACTCCAGCATTGTTGCCATGGAGGACAAGAGAAAAGCTCCTGAAAGAAGCACTTCCTATGAAGAAAATGCAGTGGACAAAAAGATTCTTGAAAAAATTCCAGTTAGGAGAAAAAAAATATTGAAAAATTATAATTATCACAACAAAATAAGTCTGATTCTGAGTTCTTTAATGAGAAAACCGATTCTTCAAACATATGATCACCTAGTACTGAAAAATAAAAGAGAAGACAATATGGCCAACAGGTGGAACAATAATCCATGCTACAGAGGAAAGAACATTGAGATATTTCTCAAGCAAAGTGGGAGGATAAAGGTTCTGAAGTATGTCTATCATGAAACTTGTGTGCAGTGTTCAGAAGAACACGTACAGAACAATATGAGATAGAAGAGGCGATCTCACCGACTTTTATCTATCTTTTGTTTTGCTCACATTTCTTAAGAGTTTCATTGCCATTCTAAAATCCCTCAGTTCTGTAAATCCTGCTCATTGGGGTACTTAAAATAGCTCTGTAATGTTTTGTGGCCTGGAGTCATTGATATCTATTCTCAACTTTAATTCTTTTTTAATGCAGATTTTGCCAAGAATATATGCCAGCACATTAGAAAACTGTTAAACAAATCACTTCAGGGGAAGTTACTTCTTAAATCGCAGTGCTTGGCCTCAGGTAATCACAAGGTGCTGCAGCTGTCATGGCTACAGACTATTAAGGATATAACACTGGATCAACTGTTTTCATTCTTGGAGAGGCCCCAAAAGGTGGTATTAGGCAATAGCTTTTCTATCGAGAAAACTCATATGCTGGATAATGCAGACTACTCCAATCCTCTTTGATCCAGTCTGTATATGAGTCACTGTGGTGCGGTGGCCAAGTACCAGTGTAAAATCCCCCAACCTTCCCCTGCAATTTCAGTTGGATATTGCACTCCTCACTTTCTGTCCCAGAGAGTGCAGATTGTGCAGATTGGCAGTGTGATTTTAAACAGCTGCTGCACATCACTGTAGATTCATTGTATTTCAGTGGCAGGTGAAAGGAATTGTGCACTTCAATCTAATTGTATGTACAAGTGATATAATATAGCTTTCCAAAAAGAGACAAGAGGTTTTTAAAGTATTCTAAGAATCTTCTGAGCAAAGAGAAAAAGGTAGTGTAAAAGTAATTCTTTATTAATATTGCATGTTCTATATCCTTACAATATCCTTGCCATGAGTTTGAAATAAGCATAGGAATACTGTGCAAAGTCACACAGCCACTTGAAAATTTTTGCAAAGGCATTCTCATAGTCCTACATTGTACTACTGGGATCCTAGTGTCAATGGTTTGTAGCCAATGTACAATTTAAAGAAGAAAATCAAGCAATACTTTTTCTACTAAATACTCTACTTCTGTTCAACTTTGCTGAGCTAATTTATAAAAGCCTGTTAGAAAAGACTGATTTGCTTCCTGGATTATAACTTCACACAAGGAAGCAGTGTATTTCAAACATACTGTAAACCTGCTAGATACTAGGAAAATTTGCGAAACCAAAAATTGCTTCACAAATTTTCAAACTCATAGCTGTTGAATTATATCCCACCAGTATTTTGTGGTATAGAGTAGACAATCACATATTTAGATGTTCAGGAGATACTAAAATTTATGCAAGTCAGGAAGACTGAGAAAAAAATGGAATATGACACAGTTAATTTTTCTTCTCTGCTCCACTCCAATGAATTTAATGGCATTAGTTTGTATTTAATCCATACTAATAGAGCAGAAAGTAGTTTACTGTCTGAGACAGACATGGATTGGATTAACTCACTTTATTTAAAGCAAACATAGTCCTAAAATTGCTGATATTTTGTCTGTTAAACTATCATATACTGTCTCTATGGATCAGCACAAAATTAAAACAGGAAAAAAAATTAATTCATGTTTCCATGAGGACATATTACAAAGTTCTGTTAGTTTCTTTTCTGTGTTCAACTGGTATCTTAATATGAGAGACGGGGAGAGCCTGCAGAAATAAAACTGGTGCATTTTTAATAACACATCTATATTAGAAAAAAGCTTTTTAATAATGTGTTAACCAGTGCATTAGAATCCAGCATGAACAAAACAGTCCACTTGTAAGAAGTGTTAATGGGCAGAGAACAAATCTTAGACCCCATAATGATCCCACCTAAAGAAGGTCTCTGAACTAAGAACATGCTTCCCAGTGGGTTCCCTCTAATTCCCTACAGTCAAAAGACATACTTTTATAATAGCTGAATAACCTCCTGGTAGTGCTTAATACTCTTCATTGCAAGTTCTAGCTTGGGTGCCTCAAGCTAGGTAGAATGTATCCTACCTTCTACCTAACCTTCTAATTCAATTTCGTCTTCACTAACTATACATATTTAAATGACAACATGCCTCACCTATACTAGAATTTGCAAATGTGCTACTGGCATGTCCATGTGGATATATACTCCACAGAACAAATCCATCCTCTCCCCAGCTACACTTCTAATGTGCTCATGTGCCTCTACACACAGAAGGTAAGGATAAGAAGAAGGAAAAATAAAAAGCTCTAACAAATCTTTTCTTTCCTAAGGAAGCTCTTGTTTTCCTGGGGATGTTAGAACTTTTGGCTTAATCAGATTTTCACAGATTGCCATATTTGGAGGAAAACAGAGCATTATCATCCGAGACTCACCATCTCAAGTCATCCAGCTGAGTCACAGTACATCATTAAATACTACTTCTCTAGAAATGAGGCATTAGGAAGAAAAGACATCGTGTGGTGCCATGCAAGTTTTCCTGGCATAAGAACAGGCTTTCCATATTACCCACAAGTGATAAAATCATAGGTAGTCATACAGGTTATTTCAAACCACTGTTGATAAAATCTTGACGTATCATCACATCTCTCTGCACAAGGACTATGCCATAAAACAGAAGGTACATTCCATCATGGGAAAATACCTATCTCAAAATTACTATTCTTGACCTTGGTAGTCCTTTCACTCAATGTCTGATACAACGCTAATTTCTGTTCTTCTTCCAGAAGGAGAAGGCAAGTGATTACCTTTGTCTCTGAAGGCAAACTTTCACCAACTTCCCCCCACCAAACACCACAAATCCACTCCCTGCCCCCAACACACAAAACCCAACCGTTCAATATTTTTAGAGGTACTTTTAAATTAAGTAATTATTCTCCTCTGTAGGTGTTTAAAAAAAAAAAATTCCTCTAAAGAGGGGGTCAGAGGTATCAATCTCAGTATCTTGTCCTCAAGACTTCTGTAAAGTAGGTAATTTATTGTATTATTTGTATGGAAACTTTCTCTGCATTATGTGTTTCTTTTGACCAGAGAGGATAGCTTGCCAGTTTTGTACTTCTTTTTTCATTAGAATGCTATAGATCTTGTATGCTAACATGAATTGCTCAAGTGAATTGAAAATTATCTCCCTATATATGACTACAACAAGGTCTTGACAGTATGGCAGGAGACTACGATAGAGGTCTTCAAACTACCGCTACCTTGAAACAGTTAACGCAACCGAGAATTTTACTGTGCCCGCTTTACGAAAGTACAGAACATAACACAATTTTGTAGTGTCGCGCACCTGGCTGATCTTGGCAACCTTGATGAATCCATGAGAAGGCTGAGTAGATTTTGCAGTGTTGCTATTAAAGCATGAAAGGGCTGACTGAATATTGCATTGAGAGACCTCCCAAATTTTGGCGAGATTTCTGATTCGTGTTTAGGAGTCATGTCCACAGGTATGAGCCACTTAAGCAATGTAAGCATGAAGTTAGTATTTATGCTTTTGCCTGTTAATTCTGACAGCCCACAGCCCATGTCCACCTTTTTGAGTTCTACCAAGATCTAAAGAGATACAGAATGCTGATCCCTCCCTTAATGTTCCTTTCAGTGTCCTTTTATACTGACATTTCTTTGAAATACATACTCAACAGATAGTGTTTCACTAATAGTCTGTATCACTATAGCCCATCATTTTCCAGTATACTCAAACTGTTTCAGTATTTCACATTTGCTTTGCACCAGACTGAAATGATAATTTCTGGGGGTGAGCAAGAAAAGTCAAGAGAAAAGGGACACTTGCCAGCATGCTTATCCCATACTTTCCTTCCTGGCCATGCTGTCTGCGGTAACTGTAACACATCTGCTCTGAAATTTAAAAGTGTTTATAGAACAGCAAGTTCCAGGTCATAAGTCATTATCTGAATAGGGGAGAATAGAAGACAGTATGACTAGAGACCATCTCTTGTCCTTAATGTGTATTAGCTGTCTCACAACAAGAGTGGATACTTTAACTTGAAATATCTATGATCTCAAGGTAAATCCTGAATAGCGCAAAGAGCACACAGGTGCATTCTGAGCAGTTCTCTTTTCAAACAACCTCCTACTCCTTAACTCTGTAAAAACAGTACATTGTACTATGTTGCACTGTTATAGATTTTCTATGGCATTTAATCCTCCCACCTGGTAAAAGTGAATGGTTATGAAAAATTACCTTCATATTTCTAGACTATGAAGCAGCAGGTGTACTGTTTATATTGCAGAGTTCTGTGTCAAAAATTGTATAGTCTATTGACTGACATCAATAGTGGCTATTCAGCCATTGAAAAGACTGTCTTTGGGAAACAGATTTGCCTTTCAGAAACTTTGCATTTACTAGTTACTCAAGTCACTAGTTATTGAAGTTACTAGTTACTCAACACACTGACCACTAAGAGCTACACTCCAGCACGTCAAGACCCCTATTGCCAGTAACATTCAGAGAGATTAGATGGCTCAGGAAACAGAACCATAATCTCAAGAAAGTAAAGGAAAACACAGAGGCCACATCTATAAGCTTGACAGCTGACATAAGTGCAATCCACAGGTCCCTTGACAAAATGCAGAACACATTGCAAAACATTTCCATAGGGGTATGCCAATGTAGCAGTGGCAATGAAGTGTATTTAGCACTGATATTGATGCCATGCGAGTCAACCAGTGGAACTGGACTGCGCTCAACCAATAATTTGATTACATCATTGAGGACACAGATGGATGAGGACATGATGTACAGTTTATCCCTTCTCTGGAGACTTCAAGTGCAAATGAGATCACTGATTACATCCAGACTAGAGACACTGA
This sequence comes from Aquila chrysaetos chrysaetos, assembly GCF_900496995.4. Taxonomy (NCBI): domain Eukaryota; kingdom Metazoa; phylum Chordata; class Aves; order Accipitriformes; family Accipitridae; genus Aquila; species Aquila chrysaetos. The sequence goes on from NC_044020.1 coordinate 26,366,625, forward strand.
GGCAGAAGTGCAGTGTAAACATCTGTAGCCTGAAAAGCTCCAGGCAAAAAATGTCTATGTCTGAAACTGGGGTCCATCACCTAAAATCGTATTTGGTAGGCAGTCTTATTTGGTAGGCAAATGAAGCAGGCTGCTAGGTGACCAGATGCATGTCCTTAAACAAGGTTTTACAAAGAATGTTTTTCTGTGATTTGACTTCTCCTGTTTTGAAATATTTTGTTTTCACAGACTACAAATTCTTCAATAAAGAAATCTTTATATACAGCTATTTCATTCATAGACTTAGTCATTATATTTATGCCCATTACAAGAAAGGGGAAAAGGAAGCAGAGAGAAGTGACTTGATGTTTCCCCAACAAGATAGCAACAATGCCAGGAACAGAACCAGGTCATCTGCTTTGCTGACCAGGCCTCACTGCCTGCCAGATGTGGAAATTGAAAAGGATCAGAAATAAAGAGACAACCTGACTACAGTAACAAACAAGAACAGCTAACTGGAGGTTTAGGAAGAGCACACAAACCTGCAAGAGTCAAAGAAAATTCTTTTATGCCTAAAATTCTTTTTATGCAGGGATACAAAACCAAACTACCACCTACATATGAAAAAAGCTTGATTTCACTGCTCTAAAGCTACACGGTCACTTTGTGTGACAAACTAATTTGACACACCATAGTAGCTTCATAGAAGTAAGGGTTTCTTGGTTGTATAGAAGTGCCAGTTGCATTTGTGTGTGTCTATTACTTTGGAATAAGGCATCCTTCTGCAGCACCTCTTAGGAAGACTGATAAGAGAGAAGAATCCTACCCAAGATTAGGTAACACTGAATCCCAAATACTATATATGAATGAAAATTCATGCACATGATAACTGGCTATTAGCTTTGGAAAATATTGCCAAAGTGTCTGAGCCAGTCTGAAACAAAGTAAAAAGAAAAGGCAGATAGGATATTGATATTACTTCAGAGGTGGACGAGACTTCAGAAAGAGGAAAACACTGTTCAGGGAGCAACAAGGGGCAGACAGTAATTAATTATCTTGCTCCAAAACATAAAGCTCAGAGTAGCAACATTGTCTAAATTCAAGGATGCTCAGCTTCTTTCCGCAAAATTGCCTTGCCTGTATAGTTATAAAAGCCTCTTTTTTTTTTTAATAGCTAACAGTAATTAGCAATTGCCTAAGTCACTGAGATTTAGGCAGCAAGAAGTTACCAAGTAACTATAACCAACTTCATTCATGTACTGTTTCCCCTACAACTCCCTAGAAGGAGAAAGCCAAAACAAAGCAGAAGTGGTGCAGAAAACCAGAACAATGGAAACAATCAATCCTTTGTAGGCTTTCTATTTGAGAGACGTTCAACTTGGTGCAGAAGATAAAACAATAATTATAATACCTACCACCTGGAACAGCACACCAACAAGAACATGTTACTGACACAACAAAATTGGTCCCCGCCCCCCTTCTGTTACCAATCAGGCAAAGGTTGGTTTACAGACCTAGTAGCCAAATACAAGCAGTTAAAATGGCATAACTCACTCTTCAAGTATGCCCATTCTGACAACATGTAAAGCAACAAGCCCTATAGTTCACTTGAATTTACCATTTTGTCCATCAAGCCATGTGTACTATACCAGATACCAATGTTTCTGCTGACAACAGCAGAGCAATTTGGACAATTTATTTGATCAAACACAGATCAGAAGGGAAGAAACACTAAAATTAGTAATATGTAAAACAAGCTATAAAGAGACATAAAATGTGATGTTTTATGCTGAAAAACTCAAAAAATATAATATAGTGGGATTTGAAACCACAAGGAACTGAGCAATGTTTTTTCAGTGATACAAAGCTCCCATTTGTTTCTAGCAATGAAATAGGAGGAAAAAAATGAGGTTTTAAAACTCCGACACAAATATTTATCCAAAATGTGTTAGTGAACTACATGCGAGTTTTGCCTATCCCGGACGCTGGACACACAGAGAACAATGCAGGAAATACCATGTTCCACCGAGGGAGGATAAAACATTTTAGTATGATTTTTTTTCCCTTTCTCCCTACTCCCTTCTGTAGTAGCAGCTGTTTGAAACTCACAAAGTTGAAATCTTATAGTAAATGTTAGGGTGTTGAATTGTAATTGACAGAAAATGAGAAGATGAAATACTTATCAGCCTCATTTTACCTATGTATATGTATGTGTGCATGCATTCACTGGCAGACAAGTCTGCAAAACTTCAGCTCTACGAGCACATCAAGCAGTACCTTTTCAGTGTCTGCCCTCCTTGGGACATCTACAGATTAAGCACCAGAGTGCCATGATTACACTGAGAAATTAGGGTCCTACAAAAGTATCCATTCAGGAAAAATGACCTGCCAGCAGGGATTCAATTTCAGGATTCATCCCTTAGACTGATTTTCTTCTAAAGATAATGCTCTCTCTTTTCAATCTCAGCTTAATCCTTTAGAGCATATGGGGAGACTTTTTTCTGATAAGAATGTAACAGTTTTCCTGTATTTTGCCTTCTAGCAAATTGCTTTATCTCTTGTACCACAAAATGTATTGTATTGGAAATCTAAATGGCATTATATGATATGTCTAATCAATCAGTCCTGTCTTTTTCCATTAGTCAAGTTGTCTAAATATTGAAAAAAAAGAAAACTGGAAGGCTTTTATATAGTCTGCAAAAAAAAAAAGTTTGAGATAAATTTCTTCATAAGCCATACCAATAGAAAGTACACCAAAAAGTATTACCTACTTGAGTAATTTCAGAAATATACTTCATAACGCCTGCAGAATTATAGGCAATTTTTGTATTGCTTATGTATTTTTGATTGCCTTGCAGATAAATATAAAGAAATAAGCATCTTTATTTCTCATTCTGTTTTGATAAAAACAATGCAAATGTAACTTAAGCTCACTCAAGGAAAGATGAAGCTAGCAAGAATGTTCAACAGATGTATATGTGATATGAGAAGTGTAGTTAAAACTTTTCACAACCCTTTGATATTTTCAGTTACACTTGTAAAAATATTAGCAAGTTTTAGGAAAAGCCATCAGAGACTATTACCACACAAAAAATAATCAATAATAAAATAGTTGATCAAGCTCTTAAAAGTGACAGGGTTCAATTTAAAAAAAAAAAACAAAAAAAAACCCCCAAACCAACCAACCATATAAATTAAGATTAAATAACAAAAGAGTTGTGACAGCTTCTCCTTTCAAACTCTAAAATACATACTATCTCTGAAGTAGTAAATACTTTGTCAGCTGTATCCTGCTGCCTTCACTCATACGTAACAGGTATTATCTTCACAAAATATTCTAGTGGAGTTAATGGCATGCCTTCTAAGGTGAGATGCTACTCAAGATGGGTATATGTAAATTATCCATTTTCTCTGGAGGTGGGAGAAAAGCCCTTGGAATGTTAATAGCAGTCTTTATAGGAAATTTTATTTTTAATTTCACTTTAAATAACTGGATGAAATTCAGTAACACTTTTCTATTGTGTATATCAAGAAATCACAAATGTTAATCAATACTCCTGACATTCAAAGCCCTTACTGGACAAATGCAGTTCAAAAGACATAGCTGTTGGGCCAGAAACTGATACAATGCCTCGGCTGTAGTTACATTTTACAGGGATAAACTTGTAAAATAAAAAAACAGAATGTAACATAATTTTCAGAAAAGTCTTAAATGAAACAAAGATTCCTCCAAATACTGATCTCACAACTATGAAATTTTTTTAATGGCAATTAGTATTATTTCAAGATCTAAAAAAATCCAAGAAAGATCAAAGCTTCCATTTAATTTTTAGCAACCACCTTAATATTCCATATTTTGTATTTCTAAATCACATGGTCACCTGTTACCTATACTAAAAATCTGTATTTGTACATTCATTTGTATTTTTACACAACATGTTATTTCACTGCCTCAGCTCATTACATTGATATTTCTGTCTGTATACAGAAAAATGAACATGGATTTAAAAAAAAAAAAAAAAAAACAAAACCACAAAACCAACAAATCCTGGCTTGGATTTTTCAATTGTATACTTCACCTATTATCTCTGTCACTATTTGCAGGCATTATAAAAACATGCACATTAAAAACGAATACTTCTCCAGCTCACTCGTCAATGTTTAAAAAAAAATCTAAACCTTCCAATATTTCTGAGCTAGTAATAATTCTATACAATGTGGGGGGTTTTTTTCTACCTGCCTTTTCTATCACAAAATTTTCAAAATGAAGGAATAAACAGAGATCGAGCCTGCTGCTTGCAATATAAAAGCTGATTACTGGGAAGAACTCAAAAGAAAAGGAATTTATTCAGACTGAAAGCATTAAAAGCAATTCAAACTTTCTGGATTACATCATTGGCAGCAGTATGTAATTTGCTCCTATTGATGTCATTTGCTCACATAAAGCCATTATTTTACAAAGCACCTTAGCATATTTATACTTTACTTCCTCCTAACACTCTGATGAGACTCACTTGCACCTGACACATGAAACACGTGGGAAAGACAATGCAAAAGAATCAAGTCTGACAAATATATTTTCCCCAAGCCAAACTAACATTAATAGATAAAATGCTGCATCATATGTATTTTTAGGCATCCCCTTGTAACTGAAAACGTGAGAAGAATTCTCCACATTCTGTTCATACAATGACCTTGGATAACTTAGATCTGTTCTTTTGGGATTTGCAACTCTTTTCCTGAATGGATGCAAGATGAGGTAATGCCATTCAAAAGGGGCTGAGCAGTGAAACGTTACATGCAGAACTCAAATATGCTGGCCCCAGTTCTAACCTTGTAATTATATTTAACTGGGTCAATGGAATTTCTCAACTTCCACTACTTGTTTCTTTGCTTCTAGATTTAAAGAGTGCCAGTTCCATATGGATAAAAAACTAATAGACGGTATTTCAAATTAACACTACAAAAACATTCAAGTGCAAGAAACACAGACTTGTGCTGCTCATCGACACCGTGGCTGGTGAACTGCTGTGTGATACTCTCTGTGCCTTGCTTACTGTATTATGGTAAGGGTAGGTCCTTACTGTTTCACCACATCAATAAGACAGCCACCCAACTGCAAGTAATGTTTTTAATTACCAAATTATATTCCTTTTTAAAAGTGCTTTAAACAATAGAATCTGTCTGAAGCACAGGATAATAACTTGTTTAAAGTTACTCTGGGGTCAATAAAAGTCAAGCAACTTCATTACATGCTTTTAGAACTGAATGAAATTGTGAAAAAGTATGTTCTAGATGACTTGACCTGCCAAAAAGAAAATATCACACTTTAAAATCTCTAGAATAATAGTGGCACAATCAATGCAAGTGTTATTATAATACATGCAAAAGATGAGGGTGTGTGTTAAGTAAAACCGAGAGGTTTTGGTATCTGTCTCAAGCTATTTACCCCACAAATACATCGTGCTAAGCTTCTAAAACCTCATAAAACTGAACTCTCAGTAAGCAAAAATTCGGTAGAGCATAAGCTTGTGCCATATTAATCAAGATATCCATAAACAACCTGCACAGATCTAGAGATACATATAGATATATAAGTAGATAGAGATAAGTTTCCTACTCCGTTTTCTTTGCACAAAGCAATACAGAAAAGTCACCAGCTAACTAGTAGAAGGCTATACAACGCAGTCTTTGAGGTTTAAAACAATTCCTGAGTCTTCAGTTTACCTTTGACAGAGTTCTAATTTTACATGCATACATCTTGTTTCTAAAAAAAAACCAAACCAAAACAAAAAACCAAACAAAACAAAAAACCCACATCAAATTAAAAAAAGGACAAATTAAAAAAGAAAATAGAAGTAATAACATTCCCCCTTACCTCCTTCATCTTTGATGGGTCACTGGTAATTTTTTGTCTATGCCTCAAATCCTGTTTACAAGCCATTTTTTAAACGTAACTTTGGAATGGTATGCCTGGCAACACTATAAATCACAAATATAGTATAAATAACTGTATACACACACACCATGAAAAGGCACATACTTATGGTTTCAATCCTATGTTGCCTTTAATAAGAATAAAAGTTCATCGTAGAGAACACCATAAAGCATGCAGAACAATGACAGTGCTGCATATTCTCCCTAAAGTGCAGATGGTACTAAAGCAGATTTTAAGATAAAGATGAAAATTAAACCTCATTCACTCCTCCTTGTTCCTCTTCTGGGAACACCCCCCCACACACACACAGACACATCACCCAAGAAAAAGAAATACCAAACATATTCACAGAATATAAGTTATTTGCAATTTCTCACACTGGGTGATCAAATGTTAACTAAGATATGTGCAGAGAGAACCAGCTTAAAGGCTTTATTTCTTTTCTGAACTGGACATAAGTTGACAGCCCCAATCAAAATTAATACTTCTCCACTTTGCTATAATACGTTTTTTCAACAGGACGTCAGAATTAATAATTCTTCATATTATATGACTAGTGAAACGTTAGAAGTTTTATAGACAAACACTAGTGTAAATATACTCAGATATAATCTTTTCTTAAAGCTTCCACCAGAAATCAGTGTTTACAGAAGTACAGTACAAGTCCTTGCAGTCCAAGGCTATATATCAAAAGTCAGCACGCCTTGGACATTTCCCCTTTCCAATTAAACCTTAACTTACCTTGCATAGTCAAAATCAGCTAGTGAAACTAAGCTGTTAGAAATCTGAGTTCTTTTGTCCACTATCTCATATTTATCTGCCTTTTTTTTTCCATTCTGCTGCCATCTGCTGGCAGAAAATTTATTTTACATTTGATAGTCTCCTGTTGTATTACTTACCACTGTTACAATATGAACCTTATTTTCCATGTTTCTTGGCCAACCAATCAGGTACTGTTACACTTCCAAGTCAAAAATTTTCAGCATCAACGGCCTGTATTTAGAGATCAACATGACTTCTCTTGGCTTGGAAAAATTTTGCCTCTAAAATGCTGTCCATAACAATACAGCATTTAATATTTGCATCTTTTTAAAAATTACATTTTTTTTCCAGATCACTGAGACTGTAAAAACATTTCTGAGCACCAGTAAAACTTTCTGAATCTCTTATTCGTTCTTGTCAAAGTACAATACTGTATCTTGAAGTTTATATGCAACCACTTCCTCTTGAGGTTTTTGTGCATTTTCTGATAAAATTCACAAGAGCAGTAAAATGTTATCCCATGACCTAAGAGCATAATAAATAAAATGCAACATAATATAATTTCAAAAAAAGTAAGCTTAGTAAGTTGTGCAACATGCAATATTTTTATGCTAACTAGTTTTTAATTAACATTCTACTTTAAGAAAGTAATAATAAAGTATTTCATTACTATCTACTAAATTATAAAATGTCATGCTTATACAATAGCTAAGGTATAAGCAATGCAAAAAAAATGGATTATTGTTTTATGTATGCAAACCCTTTGAAATAGTACTTGTATTCTAAAAGTAACAGAACCACTCTCTAAGAAGAAAAATTAAGTGATCTTAACCTGAAAAGTTATGCTGGCTAGCCCCTGGATTACAGTTGTATGTAGCTCACTAGTGCCAGGGGTACAATTAGTTTTCCATAAGTTCCAGGGACAACCACAAAACAAAACAAATCATAAAAAATATCTTCAAGCTTTATGGGGGCAACCTTTGTTCTGTCCCCTTGCCTACAGATGTACATATTAAATTTTTCTCTAGAAGCAAGACATTCTTTTCAATAACCCTTAGCTAAAGTTCAATATATGCAGATTTGTCCCAAGGATTACACTGACAGAGTTCTTCAAGGAGCCTGCATGTGTTTCTTTAGCCTTCATTTTGCTTTTTCATTGTCAGGTCTGTCCTGTAGCAACAAGATGTAAACCTTGCAGGCATAAACTTGTTCTTTTCAAACTACAGGTGCACATAAATGAACTGCCATGCTTTGTACTGTGAAAAGAATCTCGCAGTTTCAAGGCATCAAACTAGCCCTTTCTTAGTCTCACTAATTTGGCTAAGCACTTGAGAAACTGAGTTCTCTCATACTCCATGAACCACAGTGAGGCATCAGGTATTTAAGCTATAATTTTGTCCAGCTAAAATCTACAAAAGCTTTTGTTACCGATGTTTACCATCTCATGCGAAAGAACTGAAGCGATCCAAAAGCAGGTAGATCTTAACAAACAGAGCATCTGTACAGCTCTATATCCAAAACAAAACACACATTCTGTGACTTCTTCCAATTCAGCCATTCTATCAGTTCTTTCCATTCCTTAGCACATGCTGAACTACAGCAGCGTGACTGCATGGAAGTGTTTCTGCTGCCTCAACACTGGAAACACTGTTCCACTAAAAAGTCAGAAGGCTTTTCAGAAAAGGCCCTTCAGAAGGTAAAGGGCCGCCTTTGAGTTGTGAGGCTGTTAGAGACTTTGCTGATACAGACCACCTCCAAATCTTGAGTGCATTGACTGACCTGAAGAACCAAATAAGGTGGAAATGAAAAACCACCAGAGTCCTATCAGTCCAATTTCTTTATCAACATCAATTAATACCTCTTACTCTCATCTTACAGTTTGTGAAAACTTTGTGTGCTCATCTGTGTGCACGAAAATATATTATGTTCATGTGTATGTGTTTACATACATAGGGCATATTGGAATACTCTTGAGTCATTAACAAACTTTGTCTTGTCGGAGGAAGTGAGAAGGAATAATGGTATGGACAGGCAGTCAGTGCTGGAGGAGCAAAAGCAAAAAATGATGAAATAATAAACTAAGAAATTGTGGTGGAGTTGTGAGGTATGCTAAGAGCAAGAGTTACAATTTTCAAGAGTACTTCAACAGCAACAAGATTTGAACAATCTGCTTTTTGAAAAGCTGATGCAGAATGGCTATTTTTGATGCATAGGAGCCAGAGTAGAGCCGACTAAAGGATGCAAAGTTCAGACACAGTAGTTAATGAGGAGTCTACATCAGAACTCACAGCAAAGTCTTGATTGCATCCTCAGGTATGTTACCAGATTTTAGAGAAAAAAATTTAAAGAGGGAATGCTGAATGTTTCATCTTGTTCAATGTTTGTGCACTTCTGCAAACTGTCATCCTGGTGCACCAGAAGTATTTCAGTACTTCAGCCAACGCTTTGCAGAGTGGATACCTCTAAAGAAAGTCAGGTCTTGGTTAAGGTAAGGACTGCCATCAAATTCTCAGGGCTTTAGAACAAACACTCGAAAAGGGATATGATAATCAAAACAAGACAGACTTGGGAAACATTATTTTCAGTTCATTTACAGTCTCAGAGACTAGTTATTTAATACAGTATTATTTTAATTTACATTTGTAGTTCTCTTATTTTACTTTTTAGAAATATAATAACCTGTGGGACTAAAATAAGGTAGAATCCTGTTTTGTTTTGGGTTTTTTTTTTTTCCTGTTAGACATAAATCAAATCAAACAGTATATGCAGGAGAAGCTGATACAACACACGGCCAGTTGAACACCAAAGCAAATCAGTAACTTACATGGTTATTGAGAGAAAAACATTGTATCATCTTCATGGGAAACTAAATTCAAGAGTCCTCGACTTTGACATAAATAGGATTTCTTCCTGAACACTTACTAGAAAAAATATATTAATCCAATAGCATATTTGGATTATATAATTTACCCTGATGGCATTCTGAACCACCTTTCAAGAATAACTATTCTTGTTTTCAAGACAAACATTAGAAAATATTTAAATGTGGAAATATGAAACATATACGTGCAAGCATGAACAAACACAAAGGCATGAACATGGACACACACCCTTTTCCATACTTTAGGTAGTAAGATTATTATGAGCCAGTCGAGGAGAAAAAGCTTTCTAGGTACGAACATATGATTGACACATACGCATCCCACTATACTGCAAAATTCCCTCATGTCCAGTACTGAGACAAGCAGCTTTTTAAACTGGAGCAGGGTTTATACAGACCAGATGCAACCATAAAAACACAAACCACTTGAACCTTAATAAAATACACAGTAATGAAAATGTTGTAAAACAGACACTAAAAACATAAAATCTTAACAAGCTTAATCACAATGAAACGGGGTCAAAGCTACTAAGTCCTGCCATCATGTGCAGAAAGCCAACAAACACCAGATGTATTTTGGTTTGGGGCAGGGGGAGGAAAAAAACCCCAAACCTGTTTTGAGCATCATAACAATCTACAAATGATACACAGACAAAATACATAGAGCATTTAATATTTCACTACCTTGAAAAGTTCCTGTTTTGTACTAAAATTCATACGGTCACAACTCATAATCTATCCTATAAAAGAGACATCTGGTATGTGTTAATACACAAACTGAGGGACAGTTCTCTCCCCTCGACGCCTTCTTTAATATTATTTTCTGAAGAACTTTGCAATACTTTTCTGAAACAAGCAACTCCACTTTAATGCAGATCTATAAAATCCTAAACATTACTTGTAAGCCACAGATCCTTATAACTTAGTATTTCTTACATGTATATGAGGTGAGGTTATTTTATTTGTCATAAAAAGTCACATTTACATGAAAAATGTCTGAAAATAAAGTAACACTCATACCACATCTGAACCCTTTATCTCAGTATTTTCCTTTTTGTAAGAGTAGGGTTCCCTGTTTACCAAACTTTCTGAACCAATTCAACCTTCTATTCTTTTAAAGTAAACACTCCACTCCTTATCATGACTTGATATTGTTATGATGCTATGATTGCAAACACCATTTCCCATGGTTTCATAAAATACAGTTTATTAACCATTAATCTTAGGCTCTACAGGACAGTGTAGTATTCAACTCAATGCTGATTCTGCAAGCAGCAAGAAGATACTTTTGCAGTTTTAAGTTACCAAGGTTTAGGATTGACTTTTCTGGGCTGATTTCTGTGCTTGCGCAGAACCCAGGCAAGTTAGCAGATCTTCATGTAAGTGTGGGATCAAAACTTCTAATAATGAGCAGCCTAAGCACTTAAAAAAGCCTAAAAATTTATAAAGCAAACTGGAAAAAATTGGCTGCCAATTCCTTTGTCTTTTATTTTTTTTAAACCTTTTGCAAGCATTTTCCTCGTGGGGGGGGGGAACTTGATATTTTTTTTTTTTCCTTCTGAAATAAAAGTGAAGATCTGTGACTCAGTAACTGTAGCTTCAGGAAAAACACCAAGTATCATGAGACAGACATGAAAATCACAAAGAACTGGCAAGACTTTCCTATTGCAGGATTGAAGTATGAGACTGCCAAAGTAACTGAACAATTATCTAGCAGCCAAGTTGCTCATACAGTTTTCTAAAAGCAAATAGCACTGCATTCCAGATCATCACATAAAATGAATGATGTAGGGAGATTTAGGCTACTCGGGGGTGGGGGGAGAAAAAATTAAGGATGAATAGAGTGAAGCATTGCCATGGATTTTCCAAGGAGATTGTGGGATCTCACTCATTAGAAGTTTTTACGAACAGGTTAGACAGACATCTGTTGGGAATTAAGTAAGTACAGTTTATCCTCTCTCCGGGCAAAGGAGTGGCCAACGTAACATCTGGGGGTCTCTTTCAATCCTACTTTCTATGATGCTATACTCTGCAAACGGAGAATGGAAAAATACTTTTTAAACAATATTCAAGTTTTTTCATAGTGTTAAGAAGCATGCTTTGAAAAGAAAAGCAGGGCAGTAAAAGCTCTAAAGGTTCAAGCTGGACGTTCTTTACCAGATATTGCTGTTCTGTAGCTCAATGAACATTATTTCACTGGTTGCTTGTTAAATCTCCAAACACAACCACTGCTGACAGGTTTAAAATTCTTCCTGCTCTGAATTCTCTGGAAGCTACAATCTTTTTTTTTTTTTTTTTAAATTTTATTTTTCTTTTTCCTTCTACCTGCAAAGAGAATTCCTTTATTCTATTTAAGGATACACACACAGAGACAAGCACATATTTCAAAATAGTGTATCAACCCTGCACTGATCTGTCACCCACCAGACATCACCCTGTAAATCTCCCAAAACAATTTTGTTACAGTCAGATAATACTCTCTATATAAACACTTTATCTTTAATCACTGCTGTAAGTAGTTACATCTTGAACTGACTGGATATACACTGTCACCTGATATTTAAGATATCAATCCTTATTTTTTTTTATGTACATGCACACGTGTATATGTATGGGAAAATCCTCTCTGGAGAGAAAGAGAGAGATTATAGCAAATATGCCTAATATCATAGCAAAGAAGAGAGGGGATCAACCCAGGAGAGGCATGTACTCACTGAAATTGATGGAGTTGCAGTCATTTACACGAGGGCTGACTCTGATCTTGATTCTGCCATATCTTTCTTGAAATTTTTATTTTAAGCCCCGTTCCCCTCAGTTTAGTGAGAACAAAAAAACAACTCAACTACAGACTTAGAGGTGGGGTGTAATAGGTCAGCCTCACAGTGCACGAACCAGAAGGGAAGAAGTAGACTGTGAGAGGTTTCTGCCAGGGCCATTGTTAGACTCAAGTGATTTTTTTAGAGGCCTTGAAGTAGCCAAAGCTGAATTGGCTGTGAAACACTGAACGTGAAAACAAAAGGGCAAAAATTCTCTCAGAATCCAATTCTGGGAAGAAGCTCACAGCCCGAGTAAATGGACTGCATGATTAGACAAACGTATTCAAAAGGCTCACCCTGCCCTGTAGGAACTGGCTTCCGTTCAGCTGCAGCTGCTATTTCTGCAAGGTACGGGCTGCAAACAGAGCAGCAGATGTGAGCCACTGCTCTCCGTTATCCCACGGGGCACGGCAGGCTGGTGCCGGCGTGTTACACAGCCAGATCACCCCTCCGACCTGGCCACAGCCTGACACTTCGCAGCCCTAAGCAGGAAACCGTCGCAGGCCGCAGCGCTGTGGCACGTAAGGGTAGCACTGCCTTACTTTTCCAACGCCATCTCCGACACTGGCCACCCTGTGTTTTAGAGCAAAAAGCAAGGTCCAAACAGGGTACAATCTACTACCATTAGCAGACTTTTTCTTTGAGATTTTAAATCTGATTTATACCTGCAGTAGGGAGCTTTTATACTACGTGCATCCCATAGAGTCTCCTTTGTTTTCTTAAGTAACTACATGTTTAAGCACTATGAGACATATCCTCAGCTGAAGAAAATGGAGGTACAGCATTGCACACCAGTGAACCACCGGCCATCAACATTTTCATAAATTCATTCTATGTTTCAGAAATATTCTTTGCACACCCGAATTCAAAAAGTCTGCAGTTAAACTGAAGATATATGTTTAAAAGGAAAAAAATATAATATTTTGTTTGTAATGTCTGATTGTCTTATGAATGTTGCTAAATTCTTATACTGAAGACAAGGGAAAAAACCTCCCAGTCCACTTTCTGTACACCACTAATTCATTTCTATATTTCTTATTATGTATGTCCTTATTTATATCCTCCCTCATATAACTAACCTCTTTCATTCTTATATATCTTCAGTTAGGAGCTTCTCTGCACTTCCAATTAATTTTTGTGTTTGGAAAATGAATATTTCTTTTTTGTTTCTAGGTAACTTTTCTGACAAACTAACAACTGTAACAGAGTATCTTATATTAGATGAACCAAATGATGTACAGAACAACATTAGGATATTTCTTTAAAATCCTTATTAAAAACATGGTTGCTTTGCTTCTTTCCACCTCAGCCCCAACTCTCTATTGCTGCCTCCTGTTTCAGTGTTTGGGAATAATCTCATCATTTCCCTCCAAGTTCTACTTAGTCTACCTCCCCCTCTATCAAAGCTCTCCAGTTAGGAACCTACTTGGATAACTTCTAGATTGCATTTTTTTTACATGCACTTTTTAATTTATTTCCCAGGCTGTACCAACTAATTGGTTTAATGAAATGATTTGTCATCTCATATTTCAAAGGCAGAGCCTGTCATGCAGGAATCCATCCTACTTTTCATGTTCATCATGTACACTGAAGATGTCAAACACAAATAGTTTTCAAATCTGCAAACCTTTGGGAAATAGTTTTCTTGCTGGCCATATTAGGAGACAATAGTCATCTTAGTGACTTTTTCACATAGTATTCTTTTCGTATTTAAAAGTTTCATTTGGACTTTGTGAAACTAAAAATCTCTGTATTTCTTTCAACTATAGAGCTGCTGCTGGCAAGCTTTTTAAAAAATTAACTCCTACTTTGAAGTTTACAATCAGCTTTTAAAAATCTTGAATATAACTTTTTATTCCCATTAATAACTAAACTATTAATGTGCAGAATTATGTTCTAAAATGCAGATATGGCATGTAAATCTGTAAGGGAATGTGCACTAACTCTTTATTATAACTTATAACGTAGCTGCTGTAATTAAAATAATTACTAATTCTTCCAAAAAGTTATCTGAATCTGTACTGGCTCCTTCTGTTTATAAAATGGCCAGTGACCTAACAGCTACCTTCAAATGGTTTGATTAAATGTAGGAAACAATGTAGCATGATCAGAATAACTTCTTTCTTTGAGAAAGGGCCCCACCACTAGAGAGGAAAAAAAAATTATTCCCTATAGTGAAAACAACTGTCCATATTCTGTTTCCAGATACGGATTAATTATGCTAGAATTCATCTGAGGTAAATCCTATCTTCAAAACAGTACTTCTAGATTTATCATTCTAGATCTATAACAGTGTAACAAGGAGAATTTGGTTTAATTTCTCCTTAAAATAAGCCATTAATTTCATACAGTCATTATAAAAATCTGCAGTCTAACTGTATTTCTTTTATAAAGACAATTCTCCCATGAGAGCCACAGACAGGGAAACTTCTATAAGTCCTTCAGGACATCTTTTTAGATTACTCTTATTTTTTGCTTATTACTGCACTTAAGTGAAGTTATCCATTTAGTTTAAACCATATTTCTTTCATACAGGCTCATGAGTTGCTGTAGAAAATATCCTGCCATTCCAGAAGGAGAGTCAAATGTAAAGCAGATATTCCTTACAGCTTTCCCCATTCAAATAGTCAGTAAATGTACATAAACTCTATCTCTTGACAGTGAAAAAGTAATATGACAGATAGCTATGCTAGCAATAGTTGGTATGATGGAATTAGTAAGAGCACAATTAAATCCCAATGAATGTCCATACAAAATCATGCTTAGACAACTAGCACAGTAGAAAACCACTTCTATCGACAGCTGTTTTAAGAGTCATTATTAGAGTCACAATTCTTCCACCTGAACTCATGTAAAAATGGTGGCTTATAACACAGTAAGAAATATTGACCATTTAAGAACATGCAGTGCAAAATACAGTGTGCTCCTTCCATAAGCCTTCTCTGAATCTTGACACTCCTTCTTGCTATATAGACTATGCTTTAAAAAAGATAAAGCGGTGCTTTACCATTAACGGAGTTGTTAGTACAAATACTATAATGTCAGCAAGACAGGCTGGCTTAGCCAAGAATAAAAGAGATTGAGACTTAGGAAGGACCCTTTTGTTTGCTGGCCCCTTTTTATAGTGGTATTTAGGCACCTCGCAATCTTTGTCTTCGTAGTATAATTGCAAAGTGAGGAATCATTATAATTGCCATTCTACAAATGAAAGAGAGACTAAGGGGCTATATTTTAAAGGTACTTAGGTGCCTGAAGATGCAGATAGGCACCTACTGGTATTTTAGCTCTTAACCTAATTAGCAGATTTAGTTGCAAATTCTAGCCTTGGGCATCAGTGTTTGATAGCTGTGCCGTCTATTAAATCACCAGGAATATCATTACAGCTGTCTTTCTGAGTTTCATGTTTAGTGTTTACATGTAACTTTAGTTAAATGGAAGAAGAGAAGGAGAATATTCCAAAACAGCGGGTAATAGACTTAAAGTGAATATACATGAACAATTTGCACCAAAATACATAACAGGCATTGGAATTATGCCAAGACAGGATATTAAAATACCCTAATTTAGTTAGTTTAGTTGCATGGCCTTAGATGTATTAACCACATACTACTTCTGTCACATTACAGTTTCTCCTTTCATTCTGAAATTCTAGTTCATAATGCTCCATTCTAGAACAAGTAAATCTCTTATGTTTATTTTACTCTCAGCTTTAATGCTTAGTTATTTAATCTTTGTATATTGTGTCTTTATCTGAAGTAAAAAAAAAAAAAGATTGTTAACTGTATCAGGTTGCACACAACAAACAGTATGTTTATACAGCTAAGAAATTCTCTGTTAACAACTCAGGTACTATTTAGCATTAAATGGGTTAAAAACATCTGCAAAACAGCTGCCAGTACAAATATTGCATGGAGGGGTTGGCAACATGAGTAGGAATTCACAAATAGGTACCTTAAATGAACTTAGAAACATTAATATTTCAAACTTCCCAAATCAAAATGAAACATTAGAAGGCTGATATTTATTCTTCTATTTTTATAGCACAGTTCACAAATTGTACCAGTTCTATATTTATGTCACTTCAAAAATAAAAAAATGGAAAGCAAATGTTTCCCACCTTGGTTTGCTTCATAGCTTTTATAAAATTTAATTGTTCAATGTAACCAAACTAGTATCACTTGGACTAAATTACTATTGTGCCTCTCTGTGACAAAAGTATTAACTAACTACAATTCTGCTATAACAGGTGACATGACAGGAAATAAACTGGCTTGAATTTGCAGTTCTCCTTGGTGCCACATACTTGCCAGATCTGTCACCATTTTCTCTTCTGCAAGATAAGCTTACAGTTTAGAAGACCTCTAGCTGGTGCCACTATACTTCAAAATCTTATCTCTGGAGGTATGTATGAAGAACCACACTGTATTTCATTATTGATAGATCAGTCATTGAAATATGCAAGAAAACGCAATGCTGGGGTTTGTATCAAATAGAAGCTAATACTGAACTTAATACTGAATTTAAGTCTTTAGCAATACATGTTAATAATGAATAAGGATTTTAAAATTTAGTTTAAATTTAGATTGACCAGTTGCTGGTCAATCAATTTCAACAGCCATTTTAAAAAAGGCAATCTTCTTTTGAAGTTCACAATCCCAATCTAATCAATTAAAATAATGTGGGTAGGAAAAAGAAAACAATACTATCATAGAGGAAATCCACTACAAGTTTCTATTGTCATACTATAATACTATTTTTAATGTACACCTTTGGATAAGCAAACATAATGTTGTAGAGATATACTATGACTTAGTTTTTAATTCCTGCACCATTTAAGTCTTATGGATGTGTAGGGCAGATATTTAGCTTTTCAAAACTATTGATTTATCCAAAAGTTAAGCTTAATGGCTATTGTATATAAGCCCTGGTAAAAGGGATTCTCCTCTAAGACAAGATATAAAGCTACTGTTGTTCTGTGGAAATTTTCATTACTTCTCACCATAAGACCCATTGTCTCCTTACTTTCTCCAAGCCCAGCAGCCTGAGGACACTGAACCAACGGCCCCTAATTTATCCAGCTCTTCCCTCTGCAACTTACATCCTAGTTCAGCCTTACAAATAGATTAACAGCTACCCCCTGCAGTGCCGTCAGTGCCAATTCTTGGACTGGGCTGTGCTGGTGCAGACCCCCTGGGCCACATTGTGATGTCAGAACCAGCCAACATTGTGTTCTTGTTCTGGCTAAAAGTGCAGTCAGTTGGGACAATCTGGTACTTTCTTGTCCTGGTCACAGTACAGTAAGTTGTGACAATTAGGCATTCCCTAACCACACCTGAAACTCCTGCTGCCTGGATTGCAGCCTGCCTTGGAAGGTACCAGAATTATCTGACAAGAATTGTGGCCAGAATGGAAATATACCGACCAAAGTCAATCATCTCACAATCCTATAAATAGCAATTCTAAGTGAGACCCTTTGAGGTCTCCGGGATCACAGCAGGCTGTGACCCAGTATCTCCCTGAGGTGGGATGCCTCTCAGGGTAGATTTTGCGAGGATTTCCAAGATTGTCCACTGATAGATGCTGACAAAGAAGAAGGAGTCAAAGACCATCTGCTGACAAATGCTGATGAAGGAGAATAGCGAGTAATTCACTACAATCAGATTTCACGAAGTTGCAAAGATTATTTGGTACCAATAATTTACTACAATCGGCAAAGAGAAAAATCTTGACCATAGGTTAACCTCTGTGCGTGTGTGTGTGCGCGCGCGCACGTGATTCAATTTAGGAAACTTTGTAGTGTTGATTATAGCAAATTTTATTAAATCACTCTGATAATTGGCTAATGATTAAGTACTGTTAAAAATCATATGACCTAATCTTGTGATTTACCATAATAGTACTAATAAATCTTGAATTGCTGCTACCTCAAAGTTGTGTAGGATCCATAATCACTCATTCCCTGACAAATTGGCGTAGTAACTCAACGGGAGGTTTTCCTTACCCTTTATATTAATTCCATTAGACATAAACCATTGACCAAGTCTGGGACTAAGTCTGGATACAGCCACACCTAGACTCCTCTCTGAGGAGTTTAGAAAGCAAGGGGGTCCACTCTGAACCTGGTGACTCAACGGGAGGGTCTCCCTTACCCTTTTGCGTCTCCAGTCTCTGTGTGATCTCAATTTTCCTTTGTATGTTTCTTCCATGCAGTAATTAATAAAGTGAACCTTGCCATCGAACCTTGTTAAGTCGCACTTTTACAACATCATTGTGGGAGAATTTGTGGGAGAAATTGTGGGAGGACGAAGGAAACTGCACAAGGCACAACTGTTGTTGTAAGTTTACTAACTGCACAAAGGCACAATTATTATGAGCTTGCTGAAGAATGCACAAAAAGTAGAACAAGGTCAGGCATACGTGACTGATAACAGGAGGGCGATGTGACTGAAGACAGAGTGCAAGACAGCATGCAGGTGGAGGAAACTATTCGCGTGATTAGAAGACTTTATCCAATTAGACTCTTGTTTAAGCGCATGAACAGCACATGTTAACCAATCAACAAATGGCTTATGCATGAGTAGATACTAGAAACATATATAACCGAGTGTTGCGCAGTTAATAAACAGAGAAATCGTTTGATCCACAGTATCTGTGTTGGTCCGTTTTCTCCCCAGGGCGAGTCCCTGGCGATGTGTCGTTTTCCCTAGATTGTTGCAGCAGAGAAAGTGCGACAATCACATTAAAATCACTTTTGCTAATACCTTCAATGATTATTCTTTAAGTGATCTAAATCACTCATTCGTGACAGGGCTTTTTAGGAGATGTTACAGGATTAGCCTAATCGCCAAGACCTTTCAGGTGACCTCAAAGCCAGGAACGCCTTTACTGGGAGTCACCTATGTCCACTCCTACAGTTCTCATCAGACACAACCCATATCATCATGTCCTTCAAGCCACATCTCAGCAACCCATAACCTATACATCTCTTCAAGAACATCAACCGTACAGGCAAGATATCCAATCCTCTTATTTATTGGACCACTTACACTACCAGAGGAAAATACCATGCACAACAGAGAAATCCCACAAAATACTAGGGAAAGCAATATGGCAAATGTGACAAGTGGAACTAGAGCATGCCTTATTCTTGCCATTAGAAGAGGGCTTATCAAAGTATGTAGCTACTGCACATGCACTCTCTCTCATGTGTACATGTACACACACACACAGTCTCTTTTTTCTTAGGAAAACCTACCTTTGCCTTCTTGCCTCAAAACTGCTGGCTGAACGCTGAATCCAGTATTGCCACACGACATAAATCTGCTTGCATATCACCTATACCTGAGCTCAGAACAAGAAAAAAGCAGCTCCATGTGACGTACGAGCCAGCTTTACATGCATTTATCTGACAATATTTTGTTTCTAGCAGGTACAAAATCCAGCCGTGCTAGTCAGCTGCTTGGGATGTCCCTTCTCCCATCACCCGCAAATCAGCACAGCTCAGCATGGTTGGCAAGTCTATTTTTTGAACAGGCAGAAGTCCTGACCAAAGTCAATCTGTACAAAGACGGTGCTACTCCTTTTTACTGAAGCCACTCCAGTAAGATCAGTGATATCCTTTGTAAGATTAAGGTAAGTGCAGACAGAAGTCTTCCTGGCTTTCTTTAAGACAGCAGAGCACTCAAATATAGAGCATCTTGATTTACCGGCAGATTAGTTTTTGAACTGACAGCGCTGACACTGCCAAAAAAAAAAAAAAAAAATTAAAAAATTATCTTTAACAGGAGCAACGAGAATGTGGCAGAGAATCATCTCTTAAAGAATAAAACAAAGGCCAGACTAAGTGTATGCAATCTCTCATAGAGCTGTCAACTTTTTTCTTTCTGCTTCATGATTTAGAACAGCATAAATTGTGTCAGATTTTTCTGACTCCCCTTATCTTCTCTAGTACTGAAAAGGCCATATATGTCTGTCATACAGCAGCTTTCCCTCCCACAAAATGTCCAGAAACCAGCCTGAATATACAGTTTAAAGCAGGAGAACAGTGGCCAGGCTGTCAGTGCCCAGCTTTGTTAACAATATTCCAGTGAAACACTTCTACCACAGCTCCCACAGTGCAGAGGAAGGGATGGGGACTTTTCTGGACTGTTAAGAGTATGAGAACTTTCTCCTGTATTTGCTTTTCTGTCATTAAGTCTCTGTGGGCAGCCACCTAAACTTATTTCAAGATGGGCCAAGACATAGAGTCTTCATAAAGAGTCTTGGGCAGATATCAAATGACCACAGAGGCCTTGGAATATTGCTTTTTAGGAGCGGTGTATGGAGGAAAATCTCTTCGCTTGTGGATTTTTTGAGAATAGCAAAGATGTCTTACACTCAGTATGCTTTTGACTTCTGGTAGGAATTAAAATGCACTGAATTTGACGACAGGAGTTAGCTACTTGCTATAAACTAAAAAAAAAAAACCAAACACCTTAGCTCCTAAAATCATCTGATGATGGTAGAGGTATCTCCTTCATTTGTTCACAATATATTGTTCATTATTGACTATTACATTTTGCTGGAGGGGTGCAGCTGGCAGAGGTAAAAATGCCCGTTTGCTTTGTGCCAGGTACTACAATTTGGGTCAGATTGATACCTCTGGGGAAAGGTGGAAGGAGCAGGAATCTCCTCTTCTGAGAGTTGGACAGTCTGTTCAACTGCTGAAAGGTTGAAGAGTGCAGGTGAAATAGGAGGGAGTATGAGAAACAGGATACAGATAGACTGCAGCATAAAAAGAAACAGGAAGATATCCAGCCCTCAGATGTGAGAGAAAATCTGACTTTTCTGAGGACCGAGCATGGTCAGTGTCAAAATCACTGCAACCCAAAAAGGCATTGAAAGTTGCTGGATGAAGAACAAGACTGAAGCAAAAGATTTGTCTTTCAGTGACACACTAAGCAAAGCAGAGATTTGTTTTCAAACCATTTATTTTTATCCAATCTCAACCAGGAGACCTCAGTGGTTTTGTGGTTTTATATCAAAAAAACTTACTGTTCTAATTTGTCCCCAAATAACACCAGACTCAGTATACAGTTTGTAAGCTGCTCTGACTTTTCTGTAAGCACATTTTAAAAGAAAGATGCGGCAAGATACACTTCAAAGCTCTGGCTAACACAAGTTTTCCCGTATACTTCCTCAAAGGAAAATGGCAGCCAGTCCCTAGGTGCTGCTCTGGGAAAATGATGAAGGCCCAACTGCTCCACTGGCAGTCTTGTACAGCAAAAGGAGGGAGGGCTTGCCTGTGGGCCAACCCTGAGACACAGATGCCCATCTGCCTTGTGCCAGCTGCCACCTATGTTAGTATACCAAGACCTGCTAGATCAGTGGAGGAGGCTGGGAGCCCCAGGTTAGGTCCAGCTCCAACTAGAGTTGCCATCCATTTTATAAAAAGTGGTCACAGATAATAGCAAGAGACAATAACGGTGTTATTTAAAAAGGATGGCAAGTGCGCTGAAGGCTTGACCAGGACATCTGGCTACCAAACTTTTACAGGATCTGTGTTAGGCTGTGCGTGAGGTTGGGGGTGTTAGTGAGACAGCAGTACTCAAGCACACCTTGGGCTAAAAGGGGCCTTGTTGGCAGTGCTACAAATGTTTGCAAAGATTTGTGGGTTAACTTTTAAAAGTGTCAGAAAGGAGAATGTGAACCTGACAGAGTGACAAGAGAAGCACGATTCAGGTGCTGAATTATGGGTGTCTATTGCCATTTTTAAAAACCCAGTATGCCCTGCCAGACCTCCTGTAAGTCTGTTTTATATCTGCCAGCCCTCTGCAGATGTCTCACATACCCAAGGCCATAAAATAAGGTCATCAGGTGCTTATGTGTAAGCATGTGAGTCCCACTCTCAGTGTTTCACAGCCATTTCTGAGAGAGCAATTGATTATTCTTGGGCTTTGACTAAGAAAAATGTTCATTTAAGATAACTACAGCTAAATACGAAAACAAGTGTAATTCTGCCAGTCTGGATTATCCCACATGGGGGGCAGCAGGGCAGGATGGGATGGAAAAAAAAATTCAGTAATGGCCTTCTGATCTGAGTTTCTACAGCTCTTACATCAAAAGATGGGAAATGAACCACCAAAATGGAGATCTGGCTTTCTAACACTGTAATTCCAGAGACAGACAAGAAGCTTCACGATTGTGAACAAGCTCCAAGTTCTTCTCATTTCCCATTCTGACTCTCTGATAGCTGAGATGAGCATAAAACCAAACGTACAAACCCGTGAGACTGACTCTCAGATACGACAGCTGGTGGTAGACAGCAACTGGGCCAGCGCAGACAGGAAATTGTTACCAGAGAGGCAGACAGGATGGCAGACATTGCAGGCTCCATCCTAAACTTCTTTTTCTTTGGGGCATGTGGCAGATTTGGAGCTGCTCTGTAGTTATTTAGGAATACTGTGCACTAACTTAGTCATTAGAATGTTTTTTCTACAACTATGGTGGTTTAATTCAGTCACAATCTGTCTGGAAAAGCAGGCAGGAAGGAAAAGCATGGCAAAATATGTGCCACTTCTTCAGGAGTTAAAAGCCAGTGCCAAAAGAGGTAGTTTTGGTTTCTTTTCCAACCAACCTATAAAACCAGTTCTGACCTGGACAGGCAAAGCATGCAAATGCTGAAGAACGTAAGAATGAAGATGAACACTAACAAAAAAAAGCCTCATGCTCCAAAACTGTGTTTTATTTACTAACAGGAAAAAGTCATTAGTGAGTAATATTATTTATGCAAAGTCAATGTTATCTAACTCCCTCCTTCCACTGCCGCTGTCTTACTACAAGATACTTCATGTTAAAAGTGCCTTCTTCAAACACAGTACGCCACAAAGCGCAGATTCCCAAAAAGAAGAACTGCAAGTAACTAAAATCAGTCAGAAAGACAAGATAGCAGATCTGACAAACTACAAAAACTGAAATTCCACTTGGAGGTATAAAATAGTCACACCTTCCCACTGAAAATAAGACACATGCAAATGGCTTTCAGCCAGTTCTTATCTGCAATTAAACATAGATATCATGTGACTACAACACTATGCACCTTTCAAATTCCCTAAATGCACACAATGAAACAGATGGTTAGGAATAGTAGAGAGGCTGCAGCTTCTACTGTGGTGACATCAACCTCGGCCCAACACTCAGACAAACCCTACTGAAAAAAACAGACCTTTGCTGCAGATTAACACTGTGGTCCCTCCCCATCACTTTTCCAGAGTCCACCTTTCTCTCCCATGGTGGGAGTGTTTTATGGAGGAGAAAAACTCAGCAGAGCATGAAATAGTAGAGTTATGAATACTAATGCAGGAAGCAGTGTTCTCCAAGACTCTAGACTGGAGCCAGCAGTATTATCAGTATTCACTCTGAGGTAACAATAACCTGATTTTGTCTTTTGAAAATCCAAGGCTGTGTCTCATTTCTTCGTTCACTGCGAAATTTATCCGAATGAATTTGCAAGAGTCATTCAGTTCACAAGATCTAGGTGTAATTTCTTCTTTTAGAGAGGAGGTTACAACAAAAATGAAGTACAGAAAGCAGTCAGTCTACTCTCCCTGTGATAAGCCTTCTCTGAAATGGTAAACAGACTTTTCTTCTCAGTCCTCATGAAGCTGTAATGTTGTATGAAGCCCTACTGAAACTTCTCCTTACTTCCTTAGGTTGATCAAAATGCAGCTCTTGGAAGCCTCTTCCTAAAGCCCCAGATAAGAAATTTACTTCCTCCAGACATGTAATTGAGGGCTACAATATATACTGAACAGATCACACTTTAACCAAACTCTCAAAGATGCTAATGGAAGTCATTCAGTTAGTGCAGAATGATACTAAAGAGCAGGTAAAACTGAACATAAAACATCATTAACAGGCTACAGTAAGACATTATCTTTAGAGTGATGGGAAGCATTGTTAAAAAAGGCGCACCCTGTCTGGCGGCAGTCACACACAGTAATTTATCAAAGGTTAAAGACAAATACAGGTGGCAAAAAATGCAATTATCTGGAACTTCCTGAGCACCAGGGACAAGGTTTTCAGAATAGCATGTATGATGTCATACTCTCACACCCAAAAATAAGAATCCTTTGTTAAAAATTCTGGTCATCCAAAAGATTGTACTAACGGGTAAAGAAACCAACACTGGTGTTTCCTAGTGCTCTTTGAGAAAGATGTCAGTTAACTCATTTATGCTTAAGTTGAGGCAGGCCGTTTAGGAAGTTTTAACAATTACAAGGCAAGATAGGTAATTCACTTGCTGGAATCATGAACACTTTTGTTTTTACCAGCAGTTAATTTAACACAGGTACATTTTTTTGTGACAAGAATATGCATCATACTATACATTAATCTAAGTCTACCATTTCATTCATATTAAATTTATAAATTTATGCTACAGCAGATTTTAATGGATTTTCTGCCATTACACAAAATAATCCCTTAGATTTTTAGCTTAAAATCAACTTCTGCTCTTCCAGGAGTTACTCTGGTATAAGCCTTACTTTCTGATATGCTTTGCAGCACCACAGCTGGAAAGATGTTATCACACATGTTGCTCTTTTTTACTGGTTAAGTGTCTCCAGCAGTTTATACAACACGTGTTCTGAGAGAGCAGTCACAGATCTCCATCATTTAACTACAAATATTCTTTTATTGTATTCACTTATGTCTCGAGACAGGATACAGTGGTTTTTGTAATTGCTGAATTCTTCTACATGTGTTTACCTAGCTCCTCAACAATACAGCCCATAATACCTTCCTCACAGGTGAGATAGAAAGATGTCAAAATATGAAGTCCGTACCACCTGAGTAAACAAAGAACAGTAAGGAGGCCTCTCACATTCATTCTCCTCCAACAAAGAAGCTGCAGCTTTTGAACTTTGCCAATTCCCTTGACTAGCCCAAGAACCTGACCCTTCCCCCAGTCCCAAACTCTTAGCACCACTGGCCATCAGTGAGTAGATGGCTGTGGGTTTTAGGCTGATGGACAGAACAAATGGCTTGGAGTTCATCTGAAACAGGGAAAAAAATGGGGAGCTAATTTTGATAAGAGAATGAGTTTAAAGGTCTTGGGAGCAGGGAAAGAATGTAAGCAAGGAGACAGGAATGAGACAAGGAAACGATTATGAATGTGCTGAAAAAGAAAATACAAAGCTCCTCAGGAAGGGGAAGGTTATACAAGAGTGAGGACAGGGGTAGGAGGAGGAAGCAAGGCAACACACCGGCAAAAACCACTGGAAAAGATATCTGAGGAAGCACAGCAAAGGGAAATTAGGGTAAGTCTACAGCTTTCCTACTTACATGAGCATTTTATTCCCTCTACTATTAATTTTTTGATATCTTCCTCATTGGCTGTAACAGAATTCTCCAAGTTCTTTAAGCCTCCCAATATGACATACAGTAGGTAAGAGAGAGGATCCCTCAACAAGTGACAGGATCAACATCATAGCTACTATCCTAGTAACTTACAATTAGATTTAATCAACAGCCTGAAAAAAGGCCATCAGAACTGTTTTCCAGTCTTCCTCTTGTCTTGTCCTGCCCTAGAAAGGCAGAACCTAGTAACAGCAGCAGCAGACCAGTAATGTGTGGGCTGCTGAGTAAATGACCAGAGATTGAGAAAAAGCAGATAATCTTCAATTTATCAGTTCACTGGTCCCTAGGTGTCAACACTCCTGATATGTTCATTAAGTCAACAAGCAGTCCTGCAATCTATTAGCCACATCTCTTCAAATTTATAGTGCTGAAATGTGTAATTAATTGTGTGTTGTTGTTACATTATTTGTTCTGCAGTCACAAAGGCTAATCCATTTCTGTGTGCTAGCTAGTTAGCTAGCCTGGGAATCTTTGTATATGTTGATCATTTAATGCTAAACAAGTAAGTTATTGACATTTAGAGTCATCACAAAAGACTCTTGTAACTCAAAAAATCTGTTCCTGTAAGTACTTTAAAAACAGCTGACCTTAATGCAAGTGATTGCATGAATCCAAAAGAAAACACAGCAAGAGAAGGCTAGCTGGAAATTTCAACAATCTTTTAATCCTCTCACAATTCTTTATATTACCATAACTCTTCAGGAAATACACCATCAAAATTAGGCAATTGCAAACAGATGTGTGGTATATTTTAAAACCTTGTCAATATCCTGGTTACTGAGCTAGAATCCCAAACAGCACAAAAAACATGAACTCAGGGGGTCATGATGCTCCCTGATTTACTCAGTTCAAGTAATAGGAACCATATACTATCACTTTTATTATCCATGATATCACTTATGCATCAAGATGGCACTCATCCTACTTTTGTAAACAGTTTTTGTCTTCTCTTGGGATAAGAAGAATAACTTATTCTTGACAATGGAATCAGTATGTGATCATCTAACCACTTCAAGAAACCCTTCATACCAATCAGCAATTGATAGTATAAATGCAACACCATAGTATGAATGTAACTTTGAAATCAGTTAAGGCTTGCAATACAGTTTTGAATACAACAGAGATGTCTACACTTCAAGGTTGAATACATACCACTAAGCTGAATATACAACCAATATGAATTGCATCACCAAGGAAACTATGCACTCTTGACGTGTGAAACATGTCCAAACATTTACTTTATCTTATAAGCATACATATGTAGATTTCAAGTACAAGTAAATCTGCATTTTGTATTGCTGCTATTTTTCAGCTGGGGAAAATAAGTAAGTATAAACCAGGACAAATATGAGAATAAAGAGGAAAAAAAATAGGAGATAATATTGGGTTTGGATTATAGAAGTACAAACAATTTCACCGATATTAACACCTTATTAAAACAACAAAGTGAAAGCATAACTGAGAGCCTGAACCTAAAAACAGTCAAAATGGGATTCACCTCATTACCTGGATCCATCAAAACGTTAGGCAAATAAACTCTCCTTTATAGTTAGGCATCTATTCCAAGCCAGCCATTCCAAAGGCAAACTCATTCTGCCTATTGAGGGCACCTACTTCATGATGGCATGGTCACCCATTTCCCCCTGACTTCAGAGGGAGGCAACAAACTTTCAGATGGCTAAAACCACACGACAGAAATCTGAGGTTTTCTGTTACTATGACAGCTTATCACTACCCTAATTTCCCTAGATGGCTGCAAAGATACAGCAAAAACCTACATCCAGTCTGAGGTATCTGAGGTGGCTAGATTCTGAAATCTGACTTTTTGAACACCAGACCCAACCTTTCTTGAAAAATCTCATATTAAAAAAAATATGGAAAACACATTTTTATTAATATTGCTCTTTACAGAGCTCTAGAATATGAAACGCTGACCACTTTTTGTAACAAAAGATGAGTAGCATTTAATTACTTGATTTTTGTATGTTTTATTCTGGCTTAACATTAAAAATATTTTTAATCTTTTTCATCTAATATAAAAATAAAGAACAAAAAGGTATATGAGGGTCTGAAAAAAAAACCTCTGCACATAGTCTAGGATGATAATCAAATTTGTTTGGTTTGTTGTTCAGGCACATAATTTTAGAAAGGGATATTCATGGAAAAAATCAACTGGGAGAAGAACATAACTAAAAATGTTCTGAGAAAAATGTAGTTTGTGAAGAAGATGTTTTATGTCTTCTTTACAAGGCAAATGAACCAAACCACAAGAAAGACAGAATTTTTATATTACATTAAATTTTATATTAAGCTGCATGAGAAATATTTCTGTTAAATGAGGCTTAAAAAAAAAAAAAAAAAAAAGAAAAAGAAAAAAAGAGATCCTCCTCATACTTCATTGCCATTCCATCAAAAGCTGATGCATAATTAGGGGAAAAGGCACAACAAGCCACAAATTTCAAAATTAAGGCAAAAGAAGAAAATAATGCAATGAAAAAAAATCTCTAAATGTACGTGAATGTTAGATCATTCCTTCAGCTAGCTCAAATTGGTATTTACTCAAGTTTGCACAGACTCCTTTTTCTCTGCAAACAAAACAAGTGTTTGAGGCACCTTTCTCTCCTTTTTATTTCCTCTATCACTTGAATTAGATCGTAATAGGTAACTTTTTTAAAAATCTAGATTCTCTTCTAGGTTTCTAATTAAATACATGTTTTGGAAGACAAATTATAATGTTTTAGCAAGAAACGTTTTGAATATAACCAGGTAAACCCAGCAACTATAGGAAAAGCCATTCAATCCAACTTTAGTGATAACCTCTGGGTAAAATTGCAGAGGTCTGCTCAGCAAGAAGCACTGTTCTAAGACTGCCAGATCAAGCAAGTACTGAAAACTACATTTATGGCAGAAATTGTGGTGGCATGCTGCATCTACTCTAAAAAACCCGTAGAGCACTAAGAAGATGGTCTCTCATAGGTATGTAAGGACACGTCACATACCTGCCATCATGGTGAAATCTGGGCATAGCTTGCTTGTGTTCCAGACTGCAATCTGAGTCAGGCACTTGACCAGTCCTAATGCAAGGCCTAAGAAATAGAAGCAAAAAGAAAAAATTCCATCAACATCCACGCTTGCAATGTTTGAACACAAATATGCCTTCCATGTCATGCTATCAATCACCTTGCTCTTGTGTGCCATTTATCATTTAGTTTGTTCCATGACAGAAAGGGCAAAAAACATGCAGACCTCATTTAGGCTAATCCAGTTCAACAGTGAGATCTGAAGAGAAGAATTAAGTCTGCATATGATTGAAACATACTGTCATAAGCATTTTGCCAAACACTATCTATCATCCTGGCACTGTACATTGCCACATATTTTTGTGTACTACTTGATAAAGAATTTCTAGCCAATATACCCATCTGTCATGTAAGTGAAAATAATCCCATACAAATAAAACAAGGAAAATATGCTTGCAAAGCTATAATAAATTTGGTTTCCTTAAACTATGAACATTTGAAGTTTTATGAATGCCTAACCTAAAAATAACTTCTTGTTATGCCTTATCAATTAAGAGTAAATATTTAATGAGCATTGGTTGTAGAAAATCATATCTTAAATCTACTTGAAGACTACAGCAAATTATACAAAGTTTAAGGTATTTTAAAACAAAGATATGTTGAAAGTAGTTATTTAAAAAGAAAAACAGCTCTAAAGCAGCAAACTCAAAACTTGAAACAGTCTGGTATGCATTATAATTCAATCTTGGTCTAGAAGATCAAAAGGCTATTGCCACAAAATTTATCTGTGGCAATAAATCTTCAGAACCGAAGTTAGAGTTGTTCACAGTCAATGGAGCAGAACAAAAGACAACATTTAGGGACTGGCCAATCTGCTCATGACAGTGACAGAACCAATTTGCTATAGACAGCTTCCTTCCTCTGCTACTGAACATATTGGCAACTGTTTATTTTTAACTTGGACCTCATACCTCTGGAAATTTAAAGAGTACTCCACCAATATTTGAAAATAATGGAAGACTACTCAAATTCAGTTTATAGGGTGAACACATAAGATGTCTATGTTCATTCAAAGTTTTGATATTTTACTGAATTCAAGCTCTAAAAAAAAAATGTTTTAGTTACAGAAGACATGCTTGAGTTGTCAAAAAGCACTTAGTTGTAGCCTATGAAAAGTACTGTAAGCCCAAATAAAGTTACTTTTTCGTCCAAGGGACAATGAACTTGTACTCAATTTAGAGGTGAAAAATAACACTGAAGGAGTATTTTTATATTTGGTAAAGCTATGTATCTTGTAAAATTAAATATCTAAATCCAATTCTTAAATATTGATCTTATATAATAAGAGCTTAACAGTTTATACTAAAATGATACTACATCTGAATGAAACCCTCGGTAAACATTTATACTATTATAAGTCATAAAATATACATGCCCTATATTAACTTTGTACAAACTACTGAAATATTTACAGGATAATGGGTTCTTTTCAGTATAAATCACTAAAATCCAGCAGACGTTACTTGATCTCTTTTGGATGCTATACCATACAGAACATGAGTTGTGGAATACATTTTTACCATCCTAAAAATCTCTAAGAATCTCTCATTGTCACTTGTAGTCATTCTCCAGCACAAAGTTAATTAGGAAGTGCTAGCTTACATTTCACTTCTTTTTAATTAAGAACATAAATGTTATTTCCTAGGCAGGTCAACATAAAAGAATTAAAAACCTGAAGTTATTAGCTATTGTAGTTTAACCTGCCAACGAAAATTACTTTGTAATTGCAAAAAAACCCTTCTGATACCCATTTGATACTCCTTGACAAAGACAGACATCTATACATCATGAATAAACCATGGGAATGCTAACGGAACTAGGATCCACATGTCTCCAGGGTATCTGCAGAAATCCATTCTGAGTTGCTACCGCTACACAAACTGTATAAAATTGAATGAAAAACTTTCATGGAGTTGGTAGCTGAATCCTTGCTGTCATCGGATACCTCTTTGAAACTAATCACCTCAATTGGCATCTTCATGAAGAATCTCAGAAGAGGATCTGAACTACATATGTGTGGGAATTAACTGCCAATGCCCTCTATTTCCTACAGGTTACCATCTCGAAGAAGGAAAACTTAAACTAAAAAAAATAATAATGATAAATAAATAATGTATTTTCTGAATGCACTAGGCTCTTCTTTATCTGAACTGCAAGTGTTAGAGACACTTAATCTCCCAAAAGAAAATATTCTCATTTCTCTTATTCATGTTTTTATTAAAAATAAAGTGCCAAGAAATTGTTGAAAAAAAAAAAATTATATTCTCTAGGAGAAATCCTGCTCCATGCAGAGGACTGGTGAAAGATGTTCAATACTAGTTACAATCCTTTTGATAGAATATTCAAAAATGTCCTGAGAGTCAGTAAGAGAAGTACTTACAGCCTTCAACCCATTTGGAAGTAAAAGTCTGGACATTTCTGAAGAAAGAAACTATATGAAGGGCCCTATAGAAAGGCAAGGAAGTCCTCTTCATGCATTTTGAGTTTCACCTTCTACAATTAGACACACTACACTGAAAAAATCATTACAGGTTCAACTTGCTGCTATGGAAACTGTACTGGGTAGCTATTCCCCTTTGGCAATGGAGA
Source organism: Aquila chrysaetos chrysaetos (assembly GCF_900496995.4). Classification (NCBI taxonomy): domain Eukaryota; kingdom Metazoa; phylum Chordata; class Aves; order Accipitriformes; family Accipitridae; genus Aquila; species Aquila chrysaetos. The sequence goes on from NC_044020.1 coordinate 26,398,068, forward strand.
TGCTCTGATTACAACAGTTGAAGGAAAAGTTAAATTCTATTTGTTTTCACCTGATCTAATGAAAATTCTTACTTTGGCATTCAAAATAATCCATCACTGTCCACTTCAAAAATGAGTTGGAAGAGGCCTCTGTAAAATATGCCACTATTTCTTCACATTATATTTTTGGTGTGAAAAGGACAGAATGAAGTAAGTTACTTCAATTAAAAAATGAAATATAGAAAAGTGAAAAAGCAATAGAGAAAAGAGAATCAACATTAACAAAAACATAGTACTGAAAGATAGTGCCTAAACTTAATAAAAGGCAATTTACACAGCCTGTTTGATTACTGAGATTGAGGCACTGGTAACAGTTTATTATTTTAAATCAATCTGTATATAAAAACGCATGTTCAACAACACAAACTGGATACATAGTTAAAATACAAAAACATAAATCCTGGTTGGTCCTACATTTGCTTTACCATATACAACCATTAATGAGCCCATACTAAAAAAACATTTCCTGAAATACAACCATACTTGCCTAAAAGCAGCCATTAAATACTCACCGTTGCTATTGTTCTAAGAATACTCCCTGGCCATTCTCCAGTAGGACTAGTTACCTGTGTAGCTGTTTATCTTTCCTCAGCACACTGAAGAGTAGTGCACAACACACAACAGAATACTGTTGCTACATGCTAACTTTAAAAAAAAAAAAAAAAAAAAAAGGGAAAGAAAAAAAAGAACTCAATATAAATGGAAACTACTTTTATTTGCAATGGTCACAAAGTTTTACTTTAAAAAGGAAGACTCCTAGTTATGTGCATGTACAAGTCTCTCTGCTTCTAGTATAGTGGGTAAATTGTTCAGACTCCAGTTCCCTATACAGAAATACGACCTCTGTAATTGCTGTCAAGGTCAATCAGAACAGGGTAAGTGCTTAAGTGCTGGACATATAATTTACATCAGCCTGGAGCAATTTTAACATGAATTTTCAACTTTATCAACCTGTTCATTTAATGTTTATTCAAACACTACGGTTTTGAAAAAAACAGTAATTTTGAAAAAATAAAGTTATCACGTAAGTCTATTTGACAACAATTTCTGCTTTCAAATAGGCGCACTGCCTTCTATGCAACCATCTATAGCAAGATTTAGAGGAACTGTGGATTTGAAGAACTAAAAGTCAAATGGCATCACTTTCCCTTTCGAAATATCAACAACCCCAAGATGCTCCAGGTTGAAAAAGACAAAAAAGCAGAACCATAAATGGTAATTTTATTTCCTCACAATTTGAGGATATATTTTTTGTGCAATTAGTTAACTGTTGTTAGCATTTATTCAATTTAACTGAAACATCTCAATTCCAATACACAGTCTGCAAAGTTCAGTCTCTGGGCTACATCTGTTAACAAAATGCTGCTAAGAGAAAGCAGATTTGTTTAGGTTAGACGGGAATGTGTTCCCAACAGATTCCAGTAATAAGGTTGCATTGGTAGTGAAACGATAGATATCTGCAATGATGAATTTTGACCCAAATGTAGGCTTTATTTACCATTCCTATTTAACACCTCCTTAAACCCACTTGGTGCAGTTCTAAGATGAAAGCAACCTGGGATGCTCACAGAGCAAAACTGATGGACAGTTCATTAACCAAACCAGAAAACACTATTCTTCATGATATTAATTAAAAAACAAAACAAAACAAAAGCCAAACAAAAAAACCAAAAACAAAACAAAAAAAACCCAACAAAACAAAAAAACCACCAAGGAAAAACACATAAAAACCAAATTCACCTTCTTTCTTTCTTTTCCTTCACATCTGTAGTTAAGAAAACACAAAACTCTGGGACTATGCTAAGCTTATCATAAATGCAGGAAAACAAAAAGGAAGGTACTGAATGTGCCCTTTTACAGCTTTGACCTAGGAAAACAAATCAGCCCAATATTCTGAGGATATTTATTTTGCCATAGGAAAGTGCGCATATTCTCTGCACACCAAAGATGACACTATCTTCTTTGGAAAAAGATGCCTTGTCAAGCTCTCAAAGAAATCTCTCGAATTCAACTCATATACTTGGCTACCTGCTAGGAACAAGATTTAGTCCTCCTAAGTCACTGAAATAACACAAGATTATGTGCCTGACAAGATCACATTTTATACTACTTTTCTGTAATTCCTAAACTGACAGTTTTGAATCGGTTAGTACCACAGTTAGAAATACTTGGAAAAGCAGTGCAATTACCAAGGCGCATTAGAAGTTGACATAAAAATTCTGACCAAAAGTGCTGCAATTCTAACAGACATGGGTAGAGGAAGGCAAAGGCTATATAAATTGCTAAACAATTATTAAGCAGATGCCATGTCGTACTGTGTATTTGCATGTGCTGTAAGAAAAGTCCAGAACAACTGCCAATTCAAGAGTGAATGTTTTCTTGTTAAGGCATATCACAGAATCTTTGAGTTGGGAGGGACCTCTTGAGTTCACCTAGTCCATCCCATCCTGCTCAAGCAGGGTCATCTAGAGGAGGCTATCCTGGACTGCGTTAAGTCAGGTTTTGACTCTCTTGACAACCTCTCTGGGCAGCGTGTTCTAGTATTTGACCACCTTCACAAGAACAAAATTTTTTTCTTGTGTTCAAATGGAATTTCATGCATTTTATTTTGTGCTCATTGCCTCCTATACTGTCACTGGACACTACCAAGAAGAGTCTGGCTCCCTCATCTTCATCCCGTCCTGTAAGGTATCTATATGCTTTGATAAGATCAGACCCCCCCGCCAGCCCCAAAGCTTCTCCAGGCTAAATAGTCCCAGCTCTCAACCTCTCTTCATAGTAAAGATACTCCAGTGCCTTAGTCATCTTCATGGCTCCTTACTGGACTCACACCAGTATGTCCAAGCCTCTCTTGTACTTGGGAGCCCAGGATGGGACCCAGCACACTAGATGTGGTCTCACCAGGGCTAAGTAGAGAGGAAAGATCCCTCTCAACCTGCTGGCCACGCTCTTCCTAATGCAGCCCAAGTCACTGTTGGCCTTCTTTACTGAGAGGGTGTGTTCCTGGCTCATGGTCAGCTTGGTGTCCACCAGGAGCCCAAGGTCCTTCTCTGCAGAGCTGCTTTCCAGCTGGTCAGCCCCCAGTATATACTGGTGCATGGGAGCATTCCTCCCCAGGTTCAGAATTTTTTATTTCCCCTTGCTGAAAGTCTTGAAGTTCCTCTATGCTCATTTCTCCAGCATGTCCAGGTCCCTCTGAATGGTGGCACAACCATCTGGTGTATCAGCCACTCCTCACAGTTTGTATCATCTGCAAACTTGATGAGGGTGTATTGTCCCACCATCTAAGTCATCAATGAAGATGTTAAATGGTACTGGCCCCAGTATTGATCCCTGAAGTATACCACTAGTGACTTGCCTCTAGCTGGACTTCATGCCACTCATCACAACTCTCTGGGCCCAGCCATTCAGCCAGTTTTCAATCCACCTCACTGTCCCCTTATCTAATCCATACTTCCTCTACTTGTCTATTAGGATATTACGAGAAATAGCATCAAAAGCCTTACTGAAGTCAAGGTAAACAGCATCCATTGCTCTCCTCTCACCCATCAAACTAGTCACCTCATTACAGAAGGCTATCAGGTTGGTTAAGCATGATTTCCCATTCATAAAACCATGATGAATACTTCCAATAACCTTCTTGCCTTTCACATTTCTGGAAATCATTTCCAGAATTAGTTGTTCCAATACCTTCTTACGTCCTGCGGTGAGGCTGACCAGCCCGTAGTTCCTCTTCTTGAAGACAGGGGTTACATTTGCTTTATTAGTCTTCAGAAACCTACCCTGATTACCACAACCTTTCAAAGATAATCAAGAGTTGCCTTGCAATGACATCAGCCAGACCCCACAGCACTCATGGGTGCAATCCATTAGGCCCCATGGACTTAGAGATGTCCAGTTTGTTCAAGTACTCCCTAACCTGATCCTCCTTCACCAAGAGTGAGTCTTTGTTGCTTCATACTTCTCTTTGGGTCTCAGAGACCTGCGATTCCTGAAAACTTGTTTCTGTATTAAGGGTTATCTTAACATATTGACCAGAACCAAAGCATTTCTAGATCAAATCCTACTCCCAACTCTTCCCCACAAAACCCTGCACATGAACAGTAGTATTTTCTTCCAGTCCTCCTCTACGTGTACCTATCTTAAGTTAGGTACTGCTATTGCAGTTCATGACAATAAGACGATATATAGTAAAGAAATACCTCTGAAATCAAAGGAAAGTTTACAGAAGTGCAATTACATTGACTGAACTATTCAAAAATTAAAAAAAAAAAACAACCCCAAAAAACCCCCAAACAATTCCACTGTAAAACACAAGGCAGAGAAACATTAGGTTACAGGAAAACTTATATTGATTTTAGATGAGCCTTAGAGTAGCTAACTATACCAGTTACTTTTAACACTGATGAAAAGAAATACTACCTTCACACATGAGAGTTTTTTTACTATTGTATAGGGTTCTTTCCCAATGTGAGATGAAGGCCACAAACAGATTCAGAGTAATTTAAAGACTAAAAATAGAAACATAAAAAAAAAATACCACTGTGGTGAGTCACATGTGAAGCTCATCAGAAAAAGCACTCTGTCAAATTGGTACAATAAAATCTGTGCCCTTGAGGTCAATCCAGTTCAATCAAGTTCATTAACATAAACGTAAGTCAAGCCTTTACATTGGTTTATTTTCATGCCATCCTCCTACCCTCCAAATCTGCTGAAGTTGCATTAAATTTCATTGTTAAAGTTCTTGCAAAAGGAGCTCTGAAATGGAGGTACATTTCTCAACCATGCGACTGCAAAACTACATGATAGATGACCTGGGTTTAAGATTGCACATGGCAACTTTTGCTATTCACGCAGAGGACAGAAAGAAGAAATACACAGCAACAGAGTGAAGGACTGAGATTCCATCAATACTGCAAATCAATGCTTTTCACAGTGCCATCTGGCAAACATCATTTAATGTAACATTAACGGGAAGTATAAACATGATATACAGACATATGCACTTCCAGATTCTGTGGTTACTAAAATAATTTCTAATGAAGGCTTGGAAAACGCCTTCAGGGATACTGCCAGGTAAGATTCTGACAGTGACTCTGCAAGATCATGATAACATGCCTAATAACCATTGAGAAACAAGAAATTCTGCTGTGCCAGACTTTGATTAAGGACCAACTTTGAAATCGGGAATCTTTGTTGTATATGCAAAAAGGCTGCAGCAAATTACATGCATGCATCATAAGTATCAGAAGTGTTCTTTCACACATGGAAAAATAGTCTGTTGAGGACAAAAGACAGTATGGATCCAAAATCTGGGTGCCAGACATGCCGTAAAACTGCACAAAAATATGGGGGGAGGGAGGGGAAACCCCAAACCAAAAAAACCCAAACCTACACAGTGACCAACTGCAACAAGCCAACAAATACCTCAATGAGAAGCAATGTTTTTCCCCAGCAACAGCTGGAAATACAAAGTCGATCCCAGGACCTACTGTAGACAGAAGTAAAGGAGACCCCAAAAATGTAACAGGTCTATTACGGAAGTGACAAGAAAATAAGCTTTACAAAAATCAGCCCATGGAATAAGATTGTTTCTCAGTATGCAGAGAACCAAACTAATAAGTGCCTTTTTTTTTTTTTTTATTAAAGGTGTTCCAGCCCTCTCTTGCCCTTCCTCCCCCAGATCCCCAAAATCAACACAATTCTTTCTAGCCCTCCAGAACATCAAGCAGTCTAGCACAACTAAATAACTGTCCCAGAAGTACATATGTAGCTATAAGATGTTTACCAACCAAAAGTGTCACTATCATTGTGATGCTGCAGTTAAGGAAATTAAGTTTCTTCAGTGTTCTTTGCTGCAAGTCTCTATATTCAAATTTTGTGACAAGTCTTTACTTCTGTGATGTTAATCTAAAAATTCAGAATTATGTCATTAATCAACATAGTATCTACAGGAAAAAAAAAAAATCTTTCTTCCATCATAAAATAAGTTATCCCGCACGTTTGCTTTCATTTTGTATTAATTGCAAAGACAAAGAATCAGATACCAGCATTTGCTTGTTTCCTTGACTTTTCATTTAATATTTTATGAGTCTTAAAGACTGCTAAGAAATACCCACCATGGTGTAAGTGGATGGTCTAAATAAACAAACCCAAATTACAAAATTAATTACAGCAGCAATTTCTCATGACAATATGAACAGATTTCCACTATTACTCTGGATTTATCTTGTATCAGAAAACACCTGCAACATATGTACATCTGTTTTGTTAGCCCTCTTTGGCAGGGGAACTCTTTAAGTTTACAGACACAGTGGAAGGATCATCTTGGAGAAGGCCAGACAGACATGGGCAGAACATAGTCACCAAGCAGAGGGCGTGCGCACGCACATGCACACGCACACCCCCCCTCAGGTACCGCTGCTTCCCTCAGGCTCGACCCTAGGTTCCCCAAAGCAGAATCTCTAATCAAGGCCTTCAAAATAAAAAACATAACTTATGCTATCTGTGATGCACAAATTTAGACAGCTCGAGCTGGGTGCCTCCAGGGAGGGACCCCAAACACTAAAATCCCTGGCCAATTATACCCTTACAGTCTAAGTTCCCACCCCTCACACCATAGTCTGGTCCAAGAGTAATATTTGGGTCTGGGGTCATCTTCTCTCCCACTGGGTCCTTTTTATTGTCTCTATGCAGGTTCTTTCTCTTTCCTTTTTTTTAGGCTAGTTGTTACTAGTCTCCTTTGCCTGGCTCAAACTGGCTCTGGGGCTTTCAGCATCTTCTTATTCCTCCAGTCAGAGAACAGGTCAACATTAAGCAAAGGATTAAGCAAGCTACGAGTTGTGCTTTATCATTAATGAGAACTTTTTAGCAGCTAAACAAAGTCCTTAAAACCCTCCAGAACATATTAACAGCCTCTATAATTTATATATATTCCTATGCTATTATAGCCTTACAATCTTATCCCATTATTGCCACGTGCTATTTACATCTTGTTCGGGTGTGGTCCGCATGCTCATGTAGCTCATCTTTGCCACCTTCCACAACAAACCTTGGAGAAGAAACAAAGAGAACAGCAAGTCTTGCAGTTCATAAGAAGCAGGAAAGTCAATGGCAGCAAAACAGAGAAAGACCAAGGTAGAAAGGAGCTCAGCTAACCTCCAATTATCTATAAAGATGCTCTTTTGCTATGTATAGTCTATGTGGGTTTAGGAAGAATTGTTAACTCCCTGCAGCATGTTTGGACATGTAATCACTTCGGGATCAAAATAATATTCCTGGCTTTCCTATGCAGTAGTAAAATACAGCATCAATATGCTTTTCAACTACTATTTACGTAATATGACTCATAAGTGCTGTTAAAAGGCCATTCTTCCATGGACATAAAGGGGGAAAAGAGTAACTCCATTCGAAAATGAAAGAGTGACAGCTATTCAAAGGGGAAAGGCCACATACAGACATCAATTCAATGGTGCTGCACCTGCCCACTTTAGACCTGAATTTGACCCAAAATACCAAACTGGAAGAGAACAAATAAGCTCTTTGAAAATACATTTATCGAAAATAGTGAATGTATTAAAGTCAGAGTAAGAATCACTACTCTCCAAATACTAAATAAGCTTCACACTTACAGTGTGTTTTTTAACTGAGGCTTACAAATCATCACAAAATAAATACACCACACATACTCCCCCATATGTACATAAATCCTCAACATCCAGTACATCTTTCACTTCATTTTTAGCCATGCAAAATGTAAAGGTTCAACAAAGTAAAATTACTTGATTATGGTTTAACCTCAAACCTGTGACAAAACCTGGATTACTGAACTCCCCATTATCATTACTTTGTTTTAATGCTGTTGCATTAAGGTAAAATATACTTGCTGCAAAAACTCAGATACAGTTCCCCCAAGCTTTGCTCAGAGATTGTGAGTTAACTGATAGAGGACACTAAGCTCAGAACCATCTAACAAAATGAACTGTAGTACTGTTATGTTCAATAGGTGTAACAATGTATGCCTTATATATTTGGAGCTACAATAGGAAGAATTCAGTATCATCATTTAACACATGCTCAAGGGGGCCCCAAGGCTCCAAGTGACTGACAGCTCCAGCTCCCCCAAGCTCAGACACTCACCCCATCTAGTGCAACCAAGATATACTTTGTGGTTCCTACAGCTTCAGTGACTCCAACGGTCAATTTAAAAGTTCATCTGCAGGCTATACAGGAGTCTCATATTATAAAACACCCTGAATTGGGATGACATCAACTACAAACAGGGAACCTTCTCTGCTCTGCACAGCATGAAGAAGAACAGACCTACTAGTTATGAAAAGGGGAGAAAACTGCACAGTCTGAAGCAGATTTCATATAATTTAATAACATAATAAACCCAAAGAATCTTATTTTTCAGATGCATTAAGGCAGTGAAAGTAATCACTGTTATACATGTAGCTTGACAACAATTAGCTTAAACATGCTTTAAAAAAATGCACAGTTGTTCAATTAAAAAACAAAAGATGGCCAATGAGATGCACACAGTGTACAAATATTAGAGAACTTTGCTTTGAGTGTCCCTGTATATATTTCAGAGAGTGTACCCATCAGTATAATCTGACATCAGCAAACAAAGATTTTTAACTTACCTTATTAAGAATCCTTTCTACCATAGAAGTCTGGCTCACATTTATATGATACTGCTCTAATTTCAAAACAACACTTCACTGCCTGAAGAGAAACGGCAATTTAGAAGCCTACTCCTCTCCTCTTCAGCAGGTTTTCATAGAGACTCATGTTCTCAGTGAGCTAGAAGTTCAACAGGATCTGAGAGCCGTTACAGTTTTTCTAATTTGCCTGCCTATCTGCCTCCATTTACTACCCTTATTGCTTCAGTCATGGTAAATTCAGGATGTAATATGCAATTTACCAACTCTTTCAACGAGTTTTAGTAAGTCTGCTTCTTAAAAAAAAAAAAAAAAAAAAAAAAAAAGCAGCAGGGGAGGGAGAGAAGAGAAGAGTGAATTTTGCTACTACAAGTCCTTTGGGTTCCACACAGATTCAGATAAGAGTGGAGATAAGTCCTACGCTTTACAGCTGCCTTTACCATTTCTTTACTGAAGCAGTAAGTGGTAACAAGCATTTATTTCACCTGTTATTTCTGTAATTTTCAAACAAAATCTGCCTTTGCCTACAAGCACAAAGCCTGCCTGTACCCATAACTCTCTTAAATGAGGATTCTGTTAAAGGAAGTGAGTTTCTCTTTGTACTGGAAGAAGAAAAGAACTTGAAGAAATGCAAAGGGAAAGGTGGCAAAGTGAGTAGATCCCTGGCAAAGAGGTATTATAGTTCTTTACCATTATAGTGGGGGGGGGGGGGGGGGGGGAAGGCTTCATTGACACAGTAGATTACTGAGGAGTACAGAGAATAATTATGCTCTGGAACTGAGAGAAAACAACATACTAGATATAGTTGCTGGGAATCTTCTAAGGAGGAAAGTCAGAGAGCACAAGGAACAAGCAATTAAGCAGCATGGCAAAAAGTAAACAAAGGCACAGAGAGAATGATCATGCAAAGCAAAGAGACACAGGAATCTCACACACAGGGAAAAGAAACAGCAAAGGATGCAGGAAAGGTATTCATGAAATCGCACCGGGTAAGCAGAGGTCCTATGCCAGATTTTGATTTAGGAAGATATATATGCCTTGATGCTGCTTGCTGCCTGATATGCAAGATTTAGAGATTATTTTTAGGAAAACTGAGACAATTCTCACCTGAATTTTTTATTTCAGAGTAACATTAAACAATCAACTGCTTCTGTCAGTCAATGACATGGCGTATCTTTTAAATAAATGCATTTTGAAAGGACGGATTTTCAACATCATTAAAATAATGTCTTGGGGGATGGGGGAAGACAGCACTTACATCGACATGATTGCAACTGAACAAAACGTGAAGCAAATAAACCATTTGGCTGCAACTACAAAAAGCAATTTAGCCAGTGGAATTCCATGCTGATTTTCTGCTTTCTTGGACAAGAGGGGCATGAAAACCTGCTACTGACATATAAAACACAAAAGAGCATCTGTCAAAATACTGCTCTCTGATCTTAAACTGGCAGGGTTGCAGAGAACAATTCTGCTTTTAACTAAAGAATGAAACAAATCACTGGTTTCATCAATTCTTAATGGACTTCAATTTCAAAATTAGCAGCAAATGTTAATACTGCTAACTTAGCAACGCCTGTGTATAAAATGGAACAAAGAAAATCAAATTGATGATCTAACAGTAATGCAACTTCTTTGGGCCAGTATTAGCATTTTTGAGTGGTCATGTGAATACCCTTCCTCTCCATGGCTCAGCTGAAAATGAGACACCTGTCATGCAATTACATTACTAAGCACAGGACATGACCAAAGGATGTAGGGCAATAGTAAGAGAGATAACATTAGTCATTTAATTTGAGTGCAACACAGAAGTGTTTGTGTGGGGCATATTAAACATACATGATCAATATTAATATAAATAATAAGACTGTTATTGAGTACTTTGGCCAATTCTGCAAAAGTAAAAATTAACATTTTAAAATTTTTTACAAAGTTACAAAATATGCAATCATTGCCAGCAGATTTTAGCATGGTTGCTGCATAAAATAAACCCAGTATTTTGTAGACTATAGCTGGTTTTAAACTTGAGTACAGTCCACAGTCCGAGCAAAATGCACACAAGCTGCAAATAAGCTAGGCCCCGAAATACATATTGATGGACTGAGTTTTTCCCATTTTGCATGAATATGGCACACCCGGAGTTAGTACCTATTATTTCTTAGAGAAATAAAATAAAATAAATGACCCCCAAAAGCCATTTCATAATAACTATTGTGTAATTTTTTCCTTAAGAAACCTTACACACTAAGTAGCAAAACATGGACTGAAAGGTTCCAGGATATTGGTAGTATGTAGGCAGAGATGAGAAACTATTCTCCACAACTCCCTTGTCTCAGAAAGGTCAGTTAGACACTTGCTAGTAGGAAATGCATCCCATAAATAGAGTGATGATTTGATTAGAGATTGCAGTTAGGTTTGTACAGAAATGGAAGGCAAAATCCCCAAAGGGTATGTTGGCAATTTTGGTCTATCAATCCAAAATGACTAAAGATCTTGTGTGCTAAAAAGGAGAGGTGACAGCTCTTTTCTCTTGTTTCATCTTGGGTTTCTGGGCTTTCAGGTTTGTTAACTATTGGTCTTGATTATGCTTATATACTGTTTGTGATGATTGGTCACCTCACATAACACCATATTTTCTATTCTCTGGTTTTATGCCAAATTTCAATGAAAAAGTAAAGCAATTTAACACACAAGTAAAGACTTCATAGTGATCCCAAAGTCTTCAGACAAAAACGTTTGTGCAAAACGCAGACCAACTCAAATAATAGTGAAATTATTCCTTCAGTTCATCAATGTTGTCATAATCACAATATTGTTTTTATAGGTATATTTAGAAAACTAATATAAATGGTCATGAACACCAAAGCAAGTTCTCAGTTTTTACTTAAGCAAACGTTGGCCGATTCTTCATGCCATACTCACCAAGTTGTAACTAGAAATACCTGTGGCAAAGGCCACACCAAACCCCCTATGGACTAAATTTTCTCTATAGGGGAATATATATAATAATACATCATGTATAATCTGTGTATATAGTGATACATGTCTGTTTATAACAAGCAATATAAAAAGGATTAAGTAGGATTTGTGATAAGGATTTGTGCATGATTTGTTCCAGTTTAGCACTTTTTAGACATTATGACATCATAGTTAATTCTAAACCTCTTGATGTATTTAACCTGATTTATAAGAGTATCACATTCCCACTTGGGTACAAGAGAAATGGAATACTAAATATCACAGCTGACACCCTTCCCAAAGGCACTATCAAATATTTCATTGAAGATCTTAAGCTGTAATAACCCAAAATCCCAGCCATTGAAAAACCTTCACACATGAACATATCCACTTACTGTTTCAACAAAATGCTTCTAATATTAGAGCTACAGCTCTCCCATACAAATCAATTCCTTGTTTCACTTTGTCATCATCTATGTAATAAGAGATATTAGAATTAAATGTAAGGAAGATTACCCATTATTAATAGATTGCATTAATTACCTTTCTAATGACGTTAATAATTCTGCAAAATAAGGAACACTCGAGACTTCAGAATGGAATCAAACTTTCATTGTGTCAATGGCAGCCAACTCATACATATTGCTACTGGAGTAGGAAACTAAACTTCAATTCCTTCAGAACGATTGGTGCAATTTCCTGTAACTATCGCAAACTGTTGCCTCTTTTATCAGTTCGCTTTACCCTGTATTTACAAGTATTCCTCTACAGAAACTTCTACCATTGACTGTAGCCTCTAAGTAAATAAGTAAAATTTTCTTCCCTCAATTTCTGCCTCAGAAGAACAGCTATTGTGGCAAATCTGCTGTCTAATCACAATAAAAATTCCAGTGAACCACTGAACTATTGTTTCAGTAGGTAGGCAGCAGAAGGGAAACTGTATCAGACAAGTTTTAAGTGAAATCTGAAATGCAAGACATTATAGAAAAAAATCATTTTAGTTTGTTCAGAATCAGCACATCCAGCCTGGAAAGAGTATGAAACACAAGGACTCTACTCACACCTAAAATACAGAAAAAAATACGCTTACTAAATTCACCGCATAAGATCTCCACAAACCAACACTATTTCAATGTTACTACAGTCCCTTTACATCCAAGAGATGAAAACAGAAATAGCTGAGTATTCAGATGTCTGCAGCTGTGAGGACTGGAATTCCAATCACTGTTAGATCTAACCAAAGCCTGATGATCTTATGCAATACTTGCTTCTTGGATTGCATCAAACATTTACTTTGTGAAAGATTTAGATGATTTTAAGTACAGATTTTATCTTTTCAGATCTGAGTCAGAATCAGCAGTACAAATGAACAGGGTGTTTGGCTGTTGCTGGATTGGTTTGGTTAAGTAATACACATCTTTAATTGAAAGCAGGGCATTTGTACTGGTGACACCAATAATGAAATACGATCTTTTTGTTGAAAGGTGTAGGACATAGCTGAAGCTATAAATCATTAGTCTTTCTGAATGCCTAACTCAAAAGCATGCTTTGCTTTCCCTCGGCTTGCCACCAAACATCCATCCTCAGTAAGGCCAAAGCACACAGTTCTTCCAACGGATACTTCTAAAATATCTTTTTCCACAGGATCTGCTGCAGTGATTTAGGGCTGTCCCTGGATCCTGTATCATTTTCTCCTTTTTCCTTAGTTCACTGATTTTATTTTTTTTCTTCTCCCTAGACTCAACACCCAACAGCACTACAATTACACAACCTCTCACTCTGCAAAATAGGATCTAATTACCTCAGTGGACATGTGAGCAGGACAATGTAAAACTTCTTTGGGGGAGGACTGTACTGTCTCTAGGAAGATGGTTGGTTAGGCCCATATAGGATGCACCTTTTGACGTGCCAGACCTACCTCGTTCTTCAAGAGACAATCTACACTCCTTAGAAGGAAGGCTCATTCAAATTCAACTGCATCATCCCTGAACAGTATACGATGCCTTCCATTCCTAGTATCATTTTAACACTTTGGGTTAAAATATGGAATTTGGGGGAGAGATGAGAGAAATGAATAGCAGGGGTTAGAACAGAATCCATTCTGTAACTACAAATAGGGTGAGGGCAAACACTGTCAGCGAGCTGTCATTAAACCCACTTTTTTTGTTGCTATTGATGGCTAGTTCTTCTAATATAAAGAATTATAAAATCAGACAGATGATGTGTGGCAGCATATAAAAAGGAAAATAATTTTAATGTTAAGAGTATCCTATCTTTTCAAGAAAGCAGAATTTGCATATTTTTTTTACTAAATATTACCCAAGGATACCCTTACAAAATCTGTAACTGTCAGGTGGTATGAATTTAAGAAATTCCAGTAAAATTTGTCCCTTTAACAACACAGGTTATGGAACCTGGCCATAGGCATGTGATCTGGAACGGAACTTGGCACAAACATATTTTAGCTAGGAGCATTTTATCTTAGAAAGATACACTCAGAAAATTTAGTTCAGCAATGTGTAGGCTACAGATCTATAAACCCAAAAAAAGCTATATTAGCACCCGAGCTGAAGACACTCCATTTCTACCTGTGTTTGCAGGTAGACATTTTTGACCAATGCATAGTAAGGCTGCAGCATGAACAAAGCCCTTTACAGACACCGAAGAATCTCCAGGAGAGACAGTACATCTACGAGAAAGATTTTTTTTGGTGTCTGATAGGGGCTGAACTCACCCATGATGAGGATAACAATGCAAGTTCTTTCCTTTATTCAGACTTCCTTTTTCCAAACTTCTATTAAAAGCTTGCCTAACTAGAGTGTATGTATAGTCCTCTAACAATTTCAGTTTATCAGTGATCGGCCACGCTTCTCTTCTGCCCCCAATACATTATTGCCCAAATCCTTCCAATAAACCCTATGCTTACCACCACCACCAATTATTTTTGTCTTGCCTGCCCACTGGGCAAGCACTGGCCTATGCTGTAGCTGTAACATTGTGATAATCAGTTGGTAAGGCTGCATATGCAGAGTGGCCGACAGTTGTACCTGTTCTGAATGGGAGACTAAACAGAGCATTTTGCATTTCTGATGCTTCAGGGCTGCACAAGCCCTTAGTTTATTGAGCAGGCCTTGTGAACAATGCAGTATCAAAATGGCCACCCCTCTGTCAAACCTGGTTAAAATTGGTAATCAGCTCAGAGGTTACTAACAGGGACATGCAAGACAGACATGGCACAGTTGAGTAATTCTCATCTCCTTAGGAAATCAGGTTAGAATATAAGTTTGGGGTACTATTTGTTTCAAAGATGTTTTTCTCTGAAATTACAAAATTAAGTTGGAAGTCTAATAAAACAGCACTGCAATTTGTAGTCTTAAAGTTTGAGTTTTAAAATAAGAGAGAGAACTACCACAAAATTTCTGTGGTGCATGGAAGATGGGATGTGTTCAAACTCTAGTTTTATGCATTTATGAAAGCAGTCAAGAATCATTGGCCAAAAATGGCTCTAAAGATTAAAGACAAGTCTCAGACAACAGAACAGCTAAAATGAACATTACAGGTGAGAATGTTGTTATACCAACCCTAATGTGGAAAATTATGCATTTCAAGCAAAATCATAAATATTAACCTGCATGAATGAAATTTAGAACTATTCCCTTTCTTAAAACAAAACAAAACAAAACAAAACAAACCCCAAAACCCCCCATTCTGAGTTACTAGTGCCATTTTCTTTGTTTCCCGTTGTGCTTCTTGGTTGACTCGCAATCCCAGATAGGGTTTGATCCAGTAAATGTTTCCAGATGTAAAGCTCATATTTAATACTCCACCTAGAAGTAAATCTTATTCCCACTAGTTACTGTTTGTATAACCCTTCTGAGTTCAGCCTTTAAAAAAAAACAAACAAAAAAAAACCCAACACAACAAAGTCCATATCCATTAGAAAGTTACTAACTTCCTTATTCCTTGTCACAGATAAAGGAACACAGGCCTAGGCCATCAATCAAGGTATGCAGATCATCCATTTTAGTAAGATAAAGTTCCCACTGACTTCCATGGAACTGGGGATCTCAGCCAGGTTATTGACAATCTGACTCAGGACCAACAGAGAAGGGGAGTGTGGGGTAGACAGTGACAATCTCCTGAATCTTTCCACTGCTTCACAGAAATAGCACAGGCTTACATATTTAGTCTATGCCATTTTGCATTACCTACCATCCTATTGTAAATATAGTAAATAGCCCACAAGACATATTAAAGGGACAGAATAAGGCTTTTACCCCATTGTTCACCCAACAGAAAAAGGACAGCACTTAGATTACCTACAGCATTCTTTCATTGGCCAACAAGTGGGGCTAGCCTTCAGTTGTGTACAATACAGTAGATTGCTTTCCATGCCATCTAGCCATCTTCTGGGCATCAGTAAAGTTATTTCTGTTTTTTCCTATTACTTCTAAATCTTCCTTGAAACTCAGGCCAGAAACTCAGTGAGATAACAGACATGGTAGTGCTAAAAGCTACTTTTAGAAAACTGCTATAATCAGGTCTACAATGCTGACGGGACTTCTGTGTCCCTTTGTGCACCAAGATAAGAAATCAAATGAAGCCTTTAAACAGTGGCAAGAAGCATGATGAGATCTCTAAGACTTAACTCTCTGCAAAGAGAATAATAAATTTCTACTATTATCCAGAAATCCAAAGTGCCTCTCAGATAATTTACCTCTCCCAGACAAGCACAAATATACACACTGAAAACTGCCTATAAAAGGATGTTCAGGGATCTCAGTAGATTCTTCTTTGCTGTCTTTCCTCTATTTCCTTGCAACAGAATAACTGACTTTTTTTGAGCTACATAATTTTGCCTCTTTTGAGGAAAAGAAATCAAGTCGTTTTTCCTAAAAATAATTTTAAAGTTGCTTTATTAATGTAAACTTAAGAAATAAGAAAGCAAAAAAGTAAAATAATAGCACATTCCAGACAGTTTATTAAATAAAATACAAAAGCACCTCTTGGGTGCTGGAAGCATTCATGCTTCAGCCTTGTGCCTTTACAGCGGCCCCGTCATGTGTTAATGATTACATATATTCATTCACTACCAAAAATAGTTTCCTCTAGAATTATGCACAAAGAACATTTGTCCACAGTGAATTTCAAGCTTGGCTAGTCTGCTTGGGTTACAGTTACTCCTAATTTTACAGTGGCAAAAATCCAGAAGTCTACTTTGTGTTAGCAGTTTATCTTTTATGTCAGAATATTTTATTCATTCATTCAAAAGTTAGGAAAGTAGCAGTACCTAAAAGCTGAAATCTTTACTTTACCCATGAACCAGTTATCACAATATACAGATCACTATACCAAAATCCTAGTTAGCTTATCTGGAAAGAGCATATCTCTCTCTCTCCCTCACCCCCCCCCTGCTTCTCCTCTCATTTTGGTCTCCTTAGGAAACCTCAAGTAGGATCTTCTTGATCACTTTCACATGCCTTAAGAAATTAGTATATGCTATCAATATAGAAATATTTGCAAGCTTAGTAAGTAACAGTTAGAAAACCAGTAGAAAGGGAAATATACAACAAAAATCATGTGTATTTTTAATACGTCCACAGTCTTAAAAAATATGAGTGCCTCAGGGGCGGGGCGGGGGGGTGTTGCTGCACATTTTTCCAAGTACAAACATATATTACATAAGGTGTAAAACATTTTACACATATTTTAAAAGTTAGCTGCATGGAAGCCTCTCGAAGATTTCTCCTGTGTTGCTTTGAAGCCCTCTATTTCCCCCCGCCCCTCTCCTTTTTTTGGATGCAGAGAAAAATTGCTCCATTCCTGCTTGGAATCCAAAGGAGAACAGGAAGTAACGTCTGAGCTCCATAGAGATTCATTTTTATTTGCTTACAGGACATGAAGGATTCAAAAACTGGCTTCATTTTTCAGTATCCTTAAAGGACCTAACTTTTTTTTTTTTCTTTTTTGGCAGGGACCATGGTTGGAACTTCCAAGTTCAGCCAAAATAGACAATAAAACAGTAAGAAGGCATAATGCCAAAAATGCAAAGGCATCAGCGTCCAGAGCATAATTCCACCCTTTTTTCTTCCCCCCCCCCCCCCCAATGATTTACACAGGAAAACGTAAAAACCAGAAAACTCTCTTTGTCCTAGAATGAACTCCTCATTTTAAAACAGCCTATGAACATCTCAGACCCACTGGAGGCGAGCTGAAGAATGATATTGCTCATTTAAGCTGACAGATTTTTTTTTAATCCATATGTTTTATTGTTATGTTCTTTTGAATATCATACTTTGTTCTGCTTCTTGGGAGAAAACATTTGTATGAAGTAACAACATGTGGTATCTCTCACACAACACAATATGAAATTTGGTTCAAGAGTAGCCTTTTTTCCTCCTCCCTCATGACACACAGTTTTAAACATTATTCTCACTGGAAGCAAGCCTGTGCTAGCCTCTAAGCCAAAAAAGTTCCAATTAATTTAAAAACCTCATTTGGTTGCAGCGAAACTGATTTTTTTAAATTTTCTTTTTTATTTGGAGAGTCTAACCTGGAAATAATGCTATGAAAATTATGTGAAATGACCAACAGATAAGTAAAGCTTCTCTGTGAAGATATGTGCAAATGTTTCCTCACATTTGCAACAGGAAGCCAGGCAGGATGGGTCTGGGGGAAGGTCTGGAAGCTGTACAGCAAAAGTAGAGGGAAAGACAAAAATAGATTTTAAAGAGGATATTGTCTTCCTTACTGCATTAATCCTTGTTTGGAATTAGAAGCAAACTATTCAGTGTTTCCTTTTCATCGTATAAAATTGAACCTATATAATTTGCAGAAAATATCCAGAAGCCACACAATGCCTTCTATTTATTAACAAAAGTCAAAGAACTACCTCTGCAGACCCATGTGTCCAACTCATAAACCAAAAAATGGCAACATAGAGGCTATCTCCTTTATGTAAGAAGTGCAAAGTGCACCTGAAAAATATTAACTTTTTCTTTCTGAAGAAAGAAAATAAAGAATAACTGTGATGCATTAAAAGCAATTAAAATGCTAACTGAAGAAAAAAGGTAGACTTTTTGTGAGGGTGCAAGTATTTTTGCAAAAGCATTTGTGAGGCCAAACACTAGAAATCTGTGTAACTGTAAGGAAAAACACAGAAAAGACCATCAAATCACTGAGGATTTAAACACATGGTTTTCAGAGGAACTGCAGTATGAACTCACTTTGAAACAGGTGGGGCAAAATGGCACACTAGTCTGAGCTAGTGAAAATACAGATCATCCAGCATGATTAGTAGGAGCCTAGTAGAAACAACAATAGCAGGGTAAAAAGAAAGAAAAAAAAAAAAAAAGAAAAAAAAGAACAAACCTGAGAAAAGTTTCATGGCATTGACATTTCAGGTTGCCAGGTTCAGAAAAGAAAGTGTAACAGGTATGGTAAATTCAAATACACAGCAGATGGCTTCTGCCCGGCCTTGTGCTGATCATGTGAATAAAACAAGGCAAAACAAAACAAAAAGCCAACCAATGAAAACAAAAACTCAAAAACACATCACATACCACGCAGACAATCAGGACAGTAGACCCTGAAAGAATGAAACAATTGGCTGCTACAGATTATTTAACAAATCCCTGTAAATTAAAAAAGATGAATGATAGATTGTCTGTTTGGATACTCAATACACAAGTATTCGCATGAGACGCATCTTGCTGGTGTCATGTCAAAAACCACATGAAGTTACAAGGACAAACATCATATAGCATTTTGGATGGGGATTTCTAAAAGAAAACAAAACAAAACAAAACAAAACAAACAAACAAACAAAAAACAACAACAACAACAAAAAAAAAACCACAATGGAAGCTGACAATGTAGCTGGTAAAAAGATATCCACTAGGATGTCTAGGTTTCCAGAGGAAAAAATTAGGCTTTTGATTATGGGTGCGCTGGACACAAAGCTCTGCTTCATCTGAATGATCATGGTATCTCCTGAAAATTCAAAGTCCCTCATGTATCCATTCTACAAAGGAAGTCCTGCTTCCTGGCTAGACTGTAACTTCCCTTAATGAACTGTAGCGGAGTTCTAGTGGTATGTTATGAAAATGCACCAAGCAGCACAATTACTGACTCTGCTGTGGCCACTGGAGTTGTGAGACGTTGTTAAATGTGTATCAACACAGTCCTTTGCAAGCAAGTGCACACATGCTCTGCCTGCTCTCGATATTGGCTGGGTGCAAGTAAAGCCTGAACACAGCTCAGGCTTGATGCTGTACTGACAAAGATGTACTGTTTTGAGGCAAATCTCAAACATTTTGCGTTCAGTTGTTTCCAGCCATAAGGCTAACCCCATTTACAAAAGACTGCATATAGGAACATTTAAAATTTTCAAGCGCTTTTTTTGTTAAATTGTTACATCCCAAACATTACTCAGAATTGAACTCCAATTTACCCCATGGCTAAATACATTACTCTTCAGCTCTAACCTGGGAATCATACACAAGAAATAACAACGGTCAGTACAATAGAAATAGCTTGACTCTTCAGGATACTATAAACCCAGTACAGTAGTAAGAATGTAGTATATAGACTATTTTAGAGTGGGAGAATATTGCTGCAATATGCCATAATAAGAAATGTCTATACCCCTAGAAATCTGTAAATGTACAGGACAGTCACATCCAAAGACACCAGAGACAGGTGCTCAGAGTGAGGTCTCTATTTGCAGTTTGGGATTGGCATTGGGAGGTGGGTGTGTGGGTGTTAATTCATTTTTGGGTTTGTTTTAAGGGGGTTTTTTTCTTTATTTTGCTGACTTCTAATGTACGTACAAACTACATTTGGAAAGAGACAATATCAGAATACATACACCACTTCTGCAATAATATAAGGTGAAAGGGCTCATCTGAGTTCTAGGAGCACCAAAGTAGAAAGAGAGCTGATGCTAGAGGTGAATAATTTTCACTCTAACAAGACTCAGCATTAGCAGAAACCCTTTGTGTGCTTATTTACTAGTACTATGTTCTTTGTTAAATACCTAAGACAAAAAAAAAAAAAAAAAATCCCATCCCTGCATACTCTTTATCAACCTCATGAACACACTGTTCAAATGACAGCAGAATGGTTAAGTGGCCTAGTGGGCCTACAACCAAGAAAGCAAGCTAAGACCGGAGGAATGGGAATGAAGCCAATTGTCTAGACAGCAAGCAAAAAAACATGCTGGCTAAATTTAATCAGCTGCCTCCTTTATTTTGTAAAGTGAATGGGTAGATTATAGCCAGGGTGACACGTAATTTGTGATTGAAATTGCTTGTTTAATTGTAATTTAAAGAGATGAACTTCATCCCAGTTCCATATCCATCATTTTCATACTTGCACATCAAACCAAGAGTCATCTTCAAAATAAACAGCAGCTGTTGAAAGCCCCCTACTTCAGCAGTGGCTCTGCACTCTCCCTCCCTATCTTTATAGATTCTTTTGCTGATCCCCTCACTCACCCCTGAAAGAGGAAAAGAAGCCCTTTTCCAGGCTACCATAAGCTCTCTGCTCTCCACAGAGGGTCTTTTAAGATTCAGACTGGCAGCTTCTTTCTTGAGAAGGGGGCAAAGTTGGCAACGGACAAATAACGTGATTTATAACATATACTGACTACAATCAGTTGCACAGACTGCAGTACAGAACAGCTGGCAGGATAGTGAAGCATAGTTCTTATTAGAGATCTGCTATTTAAACTCAGTAACTATATCCAAATTTTGATCCAAAGGCCTTAGAAGAACCATGGTGGAATTCTAAAACATTGTGGGAGGTAGGGATAAAATAATCTGCCGTTGGTGGTACAGATGTCTAAAACTCTCAACACTCAGTTTAACCCTTCTCTAAAATTTAAGGTGGAATTTGTGATTACAGACCTCATGCAATACATCACCCAGTGGGAAGGAAAACAGGAAAAAAAAAAAAAATGGGATATTAGTAATAGTTACAGCTAAAGTAGAAAACTCTCAATCCCAAAATGAAGTGTTAATGTAATTTAAGTTGCCTCTCCTACCACCACTGCTTTGTCTTTCAAGTATTAAAATTTGAGAAAAATCAAGATGAGTTGGTAAGATTATCTCCAATCATTTATTTTTCATCTAACACAGCCACTGAAAATCCCAGTGGAAATTTTAATGAACATTTGAATATTGACCAATTCTGTTGTTTAAAGCCAGCTTTTCACATACTTTGATGCTGCTGCTGCTTATGGCAGTAAAAAATATCTCTTAAGCAATTGTATACAGAATTGACAAAGTTTTGCTTAAATCTATTTAAAAAGTATTCAAATGAAACATTTAATCCTGAAATTGTCAGCCCTGTAAAAGTAATAGCACCCTTTTTAATTTTTTTTTTTTTTTTTTTTAAGAAAAGCAGAATTGCCTTTTATTACCTTCTCAGGTTGAAGTAAAATAGTGTATTATGATCCCTTTTTAAAAATAGAGAATGGTATCAACAATAAAATCCTTACCCAATGCGAGGACACAATATAAAGAGTTAACAGCATTACAGTTTTTTTTTAATCTAGAAAAATATCACTAAAATACATCTATAATTAACACACTAGTTTAAAAAAAGTGTACTCACATGTGCTGGACAATGTTTCCTGAGAAATTCTGGTGAGTTATAGCAAGCTTATTTATTCAAACAGCAACAGCTAAGTAAATATTACAGAATATGCACTGAAAACATATTCAAAGTCCACAATCACAAGCACTGGTGTTAAAAATCCTATCTCCTGCACTCAGACTCAGAGAACATATATGTATCATGAAATTCACACCACAATTCAAATAATGTCTATTTCACATAGTATCAGAAGTGACAGACCAAGAGCTATTTATAGGCTTTTGATCAGATGTCTGTAAAAAAACAAACTTAAGAAAATTGCATCTGATTCACAGATAATCTCGATCAAAGATATCATATTGAAGTGAACTGCTACGATCACAGCAGGTTCCCCTAATCACCTCACAGTATAAAATACTGAAAAATAAACACTCTTCTGCTCACCAAAGGAAAGCATGGATATAATTTATTAAATCAATACATTACCTCTTAAAAATGCCTGCTAACACATAACTACAATATGCTAATAACAACAAATAATTATATATGTGTGTGTTATTTGTATATACACACAAACTCCCCTGGTTTAATTGTTTTGATAGGTGCAAACATTGAAAGGAAAAAGAAAAAAAAAAAAAAATCAGCCAATGAACCTATATGGAATCAATAGACTACTACTAAGTTAACCTATAAAATACAATACTGCAGATGATTTTGGGTCAGTTTGCAGGCTTTCTATTATCTCCTGCATCAGGGTGGCATTGGGTTCCATGCACCTGCATAATGCAAGCCAGCACAGATGAGAGCTGCACTATAGGCAAGAAAAGCTTGAGGGGAAAAAAAAAAAAAAAAAAAAAAAAGAAAAAAAAAAAGGAATCACATGTTTGCACTAGGAAAGATGCTGTTCCTCAGTGTTCTGTACAGCTTCCGGGATTGCTTTACCTCTCAGTCTGGAACAGCTACCATAGTAGATAAAACAAACTTCACTACAGGGCATGGGTTGTCAGTGTTTTATTTAATTCCATATTCAATGCATATAGCATCTAAAATACAGTCTTCACATAGAGTGGATTTCATCCTTTGTTTACTAACTTGGAGGTATGGAGGAATAGGCCAGAAGGCACACATTGTGAACACTGAAACAGTGAAAAACAAAATGAAGAGGCAAAGCAAAAGTCTTACGTTCATGAAAGAGCAAACACCTATGCTAGCAACTTTCTAATAACCATAAATTCACGTCAATGGAACAGATGTAAAAAAGGTATCGGGAAGAGAATATAAAGAAATACAAATGACCAAGTATGGCAAACTGATATGTATTTGATTCTGGGATAAAAGTTAAATGAATAGACATGTACTGGCAAAAGGCCAGCTCCTAACAGAACACAAACCTTGTAAGATTTGAGTTCTGTTTTTAATTTTAAACCCATGAACTTTAAGTGGATTTGAAATCAGGCAAAACATGTTCATCTATTCCTATTTATAACAGGGAAGACGGACTGAAGTCTGGTAAAGCAGAGCATGCGTATCCTGCTTTAAAGACACCACAAAGGAGCAGCTCACAGCTGGCAATGCCCATCCTGGAAAACTGCAAAGTGTACAGGCCTCCTGATTGTCAAAAGCTCTCTTTTGTCTGTTTTTTGTTGTTGCTGCTGTTGTTTTCAAGTTTACAAGAAAAGGTTTCTATTCAATGAGGCAAAGGGGACGGAGGGACAGGGCGGGAGGAACCTCCTGTAGAATTTCATGCAGGCAAGCCTAGTTGGAGAGATGCACTGCACACATTGCAGCAATAGCATTACTGAAACCACTATGGTCTAAGAACATAGGATAGACAAATTTGCAGAGATGAGTAACAGCTCTTATTAGGCAAACAGAGATAACTGGGAAAGGGAAACAATGTTTCAGGCACACAAGGACTTGTATTTCAGACCTGAAGAAAAGCTGGTGTGTCTGAAATCTCACTTGCTTTTTCCAGTTTCATTATCAGGTCTACTGCAAGGTATTATTCCTCTCAACAAACTTCTTTGAACAAAAAATTTTTTTGAAATTATATGTAAAATTTCATTTATGTTCAGAAGCCTAGAGCAGGCTTCAAAATGGAATGGTAAGAACACCGTTAGCTCTGGCTCTAATGCTTGTGCCATAATTTGTTGCACGGTCTTTCGCTGAGACATCTTACCCTTTACCTAGTAAAGAGCATATGACACATTCTCTTTGGACAGAATTATTATCACCACACTTGGAATTAACTGAGAAAAGCAGATCAGAAGAAGGTATTGCTGCAGTTGGAACCTGCTACAGCCTGATGTCTCATGTCATCCATACCTGGTCTCTGGAACACTACATTCCTCTCTGGAATAGCCCGTGTTCAGTACGAGTAATGCAATAGTGCACAGTGGTTACTGCCTTAAGCAGAGAATACCAGAACTGTTAATGCAAAGAGGAGCACAAAACTCATTCTTCAGCTTTTTCTTCTTTCCAGTGAGCTCAATCAGAGCAAATTCTTTGGCAAAAAAAGTTAACAAAAAGATCCAAGAAATCAAACATAAATCTGGTAATCTGCCGAGAGGGGAAGAGCAGACGGGGAAGAGAATTGGCAGGCTTTATTATTAAATACACTTTGTGTTATCCAACAGATCCAAGATTAACATACAGAGATTGGATTCTACACAGGAAATCTATTGTACTGACTGCTCTCCAGTTATATATATTGATGATTTCAGAAAGATCGAATGCCTAACTCTGGATGCCTCAGGAATAAACATGAATAAGTTTCTATTTTCTTCTTTGAGATAGAGCTAGTCAAAACTTTTCCATGGAAGCTGTTCCTCAGCAGCGAAACAGGTTTTCAATTTTTTTGCTTTGTTTTTATGAAAAGTATCTGCTTTTGGATATTTTCCTGAGATGTAATCCAGCTAGGAAACCAGGCCCCTAGAGCAAGTAAGCTTATTTTTATAATCAAAACCTGAAGTTTTTCAGTTTTTCATTTTAAAGTTGTAATTCTGTTTGGTGGGAACCCCTTTCTAGTGAGACCTCTTTTTTCGGCATTTCCATGCAGGGAATCCCTTCAGAATTCCATAATATTGGTACATTTTAGCACTTAGATTTAGATTTTGCGTGTGTAAACCATCCTTTTTCCCAGTTTTAGTTTTCCATTAAGTAGAATTTGCAGAAAAATAATGATCACATGAGATCACAGTCTATTCTGACCTTGTTCAGAGCTAAGTATGCTTAGTACTTGTGAACTTGCAGCATGAGTCATTGGCCTTCCTGCTCAAAGGGGGCTCAATGATTGCTCAGGACACCATGGTTTCTGAATACGGGACCACCCTATCTTCCCCTCACAATCAGCTTCGTCTCACTGCATGGTCCTTCTGTGAACCAACAACAACCTGCAGAAAGAGAGCTTTCCTTGATACATTAGTTTAGTATTTTTAACTGTAAAGACAGTTAAACACCGGAATTGATTGCCTGGAAGGCCTTAGACTTTTTACCACTAGATGTTTCAAGACAAACACTTACAAACTTACTACTGAAGCTGATCCTGCTCTGGGTGACACTCAAATGACAGTTTACACAATTCCTCAGCTGTGCTTTCCATAATTCTAGAACAACTTGCTCCAACTGACTGTAACAGAGATTGGACAATGATTTCATATCCTAATGTTTAAGAGAAATGTACTAGCTTTAATTCCTTGCCAATTAAAAATAGATAATATTTAAAATAAGGAATAAATGTTAATCTGGATTAATCTCTCCAATTTTAAAATCAAGAAAATCTTAAATTAAGGTCTTTTAACCTGCAAAGCTTTTCTGTGTAATTTTTAAAAGCCTGCTTTTCACTATTTCAGCCAGAAACAAGTGCTCCTAGACAGAAACCACAGTACCAATCTACAACCAGAGCTACGTGTTTATGAAAAAAGTGATAAATCCCTGAAAAGAATTGTCTGATAACTGAAGTGCTGCCGCAAACTGCTTTGTAGCAAAATGAATAAAATAAGCAAATTGCTTTAGACTTGAGAAAATTCAATGCCTAGAAAATCTGCATCTAATAAATAAATTTCCTTTTAAACCTTTTACATAAATACAGCAAGATTCAATGCTAAATGAGAAGCAGGCCATGTTAAATTTAACAACTGACTTTTTAAAGTAATGATTTCCTATTTTTTCTACATTTTTAATGAAATAAGCAGCCCTTATATGCTAGACATTCCAGATTTAATTAATTTCAGAGATATTTAGATTAATTTTCTCCCTTGGAGAATACTTTCAAGACACTGATCAACAGATTCCTAAGATTAAGTTAAAGAACTACATTCATCATAAGCACATTGTATCTGTTATATACAATTTCTTTTTATATGAAAAATAAATACATGAAGTATAAATATTTTTCTTTTTCTTTCTCACCACCCCAAACTTACAAATCAGCAAGTCTTTCCACAGTAACAACTACAAAACAGCAACTGAAATTGTGAGACATGCCTACTATGAAATGTAGATTAGAGCATTAATTCTGCTAGTTGGTTACAGCAATATGAACTTTTAAGAAGTTTTTCACATTTAGTCAACAGTTTTGTGTGATTTTATACAGTTGCAATGCCTCAACTAGATTTTTTTTTTTAAGATGGTAATCTTGTTCAATGAGACAGCACTGATTAATTTCAAAAGGACTCCTTATATGATCAGATTTACTTGGCTGTGCTATAGAAGTCAGCACCTGGAGTTCCAAGGAGTACTATCTACTCAGTTTAACATGCGTTATATATAATTAAAAATGGATAACCACACTGGTTCCATAGCCATAAAACTTTTAAAACTGCCTTTTATGTCCCATAAAGCAGATCTGTGGGTTCCCAAACTTGCAGTTGAGTACTAAGGAGGATTCACAAGCAACTCACTCTGTTTTGTGACATAATGAGAAAGTGGCTCTCAAAGTAGTTTCAATCATCACAACCCAAAGAGTTTTAGAATAAGTGGTTCCAGCTAATGATATTCCACACTTTCTAAACCATCGTGTAAGGGAATATCTACTCTAGCCCTCTCTACCTAGTAACACCGTTAGTTTGTCTGTTATCTCAGGACTTTCATTCCACCCATATAGCCATCTTTTCTTCTTAAGAAATACACCGCTTCTTCCTATCTACAAACCATCCCCCTCCTTCAAATTCTACACCGTACAAGGTACCCCATATTTTCACCTTGTTTGTAGTCTTCTCCCTCTCTTGCACTCCTTGATGTTTTTCTTTACTGTGCCCTTTTCCTTATTGTGCTTACACACCCTTAAAGTTTGGATAAACTACAAGGAGAAAATTATCAGTGGTATAAATAAAAGTGGTAATACAAAATTTAAAAAGGCATCAGAATAGATCACAATGTAAATAAGTGCTACAGAGAAAGGTGAAAGAGAAACAGGGTTTGCCCAAACTGAAAATAGAAACAGATTGCCAAAAATGTCATAGTAAATCCACAGCTGAAGGGGGAATACAGATTACACCTTATAGCATACAAACCAAGGCTCCACTCCACCTCTCTCAGACAGCACGAGCAATTGCTGCAGGCACAGAGACCTACAGAATTCAGTTCTTCAGTTGCCTCACTCTCAGCTCTCCTTCAACACCGATCTGTACAAGTCTTCCCATGCTTAACTGCTTCAGCCTTTTTTACTAATGCACACCAATGTTTTTGCTTTTCATGGTATTTACTTAGCCATGGGACTTTTATGTTTCTTCCTAGTGGAGGAAAAAGAATGAAGCATCATCTTCACTATATACCTACTAATGGAGTTAAATGCCATCCTGCATACTGGAGGATTCCTTAATACATCACTTCTGGGTCATACAACATATATGCAACTAGAACTGTGCAGTAATTGGAGAATTAGAAGACCAAGTAGCAACTGTAACTAAATAATTTAATGTCATATTTCACGATCTCATGAAACCATCAACTGTTCTAGCAAAAAACACAAAAAGCTATTATCTTCTCTTATGTGAACACCCCAACATTATTCCTTTTTCTGTCTTCTCAACCTCCAACACTTTATGAAAAGCACTGCTCTTAGGCCAACAGCAAGACAAATTTAAATTTAAACAACGCATAGGTCAAATGAAAGAGTGAAACATTTCAGTTTTATAACAGATGATGCCATTCAAATTGGAAAAACAGCCATATTATTTTCCCTTCATTTATTTTAAGAGAAGTACAATACATTGCAAACATCACTCCTGCAGAAGCAAAAAATTAGGACTAATATACAAAGATTTGCTAGGGAAAGGGGTGGATGCAGGGGGATGACCAATACACGTAGCTCAAAAGGCAAAGCCATTAAATCCAGCTTACAAGAATCAGGTGTTTGGAATTAAAGAGAAAGTATAGGATTTCAGCATGTTTTTCACTAAAAAGAAAAAAAACTTCTCTCAACTCTCCTTCACTTTCCCAAACATTGAAAAAACATACCACAGAAGACATTTAGAAAATGTATAGCCCACTGTTAGAATTGCATTCTGTATAGCTTGTGATGAAAGCATGTGCCCTATTTATTAGGTGCCACTCAAAAGATCTCACATTCTACTGTTTTTGTACTTCAAACTTCATTATCATATGAAAGTGTACAAACAAGTTTACCCACAGATATTATACCATACAGCTATAGTACAAGTTTTGATGCAGCTTTTGGTGCCCAGGATGTGCTCCTGAAAGAAGCTATGCCACTCCCCAGGAATTTTTACGTATCTATTTCGCTAATTATTCTAACGACTTGTCGGTAGTTCTAACTTTCCTTACACACCAGCAAAATAAATAACAAAGCTATTTCAGCATCTTAAAAGTTATTTTAACACTTCTGAAAGGTTACAGAATGAGAGCAAAAAATATGGAAGCTGTACTTCTGTATTCACAATGTATTCCTAAGAAGCCAACATAACCCTCAGCTTCTTTAAACCATTTCAACACTTCAACACTTTTGTTGTTGCAAAGCGAAAAAGGAGCCTGTGGATGGAGTATATGTACCCACTTTATCTCTTTTTTTATGCTTCTTCCCAGTATCACTAGTACGGTATAGATAACTCGGTTTCTGTCCAAGTTATCTAAGCAGAGGACAGCCTTCACTCTTGGCGCATTATTCAAATGCAATGTTTTTATAACCTCCATTAGCTGTCACGCTTCTTGAAAGTGAAAAATGTTATATAAATAAGACAACTGAGTGCTGGATTACAGCAGAACTTTGTCAGTATATATTGTTAAGCAATCATTCATTGCTAGGCATGACATTCCTACTGAAAGGATATTTTAGTTTATTTTAACGGTACACAGAGAAAACTAGAGGAGTCAAAACACTGAAATTACCAAAACTGACCTCCACTGAGAAGAATGGGGCAATGACTGGCTAACAGAGCCATGATATACAATGAAAGCAACTATTTTAAGCTCATCAGGGTGAGAATTCTGAAAAGTTTAAAAGAATTTTTCATAACTTAATCCTGGAATGTAAGAACAACTTCTTCTAGTGTACTGTGTGGAAACCAAGCAGTATTTGTTACTTGTTTCTGCACATACAGTGGCTTTGCTAATAATAATGTGGCACCATTTCCACATATAGCCTTTGAATAACCAACATGTGCAGCCAAAGCATGCTTGCTGAACTAGCTCATGAAAAACATCAATACATTTCTATCCATATTTAAAATCAACTTCAAGGACAATTTTGCTGTTGCACAAGCAAAGCAGTGATAAATTAACACATCTTGGTCTCAGAAAAAAATGACAGCATTCAGGCTTAAGAACATGCATTAAAATACCATTCACTATCAAAGTATTGCAAAAGAAGGATGCTGTCTGAGTCTTGATAACAGTAAGACTCAGCAGACTAGCTATAGGTATCTAGTTTTTAAAAAGTCTTACTAAAAACATTTAAGCTAGCCAAGACAATTTTGACTCAACCAGGCTGGAGCAGCTACACCTAGAGTTATGTTAGCAGAACAGAAGGATGATAGCCTTTGGCAAAGTTAAAAACAAAACAAAATAGAACAAAACAAGGCAACTAACTGACAGTGAGTTAAGTTCGTAATCACTTAACTCCAAACAGCTGTAGCCAAGAGCATGCTTGACCATACCTTACATCACTAAGATAAACTCTATTGGGAGATCCTTCCTTTTCTCCACTACTGAAAATGTTTAGTGGAAACTCCTTAGATTTTAAAGGAAGCCCCATGAATGAAGCTTCCCCTTTACATTTGTCCCAATACAGAAACTGATATTTGGCTAGATTCTGAAGGAAGATAGCGACCAATCTGAGCAGAAAAATCAACACTTGCCCATCTGATTTTTTTCCTCATTTGTTAGAAAATACTCAGTTCCATTCTTAATGCAGATACAGATGTTTTCTTTAGGAACTAAACAAAAAGAGGTCTTTCACTAATAAAAAGAGACTAGTAAACCAGTAGCTGGATCTTTAATGCATATTCCATTGTATTATTCTACTCAGAGCCTGTGTTTTTATCACAGGCAGCATGATGGAGAGCTGCCAGCAAATACAGGTGGCATTAACAGCAGTTACATTGCTGTTTTGCTGTGATCATGAATACACGGTAGCTAGGTGAATTCTTTTTATTTACAAGCCAACCAATATTCAGTATTGAATTTTTTTCTCCTAAGCTTCTGTGTACTATGTTAAAATACCAGCAAGTGATATTAAGAAATAAAAGGAGAAACAGCTATGAGAGCAAGCAAAGTTGTTTGCATTTTGAAATTTAATTTAAAAGTTAGAACTTTCATTGTTCCTTCTTCCCTCATCACTTTAAAATATCTTGGATAAAAATTTTAAGGTTTATTTTACTGAAAGTATCAGAAAGTATTAGCAGACATTAAGAATTATTTACAAAAGAAAGCACACATCCTCCAATCTTGTTCAGCTGTACAGATCTTCTCCCTAACAACAGAAATAACTCATGCTAGCAGTCATGCACTCATCAATATACAGTCTTTTACTACTAAGCCACAAAAATGGACTTGTGAATCCATTGTTTTATGCAAGACAAACTATTATTTGGTAGAATAATGTAACAAGCCACAATGGAGGTTCTGGTAATGCTGCCCTCTGACCACAAGTTACTTTTTTTTTTTTTTTTTTTTTTTAACAGAAGTAATGACCTAGACCAGCATTTCTCATACCTGAACTGCAACTCTCAATGAAGTAACAGGAAGATTCAAAGGGTGGGAGTCATAAATAGGTAGGGGAAAACTTAATTAAAAAATTAAGCTATTAAAAAATAACAAGAAAAACAATAAAACCAAATTACCCTGATTTACAGCTGGAAGCAGCTCATTTCCTCCAGGGGAGTCAGAAGCAGCTATAATTATCAGCTGCACATATTTACATTAGCTAGGGAACTACCAGCTCCCTTAAACTGCTGGCAGCAGCTCAGTTCCTCCCAGGCAATATATAGAGTGTTTACACCTGCAGCTGATAATTACAGCTGATTTTCATGCCTTTTCCCCCCCAACACCCTGAGGAACTTAGCTGCTGCCAGCAATTAAAGTAGGACAGTAGTAAATTTTTCCTTGGGGATTGCATAAAAGCAGATGAGCCCAAACAGTGTTCACATTTGCAAGAAGTTTGGGAAACACTCATCTACGCCATCCGCTACTTCATCAGTGAAGAAAATATGTGTTAATTAATACAATAAATATGCCTGAAACTAGGACCATGCTATTTTTCAGGGTTTATAAAAAACCTCTTCTATCTAGATATAACAGAGGCGTACAGTAATTCAGGGCCAGAAATCACATAGCTATTCAAACACTACTTACAGAAGACTTCAATTTCATACTGCTTTACTTCATTCTACCTGAGCATCTGATATAGTAAAAACATTATGTCTCACTCCTCAAGCCATCAGTGTTTCCAAGAAACCATCCAATTCACAAAGGTGGTATAATATAGTCCCACTGTAGGTACATGGGGCATTCCTGGAAGATTTCCCTACAGGCACACGGGTCACAGGATTAGAAAAATCATTAAGCTTCCAAAAATGTGCTCTCCATCCACACTAAAATTTGGCTTAGCTTATTGAAATGGAAAAACGTTGTGTGCTGGCTGCTGCCTGCTTTACCACATAGAGTGGTAAATTTTCAGATGGTGCAGTTATGTAAGGGGTAATCCTTTCCATTTGTAAATGAGAATATCCCTACCTTAATATAATAAAAGTATATGCAGCAGTAAGCCACTTTTGGGTGAGTGGGCAGTTTTACACTGTCTAGCAATACTGTATGTCCTATTTTTATGCTACGAATTTATCAAGGCATCATTCTACATAAATGTAGATTCTTCCTCCTCTCTGCCCACCAGAACACTTATCATGAAGATATGCATCTTCCTCAAGACTGACATTTATTTAAAAAAAAATTAAAATATTTATTTCTGATGCAGAATATGATATTAACTATACCCTCTGATAAGCCTCAGATACACTACACAATATGCAAGATGGAAAACCCCCCTTCACAATAGGTATATATTCATCATAATTAGCTTTAGAACATCAAATCAGAACTTATTTTTTTTCTCCCCAACTGTTCTGCAAGTAATTTTCTCCCAATCCCATCTTTCTCATGCATTCTTTTCACTGAAAGAGAGAGACATTTTCCATGGGATCATGTAGTGGGCAAAGGTGTATACCACTAGCCTATGGTTGTGGACTTGTTTATTTTCTATGAACGGGGAAACACGGCATCAGTCTAACAGTTTCCAGTTCTCTGAATTTTACATTATTTATATACTGTAAAACAGAGCATTTAAAAGAAAGCATCACCCATGTACAGTCTCAGCATGAAAATTCTGAAAATCTAGTCAAAAGAATAATGGCAGGGTGGTTTTATTTTTAAAAACCACTAGTTATTTTCAGGTCATTTGATTTTACAACTTCACCTTTTGCTTTTGGAAAAGCTATAGATTTCAAAACACATACAACATCACATCTTCCAGTTTCTAGGTACTTACAATTATATTCAGCTAGGAATGTGCATCTGTGCCAGAAATAAAACTAAAAAAAAAAAAAAAAAATCTCATAATCTAAGCTTTCTCCTAATTTATTTTTAAATTTAAACTAGTTCATTCCACAATTAAAATATGCTCTTTGTTATTCTTTTTACATTATAACACACTGCATGATTACTGTACTTTCCAGTGGATAATTGCATAAACAGACCTACTGCAGAGCGGACATTGATGTAGCGGAGGCTGTAACCCCACATTCCTCACAAGCAGCCCTGTCCTCCAAGCTGTCATGGGACAGGGAGGCATTCCACGGCTACACCCCCTTAACCATTGCAGGTCTGTGAGCCCCAAGCACAACCCTCTACCTTCACTGACATGTAGTTACATTTCTTAATAGTTATTTTTGTCATTAAAAGCCTACATGGAGGCAAGGTTTCACTAAACTACCTCCCAGCAGGTAGAGAGTAAGCCTTAAAACTGTCTTGTGTCCAGTGCTTCTGAAAGGATGGCTAACATGGACTTTGTTGCAGCAGCTCTAACTTGCAGGTTACATGGGCCAGTCAACTCAAAGGCATTATAGGTCATAACATGTTTACCTGTGATGAAGTCAGAGACAACGTGCAAATTAAAATTCTAGTTAACTAGGAATATTTGATCAGGAGATTTAGAAAACATCTGCAAAGCAGTTTGAGGTTACTTCCGAGTTACATTTAAGGTCATTAAAAATTTAGCACTAAAGCAAAACCATTTTGAAGTGGTACATACATAAGATATAGATCACTACTACTACTGCAATGCACATGAACATAGGTTCACCAGCATTCTACACCACGTAAGGGATCAAATATTGAGAAGTTCATAAAGTTTTACAAACTAGTAAGTTGGCATTACTTTACATCTATTTCTTCATTACATAGGACTAAATAAATAAAGAGTGATCAGAGAGGGATAGAAACCATACAGTGTCCACACACAGGCTAGTTCAGCAACAGGTATTAACAATAGAGCTTGGGAGAGACATCATTACCGAGCCCCACAGAACTGAAGAAGTATTTTTTATTATTGAACCTATTCTGTGAGAAGGAAAAACAGATCAAAACCAGCCTTCAAAATGCACAGTGAAGTCCCATTGGAGAAAGAAAAAAAAAAGGGGAGAAATAGAAAGAATGAATGAATCAAAAAATAATTACTCCTACACTACTGGCAGCTACTTGGGAGTTACAAATATGTTCAGATTTATTAATTCAAAGGGCTGCCTGAAGAGGGAGAGATTAAGAAAAAAGTGAAAGTTAAATGTCATTGACAATTAATTCCTCTCCCTTCTCCCTCTCCACCCTACCTGACCAAGTCAAAGCTCAGAAAGAAAGTCCTACTTCTGATCAATTAGTAAATGACAACCTTAACTTACCTAAAGCAGGTCACCAGGCTATCCAGAAGAGAAAAATGACTACTGGCTGTCAACCTTGCCACTCCCTAATTTCCCTAGCAAAGGATGCCACACACATCTATTTGATCACCTGGCTCAGTCAGCCTACACTCCTACACGTACTCCCTATCACAAACAGCTCCTTCATGCCCCCTCACCACCGCACAGCCCTCTCCTACCATCCTTTCCTCTTCCACCAGCAAAGACCCTTCCTTAAGCCTTCCGCAGTCTTCTTCCCTGTCACTTCATCCCCCTTCCTGGGGAGAGAGGACACCTGAGGACACAGTCTCCCCCTCCCAGCCATGAGGGCTGTGCCACAGTCTGCTTGCTGCTCCCCGACCCCCTGCCAGCTCCCACCTGCCCCTTCCCTCCGACGGGCCTCCCGCACAGCCCGGGCTGAGCTGCAGGCACTGCCTTCAGCCCCTCTCCGGAGAAAGACAAGACACCTTCCTCTTATACCTTTATTTTTTTAGGGGGGTGGTTTGGAGAGGGGGGGGTATTTTTGTTGTTGTTTGGGTCGTTGGGTTTGGGGAGGGCTCTCCAAGATCCTTCTCACCCTGTGCCCCGCTAACAAGCCGCCTCCACAGGCAGCTCCAGCAGGACGGGACCGACCTTCCACACCTCAGCACAGCCCCTTCGGCCCCCGCCGCGCCCCGCCAGCACGGTGGGCGGGTGGGGAGCTGCCTTCGCCCCCCAACCCCTCCGCTGCCGGCAGGGAAGTGCCGCCATCCCCGACACCCGGACCCCTGAGCCACGGCTCGGGGACCCCCCCCGCCGGTCTGTCAGCGACCCGAGCAAGCACTCGCAGCCCCGCTCGTGTGTCGTCGTCCCCCGTCCCCCCCCCCCCCCCCCCCAAAAAAAAAAGGTTTTCCTCACGCTCGTTACTAATTTCTTGCACAGCCAGCCTCACCGCCCTCCTTCCCACACTTAGGAACGACGAACGTTTCGGCGGAGCTCGCCACCGCACAGGCGGACGGACGAACGGATCACGGCGTCCCGGTCACCTCACCTCCACAGCGGGGTCGGGCGGGACCGAGGGCCGGGGGCAACCGCCCTCCCGCCTCCAGTAGCCGAGGTTCTAAGACCCTGCCCGCGCCTCACTCACCTTCGGCTGGGCCGTCAGTCAGGGCAGCCGCCCGGGCGGGGGAGGTCGGACTCTCCCGCCCAGCGGCCCAGCCCCGGTCAGGGAGGCAACGAGAGGAGCGGCGCCGTGCACCTGCTGCCGGCGGGCGGGCGGGAGGCGCGCGAGCGGCCGTTGGGCTGGCGCGGCGGCGGCGTGAGGCGGTGAGGGGGGGGGGGGGGAGGTGAGCGAGAGCCGGCGGGATGAGCGCTCGGGAGACCGAAATTAAACCTGAGGGAGGTTAATTGAGCAGGTTAGCCTAATCCCGAGCGCCGCTGGAAGAAAAGTTCGCATGCCGGCGGCGCGGCTTTCCGCTGGTGGAAGCGCGGGGAGCGGGGTTCCCCTCAGCCGTCCGCGGGGGAAGGGAGGGCGGCGGCAGCGGCGCGGCTTGTGGGGAGGTAACGTACAAAGTCAGGGACCACAAAGGAACGCTCGTTTTTGTGATTCCCCCCCCCAGGGATAGTTTGGGGGGTTTCTTCTGCTGCTGCACAGCGAAGGGGTTGTGAAAGGCTCTTTATTTCCTGTTAAAGAACTAAAACTCGTCTGAAAAACACAATATTCTTACATTCATGCAGCGCCTTTATTCCGAGACCAGTTTACAAGACGTGGCCCTGACTTTGGGCTACTGAGTAATTAGTGCAATTCCCCAACAAGTCTTCAGGTATTTACAGGATCTGGGTTTATATACGACTAAGTATGTCAACTCCACAACGTAGCCGCTTTAGGATAAAGAATGGCAGCCCAACAGGGACGAGCACACCCTGCGGTAGTGGAATGGAAGGTGGTTTAACTTGGAAAGACAGGATTAAAGAGAAGAAAAAAACAAGAAAACACTTGATACCTCAATTCTGAATGCAGCATATTAAAGGATTAATCAAATTACTTTCTTCAAAGCTCCATAAAGGTGTCAAGCAATGGTATTTTCCTGTGCATTTTTTTCCTTTTGCATCCAGTCCCAAGGAGGTGAGGTGATTGCCCTTTCATTTTCAACCCAATGCATCCGTCAATAGTTTCCCACTAAATCTGCAAAAACTTAGGTCAGGGTCTTTGTGCTTGGGATGAAGCCCATATAGAAACAACTAAAAAAAAGTATTTTTCAAAAAAATCAATTTTACAATCTAAGAATAAAAGAAAAAAAGACATAAGACAGTAATAGAGTTTTTAACAGTGATTTTTAATATATGCTAAACTTCTAAGAGAATTTATCTGAAACCAGTTAGTTAAAGTGAACAAAAAAACCCCAACAACTTAAAAAGAACATGGATGTTATAGTTCATAAATTGGGGCACAGTTGTACCTTGCTCATATGGCATCCTTAAAAGACCCTGGAGTCTTCTGAACTATGATGGTCTAGGTGAAATATAGCTCTTGCCCCCTCTAATCAAACGTTTCCTATTTAATTTATTAAATATATAATTTACACAACTTCTCTCTCAATAGCTAATTTGGAGTGATCAAATGCTAGGAGTAAAACCTTTCAGTGTACAGGGAAAAGTTAATTCCCAATTCACAAGGCAAAATCATTCAAGTGGATTTAGGTGTCTACACCTGGAAAGAACTCTATAAACAAAGATTTCACTTCTGACTGGGAAATACTGATACCTATGGTTCAAAATTTTTTCATTGTATAATTCAAATCTTATAAACTTTATAAATAAATTGACAATGTTTTGTGATAAAGATACTAGTATTTACTTTTTGTTGATTAAATGCTTGTGTTCATGTTATGCGTACAGATAAAAGACAAGAATTAGTCACCACTTGTACATCAATCTGAAATCCTAAGATACTCACTGTTATATTCTAGGACTCACTTATCTTAGCACACAAGAAACTTGAAAGCGTTAGAGATGTCCAATCAGTATGTTTTTCACACTGCCTTTTTTTAACCTAGATTTCAACAGTGTTTTGCTCTACCACATGGTGCAGAAAGGCCTAATAATTTAAAAGTCATGTTTATCGTCATTTGTAAAAGTGTCTTCATTCATTTATTCAAACTAAGTTTATCTCCCCCTTTTTTTGCCTGTTGGAAGTAGTATGTACATAAAGACTCTGGAAGTCTTTTCATGATTGCAGAAATGTGACATTAATCATGTTTGAAGAAATTAATATGGTAAACAACAAAATTCTGCTAACAGCATTAAAATACTGAGGTACAATCTACTTTAGCAAGAATTGTGTAGAGCCTTTAATCTTGGTTTAGCTGAATCATTATTTATTTATACAAAGTGTGTAGCTGGAATTTCATAGTAATATATTAAGCTGTTAGCAGTTTACAGCCCTACTTGCTACTTTTTTGATACCTGTTCTGTGTTTATCCATGTATTACAGCAAATAGAAAATTATATTGTTAAAATCAAATTTCAGTTCTGTTTAGCATTTGCTCACTACTTCACTTTCTTTAGGCCTGACCTTTTCTGTATTTATATCCCATATAAAGGATTTCTTTTTAAGTTTGTGATTTTTTTCAAATGTAAGCATAGGTTCAGTATAGCTTTAGTTGAATGATACACATCAATGGCTTGCATTTTTATCTCTCAACATGACATGGTTTTAATCTGTAGTAAGGAAGAAAATGCCACCTCCAGTTTGGAGAGAATTTTTTGAGTAAACCATAACTTCATAACCAGTGCTGGAGTGTTCATGTTTCCACCGATAGTTTATATGATAGCTCAAGCGGATGTGAATTTTCAGTAGCAGTGATTCTCTTCAGTGTTAAGCTGTTTTCATTTATGCAAGTCCTTAAGAGCTGAGCCATCCTTAGGCAGCTCGGAGATTAAGATGTGGAGCTCAAGTCTGAATAGCTGTTAAAGCTGCCCTAGAGAGCCATGCTGCCATTCTGTATCATCAACCTCTCCTCCTGGTCAGAAGTCAGAGCAAACCAGGTAGGAGTTACACCACGCGGACGCAGCAGGCAGTTCTTTCAAAAAGTTCCTTTAGTAACTTCCACCCCATTTTTCCTCACTTGCTGCAGTTCACTTCCAAATCAAACCTCGTCAAGTGACTCTGCATTGTATAGAAATCACATTAATGAATAGAGAAAAACCACTGATTTTATCTAACTGTGGAAACAACCATTTACCTGGTATATCAGGCTAAGCCACCATCTCAGGAAACAGAAGAGCAGCATTTCTTAAAAAATATTTGAAATAGTTCATGACACTAACAGCTCCAAACTTTCCATTCTGAAATCACATGTAAAAAAAAAAAAAAAAATATCTTTAAACAGCATATTGTCCTTTCCCTTCTTTTTAATAAAGTTACATACGTGGCAGATAAACTGGAAAAAAACCCAAAACATGAAGACCAGAACTTAGAAAGCTACTAGAATCTTGACCATGGTGCCTGTTAAACTGGCTGCCTTTAAGCAAATCAATATTGTTTCAGTTATTTCCCAAGGTTGGAAAACCATACCATAGCTATTGTACCAAGCTACATAATCACAAACTATTGGCATCGGCTTCATTGTACTTACAAAATGGGAGCCAAGAGCAAAATTTCTTGGGAGGATCAGCTGGAAATGATGAACATAGGGGAATTTTACAAGGAGAAACATAAGAATTATGCATTGTGTCATGCCAAAACCCCATTGCCATACTTAAAGCTTGCTATTGAAAAGCAATAATTTAGGCAAGGAGAATTACGTAGGTGAATGTATTAGATTATCATTTTTCATTAATTCTTTTTCCTTCAAATTTAAAAAAAATTTGCAAAACCCAACAAGAGATTTAAAGTTAAAATAGATAATGTCAGTGATGTCTGATACCCTGCATCATAAAGAATTAACTTCTCATCACATAGGTATAGTTTTTGTTGATTAAAAGCAGATGTGTGAGAACAGACTTCAGCACCTCATGTTGGAATTAGTAGCTGGCAACCAAAGAATAAGGTATTGCAATTCTGGATTACACGCCTCTCGTTTTTACTTTTTTGACACCTGGCTACACAAGTTTCTGACTGTAGTTGAGCAACTAAGTGCTGTACACAATTCAGACTGACTTGGAATGGGACCAATAATCAGGTTCAGACTGAATAGGAACTAGTTAAACTAGCTAATGTTAGAAATACTAACTGGAAAGGTGCATATACTGAGGACTTAGACACCTTAAAATCTGCAACAGAAAAGTCCCAAACTGTTTCCAAGCACGGGCATCGATGTTTCCTTTAAACAAAAAAAAAAAAAAAAAAAAAAAAAAAATAGAAAAAAAAGTGTGGTAGATCATACCTTTTAAAAAAAAAAAAAAAAAAAAGCCAAGAGAGAAAAGAGAGAAAGAGGCTTTCACCTTTTAACCCAGTCCTGCAGATAGCAGAGTATTTTATCATACATTCATTTAAAAACAGAAGCTGCTCTCTGACTACCAACTAGAACATGGACCTCCCCCTCAGTGCCTTAAACACCATGTTATGAGGTCATTACCAGTCTTTTTTTTTCCATCGCTGGTCCAGGGAGCCCCTAATTCCCTATGTACCTGCCAGTGTTTCCAAGGAAACTAAGCAAGCGAAATACTGCTAATTTCTGAACCAGTAATCAGGGCAAGTTCTATGTTTGTTTTGAACTTGACCTGATGTCACCCAACACTATGCAAAATGGCCCAGAAAACTCTTTTAGTTCCTGCCTTTGTTTTTTTCCTGACTTGCCATATATTTCAGAAGGAGTAAAAGAATCTTCATCTATTCATTTTTGGAAAGGATCAGTTCTTAATCCCCAAAATGATGAAGCAGAACAGAACTGTCTTCTTATATGATTTCCTAACATTCATAAGAGTTTCTGCATATATGTACACATGTGTATACTTTGCTACTCCCTTAGGGCCATTGGCAAGCTGAGCCAAGCAGGTGGATTTCTACACCTCTGAAAAACCAGAAATATGAAGGGGCTTCAGCAGGCTATGGAGGTCTACCCGAGTAGATCTGACTGCACAGTTGGGGTCATAGGTCCAGCCTGACTACCTAGACTTCTCCAGCACTGCTTTCATTCAGCCTCCAAGGGTTGAATCACTTTGAAAGCTACTAATGCAAATAACAGCAAAATCTCCATCTGAGATCTTGGTAGGTTTATAATAAACCCCATGCTCAGCCTTTTTAATCCTCCCTTCGAGTTGGCTGTGTAGATAAGCCGCACAGCAAAATATCCCAATAGAGCTCACAATCTATCAAGATTCTTGGGAGGCAAAATCAGAACTGAAAAACTTTTGTTTAAAAACCACCTGCAATTACAAACAAGTACATAGAAATGTTAAAAAGAAGTTACCAAAAACTAAATTTCCACAAAAATAAGAAGCATTAGTTCTGTGGCTGCTACAGTCATTAACTGTTATGCATTTGGCATGATTCACAACAGTCAGCGCACTGCTAAACTGATTATAACCGGATCCACTTCAACGTATAGTGTGTCACGAGAGGGACTAGAATATTGTGACCTATAGGAAGGTCACCAAGATTAAGAATATGCCAAAAGCATCAGATTTTCTAACTGCTGCATAAGTAAAGATCTGTATGATTTTCATCAGTGCTGACGTGGAATCAAAGGGAGCCAGAAGATTAAAACCGAGCACGAGTATGATTAAAAATGTATGCACAGACATTGCTGGTTTATTTTTAATGCAAGAGGACAATAATATATAGTGACCAGTGGCTAATAATCTACAGCATACACAGATATTGAAGTTTCTGTATTAATTTAGTACCTTACAGGTCCAACTCAAGTACAACTTTCAACTCTTGAGGGTATCAGCAATGAATAGGAAAATGATAAAATCACTACTTAGAGAAGAGAATGTAAAAAACTGCAGCTAGACTAAAAAACAAAACATTGCTTAACTTTTCAGCAAATAACATAGTTATATGTATTAAAATGGCAGTTTATTTTTCCTTCTACACGATGGCTTAAACCAGTCATCATAGGAGTTAAGGCAGCCCAGAATAGAGCGTTGTACAATTGGTGAGATGTGACACAGTAAAAGCTTTCCTCACAAGGCACTCTTTTTTATTTGGTAAACCAAATCTGTATCATGTTGTGGCAAATACTGCACTTTCAGTTTTCTAATTAATCGGGTCCACAAACAGAAACAGCATAAATGCAGGGATATGTATTAGATTATTTAGCATTCTTCCATTTTAACATGCCAGAGCAGTGGTAGTAACACACATGCAAGAAGTTTTAAAAACATGATATTTTTAACCTGGCAGTATTAGTTTAAGGGCTGAACAACAAGGCGGGGGGTGGGGGGGGGGAGGCAGGGAAGGAAAGGACTGACTGTACTGTAATTATATAGCATCAATCAACAATATCCACCAAATTGTAACGTGACTTGGCCTGCTGCACAAGACTGAATCTGCTGCAAACATATTCTAGGCACCTGTGGGAGAGATCTATAATGAGAATGATGGAAACCACAAATTTAACAGGTTTTATTTAGTGCTATCATATTTCACTGCACTAGAAAGCATGAGTGCTTTAAACAGGTGACTTTACCAGGTAAGCACATTGTCAAAACTTGTTTCAATAATATATTTGTTTTTAATAATACACTAGTCTATAATAACCTACAATAGTAACTCAAACTGACATTATCTGTAAAGTGTAAGATCCAATAAAATTCAATTAAATACCAATCTAACAATTTTTATGCAAATTACTTTACTCCATCTTGCACATTCCTTTATCTCTGGGGATCATTCTCAATTTCCTTTTCTGTAGCTTTTCTAGCGCTACGCTGCATTTTGGTAATATCACCACTGAAGCTGAAGACGATATTTCAACTATTAAGCCTACCAGAAAATTATAGTTAGATTTATATCTGTTTTAGTCATACAACTTTGCTTTCCAATGATTTTTC
This sequence comes from Aquila chrysaetos chrysaetos, assembly GCF_900496995.4. Classification (NCBI taxonomy): domain Eukaryota; kingdom Metazoa; phylum Chordata; class Aves; order Accipitriformes; family Accipitridae; genus Aquila; species Aquila chrysaetos. Next base: position 26,440,711 of record NC_044020.1, read on the forward strand.
AAAGTACTTTTCCATAAAGACTAGAAAGTTCAGACAGGACACCAACATTGTTTTCAGTCTATTCTGACTTTCAAACTAGTTTTCAAGTATATTAATAGCCTTGGTACAATCATGTTCATTAGAAAGAAGGCTGTTAGCACATCCTAGGTTGCCAGACTCTTCCCATTTTAAGTCCCAGTTGCTTATAACTTTGCCAAACATTAAATGCTTGGGCTGAAATTTTCCATGCAATGTCTGTGCCTCAAGCTAAGATGTGTTGGAAAATTTCAGCTAAAGAAATACAACCGTTTCCAAGAATGAGGGTAGGGGAAAAACATTCTGTTTCACTCATGAAAAAAAAAAAAAAAAAAAAAAAAAAAAAAGAAAAAGAAAGAAAAAAAATCAGAGACATTTTCACTGCAAAGATCACTTGCTCTCATGCACTGCCCTGAAATTGGCAGGAAGAAATAGTTTCATTAGGAATTACACTTTTTTTAGTTTCCCCGTGAAAATCAACCCAGTATGGGCTCCTTATAAGCCTTTGAAAAATTGTGTCCTATGTGAATTCACTACAACATGGGATTGGAAAGAACTGCCTAATGGACTGAATTCAGTCCCATGCAGTCATGACAAATGTACGGTAGATGTCCATGTCCAAGAGCTCCGCAATCTTGGCATGTGCTCCTGCAAGCCCTTGGCCCCAAAACATTCTATTATAATGCTCTATTACAACACACTGAAAACATGAAGCTTGAGATTAAAGCCATTATGCCAGTTTGGTACAGGAAGAAAGTAGCAGAAGCTGGAGAAAGAGGTGGGAAGGAATTGCTAATATAGTCACTGAATAAAATTTCAAGGTGACCCAAGGACCAGACTGCTGGGCAAACAGCAGGCTACAGGGGAGGGCAATGGTCCTTTGCAATTTGATGTGGGGGGAAGATTCCTCCTGACCCCAAGTCTGGACTTCACTTTCAGCAGCAACCATCACTGGCAATGACATCCATGCTGACAAGACTTTCATCTCTGGTCTGGGCATTACTGGAGCGTATTTGTGAACAGAAAACACGGTAGCTGTCTCTCCAGTACTTTTAGTGACCCGCTGCTACTGACAAAGAGGAGGAAGCTGATTAATTCAGAAATCAGAAGAACAAGCCCTAGCCCCACAGCAGCAGCTGCGATGCCTACAAAGGGAGTCAACTGGGAGGAGAAACCTGGATTGGACTGATATTGGTTGAGTCTGTAGGGGCAAGGGAAGACTGCAGTGCTCGACAACCCACATATGGCACACACACAGCATTTTCAACTTTGATATCCAGATGATTTCAAAAGGCTGTTCTGCCACCAGCCTTTCAAATATACAAGCCATCGCTTTTCTGCAACCACAAAATAGCAGTTTGCTAAAACTGTGACATTCCTGGGATATTCAGCTTCATAAGCCATGACAAAAAAGACAGGCAGGAGCCCCAGAATCATGATGGGCACCGAAGTTCTTAGAAGGGTTGTTGTAAAGAACGAACAAGATTCCAGCTTATCTGAACTTCCTTTTTGAATTGTATAACTTACAATTGCTTCCTATTTCGGTATTGTTAGCTGATTTTGCCCCCCGTCTTCCACAAAGCCCTAGCACAGTCATTATGCTTTTTAGTACCTGTTGTGGTTAATAACCTCTGGTTTCTTCACAGGGGCAACGTACAGACACAAGCACTCCAACTGAGTCCAGAGCATTACTCTGTTATTTTACAAAGGCATCTCATGCAAATAAAAAGCTTTTGTTGTCAGAGTGTCACAAACATCTAGCTACCATCAGCCCAACCGTTGACCTGCAAGCAACAAATGAACTAGTTGCGGATCTGGCGAAGACTGTGAGAACCATCTTCTAAGTAGCTATCATGGCTCATTTCTGTACCAGCTCAGGTATTTACAATAAATGCTGTGGTTCAAGAGGTTTGGGGTAAGTTTCTACACGAGTTCATGAAAACTTGTTTTTGTATGTGGAAATTCTGGAACCATTGCTGGTCAAACTGAAAAGTTATATAAACGCATTATGTTTTCTCCTTGTATGCATCCTACAGATATGTCATGTGCATTTAAAGAGAGGTACGATTACAGCATGAATCACATTAGCCTTGTTTACTCCAGATTCAAAGCTTCACAGCACTGCTCCAAGTGACTGCCCATCATGAAGACTTGTGCAAGGACAAAATGCTCCTCTGATAGATTCACAGCTGTTTCATTCTGCCACAAATAAAAGATGAGCATCCTGCTGAGGCATTAAAGACAGACAGTGTACCACATATCAGTGCTTATTCACATTCAACTTTGGATGGCATTAGGACAGCTGGGATATATCCCTGCATGCTTTAGCATCACCCACAAGTATTCAGAAACTGAAGATGTCTGGTATGTTGTGGTAACAGAAAATTGTGAGCAGAGAGGGGTAGTTTGTAGGCCTTGAGTTCAGGGCAGAGCCATAGAGTTTACTTGCTGTGGAGAAGTGCTGTAGAAGTGATGGACATTAGAGGATAAAGAACTACATCTGCTTCTGCTGTAGAGGTCCTATATGGTAGAAATAAAATAATAATAATATTTTCCACAGCTAGACACCTAATCACGTAGTGCTTCTTTTCTGACTAGAGATTCAAGAACATGATCTGAGGAAATGCAGAGCTGTCACAACTGGAGCTAAGATAATTGAGAATTGCAACTTAGGCATATAAAGTGTAATAATAAAGCTACGAACTCTTGAAGCTCAGGAACCTCAACTTCAGCATCTGAAATTTGTGAATGCTTTTAGCCTCAGATAATGCCTATGAAAGACAAGAAAGCTGCTTGGCAGACCAAGCAGTTTAAGAAGGACCGTGGAAGGATGACTATTGTAGAAGAGGGATACCCTTTGTTACCTATGACTGTCATCCCATGTTGTTACTCAGTTGTGTATGGGTATGTGTATTTGTATGAAACTTTTGGACTGTGTGGGTGAAAACACATTTCAAATTATCTTCTCAAAGTAATATCATACATCACAAAAAAGCCTGAAATAGTAAATCAAAGAAAGAAGAAAAGCTATTTTACTACATCATCCACAATATGCTGCTTTAGAAATAATATATTGTTCCTCCCTTCCCACAAAGGCTATCTTGCATAAAAAGAAAAGGGTGCAGGCTTGTTATTTTGCAGCAACTGTAGTAGTGTGTGCATATATTGGAGCATCTTTAGAAAAAATCATCCCAATGTTACTTTGCATTATAGGATAGATAGATCTTTTCATCTGGAAGACCCAAAAGAACTGCCAGTGAATCATACTGGTAACTGCACTTCTGTTACCAGTTTCATCCATTAGGAGTAGAATCAGCATTTTTAATTGAACAAATAGAATTCTTAGTCAAGTCAATTTTGATGCTTTAAAAGAAAAAGTCAAGCATAAGCTAGGCACAGCAGTCTCAACAATATTTTGAAGTGGCTTTCTTCCTTGCTCAGCTAGTTCAAAACGCACAAGCAAACATTTTTATGAAACATCAACCTGAGAAGAAAATCTTTAAAGTTCATAAAAAAGTAGTCACTTCATACATTAAGTTATAGATGGATGAACTGGGAGGTCTGAATGGGCACCAATTCAACATTAAATTGCACCACTGTTACCACAAAGCCACCCCCCTATTAACACGTATAACTAACATTTTCATCATTGATCTACATTATGCTACCATATATCAATATTATCTATATATTTATTGAGTTCTTCATGTGATTTTACTTTAAGACTCAAGGTGTTTCATTTCGGATGGAAAGGGCAAGAGCCTTCATCACAGACTTTGCTGTTCTCCCCTCCAAGTCCACTTTCCTTTGGATCCTGTTTTGCTCCATTCTTACATGTACTGGACACCTAGAAACTCTAAGAGGTCTTCATTCACAAAAACAGTTATAGAATGAGGAAGTTCCTCTAGTTTGTGAACCTGCTACTAGCTGCAACCTGCATTGAAATCAGTGAATATTTGAAGAGAAATCAAATCAGAGAACAGTACAGGAATTACAAATCTTGCTCTCCTAGAGGCAAGTAATGTCTTAATTTTATTCTTTTCTTGTTTCTCTCCTAAGTGCATGGAAGATCTACCCACTTTAAGCATCTCAAAATCAAGTCTTTGATTTTGCAATATGGACAATTTAAAATAAACTTTTATTGTTAACTTAACAAAATGCCCTAAACTAGAGGGGAAAGGACTCAGTGCCATTGAGCAGTCTGTCCTAACGTAGGTCTCTCATCCGAAGTCTTTATAGTTATTGACCTGTCTAAAAGTTAGCATATGCTTAACTCTATAGGATTAACGTGTTCATGAACTAATGAGTATTTTAGTAATTTAGGTACATATATAAATGCAAGAAAAACAAAATAGTGGAATTCGAAGTTAAAAATGAGGGGCTTTATGGTCAGAAATATCAAAAAAATTAAGTCATTCAACACAATGGTGATTTATCAATGCAGAATATTTAGCTCTTATGGGATGCCCTGAAACACTTGATAAAGGTTTCTGTTCCACAAAAAATATTATATGCAGTCATTGTACCTGAGCTAACTTTGAGGCTAACATCACTTCTTGAATTTCTCAAGTAAAAGCTTGATGTCTCAAATTCATATTACACAAGTCTTTGCATTGATTTTCCTTGTTTCGAAATTAAGAAGGAAATCGGGAACAACTACAGTGCATATATGCTTTGTTAAGTATTTAAGGGACCTTGGCATGGTTAAGTCTTTTTAATGAGGGAAGAAATCTTAACTATGCTAAGACACTATAAACGCTTAAGTCTCCTTAGGAGTTTAGAGTAGCCCAGCCATGCTAGGACACTGCAAGAGCTTAAAGAAATTTTAATTGGTTAATAAGCCATAAATTCTTTACCAATCTTAGAGTTAAGTGCCATAATCCCAAATGCTTGATTCTTTTATCCAGTCAAAACAATCAACGAGGTCAAAACTGTAAGCCTCTGAAGTTCAGTATAATTTTCCTTTGTGTCACTGGGCCAAAGTCTGCAACCAAAGTCTACAATCCATGCTCAAGCAAATCTTCAGTAGTCAGTGAGCTTGGCCTGCTCTGAATTAATATCTCTTTGCCATTTGGATGAATTTGAAGAAAGAGCTCAGTCCTAAATACTGGTTACCTGAAATGTTACCTGAATCCTGCCCCAAGCCTTTGGTGGTACTCACTAGATGTATTTACTTAGGATCGAGCAAAAAATCTGCAGTCAAGCACTGAGTTGCCTGCTGGTCTCTTAGTTCCCAAGCCAGTGCCTAACTAGTGGCATGTCCCGTGACCAAGGAAGTCTAGCAGGAAGATTAAAAAGATGTATCAGTTATAAATAAAATTGAATTTCAACCATACAAATAGATTACCTTGTTGGGAAAACAAGAAATTCTAGTACTTCCTAAGAAAATGCAGCAAGCAGTTAGCGATTGCTTTCAAAATGGCTGCTCCAGATATGTTAGTGAGCTGCACATCAAAATGCTAAGATAAAGTTCCTATACCTTATATAGCGGAGAGTTGTAACTACCATGTAAAACCACGCGTTTATAATCAAATTATCTGTGTCCGTCTCCATCCCACCCCCTCGTATGCTATTGGTAAAATACAGTTATTTAAAATTTTTTAGGTGTAGCCCAATACCTAATTTTTTTTTAATGGTTGGCTGAAATTTTTTTTTCTGACAGTACTTGATACTAGTAAAAGTAATTTACTGACCCTTCCAGGTTAAGTACCAGCAGGACAAAAACTCAGCTGAACATCATTTAACAGGGCAGTCACTATAAACAGAAACCTCTGACTGTGAAGTCAGTAAGCCAAAGGGAATGTGAGGATTAAGACAGTGTTCCAGGAAAATTTATAGGATTAAATAAGCCAGATTAATTTAAAATATTATGTCACAGGGATATAGCTGAGAAAATACACATTTATTAGAGAGCAGTGACTTTCTTGCAATTTTAGTAATTATTTCAGGAGGGAGGGAGCTTTTAAAACCACCTAATAAATTTGGGCATACTGATCCTATACACTGCTGCTTTTAAGCCTGACAGATAGCAAAAGACATATCCCCCCCCCTCCCAATATATCAATATTTCATTAGTGGCAATGCTATGTTTATATGTTTCCTGACTTGCAGAAAACTTGTTTATGACCAATAGAGATCCCTATGAATAGGTAGTAAATTTTGGCCACTACTCATGGACTGGAATCCTACTGGCTCCTCAATATAGAAGGGCTCTATATACCAAGGCCCTATATTTGTAGAACGGAACAATCTCTCAGAATAACTATAGCTATATTGCCAGTGAAAGGTTAAACTGCATTTTTGCAGCTTTGAAATGAATCAGAGGACATTACTGAAGAGCAGTTAAGCTTCTTATGAACCACTAAACGAGGTTTGAGGGGGTCTTTTGTTTATTTTTGTTTGCTATGGAATCACCTTAAGCAGCAGCAGCCCATAGCTGGACGTGTAAAGCCTGGTTCAGATGTTTGCTGTGACATAACGCAGGGGAACAAACAAACGATGGGTGAAAAAACAGGACGTACCACACGGTTTCTGTGGTACTGAAAGAAGGTGCAGTAGACAATTTTAAGGACTTACAAGAAAAAAAAAAAAAAGATGAAAGAAAACCTTGTAACATTAGCCCTGTTTAAGACAATTCTCAGCTAGAGAGTTGCAAGAAACACAAACAAGGGAACAGAAGAGTGTCCAGAGAAAGGAATTTGGTTCTGGAGCCACATCGAAGGCTTGCAATGAAGGAGGAAGACGAGGAGGCCGGTAAACAAAGATTTAACATCCTGGTTGAGATGCTGTAGTATGCACGTTTTAGACTTGAAGTGGCTCCACATGGCCTCAGAGTTTTCTGATGTTACCAACTATATGTACTGGAAAGTGCCAGTCAGTCTTCAAAATATGATGACCTAAAAATAGTTAGATTTGTAAAAATAAATATCTTATGTGCTTTTTTTGATTACAATCTGTATGTTCAGGAACAAGTCAAAATTGGGTTCAACTTCTTTCTCTACAACTGTAAAAACTAGAAATCATAATTAAAAATATGTATTGTTTAAAAAAAAATGACATTTCTGTCTTCTATCACGTAAGTTTAAGAGATGGGACAAATACACCACATCCATGCCTGTGAGCTAATCTGCCTTGCTACTTCCTGTAACAGTCAGTTTTACTGGAACAAACTGTAATTATGCCCTTCGTTTGAATATTTGCTGTTGCCTGAGTGTAACTCAGCTTAATAGTGCAATTGCCACATATCTGACAAATCACTACTGCTCCAACAAGACTAGTCCCAGGCCTATCTGAAGCAAGAGAAGAATCATTACTGCTCTTTATTATACTTATAGTTCATAACTAGAATAGTGCTTATGTTCATCTAGCAACTTACAATTCCTAAAAGCTATTGAAACCTAAGAAAGCATTGCAAGTTATAAAACATGTACTTATTACAAGTTTCCTGGATTTTGAAAAAAAAAACCCAAACATTTAGATATTTAAAAATTGCAAAGCAAACGCTATGTTAAACAGAATAAATATATTTGAAAAAAATGTTATTTGCATACAGGCTAATTCTCTCTAAACAGAAAAAATAAGCACCTTTACAAGCTATCTGTAGATACTTTTTAAGGGCCATTTATGCTTTTTAGATATGAGAATAGACTAATTTTTCCACCCTTTATTTTTGCTATAATCAGATTAAATTGTTTCCAAAACTGAAGTTATTGAAGTTACATGTATTATATATGTAAATGTCACATACACACACAGACATATAGCTATAGATTTTTCAAGCTTCTCTTGGCTGGCATGAGGAAAAGGATGGAGGATGGACCAGCAAAATGATTGTAGTGAGAAATTATCTGAGCCATCAGCTACTCGGCCAACTCTCCTAGCAAACCCAGGAAGGTTTCTGCTTAGCCTTATTCCAGCCTATTTGGTTTGAGCATGGCTCACATTCCTTTTAGCTAATTCTTTCTAACCAATTTTGCTGTGTTATGGTTTAGCTGCATGCTTGCTTTTCCAAGGCTGGATTAATCCAGGCCACTCAGGGAACTTTTTTTTGAAATTTTTTTTTTTTTTTTTTTTTTGGTGCTCCTCATAGCATCAATTTTAAGTCACATTTCTGATTATCTTTCTTTCTTTATGCTTATTACCACTACAGAGCTTAGGGCTATTGGTCTTTTGGACAGTTAGCAATTACACCTATTACAGTGTTTGTTCTACGGTTCTGGGGAAAAGATATTGGAGATGAATCTTTGCCTTTCCTTCCACCTTATTGTACCAAAGGAATAGCATCTCCCAGATATACCACATACAGTATTTGCGTACCAAACACTGATGTGTTTGGATATTTGTAGTTGATAAAAGAGGTTGTGGCCTGATATTTACTCAATTGGTGTTGATGCCAAATTAGTTGTTTCACAGTAAGAGCTACTCAACAGGTGCCAAGGTTGAAACTAGTGAGAGTCTGTGAATGCTATTTTGTTAAAATAAATTGGTAACTCTCTGCATTTAACAATTTCCAATTAAAATTCAGAGAGTGGCTGTTACTAGAAATCCACTATGCATTTTTTTTCTGTTTACACTTGGTAGGTCTCATTCAGGTCATTATTGTTGCCTGTGTTCAGTAACAAGGGACAAATAAAGAGCTTCTTTCTTTTCAAAAAGGTCACTGGTTGTGTTTCTACTTCTGATACAAAAAAATTGTACTGTGAATTCTTGATCTGTTTCATTATTTTGACAGCTTTCATACCGCCTGACAGCTATTTATAAAATAAAGGAGGGGGGGAGTTTCATGGCATGGTGACTTTTCCCAGCTATTTGCTAGCTATCTAATGCCACAAGGAAAATAATTAATGAATAGTCTAGAGACCTAATGAATTTGAATGCATACTTACATTCTAATGAAGTCTGTAGGTCTGTCTTGGGCACACAGTTGAGTACTTGGCTGTGTGTCTAAGTAAAAGAAAATCCACAATAAAAAAAGAATGCAAGCTTAAAACTTAAATATATTCACAATACACATTTTCAGAAGTAATCTCTGGAAAGATGTATGTATTTTTCCAGGGATATTGTCTTTACTTAATAGTTGTATTTAATTCTGAACTTGTCTGCTTGTGACATACTAGAGAGCCACCAACACGCCTTCTTCTCTACCTCATTCTATATATGTGCGGAAAAGGAATAATCTGTTGACAGACAAACATATATAATGAGGTTTGCGATACTTTTCTAGCAGCAGGCATGCTTTATAGCTTCTGTAACATCACAACAATGTTAGCCTATTGTATTTTTTTTTAGCAGACTTACATTAAAGAAACAAACTTCCATTTGTGCAATTTGCACCAGCAAAAGGAAAATGGAGCTATTCTAAAATCTTGTGCTGGTGTTAAAATAACAGTATTGCCGCTATTCCAAGAGTGCTACAGCAGATAAATCACAGCAGTACAGTGCAGTACACTGCTGTGTCCACAGGGATGTGCCCCCCTTTGCTTTCTGTCACCAGCCAGCTGCCTTTAGGTGGTCAACATGCAGACAAATATGGTTGAAAAAACCTGAAAAGGAATGATCTTTATTTATATGCAGTGCTGTCTGGACTTTAACCCACTTCTCTGCCTCAACCTGTGGTTGTTCTGCCCCACCTTGCCTTTCTTCTGTGGCTTGCAACTGAGGGGCAAGGTGGAGCATAGCCCTGTATGACCCTTAGAAAGCTGGTTTGCTCCTGCGTCACGTAATCAGATCTGTAACTGCATCAAAACCAGTTCAGAGCACGGGTAACATGGCCCTCGTTTCTCCTCAGCAATGCCTTCCATGTCCATCAAAGGTCAGTGCTCCTACGTGCCTGCCTGGGTCCTGCTTGCCCTCCGTAGAAGGTAAGTTGCCTGAAGCTGTTAGCCTGTGTCTTTTTACGATATCTGTTTGGGCAGATAGCCCTCAGGCTCGGCAGGGGCTGACCTAGAAGGGCTGGAGTTGCCCTTCTTTGGTGAGGATTTCTATTTCTGGGCCACTGTCACGATGAGCTCATGCCCCACCTGCGATACAGTGTGGGCTCTCCAGCAGCACCTGGAAGACCAGCATTGTGGGCATGGGCTCAAGTGTCCGTGTTGCTGGAAGAGAAGGGTAGGATCTCAGAAATATCCTATAAATCATCAAAGTGGCCATTAGGAATCTGTGTTAATTAAAGATCAGCTATGCTGCAAATCCCTGATAGGTGTCTGTTGCACATTATTTATTCATTCTGCTCCATAAGTGCCATGAATAGCACGACCAACCAGTTAATTCATATAACAGTAATTATATAATCTGCTTTGCAAATACAGCCAGGCAGAGACAATATCATTCCTGGAGCTAGAGTATTTCAGGAATGATGTCAGCCAGTTCTATTTATATATTACCCAGCAAAACTATTTTCTCAAAGTACAGCGACAAGCAAAGAGACACACCAACACACACAAGCCTGCGAGATGGACAGATCTGCCCATTAGGTCCCCAACCCTTAAACTGATGAAACAGGTTTAGATTGCCTTGCTTAAGTTGCATCTTTAACTTGTTTTTCAGTATCAAGAACATTTGGAAACTATTACACAAACCATAATCCAGATTATTAGGGAACAGAGTCGCTAATCTTAGTTCCTTGACTAAGACTCGTTTATTTAGTACCAATATTGAAGGAGTTGGGGTAAGGGAAAACTGTCTGGAGAGGAAGAAATTGCACACATGAGGACTTCAAATGCATCACATCACACCAATTTTAACCTAAAGAAGAATTTTATACCAGGAAAATCCAAAACCCAGTAATAAAACCCTAGTGGCATCTCTGTTTAGCTAAATAACCAACATTTTTTGCTTCTAGAAGTCCAGGATCATTCAACTAACTTTACATGGATGTATATGAGTATAGCCTTACATTCTTTTCCATCAGTTTCCAATATGAATGTGGAGCTGGAGACAAATGGGAGTGTCACCTCCAGTCAGGACTGCAATAAACTAAAAAAACCCTTTTTTGTAAGCGAGGTTGGCATCAATGTGGCAAGTCATCAGACCCTTATAGTCTTTTCAACTGTACCAGAAGTGTGGAAAACAATCCATTTAAGACAATATCCCAAACAAAGACTTTGTGGTGATGCGGGGGTTAATTACAAACAACAGAGGTTCATTATACATTCCAGAATGTTGTTCTCTCACACAAAAGGCGCTCTCACTTGTTAAATGTCTAGCCTAGACTATCAGAAATTGCATTACACTTGCTGCCCCTCCCCTTATTCCCGGACTTTCTTACCCTGGCCTTTTTTTTTTTTTTTTTCCTTCCTCCCATCTCTATTGAAAGATAGTAATTAAACACTAAAGCCTCTCAGTTTCTGCAGCACTGCAGGGGAACTCCTCCCTGTAATAAGCTCCAATTACTGGCTGCGACTGCAGCTGATGAAGGATTATCCTCTCACTCAGCTACGGCAAGCTCTAGAGTATAATCTTCAATTAGTTCAATTCATGTAGCACACTGGCAGGCAGGCCACTACGTTTCCCACGACTTACACAAACAGCCTTTCTTTGACACCCCCCAACTCCGCACAGATGGTCCCAGGACTGTCTGTTGCAAAGTTCAGTGCATCTGGCCCCTAAACCCACCTAATGCAGGCAGCAAAACAAAGACTGGGACTCAAGTGCTCTACAGTACCTATTTGTTTCAGTAACAGCAGGCTTTTTTTTTTTTTTTTAAATAAAAGAAAGAGAAATTATTCAAGGAGTCAGAAAACAGGTGGATAAACAAAAAACAACCAACAAATCTTCTGGACCAATGCTATAAATCACTTCTAGTCATTTTTAACTACGTTTAAATTTCTAAGAATCCAATCTTATACTAATATAAATGATATGTCTGCAACAGGCAAAAGCTAAGGAGGAGAAAATTAAAACTACAAGTCCATTTTTAGCTCTTTCCTTTTGTGCTTAGGTATTGCTGATATCTTCAAGAAATAGTTGATTTTTTTTTTTTTTTTTTGCAGCATGTCTGTTCAGTACTTGGAACAAAGGCTGTTGTGAACTCAGATTTACTCTGGGCTCTGACTTCTTCTGCATTCTGACATTTTATATGGTCTATGTATCAACTTTCTTTAATTGCTGACATTAAAAAGAAAGTGTTACATATTTAAAGAAAATATTTAAAAGCAGGTAAAGTTTAACTTGTTGGTCTGCCTTTATGTTTTTGATACTGGAAGGTTTTGCTGTATGACAGCTAAAAATAATAATTAAACAGACTAAAATAGATTAGTTCCACTGACATCATCGTCTCGTACACTGAATAATTCTGTTGCCACTGCCTTCGCTTCAGGGGAGCTGCCAGGACCATAGGGAAGGCTGTACCTAAAGGCACACTGCTCCCAACACCTGCTTTCATGGCCTTGTATTTACATCTGTCAGACGCAATTTCCACTGCTGCCTCCATGTGGCTGCCTAAACAGAAAGAGAAAGGGTTTTTTTCCAAAATGGGGGCTTGTCTTCACCTGGAAAGAGGTTGTGTAACCTTGCAGGATGAATTACAGCAGATAATCAGCCATACTGTGAAAAAAACACCACCACAATGGTAACTGCATTGGTACTGCTTTCCCGTATCGACTGGATGCAGAGGCCTCCGTTTCCAAGCCTATAGGTCAAAGAAGTTTAGCAATATAAAGATAGCCTTACGAAAAATCCACCCTACCATAGTAACAAACGTCAAGTGTGCATTTTTAAAATGATTCCATGTCTCGGGGCCTCTATTTCCAGGATCCTAAGGAGCAGCATCTCCATACTGCATCCCGCTGAGCGGAGGAACGGGATGTCCTTGCGTAGGAACCCAGTTCAATGCATCCGAGTACCTGAACTTCTAGGACAGCCGCAGTACAGTTACAGAGAGTAGAACTGAGCTTATGAACACTTTTTTTTTTTTTTGAACCAGAGCACAGTAACTTCTTTTCCAACATAACAGATTTTATGCTTTTGTGTACTTAAGGTATAGGGGCTCTTATGTCCTCAGACCTGGAAAAGCACTTGTATGTCTGAAAGTGTATCTGTTGAGTTTTTTCCAGCTACATTGATTGGGATTTAATAAAAGAGATTGTTTTAATTTGTAAAGCTTGCCTCAGTCACATCCTTATACTATCATTTATATCATCCCAAGGAAGATACCACTATATACACTTCAATCCTAAAAAAAACCCAAACCAGACAGACAAAAACCCCACATTTGTTTTAGCTGGGCTGTTTGTTTCAGACAGCATGGCAAGAAAGCCAAAAGTAAAGTGTAGGTACCAGTTTGTGAAATGCCAAATATCTCATGAAACTTTCAAGTGGACGCTCTGTAGCCATTCTTCACTCTTCCACTGCTCTAACTCGTCAAGTTATATACTGATGTAGGTGTTTTCATAGAGAATTAAAAAAAAAAAAAAATAAAAAAATCAGCTGTTGCCCTAAGGAACATTTAGTTTATAAAGGTGTTTTTCAGGATAGAAGTTGTATTTGCAGTAGTTCAGACTTTCAGACTTCAAGTACCCTAGGTTAGTACTGTGTAAACACATGCACAACTTCCAGACAGAGGCAGAATACTAATAAAGAGGATCTGAAAGGGAATACCCGTCCCATTTCCTACAGACCCAGGAGTCGAAAGAATCCAAGTTGTAGATTTCTAATATTTTGGGGGCGAGTCCTGCCATTATGAAAACCAGCAAACGTAAAGAAAAATATTCCATAAAGTTAACTTTCCTTTCTGCTGGGAACTCATAGGAAAAAACCACAGCAAACAATGGACTACCCCCGCTTGTCATGCGGACAGTTTCCAAGTGCAAGGCCTTACGTGCATGTTTATAACCCACATCAGGATGTTGAAACGGGCACTTAGCACTTAGTTTTATTAAAATCAGAAGACTGTCTCTTCAGTGCTGCTATAAACACCCAACTATAGGATTTGATCATATTAAAGTGTCATGTTTAAAACCGTATTTATCATGGGCCTCGATTTAAAAGCATAGAAGGTTTCTTTATTTTATAACTCAGTTGACTGACAGTGACCTGAGCCTGAGCTCACACCAAGCTTACAAACCTCATATCTAACCAGGTGAATTCCTGCACTGACTACTCGAGCAGTTTAAGTTTAAAGGTAAAACTGTCTGGTGAAGTAAAGATGCATCTGGGAGAAAAGCTCTTTGCATCTGAGATTTCCTGACTTTGGTCGTCCTCTTTTGCCTTCTCCTTCCATAACTTGTCTCACATTGAACAACATATTTGGCTCACTACCTAGCTAAGTAACACACAACACAAAATGGGCTCATGCTCTCCTTCATCCACTGGGCATTTTAGTCACAGAGAATCACACAGAGACAATTACAAATAGGGAAAAGTTTCCCCCCAAAATGCTGTGACCTCTGAACTTTGAGGAAATAGAAAACTAACTAAAGAAAATCAGCGGGAAGAGTCAAGTGAGCAACTGATCACTGATCCTTGCCAGCTATAGCCAGGGGCAAGCAGCAGGTCATGACCATCATGCAATGCAAGTATTGCTGCTTCTGCATCACGAAAGGGATCACAGGTATTAAACCTCCATTCTCCACTCAGGAAGAAAAAGTAAATAAGGCAGGCAAAAATTACCAAGCCCATAAGGATTTAAAAAAATGTGAAGCACTGAACAGATAAACAGACTCCATATAGTACACACAAAACCCTGAGGGATGTATCATAGAATCTCTCAAGTTGGAAGGGACTTATAAGGATCATCACGTCCAACATCCTGAGAACATAACCTCAGGCCTGAGAAAAAGTTTTCAGAATTGGATACACTGCATTCATAAAAGACAAAAATCAGAGTATATTCATATGAAAAGAACATGACACCAGTACTTGCTGGGGACCCTTGTTTTTTTAATTGACAAATTTCTTTGCTTAACTAGAATATAAGAAGAAAGCAGTGCAAAGGTAAGCAACTGTGGTATTACCTTAACTGAGGTATTGTATCTTGGATTAATTTTGCTAAGTGGTCTCCTACCTTGGAACCCTGCCATTAAGTGGTTATTCTTGAATGACCCTCTAATCTAGTTTAAATTTCTAGTTCAGGCTCTAGGCCCTATCAAGCACCATTTTCAACTAGCAGGAAGAAAGCCGATACAGGAATCTAACAGAAAAATCACTTTGATAAATCAACGCATAGATCTTTTTATATGTATAAACACATATATTTATGTGCGTATATATATCTGCAACCATGCTAAGAGCAAACTCTATTGATAGTCTATGGCTACTGCCCATGCACTGACACACGCGGCACTGGGAAAGAACAGGAGGAACTGGAGCTGTGTGCCATTGCGGGGCTGCAGTCTCACTGGGATCACAAAGACGCAGTGGGGTAGCTCAAATAGCAATAGCTGGGAGCGCGGCAATAGCTGGATACGGGCTCTTTAGGAAGGCCAGGCTGGGAAGCTGGGGAGGGAGAGTCGCTCAGCACGTGAGAAAGCAGCAGGAGCGCGTGGAGATGTGGTGGTGGGTGTTCGCTGTGGTCTGCCTGCTCAAGAAGCAGCCGTTTTCGGACTACTGGAAGAAGGAGCCTCCCATTCACGTGCCCTGGTCCTTACAAGAGGCTTGAACCTCCCCGGTCTCGCTGAAAGGCAGCGCAGCAGGACACAAGCAGCGCGGGAGGTTTCTGGAGCGCATCGCCAACAGCTCCCCGATGCCGGGGACCGAGGACCCAACGCGGAGAAGTGCTCGGCTGGACCTGGTCCCTACGAGCAGGGAGGATCAGGTCAGGAAAGAGGAGGTTTGAGGCAGCGAGCGGCAAAGTGTTTATTTCAAGCACAAACCAGCAAAGAACAGCAAGTTTCAGGGATCCAATCACCTGCTTAAAGTTAGGTGCATGCTTAAAAGCTTTCCTGGATCAGGGCCATTATTGGCCATTAGTATATACACTGGGAAAAAACATGCCAAATAGGTTATAATGCATCTAAAGAGCAAACCACATCTTGAACACTGCACATACACTATTGTGCTCTGACTTGGTGAAGCATACATAATTATAGTGTTCGCTTTAAACAATGTGCTATGTTTCATGTAAATACCATAAACAGGAGGCAAGTTGAACAAAGAATTATGTCATACCTTTTAATTGAGAGCAGGAGGACTTAAGTCTACAAATCTCTTTGGATAACACCAATCATGCCCCTTTATATACTGCCAAGTCCTTAAAGGACAGCTTTCTCTCTAGACCCCTAGGAAATATAAATAAAGCATGATGTGTTATTACTGAAAATATTTGTAAGACATTAACAAAGTTTGCAACCAGCATTATTAACTGCACAATAACAGGGGTTTTATTCATCAGGATGCACATGTAATTTATTCCATGTAAAAATCATGATCACAAATATCAAACATGCTGTGGATAATAAATGACAGGGCAGTAATAAAACAAAAAGAGCTTTGTTTCAGGACACAAAAGCAAGTTGACCCTTTTGATTTATTTGTTTTTCTAAAGGAAGGAAATGCTCATTTAGCAGATTAAAGATGAAATAGGGAAGTTGAATGACAAATCTTGATGAAGATGGTACTTGTTAGAACTGTATGGAAAGATAACAAGTGATTATAACAGAAAATGTGAACAGTCCAATAAAACACAAGTATGATCAAAGCTGTGAAAAAAGCAATTAAGCTGTTTTGACATTTGACTGATGTGTTGAATGTGTGTGTGGATTTGAGGCATTTAAACTATGTTCACGAACAATTCTGTTTAGGGAGCACCTAGTATATAATTTTCTTTCATCTTGCCATATAAAGCAAAATGGAAAATATTTCAAGAAATACAGTGTCACTGGATTAGTCAGATTTATTTTGCTACGCTTTCTTAGAATATGTGCACTTTATATTCCTGTAGGAGCAACACCTTAAAGTTATTGAATAGTTGGAAGATTTATTGTAACACAGGGTGGAAAAGTAGCTCCAGAGCTCACAGTTTCCTTTTGAAGAAACTTCTTTATGTAAATAACTGAGCTATTCGATATGCAAGTATATCAAGATAACTGGAACCTTTTTTTTCTTTCCAGGCTACAGGGGAAAAAAAATGGAAATAGTTTGTTTAGTATCTAAATCCAAAGCAAGAATTGGATCTAGAAGGCTTTTTAAAGTCCAACATAACTCAATAAAATAGTTTAATTCAGGTTAACGTTAGATTCAATTGCATTAGACATTGGGTTGAGATGTAATGTTAAGAACTGTAAGGTGGTAAAGAGGACACAGTTGTTTCTAATTGATACCACATTTTTGATGCAAGTTCCTAACTGCAGAAGTCAAAGGAAGTTTTTGCATTGATCTCAATGAAATCAGGGTTTCATGCCTATCATCTGTACTCTCAAATGCTTGAGTCTTTTTTTCTAAAGTTACTACGTGAGGTGTTTGACAGGAAATCTAAACAAATGGTAGCAAATAAGAACAAGACACAACTTTTTCAGTGTTTCTTTGTAGTGTGCAAATATAAAGCAGGACTTCCATGTAGACATTTCCACGGAAACTTTGGACAAAACGTGCTATTCTCTAACCTTGCAAAGGCAGCTCTAGACCCATTACACTGAACACAGAACAGAAATACCTCTGTCACCCCAACTAACAGGCAAGTAGGGGTTGCATTAAAGAGGTAAGGTTTGAATACAAGATTCCTGAATACACTACCCTGGAGAGCTAGTGCTTTGAAACACAGGAAGATGACAAAAGTTGCCCCCCCCCAAAACCCCACCAAACCATCAGCCAATAAAATCCAATAGCCGCTATTCTTGTTTGCTTGTTGTTTCTGAAGGAGTGAAAAAGTGATGGAAAAAAAAATGTTTCCTTTGCGGAAAGCAAATAGGAAAAGGCTAGGAGAAGGCTGGTATCCTGCCTTTTCATCTACAGCCGTGCTGACTGCCTTCTGCTCTCATTCCTCCTTTGCACCTAGGAGTGGTGGAAAAAGGCAAATGAAAAGAGATAAACATCTCAGGTTCGTTTGTCCTGATGCCATGCCAAAAAGAGACTGAAATGGAGCAGTATGGAAGCAGGTAACCTTGTTTCAAGACACTCTAGTTTTGAGTGAGTGCTTAAGGACAATGAACTGTGAAATGGTAAGATGAACACGTTTAGTACATCCAATTTAGTTACACACATGCTGACAAATCTAAATCAAAAGCTTCATGATTCCAGTTAGAGACAACATTACTACAGCTGAAGTCTCAGATCTTGAGAGTGGTAACTAGACCACACTGAAAACAAAAGAAGAGAGAAAGGTAGGAAAACACTAGCCCCAAGGAACCACAGATGCAAAAGGATTTCTATTCCATGCAGCCTCCTACAGACACCTAAAATACCCCATCATAAGCCTTGGAAATGGAGAGTTGTAGATACAAACGTAGACTTGACAGTTTGGAAGGAAACTGCTGAATTAGCCTTAGAGAAAGCTGTCAGGCTCCCCCAGCTCATGAAGCCCAAAACACTACAGGGCCTGTTCTGCTGTCATTTATGCCACATGCAGCTTGGCTTTGGGTGTCACGTACGGCATGAGTCACCGCGTCACTCCCAGTTTATGCAGAAATTAGCAAATCTCACACTATTTCTTAGCGAGGCAGGGAGGAAGTCGCCTCCCAGAGGGGTCTTTTTTCCAGATGAACTAATTACAGCCATTCTTCCTTTGAAAAAGCTTACATTCCCCCACCCCATGCAAAACTTGTACCACACTTAACTCTGTGTGCAACTGAGAGGGCTGCAAAGAGAGGCTTCACAAGACAAACTCTAAGATAATCATTTCTGTGATACATACCCCTTGACACAGCTGGCTGCCATAACTTGGGTGAATATAAACTCTCTCGCACTTCACCCTTGCAGGGTGGAGACTCGGGCATGGCCATGTCCACTGTCCCCCCTCCTGGCTAGTCTAGGCAGGCGGTTGCCCGGTTTACTTCTCTCACGCTCTCCCCTCAATCATTCACCCCCTGGCAGTTCCCCTTCACATTTTCCTCTCTTCAGTTTCCTACACCTCACATTTTCCTTTTGTGCCTTGTCATGCTCTTCAGCCCGCTTCTTCCTCTTCACATCCTCCAGCACGTATGTGAGCATACATCCCTCCCCTCCAGCAGCCTTTCCAAATTCCTTATGGCATCCCAGCTAACTTCTCAAAACACTACTTCTGCTTACTGTTCCTCCCAGTATCCTAACAACTCCATGTCTACACCACCCTGCCTGCCCCCCCATCATGAGTAGCATGCTACCTCATTTCTCAACAGCAGCTCACCTGCATCCTTTTAGAAACAACACAGTCTTGCCAATCCCAGACATTAAGCAATCCTTAGAGTAGCTTGAGCTACAGAGGTTTTCCAGAAAACAAACAAAAAGCCACTGTAGAATCATTTTATAATTTTTTTCTGGGTTTTTTGAGCCTTTGTCTCGGATTTTTCAAACTTTCTCCAAAACACAAGCATTAGAATGATTTTACTTTTTAATTAAAAATATAATTAATTTTTTTCAGATGGTCATAATTGACACTGCCAATACTAATATGAAAAATAACCAAAAATGTTACAACTCCATAATCTTTCAGGAATAGAAATTGCCTTTTTGTTCCTTTGGGATAGCACCTGAGTTCTGTCAACAGATAGTACAAATGTTGTTAGTACAAATGCTAACAACCACAATGTTGTCACTTGGCTTTGATTTCTTGGACCATGCTTTAAATTCTGGTTAAATTGTGTCTCAAAGTTTAGAGGAACAATCTTGTGACTATGACGTCAGCTATTTTCATTATCATAAAGAGTAGTGAACATTTTGGATTATGCTACTTCAAAAGACCAAAAGTAGCAAGTTAGTCTCAAGAACTAATTAGTGGCAAGAACTGGAGAGAATAGCTTACGTAGGGATGCGCAATATTTTTGGTCATCTTTACTGCTACACTACTGAAATAATTATTCCGGCACAAATCACATGCAACCAAAAGTTATCCCACTGGGATATAGACAAATAATTCCTCCAAAGTGCATTTACACTGCTTCCACATCCATTGCAAAGCAAATGCAAGACCTTAAGCTAAAATGTTTGAAACACAAGCCAGTAAGAATTTAGCTGTGCCTCTATACATTGATTTCTTTACATTTTTTTTATTTTAGGTAATTTGATACTTTGAGACTTGTAGCAGTTGCATTGGAAGATACTCACAACAAGGATCAAATCTATTATGTTTCACTGCCAAATACTGGCAACGTGCTGAGAAATATGTAATTACATTTACTATGTGATAATCCCTTTAGATGCTGTATCTATGGTGATATCCTTTTTAATAAAGTCGTGACAAGGGAAGAAACCTATTATGTGAATGAGAAACCTACAGGAAAATGATGAAATGCACTGCCCCAGCATTTGCCCTCGTGTCCTTATTATGCAGCTTATAAAGGAATAATCGCACCTGGGGCTGAAGGGATTGCTGTGCGGCTCTCGGCCGTGGCTCACTGCTAACCTAGGTCCTGGCGCAGTTCTCTTTAAAGTGGACGACAGTAAAACTCCTCTGCGTGTCATTTAGAGCAGGTCCAGGCCCCTTAAGTTCACAGAAAACAGAAATGAAAGTAAAGAGAGGTTAGATAGCACTGTTTGCTGCTCACGTACGTTGGGCTTGAAAGAAGTGAGAAGGGGCAACAATAAAAGTGAACTGGTCGAGCTTCAAACTGGAAGAGATCTGTGAAAAGTTTTGCTGAAACAACGGGATGGATCTGCTACTGCCAGAAGCAAGCACAGGCAGAAGCATGGAGCTGAGTATATGCAGAAATACCTATTACTGTTGTTACAGAATTAGGTTATATTAAGAATCAGGTCCTTCTAGCCCTTTTCGCAGCAGGTGAAAATAGGAGGAAGACACCAGTACTGGGGCTATTCCACTCAGTTACTCCAGCACGTGAATAACAGATGTATTTGCCAAGAAATCATTGAAACTTCAGAGTTGGCTTTGGTAACTAGTGCAAGTATGATAGAAAGATAATTGCAGAAGGATTAAATTTAATGTTAATGACAGTGACACACAGCTGCACATTTGGGAGGGGAGAAAGCAAGTACACCAAGCTGTGCTTGGTGACATCAGAGAAAGGGGGTGAAATACAGAGTGCTACATCATCTGTAGAGAGTGCAGGGACAAGTATTTTGGATTCAAGCTAGGGGCTTTTAAGGTAGAAATGAGGAGAACAGGGTCATCTGGTTATTTTAATTGACCACAAGTTGACTATGAATTGCTGATAGGATGCAGCTATGGAAAGATACATTGGGATTCGTTAACATTTCCCTGAAAAAGAATTATGAAATTTATTACAAGAGCACTCATGAGACTTCATGCAGAATATCTGTATGCTGTTCCGGTCATATGAAGATGAAAAACATGTTAGCAGAGGAATACAAAGTAGACTGGAAAACAGCTTGACTTGCTTAGCCTAGGATTAAATAAGGCTCAATAGGGAGTCTGAAAGACTACAATTGCTTGAGATCAATAATAGGGAAGGAGAAGGATCATTTAAATGAAAAACAATGTCAGCCCAGTACAAAGTGATGTAAAATAGGAATAAAACTAGGCTCAAAATTAGAAAAAGAAAGACTCTGGATCAGTCAACTTCTTGAGATATGAAGAGCAAAATACCTCTCTACTTTCAAGGTGGCGAGGTGAGCTTACAACAGACTGGCCTTAGGCTTGGAGATCTTTGCTAGTCACATGTTCCTAAAAGGGGTAAATTTAAAAAAAAACAGAGTTAATGAGTAATAAAAAAACTGCATGGAAAACAGAATTTTAAGAACGCTACATGATGGAACAGAGACAATGTAATACACTTGCCCTTGGCTTTGGCATCTCTTAATTTTAAACCCCCTAACCACAAAACTCTGCAGCTCAGTTACAAATTTGGGCATACAGTTGAGTTTATATAGTGTTGATGAAAGACAGGAATAAGCTAACTAAAAGAGTATGAAAATCACATGGGTGATAGTTTATCTGATGGACTGAACGTACAAGGTAAATTCAGACAGCAAAACACATTTTTACTGCAGTTTAATAATGTTGTTTTGAAGTAAGGCTGAAATTCTTTCTAGTTTTAGTTTCATAACACTGCCCAGCTGGAATTTCCATTTCAAGTTATGATAATACAAAGCTTTACAGTGGTATTTTAACTGTTCATTTTGGATGGTTTTCACACAGAGAAGTTTACTTGAATACCAGATATACTGTAAACATACTGAACATCTGGTAATTAAGTATAGTGCACAGTAATCTCCATAAAGCCTGTATCTGTGGTGAAATCTTTTTAATAAATAGTTGATAATGGAATGAAGCTATTAAAGGAATTACAGCACACATGGTGAAGTACAGCAATTATTAATTCCATAGCATGAATAAAAGCTTTTAACTGTCTATTTTACCAAGAATTTTTAAGATGGGTCTGTTCTGAAGTGAGTGTCAGCATAGAAATATCCCATTTGCAATAGAAAAAATAGACTCCATAATTCCACTAGATCATTTTTATAAATATTCAAATACCCAGTGAACTCTGTACAGTTCTCAAACTGCTCATACCCCACTTTGTGACAGCATAACCTCAAAAGTCTTCTTTAATCTGGCCAGGACACCATTCACTTTACAACATGGGAACGGAGGGTCACTTTTACCCCCTTGTAAGAAATACAAGGAGTAGTTCATGTGCTCTATTTGGTGTGTCCATTTTCACCTGCAGCAGCAGCAGAGAAGTTTTCTTCTCTGAGCAGGGTGAGAACATGTCCAAACAAACGTAAGCACCTACCTCTCCTTGTTTAAGATTTCTTCAGGGGACTCTGAATGCAGTGGCATTGTATAGATATGGATTCCTTTATTAACAAACTGGAGATGCCATTCTTTGAGCTCAATTCACAGACACTTCACAATATCCCAAACAAGTCTTTATGCCACCAGCCCTTAAGTTGCATTACCTGATTGCCACCTACACTTTATTTCAAGAAACACCCGTCAGAGCAAACAGTTAACAGAACATTTTGTGCATCTCCTTCTACCAATGTCTGCTTATAAAAATAATAATCCTGACCTTTTTTTTTTTTAATAGCAACTTTTTTCTCCTTGCATTTATCAGTGATTCTTATTCTTAAATCAAGCAATCCAAGGCTAAGTTCATCATCCCCCTTGAGCTACCAGGTTTGAAAGGTTGCATGTCTTCAGATTCATAGGGGCAGCCTGTTTATACTACTGGGTATTTTTCAACCTCAGCTTTTCCAATGACTATTTAAGGCCGGCTGTACTTTTTCCAGGAGTGCTGGCACATTGTTTAAATCACTGGTATGACTCATTAGCTTATTCTGTATTTTAGCCAGTTAAGTTCATCTACCTTACACTCCTTTATATTTCCATTCATTTTTTTCTTCAAGAAATCGGTGTCAAGACAGCTTATGAAGCTGGTTGACAGTTGTCAAGCAAAATGTGAATTCATGCTAGCACCAAACGTCAATACCATACACCCCAAGCTACCCACATCCGCTGTCACAGAACCGCTTCTGTGGCACATCACCTCCCTGCGTACATTCTGCTCTCAGCTGCAAATAGTTCCACTGCCATTTTGTTTCATGTAGCTCCGGACAGGAGAGTGAATGCAACCGGTGACAGCAATATTCTGCTATTGACATTTATCAAGACACCCCCTCACAGCTGTTCACCTCCGATGCATAGGAGATCAAACGGGACACTCTTATCATTCATTTCTGCTGTCAAGTTCTCTACCTACCCTATCTTTGCACTGTGTCCATAATGTAGCTTCCCATTGTAATTCATACTTTATATTCGCTCCTTCTGCCTATTAAGCCTTTGAGTCTCCTTAAGGCCTTCATGGGTGTACCTTTATGCATCTATGATTGCCAGATGTTCCTGGGGGTGGTGGCAGGGTGACAAGCAAAGACTGGATACACACCTCCTGCTCATCTCGCCCATCTCTTCTCTGCCTCACCGGTAGTTTGCAGAGGGGCTATTACAACATCTTGCAGAAGGCAAGGCTGAGATTCGTCTCCGCTCTGCGTTTACCAACACAGTAAAGGACGTGGGAAGAACACACTTGCTACGGCTGCCAGCACTCCACCTGACACGTGGCAAGTTGTCTTTCTAACCCAGCCACAGACCAGGGCAGGGACATTCAGAACCTTGCAGAAGTTCAGCAACGTTGTTCCTTAGGTTAATTCCTAGACCTGTCTTACCTGCCATGTGTGTATATTTTCCCATTTTCAAAAAAAACATTGGTACAGCACCATTTCTGAGGAGCCTTAGAGCTTGTTTCAGTCCTAGAACAATCAAGCAGCTTGAGCCTATATTTTCAATGCTGACACCTCATAGAAAAGAGCTAGAATATAGGCCAAGGTTTTTATAGCAAAACATCAAAATCAAAGCATCGGCATATTTTTCAAATATACTAAATAATGACAGCTTTTGATAAATTCAGCAGGTATTCATCAAATCTGATGTAAAACAACATGGGACCCCAAATTTACATATCTAAGTTCAAAAATATTGGTCTTGATTATCTTTGAACCTCCTTCAGTCCTTCCCCCCCTCCAGAAGAAAACCCCTTTCATGTGGTGATCCAGCCAGCTGTACAAACAAAGCACAAGTTGCCGCAAGCCTTGAGTTGTTTGACAGGCAATTTATGCTGCGGAAAGCGACAGAAAAGGAGGTATTTCATGAGGACTTCGAACTTCACATTGATCTGACTGCTATTGTTATGGAGCCAACGTATGGCTCTCCAGTCAGTTCAGTATATCCTTGCCTATGCTTGAGTACGTGTGTCTGGCAAACCATCATGGAAGCTCACAGAAAGTGGAGCAGGTGTTAAGCTCTTAAAATAAAGAAGAATTTTAGTAGCTGCACAAGAATAGTGCAACACAAAAAGTTATTTCACCACCAGCTCCAGAGCTATAATGGACTTTTTGGCACAAAAGAAGTCACAGAGGTTCTGTTCAGAGTTGGTTTTACTACTTGGCATGCTCTTTCTCCTTTAACTTTTAGTGGCTTTTCTCCAACAGTAAGCAAAAGAGGACAAAGCTTGAAAGAAAAGAAAAACTAAATAAATTTATTAGAATATAAATGTATTCAGGGAATATCCCAAAATATTAAGAATTGTTGGCTCCAACTTCTATCATTGATTTTTAAAGCTCAGTCATTACTACTCCAAGCAGAAGAAATGTTCTTTTTTACTTTTTATTTTGGAATATTCTGATGAGGAAGAGTTATCAAAATCTGTATAGTCTGGAGTTGAAAGGACTCAGATTCAGGTTTCTTACCAGAAAAATGGACACTTATTTTCTGAAAACCTGGAAAAAAACAACCAACCCAAAAAACACTAATGTTTCTGTAGCCACTGACACCAAATTAAGTTTCAAGTGCCTTTTCAAAAACGAAACCAAAAAAACCCCAAACACCCACACCAAAACAAAACAGGATTTGGACTGTTGTAAGAATTGCTGACTATATCTGAAAAATACATGCTTCCAAGTCCTTGAAAATCTGAATTCTTGTCCATAAAAAACCTCCCTGTTCCCTTGAGGACTGCTTATGTGTACAGCACATGCAGTACTGGAAACCTAGTAGGTGGCAAGGGAGATATTATTTTAAATTTTTTTAAATGTTTGTTTTCTATTAAAACACTTTCGAGTGCCAGGATGATTAAGATCTGTCACTTGCACCAAATGATGCTTCTACCATCATACTGGATAGGACGGTGGGGGATTTTGCTTCATTTTGCTGTTTTGGTCTTTGGGCCATAGTCCACATAGTTGATATGGCAATCCAATATATTTATGTTCGGAACTGTGGGAAAAGACTTATACAATAGCACAACACAGGGTGAATTTTGATTTGTAAACTTACTAGTTCATACTTTATTGATTGGAAACCTACCTCCTGAAAACAAACAATGGAAAAAAGATAAGACTGCAATAAGTCTTACAAAAGGATGTCATACAAATTACCATAGCTTGTGGCCAAATGTTGAGAAGTGAATTATTAACTGATATAGTCAGTAAGGATCTTCACTAGCAAAGCTCAAAAGATCATAGAGAAAAAAAAAAAAGAGTAAAAATCCCCTGTGAAGCTACCTTCTTTGAAAAGGAAGGGCAATTTTCCACTTCTGCTCTTGCCAGCAGAATCTACCAGAAAAGACAGATATATGGATTTATGCACAGTTTGGGGAATGCTCAGGTATCTGTACCTACTCCAGTGTAAAGCTCAGCTGTGAGCCGCCAACACTCAAGTATAGTGCAACTTGTGCTTCCTGAAACACAAGTAAATAGCTCAAGAATTAGTTACAATTTTGCCTTTCTACACAAGGAATTTGTGCTTGTATGTGAACACTGGTGACCAGGACAAACCTGGTAAATAAGAATTCACAAGAATTTTCCAGGTGGTAGCTATGCAGTCAAGGCACGGTCCATCCATCTACGCACAGACCTCAGACCAGGATCTGACAGTAAAGCAATTCTGGCTTTGGGACTCCTTTAGTCAGATAAAAAAATGCTACAGCCTACATGACATAACGCACTTGTCTGCTACGCATGCTTTGCCAGTTCAAATTTGTTCCCAAAATGTTGGCATGTCAACTCAGCATTAGTTGCCAGACCAATTACCTGTTCACAATACTCTAACATCACACTGGGTCAGGTATCTTCTGTCCTCCTGCAGCTAGCACTAAGCTGGCTCAAAAGCAAAAAGGAACACAACCTCCATGTTCTACTCCCTGACTAATCTGATATAAATGTGATAAGGTGCTCACATCTGACTCAGATTCACTTTGTTCTGTGGCTCACTGTCAGGCAAAGCTGATGAAACCAGAGTGAACAGAGATACAAGTCATAAGGGACCATTACAATCAGATCAGCCAGTAACTACCCAACATTTTGTGCCCTGAGCTCAAAATCTTTCATCTGAACTAGAGCACATCCAGCAAGCCTTTATTCTGTGATGCTTCGCAGTTTGATGCTGCACTACCAAATGAACTTTTGGATAAAATAACAAAGACTGTCCTTAGCTTTTCTTCCCACACACAGTAAGGCTGCCACCTGACATGCCCAGTTTAGCAGATTTTGCATACTTAGGATATGGAGGTGGAATGTCTTAAGAAAGTAGCTTGCTTTGATCCAAACTAATTAAGTGTGTCTGTGGCTGAGCAGTTTAGATATGTTGGCCATCTAATACTGCTTAAACTTCAAATCCTATGGATTTGCACTAATGCTAAGCCAGTCTAACTGCAGGTGCTGCCCACAGAAACTGAAGAGTTGAGCCTTCCCAGCATTATTCCTTTACTTCAGAGGCAGCATCCTATAGCACCACATTCTAGCTGCTGTACCATTCCTGATGTGAGAAAAAAGTCTGCATACTGAACTGCTAGCCTATATCTGGAAGAAAACCCCACTCATTTACAGTATTCTTTTACCATGGCACTTCCATTCTGGAAGGTTTTTGAAGGCAGTTTCTTGCATAATTACTCATTAAAGCATGTTGGGGAATGGAGACCTATGCTACCAGTTCTGTATTATATTGCATTGGCCTTCAAGTTGGCTTGGGCATCCTAGGTCCTAAAAGAATTTAATTTCTCTATGGATGCAGTCAATAAACGAAATCCGTCACTTAAGTATTAAAACATATCTGAAAAGGACCTGAGGTAGCAGCTGCCTTCCTACAGCACCTACATCTCCCTTTGCATGTCAGAGATTGCAAACTGAAAGAGCTATAACCACAGA
Organism: Aquila chrysaetos chrysaetos; assembly: GCF_900496995.4. Classification (NCBI taxonomy): domain Eukaryota; kingdom Metazoa; phylum Chordata; class Aves; order Accipitriformes; family Accipitridae; genus Aquila; species Aquila chrysaetos. The sequence goes on from NC_044020.1 coordinate 26,468,473, forward strand.
GAACTCAAGCAGTTATGCAGGTAACCACATTGCAGGAGGCTTTTCAGGTGAAATACATTCTGCTGTAATAAGGTACTTTACAATTCCTTTACAAAGACAGCTGTCATAATTGTACTTCAGTATGTCACTTTTCATATATTAAATTAAAGCTTTAACAAAGCTCCAGGATGTATGTGGATACAGAATTGCAATAGCTACCTACGAGCCGTGAACCAAGGAGAATAATGAGAGAAAAATCAGACACTAAGCATATAGCCCTAAGTGAAAGGCTACTTCAAATAACTTTCATGAAGAGGGGGGCATGAGTTTTATTGTATAAGAAATACAGTGATGCTACCTCTGAATCAAAAATATTTTCTGATGACATTAAGACAGTGAGCCAGATTTTCATTTACTGTGAACCAGAGTTGTTCGGATGAATTATAATCACCTTTTTAACCAATTCAGGCTCTAACCTGGGAGTGATTTTTCTTTTTAGAGATGGCAAGTATTTATTGTTTGTTCATTTTCTGTAATCGGGAAGAAGCTGCATGGAGAGGAACTGCACAGATAAGCCCGCATTCTTGCCTAAATAACACACTACAGTGTGGGGAAAAAAAGGTTTTATCTAGAAATATTTAGACACGACAATAAAGGTGCAGGGGAGAGGTAGAGTATATGCACTTAGAAATTTGACCCCAATGGAAAGGATTTTCCTCAGTTTAAACTGAAATGCTGCCTTTTCACATAAAGATCTACTGTTACACATTTTTTTCTACTGCAATTTAGCCATGCCTCTGCATAGAAATCTCTGGTTTCGGACTACGGGATTTGAACTAAACAAGTCACATGTCTCAAAGTACTGTAAGCACAATTATCTTGCCTTTACCCCCTTCCTCTCCTGAGGGGCTTAGGTATTTATATTGCAATAAAATAGCAACAATATCCTAAGTTCTGAACTAGGATCCTATTCTGCAATGTCCTGTGCAAAAACAGAACAAAAGGCACTCTCTTTAAAAGGCTTTTTAAAGTGTGCAAGAAGATAACCTGAAAGTTTTTAGTTTCCTCAAAATAAATTCAATCCACAGCAAATATGAAGGCATAGGGGTCAAACATGTAGATGCTGGAGATCCATAAGGAAGAGGTGTCTAATGTTACTGTATGGGCTAAGTGGGAAAGAGTCCGCCTCTGTACGGTACAAGAGACCTTCGTAAGAGGAAAAGTTGTGTAGTCTTACATCCCACAGGAAGGAGCTAAATAGGTTGTAACACGGCAATGGGATATTCCCCTCCTTTGTCAGAGGGGCAAAGTGCACATATGACATTGTTTACTTGGTCGGGCAAGTGAAGTCTCAGACTTATGAATGTGCCTCAAAAGCTTCTTTGTTTAATGAGAATAAAAAAAAGTAGTTGCCTTAGGCAAGTTTGGCATCTCAACTGATAGACAAACCACAATGACAGAGCTGTACGTTATGGGTCTATCCTTATTATAAAAAAAAGTATTAGTAAGGTCTTCCTTAGGCCAGAGCAACAATCTCCTGTCAATTAACTATGATGTTATCGAATTGACAGGGAGTTAAGGAAACCAGCTACATTGCACTGTTACCAAATTCCAGGCTGGTTAATTTTTCATGGGTCACATTGAGCAAGTTGAGAGAATGAAAGTCTGAAAGAAAAATCCTTTCCCTTCTGGAAACAATGCAAAGAATATAGAAAAGAAATAATAATAGATATTGTTTGTTCCCCTTCTAAATACACTAGCTTGCTTTCAAAATGAACACTTCACCAAAAAATACATACAAGTGCATAACTTAAAAATGTCTTAAATACACCGCCACATCATTCAAGTCTTTTGGGTTTTTGATCACATACTTCTTAAAATTAGTGCATACTCTTTCTTGTATCTTACGATTCAAAACATCTAAAACATTAAGAGAAATCTTTCTATACTGGCTTTTTAGTGGTTTGTATGTCAAACCCAATACATCTCCCACCTCCCAATGCAATAGTACCTTAAGTCCTCAAATAAGGATTCCCCCTTAGATGCTAGCATGACACCACTAACTGAAACACTTTAGCAGCTGGGTATTAAGGATCCACTTTTTTAAAGTATTAAACACATACTTCTGCCCCACTCAGCCCCAAATCACAACATACAAGTTTGGTAGTATACAGTAGGCAGCCTAAGGATAAAACAATACAATAAAATATAATTAAAAAAATAATAAAAACTAACAGCTCAGCCTGTTAGCTGCCATTTGCACTCAAAATAGGTATGATGTTGACAAAAACAACAAGAGTACTTGAATAAAGGAGCTACTCCAGTATCCTGCATCTGAGTCTGTATTTTCACATAATTATAGCCAATTAATTGTCACATGATACTGACCAAAACACCTACTGATTCAGGGTCTCAGTTGCCCTAGATAGAAGCATATATGGGAGAAGAGATTTTTTTTTTTTCTTCCACCCCGCCCCCCCTTTACTCCAAGCCCAAAGTTACACCTCTCAGGAGACCCTCTCAAAAATAATGAGGTCCCCTGAAGAAATTCAGCACCAAAGACAAGACGAACTCTCAGTAAACAAAGCTCCAGTTACAGAAGCAAGTATACACTTTTGATTATTATCGTCCAGTATCCCCAACCATTTTATTCTAACGACACCTACCCAGTTTTCCTGATCCTTTTTAGAGGTGGTGCAAGGTGGATTTCTGTAACAGAAAGAGGAATTAATGTGGACTGAGGAAAGTGCAAAAAGAGCAATAACCCCGTCCCAAACCCAAACAACAGCAACGCTCCCCCTCCTTCACATCCATTTGAAGACAAGCCACTGTCTCGTCCTCATTCACGCCTAACGTAGCACACCATCCGTCAACAACCCTACCCGTGGTGCTCTGCACAAAGGGAACCAAGCTAACTTCTTCGTGATCATGCACAGTACATTGGTCTCACCTAAGTTTTAATGAAAGATGATACATATTATTACTGTTTCTGCATTGTGGCCACCCACTTAAAGAATCCATCAAAAGCAACAGGTTAAAAAGGTCTGTAATGACCACAATGAAGAACAGCAAAATACACTTGCTGATTTTTCTCTTCATCAGCAGTGACAAAGTATAAAGCAACTGTTCTCCTGCAGTGAAACCTCTGGTTTATATCACCAAACTAACATTTCACAACTGATTTTATCTTGCTCATCTGTCACCAAATAGTGAAAAATCAGTTATCGCTGCCTTTGTAACATGCCTGTACAGGTGCAGAAATCCCCAATTGCATTAACTCAAGAGGCTGACCACAATAACTGTATTAGTTGCTAAGTATTAATTACAATTTGTTTGCAGTCTCCCTGGCCCAGAACATTATGGAAGTTGTCACTTGCACTTCCTTTATGTCAGGAGCCTCAGGGAATTGCAATAATAGCTGACTGTTTTCCTTTGAGTTAGGTTGGGGTTTGGTACTCTTTGTATCTGGTTTCATAATTCCATTCTTCTGTCATTATTTCACCTGTGAAACAGCCTCTCCATCACATCCCCTTGCACCTCCTGAGCTCCTGCAGCTCAGAATCAATACCATCACATCAATAGAGACAACCTACAAGAACATCTTACAAAAACACGTATCTCCGTGATCCTTTATAGATGCTCTCATTCAGCCACGGCAACCTTTCTGCAGCTCAGCTATCGAGGCAGAGACAGCCCTGATGAGGCAATCGCACACTGCGCTGGGCACTTCTGACAAGAGACTCGTTCAGCCCTTTCCCCCACCATAAGTCCACAGCTGTATTTAAGCGATGTCTGGTCATTCTCTCTCTATCCATTGAGGAGATCAAGGGAGCAATTGCTGGTGATCCTCCTACCTGAACTGTAACTAAGAAAAAAATTGAAGATGATTAAACCCAGTCTTTTCACCTTTTCTTCAAGCGTCTGTGACGCAAGCCACAGGACCGATGGATTTGCAGCTCCAGTTTTACAGAGTTTGGCCAGGGAAAGGCATAATAGCTGCCCTGACCCACACACTCCTTTACTTGGCTGAAGCTAACAATACGCACAGTCCTTCCAAGCTTTAGCCTACTACACTATCACATATATTGCACACGAACTGTTGAGCACACCGATAGCACTGTTACGCCCAATTAATATCTCGCTCTGTACTCCTTGCTTGCGGGATCTTTGTCTCCTGGGTGGCCTTTCTGCTAATAATTCAAAGCGACTTTTGACAAGGCTGCGCTTAAGTAGGACACACGGCTAAGCAATACAAGATGACAGGCGGTGCATTGTTGGGTGATTATCATATGCCTCAGGTAGCAGCAAGAGGCTAAAGTGCAAGTGTCTTCAACCACCCAGCAAGTACGGTAATCTCCCTGCCACGCACAGTTTGGAACTGCATCCTGATGGGAACATCAGGGAAATAAATCAGTCATCTGCATTTAATGGGTATTACGGGAACAAATACAATTGTTAAAAAGATCATTCAGAGACAACCCATAAATCAGAGAAGATGCTGAATTATGCCTTTTGTTGTTGTTGTTGCACCTTTCCACAAACTGTGATTGTCTATTGACACAATTACCAAGAAATGCTCTTCCCTGCAAGAAACAAAAAAGTCCCCATCCCATCCCTCCTAAAACACAGAACACCTCCACACCAGGGCCTGCTCTCCTTACGAATGCAACTCACAAAAAACCACGAGTCCAGCCACAGCAGGACTCCCGGGGGGAACAAGCCGACAGCTAAGGGTGACCCCAGTGCAACACCCTCACCCCTCAGGGTGCGAGGGGGCTGGGACAGGGGCAGTGCCCACATCCACCAGTGGTCCCAGCCCAGGCGAGATGATGAGCTGGCCTGGGCTCCATCCAGACAGCACGGCCAGGAACAGCATGAAACGAGCCTAGAAGCAGAGCTACCTATAACAAATTTTCTAGCCAGGAAAAAGGACCAGAGACAGGGCTAGACACAACGCTACCTGAAACACAGCTTTAGGATCCATCCAGGAAAACCAGTCAGGAAACTGGGAGGAGCAGGAACCAGAGCAGAAGCCCAGTAAAATAGCTCAGGAGAGGACTCAAATCCCCAAGCTGAGCTTAAATAGGGCTCCTGGAGTGGTAGCTGGAGTTTGCCCAGGTGGAGGGCTCAGGTGTGGCTGTTTAGGGCAGTTAAGACCTATTAGTGCCCTTGGGGTCCAGGCACAGCCAAGGAAGGTCCTCTGACATGGCGGTAGGAGGAGGTAAGGTGGAAGCAATAACGTCCTCGTACACCTCAGATCATTCATTCATTCATCATTCATTCATTCATCATTCATTCATTCATCATTCATTCATTCATTCAGGTGACCTAAGTCCCAGCCCTCTGCTTGGCCCACTTAAAGGTGAAAATAACTGTTGATAACAGTTGTGAAAGGGCTCTAAATGGGTTACCTGAAGTAGCTTATAAAGTTGACTTTGCTTCAAAAGAGAGATGAGCACTGGGTGCGTTAGAGCAGTATCACAGGCAGCTTCCCACGCATCTGAAGACAGCACTCTCTCTTCTATGCTTCATAAAGCACACCAGGGTTTTGGTTTGGGTTTTTTTTTCATGGTATGAATGAGTAATTAGAAAGTGTCTGGAAGGTGCCGTAAATGCTGAGGAATCTACTGAAGTCTTTAAATAATAGTAAAAATAGCATATACTTTGAGGGGTTATCATTAAAAGAGTTGATGCCTCTATTTCTAGATGTAGAAGTCTGCGTACGGGAGTCTATCACATTACCTACAGATATATTTGAAACACTGTTAGCTGAGGATGGTTAGGGGATCCCACCTACAAGGCACCGTGTTGCCATGGTATAGGGCACTAGAGGACAACGCGCTAAAACAACCCCTTATATACCACCACAGTTCCTGAAAAGAATCCCCTGCTGCACAGAGGTTTGAAAACAGCTGCAACAATTTCCTTACTGTGAATGAATTTATAACTTTAAACCCTTTTTGATTCCTTTGTGTACTGAGATTTCTTCCATTTAATTCTGACCAGTTGCCCTAGGCTCGGTTTCCTGTTTCTGTAAAGGCCAGCTCAAAGCTAACTTCTCTTATTGTCTGCTGCACGCATAGGTACGGGAACTGAGCACTCAGAAGCCTGATTCATGCATAATCATCTCAAATACAGCCAAGTCCCCCACCCTTCAGACCTGGTAGGAAACAGAGCGCTTAGTATCATCGTGGCTGCTTAGTCAAGCAAACAAGCTTGTTGCAAACAGCTGACGGACGCTGCTGGAAGCTCAATTAATTACCCACTAGGAAGGCTGTCCTGCTGAAGAGATGGTGTTAAAGTTGTTTAAAGTGTGGCCTAAGTGACCCCCCTATTGCAGAAAACCAGTATCCTGGGACAAAAGTCCAGCTAGTCACTGCGTGGGCACCCTGCCATCTGAACAGATGGATGTGAATGTGGGCAGCCAGGAGTCCTCCACGTATGTGTATTCAGTGTAGACACTTGGAGCGACATTAATAATGGGAATTGTCCAAATGTCCCTTCACCCTGAGTTCCTAAATCAAGCTTTGTGTGTGAGTGTGTGTTTAGGGAATCTACGTCAATGAAGTAAGACCAACAAAGAGAGACTACAATGATCACATGTATAAAACCTGACCTCTCTGTCTCTCTCATACCTACAAACACACCTTTAGCAATGAGAGATTTTGTAGCAAAAAAAAACCTTCTCAGGAGGTAGAAATATTTTATTTTCAATTGCTGATCTTGGCTGTGTTTGCAATGAGGCATGTGCTAGTCAATGCCTGTGCTATCCAGTGTTCAGGAAGGAGTGAAGAGTTTCCTATATAATCCAGGCAAACAGAAGTTCAGGGGAATGCAAAGGCTGCGCTTGATGTCCTGAGCCCTCAAATAGCACCGTGTTAAACTCTGGAAAGCGTTTTTATCTTCAGGGAAGGAATGGCTTCACTCACTGCTGTGAGAGGAAAAGGGCTTTCGGTTCAAAGGAATCGCTGAAGTCCTGTAGGACTTTCCCTTCTAGTCCTGCTAATCATCTTTATTAGATTTCTGATCATTCCCCTTCCTGGAAGGGAAGTTAAAGAAATAGCTTTGATACAACTGATGGGCATCCAGGGATGCGTGGAGAAGGCAATAAGGCCTGTTAGCAGATAGGGGGTGGAGGGGGCTGTGTTGCTTTTCTCCACCATGAGATTTCTTGGTGGGATCATGCAGTGGCTGGACCTCAGTGAAGCACAAGGCTGTTCTTCCAGCGTGCTCCTACAAAGATATTCCTAGAGCTTCTTCCTCTCCGGTATTCAGGATCTGCACTTGGGCGAAGCAAACACATACACATACAGAAAATGAGCTTCCACCTGCATTGGGCCCCGTGGAATTTTCCAGGAAACCTGGCCAGAGTTTTGTGTTTCTAACAAAACCAAAACAGTTTTTAAATCCAGCTTCAAGCTTCGTTGCAAATATTTCTCACAGGCCTCTGTAGCAGGAATAATTACTATCCTTATTTATCGGGTAGATTATACAAATCCCCTAGTAAGTAAATTGTAGGATTAAGAGGAAGGTTAATGTGCTAGATTAAACTGACACATTTATTTACTTCCTCCCAGAAGGAAAGGGTAAAGGACAGTGACCTATCATGTGTATTAATTCAACATTTAACCCTGCATCAGGTCCAGTGATTATCTCTGCGAGTGCCAAGTCTCAGTCTAGCAGATTCCACTGCAATACTTCATACGCAGAAGTTCTGCTGTCTCAAATATTTTATCCCTTCAGCTCCCAATTTTTCAGATGGTAATGTGTACTGGTTTTGGCTGGGATAGAGTTAATTTTCTTCATAGTAGCTGGTATGGGGCTACATTTTGGATTTGTGCTGAAAACTGCTGATAATGCCGAGATGTTTTCATTACTGCTGAGCAGTGCTTACCCAGAGCCAAGGGCTTTTCTGCTTCTCACCTCACCCCACCAGCGAGGAGACTGGGGGGCACAAGGAGCTGGGAAGGGACACAGCTGGGACAGCTGACCCCAACTGACCCAAGGGATATTCCAGACCATAGGACGTCGTGCTCAGAATGTGAACCTGGGGGAAGAAGGAGGAAGGGGGGACGTTCGGAGTGACGGCGTTTGTCTTCCCAAGTCACCATTACGCATGACGGAGCCCTGCTCTCCTGGAGATGGCTGAACACCTGCCTGCCCATGGGAAGTGGGGAATGGATTCCTTGTTTTACTTTGCTTGTGTGCGCGGCTTTTGCTTTACTTATTAAACGGTCTTTATCTCAATCCCCGAGTTTTCTCAGTTTTACTCTTCTGATTCTCTCCCCCATCCCACCAGGGGGGCTTAGTTGCCGGCTGGGGTTAAACCACAACATAATGTGCTGTACTTTTGCAGTGCCTTCCCTCCAGAGTTTCAAAGGGTTCACAATGAATTACACCTGCATTCACCCCACAGAAAGCATTACTTATCCTCATTTTACAAGTATTCACTCTAACACAGGCATTAATGCCAATTTTTTCTACAACTTGTCTGGATGAAGTGGACAATTTGTGCATGATTCAGAGTCACTGGGTTCTTTGGGAGTCCCTTAGAGTGATTTTTTCCTATTGTAAAAGCCACAATCCAGGCTATGACAATATCCCAAACTGTACATCCTTCAGAGCAAAGACGCCAGCTGGGTTTCCTGCTACTTTCTGATACCGACACTGGTATTGCGGTCATGTTGCCTGGGGGTTGATGCTGCAGTTGAGGACAGTAATGAAAAGGCAGATAGGGATCTTACCTTCTGTTAGCTCTATAACGTCAGTGCATGTATGTCTCAATAGGGGCTGAGCTGCTTTGCTTTTCAAGCGAGTATTCTTGTCTGCTTTCCTGTATTTCATTCTCTATCAGTAACCAAGTTGCATCCAACAGCACTGCCTGAGCACATGTATCATCACGAGTAGCACATAATGCCCAGACTTGCCCAAGCGGATAATTTTCTGCAAATGAACATTAGAGATTTTATGAGGCTACTGAGGTGGAGACTTCTTGCAGCATGTTGTGTGTGCATCCCTGCACTACCTCACTAGCCAGTGAAAGGAGGAGAGAGAAGCAGATACCAAATGGAGAAGCAACTTTCCAACAATCGCAAGCAAGGGATGTGGCAGGAGCAGGACTATGGTCTCCAGAAAACTAACCTCCCGTGCCTAAAATCCTAGTCTTAGTGTTGTGAGCTCCTCAAGAGTGGGATGTGGTAATGCACTGAAATAGGCAACACCGTCTGACACAGACACGTCTTTCCTCCTCCCAACGTTAGTGTTGTGCCTTCACCACTCTGGTAACCCTTCTAGGGCAGCTTGGAAAAGCCATCTAGGTGCAAATGCCACCTAGGTTTGCACAGCAGGCTGGGAGCAGGGCTGGGATTTACCTCAAACCCAGTGACATGATCATCTGCCTGTTGCCCCCCCTTCAAATAAAAGTTTCTTCCCTACATGCTGGCCCCGACAGGTTTCTATATTTATCCATTCTTATTTTAGGAGGCCTGCAGGAGAAACGTATAGATTACAGATGTGGTGCTCCTTGTTCTAGCTAAGGTTTCCAATAGGGATAGTTGTTTTGGGACAGAATCCCAGCCGACAGTCATTTGCTGTTCGCCTGCCAAAGGGGACTGCAAGCATTGCCAATGCTCTGCTTGACTTAGATTGAACAGTTCACAGCCTCTGAGGAAGGGGAGGAAAATTCCATCGTGAAATAGCTGATTTAAAGTGCTGTATCCCACAGCGACAGTAAAGAGTGTTTGCTAATACTAATGCAGCTTTCAGAAAGAGACTTTAAGTTCAGCTTTCAAAACGTGTTTCTGCTTGGGAGAGGGCCCACATTAAACCCCTCCATCAGTTCAAAACTTCAGTGAGTTTTGGACAGAAAACCGATTCTGATTTCGCAGCTGATGCCAGTTTTGTGAAACGTGACTGGTTACAGAGAGGAGGAGGAGGAGGAGGAGGAGGAAGAGATTCTAGTGACATATCCACCTCCTCTTCTCTACGTATGGAGCAAGGCATAGCTGCGAGCGTACAGGCCTGTCTCCCAGTCATCAGTGGGATTTTGCTTGTGTCAGAAATGGATATACAAGAGGAAGATAGAAAGTGACCCTGCAAAATGTAAAACTTTATTCAGAAATTTACTTGCAAGCAAAATTTGCATTGTTTAATATGTTGATGACTAGCATATGTTCAAAACTCCTCTCTATCGATACACCATTTTTGCAGATAATACAATATGTAGAGATGCTCCAAAAAAAAGCAAAAGCAAAGAACCAGAATGACAGTATCTACCAGAGACCCTGATAAAGATAATTTTCAAGATCATAAACTTCTTTCCATCAAAGGATGCTAAAAAAGGAAATCATTCTATCCAGAGTTTTTGATCTTACAGAACGATCTTAGTTTGCAGGGGTTAAATAGTCACAGCATTTTTATGTGTTTACATCTGATAACTCCCAGTAGAGATAAACATATTTAGTGCTTGAATGTAAGTTAACACTGGACATCTTAAACATATTACAAGAGATTCATCAGAAAGGACATTAAAGGCTATTATTAGCCCCAGCTGCAAATATCCATCATGAAGGAATGGCTCTATGTGAGTTAATTGCCTTCAAAATGGTAGGCCTTATTTAAAACCCTTTTCAGTGGATGTCTTTCCACTGATTTCAGCAGCCTTTGGGTCAAGCTTTCTTTTATTAGAAAGACATTTAATTTAATAGTGAGAGGAAGGACTGAAAACCAGACACCAACATTTCCTTTGCCTTCTCATGACAGGCAAGGTTAGTCAGTGTAATCAGCAATTGAGATTTGGAACATCTTAACCAATGTAACCTGGACATCAGCTGCAGGAAAACGTCTTTGGTAAAAGATCAAACTAAATGGGTCAGAACTTCAGATGGAGAACAGGGGCTTATTCCAGTTTCCACTAAAACCAGCTGAAAAATTTCTACATACTTTAACTAGCACTGGTACTAGCTATTCCTTCTCTGTTAAAAGGAATGGAAATTTTGCTACTGACTTCAATTAGGGGAGAACTAAAGCTGTGTGACTTGGTATAATTATACAGATAGACGTTTCAAAAGGAAACAAGGATCAGATAGCTACATGAGTTACATCTGTTTTTGAAAGGGCAACCCTATGTGAAGTGGAGGAGGATTATGAGTATTACAGGTTTTTTTGATACAGAACTCCCAAGTGTATGCCTAATTTAGCACTCTAACTTCCCTATGATTAAGTTAGACTGATATCAATGAAGAGAAATCAATTTTTTTCCTAGTGATAAGCTAATAGATACAAGAAATATGATGTCTAATGGAAACAATGTGGAAAGGCCACAAAAGCTACATCAAATATTGATACTTCTTTTTTTTTTTTTTTTTTTTTTTTTTTTTACTAACGAGATGTGGCCAGTCAGCTATTACATTAGTCAGCTTACCTCTATATTGCATCCTTCCGTAGTATGACTTAAGTAAGTAAATTTAAATTTCCCAGTATCCCCAAAAAACAGGAAAATCAAATGATAGATTAGGCCCAAGTGGCCTATCAATTTATGCTTGAACACATGGCCGCACCAAAACCAGAGAATCACGGTAGCAAGAGTCATCAGCAGCCTGTCAGAGAAGAATTTTGTAGGAGAGGAGATCTGTGATCAAAGGCTGCAGAATTCATCCCCCCTCCAGGGATGCAGCACAGCTGGGTCAGACCACATCCCTCCAGAAACTGGGGAGTCAGGAGCTGGGAAAAAGAGGCAAGTCTGTCCATATGGAATGGGAAAACCCCCAAAAGAACGGCCTGTACAAAACTGTGTTTAAATAAGTAGGAAAGGAAAGACAGCCAGGTGGCTTATGAGATGGATGATATTTTAACTTTAGGCTCATCTTTCAAATTCAGCTTGGGCTGTTAGTGGTTGAAACTTGTTATGAGGGTTTATCTTTTATATTTAGGCTACTTCTTAACAACTAAGTGGCCACCCCAGAGGATCAGTGCTGCCTTTCATCAGTACGACAGTCTCAAAATGGGAATAGTGGCAAATATTTTTCAGAAGATACCAGCCTGACTGGGATACCCTAATTACACTGAATAGCCCAGAAGCTCCCACTAAGTTCAAAAGTAATGCTTCATGCCAGGTAAGGGGAGGAATTTGGCCCTTGCTCTTCTGGATTAGCAGGCTGAGTAATTCACAGTTTCAGTCTGTCATTCATAACTAGTACAGATGGTTTATCTGGAAGGAAGGATGGAAATGCTGTCTTCCATTGACTGCAAGTAACACAAATGGACACATCTAACTGGCATGTTATCACTCTACAGTGCTTTCTAGGTCTGGCGTATGCACTTTCATATCTTATGACAGTTTGGGGCTGATGTTTCATGTTCTTGTAAAACATCAAGTTACATTAGATCAGTAGTCCCATGTACTACAGTAAAAGACACCGCCACTAAATGAATACGGTATAGAGACATTTTTAGTTGTTCTTTTTTCCCGGAACCACTGCCTGGCTCTTAGCTTTCTAAAAAATAATCTGTGTTGAGACATTGTAAGGTGGAAAGGAGAGTAAGAACAACAGTTATGCAAAAATGTTAAGAAACTTTAATGACTTGTGAAAACATATAATTAGGGATTTGCAGCCCACCCAGGAAATTTTGCATGTTGAATTACCACACTACTCAAAGTATGTATTTTAATTGCTGGGTGAAATGCATATATGTAAGCCAAACTGTTGAAAGAGCAGCTGCAGTAGTGTTACCACAATGATACGCAAGCCACAAATCCTGCTGTTGAAATAGGTTATTCACAAACTGCTTCTATGACATCCTCTGTCTGTGAAGTTAGTTGGGCTTTAGGGAAAAAAAAGAACATCTGATGTTCTGTTTTACCTTCTCAGCATTAACTCACTGACATTAAACAGATATTTATTACACTTGTGGTTTTAACATTTTAAATCTGCACATATTTCCTATCCATTTATAGCCATTGTGTAGGGATGATGCTGTAAAAAAGCCGCCACCTCACTGATAATGTCACGAGCCGAGCATGTAATCACCTTTCAGGGGGAGCCTCAGTGAATCACAGAGGATCTGACCCTTTTTCACAGAATAATTCAGGTTGGAAGGGACATCAGTCCAACCTCTTGCTCAGTGCAGGGACAACTACGAGGTCAGACCGGGTTGCTCAGGGCTTCACCCAGCTGGGTCCTGAAAGCCTCCGAGCACGGAGGCTGCACAGCATCTCTGTCCAGCCTCTTCTACTGCTTGACTTGCCTCCTGGTGAAAAAGCGGGGTTTTTATATCCAGCATAAACATCTCTTGTTTCAACTTAGGTCCTTTGTCTCTCATCCTCCTACCACGCACGACTGCGAACAGCCTGGCTCCATCTTCTTGATAACTTTCTTGTGGGTAGTGGAAGGCCCTCGCTTCCCCCTGAAGCCATCTGTTCTCCAGGCCGAACAAGTCCAGTTCCCTCAGCCTCTCCTCACCAGCCAAGTGCTCTAGCCCCAGGCCATCCTGGTGGTCCTCCACTGAACTCGCTTCCTTTTATTGATGCCTTTCTTGTATCGGGAGGGGTGGGTAAAACAGTATTATAAGTGCAGTCTAACGAATGCTGGGTAAAGGAAGATGGTAACTTCCCTCAACTACTGCCTGTGCTCCCGTTAACAGAGCCAAGGATGCTGTTAGCCATCATCTCTGCCAGGGCACGGGACTGGCTTGTGCTCAGCTTGCTGTCTGCCAAGACCCCCAGGACCGTTCCTGCAGAGCTGCTCCCCAGCCTGTATCACCGCAGGGGGATTCTTCCTGCCCGAGTACAGGACTTCACGTTTATTCCTGTAGAATTTCATAGGGTTCCCGTTGACCCACTCCTCCAGCCTGTCTAGGTCCCTCTGGATGGCAGTCCTACCCTCAGGTGTATCAGTTGCTCCCTCCGATTTGGTGTCATCTGCAAACTTCATAAACGTGCGCTCTACCACCCCCAGGTCACTGCTGTACAGGACTGGTCCCAGGAGAGAGCCCTGTGGTGCTCCCCTTGTCACTCACCTCCTGCTAGAGTACGACCCACTGATCACTACCCTCTGAGCCTGACCATCCAAACTTTTTCTTATGCATCTATTTGTCCACCCGTACAGACCATAAAGCCCTAACTTGGGTGCGACAACATCGTCATTCAACAACCAACGTTGAAAGGCCTTGCTAAAGTGAGATCCAGTGCTCTCCCCTCCTCCGCAAATCCAGTGATTTTATCCTGGAAGTCAAGGAGGTCGGTCAGGTATGATTTACCTGTTTGGTACTGTCTCTTCTCTGCTTTTTTCAAAAAGAAAGGCAATTCAGCATGCTTACTTTCAAGAAAAAATTCATACCTTCTCACAAAGCTGTATTTTTACCATCACAGAATTTAAAATATGCAATGATTTATAAGTAAAATACACCTCAGACCTCTGGAGAGGGCCACCAGCAGTGAAGCAATGACTAATGCCTGTAAGACCATGGCCTTGACATGCTTAAGACCAAGGAACCGTGGAAATCGGTAGCTACATACAGACTAATAAATTCAGTGCCTGAGCTGTTCGTGTGCCCTGGGACAGGACTGACTGTGCTGTTAGCACATTCACTGGTGCTGCTTGGCCTGGGCCAACTAAAACTCTTCCAAATAATTCCTGGCCACAATTTGGCAGCTGAAATGTCCCAGGGACTGCTCCCAATAGGCAATTTGCATGCAAACATCCTGTTTTAGGGACCAGGATTTTACTAACGTAAATGTGGGCCGTTCCAGGCCGACTGGCCCCTAAACCCAGGACATTCCCGGACATGTTTAATCAGCTCTTGTATACTGAGCCACTGCAAGTTTTTTCCCAATTCAACTGGTTCACATGTGACTCTGTCCTGATCAATGCGTGCCTCTTTCACCCATGAAGATTTAAAAACTAAGAATCAGTTGCATATGTCTTTTTTTTTTTTTGAAGACTCATGCTAATACAACCAAACCACTTCTTCTCCTGTATGCATTTATGAAGGTGAAAGCTACTCCACAGATAATTTTCAAAGTAAGCTTGTACAGCAGCTGGTGTGATACTGTTTTGCCACAAGCATGAATATGCACCATCATGTAGCATTTCTTTCCTTATCTGAACAGTATCACTAAACTGATGACACCCAGGTCCTTTCAGAGAGTTAAATTCATGCCTCACGCATGAACATGACGTTCCCACAGTGCTAGAAAGCGTGAAATAATATGGTGAGAGAACTGGCTACTGAGAAAAGTCACTTTCTCCAGTCAGATTGGGACGATTTTTCAGAGGCATGAGACACCCGACTCCCATTAAGGATGAATGACAATTAGCCATCCATCCTCACACAGTGCCCTGCAAGCACTAGAAAGGGGAATTCTGCATCCCTGCTAAGAAAAAACTCCAAATGGATGTGTCTAATGCAGGGCTTAGCAGGTTGCCCACCTCCAGGGGCATTCATTCTTACATATTCACTGGTTCTTGCAGCTGACCGGGACACGGTTGTACACCGTCATCCCAACTATCTTCAGGAGATGCGTGCTCCTCCCCAGGAGGCAGAAGAGCAGGGAACAGCTTGGAGCTGAAACCTACCTTTAGGTATAATTGAAGCATAATACCCAAGCTGGTGAGAGAAAGCCACAATGAGATCAGAGTTTTTGTATTGCATTAGTTTTGTTGATAGCTAAACAGTTCCACAGATGTGCTGAACCATGAAACACATAAACACGCAAGAGAAAAGACATATTTTGTCAGTAAACGTTATGTAAATGTAGCACAAATATGAAAACATCAGTAATGGGGTATGGCTTAAATGAAAAAATGGTCAGTTTTCTGTGGACAAAACAGCTGGTTTGCTGTAATGTGAGACTTTTGGATTAAATGAGTAGTTTTTAATTACCCCAATGAAAGTTCTCTTTTGACAGGACTGGTGAACTCTCTTCTGCATCAAGACATGAGGAAGAGGAGAGAATTGCAAGCTTTCAGTCATAACTTGGTGTCCCACCAGGAGCTGTACAGTGAGACTGTGGGGTGCAGAGGTCCTCACGTCAGCCCTGCCCAGGAGAGGACCATCACGGGCAGCAGCAGAAGCCAGCCGTGCCCACGGAGACACTGCGTCCTGCAGGAACGGGCCAGTTCATTGGGCTTGGTTTTCTTCCCACTATTCACTTTCTCTGCTGGCTCACCCTACCAAAGCAATCAGACTCACAATAAAAAAACGTCATGGCACTTCACTCCAGTGTAGATATGCTGTAGGCCTACAAATTGGACTAGGCTGTTATCAGTCAAACACAGATCTCCCAAGTACATAACACTTACTTCTATCTTCATTCAAGAACTCCTCCAAATCTATCTGTCTGTCTCGTCAGCTTACAATGACGACTCACTGATTATGTTAATGAAACATGAGAGGGCTCCATCAGTTCATGAACAACTAGGAAACAGCAACTGAATACAAAGACATTTTCCATCGGGTTTTTTTGTTTGTTTTTTTTTGGTTTGGGTTTTTTTTTTTTTCAACAGAACAGTCAGGTTTGCATTACGGTGCCTGCTTCCATGACAGAAAGCTCAGACTGGGAAGTGTCTTCCAGGTTTTTAATCAGTCTCCTGATCCCAGATGTGCCAGGACAGCTGTTTTTGCAACCTTCATGATGGACAAAATCACAGGTGTTGAGGGAGGACTGAGACTTCTCCTGAGTTTAGCCTTGTCAGAAAAGCTTTTGGGGTTGAACAAGACGCTGATTTTATACTAAGATAAATGGTTTTGTACAAAGATAGCAGTGGTTCCATCTGTTCTCAGGAAACTAAGACTCTCTGGGGTCTGTGACTCCCAGGTTGCAGCTCTCCTTCCGAGGGAGACTGCAGGATGAAGCACAAGGGGAAAGTTGATCAGCTGGACACAGGACAAAAAAGAATCTCCCTCTGCAGTAATGATGGTACAGCTTTCAGCCCGGTAATGCAAAAGCCCAGAAGAGGAGCAGGATGCTGAACACCTCATTAACGTGGCCAAAATGAAGCTTTAGCTCAGTTATCCGTAGATGTTCCCACACCCTTAACATAACAGCTATTTGTAAACAGAATATCCAGCCGCGTGTACTCAGGAAATATGTCACCTACCCTCAATTTTATTTGTATTTATATCTGCTGTACATATTTTTGCTGAAGTTCTAATAGATTCATACTTCTGGCTGCCCAAAGCACACGGAGTTTACTTTGCATTGGCAAAGCACAGGCAAAAAAATCAAGCCTAGGAAAGAGCATGATACCATCTAAAATAACCATTGTGAGAGTTTAAATTTGGATATGTGTATATACATTTGCTTATTTGCAAATGTGTATGGAAAAATATGAGACAGAAGTGTCTTTGTCCTTCCATCAACTACAAAGGGAGTTTAGATGGTGAGATCATCTGTCAACATCTATCCCATAAATGTTTAAATATGGACAGATGAGAGTGTCATTGATTATCTGGTTCCTTTATGCTGTAGATTGGAGACTAGATGAATAGCGGTTTACCAGGAGAAGCATGAACCCAGGCAGTAAGCTGGCAGTTGCATCCAGTCAATGCAGAGCTGGAAAACTGTCTTTATGCTTAGTCAGCAAGTAGCAGGGAAGTTAGGGGTGGATTTTGTTGGATGCGGTATCCTTCCCTTTCTATCCTGAACTGTTGTATTGTACTGTCCCCTTGTATAGGCTGTGCAAGTTCTTTGTGTGCTTTGAGTTGTCTGAATTTTTAAAACTGTTGTATAAATGGTAATTATTAACAACAAAAAAAAGGAGCACAAAAAAAGAGCGTGCTCTAAAGCTCATAGAAGCCGGTGTGCAGGTATCAGTGACTTCAGAGGGCTCTGCATCAGGCCCTATGCCTTTAATTCTGTTTGAAGTGAGAACATAAATCTGAAATGTTTTACAAAAATAAAACTTCCTATGCCAATGTAACAAAACTTCTAACATATGCCTGCTCAGGAAGTTGAGCTCTTTGTGGGACCAAATTAACAACTTCTATCCCTGAATGAGATAAAACTGAACAGAAACTCCTTGTGGAAGGCTTTCCAACTATTTATTAAAAGCACACAGAGCTGATATAATATTATTCTGTTCCAATTCATTCTTTCTCCAGACTACTGCACTTTTTTGTTGGGCCAACGCGTTTTCCAGGACTGGCCTTTTCCTTGCTCTTTTCCTGTGCTGGCATCTTTTGGAGGTCTGTTTCCTCCATGCTACAGCACTACACAGCTGCCCTCAGGAACATCAGATCTCGCAAATTCCATGTTAAACTCCATTGGTAAATGACACCAGCCTTCATGGAGTTTAAATTATTTGGCGATATCAAGAACGATGTGCTGGACAATTCTATGGAGCAAAATAGAGCTAGATGCCTGGTTCATATCATGCTCATATAAAGTTAGTATTCGCTGGCTTCAGGTGATTTCTCAGTAATAGGACTACAAATGGATTAGCAGTATATCTGTGATGTCTCAGAGTTTTATGGTGGCATCATCCACATATAAACCTACAGACCAAGATGTGCAAGTAAAAGTATTCGGACTGCATCTATGAAGGCAACAATTTAAACCTTCTTGCTCATTCTCTGTTTGCCCATCTGGAATAAAATGTCTGAGGACAAAGGCATTGGAAATTTCATCTGTAGAGTCATTTTAAGTACAGAACCCCTCACTATAAAACAATCCAGTTTTCCCCTTATAAAAATACACTTTCACGTATCCTCCACCTCCTTGAACTCCATCTATATAATAGTTTTTACCACATCAGAAAATAATTTTTAAACACTGATAAAAAAAAGTCGTTCCAACTAATACAGTTGTTCTGGCCACCACAGAAAGAGCAATTTTCCTGCTAGTACTTCCCCTGCATTCCCCCCTCCACCCCCAAAACCCACAGTGGGATCACTGTATGTTTAATTGTGGTGTAGCCTATAAAGCACAGACACAGAACAAGAAAGGGCAAAGAAAAAAGGGAGTAAGGAACTGTTTGAAGAGAGGGAGACCATAAAATCATTGCCTCTGCAGCTTAAAGATGTAGCAACCCGTTTTGCTGTAGCAACCCAAAGCTCCAGGGCAACTTGGAGTACCTGAAGGTATGTGTGGACTGATGGCGACTACTAGTATTTTTTGTGTTCCTGAAAAGGATACAGCACAGGAGCTATGCATTACTACAAAGCTGATGTTGCTGAAGAAAGTGTCATGATTTGGTATAAATATGCTAAATGAGTTCTTTATTAAATACATTTTTGTTTTATTATATTAATTATATTTATTATTGTTATTATTATTAAATATGTATTTAAGTATTTCCAGTCCTAAGTGCTTACAAAAATCACAGGCTTTTCTAGAAGGAAAAATTATATTTGTAACTTTGAGATTATTGGGCGGGGGGGGAGAGGGACACTTGGGATCTTCTTTAAGATGTTAGATTTCATACACCCAACTTTCCTCTATAATCAAGAATGGTTAAGTCATGAAAGCTGCAATTCTGCTTTCAGAACAAAGTTTCTTTCACAGGAGATGCAGAAAACCATTAAGTGTAAGACCATCAGAACCAACACTGAGTATTTTTGGTTGTTTTTTTCAAGTGTTCATCATAGGGTTTTCATTTTTTGTTGTACTTTATTTTAGCCAACCACAATGTCATCTAAAATGTTCCTCAAATGCATGTCATTGTTTTCTGCCTTTCTATATTCTTAATGAGTCAACTGATCTTGCTCTCGTTGGGTTTTACCGAGTAGGGGGAAGTGCCTCTGACTAACGATCCCTCTAGTCTAGAAGACTGACTGCACTAGGTAACTTCTAAATACAGGGGACAGTTGGCTTGTAGAGAGTTACGTGGAAATTGTATAATTACGTACAAGAAACATGAGGGGAAGAAAGCACACAAATCTGCTTCTTTGCAGTCATAATTTTGTTGAAAGTCAACTGAGGGAACAATTCCAAATTGCCATCTATCTTTTTTGCTGCCTCTGCATCAGAAGTAGATCAAGTACTGCCTGCTGGGGAGAATATACAGCAAAAGGTTTAATTCTACTAATACTACTACTAATAATAACTAACTTATGCTACTGTAACACAAACTGAAGGAGGCTAAAACCAGAGCAGCACGTGGCAATCATGCTCCTTGAAGTTTGGCTTGTTCAGGCAATCACGAGGGCTAAAAACCAGAGGAGAAGGCTGAGCTATCATGTGTCAGTGGACCACCCCAGCCACCAAATCTTCTGCGGAGCATCTTCAGGTACCTCTGCTTTTAGCTGTTAACACATTCCCAGCAGGGTGCCATCGGTGAGATAATTTTACCTGCTCAGAATAAACAATCTTTCGGTGTGCATGTGGTTACGCACTCACTGGCAGAAGCTTGCAATAAATCTTGGGTAATGAACTAAATGATAATTTCTATGTATAAAGGATTTTAAAAAATAAAATCCACATTTAGAAAAGTAAATGTAATACTAGGTACTTAAAGTTAAGCATCCTTTAAGAAGGAAATAATCATGGCTTCAGTTTTCCTGCCCATAAAATGGGGGTAATGTTACATAGCCATTTTCTAAATTACTACAGGATGTTTAGATGGGAGCCTCTACATTAGGGCACGATAGTGCTATTTTCAATCTCCCTCCACACAATATTAAGTGCAATGCTTCCAAAAACATGCCCCGTCTACACTGCCGCATAGTCAAGTCTGATTTTAAAAAAATAAAGGAGAGTGAGTGATCAAGCACACATTACAGCTGTGCCACTGGGTCAGTAAGTGAGAAGTTAAAATAAGAAGTTCATTCAATAAAATATTGATTCTGGAAACAGATTACAGGAAATCATACCGTACCACTAACTTAATTTATGAGTATTTATATTGCAGGAATTATACCAATATATCAAACACAATGCCTTCAACCTTAGTTCAAAAGAGAATTTTATCTCTAAGCTTTAACAACAGGGCTGAAAATAATTCAGATTATATGGGCAGCATTTTAGCAGCCCATTTTCATCTTCTTTAAAAGCAACACTCTAATGCATGATGGTTAAGGATCAAGTTGGGATTATGTGGAGAATGTTAAACATATACCAAATAATACATCTGTTTTGAATAAAAGATGTTGCATAGAGTTCCAGTTCATTTTTTTCAACTCTTTGCTGTACGTGTTGTAGCTGCTAAGTGAAACCACGCATCAGATAAATACATCACTTCAGCAACAGATTGCTGATCAATTGTCTGACATGTTCTGAAATATGTGGGTTAAAAATACTTGGGGGCAAAGGCTTTTCTAGTTTGGAAAAAAAACTGTTTCATGTTCTCTTGTGGTTCATTCTTCCATCTCTGAGCTTCTAGGAGTGCTAACATTTCTCTAGGCTGGTGCTAGATCATTTTCTCCATGGTGGGAAAGCAGCAGACCTTATACCATGTTCTCTGCCCATTTACAAAAGCTAGTCTGACTGCAGTCATACTTGATGACCTGTCAGTCTCTGGCCAACAAACAGGTTGCTCCCAGTAAGAGAACCACTAATATACTCTGTTTGATTGCTGTATCTTACGACTTGAATACCGTTTTGAAGCAACTCGCTTTTCAGAAAATTCATTCAGAAATTCTGATACTTGGATTTATTTTTTTTTAATCAATCGAAATAGGAAACTGAAAACTTTCCATAGCAGTTTGTCAAAAGTACTACCTTTGACTCACTAATAATTTCATTTCAATAACGTCAAAACATTACACTATAACATATTGATGTTAAATATCTACGTTATCAAATCCGTATGATAACAGTATCAATAACTAGCATGACCAGTTACTAGCATTCAAACAAAAATAGTTTTGATACTTTAATACTTTCGCTGAAACAGCTGTTCAGCACTTTTCCTGGTCCTTGCAGAGGGCAACCGAAGAAGACCCCGCCTGGCGCCAGGGCTGCTCGCCCCGGGAGACCATTTCTCCCTCTGCCCCGCTTCCCCGCAGGCTCCAGACCTGCTGCCCGCCTCCCTGCGCACACCCGCGAGGCAGCGCGGACCTTCCTCTCAGGGGCAGATGTGAAAACTACAAGTCACAGCCCGATGCGTGCTTCTCTGGCGGGAAGAGCGGCCCCCTCTATAACATCGGAGAAGGATTCCACCGGGCCCCTGGCCAAGACCCTCCTGAGGACGGGCCAAAGGCGACAACTGCCCCAGCAGTGCGGGCTGCTGAGAAAGCTCTGCCACCACTTCCATCCGCCTCGGCAAGTCCCTAATAGCGATGGCCTGTGGGCTGGTGGGACCGTATTTCGTGGGACTGAGTGGATCCCGTGCTGCTCACCCAGCACGCTGCGTGAGCAGCAACTGCACATCCCACAACGTACTCTGGAAGACGAGGGACGCTTTGAATCCCACGATCTTCTGTCTTGGGTAACTCCTGTGCAAGAGTAACCCAGAGCAGACCCTGAAGAGCTCCTCTGCCTCATGAGCCTCCCCGGCCACTTCCCACCCAGCACTACGGTAAGCCCCAGTGATGCCTGGCCAGCGTGCCTCCACACTGTGCCCCCAAAACTGTGGCACAGGCTCATATTCCTCTCGCTCCCTTTTCCGGCAACTAGACCACAAAGTGACTGCCCCTCTCGCCGTCACAAGAGGCTGTCCCTTTTACCATCACACAGCTGGTGAGGAACCCCGGTTGGCCAGCTTGTACTCCAAGCTACAAGCAATTTGGTGCACTGGGGACGTAAGTTGGAAACTTCTTTGTGGAGCAGTAGATGTGGGCACGCTCACAGGGCTGACCCACATCACTTCCCAATACAAGGGAAAATGGGTGCACGTGAACACAGTGTGTGCTAGGCTGCAGCCGCTCTTCTGGTTCCTCCAGAACTTCTTACTGAATTTCTGGCAGCATTCCTCATCTTTTCTCATTCTTGATACCCTCCCCATCTGCAGCCTCACCTCCTTGTCCTTAGAGGAGCTCTCTGTCAGCCTCCTCCAGAGGCAGAGGAGGAAGGCATTTAGATCTGGATTTCCTAATGAGGAAAAACCAGTAGAAACGGCTGCCCTACAAAGGCCTAGAGTCTAAGAACAGTGCAATTATACAAATACTTGCCCTGAATACTCATCCAGCCTCCAACTGACTCCACTCAGGAACCAGAGGTATTTTCTATGTATTGAGTAATTTAAACTCTATTTGATGCCCTCTACTCATACTGGGAAAAAAACAGTGAACAACCAATCCCTCTTCAGCTTCTTCACTCCACTCATTCAGTGACTTCTTTTCCATGCTGAAGTGCATTGGACAATTAATTTTGGTAACCAAACAAGTCCATATACGCTAAAGGGTCCTGGAGCTGCCAGCTCCCAGGAACTCAACCATTCCTACGTCAACAGGTATCAGAGACAGAAAGCTTAGTAAAAATACAATCATCACCTGTCACCCAGACTGATCCTGGGCTGACCTTCGAATACTTCCTCACTGGTGTAATTCTCTGCGGTTTTCTGATAACCTAAGGCAGATGCATGTGATGACAGAAGAAATACTTTGAACCGGATATACTGCTGGGTTATGGTTTTGTGCAGTCCTTTTGCAGTGACTGTGAAGCAGGCAGAGAGAGTTCTTGCTCACTGTAGTATCTGCTAAGCACCAGGGCCATTTACAGTCCCACTGGGATCTGGCCCAAGACCCAGGTCCTTTCTACTACACAGAGCAATCCTCCTAGGGCAGTCTCTTTAGCATAAGAAAGCTGCTAGTGCAAGGGCAAAAATACTGTGTTTCTGAGGCAAAGAAAACCTAGTCACATGGGCAGATGTTCCTGCAGCTAGTGGAAACTGGCACAGACAAGAAATGTAACTTCCAGGGGGGGAAAAAATAATTGATTTATGGAGTGGGAAGTTTTCAAAGGGGCTCTTGCAGTCCAAAGGGACACCTACTACCAGCACTGCCAATGACTCTTGCTGTGTTCTCAGCATCCCGTTCTCAGTATCTTTGTCTCCTCTTTGATCTCGTGCAAGGTACATCTCAACTACTGGCCTAAGTAAGCTTCAGACTAGGATCTGTCTACAGTTACACCGTGAGTGTCACACCAGCACAGCCACGACAGTGAAGCTCTGCAGCATGGGTGCAAGGTTTGCCAACCAAAGGAGATTTTGTGCCATTGTAGTTACACTAGGCTCTGAACCCAACAAGTTAATCTGGCAGCAGCTTTCTCCTGGCAGCACAGCTGTGTCCACACCAGGAACTTTGCTGGCTGAGCTCCACTGAGCAGGTGGGATTTTTTTTTTTTCTTTTTTTTTCCAAACACAGGCTAACATCATTGTGTGAGCAAAACTTTCTAATGTAGGACTGGTCCTAAAAAGAACATCTCCAATATCTCTGATGTAAAAAGCTCTGTTACCTCTGCATGTATCAAGCTGTCTTGTCCCTCAACTCCAACTATAAAAAAAATAAATTTGTGTCCTCCAAAAAAGGAGGTGGGAAGACCGGTGATGCTTATGGATCACAGGAACATCAGAACTGCTTTACTAGTTTTTCTGTGGCAGCAGCATTTGATTGCTGCACTAAAAAGGCAATCGGTGAAGCTTTTTGCTACTGCTGGTACATGAGGGACACAGGATCATGATGCACATTAGAGCAGAATCAGCTTCAGCTTTGGAAAGCAGAGAAAACACACCCACTTTTTTTAGAACCTGTAGGACCACTGCCATGCAAAGTCTTTTTTTAAAAAGGGGTTTAGTTAATTTGTTTGATTACTGGGCTTACAGATGTCCTACTTTCAATTCTAGTAAAGGGATAGGAAAGATACACAAAATTAATATGCATTTAGAAATTAATCAACACATTGAACATTAATGCCAGATTATGTGTTTACGTGTTGATATTTAGTATCTTTTTGCTATAGGACCTCATTAGCCTTGTCAGAAAAAAAAACCTCTTTGTGTAAAGCTCCTCAGAAAAATAACGTAAGCTGGAGATCTTACACAGTTTGATAAACAGCTTTGAGTACGAAACAAAGTGATGTGAAAGGGCTTTTCTTCATGTGCCTTCTGTTAGTAATGACAGTTTGCTCTTCCTTATAGTTATATGTGGGTTACTTCAGTATTTCATTTTGAAAAGCCAAAGTATATCCAGCATACCTCAACTCCAGAGAGTCAGATAAAAAGATTAGTCAACAGAAAAGACAAAAAGAATAAGCAAGTAATGTGTCATCCCTATATACGTGTCAGGCTCAGACCACTTTACCCGTCCCTGTTTTGAACTGCTGTCACCAAGTGCATCCTCCACTATCCTCAAGCACCTTGCAGCCTTTTACAGATATTTTTTCTGATTCACTTGATTTAAAAACAAAGCAATCTTCACTGAGAGAAATTCTGTAACTTGTGTGACAGATACCTTGAACCAAGACCAGTCAGACATTTTAAGTCAGGTGTCAAATAAAGAAAAACAGAGTGCCAATGCAATATTAACACTGGTCATTTTATAAATTAGGAAAACAAAAAAGATCTTGAAAGATAATATGAGACTCTTTGTATTCAGGTGGTATATTACATGTCTTTGATTACTAAATATGTGTATTAACCTAATGATTGTTATTTTAAGTGAATAATCATTAAATATACAGGATATGTAGAGCATAAAGTCACACCCCTGTAAAAAGCCTCTCTTTTGCATTTCCTGACTTAAAAAAACACTTGAAAACTTGATAAACTTCATAAAATCTCCAATATGGTACATTAATAATAACTCAGTGTTACGTAAAGTTAAAATCTGCTGCCAAACTTTAAGGTTGCCAAGTTAACACTGACTTGCAGATAACCATTATCATGGTGAGGAGTTTTTCCTGGATAATAACTTATTCACTAAAAATGCAGTTTTCACAAATCAAAGCAATCTTTAACTCATGTCAAATCTGGCAAACAGATCTGAACATTTTTTTTTCAGTGATGAAAATGTGTTGGCTCTATTAATTCAGTAGATGAAGAGCGTTCAAGAGCATGACCCCACAGGGCAAAGGTTAAGGCATTTGCCTCCAAGTTAGGATATCTAGTTTGCACTTTCTGTTCCAAATTCACTAAAGAGGAGATTTGACCATTTGTCTTTTAGTTCTCCAGGTAACTACTCACTGGGCTGCTAGTAAAAGGAGAGGGGAAAGGAGGAATAATGAAAATTACCGTCTATTTATTCAGATACATCACCCTCTCTCTTTACTTTCATTAAAAGTGGCCAGAAATACTTTGTATAAGACAGTTATGTTAATAGGCCATTATTAAAATGTTTGATCTTGGCTCTACCTGAACCAATGTTTAAAACCTCAGCATGGCTGCTGGAACCAAAACATCATTTATTCACCTCTTTTTTTAAATCAGTACCTTTAGTAATGCATTTTCCAGGTCTCTCTTCCTTCAGAAAAACCTGTCTTGCAGAACTCGGCCATGTACAGAGAAACAGAAAGCGATCAAACGCAGCCAGGATGCAAAAATCTCATTGCTATGCATATGCAGGGACAGGAAGCAGGAACAGTGTTAACAATCAATAACTAAGAGAATTAATACAGAGCCTAGCTTTTACCACAAACCACAGGTTGCAGGCGCTGTAGCCAACATATTCATCACATAGAAAAGCAGATTTTTATCGGTTAGAATGCTTCACTTCCATATGTAATACCAAAAAAAAATACAGTCAGCATCTGAACTGCCTGGACCAGGTAAATGGTGATGGATCGGACTCTGACCACCCGCCTTGGCTGAGATCAGCCTCCCCGAGTGCTCCTTCCTCGGATGCATTTAGAATTAATCCCACATGATCCAGATTAGAGGGAGCGGAAACCCAGATTAGATATCACTCCCATTTAAAATATAAACCCAAGAAAATTATATTAGTATATTTTAGAGGTTTCTAAGATAGTCCAAGTCCATTTAGCTGACCTAAGAATGTTAAAGAAATTGCAGCAAGTAACAAAGAAGGGACCTAGGTGGGAACCTGTTTTTCCAGGGTTTGGGGATACCTTATTCATTTTACTATTTTTTTTTTCTTTTACAAGTTTCCTGGTTTAGACCTTTTAAGAAAAAGCTGTCTTTAAGATGTTTAAAAAAAAAAAAATCTTCTCAAGAATCGGCAATACTCTCTAGGGGTTATTTTAGGCAATTCTAACTCTACAGTTTCCTCTTCACATGGGATAAGGATCTTGGATAGTGTCAGAGATTCGGTATGTGCACAAAATCTTGGCCCTGGAACTTTAAGTTGTCATAGCTACTTTGGATGGTTTCTAAACACGACCAAATCCTCCACAGGATCCTTCCCAAGTTTAAAGGGCTCTTCTGCAAAAGCTGGTTCCGAGTGTTTCAAAGCAAGTCTCACTGTTTCGCCTCTATGTATCTGTACAACTAATACAAAGAAAAGCATTCACTAAATCAATGACAAGGTAAGTTTAAAAATAAATAACTAAATAAAAGGAATCCAGGACTGCTTAAGAGCAGTGTTTCTCAGACTTCAACAGGGCATTTTCATGGTCTGCAGGGGACTTCTCTTTAAAAAACAACAGTTTGCAAGACTGTGTGTGTAACACAGTTTTTCAGGTAGAGAGTTTGTCATTGTTCTTTTGAAAATACACATTTTTAAAAAATTATAAGGAAAAGGGTGAGAGAGAGAGACTACAGACCAACTAAGAGAAAGCTCATCTTCTGAAAACAGAAGAAAATGGTCCAATTCTTAGATGCAGACTATACAATACATTCTGGTTTGCTCACAGCAGTGTAAAACTTGAATAAATTCATCAACAGCAGAGAAGCTGAGCTGGAATTAGAACAGCTGAGAGCAAAGCTAGGCCTTTAGTTTTACATTTTGTTCAGCTCTCCTATAACTTGAGAAGAATCATAAATCAGCAGCTCATTGTCTCTGGAAATATATAGAAAACTAAGTAATTTTCTTCTGGGCCTAAAGATGGAAGAATGGTTTAATTACCTTTAGCATCAAAGCAATAATCTTGATTTGAAGGTACGGTTATACTTTAGAATATGGTATTATAAACCCTCTGACACAGGAGAAAGCAACATTTTCCAAACTGTATTTTACCCTAGATCTTCAGGTTAGTCTCTATTCTTTTCCATTGTCAATGCAAGACACGAGAGCAGAATAAATTGTGAACTTGAACTGTTAAAAGAAGAACAGGGATTGTTGATCCCAAAGGTAACTACAGGGTACGTTCATAGCAGAGAAGATAAAAAGGGAAATCTAGTAAATGGAAATCAGTTTGGAACAAGCTCTTCAGTGAGAACTATTGCCATAAAATGCTGCTATTGAAATACAAACAAACAAAAAAAAAAAAAAACAAACCAAACCAACCCAGCTTAGTAGGTTAGGTCTGCTTTGAGTAGGAGGTTGGACCAGATGATCTCCAAAGTCCCTTCCAACCTAAATCATTCCATGATTCCAAACAAACTGGACTTTTCCTTGTAAACATATTTGTTGAAGAGATGAAAAGAGATTTTAAAAAATGTATTGATTGGATAGGTAGTTACTACTATAGTAAAACTTACAAATAGTCACTTACAAATAGCAAAAATATTACTTCCTCAGGAATACAAAAAATAACAACCTTATGGTTTGATCATTCAAGTAAAGTCTGGTCAGAGAAAAATGTAGTGTATAACTCTTTTAGCATTTTCCCTAAGCTTTCCCACTGATGGAGCACAACTTTTTGGTCATGTATATCGCTGCTTCTCTCTCAATTGCAGTCCTCTTGTTGCATTCCAAAAGACCCAAGGAAACAATATTGTTGAATACAAAATTTTATTAATGTTATACAGTAAAGACCTGTTGGAAAATGTTTCAGTGTATAACTTCTAGGAAATTTAGTTTTAATGTGGGATATGCATCACTCATGAACAGGGCACTTAATTTTTATTGCCTTGTTGGTTAAGTTAATTACGTTATAACTGCTAGCAATTTTTCATCAAAACAGGAGGCTGTTTTACCATATTTTTTACCTTTTGCTCCACTGGAGTGCACTGGAAAATATCACAAATGTAGACAGAGGAGCATTGTTAAATGGTGGTATTTGTGCTTGTAAGTTCAACCTAAAATAAAGTTGCCATAAACCAACAATAAAATGGAATACAAGGCTGACATTAAGGTAAAGGAGTGGAATTTGCCACAGTGAAGTAATGAAAAGAGGAAAACTTTGGCAGCTTTAGCTTCAGATGTATATTAGGTGAAAAACAAGTAATACGTAAAGTTTTTTGTATTGATTCTCCTATTGCACTCGTGTTACTTGACAGTGTTTTGGGGTTCCAGTTGTGCATACAAACATGGTTAGGCAAGGTACTAAAAAAAAGCAACAAAAGAGTCACAGCGACTCTGCTGATGCCAGTGCATGTGTACAGGCCCCGTCTGGCATTGCTTCCCTACCTGAAAATCTCACTGAGGTTTCTACTTCCATCCCACTCAATCTAATATCCACAGAGAGAATCCCTTTTTTCTTTTAAGGAAAAGATTAGAGTCAGAATGGACTGTCACACTAACTTGAACAATAAATACAATATTTCTTCCTAGTGCAGTTAGAATATGCCCAAAGAGCTCTGTTGGTAAAAATCTGGTCATTTTTATGCTTGCATTTATGCTTATTTATTATCTATAATTCTATGAGCTATTTTGGTATTCGTCATGTCCATCTCCATGTTTTCCCACTGTTTTGATGTGAAGCTCAGTTTTTATATCTTCATGCAAGTCTGAATCAGCAGCAGTTCAGGTCCTGAAGGTATGGAAGGCACAACTGGCTGTAACCACTAGCTGCAAATGTTTAAGCTCACTCCTCTCCCAAAGAGAGACTGAACCGCTTTCAGTGATTAAAGGTAGATATCAGTAAACAATTTCAGGACGCAATTATATAGCATTTTCACCCCTCTGACTGGAGGAAGCTAGCTGCTTTTAACTTAAAGGGGTTTGAGCTTCTGCTGATAGTTATCCTCTAACAGTTGGGACCACTTTTGACCCACGTAAGTGGAACTGATCTATACATTACCACTATGGTCCTAAGAGGTATCTGGTTAAGATGTTCTTCAAGATCAGGCCCAAAGCACACGGAAAGGTTACTCAACTGCTATGAAAGGTACACGTACCATTATAGACGTATTTACTGGTTTTTTTGTTTTCATCATGGCTTTGTCGGTAGTATTTCTTTTTTCTCTGAAAAGGCCACAGTTTAAACCCTCTCACAGAAATATATGTTTCCTTCATGTGGTCTTATAGCTTGACATTTTTGGCCTTGATTTCCCTTGCTGTACACCTTCAAACATTTTTAGGCCATACATTTCTACAAGGAGCAGCAGATATTTCCTGAGACAATGAAAGTCTCCTTTCTCACCAAAATGTATACTGCCTTCTCTCACTTTTTTTTGTTTTGGTGGGGGTTTTTTCCCTTTATTAATCATCATCTGCTTGGAAGTATGTATTTAAAAGATCGGTCCATCTTTCTTCAGATGAGGGCAGCTTATCACCAACATTTGTAAACCTGGGCCACCACACAAGATGCTGTAAAGACACCAACTATAAAGACAGTTCCTCTCCCGAAGACCTTACAATTAAGTGTCTGACAACAGACCACAGCTGGACACAACCCACACACACACAAAAAAGAAGAGACTTGTAGTGGTATTTGGCAAAAGATCAGGTAAATTGTCACCGAGACAATACTCCCCTGTTAGAAGATCACTGATAAGACCTGAATGACTACATGAATGCTGTTCAGTTGTGCTTAACCAGCCAAGCTAACTCCAGGGAAAAACAAACAAACAAACAAGTCATGGAAATTGTGTTTCCCTCATGTGTCCCTGGGTTAGAAGACAGGGTGCTGGACAGGACATCACAGCAACTCAGGAGCACAGAGAGATTCAGTTTTGAA
The DNA here is from genome assembly GCF_900496995.4 of Aquila chrysaetos chrysaetos. Classification (NCBI taxonomy): domain Eukaryota; kingdom Metazoa; phylum Chordata; class Aves; order Accipitriformes; family Accipitridae; genus Aquila; species Aquila chrysaetos. The sequence goes on from NC_044020.1 coordinate 26,499,287, forward strand.
CCCTGGAGCCCCTGTACATCTAGGGAAGAAAACCTCCCCGACCTTTCCAGAGTACAATATTTTGAGGGCTTTTTCTGCTACTGTTCTCTCACTTAAACCTTTTTAAAGCCACCGCCAAGGAGTGAAGAAGATCCAAAGACGAGAACTTACAGTTCTCTGAGGTCCCACAGGTGGAAAACTTGGGACAGCTGGAGAAGAAGATTGTTTCCTCCTTCCATGTCCCTCCTCCCTCTTCTTACCCCTGCCTTGCCACGTAGTGCCTCTGTACTCTTAGAATATTTTGATTTGAGCTTAACTGTAACCAAATCCTACGCTACACTCCAGTAAGGCTAAGCTAAAAGGCCTGATGAGGAAATGCTGCTGGGAAACATCTGTGCTTTGTTTTATGCAACCGAAAAGTTAAAATTATTTTCATAAATACCATAATGTATAAAAGCTGTGAACACCCAACTGTAGTGTCAGACTTCCAAATTGTATAAATCTATTTGTCTCTCATATTAGTAAATGTTATTTGAACAGAAATAGTACATTGTAACAGCCTAACAAGAAGCAGTCTTTCTGATGACGTTTGAGACTTCTTTGCTCCACTGTATGGAAATATTTAAGACTTAAAAGATTTATATTACAAGACAGCATTTAAAATGGCTCAGTCCTGTTCCCAGTAAAGTCAGAGAGGATTTTTACCATCAACTTCAATGGAAACGGCATAAGGGCCAAGAGGCGTTTTAACATTTTTTTTTCCTGTTTTGTTCTAAGAGTCAAGTAGTTTCTCCAAAGCCCCCCCCCCCCCCCCCCAAAAAAAAAAAAAAAAAAAGACATTCAAGCAAGTTATCAAGCGTCAGTCACTGCCATGGCCAGACATTAACGTCCATTGAGGCCTCTGCGCAGGTAACAATAAGTGGGGTCTGAATATCACAGTTCCACCATGCACAGCACATCGGACACAGAGAAACACAGTGTATTTCTAAGTTTGTTATTGGAAAGCTTCTGTAGCCTTTTAGGATCCTTTCTCACAATATCCAACACACTTATTTGCTCTGAGACAAAAATTCTCACCTTATGCACACACTTCAAAGATAAAACTCAACATAAACTAGTAAGTGATAAAATCTGATCCTTTAAAGGGATTTGAGTTTGAGTAAACTCAGCAGCCTTTGATCCATTTTCTTTTTTTATGATTGACAGATGCCAAATCAAATGAGATAAATGAAGGAACAGTACCATAAATTTTTAAAATCCAGGTTTTAACTTAAATAACACAAGGACAAACACCATTTCTCTTCAACTGCATTTTTCCACTAGCCTCCAGTATTAAAATGGTTTTGTTGGTTGGTTTTTATGTTTTATGCTTGTTTTTTTAAATAATTTTTTAGATCATGCATTTTGCATTTCTATTGAGCCTTAAGTGATATGTGAATAGCAAAAGCACTTTTAGCTTCTTGATAAAAGTTTTCAGGAGACATGGAAATGGCATGTCCTAATATTTAGTTTATTCTTCCTTCTTCTGTTTTTTGGTTTGTTTGTTTTTTTTTTTTCCCCTCTCCTCTTTTAGATATTCCTCTGCTACAGTGCCCTAAATATTAATGTGACAGCAGAAAATTTTCTCTAAAGTATCCTCTATTGCATTTCTTAGTGGTGTATTTTCCAAAAAGCTTGTTTGATATCCCTTAAAATATCAACTGCATCAGGACACCAGTCCTCACAGAGTGAAAAATTATAACCCAGGCAAACTGCATATCTGCCCATCTTTTTAACTGCATCCACTGGATTTATCTGACCACAGACATTTATCTCAGACAGCTGACTTTCAATTGGCACATCTAAAAGCTGAAATGAAGAAAAAAAAAAAACCACAGGAATGAAAAATAATGAAATTTCTCAGTTAGCTGTATAGTTTCATATATTTAAAGAAAATTAAAGGAAAACTAAACTTGCAATGAAGCCACTGAGCTGCAACAAAGGTGATTTTTTTTTTTAGTTGCTGGTTTGATCAAATATTTTTGTAGAAACTTAAGCATTGGCTAGTATGAAATTCATTTTCCCCCAAATCTCAGATCGGAATAATAATAATACTTTCTTTCTCTTCATTTTTGTCCTGACCATTTATTTAGAATTATAAGCTCCATTGGAAACTACCTACTGTGTGTATGTCCAGACCCCACATTGATGGGTTCTTGATATAGTTTGGTATTGCTAAATGTAGCAAAAGTATATTGGTCATGAAGAAAACATGTTTATGTGCTTCCTAAAAGTTATATTAAAAAAAAAAGCCTGAGCATTTTTTAATGTGGTAGTGTGCATCGTGTTAGAACAGGAGTCATCCGATATCAACATTCAGGCCTGCATCTTCTTTTGTCTTTAATATGTAAGCAGCAACTAGTTTCTGAAAAATTTGCACTGTAGTTTTCAGCTGAGCATGTTTCAGCGAGTAAGGGGGAGGTGTATAGGATAAGTAGCTAAATTGCTTTCTAAATATTCAAGCAAGAATGAATACTCAAGGAGTCAACTGCTCATCAGAATCTGGAGTATGATGTTTGGAAACAGACTGCTATAATACATAAATAAAGAAATAATAAAGATTTGCCCACCTGCTCTTTGTTATAATTTCTGGTTAGTACTTTTATATATACATGTATATATACACACACACCCCCCATATATGAATAAAACAAGTTACACTGAAAAAAACCTTCCAGATCGCCTTCCTGTTTTGTCTTTTTTTTTTTTAAGTGAATAATCAACCTACATTGCCATGAAACCTGTGTCTCAGCAGGTGAGCAACAATATTTACATATGCAGATAAACACAAGAAATGCTCTTGATGAAGTTTAGGGTTTATAATCCCCTGTTACTGGTAAAGTCTTCTATAATTTCCTGAAGTGTTTGCTGTTTGGGCTGAGGTTACATATTCTTGTACTACTCTTTGAACTTCCCTCCACCGGTTTAAAAGCATGCAGGTACTCGGTGCCAGACACAGCGCAATCTTGTATGTGTGCAGTTGTGCATATGCCAGCCGATTAGTCTGAAAAGTAAGGCTGAACAACACAGCATCCGACGCAGTCGTTAAGGCACAGAAACACATCAGGCACAAATATGATGTCCCTGTGACAGTTGCCATGGGAAACCTAACTTTGAATTTCCTTAGGTCTCAGTGTAAAAAACTTTGACCATGTAGCATTAATACCAGGGGTTGGCTTTGCACCCTTTAGGAACAAAGCTAAACACTACAGGTGTTAAAGTGAAATCGTTGCGAGCGTTTTACTCGCCGCTTTTCCTCTGGTGCCGTGCTTCAGTGTTGTTCTGTTTGAAGAGCCCTAAGTGACCCTTTAAGCTTAAACACAGCCAGACAAACTTTTATCCCAGACAATTATGAGGGAAAACACGGTAATGTCACGCAAACGTGATCCAGTGACTTAATTAGAACCAAGTTAGCAGAGAGGGAGAGAAGCTGTAAATCTCCTGAGACTCCTCGGGGGGCTGTTGCGGGATGGTGAAGCCCTTGCAGGGCTGGGAAAGGGCAATACAAGGGCGGAAAAAAAAAAAAAAAAAAAAAAAAAAAAAAAAAAACAACAACAAAAAAAACCAAAACACCTGCATTTTACAGAAAAAAAAATGTTAGAATAAGGCTGTATATTTTTAAAAGAAAATGTTAAGAAAGCCTTTAGGGAGAGAGCCCAAGGAGTTAATTTCCAGCAGCACTTGAGAGCAGGCAGCTGCCTGGGCAGGCTCCCGGCGCCCTCTGGTGCGAGGCAGCAGCAGCAGTGGAAATTTCCTCTGGAAACCAGCTTTGTTTCCAAGTTCAGACAGATTAAAATGACTCTTAAACGTGCTGACGGAACGAGGGGTAATTTCCCCCAGCGATGAGGCGGGACTAGGGGAGCCTTGCTTGGGGGACGGCTTAGTTTGGGGGTGATGGGAAAGGAAGGGGGAAGGTTGCTTTATTTTTTATTATTATTATTTTGTCTTGATTATTTTTCCCCTCTTATTTCTGCTCCGGAGTCTCAAGTTGAGCCGGCTGCGATAGGAAGAAAGGAGCCTTGAAAACCGGGCGGTGTATGAAAACGTCGCAGGCTCCTCGAAATGATGGTTGCAGCGTGACAAACATCTTTCCAAAAAAAAAAAAAAAAAACCAAAAAAACCAAACAACCCACCAAAAAAAAACCCCGCACGCCTGTTTCCCTCCGGTCTGGAGTTTCCAAGGGAGGGCTAGCCTAAACGAGCGCGGAGGAGAAATGTCTTCTTCCTACATGACTTTAATACTAAAAGGGAAGAGCCTCAAAAAAAAAAAAAAAAAAAAAAAGGCATTCTTGATTTCAAGCACTTCTCCCTTAAAATTGAAGGATATTGCCTAACTCCAATCGACACCCTTATTTTAATTGCCAGGACAGTGAGGAGGGCTCTCTGTTATCAGGCTGCGAAATCAGATTTTTTTTTTTTTTTTTTTTAGATCTTTACAATAAATAACAACAAGTCATTTGTAGCTACTTTTGAGAAACAAAACGCACAAGCACACACACAAAAGCCTACCTATAAACGAAAAGGGGCCAACAGCTCAGAATAGGAAAGCAAACCACAGGATTATTCCTTTAGGTACCTGCTGGGAAAATACACTCTGGTTTTAACCCCTAAAAAAGGAGGTGTGGGTGACTGGGGGGGGAGGCAGCTTCCCAGCTCATCTTTACCAGCTGTTTCTGCTTCATTCCTAATACCTCACCAAATGGCCCATTTTCCAGCAAATGCATCCTCCAACCCCTTCAGGAGACCTGACAAAAAGCAGGTACAGCTTTTTAGCAGGGGTGGGGGGTGGACCTGCAGCCGGAGCCCCCCCACCGCAGCTTAGCTGCGGTGGGGGGGGCTCCGGCTGCAGGTCCACCCCCCGCGGAGATGGGTGGGCAATGGTCCTCGTCGGTACCTGGTTACAGCGATGATGTTAACGAGGTTTTTTAGCTCAGCTTTGTCCGCATCTCTTCCTCTCGGCATGCTTTCCACGGGGGCAGCAGGAGCTGGGTTTCTCCCTCAGCTAAGGATAAATTTACCTTTAAAAAAAAAAAAAAAAGAGGTGTGGTTTTGGTGGGTTTTGCCTTTTTTTTTTTTTTTTTCCTTAAGGAGGCTTTTTTAAAAAAGGAGGGGGTTTGAGGGGTTTGGGTTTGGTGGGGGTTTTTTTTGTTTGTTTGCTTTTGCCTTTTTTTTTTTTTAAAGGAGGATTTTAAAATAAGTGCTTTCACCTCCCGCCCTGACAATGCTTGAGAAAGTTTGGGGAAATAAACGGCAAGTCCCTGACGGCCGCTCTGCTTTTTGCATTCCAACCCAAACACATTTCCTCGGGGAAAAAAAAATACAAAACTAAACACAATTTATTTAATAAAAGCCAGCAGATTTCTGTTGTCAAGGTGCGGGCAAAGCTCCGCGCCTAACCTGGTTCGTAGACATACACGCATGCGACTCTTCCACCCCAAGCTCCCTATCGACGTGCTTTAAAAGGGAAAAGAGATATTAATTTTTTTTTTAATTAACGGACCCATTTTGCAGCCAGCGATAAGTCAAAGCAAACTGTCGCCAAATATATGTAGGAAGGGTCATTTGCAGGCGGATTTGTCCTATTAATAGGACACAGGAAGAGCCGGGAGAGCAAACCCCTGCCCTGAAGACAACGTGGGATGTTATTTGGGGTAATAGATTAAGGACAGACGCTGGAAGTCAGTACTTTGTGGATGCTCAAACGCGTCGTTATTTCGCGTTAAATAACATTTTAGAAGAAGCTCCCCCGGCTTTTCTGCTGGAAGGATGCGGGATTATTTGGAAGCAGTGGTAAAAGGGGGGGGGGGGGGGGGGGGGGGGGGAATGAGCACAGACCACAGTTTCCTGTTGGGAAGCTAATCAACATTATAGATTATAAACGTTCGACTATCAAGGGCGGCTTTGCCGCAGTTAGTTTTAAATCATAAACATATAAATACAGGAACTAATTATGAGACCACATCGGAGTTTATCTGGAAATGGCTGGAAAGGAACAGACCGTTCCCGAAAACTGTCAGTACCTTCCAGGGAAGCCTGTTGATGCTGAAGTATTGATAGTCGGCGGCAAAAAAATAGGGCGGGGGGAGAAACCAGTGTCCCCCTGCTTAGAAGGTGACACACAACACGTTTCTAAAAATCCCGATCACCTAATTTTTATTTTTGTAGCTAAATACTGGCTGAAACCGTAGATGTTAAAGATCTCTTAGTAACAGGCTATTACAGACGTAGGGAACATTTAAAATGTGATCGTAACAGTTTAAGAAGTAAGCATTTTAGGTAACAAGACTACGATGGTTCTTCATTTTGCCTAATTAGAAATAATTGATTTTTAATTAATTGTTTTTACAACAGCGACTTCACAAAACAAGATTTCAGGTTTTTTGCTTATAGGTTGGGTTTGTTTTTTTTTTTTTTTTTTTAATTCGGGCTTTTACTGGGTTTTGGGTTTTTATTATTGCCCACATTGTGTCCATGTTTATTACCATTAGTAAGAATTTCCAGAAGGGGAAAAAAAAAAAAAAAAAAAAGAAAAGAAAAAGGAGGGCCTGACTCTACTTCTTTAATGAAGTGAAAGACAAACCTTCTATTGACTTACGTGGGAACAGAATGAGGCCCTACGAGAATTACTGCTGGGTGTCCCCTGCGCAGGAGCCAGCTTTATTTTCCTTTCTCCCTTCAGCCTTGCGAGAAGAGACGGACGCCGAATACACAAGAACCTCTTCTCCGACACGGGTGCGGTAGCGGCAGGGCTTGGAGCCGCCTGCACCTTCCCAGGGAAGGGCTCTGGAACCGGGGAGGAGGGCTGCTCCTTTCCCTGCCCCGCAGGCAGGGATCCCCTCCGAAAGCTGCCCCGCATCTCGCCCCGCCAGCATCCCCGCCTCGCGCGGCCGTGGGGAGAGGAAAGGGGACACGCGTGGCAGCTGCCCGCTGTCGGGGGTTTGCCGCTTCGGTTTGCAGGGAGCCGGAGCGGGACCTGCGGACAGCAAGACCGACTGACGGACGGGTTAGCCGGCGGGCTCGCTAGTTCCTCGGTGAGCGAGTGTTCCCACGCAGCAGAAACAAGCCAGGGGCTTTGCAAATGTTCTTTCCGCGGCGGAGTGAAAGGGGCTTAAACTGCATTATCAAGTACCCCGCAATATTCTGCTTTCATTCACGTTTCAAATAAATTATTTTATTAACGACCCATTAACTGTTTTAATGACCCATGTTATTTAATCACCAATGCTCCATGAAAGTTATTATTTATTTGAAACTTCATTGCAATTTCCAGTCACTCTCCGCTTCCCGTGGGTATAATACGCGCTATAAGAAGAAAGCGAGAGGGCTCTCAAATAGAAAAACACCGAGTTAGTCCCACATATTGCAAGACGAACACTTAGGCTCCGAGTTCCATTTTTGCTACAAATAAAAATATTTTCCCACTTGCTAAGCACTCACTATTCCTCTTGATCTCCCTGGAAGTTGTTGGGTACTGAAGCCTTAGGAGAAAACAGGCCATCTTTCAATAAAGGCCTAACTATGGATTTAAATAGCCTAACTTTAGGCACCTACATTAACAAACAAGAAGCCCTACGACTTCATTTCATTTCCCAATTCACTGTACCACGCTCCAAAGATGACATAAACAGACGTGAGGACTGTGGAAACAGTGTGAGAAAGTTAAAGCCAAAAAAAAAAAAAAAAGGGGGGGGGGCTATCATAAACGAAAAATGATTTTAGGGGATGTTAGCACAGTGACAGCCGCACTTCAGAGCGCGGTCTGCAAACTCGTTCATTCCCTCTGGAAACACAGCCAGTCCATTCCCACCGCCATTCCTAATAATACCGGCAGCGTTACACTCGTCTGTAAGTCCCCACAGCACCGGCACCGACCCGCGGAGGGGGTATTTACGGAACAAGGGCCACCAACTAATAACCCTGCAGCAAAACGGCCGGGGGACGAGAACCGGGTGATGCCTCCCGACACCGGCGATTTCTCTTCGTCCGGGTCCGGCCTTTGCAACCGATCAGATTTTTGCTCCGAGGCGGGGACATAAAAACACCCCTCAGCCCCCTAAAACTTAACCGTGCTGTGTCTGAAACCGAGCCCTGCGCCTAGCTCGCAGGCTTCAGACGCAGTGGAACAGATTAAGCCCACGCGGGAAGCGAGGAAACCACGGCACGACCAGGGTGACACGGGCGGCAGCTGGGACTCTCCGCCGGTGGGGCTAGGCAGGGCTGCGGGATCGGGCCCGCACGCTTCGTTCCCCGATCGTTAAATTAGCAACAGAAACAGTTAAAAGAACTACGGCAGACCTAAACTCAGAACATTGTTGCGATTTCAATAAAGCAAAGAAATAAATACCCGAAACAGCAACAAAAAAACCCCAACCCCAAATAAAAGCTTAGGACGGGCGGTCAGAAACACAGCACGACCTGTTCCTAACGACTGAACTGTTGCTCCGGTTTTCCTCCCCGACTCTCCCACCACGGAGGGAATAAACCTTTTTTTTTCCTGCAACGTCTCTTATCTTTTCTGCACGAGGCAGCAATCTCGTCTCTCTGCACTAGGCCTTGTACGACGTCCTAGAACAGTGCAGCATCAAATAAAGGGTATGCTCGAGATTGAGATACCCTGATTGACATTTATTTTATAAAAAACCCTGCATCTTTAAATATATCGGGGAACAAATTAGACCCGAGGTAATGCAAAGTCAGTAAACAGAAGCAGCTTTTCTAGCCAGGCATTGTCTTTATGTCTGGTTTATACAGTGCTTAGTAAAATGGATTAAACAGAACGATCCCTCGGTGAATCTAAGCAGTATGATAAACCACAGTGATAAAATATGACCATACCATTCTCTACATAATACCTCCGGATTATTTTATAATGGTACATTCCCCAGTTATTACCTCTGGTCATGACTAACGACCGCGGGGTTGGCTGCCAGAATTAAAATGCACCATGTAACCCGGGGAAAGTTTTAAATCCCAGGACTGACCTTCCTCTTCACAAACAGTGAAAAATGCAGAGTTCAGGAGGTGTAGCGATAAACTCTCATTAAAAATTGTGACACGGGAGCAGTGCATATATCATTAAATAATCGGCGTGATTATTTCTAAAGAATTATCATCATTTCAGTCTTCAAAATACACTTCGGGGGCCCTGAACATTACGTGTTCAACTACTTGGGAGGTAAAGGGCAGACCGGGACACTCTGGATGTTCGCATTTTGGCAATTTTTTTAGAAATAAGGCAGTACAAAACGGAAGGAGAGACCAGAAGCAGGAACAGACGGTCACTCCACACAAGCAGCACGCAGGCATCCTCGCCATTTTAAACAGTCACCACGAAGGCCCCGGTTCCTGCGCATTAAGGACAGTGGAGGATGGGATTACATCAAATAGTAATAAAAGCATTAATTTGGGGACTGCCAAGAAGCCGAGTAACTGCTCTGCCCGGGGTGGGGGGGCGGTCCTGCCTGCGGGGTTACCGCAAAGGCTCGGCGATGGGAGAAGCGGGGCATGACCGTCCTCCGCATGGCCACACCGCCGTCGGGCTCCCGCACAGGCAGACAGGCACTCACAGCCCCGCGCCCCGCGAAAATAAGCCTGTCACCCAGCCCGGCGGAGAGGCGGGAGGACCGAAAATAAAGATGTCTGCGCGCTGCCGTCGGGTACTCCCCCCGCCTCCTATGGCGGAGGGGGGCAGCGGGGCGGCGAGCCTCCGCCTCGCAAGCCCGGGGTCCCGCTGGCCGGCACCCGGCGGGCCCCGTCGCCCTCCCGGGGCCGTGAGAGCCCGCACGCTCCCTTCGCCGGCCCGGAGGAAAAGGGCGGGCTCGGGGCGGCCGCGTCCTGTCAGTGCCTGCGTGCGGCCGGGCAGAGAGAGAAAATGGAGGAAGGCGGGATCCGGGCCGGCTGCCACCGGGGCCCGGGCAGAGCCGAGGCGGCTGCGCCAGCACCCCGCAGCTGCATGGCGGCGGGCGGGGCGGGCAGCCTCGGAGCGGGGACCCCGGGCGAGAGGAGCGGCGCGGCGTTTCTTTTCCGCCTCCGAAGGCGGACCGGGGGCCGGGCTGGCACCGCAGCGACCCGAGCTTCCTGCCGGGGGCGGCGGGAGGGGGAGCGAAGGAGCCTCCTCCCCCGCCCGTGTGGCGTACGCTTCACCGGGAGACTGCAACAACGCGCAGCCGTGTAGTAACCCCCGCCGCCCCGCCATGTCTGGCCCGCCACGGCCGCTGGAAATCCGCGTCTCGACACGCAGCGGCAGCAGCGCGGCGGGGGGGGGGGGGGCTCCGCCTGGCGCCGCGGCGGCTCTCCGCAAGCCGGTGCTCAGTCCGAACCCGCTTGGGGACGGGGTGAGGCGCCCAAGCCGTGCCGGGGAACGGGGGCAGCCGGTCGGCAGGGCCGCCCGCCGCGGCTCGGCCCCTCACGGCCGGTAACGGGCCGCCGGGCGGAAGACGTAAACAGCCCCTTCCAGAACGTTCTCCGGGCGCTGACTGACAGGCCGGCACAGCCTGCGGCGAGCGGAGGGCGCCCTCTGCTGCCGGCCCGCGAGCACACCGACCCGCCCCGGCCCTTCCCGCCCTGCCCGCCGCCGGGGTCGCCTCACGGGGTGGCCGGGGTCGCCTCACGGGGTGGGAGTCCTGCCCCGTCCTCCGGGCCGGGGCCGTCCCTCAGGGGCACCGGGCAAGCCGAGGGAAAACGGTTACAGTTAAAAATGGAAAATTTAATAATTTTATGTGTGTGTGTGTGGGAAATCGTCTTTCAAAGCTGATTTGGCATCCTGCGATATATATTCCCCCCACTGCCCCGGCGCCCCACCTGCTGTTTGTACAATTTTTGTCAGGATTTTGTCAAATTTCTTTTATTTACAGCCTGAGCGTTCTCAGGGAAAAGCGCTGCGTTGCCAAATAAAATCAGAAATTGAGCTACACTTGGGTGATGAGCGCGACATAGATTCTTTCATTCATTTTAAAAGTATGGGCCTGTTCTATCACCATTTTGTGGTGGTTTATAGCTCCATTAAACGGCTCTGAATATCAGATCGCAAATACGGAAAATGTAAATCCAGCTTGTCTAATCCAGAGTTTAAAATATTCTTGTGATGTCACAAAATGATGGCTTATAAAATATTTTCATTTAATTAGGAAGCACTAAGAGGATTTCTGCAAGAAAAAAAAAAGAAGGCAAGGAAGCTCAGTCTGAATTATTTATGTGCTGTGAACTATCATGATTACCGCTGAAGCTTTTCAAGTACAAAAATGCAGGCTTTGCTCGCTTTTTCATTTTTCAGCCCTAATTCTTTAATTATTCAGGCATGCAAATTCCTGTGAATGGGGATTAATTATGCAGGTAATCAAGGTTTTATTCTAAGTTTACTTTTAAAAAGCAAAGATTAGCTGATACCATGTACAGTGTTGCTGACGCTGTGATCATGCACTGAAGTACTCTTTTAAGGTATGGTGAAGGTTTTGGGATTTCGTGGGAGTAAAAAGGGGTACGGGTGGATTCGTGCCTTGCGTAAGCAGAGGAACGCAATCCGTGGCAGCACCGCTCGCTGGCACAGCTCGCAAGAGAGGAGGATGTCCTCCGGCGGGATCGAGAGCTCCTTGTCCCCTGCCTTTTGCAGTGCTGCGTACAAAAAGATGTACCGCAGCCTGTGCCCTGAAGAAGTGGGGAGGTCAGAGGCTGTTTGGGATTGGGGAGAGTGAGATCGGAGCGAGAGGCAGGAGGAAGACCCTTAAATCCCACCATTTTGTAACGCTGAGCTGGCCTCTGTCGGGGGTCTGTCTCCTCCAGGAAGGTGCAGCATTCATTACACAGCGTCGTGGCACTTTATTTAGCTGCCCCGTTCCCACTTACTTCGCTAGTGCTCAGACGCTGAAATGGCGTTGAATATCTCGGTTTGGGTGCCAAAGCACACAAACCTAGCGGTGGCAGACCGTAACGTGGAGAAGCTCAACTTCTGTACATAAATGCTGCACTGTATCATTTAATAAATGATGCTGTCAGAAGTACCACAAAATAACACCAACAGTGACCACCGTTTACATCTCAAAAAAATTTTGCAGCTGTAATCACACTTAGATACTTCAATTAGCAATCCCTTATTTAAAGGTGACAGTTATACTTGTGTAGTTTCCAGATACACAGGTGTCATTAGTATGACTTATTCCAGTAGAACTGTAATATGTTATGAAAGACCTTCTCCCGACCCTTCAGACTAATATATTTTAACGCGGAGCTGAGCTTAAGGCCCTGAAAACGGCGAGGCTGAGGGCAGGGAGCGGTGGAGCCCTGCCAGGCTGCGGCCATCCTGCCCCGGGCCATCCGCGCCGCCATCTTGTGTGAGGCGGCGGGGAGGTGGCCGGCGCCTGTTTCAAGGGTCGCTTACAAGCTGTCGGTCACTTCGGTGCTTCTGGCTTGTAAGATGCGGTGAGTTAGAAAGTCAAGATTTGTGGATTGGCCTGTTTTGGATGCTGCTTAATCACGAGTCCCTTCGATCAGTTAAAGAAATAAAGCCATACCCTACAAAACGCCTTTCTGGAGTTGGAGAAAGGGAGTTGTTGTATGCCTCTGTCAAAAGACCTGGATCTGAAGAGTTAAGGAGGAATGTTACTTTATTTGTGGTCCAAGGGGAAGAAAATTAGGTTTATTTTAAATGCCAGAGGATTATTTTAAAATGTTAGGACAAGAGTTAGAGGTCTGTGCAACGGGCAGCCTGCGTCCGTTGGAGGCCTCGTGACTCTTTCATCTTCCTACCCCCCCCGGAATTCCCATTCCACTCCAATTGTTCGAGGCACCCTCTGGGCAGCAGGGAGGGGTCCATGCCATTAAAAGAGCTATTTTATTCCAGACTGACAAAAATGCACTACAGCATCTGTCTCATGCACGCTCGGCAACTAACAAAACCTTTTAGCTTCTCCCTACCAAAGTAGCTTCCTCAAGCCTCCCTCAGCAGCTGCTCCTTACAGCAGGAAAAGGAAAACCCAAACCCTAACCACCTTTCCCCCACCAACTAATCTGCTGGCAGATATCCAAAAGGAGAAATGGACCTCTTACCTTCATTGAAGTTTAGTTTTTTAACTCACTGACGAGAGGGGCGATTAAGCAGCATTTACAGTGTGGCGGTTCTGACAATGTTAGAAGGAAAAAACAGCATGGGGGATACCAGTACAGCAGGGAAAAAGTCTGCACATTTCATAACCGGTCACATTCAGTTAGATGAACATCATAATGCAATTAATTATATAGAAAATTATATAGAAAACATTTATAGTAAATATAAATTTACTATTTACAAATAGTAAATAGCCTTCTCAAAGAATAGAAATAGTAATGCTAATCCTAATCAGTATTGGCATTAGTATTAGCATAGTGTTTTTCAGCCAGCTTGAAGGAAGACATCCTGTTATGAACACAACATACAAGTTCAAGCTCATTCTTTGTTCTGAAGATAACTTCTGCAATTTAAGAAAAACTGGTTAGAAAAGGAACATGATTAAAAGAAAATGTGACTAGAGAACCTGCACGCTTGCATCTTCCGGTGGCATTTACTTGAGATAGGAAAGGAGGGGAGAGAAAAAGAGAGAAATTAAGCTCACAAATAAATCTGATTCACCCCCTTATTTTGTCAAAACATGATGAAATGTGAAGAAGGAAAAAAAAACCATCATAAAAATGCAGACAAAGGAGCTAGAGACATGTGCACGCCTGCAGGGCTATGATCTTATTGGCATCACGGAGACGTGGTGGGATGGCTCCTGTGACCGGAGTGTTGGAATGGAAAGGACACAGGCTCTTTAGGAAGGACAGGCAGGGCAGACGAGGAGGGGGTGTCGGCCTCTGTGTCCATGACCAGCTGGAGGGCATGGAGCTCTGCCTGGGGATGGATGAGGAGCCGACCGAGAGCTTATGGGTCAGGATTCAAGGGAGGGCAGGGGCAGGTGACATTATAGTGGGGGTCTGCTACAGGCCACTTGACCAGGAAGACTGAGCGGATCAGGCCCTCCATAGACAGATAGGAGTAGCCTCACGTTCACAAGCCCTGGCTCTCACGGGGGACTTCAACCACCCTGATATGTGTGAGGGACAACACAGCAGGGCATAAGCAATCCAGGAGGTTCCTGGAATGCGTTGATGAGAACTTCCTTCTCCAAGTGATAGAGGAGCCAACGAGGAGAGGTGCTATGCTAGACCTTGTTCTCACCAACAAGAAGGGGTTGGTGGGGAATGTGAAGCTCAAGGGCAGCCTTGGCTGCAGTGACCATGAAAGTTCAAGATCCTTAGGGCAGTGAGGAGGGCGCACAGCAAGCTCGCTACCCTGGACTTCAGGAGAGCAGACTTTGTCCTCTTCAGGGATCTGCTTGGTGGAGTACCATGGGATAAAGCCCTGGAGGCAAGAGGGGCCCAAGAAAGCTGGTTAATATTCAAGGATCACCTCCTCCAAGCTCAGGAGCGATGCATCCCAAAAAAGAGGAAGTCAGGCAAAAACACTAGAAGGCCTGCATGGATGAACAAGGAGCTCCTGGACAAACACAAACACAAAAAGGAAGCCCACAGAGGGTGGAGGCAAGGACAGGTAGCCTGGGAGGAATACAGAGAAATTGTCTGAGGAGCCAGGGATCAGGTTAAGAAACCTTAAAGCCCTGATGGAATTAAACCTGGCCAGGGATGTCGAGGGCAACAAGAAAAGCTTCTGTAGGTATGTCGGTGTTAAAAGGAAGACTAGGGAAAATGTGGGCCCTCTCCAGAAGGAAACGGGAGACCTGGTTACACAGGTTGTGGAGAAGGCTGAGGTACTCAATGACTTTTTTGCCTCAGCCTTCACCGGCAAGTGCTCCAGCCACACTGCCCAAGTCACAGAAGTCAAAGGCATGATTCTATGAAAGCCATTGGCACTTAGTAATGGAATTATGACATTCTGTTTATTTCACTATAACAGTAAGGTATCATATATTGTCCTGCTTTTAGGACAGTTTACAGAATGCCCACATTCAGGACTTGCAAGCGATAGGGTTGCACGCTGTGCTGTAGTTACGTCAACATAGCCATCACGGTGCAAACCCCTTTGTAGATACTGTAGTATTGGTGTGACTTCTGAAGAAACTTCCTGCCTAGGGACAGGGGGGGGGGGGGGGGGGGGGGGACCAGACATCTCCTCTTCTCCCTTATGTTGCATTCAGTTTCTCAAAGCATTGTTTCTCCTGCCCCAGGGGTGGGAGCCACTTCCAGCTTTGGGTGGCTGGAAGAAGAAAGGCCAAGGAGCTCATCTTCAATTGTATGGAGTGAACAGCAACAGATGGAGAAGTACGAGACAAATGAATTGTTCCTTCCCTTTCTGGATCTCTCTCTGGATTTAATTATCCAGTGATTTTGTAGCTGTCAACTGATGGATATGCAGTCTACCAGTGCCTGCTGGCTAATCCACTTTTGGGCTGTATTAGATTGATTGAAAAATGATTGAATTAGAATAATATTCTGCTGTAACATAAAACAATTGTGGGAGAATGAGGAAGTCTATGGCGAAAGTATTATTGGTATCAACAGAAGAAACTGAGTTTCAATTTCTAAGGGGTAAAACTGAGTGTCAGTTACATTAGTGCAGCACCACAGAAAGAGTTGGGCTTGTTCTTATGAGATTGAGAATTACATAAAAGAAAAAATGAGAGACAGAAAAAATTAGCAAAAATATAATAGGATATATGGTCTTGTGGTTTGGTAGGAATCCAAATAGAGGATATTAAATTTGGTTTGTGTGGTCAGTAGCATCTTGTAAACCCAGATGCAGAGCATAGGGAGTGGTAAAACAATAACAACTGGAGGAAGAGAAATGGAAAGTTGTAGACCTATCAAAAGAAGTACAAGTGAGCTCCTTTAAATGAGTACTTGAGGTTTACATAGCTGGAGATTTGTCTTATGCCATGAGAATTCTGTGTGTGTGTGAAGTTTTTATTCAATGAATCATGCTCAAATGAAAAAAAAAAAAAAAAAAAGGCAACAACACCAAAACCCAGAATGATGCACAAACCAGAGTGTGTTTTGACACTGTGTATCCATTCTCATGCTCTTACCTCTGAGTAATGGTTTACTCTTAAAGCAGTGATTTGGAGTTGAGCCCTGAGTAAAACGAGGGATTCTGTGTATACTCTAAGGTCCAAGGAAACTTGTTTAGTATATATGGGGTTTTTTAATATTTTGTGCTTAATGCAACAAAGACACTTGGTCTTTTGGCAGAAGTGTGAAAATAGTTTCTGCATCAATGGTATGCCTTTATCATCCTGAATTGTTTCCTCTTAGATATATCTACATACCAGTATTGCTGTTATCTTGGTTGAATTGAGCTTGACTCAATCTACTCTTCCATTTTCTCTAAGTAAGTGGAAAAAGAAAGTATTTTTTCATACAGACTGTTTGCATACTGAGAAATAGGACAGGGTAGAATAGAATAGAATAGAATAGAATAGAATAGAATAGAATAGAATAGAATAGAATATTTCAGTCAGAAGGGACCTACAACAATCATCTAGTCCAACTGTCTGACCATTTCAGAGCTGTCCAAAATTTAAAGCATGTTATTAAGGGCATTGTCCAAATGCCTCTTAAACACTGGCAGGCTTGGGGCATCGACCACCTCTCTAGGAAGCCCGGTCCAGTGTCTCTGGAAACTTCACTGCTTTTAGGAAGGATAGGTAAATCATTATTTTAGTATCCAGTGTTTATGAGGGGCATAGAAATGGCCACTGAAAGCAGAGGCCTTGTACTTTCACAGAGTTCCCTGAACAAGCCAAGAGTGACTCAGCGAGTATCAATATAGCTCACAAGATACATATGGTATCTTCAACAAGATAAGCCTGATCTCCTTACTTGTTTCTGTCCCTAGGAGGAAATGGTAATTTTCCCCTGTTTCATCCATATCAGTAATCAAAAAGATAAAGAAAGGAAGGCCTCTTAGGTGAGAACACCAACAGCAATATTCCCTATAAGGAGCAACAACTGATGTGGTCACTAGCATCTACAGATGACTTCTGAAGAAGTGCCTTCATTACAAATTGTGCAAGACTGGCCAATACCCTGCCTATTATGTACGAAAGTGTTAACAATCTTGTCAGTAATAACATCAAAACATCCCTGTTGCTCTTTGCAAGCCAAGAATACAAAGGTCTAGCTCACAGTTTTGACATTTCCCATTCAGCAAAACTGGCTCAAACATCCAAAGGCAGTGGTATATTTATATCATTGGGCTTTGTTATTGCTTCTTTTGTATCAGCCAAATCTACTGCCATCCATTTAGGTTTTGCCTCACTAGTAATACCACTGCTGTCTTTCATAGCACTATATATGAGTAGATAGCAAGGCATGTACAGAAGGAACTTGCGTGAATGTCCCCATCTCCTCGCTGAGGCAGGAGGCACAGTGATGGAAGTGAGTCACACAAAGTCATTTACTAGGCCAGTGATTCAGTGAAGACTAGCACTGGGTGTGTCAAATTCAGTATGCTCAAATTTCCTTAATGTCATGACAAACGACATGAACAATGACTAGCTGAAGTAACCTGTGACAAAGAATTAAAAGGGAGAAGGCGCCCGTTTGCCAATTGTTCTATTTCTGTGGGTAAGGGTTGTATTATTTCACTATGTTATCAGCAGGATGCCTTGACAGACAAACAATGCTATACACTTAGAACAACTGGAACTGAGTTGGTCTGTCAGCATCTACAAGGAAGACCATCAGAAAAGCCACACCAGTCTGAAGGAGAGGTAACAGATTCTGCTTTCAAAAAGGGAGCTATAGCCATGGAAATTATTAGCAGAAACAGGATCTTGTGGATTCCAGAATTACTACATTTGCTGTAGGATTACACTCTTAAACCCAGCTTTCATTTTTATTTTCAAAATATAGTTGTTAGGTTACAAACAAATTGTTAGAAATACCGAAGAAATGCTGTATTTCCTGTATATTTTTAATACAATGCTTCATTTTATCAAAGTGCTTCTCTTTCATTTGGTTCCAGAATCTTTCTTTCCTTCACTCCTATTCCAATTAACACATCTCTTCTCTTTTCACTGTCTGCTGACTCTCTTCTGCACACCATTTTTCTCTTATATCACTGTTCTTTCCCAATTTCCCATTTTCTGTTCTCTCACAGTCTTTTTTTGTCAATGTGTGAGTAGGTATAATAGCCACCCTTAAAGCCCTTTGAATACTTATTGTCCTATATCGAATTCTTTCAGAGGTTATGTATGTATGTATACTTATGCTACATATAGAAAACAGATTGCTCTGTATTAGTAAGATTTATTTTTAAAAAGTAAGATTTATTAATAGGGTAATCTCTACAAGAGCTGACACAATGCAGTTCTAAGGAATGTCAGACAATTAAGATTTGGTTTCCATGTTACAAAGGAAAAATACCCATACAACAATAGGAGAGTTGAAAAGAAACTTGTAGAAAATTGCATGGTTGTTGTTTTTTTTTTTAATTGCCAAAAGTAAATGGACACCTACAGCTGTCAGCCAAAAGAGGGATTTTCCCCCTTACCTTTATGCCCCATTGATTGTGAGAGACATTGTCTGTGGACAAAGTGGGACATTGCCTTTAGAATCAAACCTAGTTGTGACTTTCTAAAAGAAGAAAAAAGGGAGAGGAAAAATATAATAAGGAGACATTTAGCCAAGAGACTGTTTGGTAAGAGCAATAAATACATTCTCAGTTTACGGCTCATGGAGACTCAGTAGACAATAGTGTAACAATCAACTGCAGTTTGAAAGATCCCCGTTATACCAATCAAAGAGCAAAAGGCAAAAGACCGTATTAGCTCGGGCATGCACACAAACAAGCCCATAATGATTCTGTGAATAAAGCTTTCTATCAGTTTAGAGGGAATAATTTACTCAGCATAAAACTCCCCTGCATCCAGAGACCCTGCAGACACAATGTGAAGAGGTGAGGAACATCCCACAGAGTGGTCCTAGATTTTGGGGCTCTGCTCTGGATTTGGAAGAATGTTGGGGACTAATCATTTAAGATTGGTAATCAGCAATTCTGTGTTCTGGTGCCAGCTTGGGGAAGAGGATGTCCAATAGGTTAACAGAGGAAACGAGACAATCTAGCAGTCAGGATTCCTAGATACTTGACTGCATTTGTTCTCTAGCTAGAGCAGACAATAGACAACCATTCAAAAAAGGAAAAATTATCATTGGCTTACATGCATTGTCATTTATACAGAGACCATTTCAAAACCTTTCCTGGTGGAAAGTATGTTTTTCTTTATTTAGGACCCTATGAGTGAACATAGCTACTTTACAGCTACACCTTTTATATAAAAAATCTCCATGGACAGATGATATTGTCCCACCATTTCCTACTAGCACAAGGAGCATTCATTATTAATGTTTATATAACAGTATCATGTAAAGGTCACAAAGTTAGTCTCCAATTTGCTAACCCTTGTAGAAACGTGTAGAAAAAAGTCATTGTCTGCACCCAAAGAGGCCTGAAAGAATTTCATTTACGCCCTCGTGTGAAACCTGTCCGTCCTACAGGAACTGTTTATACTTTCTCCAAAGATCCCCCAATTCTTCACTTTTCTGGAGGCACAGGTACAGGTGCACAGGTACAAGCACAGTGGCATGTATACTTATTTCCTCCCTTCTTTTAAAAAAGCAGAAAGATAAATTGATTCTAGAAGCCACAGAGCATCGAAGACTTTGTACTAAGGCAGGCTCATGGAGACTTTGTTTGCTGAAATCATTAAATAACTGATTTCTACTCCGTGCTTTACTTGTTTGGCCATCATGGATGGTATGTATCGCAGGAGCCCAGCACCTGCTAGCCCAGTGTCTTACAGGATTTGTCTTGCATGCTTGCTTAGGCAACCTGTCCTCATGCTTTGCAGCTTTCGGGGAGCACACTGTATCAGGGGAGAGACAGGGGCTATGGCGGCCACACAGTGATTGCAGATAATCACAGAATTGTAGAATGGTTTGGATTGGAAGGGACCTTTAAAGGTCACCTAATTCAACCCCCAGTGCAGGAGTGCAGGTGTCATGCCAGAAAGGCATAATGGGGAAGCTACTGCCCTTTTGGGCCCTTGCTCAGTAAGCCTGTGTTTGGTTTGGAAAGAATTTTTTAACATCTTTTATAATGCATGTAAGGTATGTTAGGGTTGCATCCAAAAAAATGCTTCAAAAATGCTCCAATGAAGGTGATGAAAGAGTAGAGGCAGTCAACACCACTTAAGAATTAGACCCTGGTCTCGACAGAAATCTTGTACTGAGATTAATCAGGCACTGGATTCAAGCAAAGAGTTAAATCTGAAAAGTAAAGTATGCACTTTTAAACATCTCATAAATTGCTTATAACTGCACAAAATACCGCAGGGTGCATGTGAGCACCCCCACATGAAGCTGAATTGCAGCCAGATAAAATATCCTGCAGCTTTTGCTGATAATCCTGATGAAAGAGAGGCTTACTGTAATAGAAAGAAAATGTAGGAAAGATTTCTAGATAAGTGACCATTATAATTCAGTGACCTGGGGGAGGACATGACACAAACAACATTATTTGATGAATCATTGAAAACTGTAAGGGGAAGAGTGGCAAACCTTTCTAGATTATTTCCAAAGTCTGGCCATTTCTGTATAACTAAGTTAATATATCCCATGCCATTATATCATAGAACTGCATAGCTAGGTTAGTCAAAACCTGATACACAGAGGCAAAGATTAAAATAGCAGTCTAAAAGGGACAAAGATATTGCAAAACAGACACAAGAGTGAGCATAGTGAACTCAGCTGGGCACAGCTTTATAAAACTACTCACTAGACCTCATCTTCACCTGAGAACCTCTTTAATGGGGCAGGTTTTTTTTAGATTTAAGACACTAGTAATAGATTGAACTCTTAAAAAGTAAGCTAATGAAAGGACATATATCTCAGGACTCAGGACTGTCATTACTGCAGCTTTAAATGAAATGCAGTCCCTCCTAGGTAAGAGCACTAGATGGTCCTTGATGATGGCTGGATGGAAGAGACAGGAAGCTAAACAAACCAATGTCCTCATGTTTAGGTTGGCAGCATTAGTATCATCAATCCTGTGCTTTCAAAACTAATGCCTGAACTCTCCCTCCCCCACTCCCATTATTAGATTCACTTAAAAAATCAGGATAATTTTAAAAATAGCAATTCTGGGTGTGTTTTCTTTTCTTAGAAGGCCATAGATTCTAGGAGGAGGGGAAAAAAAATCACGTTTAGGAGTTTTTCTTGGCATCTCACATATACGGAAAAAAAAATCCAGAGGTTCTCATCTCATCTCTTATTTAAAAACATCAAGCATTGGAAGGCATGCGATTAGCTTTCGAAATCTGGCAATGACATACTGTCAAGTGTATATAAATATGGATCATCAGAGTCATTTTTAAAAACAACATACACAAAATTGAGAGATGATGCTTTTGGTCCAAACAGGAGGGCACACATTCATACAGATTTATCTCAAAATAGTAAGCAGTATACAATAAAACAAATTAATAATTTCAATATGAATAAAGCCTATAAAGTCCTGTATTATTAATGCAGAGATGGTTATCAAGTCCTTTTATGAGTTATTCTTAGGAAAAAATGAATGTTTAAAAGCTCAATTATAAGATACAGAATAGGACCCAAACATATGGCTGCTGTTATAAAGTTTCTCACTGGTTGCTGAAATCTCTTCAATATTTTCTTGGTATGAGAGGAAGAAAAGATGCTATTACATCATAGAATCATAGAACGGTTTGGGTTGGAAGGGACCTTAAAGATCACCTAGTTCCAACCCCCCTGCCATGGGCAGGGACACCTTCCACTAGACCAGGTTGCTCAAAGCCCCATCCAGCCTGGCCTTGAACACTGCCAGGGATGGGACATCCACAGCTTCTCTGGGCAACCTGTTCCTGTGTCTCACCACCCTCACAGTGAAGAATTTCTTCCTAATATCTAATCTAAATCTACCCTCTTTCAGTTTAAAAGTGTTACACCTCATCCTATCACTACATGCCCTTTTAAAAAGTCCCTCTTCAGCTCTCTTGTAGGCCCCCTTTAGGTACTGGAAGGCTGCTATAAGGTCTCCCCGGAGCCTTCTCTTCTTCAGGCTGAAAAACCACAACTCCTTCAGCCTTTCTTCATAGGAGAGGTGCTCCAGCCCCCTGATCATCTTCATGGCCCTCCTCTGGACCCGCTTGAGCAGGTCCATGTCATTCTTACATTGGGGGCCCCAGAGCTGAACACAGTACTCCACATGGGGTCTCATGGGAGCGGAGTAGAGGCACAGAATCATGTCTCTCAACCTGCTAGCCACGCTTCTTTTGATGCAGCCCAGGATACGGTTGGCTTTCTGGGCTGTGAGTGCACATTGCTGGCTCATATTCAGTTTTTCATCCACCAATACCCCAAGTCCTTCTCCGCAGGGCTGCTCTCAATCCATGCATTGCCCATCCTGTATTTGTGCTTGCGATTGCCCCGACCCATGTGCGGGACCTTGCACTTGGGCTTGTTGAACTTCATGAGGTTTGCACGGGCCCAGCTCTCAATCCTGTCAAGGTCCCTCTGGACGGCATCCCTTCCCTCCAGCGTGTCGACTGCACCTCACAGCTTGGTGTCATTGGCAAACTTGCTGGGGGTGCCCTCAATCCCACTGTCCACGTTGCCGACAAACATGTTAAACAGCACTGGTCCCAATACTGACCCCTGAGGAACGCCACTCATCACTGGTCTCCGCTCAGACATCAAGCCATTGACCACAACTCTTTGAGCATGACCATCCAGCCAATTCCTTATCCACCGAGTGGTCCATCTGTCAAATCCATGTCTCTCCAATTTAGAGACAAGGATGTCATGCGAGACAGTGTCAAATGCTTTGCACAAGTCCAGGTAGTTGATGTCAGTTGCTCTTCCCTTATCCACCAACACTGTAACCCTGTCGTAGAAGGCCACCGACCTTGTAAGGCATGATTTGCCCTTAGTGAAGCCATGTTGGCTGTCACCAGCCATCTCCTTATTTTCCATGTGCCCTAGCATAGTTTCCAGGGGGATCTGCTCCATGATCTTGCTGGGCACAGAGGTGAGACTGACTGGCCTGTAGTTCTCTGGGTCTTCCTATTTTCCCTTTTTAAAAATGGGGGTTACGTTTCCCCTTTTCCAGTCAGTGGGAACTTCACTGGACTGCCACAACTTTTCAAATATGATGGATAGTGGCTTAGCAACTTCATCTGCCAGTTCCCTCAGGACCCATGGATGTATCTCATCAGGTCCTATGGACTTGTGCTCCTTCAGGTTCCTTAGATGGTCTCGAACCTGATCTTCCCCTACAGTGGGTGGCTCTTCATTCTCCCAGTCCCATATATGGTTTTCTGCACTTACTGTTCACCTTTCAGGATGCTTCCTTACTAGGAGACTGCACCAGATAGCTAGAGCTCTTACAGCAAGAGATGGATGTGCACTTTGACTCTAGACCTGAGTTTTCTGGGAAATGTAGTTTAGAAATCAGAAAGAAAAAAAAAAAAAAAGGCAGGCTTTGATATGGTCATTTGCAATTATTGAAATTACAGGATTTTTGTATGCTTATTGCAGCGATGATATACTGGTCTGGTGGCAATCCCACAGAGGCATGTGTTTCTTCTGATGACAGAAACAGTTAACAGTTTATCTGAAAGATTATGAGTAATACCTTTGAAAGCAATAAGATGAACTGCTAAAGAAGATTCACATGATTAAGTTGTTTCACCAGTGATATATTGATAAATGAAAAAAGAGGTAAGCTCATCCATGCTGTGGTCAAGCCAATGGGAAGTGAGTAATCTCCACACTGCTCAAACTAGAAATGAGTAAATTCTCTCTCACTGTGTAGCAATGAGGCAGGGGCATGGATGGGTGGAGATGAGGCAGGGTAAGTGGAAACTTCACTAGATCTTAGAGCTCCAAATGTTGACATCTGACTCGACTGGAGGAGAGAACCACTGTACTATTTTATTTATCACTAATGTTTCCCCCCCTATATTTCTCCCACTTCTTTTTTTAATGAGCATTCCTACTGTATACCTTTGACGATTCTTACCAAGGTGCCTCAGCTTCTTACAATGAAAAGTACCTCTGCAGAGGGTTACCTGAAGAAGGAAGCAAAAGGACCTGCAACTCTAGATTCACAATCTAGCTACACATAGTAGGGATGAAGCTAACATCAAATGAGGGGACAGCTGCAGTGGCAGAAAGGCTATAGTAGGGCCTGGTAGCGTTTTCTGTGTGGTAATTAAAGGTTAAGAATGTTTCTTTCATATTTCTGCAAGGAAGCAATCTCCCCTTAGCATAGGCAGAAGTGCGCCGTGCTCCTATCTACAACCTCATCCCATAATTTGGCACTGCGGCCCCTCTGGCCTTACCTACGCTGGGATGCTGCCCTAGTGACAAACACTCCCTGTGTCTCACTGTATCTGAACCAAGGCAAAGATGCTGTTTGCCCTAGCAAGATTTCAAGGTTTGTTCCTGTGATGCAAACGGTAATTTCTAAGTCATATTTGAAATCTATGATCATGCAATTTTCCTGGGACAAAACATCAGGCCGAATACACAGAATAGGTACAGCTTTAGTCTTCACAGGCTGATTATCAATGTTTATTGGTTTGCAACTCATAGAAGCCAAAAATAATTTTGCATCAAATGGTGTAAGGTTACAATAGAAGATGATCAGTTAGGAAAGAAGACTCTCCTATAGACTGCTTAACAATGTGTAGCTTCCCTTTTAATATTATAAAAATTCCAGCACACAATAGGCAGGCAAATAATTTTAATATATCACATAAAACTATTCAGTCACCTAGCTTTTGAAAAGATGATTTTAAGGGGTAAGTGTAATCTAAACCCACCATAGTATCTTTTGTACTCATCATTTGAAAACACAGATAACTAAAAAGATGGTTGTCCACCTAGACATGTCTGAGAATATGATTAGAAAACAGGAATGAGCATGTAAATCTCAACAAAAATTACGTCTGAGTCCTGATTTTCCTTTGTTGCATCATAGGTAGTTGCTGACCTACAGACTTGCAACGGCTCCTAGAAAAAGGGAAGAGAAGGGATTCATCTTTAACTAACACAAAAACAACAGTAGAAGATTGTGCTGATTACAGATTAAATTACTAGACTAAATTTATCTTGATTCTAGTATAAACCTTGCTAAACTCAATATTTAGTTTGCATTCATTTGGGCTACCTTACTAGGGCTGCCTTAGGCAAACAGCAGACGGGTTCAATGAGGTTGTCTCACTGTATTACTTAACCATGAAATTAAAGTTGTTCACAGAGTTTCAAAACCTAAAGTCTCAAACCTTAAGTCTCTGAATTGCTGAATTAATTAGAAATGGGCAAAGACTCCTTTTATTAGAAATTTTCTTTGAGAGGACCAGTGAGAGCACTTGTTACTGCAAAATTAGGATGAAATGGGTCACTTCATGAAATACACCCTAGAGACAACTGCTTTGGGTGTTCCTGTGAATGCCTGGATACAAACTACATCTCTTCGGTTAAGCTAGATGCTTTCTGAAAGACTTTCAAAGTAAGTTGGGAAGGTTTATTTTATATCTCACCATGCTTTATGAAGGAGAATAGAATTTTCACAGCACGGTGGTTGAAAGAAGAGTCACAGAATCATAAGCATCGTGTCTAAAAGGGACCTTGATGCTTGTAGCCTGTGGTAGGATCCTGTACTACTAAATTTTAGATGTTTACTTAACCTGATCTTAAATCTTGGGAAGATTTTCCCTAATTCTTAAACTAATTTTCTCTAAATGCTGCTCAAATCCATATATCCCCTGTGTCTGTGTACAACAATTCCTTACTTTGCCATCTTTGTGATGTGTTTTTGCACATTTGAAGACTATTATCCTCTCTGCTCAGTCCGTGTTTCTGCAAAATAAACAAACACAGCTGATTCAACTTTTCTTCATGGATCATGTCTTCTACACATATTCCTACTGTTCACCTCTGGGTCACCTCCAGTTGATCTATTTCTTGAAGTATGCTGCCCAGAAGACACAGTTCATCCATCAGTCTAGGCTTCCTACTGCTGCAAAGTGTAAAAGGATTAGTTCACATACAACACATATATACAACATGCCAGTTTATTCAGAGTATTTAACTTTTTTTGCAACTATATGATATTGCTGTCTCACATTCCATTTTAACTGCTAAACCTTCCTCTGCAGAGAATCTTTCATACCAACATAGTCAATGGAGTAAGAAGCCAGTTCATGAAAAGCAGAAGAAATAATCTAAAATTATATTAAGACCAGTGCAACAAAGCCAATAAAGATCCGTTTAGCAAGGGAGGAGTTAGTGAGAAAGTCTGTTAGTTCCACTTCATGCTAGTACCCCAGACACGTGTAATGTATCTAATTATACATTTCTTTGTCTTGAACAATGCCTCATAGCTTTGATAAAACAAAAAGTAAACAAAAATTTCCAAACCAGGATTAACCTGAAAATGTGAAACACATGAAGCAACTGAGCATGGACACCTGTGTTACTTGTTAATCTAATTTGGTGTCTGCTAAACTAATGAAATGTTAGGAGGCTTACGAATTACAGGAAGACAGATACCCTGAGAAGTAGAACATATTCCAGGTAATGAGGTGTAAAAGAGAGGAAAGAAAAAGAGGGAGAGAAACAGGGAATGGAAAACAAGGAAGGAACTGAGACGAAAGCCAGTGGTAATCAAAGGTGTGGACAAATGCTGTTTTGTGTAATACTGAGTGAGAGAACAACTAAGAGTAGCACTGGAAAGTTTAGCTGCTATATAAGACCAGATTCAAACCTTGACCTTAGTGCAAAGGTTTTATTGCCATTAATTGGTGCTGTGCTGGACACCTTGCCAGATGTATGTCCCAAGGGCATAATCACTCATCAGATGAGTTTCCTGTTCTTCTTCTGAATCAAAGCTCAAAGACCAGATGACTGAGAACTGGGCTCGCCATCAGAAGCTCACTGAAGCACATCCCGAGTCGTTAAAAAAAAGCTCTAGAGGCAGACGGTGGGTTTGGTAGTCTCTCAAAAAGAATGGACATCTTAGAGCTAGGAAGAAGTTGGGTAAATGAGTGAGAGTAATTTAAGAGAAGACTTCATGTGCAAAGGCCTGGTAACATACATACAAAATATTAGAGACCAGTAGTAAGTGCATATATTTAACATATACATTTGTTAAGAACATGTGTAAATTGTGTGTGACGTCCTCGTCAGCTATAAGATACCTCTATTCGTATGCTTCTTATTTTCATTTTTCTTCTTTTAGTTCTTTTCCTCTCTTTCTTTTTCAACCACATACTAGTCTCTATATTTTCCCTGAGGAACATTTTTGCACTTTTATTTTCTTAGTGTTAGAGGGGGTGAGTGGGTTTGGGGGGGGGGATGGGGGGGGGTGATGGGGGGGGGGGGGGTGTGCTTCATCTACAATTGCGTGGAGCAACAGTGCCAGACAGTGGCTGGCTGGGATAAATGCAGCTGGATTTTCCCTGTAGTTAAGCCTTTGGGACCTGTAACAAGCATACTAGTTACCTGTGATTGATCTGAGCAGTACAGAAAGAAAAGGCATGTAAAGCAGCCTGTTGCAGAGGAATTATCCCTGTTGTCTGCATTCCCCATAAATTTCACGGGATTTGTTCTGATTTTGAACACTATGCTTGGAAATAAGCTCTAGGGAAGATGATGTGAGCTGTGACCAACAGATTAAAAGTCCGTTCCCCTTCAGCACTGCTCATACTTCCACATACAGCCCGCTGTAAAGCTCTTCACATACTGTGACGATTGCTCGTCCTGCTGGGACACAGTCCCCTGTCTGTTAGCCCAGGTCAAACTAACAGCACTGTGTCCCTTGTGGCACAGTGTGGGTGATGTGCAGTCTGGAATAACATGAGACCCATGCCTCGGCCAGTGAATCTCGCTCCCATCATCTCCTTTTTTTAAGAGACTGACACCCAAGTTACCCTTGAGTTGTGACCTCCTGTTGACTAAGCTGTCAGACAAATTCACAGCCTGACTGCTGACTTCTGAAGGTCACTTGGGTTCTCCTCCCTAGGTGCAGGAAAAGCCTCTCCAGTTGGAGTGGAGGTAAATCCATTTGTGACGGATTGTGAAAGCTGAAGTCCAACAGGCCTTTGAAATATTTTACTACGGGTGCCATTTTATCAAAAGGCTGTGGGGAGGAATGGGGACCAGGCAGCAGTGTGGTATAGATGACCTTTCCTTCTGTGGGTTTAGAGGAGTGAATGTTAAGCTTTGTGAGCAGAAGGTCAATGCGTGGAAGAATGAATTACTGAATTTTCGATCGACTATATCACCTGCCGTACCATTTATTTTGGATGAGACATAAATAATGATTGTGCACTGGAAGAGCATTCAGCAAATGGTTTCAACCCACATCTACCAATGCTTTTGTATTTATGAATATTACCTTATTTTCAGGAAGTCTTTTAGCATTACTAATGTGGTATTTGTTTAAAGTTGTTCAATGAGCTTTACATATTTTCCCTATAAAGTAACTATGCGAATTACTGAATGCTAATGTGAGAATTACCCATTTTAATATTCTACAGGGTTTTTTTTTCTTAAATCACAGAATTATTAAGCTTCACGAAATCTTCTTATCCTAAGCCTAAGCTTTCAGCAATAGTTACACTGATATTTGAGGGAAAGAAAAATCTATCATTTTCCCCAGTCCAGCATCTTCAAAACAATTAGCTGAAGGTAACAGTGCAGTAGGAGTCAAAAATGCAAAAAGATTCTGCCCTCTAAATGATGCTATGTCCAAGCTAGTTTAGACACAATCCAGTTTAGTTGCTGTTGCTGAAACTTCTCAGGTTTGCACGGAAAAGGCTTACTAGTTCAAAGAAGCAAGCAGGACGCGCTAGCCTGATGGCTAGCACAGTCACACTGAGGAGACGAAGGTCACCTGAACCGCAGTCCTGCTTCCGTGGATTTTGTGAGAAAACAAGCGAACCGACCTGCACATGCGATCTTTAGAGAAGCGACGCGGCAACTAACAGTTGCGCTGCTGAGCCCCTCGCTCTTTCTTAACCTCCGCGCCCCAGCAAAAGTCCAGTTCCTGGAGACAAACCGGCACAGCTCCACGGAGGGAGGAAGCGTGCCCCTCCACGCTGGTTTCAGACCCACGCCGGGGTCTGTGCGTGTGTGGGTGGATGTGCAGAGCAAGGGGAGGCAGCCCAGGGGCAGCGCCCAGATTTTGCGCTCCCTAAAAGCCGGCGGGGTCCGGCCTGCTGGGCCCGGGGTGGAGGCCAGAGGCCTGGCCTGGGGAACTGCGGCTGACGGATGAGCCCCACCGCAGCCCGGCGGGAACGAACGGGGAGCCTTCCCCGCGCCCTCCGCCCCCGCTCCGAGCCCTCCGAGCCCTCCGAGCCCCGGCCCGCCGCCGCCGCCGCCTGCCGCCCCTGGGTGGCGGTGTTACCCCGCGGGACGCGGCCGGGACCTCCGCGGCGGGGCGCCGCGCCGCGCCGCGCCGGCCTTCGCGGGGCCTGGGGCTGAGGCCGCCCGCCGCCGCCCGCCGCCTCGGCCCTGCCGCTCGCCCGCGGGGCACGGCTCGGCCGCCGCGCCTCCTCCCTCCCTCCCGCCCGGGCCGGAGGGAAGGGCCTGCGCGTCCCCCCGCGCCTCCCGCCGCCGCGGGCAGCGCCCCGCTGACCCCCGGGGGCTCGGCCCGTCCGTCCGGGGCTCCCCTTCAAAGGGCTTCCAAAAGCGGGGAAAAAGAAAAAAAAAAAAACAACGGAGGGGAGGGGGGTATGGAGGGGGGAGGCTGCCTCTTGAATGCCCTCTGGGTGTAGGATGGCGGCGCGGGGTAAAGTTAGGAGGCTCTTGGTTTTGCGAAGGGGAAACATGGCCCCGTCTTACCTAAAGATCCTTAAAAAAATAGTGGGGATGCAAAAAAAAAAAGAAAAAAAAAAGTGGTTTTGGGTCGGGGAAGGAAAGAATAAAGGACATTTAAATACGAGGGAAAGAGTGTGAAGGGAAGGCTCCGCGTTTGAAAAGGACGAATTGTTCATAGTTAAGTATTAGGAAAAATGTAGCAGAAGCGGTCTGGAGGAGGGCCGGTTGCCCGCCAGAGCCGGAGCGTTGATTATTAAAGAAGAAAACGCGAGGAATGCGGGGGGAAAGGCAGAGCGAACCCGATCCGCAGGGAGAGAGAGCGGAGGGCGGCGGTGGGTGCGCAGCTCGGCCGCCTCCCTCCGTCCCGGGGGACCCGGCATGAGGCACCCCACAGCAGGGCCCTGCTCTGTCCCGCTTCCCCGCTGCTTCCCCTTCCCGGGGACCGGCTGGGGACCCTCTTTGCCAGAGCTGGGTGGGTGATGGCAAGGTGCGGGCAGCGTCGGCTGCGGGAGTCATCTAAAAATGACCTGCGATTTCACACTGCATCTCTTCAACCGCGGCAGCCTGGCTGGGCTTTAAAAAATCCTTTGTTTTCTCCGTCAGGATTAGATATTTTACGATGAAGTTCTGTGTTCAGCCTCTTTTGCTTGCTTGTCACTGCCTGCTTTCCTTTCAGCCTTTACTGGTGTGTGTTTAGCCGATTCTCTTTGAGAGATGCCTAGAGCAATCTACCCTTACTGCTACTACATGTATATAAATGTATAAGCGAGCATAGGTGCACGGGTTTATCCATATCTATATAACTTACCACAGCCCACAAACTTGAATTTGAGTGCTATTTAAGCGTGCATATGCATGCAGATATATGCTTCCAGACAGGCTCACATTGTGTAGTAGACTGGAATAGATAATTCCACAGAATGCAGGAATAAACTGAGCAGCTCAGAAATCAGTGAGAAAGAAAGAAAAAACAGAGCAAGAAAAGACGGAGAGAAAGAAAGAAAAGAGACAGAAAGAAAGAGAGAAAGAAAAGACAGAAAGAAAGGAAGAAAAGACAGAGAGAAAGAAAGAGAGAAAGAAAAGACAGAAAGAAAGGAAGAAAAGACAGAGACAAAGAAAGACAGAAAGAAAAGACAGAAAGAAAAGGAAGCCTTGCTTGACTCCTAGTGCCTGAACACAAAGTGAGTTTTTGTCTCAGCGATTAATCTCGCTAGGAGCAGCAAACCGAATATCCTAAACTCGTGTTAAAAGCCAAGTATGTCTGTTTCTTAAAGGAGGAAGAATGTTTTCTTATGGTGGAAAATGAGATCAAATTTAGTGACAGGCGTTTTTAAGTGTGCAACAGGGTCGGATGGCCGAAGAGAAATAATCTGGACACACACATCGCCTTTTAGGATACGGAGCTGTAAGCAAACGGGGGTTAACGCCTGCCTCTTTTTGATTAGAAAGAAGGGGGGGTGGGGGGTGGGAGTTTTAACAATCTCTTTTGCGAAGTCCATACATTGCAAATCCAGCCGCGTTACCATACTAGAGGAAATGAAAAAATGCTTCGGTTTGAGAGGACGAGCCCTTTATTTCCCTTATTGGATACGTTTCATGTGTTTTCCCCAGCACTCCGGCTTAAGGACATGCCTTCTGAAACACAAACACACGCATGAGTCGCACACGCACATGCACACAGACAGATAAGATATGTATTAGATCCTGACACATACGGGGTGGGGGGAAGAGCAGGGGGGAGAGAGAGAGAGAGAGAGAGAGAGAGAGAGAGATCCTCCTACCTGGAGCCATAGATTGCAAGATACGTAGTGTTACCTGGGGAAGTCAGAACAAGTAAAAACACATTGAACTTCAGGGCTCTATGAGGCAGTTGATCAAGATCAGTGCTTGCTCATTTTCTCCCTCAGACTGTCTGTCTTGGGTTTTTGTTTTACCGTTTTTGAGCAGCTCTTTCTATTTTTTCCTCCCTCTTTAGCTTTAATATCGGAGCCGGTTTCGGTCACCATGGCTCTGGGAAGAGCTGCTTATCTGCACCGTGTTGATTTTTTACAGTTCGGCCGGCTTTGCTCCTGGGTAGCTTCAGCAATGCTCTTGACTGGGATTTAATCGACAAGATCAGTTCGACTTTTTGTGCAATTTTTATGGCTCAGTCCATTCTCTAGATCATGCACAGAAACTTTCGGAAGTGGATTTTCTACGTGTTTCTATGCTTTGGAGTCATCTATGTCAAATTAGGGTAAGTCCTTGTGCACAACAAATCTCCTTGGCTTTTGGGTCACGCTATTAGAGTTGCGAACAAAATGTTGCAAAGGAAAAAAAAAAAAAGAAAGAAAAAGAAGAAGGTGATTATTTCTCCCTCCCCGCTCCCCCGGCTGTCCAAGCGGTGGCAGCCCCCAGCAGACGCCCGTGTCTCCCCCCGGTCCCGGGGCAGCGCGGCGGGGCGATGCCCGGCTGCGGGGCCGCTCAGCGACGGGGCGCTCCGGCAGCGCCGAGCCTGGAGGGAGCCGGTCGCGGGTGATGACGGATCCTTTTATTTTGTACTGCTTAAGCGAACTTAAATATTATCTCTGGCGTACAGTACCCTCAGAAAAAAAAAAAAAAAAAAAAAAAAGGCAGGCTCACAGAGTTAACTCAGCCGCTGCTGCTGGGACAATAGAGCAGAGCTTAAGTATTAAAAAGGCGAAAGGGGCGGGAGGAGGGGAATCCCTGCTCTGAACCTGCTCTCAGGGATTTGTTTTATGCAGGCCTAGACACAATTTGCGTTTCTATCCATCACACGGACGTGTTGAAATTAACTTGACAACTGGTCCGGCTGCCTCCGCGCTGGAGCGCCCGGGAAGCCGAGCGGGCTCCGCCGACGGGACCGGCTCGGGGGCCCGCAGGCCGGTTGGCAGCGGGGGCTCCCGGGAAGCCCGCTGTTTGCTCCTCGGTATTTGATCGCCGCGATCGAGATCGCTCTGTTATTTTAGTTGCCAAGTTTCTCCCTCTGCCTCTCCCCCCAGTACGTGTATGCCCTTATTAATATTGCTCGTCGCAGTAGGCTGACTTGAGTTGAATTTCCACATTCCTGAGCCCCAGCCGAGTCCTTACCTGTCGAGCTACAAACTCTTTAAAGATCCTGTCTTTGCATAGCTGCGGGATTTTTTTTTTTTTTAAATGATCAAGAATGCATAAGGTGAGCTGCAATCCAAAAAACGCTTGCTTCCCACCTTGAAATCAATACGGGGAAGGAGAGTGTGTGTGGGGGGAGCCAAAGGGCAGCCCCCAAAGGCAGAAGAGCGGGGACACTTCCCCGGAGGGACGGGCAGGCCGGCCGACAGCCGAGGCTTAAGGTTACACCCGTCGGGGGTGGGGGGAGCGGAATTAAATCAAGCTCCTCGGGGCCGAAAAGGGATGCGGCGCTGGCCGAGCAGGGCCGGTGCCCCCCACCGGGAGCTCCCCCAGCTGCGGGCAGCAAGGGCAGGGCTGCCCGGTTCTCAGGGCGCCGGTGAAAGTCGGGGGCTGCCCTCCGGAGGGTCCCCGGCAGGTTGCTCGGCGGGCACCGGCCGGATTGCATCCCTCTGTGCCTGTTGGTTTGTTTCTTTCTTTTTTTTTTTTCTTTTTTTTTTTCCGGCAAGGCTCTCGGCCCGCCCCTACAGCCGCAGGTGCCGCCGCGGGGGCCGGCGGAGCAGAGCGCTGCCCCGCAGGAGACCCGCGGAGGATGCGCGGAGGCGGAGGGGGCGCGGGAGCCGCCCTCCGCGCTGCCCCCCTGCCCTGCCCCGGTGAGGAGCCCCCGTCCAGCCCTGCCCGGGCCAGTAGCCCCAAATCCTGCCTGCTGGAGACAGGAGGGTGTTTTCTGTTCTCTGACCTCTGCGGGGCTAAATACCTGCGCCGCCCTTTGTCGTAGCCGTGGTCGGCAGCCATGGGCTCCGTCGTCCTCCAGGCTCAGGTTGACAGGGGTTTAGGTGAGAAGTGAATTTGGTGAGGCTGTGTATCCGTAACCGAAGCGATGACAGGGGCACCCCATCTGTTTCAGTAGCTGGAGGACTTCGTACAACACATCCCTCGCAGAGAGGCAGGCGAGCTCAAAGAAAACGCTTTGCAAAATAAGGGTAATGGTGCTGCTATTAGCTTTCACTGCGGTTTTATTTTTAAAGGGAACAGAAGATTGGGCGCATGTTACAGTCTGGAAGGCAGAGCTCTTTTCGAAATTGATTGTGGCTGTTTTAGAAGGGGATTCAGAGCAAAAATCGGAAGAATGCTGTCGAACTGAGCCTGGAAGTAAAACTAAGTGGACAGCAGGAACAGTAAAAGCCCTCACAGAAACCCTATCAGATCCATCACCATGCCTGTAAGGCGATGAGGATACTTCACTTTCTCTGAACAATAGGAGAGAAATTTGCTCTGAGATCCAGGGCTACTTCTAGGCTAGGCATGTGGGATGCAATTATTTCCTCTTTCATCAGCCACTGGAACTACCATTTTGCTGAAACCATATCCTTTGAGTGTAACGATACCTTTTCGAGCGAGCTCTTTGCATAGAAAAGGGGGGAAGATGAAGTGAGGTAAAACGTAGTTTGTCTTCCAGTGCATTAGGTTTATTTTGCAGCGTGAAGGAGAGAGCCATTGTGTCAGCGATGGCAAAGAGATTAGGCTTGGCAGGCTTCCCCCCCCCCCCCCCCCCACTTTGCTGCGGAGCACGTGTTCATGTCTTAATAAAACGTGCTAAAAGCTCCACTTTAGGTGGCAAACATGAGACCGAGGGGAGAGAAAGTAACGCAATACTTAAGTATTCACCTAGCTCTTGGACGGGGCGGGGGAGGGTGTCCCATGGGGTGACATGGCAGGGTACCAGAAAGAAACCGCTATGTCCGGTTAGGAGGAGAGCGCAAGATCCCGCTCAGGTAGTCCTCCCTCTCAGGGAATTCCCGTTGTTCCCACTTCTATTTCCTATCGCCGAATTTGCTGGAGAGAGAGGCGTGAGGTGAAGCATCCCTTGATATTTCTGTCGATGACGTTTCCATCCAGGCACCGACGCGTAAAGGGTCTGCAACCCTGCTGACTCCATGTATCCCCTCGCGAAAACAGATCCCATCAAATATCGACCTCGGCTAGCAGCAGGATTGAAACAGAAATATTGCCTGCGAAGATCGCAGAGCACTCGGCTCCAGTTTAATTAGCAAATACTTCGGAAGTTAAAAATCACAGCTGTGCCACAGACGCAAATCACAGCGGATGCTCCGGGGAGGCGTGATGTGACCCTCGGAAAGACGGAGCGGCGGGCAGTGCCCGGACCAGGGCTCTGGGGGCAAACCCCCACCCTTCTCCTCTTTATCTTTTTTGGAGGTAAAGAAGGGGGAGCAGCCGGGGCAGCGCCAAGGGGAGCGGAGAGGCCACCCCCCCCCCCCCCCCCGCCCCTAAGGCGAAGCTCGCCTTGGCTTTTGCGGCGTTTGCAGCAAAAGCCAACGAAATCCCCCTCCCCTCGCCCATCCCCGGGACTGCCCGGCAGCGGGGAGCCCCGGCCCCCGGCCCGGCCAGGCCCGGCCGGGGACCCCCCCCCCCCCCCCGGGCCGGCGGCAGGCAGCGGCTGGGGCGAAGCCTCGACGGCGGGCAGCACGTGGCAGCACCGGGAGCCCCGGCGAGGCCGCCGGGCCCCCCCGGGAGGAGACCGGGCACCGTCGGGACGACACGGTCCCCGGCCCCTCCACGGGCACCCTTCGTTGTGCTGATGCCGCCGCTCCTCGCCCTCCCGGCCAACCGGACACCCGCTCATTTTAAGAGATTCTTCATCCCCCCCCCCCCCCCGGTTTCTTTCCCCTGGCAGTAGACTGGCAGCTCGGTGAAATACAAGAAATACCCGGTTCCGACCAGAAAGGAGTCCGGTGTGTTGCCTACCGGGCGTACCTTCAAAGCTCTTACCGGCTTCCGACGTGCTCTTGTGTCCGACACTCTCCAGGTTTAGGGAAAGAAAGAAACCGCAGCTGGGAATAGGCAGATGAAAGAAAAAAAAAAAAAAAAAAAAAGGAAATACTTTATTCGTGCCTGCTCTGCTTCATCTGCCTGACTATGGTGTCGGCAACCATTTCAGTGCCGTTCTGCCCCTAGTTTGTCCAAAATACACGTGTTTGTGGAAGAAGGAACGACGGATGCTGAAATGCCCATATTAGGTGTCACCCACAAAACCCTCTCCTCCAGCGCCACATCATTTTATTAAAGGGAATATATTCGGCTTCAGTCAACAAAACAAGTGCACTTCTCGCTACCCCCGGCTGACATATGTATAGAAACCATTTGGATGGAATTTAGCGGGTTATTCTTATCATCATCAGCATCATCATTAGTTTTCCGACGTAATAACCGGCCCGTGGTATTAGACTAAAATTTAACTTCCCGAAAAGAAACGGCGCGATTTGGTTTATTTTATACAACTTTCCTCCCACAACACAGCTAAGCTGTGGATAAAACCTGCTTCGATCCGAAAATTGTGGCGATTGGTAAAGCGCCTTCGTTTCAGCTGGACCGGGTCAAACTCTGCCAGCACCAGTTCGAAGTTTTCCAGCGCCAGCGCCAGCGTTTACTTCGCATTTTTACAATTCGCTTTTTTTTTTTTTTCCTTCTTTCCCCCAGGCACATCTTTAAAAGCAGATGCACATTTAAAAATATATCCGAAGCCGAGTAAATGCTAGAAATAAAACATCAAAAGTGGCTACCCGTTCTCCTAGTTCACGTTCAGCACAGCTGCCCCAACCACAGCCTGCATGTCTGAGAGGGAGAACGGGCATTACAGGAGATACACATCTATATGTCTATATATATATACATACGCACACACACATTTACAGAAGTATAAATACGACGATTTTAGAATCTTAAAGAATTATAAATAAGACGATTCTGGGATGTAAGTAATCGTTGAAAGGCTTAAGCTTCTGTCTCTTGGTAATCGCGATTAACGTTTCTCAAAAGAACGTTGACTATCCCAGCGTCTGCACTGAACTTGTAGATAAACGTGGTTAAATGAAACCAAACCCCGAGAAGATTTTTATTGCATGTTGGGCAGCAGACAACGTTTTTACACCAATCCTGCAATCCCCATTCCATCCGAAGGAATATTTCGTTGTGTCACGGAGGCAGCTGCACCCGTGTGCTGGGACTGGTTCACTGGAGGAGGTGTTCCCAGCGCGTTTGGAAGAGCTCTTGGCCAAGAAAACTCCTTCAGTCATTAGGCAATTAACCTGAGCGGAACATTTACAAACCCTACGGACCGAGGAGACTTCGCAGCCTGGTTCTTGCTCATTTCGGCTGCGTTTGTGTTAAATTGTCTGCGGTGCACGTTTCTCTTTCGGGGTTCGCTTTCAAACCCTAACCCCGGCATCCGCAACGCAAGTCTTTCCACCATCTCTCCCACCACTAAAACTTTTTTTTTTCCTTTTCCTCCGAAAAAAAAAAAAGAAAAAAAAGAAAAAAGACAAACGCCCAACGAGGCAAAGAGGAAGAGCGACAGTCTCCTGCACGCTTGGGGCAACACGGGGCGAAGCCGGAGGGGGGAAGGGTCGAGCATCCCCTCGCCCCGGGGAGCGGCGGTGCCGAGGGGGCAGGAGCCGCCCGGCTCGGGGGAAAGGCAGGGGAGAGGCAACTAACCTGCCGGGAAACGTCTCTTCGGACCGGCATCTTCTCAGGAAGGAGAGAGGGAAAGGGAAGAGAGGAGACGACAGCTTTTCCTGCGGGAGCGGCGAGAGGTGCGGGGAGCCGGGAGCCGGCGGCAGACGCCCCCCGCTCGCCCCCCTACCCCGGCAGCTTCACCCCCTCCCCTTCTCTCACGCGAAATCCAACCTCGCCAGGAAGCTACGAGCCTGCATGTCTCTATTTCTCACTCAGGCGGGTTACGACAACATATACGCTTTTTTTTTTTTTTTTTTTTTTTGAAAGATCCCCCTCAAACCGGAGCTTAATTTTCAACACCGGGGGACAAGAAGAGCAGAACCCCCTGCCGAGGCTGGAGGGACGGCGGAGCCCTTCGGGGGAAGTGGGCCAAGCCGCCTATCATAAAGCAATTAACCGAGAGCAGAGCTGGGAGCTGCCAGCACCTTCAGGATCTCTCCCAGGGCGAGCTGAAGGGGTGCCACGGCAGACGGAGGGAGCCAGCCGCCCGCCGCGGGAGAGCTTTAAAAATGCCCCATGAAGCGGGTGAGGAGCGGTGGCGGAGCGAGGCGTACGGAAAGGGCTCGGCCAGGGAGCGTGGATTCATTGCAGCCCGGGCTAGATCAGTGTCTCTCCATTGTCATCCTCCCCTTTAAAAAAAAAAAAAAAGAGAGAGAGAGAGAGAGGGAGAGAAAAAAGTAGGCGGATTGCAGTGACTGACTGCCCAATGGCAGCCCCGAGTCTCAGGAGAGTTACAGAGAGAGGGAGAGAGAGAGAGAGAGAGAGGCACTTTCTGCCATCCAAATCCCTTAAACCATCCTCATTCCAACACGAGAACCCACTGTAACAACTTCCAACCACTGAGACATGACAGGCAGGAGCCCAGAGGCAGCAGCAGCAGCGAGAGCAGCAGCAGCAGCACATACTCTGCACAGGGAGCAGCATTAGCACCAGGGGAATACTAGACACAACAATACAAACAAACAAACAAACAAACAGACAAAGCCCCCCCAAGCCCAAGGGACTGGATTCCAACTCAGATTCAAGCCACAGCTGACACCAAAAAGGGTGGGGAATTACGACCGGG
This sequence comes from Aquila chrysaetos chrysaetos, assembly GCF_900496995.4. NCBI lineage: Eukaryota > Metazoa > Chordata > Aves > Accipitriformes > Accipitridae > Aquila > Aquila chrysaetos. The sequence continues at coordinate 26,537,889 of NC_044020.1, forward strand.
GGGGGGCCAGAAAGGAATAACCAAGGAAGCGAACTCCAAGAGTGTAAACGGGATTCAGCCATGATCCTTTTTTCATCTCGCAGTGTGTTACTCTCAGTGTATTACCCTCAGATTTTCCTCATCCTTACCAGTGGGAGTTACCTGTAAGTGATCCAGATTTTTTTTTTTTTTTCTCTCTCTCTCTCAAAATACTGTTTGAAATGACCCCGCTAGCAGCTACCTAGGGGCAATGCGCAAAGCAAGCAGAGGGAGCCGGGAGAAGCCAGCACGGGCGGCAGCTCCGTGCGAGTGCGTGGTGGTGAGGATCATGATGATGATGATGATGATGATGATGGTGGTGGTGGTGGCGGTGGCGGCGGTGGTGGTGGCGGTGGCGGCGGAGGTGCTGTACTGGTGGCGGTGCCGGAGCTGCTGCTCGGACCCTGCCCGGGGAAGGTACCCACCGCCAGGTAACTCCCGGGGGCTGCCCCGCCGGCGGGGCCGGGGCCCGGCGTGCCCGCAGCGGGGGCGGCGCACCTTTGAAGGGCGGCGGGGCGACGGGGGACGGAGTGACCGGCGTCTCCCCTGGGGACTCCGACCCCGACTCCTCCTCCTGCCAAACCGGAGATGGGCATCGCTTCGCGCTCGTCGGGGCGGGGGGGGGAAGCGTGTTTCTGCGCGGAGATCCCGAGGAGAGCGGGGCTGCCGCAGCCGGCGGCGGGCGCCCGGTCCCGCAGCCCGGGGAGAGCCCCCGGCCGCCGAGGCGCTGGCTTAGCCGGCTGCTTTTGCTCGGGAGGGATCTCCAGTCCCGCGGTTAGAGCCGGCTCCAGGACCTTTTCCTTGTGAGGAAGGGGGTGGAGGTAGGGGTGGGGGAAATGGGAGTCGGTGGGTGGGACTGCAAGGAGTTTCGGTCTCTTTTTTTTTAATATCTATATCTGTATCTAACGTTGCGGTGGAGAAGCAGCGGCCGGGCTGGCCCGGGCGGGCTGCGGAGAGAGTGTCCTCCGTCGTGCTCCGGCAGGTTCCCCCGGCGGCTCTCTGTCCCCGCCGGCCGGCCGCGGGGCCGAGGGGAGCCGGGCCCGGCCGGGGCGGCACGCCGGAGCCCGGAGGGGCTGCCGGGGAGCTGTCAAGGGCTTCTGCTCTCCGGCCGCTCCGGGGGAGAGCTGAGCAGGCTTTGGGGCAGCCGTGGGGAGCACGGCTCCTCCTTGCCTGGAGCATCCCCCCGCTGCCAGCCCCGGGGCACGGCGTGCCCCTCGGTGCCGAGGCTCGGGGAGGGGGCCGGGGGGAACTCCGGGAAGCGCGGCGGGCGGTTCGGGTCCGGCCCGGGCGGGCCGCGGCAGAGGGGCTCACCTCGGCTCCGGCTGCGATGGGGAAAAGCCGCCTCGGTATCCCGGGCCTCGCATTCCCCCTCGGCTGCGGGGTCCGGGAGGGTTTCCCTTCTCGCCCACCGCCGTGCCGAGCTCGGACCTTTTTGCACCCCGGCGGGTGCAAGATTGGAGCCCCTACCCCTGAACTATATCTGGATTTATAGATCTGTACATTTTTTTTTTTTTGGTCTTTCTCTGTATGCATGCACGGGAGCACATGCACATAAACAAGCACGTGTGCGTGTGTTCCTCTGTGTGTGTGTGTGTGTGTGTATTTTCTGTGGGCTATGGAAAAATATAACCCACCGCTGTGGACGAAAAGTAGGAATAAACACACCCATAAAAAGAAACTAAACGCCTATTTCTACATCCTTAATTCTTAATGAAACACACATGCCTTGGCTACCGATTTTTAAAGGCGCTTGATTTATGGAAGCACGTTAGGTTTAATTCGGTTGGATGCTATTGATTAAACCAAATAGCCAGAGCTGCCTGTTTCTATTCACAGGCGGGATATGTCTGCTGGTAGGTGACCAATAGCTTGTAAAAAAAATTGCAGTGCTATCCTTTTTTTTTTTTTTTAAAAACAGGAGGAAGGAGTCGTAATAAATAAATAAATACAGCCTTTTAATATAAGCGTAGCCATATTTTTCTCAAAACCGTAGGAAATTACTATCCTACAAAGTTTTCCTTCTATAAATAGTTCAAATCTTGAAACAAAAGTTTTAAACCGCACACCAGATGCTGGGATGCTAGCGGTTTCCCTTGCTGTGTGACATAATTATAAGGTCCGAAAGCAAAAGCTATAGAAGTATAATAATAATACTAAGGCGACTGCTGAGGGGAAATACAAGGGAAGCAATGCCTGCTTTATTTAGAGCGAACTGTTTGGGGATCTTTTGAGCGCTGCCCCGCGACAATGAGAAGTTGTTGCGGAGAAATAATGCTCCCTCGCCTTTCCCTGTGCCATCCCCAGTTCATCCCCTCAGCGGCAGGTCACTCGGAGCTGGACCCGCGGAGCCGGAGCCGAGGTGGCTATTGCAGTCCAGCAGAGCAGAAGGGAAAGGGATCAGGAGGTGAAAGCCAACAAAGCGGAGCCCCAAACCAAAGCGCATCCATCCATCCATCACGCCGGAGGGACGGAGCCGGCTGCCTCCCCGGGGAGAGAGCAGCGCGCCCGGGGCCGGCGGGGAGAGCCTGCCCCCGGGTGGGTGTCCTGTCCCCCCCGCTCCCCTCTCTCCCTCCGTGCCACCCCCGGCCCCAGCCGGGCTTGCTGCATCTCGGCTGTGTCCCCCCATTTCGCCCCCAGTAAGCGGGGAGCAGCGGCGGGGAGAGCCGGGCACGCTGCGATGCTTCGCCTCGCTGCCGTTTGGAAGTTAAAAGAACGAGGAGTTATTTCAGTGCTTAATGGATAGTAGCCTAGAGAACTTGTGGTGTTTATCTTGTGGGTAAATATACTTCTCTGGCTTACTAATGGTAGCTTTTGAAGATTAAAGCATAGTAGAGCCTGTTCGAGCATTATCTTCTGGTGTCTGTTTCTGCTACCCTCGCTCTCCGGAGGGGAGGATGCTTCCCAAGCTGCTATTTAGCGAGCTCTCATGGACTGTCAATGGTTATGTTAATTTTGCCCGAGATCTCTATCATCTTTTGGCTATGGGAGCAACTCCTTGGCTTCGGAGTTGCCGGTCCTTCAGGGATAAAGGCGAAACTACCAGGGGCAATATGTAGCGGACGAGCAAACCGGGCGCGGGGGGTCCGTGCTCCGTCTCTCTTGGTGCGTGTGAGTCGGGGCAGGGCGGGGGGGACACGACACCGTGCAGCTCCGCTCCTCTGCTAGAGAAGCTGTAAAGCAAAAATCCCATCGTGAGGAAATGGGATTTTCAGAATGAAAAAAGGCAACGAGGAAATGAAATTTCATTTTCAGAACGAAAAAGGCACCGGGCCCTCAGTGTTTGGTGTGCAAAAGTTATGGTAGACTACATCCGAAATTAGTTTAAAGAAGCAACTCCTTTGCAAGATTGATTTCTATATTGTAAGTATGCTATCTGATAAAGTATTCTTCTTCGGCATGCTTGCCTACTAACCTTTGGCCCGCTGAGACACTGTAAACATTTTTACAACCAGAAGCAATTAGTGTCTGACTTTCTGAAAAAGAAAACTGACTGCAGCTAGAGTAGCTGGTAGTAGGATGATTGATGCATTTTAATGCTCTGGACATATTTTGGTAATCCAATTACATATTTAAAGTATAAAACTGACATTTAATAATATCGATGTAATTAGTATAAATGTCTAAAAAACAGGATTATATATAATACTGTCTGGCACCGTTTCTTGCAGTGCATGTTCAAGTGCGCATGTGTCTGTATACATATGTATATTTACTTTCTTCTAAAGAAGATGGTGCTAGTCTAGCTTTCCATTTGTGTACTCCTTTCACTGCTCATCTTCTTTAGGGTTGGATGCGTTCACCAGCAACATGAGAGTCGGCTCTTAAGAAGCTTATTTTGGGGATTATCTGCTGGTACATAGACAGAGTTAATTCAGTTATTTGCTATAAAGCGATTGGGGATAACTTGTAAGAGAGAGTGTGTGTATGTAGTAATAGCAGCATAAATCTTCAAAGTGGCTACATATTCTAACACCATAATATGGCAAATGATTTATATTAGTGAGTAGATATTAATGGCTGGTTAGGAAATGTAGAGGAAGAAAAATCCTCTGCGCGTTTTGCATCTGTTCTGCTGATGCTCCCATGTCCTTTCAATTCCACGTCCTTTACAACAGGGCTTCTCCACACTCGTGGGAAGCGGGTTAGAAGGAACACATATTTTTCTTATGCCTACAGGAAAATACTCATGCCTAATCCCTAAAGATTAGGACTGCTGGAGACAGTCCCTGAAGCTTGTCTCTTAATCTGTGCGGTGCGGGAGGGAGCTGCACAAGCAGAGAACAGCCAGCCTGCTCTGCGGTGCAGACCCTTCAAGGGGACGGTGGGCACTGCTTCACCATTAATATCAACCAGCGTGACTGATGCTCCCACATTAGCTGATACAGTCGGGGCTATACAGTCTGGTCCGCTCCTCCCATCCCGCTTAGATCAGGGCTGTGTCGACCTCTGTGATAAAACTGGCTGTTATGGGAACAGGGTTGCCTCTGGCTCAGTCCCTGGGCTGCGGTGTAAATCTGCCATTTCCCTGCTTTTGCACCTTGTTCATCTTATAACTGAGACTGTGCACTCTTCAGGGCAAGCTCGCTCTCTTGACCTCCATTTGTGCAGTGTCCCGTGCCTGAGGAAAGCTCTACTGAGGTCCTTAGATACTCCTTTTACATAGTACTGTAATGATAGTCATCTATAAAAGGATTTGGCATAAGACTTCAAATTTACTGTCCCTCCAGATATGTGTTAGCTTAGAGACAAAACAGGTGAACCTCCAAAGGGTATCGACTGTTTTCAGAATCACCTAAAGCTAATGCTTTTGCCCAGCAGAAACAAGACAGATAAAGAACATTTCACACTGGGCTGCCATAATCACTGCGAATTTGGCTTACCTGCCTGATACAGGCTATTTCCACGTATTGAAACAGCCACACAAAGATGGGAGGGTGATTGTGGTATGCCTTCTTGGTAGCTCTAGAAGATAAAGTCCACCATTTCTCTGAAAGACCCAGACTAAAATTCCCTGCCTAAAACAGCAGAGATTTGGTAAATCTGTAACTGGCCACGCCTCTCCCTGCCATGGTCTAGGCCAAGCACTCAAGTTCTGAATATCCTTGAATCCAAATGCATTTGGATGTAGGCAACTCTCAAGCCTTTGTGGCAAGCAGGTTCTTGGAATTGGAAGTCTAGCATGCCTTAAAATTGAAAAAAAAGTAATGACTTAAGTAATTATAAGGAAAGGTGGCAGCATCCAGAATTTGTAGGATGACAGCGTAGAACTCTTACATATGTTGCATTACCAACGTAATATAACAAGTGGCTATAAAGCAACATGAAATATCCAGATGAGTAGGTAAGATTAAATGCAGATATGGTTGCATATTAAACAAAGAACAAGGCTAATCCCTCAGAAGACAATCTTTCAAAGGAGGTGTTAAAGAGCTAAACAAAGCGAGCTGCAATTATACAGTTAGACTGACAAACGCATTTTATGCAATGGAAAAAATGTACCATGTGTACCTGGCAACATAGCATGTTGCCAAGAATGGTGCCAAGTGTTTTCTCAGCGCATGGCACTGCGTAATTTGGACTGAAATGCTGTCAGAGATTCCTAACCCCCAAAATACATTTCAACCCTCTAGTCCTCCCAAGTCACCACAAGCAACAGAAAGCTGGGACCAGCTATAGATCAAAGGAGCTCTGCAGACGTGCTGACACCACACGTTACAGAACTGGTTAATGTTGCAAGCCCGATTTCTTCAGCCCATAACCCTTGCACGTTGTTTTACCCTCAGTGGACTCTCACTGGTGTGTTTCATGCATGCTGGCAAACCACCTTTACCTGCTAACTACCTGACAGATGGCTTTTTGCAACTCCAGGTCCACCTGCTTGGTTCTTCTCATTATTTTTGCTGTTTCCTTCTTTGTGTCTTCACTGCCCTCCTGTACAGCATTACCCCAACCTGCCCCAGGTATATAACTTATATAGTATACAGCTACGTGGAAGAGTCGTATGGCCTCTAGTCATGAGAACCATGATCAAAATATCTACACATGAAAGCAAAATCCCCATGACTTTTGGGTCATGGGATTGTGCCGTGCACATGTGAATACCCTGGCAATGAGCTGAACAAACTTGTCACCGAAAGCTGCAGGTTTATAAGCCCGGAATTACTTGGGAGGCTAAGAAAGACCAGGAGCTCAGGCACAGGAGTGCTCTGGAAGAAAAGCCAAGGAAGGCAGGTTCCTGGAGAAAGTCTTTCAGTCCTTTAAGGGTTATTAGCACCCTCTCCTTCTCTTTTACTCTCCCTTCAATCCTCCTCCAAAGGTAAAAGGATACATTTTCCCTCCTCTGTGGAGAGCTGCGTAGGACTTGCTAGCTACTTCTTGTCAAGACAACTCCTATGTATTTGCTTTTGCTGCAACACATGCCTAAGGAGCATTGCAAATACTTCAACGAGAGCAAATGTGAAGAAATTCTAGATACAGAGGCTTACAGTATTTTCTCAGTAGGTTTTTCTGTCCGTATGCAATATATTTCCATGACTTTTCCCTTCTCTTACTGCCTAAATGTTATTAGGACAAACCTTTAGATAAAGCACTGAGTTGTCTTTTCCACACTTTCCTCTTGGGCTTTTTTTCTAAAAGGCAGTTTTCTTGATAATGCGATGGAGCTAAAAGTTAGCTGCCTCATTCAGTTCTAATGGAGTATAGGCAGCTTTTCTGAAGTTAAGATAGTTGAGGCCAAATAGTTGCTCTCATCATAAAAAAATCTTTCTTCCATTAGGATCTGACAGCAAGATGATTATCACCTATTAATTATTTTGCAGCAAATTGTACCTTCTTTAGAAAATCCAAAGACAGGCTAAATCAGAGTTATTGTGTCTTTTTCGGGAAATAATTTTAATAGTGCATACAGTTTGTACCCATGTCGTAGTTAGTTTTGAACATTTATTTTCTTTTCAGCCTATGCTTGTGGATCAGATTTCCCTCGTGGCAGGAACCCACAAAGGATAAAATTCACGTTTATGCAAAAATCCCACTTAATCATCACGGTGACATAGTCTTTGTTCTGGCTCTTTGTCCAAGGTCAAATTTCACCCTGAGTTCCTAAGTAATACGAAAAAAAGGACATCCAGTGGTATAGCAAGTGTGCAAATGAGGGCAAAAGCTAGCCTCAGATGTTTAACATGTGGCAGAAGAATTTTCCCCTGTGAAGTGGCATCAAGTCCACTGGTCACTGTACTGCGTGTCCCAGATTTTTAATTTGAAGTAGAGCCACCCCGTTGCTAATCAGTGGCACCACTTTCAAAACTGCTTGAACTCCAGGGACTTTACTGGCAGATTTGTGGTGCAAAGGCAATGCCGATGAGTTGCATCTTCCACCAGCATGTACGTGGAATCCACAACAAAGGCATTCAGAAACATTTTCTTCTGGATGGCCATCACTATAGAGCTGTGCAGCATTTTGGGAGCTCTTATATCTTGTCTTTTCAGCCCTGAGGGCCTAAGGCTTCTCTCCCTTGGGGTTACGTCCACAGCCTAGCAAGTTAATAAAGCAGGAGTGACTCTGCTATGGTCAACGGAGTGACTCTGGTGTGAGTGAGAGGAGAACCAAACAGAAAGCCAGCACAAGCCTTGTTTTTCCAGTACCCATTCGAGTACAGCCTTGGCACAGACTGCCATATTACACAATTTAAGGGGAATGTGGCCGTATTTCCCAAGAACATACAGCGAAAGCAATATTAATAGGAGGCCATGTCAGACAAACCCCCAAATCAGTTCTATGGGCTATTGAAAGAATCATTATGGCCTCTGGTGCCAGTAAGAGCTGACATAAAAACAAAATGTTATTTATTTTTTGAGGGGAGAAGCACTTCAAAAGCACTGCGGCATTTGCTCGTTACGTGCAAGGCATTGTGGGGCAGCCCAGCTTTCAAAGCTGGAAGTGAGCATAAGCCATAAAGACATAAACCACTGTCTGCCTGCAAGTAGGGCCTGGAAAACAATTTGAGGTGTATTTAATTTAAAAGTGCTGCAGTACTGGGACTAGATATCATATCCACCCTCCTAATCTGGCTGAAGCGAGACGTAATTATGAAATGTGACTACAATTTAATAATAGTTTCTTTCATTCAAGGATCATAAGTGAATTAATCTTCCCAGATTTCAAGTGACTTGGGCAAGGATCATTTCACTCGCCGTTGGGGTAGAATGCAGCAGCTGCTATGTAGCACCCAGCAGAGCTGTATGGACATGCAGGACCAGCACCAGTCCTAACAACCCCGGCAGCAAGGCAAGGAAGCATCTGAAAAAGCCCAAGTGCGTCTCTAATTGATCTGGACCCTGGCCAGACAGCGGGATAGCCCCTCTAAAGATTACGCTTTTCCACGGTGGGATTTGCTCTGCAGTGAAGACAGGCGAGGTCCGAGACTGGACCGATGCCTGAGATGCTGAATAGCAGTATGCCGACTTCTGCCTGCCTCAGTTTCCCACAGCTTTAATAGGGCAATAAGAACGCTGGCACAGCTGGGAGGTAGGGGAGGGGCAGGAGAGCAAAAGCTGCCACAGCACTTTGAAACGGAAAACGCGGCGTAAGTGCCACGTCATTACTTTCAGCGACTCTTTTCCGACCACAAGCAGCAGAGATGGCATGATTGCGTCTCATCTGAAACATGGCATCGCTCTAGCCCACTTCACCACCGCGTCCAGTGCAGCCTTGGGGAGAGGGCAGGGGGAAAGCACCTCTTACCAAAGTCACGAGCATCATTTCTGACAGTGCCTCCTCCTGCCACGGGAGCCAGACAGCCGCCACGGGCACAGCGGAGCGAGGCTTGGCCGAGGAGAGCTGCTGGCCTCGGGGTGCGAGGTGGCCGGTGGCAGGCTGGGTAGCAGGCAGGACATGGTTAAGGGAGTGCTGAGGGGAATGGCAGCATCTCTCATGACTCCTTTGGCTGCTCGCCAGGGAGCCATGTGACTCCTTGGTTAAAAGAGTCCTCTCAACCATGAGACACTTTTTTTTCCCCCTCTGGTTGTACCTTTTCTTTTCTGAAGTTAAAAGAAAACAAAACGTACCCACAAAACTTTCCGCATTAAAGTTATATTGTAGTCCGATGACTCAGGGTGAGAAATTCAAGGGGAATGAAGAGGAAGGGGAACATTTCTGAATCAGACTTGTTGTGCTGAGCCTTAAAGGAGAGGAGGATTTTGCTGGATGGAGAACAGCACAACTGTACAGCACAGTGAGCAAGGAGCAAAGGACAGGGCTTAAATCTGTTCCCTACCGCTGTGGACTACCGCTAAATCTGTCAGAGTAGCTTCAAATCCAGTGGACTTTGATGCTATCAAAAGGGCTAATGGTGGGAGTGCAAATAAATATGGCTTCATCTGATCCACAGTAAATTCCTTTTTCTCCACTCCCATGGCCTAAAGGGTACACCATCTAGCTTTACAGTTTTGGGTTGTTTTCTTGTATTGGCACCTCTCATCACAGTATCTGAGCACTGCCCATAATAATTAAATTGGCACATACCTAGTAGACTTCCTGGAGTCTTTTGTTCTTCTCCATTCTCTGTCTCTGGGGAGCTCTGCTCAGGGTAGGTGCTTCTGAGGGGAGGGATGGGGTCAGGTTATTGTTGTTAATGTCACTCTGGTTATGTTGTAAAAGATGTATCAAAGAGGAAGTTCTTGCACTATGACCTAAAGGTCATCAGACTCTGGATTAGTCTAATCTCTGAAAGTTTGTTCCCCAGACAGATCCTTTCGACCGAGAGTAACTTACCTCTGGGCTCAGAGCTTTGTCTTGTGTTTTATGATCTTCGTTGCTCCAGAGGAGCTCAACGGCCCTGGCAGAGGTTTGGTTTGGTCTGTCTTCTCTTGCTGGGCCATGATCCACTAATTGCTGTGTGGAGGTTGGGCTTCACACCTTGAACTGGGGATGAAAGAGAATAGGAGAGATGAGAAGGACTTGCATGCAGAGGCAATGTGCACAGCGTAACTTCACCTGGACACGTGCTATCTACTTTGAAGTCGGCATGCTGTTTTCATGGTCAGAGCGCTTTGGAAGTCAGAAAGCCTGTGTCTCACTTTGGCTTTGCTCTCTTTTGGGAGAAAAAGGGCAAAGCATTTTGAAAATTGCCGGCCAAGCAATTTTCCAGGCTCATCCATCTGTTTGGGTCCCTTGTAGGCTGCACTGAGGGGTTGGAAAAGCTGTGGCTGGAGAGTGGCAAGTTCTGGGACGTTCATTAACCGGTAACACACAACGCAAGCTGTGCTGAGGATGCGGGGGTGCCAGACAGGATTTAGAAACGACAGCTTGCTCCTTCGTAACCCCCAAGCGCAGACGTGCTTCTGAGCAGAACCAAAGCATCATCTCAGAGTAAATACTCACTTTTAAGGAATGCACTTGAGACAAGCATGTGTGCCTGCCCCTGTGTGCTCCTCTCCTCTCCCCACCCCAACTACGCAGCGTGCCAAAGCCAGCTCCTCAGCAACAAGACTTGGCAGGTGGCACCTGATGAGATAATCATGCCCCTGGGACATTAGGAGGCATGAGGTGCAGCCAGGTGCTCCTAATCTGTCCATGGGTGTGATTTTCTGTGGTAACCACACCCTCAAGTGTTGTCTTACTGCAATTAGGAAATTTGTTCAGTTTAGGTCAAGTACTTCTATTAGGGTGCTCTTCACATCTAACATGTGTTGGCATGGCGGAAGCATGTGGACGTCCAGGCTCAGGCAATGCACTGTGTTGAGTGGTGCTCCTGCAGCTAACAGGGAAGAGATCCTACTTCTCACCACTTTGCTTATTTCTGAACCTGGACCTTCCCTTCACAAAGACCCACTAATTTGAGCGTTAATTCAGATGCCAATAAAACCAAATGGAAACGGTTCCCTGGGACAAGACACTCTGTTTCATACGTGTCACAGACAAGGAATCTTTTAAGAGTTGGCCACTTGCACTTCCTTGGACACCCATTTTGCAAGAAGTGTTTTAAAAACTAAGACATATGAGGGCCGTACTGCAGCAAAGATCAAATGACAGCTCCTTCTTGTAGGTAGAAAATGCCTTGCTGGCTGGCTTGCATTTCAGTCTTACTATAGGTACGGAAGCTAGGTGTTAAATCAGTCTGGTAGTGAAAAATACCAGTCAGATACTCGCACAGGTTCCTGCCTTCTTATTTAAGACTTGGTGTAATAAGGTCCAACAGACAATGAGGCGTTCTGGCTGTCACAGAGGTGAATAGGAAAGGGAGGCCTCCAGCTGCTCGCAGAATTCGTTCCCCATGTCTTTACTCGGGCAGAGCTGTCACTGCTTGCCATGTCTGCTGCAATACTGTAAGAGGTGTAAAATGAAACAGCACAGAAGTGGCTTCAAGTGCTGCCAAGGTCTTGGTGTGACTTCGGGGAAGCCTTTCCTGCCTGGGTGCTGCGGTTCCTCTTCCAGCGTTGCCCGCTTGGGCTGCAAGCAGAGGAAGAGCTCTCTGTGCCTTCACACAGGGAAGCACGTGCAAAACTTGTGCTATTTGCCCTTCACTCAGCCAGCCTACGTGCTGCCTAGTTTAAGTTTAAATTTTGGCTCCATCCAAACATTGCCTGAATAACTGCAGGATTTAGCTCACAGTATTTTGTTAGGACAGTGCTGTTTATTGGAAAGAAATGGTAAAATCCATCAACTCACTGAGGAAGATCTCCTACGCTGGGTAAAGATAAATCAGAGGGACTGGTGTATTTTACCTCTCCCAAAACAAAAAACACTTGCAGTGCTAACAAAAGTCCTGCTTTTCTTCATATTGCACAGATAAGTTTTTTGAGGTGTATCAGATCTTTGCTTACATGATAGTTGCCATTGTATACCTAATTAGAGATCAGCTTTAGCTTTCTGACAATAGCTGGCATAGATTATGTTCACTCTAAGACATCTTGTGAGATAATTAAAGCGATGACTGACAACATAGCACAGCGAAAGGAATGTTTCTCGAGGTAGAGCCGCTTTGCAGGTTGCTTGTACGCATTCTGTTAAGTGCAGCCCTGGTATAACTACCCTGACTTTGATGAGTTCCCCAGAAATGAATCTGGCACCTTATGTTTTGAGAGCAAATCCTGAAATTCTCTCCGTTTCTGACTTCTTTTAAAATTCATGTTTAAATGCATGTACATGAATATACTGCTTATGAAGGGTGCCTGAATCACAGCCCTGGAAAATGAATTCCTCTCCTTACCCACAAAACCAGCAGAGCACAAGCAGAGGGTGTGTGAGCTTCCCCACTCCACCCCATCCTTGTGTCTCATCCATGACCTAGAGGGGCAACCTCTAGCTAGGCATAAGCGGGTGGCTCAGTCTCTGTACTTATTTAATCCTTGGCCAACCTGCTAAGGCTGCCAATAAGGGTGCCAATTGTGGTGGTGGTTTCTGTGATGTGGATAGTTGTCCACTGGGAACTGGATTAAGACCATCAACTCATTTCAAATACTCTAGGCCACAAAGCATCTGCCAAACGGTAACCATTTTTTTGGTCACTACTGACTTGGGTCATGTTTGGATCAGCGATGAAAGGCTCCATATCCCAATACCAATCCCCTGAGCCATACAGTTTCCCGGAATAATTTTTTTAAAGAAGGAAAACATTATTTCTTGTTCTAGATTCTACTTTGATCTGCTGATTTTTAGTGTGTATATTTGCCCTTTAAGGTGCATAATTTTCATTACTTGATTGTAGAGGGTTCAGATGCTGGGAAAGGTTTTGGAAGACGGCAGGTGGCAGATCCATGCGGTGTGATCCAAAATGACCTCTCACAGGTAGTGGTTACACACTCTGGCACCTCAGTCGGCATTATATATGGACCTAAAACTGAACTTACACCTTGAAACTTATCACACAGTGTCTCAAGAGGGAAACTGCCATTAAATTGAAGATCACATCGCTTCCTCTGCTCTTGTTCTTTCGGAGATACTTAGATATTTGTGTCAGATCTGTGGCATTAACCAACTTTGCTGGTAGCTCTCCCAGCAGCTAATTATATTGTCAGTGGTCCCCGCTGAACCCACCACAAACTTTTGTCTATGCCCACTAGCACCCCACGTTGTCGGGAGATAACTTATTTCACAGATGCTGCAGAACTGCAGGAGGCAGAGACGAAATCATTTGGCTCGAATCGCACAGCCCAGCAGGGCAGGGAACTGGAGTGGAGTTTCCCTGATCTCAGCCTAGTCCCCAAACCATTAGTAGTCCTTCTCTTCAGCACACCTGAAAGCGGAGCTAGGGCCAGCTGAAATTCTTAGTTCAGTTGGCAACGAATAATATTGCTTCCTGTGGCCGTGTCTCTTGCCCAGAAAAGACCCAGCCTCAGAGAATGCATGGGATGAGAAGCACATCGTTAGCACGCTGAAGGAATGTCTTTCTGGACTTTCTCGGATAATACAAAGCTGCACAATATTGCCACCAGCTCTCCCTTGAGCTGAAGCACATCCTGAGAGGTGACTGGGTTTTTTCTTTCCTGGGGGTAATTTACATTTATGCTAGCATGAAGGCACTACTTTGCTTGCATTAGTTCCTCAGAACAGTGAGTCACCTACCTTCTTCTTCTCTATTATACGAGGAAGTGAAGCATGCTGTGATATCAAAGGAGTGACTGTTAAGATGATAGAAAATTCTGAGCAGATCCATTACAGCTATGGCTGTTCAGAAGCAACAGACAGAGGAGGAAATGATGGTATTGAGTTGATGGTATTGTGAGGCTGTGGTAGAATCTGCTTTCTATCACACAAAAAAAGTGTCAGGGGCATCTTACCAGCAGATATCTCACACTGGTTTATTGGTATTAAACTGTGAAACATATATTTTGGGTTTCCTTTTATTTTGCTTAAAATAATAAACAAAAAATTATTTTATTCAATGTATCCCTCCACTGTGAAAAATTGTTTCCGTTAAGAGAAATAGAAGAAGATGGAAAAAGTAGGGAAAAAAATGTGTTTGAAAGATTATATGCAGTCATATAGATATGTACAGAAATCATAATTCTTTAACTCTTAAAAAAATAAATGCGTCACTACAAAGCTCTCTTTTTTTAAGTTTCTCTGCTTATTTGGAGCTCTTTTATGTATAGTTTATCTTTCCAGAATAGAAGCTTCCCTTTCAATAGCAGCCGAGGCTTAAATTCGAGAAAAGGCATGGAGAAATGTAAGCATACTGGCTTAAGAGAGCTTGTAGTTACACGCATATATTTAAGCAGACCACATCCCAAACGTAGAAAACACAGGACAGATACAGTGCCTAGCACCCTTGTACCCCGAGTACAAAGAGATTCCAACACATGCTTAACTTTCCTAAACCAAGTTCTAAATTCAGGTGATAACTCTCAATTTTACTTTTTCACTAGCAAACCCATGAAAAGCGAGCTGAAAACGTACAGTGTCAGAGTGTCAGTGAACTCTCAGATTGGTATATATGAGTTTATAAGTAAGTCAGATTTTTCCTTTCAGCCTGTTGGCTGTGCACGAGGACCAAACTTTTTGTCTCAGGAGTTTTGAGATGAAAGGTGATGGGGAGTGATGGGTAGCAAGGGAGGGACAGCCAGGGCAGGGCCGGCGTGTTCCCTGGGGAGAAGGGAACGGAGAGAAGCGTGGGGTGGAAAACCCAATGGGAAGGAGAGTGAGAGAACCAGGAAGAGAAAAAGGAAGGAGCCCAGCAGCTGGAAGGAAGAAAGCAAGAAGTCAGGGAAGCATGGAAAAGAGAGAAGGTGGAGCTGGAGAACCAAACAAGCTTTAGGATGGTTGCCAGAGAGGGAGGCAGTTTTGGGGACATTCAGCGTTTAGCCAAATCATCGTTCAGCCTGTCTTGTTGGTCCAAGTCATGGCCCCATCAGTTGGTCAGAAATTTAATCACCCGAGAGCAGCTTTTTAGCAACTCAGCCTGAGGACCAGAGTCTGGAGAGGAGCGTAGCCTGGAACCAGGAGGCAGGCGCGGAGTTCGGAAATACGATCGGAAAGCGCGAGCAGAGTAACTCAGGAAACCGACCTCAGCCCAGAGCCACCCGCTGTGCTGCTGGGTCTTATTTGTCCCCAGAAAGGATGCGACTGACCATCGCTGGTCAGGAAGAGAGACGACAAAGGACAGAGCACAACTCGTAGCTGGCTAATTTCAGCTAGCAGAGGATGATCCCCCTTTTGAGGAGGGGGCAGGCGGAGGGGTGCAGGAGAGGGAATGTAAAAGAGGTAAGAGACAAAGCGCAGTTTACATCAATAAGAGAATTTGGCTTTGGAAGAAGATTTTCTGCATGGCTGCTCCACATAAATTGTGCTTAGCTTTACAGTTGTGGGATTTTGGGGTCTCTGATGAGGCTCTCGAACTCCTACAATTTTACTCTTTAGCATCCCAATATGCTACCGTCCACGAAACTTAAAGCCTTATGCAGGTACACTTTTAAGGTTAGAGATTCAGAAATGCTGTAATACTAATGATTAAAAAGGACATGGATTAAAGGCTCTCTTTACAGGATTTCATTTGTGAGTATTGGGGTAAATGTACTCTTTGGCTTGAGAGTCCACAAGTGGAGTGCGTAACGGCAATACATGATATTACAATTCTTCAGTCACAGTAAATGCTGTGTAATACGGGTGTGCAAGGCTGAACTGGGACAATCACTACTGAGGGGATGCCTAGCTTTTCCTTCCTCTAGAGCACGAATTCATTTCAAAAGCCAAGATTTCAGGGGGTATAGCATTGTTTGTGTGCAGCCAAACCATGAAGGATTTTCTTCTCAAATTAAATTCAGCTCTTTTCTTCCCATCTTTAGAGCTAACTCTTTTCAATACTTCAGCTGACTAGGATCCAGTTTTTAAAATATATATAGGAGCTATTGCTTGGCACAGAATAGAGACCTTGGCTTTTATAGCATCCATGCACTACTAGGGTCTAGTTTATTACTTTGTAAAGTATTTTTGGGATATATCTTTGTTTATATAAAACTAAGTCCAGTACCATACATATTTCACATTTCTCTCTTCTTTTCTGTTGTTTTCTTCATGGACACAAATATATATAAAGGGTTTATAAGATACATAAAGACTCCGGAGAAGCCCTTTATGACTGACTATGAGTGGTTTGGGGATCCTCTTTTTAGCTTTGTTTAGAGTTCTCTTTCCAAAGTTGCACACAGTTTTAGTTGAAATTGGTGCCTCATACACACATATATGATTTCAATCTACGTCTCACAAGCCTGATTCTCAAAGTTTCACTTGGCAGTTTTCACTACGGACATACATGCGTAGTCCTAAGACCAGGCAAATGTTAATGTAAGCTGGCTATTTTATCTCATCCTTCTGAGGAACTCAGATTAAACTCATTGAGAAGAACAGAGCAAGATTGTCATCTGAAGTAAACTATCTTATCAAAACTAATCTCAGTGTAGCTATGCCGGTTTCAGTCTTGTCATACAATCACAGAGCTGTATTTTTCTTTTTCTCCCTCTCCTCTAGTCCTTCCATTATTGTTTCTAAAATAAAATGTTTAAGGAAGGAGATAACTGATAGAGAAACACAGGAAACTGAAAGGCTCAGAAACCACCTATGATCCCCATCGGTGGATTCTGCCCTTTGGCATAAACCTCAAGTCACCCACTTTCCCTGAGATGTGAACCCAAAAATGTGCTTCCCAGGGACAAGGAAGCACCTGGCAAATACCTGGAGAGAGACTCGCTCATCTGTTCAGCAACACATGCTGGCACACACGTGCAGTCACCCAGGCAGAAGAGTAAATGCTAGCTCCAGTGCTTCCAAGTTGAGAACACATATCTGGGCAAACATAGGTTATTATAACTCTGGACAGCAAACCACAAAGGCATTCAAAGAATCACCACCACAACATTTTACAGAATATTATTACAACTGTCACCAGCAGTTCTGTCAGAAATCTGAAAATTGCAAAGGACAAAATTTAACTACTGAGGAGCAGGGAATTCTCAAAAATCGTCTGGCAGTATGCTGGCATGTTTCAGTCCAGATGATAGAAAAATGCTGGACTTTGCTGCTAACCATCCTGCAGAGTGCAGGGCGAAAACTAATATCAGAATGATACTCATCTACACCTCTTCCTTTAAGATCCTGTGTGCATTCTCGTTAGTATTTTTATGTCTGCTTGCTCTCCTCCTCTGTATTGCACCACCTTTGGAGCTACACTAGCTCCAAGGACTAACTCGGACACTGTTCTTTATCAAAACCTCCAACCTCACTAGAGCTGTGACTTTTGGAAACAAGTTTGAATTTTATGGGAGAGAAAATAAACGGAGCTGTGCTCATCTGGCCTATACCTGCACCAGCAAAATGTGTCCCAGTAACATTGCAGTTAAATTATACCTCTGAAGTCTCATAAGACATCTGGTTGGGCATGTCCTCTTGTGCTGTTAAAAGACTTATTTTGTGTATTTATATATTCTGATATAAAATACACGGTATTTTGTGTTGCTCCAGATTTTAATTATGCAGTATTAATCCTTTTCCCATGCCTCCTTAATGCAAGAGCTTGTCAGAGGAGAAGTAGAGATTTGGACACAAGGATCTAAGGAGTTGGCGCTTTTGGAGTTTGGGAAGTTTCCACAGGAAGGGGTTTTGGTGGCTTGAACCCTTGGGGTATCTTCTAGACAGGAGGTGGAGCAGGGCTGTTATGCAAAGGTGCAGAGCTTGAATTCCTTCCTTAAGTCCGACAACCAACAATGGCTCTGAGGAACCTTCTCCATTGCTGCATCGCTTTTAGCTGCTACTTCAACCAAAAGCGATCCACGAGCACAATGCCTAAAAGCTTTTGGTTACATTGTTAGGAGTGAAATGGTTAAGCACACCAATTGCCATTGTCGCTAGATTTCAGGAAAAGCAGATTTGTAGCATGAACTGTGCAGCTTACATTTCTCTCGGAGCTATTGTTTCAGACTCCTTGCAGACTGAGGGGAACAGCAAGGTTACAGTAGTTTGTATGTTGAAGGGCTAATGAACTGGTTAAGAAAATACTCAGGATCAGAATGATGCTGCAGCTTCAAAATAGTGAGTGAGGACATGTTAATGCAGTTGGCCCCAATTACTGTCTGTGTGAGAGCCTGCCAGTATATGTGCAAAGTGTCGGGGTGTGTGTGTAAGCTTCTGCCAGCAAAGCCTTGTTGCCTCTGTCATCATGCATTCCAGGGATGGTTTTCCTGGAGCCCCACACATGGCACAAGCAGACCCTGTGGGCGCTCCTGTATGCTGGGATGTGATTGCAGCCAGACAGTGCCCAGAGTGATGCCCAGCAGCGCCTGCTTTCTGTGTTCTTGTGTGATGTCCTGTACAGAAAAAAGATTTATCCTAGAAATACCCGAGAGTGTTATAAAACATATTATTTTTGCTACTGGTCAAGCCCATCTTCTTCTGAAGCCAGGTGTTTTTAATACTATGAGTTTAGGGACCTGCCTGTAATATGGCACCAGCGTTGCGGAGTTGTGAAAGTGTCCAGCTGCGAAAGTGTCCAGTTGTGCAAAATCCCTTCAGCTGACACTGCCCTAAGGACTTGGCAGTTGGTGTAGATCTGGAAACTGAAGTTCAGTATCATGTCCTCTCACTTTGGTCCCAATGCTGGATGGCATATTTTGTTATCTAGTGTAGTTATTTGCAACCAGGAGAAAATCCAGTTGTATTTTTGTAAGTGTAAAAAGCCTCCTGCTTTACAGGCCACAGGGTGAATGAGAACATGTCGTAACAGGAGCGCTTTTTAGGCAACTTGAGCTCACTATCTATATAAAAGTGCGGATTGCCCCAGAGTCAGTAAGTGTGATCGTATAATGCCTAGAAATGGACAGAAGATAATTCCTAGCTCCTCAGTGGTACAGCGTGCTCCTTTCCAGTGGTAATGACTTACAAGATATTACACATGAAGCTTGTCAATCATCCAAGGCTGACTGTTGCATCTCTGACGTAGGAAATACCGATTCTGGGGTGAAATATGTTTGTTTATTCGCTAGTGGTTTTATAACTGCTGCTTAGGTTTAGAGCTTCAGAAGTGGTTCCAGCAAGCCAGGGTTAATGGACTGAGAGTATGAGAGGTGCAGAATAAGTAACGTAGGAGGCATTTCCGCAGCTTACCAGCTGATATCACCACAATGTAAGTGATATCGATGTATGTGCTGAACAAAGCAATCTGTTGTATTGGGTTCCCGCCTAGCTCAGTTCAGCAAGAGACTGACGTTTTGTGGCCTAATTTCACCAAAGTACTTAAGCCTGGGAGTATCCCACTGGCTCTGGTTCGAACTCAGTGGGAACATATGTGTGTTTAAAACTTTCCACACGCTCTTAAGAGCATGTCTAAAGCCCAAGTCCGGTGTGCTCCATGGGACGAACACCGAAGGGCTGAGTATCATCAGCAGCCACTGGTGACGTGTGTGCTTTGGTCACAGCACGCTCCCTCGGGTGGGCGGTTGCTTCACCAGACTGTTTTCAGTTACATTTTTTTCCTGACCAGGGTTGTTTAGTTTGTCCCTTTGCTCTCAGACCTTTGCTTGGACAGTTTGCATCGCTTTTTAAGAGCTGCCTTTAACGCAGGAGCTCAAACCTCTCTGGGAAATCTGCCTGCAATCATCAAAATCGAAAGGGACAAATCTGCATATGGAACATGCTGAATGTGTAACGTCACGTAGATGCCTAGAGGAGATATGAGCTCTTTAGGAAATCAGACTGCTCCTGTGCTGGAAATCTGGCTTCCAACTCTTTGGAAAATCTGGGTGCTGGACAGATTTCCTTTTAATTCTCTAACACTGCTGTCATCCCTAGCACTGTTAAAAGCTGACCGAAGGTAATCACCTTCCCTGAAAGCCTGGAGAGCGTTCATTCACTCACACGTCTGTGCTACTGTCCATACGTCCAGCTGAAGATGGACGCATTCCCCGGCTATGCATATAGCACTGGCTCCCTTCCCGGTGCCTCTTCTCACAGAGCTGCACCCCCAGGTGCCCCACCACCCTGGGCGCAGGGACGTGGCAGGACCCCAGCTCCAGGGACGGTCACTTCTCCCCCAGCATTGTCCTTTCCCACTCCTTGCCATTCTAACATTCGCTATTTATTTATCTTTAAGCTGGACCTTTGCTCTACAGCTGCCCATACAAAGTAGCTTCTAGCAGGGTCAATCACCAGCACCGGTGGAATTCATCATCTACCACCCATCCCCTGGTCTAGCAGGGAAGGAAAGGGAAAAATGTGTGCACAGGCAAGGTCCTGCGCAGGACAGGAACACTAAAGTAGCAATAATGAGCGCTGATACTGACCCTGGTTTCCTATATACATATTGCCAGTGAGGACAATCATTTCTTCGGAGTTCCCAGAGACTCTGGTAGACTTAAAACGGACTTTGGCTCAGGCCACCTTTGTTTGATACAATCATTTGCTTTAATGGGGTGAGTCAAATTACTCCAGTTCCCTCCCAGTTTGAGACGCAGCTGATTGAAGGGGAGGGTGTGGAGGTTGCAGTGGGAGGGAGAAAGAGGGAATAGTCTCCTTTGAAAGCAAATAAATGCTACCACTTCTGCCAATTCCATAAAAGTCAAAAGCTAAGCCATAAATGGTAGTGCAAGTCTGAGATTACTCGACAGCCCTGTTATTCAAATGCAGAATGCTGTATGAAGCAGATATGGAAGAGCTTAGTGTTAGAAAAGGCTCTTATCTTCACTTGTTAAACCACTCATGTGTTATGACAAGTCATTCCCAGCCTAACAAATGAAGATTAGTGCACCACCAGCAGCGTTAAAAAGTATAGATACCAGAAACTGTAACAGTGGACCCAAATGGCCCCTGATCTTTGGAGAACTGACACCTCAATCCAGTCACAGCTCAGACCCCTTTCTCACGAAACGTTGAAACCCACCTATCTGTCATGTACCGATGAACATGCAAAGTAGTCTTTTTGATACGAGAACTGACTTCCCAGTCCAATTAATCTAGTGAAAAGACTGCTGCTGTTTTCAATAGGCTTTGAATCAAGCCCAGGGGTGGCTGATAATGCACACCGAGCATTAACATGTGGCCCAGAAGGATGGCAGATATCACAGCTTCTGCTCATAGCTGGTAGCTCCTATGAAAGCCAAGGCATACCAGAGTGGCTCCTCAGAGATGACTGGCTGTGGAGTGGCAGAAAATTGGCCTCGGTGTTAATATCCAGAGTTGTTTTCAAAGTCAACTGGAATACATATTTGTGTGTAGGATTTTTCCTTTGAAAAATTCAATATGCGGAAACCACAATTGCTCCATGATAAGAGGTAGACAAGGAGAAGAACAAAAGGAGCTGTGAAAGGCAGCGGCGTGTTGCAATCCATTTGAATGTTTATCTGCAGCAACATGCAGAGGTGGATTCATACAACCAAATTTAGGCAACGATGAGAGGCTCTCAGGTTAGGAGCCTGGTCTCCCAGGGTGTCTCCTATAGTTAATGGAGAAACAGGCAGGTCCATGGGGTAATTCAATCCACCTCCGTTCTGAATCATCCTGGGAGGTGGCTGGCTCTTTCCTTGATGGTAGAGGGAACCTGGGGCACCTGGTTGCCTAACTCAGGCACCTCTGGCAGCACTGTGAATGGCACAGAAAATGGGGCCCAGTGAAGAAGGCTACCAAACACCTTTGTTTAATTCCCGTTAAAATGAATTAGACCTAGCCTGGCTGCCTGAGTGCTGAGATGCAAGAGAGTTAGAAGGGAGCAAATGGGATGGGTGCTAAAGAGGCAGAGGACCAAATTCTGCTCTGTGCCCATGATCCTGTGATACACGTGGGTCACAAGTACTGTAAGGAAAAATGCAGCACTGACAGTCTTTGTGCTGCATGGATTTTTGGATTGATGAATGGGAGCTGTAAAAGCCCCTCATAAATTAAAATAGTCCTGAAGTGCTGCAGCAGTGGCATCCTTCTTTAGGCTGTTGGACTGAGTAGGATGATTGAACTAACAGAGAGCAACATTTCTTTGAAGGTGGGATAGTGAAGACCCACTTACACCAACACACCTCTGTTCCTGAAGAAAAACAACTTCTCAGCCTTTGTTACAGGTTATCAGTGCCATGTACAGTTGAGGTCAATGTGCAGTTGAGGAGGAGGCAGAGCAAACCTGTTTTCTAATTCAGGTAAGGGGTTCAGCAACAGTTCGGGGAGAGGTAACACAATCTCTAGAGCAGCCAAAGTGTGCTTGGGACTTCCAGGCAGCAAAAGTGAGTCACAGGGAGGGACAGAGAGAGAGAGAAAGAGAAGTGAGCTCAAATCTGGGAAGGTAGAGAGTGTGGGTGGAAGGCAAATACCATGAAAGAGCAGAGGGCTGCTGTGCGAGTCAATTGAATCCTATAGATACTAATATTTATCATAAATACCAAAAAGGTTTTAGCAACCACAAACCCTCAGAAAGTAGTAAATGAAAACTGCTTCCTGTGGTTAGAAGGACCAGAGAAGAAGACACGAGTGGAGGAAAAAGAGAGAACAGGACTGTGAACGCAAGGGAAGGGGTATTGCAGAGTATGACATAATGGAATATGGATGAGCAGCAATTATATGGCATGGACAACAAGATCAGACGATTAGCCTTTCCAGAAAGGTGCTGTGTTGTTTTTCCCAGTAATCTCTTATTAAAAGGGTGCTAGAATGCATGAACAATACAAGAAAAACCCTTCTTATTCTAGTGGCTTTCTTTCCATAGCTCTGTAAGTTTTGAACAAAAAGCATTGCAAGATACTTTTTTCTTTTTAAAGTGCTGCTTCATTTCAGTTTTATGTGTCTTACATGCTTTGGTTTTCAGATGGCACTGAAACGCAAGGCTTACAATCTATGCAGAAATATTTTTAACTCTAAAAGTTGCTTTTGGGGAGCTCTGTCAATGCAAGAGATCACTGTTTACTACTTCTACTTCACAACATTATCTCTCACAAGGGCCTGCCCTGTGGGGTGCAATAGCCTGTCAGTGATTCATTTTTCTTCTTTCTTCATAAAATGCGTTGGAAGGTGAAGGAAATGATAAGCATTATAACAATCTTCTTACATAGCTTTTTGATTTTAATAACAAAAAAGACACTGTGAAAAAAAAAGATAGAAATGTATCTTTGAAGGTAAGGCAGCAGTACAACACCTAGGAAAATAGAGTTTTCTTTGACTCTTTTAGAATGTTATAAAATCAAACCTAAACTTTGGGCATTCCCAACATGCAGAAGTGATTTAATTTTTTTCCTTTTCTGGAGGACAGATTGCAGTGAATTTCAAATCTAATTGTCAATGCTGGACTCCAAACCTTCTCAGGTGGTTCCATCTACAGGTTAAGTAGAGCACTATTCAGAGTGGATATAAGGTTGAGAAACTGGGCCACAGCTGATATAAGTTAGGACTATACAAACAAGCCAAGACAGGGAGGAAGAATTTTTATCTGAAATTATAGGAGGGATTGTTATGCATTTGATTTGGTGTCGAGACATTTCCTGTTCTGTGACTGCCTTAGTCATTTCAGGCAAGACATTTCAGAAGACTCTTAGAAAGAGGCTACAAAAAAGACACTGCCCTAACCTCATGACTGTTTTTCTCATAATCTCTAGAGTGCTCTTGAACAAGAATTTGTAATTGGTATCGGAGTTGTGTCCAAATTTGGCATTTGAAATCTCCAAGTTTGGGTTAAAATTTCAGTTTAGTAGTTATTTCTTTTTTCCTGAGAACTGCCAATGGATCCTGAGTGCGGCTCCCGCCTAAGTGTGCATTAGTATGTGGTCTTTAATTCATGGTCACGTTTTTCTACAGGATCCCTGCCGCAGGAGCTCACGCTCTGGGGCGTTTACTTAGAGTGACTTTGGGTTAGTAGGCTTTCCTCCCTCCCCTGGCCCGACTGCCTGTGTATTGCTAGCTGAGTCATTTAAACTTTTTTTTTTTCTTTTTTTTAAGTTATTAGTAGCTGTTCCCTGTATTTGATTGCTTGATTCAGGTTCCCAGGATGTGACTTGGTGAAGTGGGGAGCAATCCCAGCTGCAGCAGGAGTCAGAAGGATCAGTGTTTCAGACAAAAGAATTATTTTGAAGGCTGGTGTCCTAAGAGTTGTCGAACTGAGCTCCTTGGATTGGTGAACACTTCATAGCCAAATCTTGCTAAATTTCTAAGGTGGGAGGAATCATGTCTCCTCTCCTCAAAGGGGTATTATGAAATGATTTTTCTCACACCTTGTATTGATCAGCACTATACAAAAGCCAAAGTCAAGCTCAGAATTCATCAGTAAAATGGAGTTCGAAGCGCTTATAAAGCCCGGGGTGTGCACAGTGAACAAGGAGAAAGCAAGGCAGAGCAATTCCTCATCAAGGGAGTGTATCCACCCTGTGCACTAAGTGGAGAAGAGGGTCCTGTGGAAAAAATTGGTTGTGTTGCTGTTGAACTGCAGGCTGTATCACTGTGCGCACACAGAATACAGATGAATTAAAGTTTCACTGTCAGTCCTTGTTTTGGCGTTTCCTAATTTACAAGTGCTTGATCTCATGACCTTAAAATGTTAGTGTAGGGTTGCTTTCTATCAGTTAATATTATGTATGCTTACAGTGGTTTAAATGGAAAGACTGATAGAATGAACTAGGACATGAAACCCTGATGTATATTGTCTTTTTTTTTTTTGCATTTTAGGGAGCTGTTCTTTCGACATTTGATTTCCTGAGGCTTCCCCTATGACATATCATAATATATTGGCTCACTCACTTTTAAATTAACAGGTTAATTGAAGCCTGTTAAATCCTAGAATTTAACAGTTTGGGATTTTAGGGGCATTGCCCAAATTCATCCCTCATATTACTCTGATGACTTTGGTATTTGGCTTATTGCACCCCTTTCATTTTGGAAGGTTAATCCTGCTAGCCTTATTCACAATTAAGAGATATATCGACTTGGCCTGTTACACTGGACTCCTTTGTGTCAACAACTCCGTAAATGAAGAGACATATTTGGATGCCTTTGCAGGGCAAAAAAAAGAACTACTTTGTGTCTTACCAAAGAAACAGAACCATTCACAGGGCAAATTAAAACTTTGCCACATAGCTGATGGAAAACCGCTAAGTGATAATTTCACACAGCAGTTTGCTGAAGCCTGCACCCTGCTTATAGGCTCTTGGTTAAATCCATCCTAACTCTTAAACTCCAGGTCTTATTAAAACAAGGTGTGTTTTTAGATAAAGACGTTAGAGCACACTGTAATTTCTACGGCTGATTACACTTTGCAAGAGAAGGAAAGCAAGGTGAATGGCTGGGTGTGTGTGAGCACAGGTATGTGTGTATGTGTGCATGTGTGTGCAGGTATCTGTAACAAAGGTGGAGTTAACTATTATTTGAAAGAAAAAATCAACCCTGACAATTTCTGGTTTTGCTTTGTTTTTTTTTTTTTAAAAGGAAAAAAAACTTGTAAAAGGTGTAGCGTGAAAACCAGCTTGGCTGTGTTAGGCCAGGGTAAATGAAGAATGGTGGTAGTAGAAGCAGGATATCGTGGAATACATCTGAACAGAAGAGTGGTGGCCTGAGGGTGACCAATGCTCATGAAACAGATATCTCCCAGCTTCATGGTGATCAGCCCAAATTCTGTCTAGAGCAACTTTGGTTGGAACACATCATCACACTGTGGCTGCTGGGTCATTGGGGAGAAAATGGATGTTGTGGCTTGACAGCAGCTCCCTTATGGGTCCCACCAAGCCAATTCTGTAACTAGCAGTAATTAACACCCCTATTTCCAGCGTTGGCCCCAAGGCCAAGAGGCAGGCCTGGAAAGGTGAGAGTTCTCCCTCTGAGAGGCCCCTAGGTTGTGGCTAAACTTGTAGAGTGAGCACTGTAGTACCCTCTGGCCTTTGAACATCCAAAGAGAGTGGGCAGCTGAGAACCTAAAACACAGGAAGCAATGGGTTAAATTTAGTATCTCAGCATTTACCTACTCCAAGGAAAAGCAGTGAGATTAGTTAGTGAGGAAAGAGAAAGCAACCATATTTTAGGATGCTACTGTCAGTGTCATAGGGCAGAACTAAATTTCATACTGCAGAGGTTTCAGTTTTCTTTTTGGCTGTCGTTTGCTCTTCTGTGACAAACGTTAGTGTCTGAATCAATGACTGGAAGCTGAAAATGGAATCATTCAGGTTTTTATGACAGCAAGTGTTACAGCAGGAGTCACTAGAGCAAACCACTAAGAGGAGTGATGGGCTGTTCACCTTGGGAAGTGCTCATGTAAAGTCTGGATCATTTCCATCATGTGCTTTATTTCTGGGTTTCTCAGATGAGTAATTTGTGAACTCTTTAAGGGGTCAAATGAGGACCTGGGTGATGTTACAACGTTTTAGATGGCAGCATGCAGCCACTTTGTTCCTTCAAGGTGGAGGAGTGAGAGGCCGTGCAGGTATGGCCGTCCCGTGGTTGCACTAGCCAAGCCACAGAGCAGTAGCTTCAGTTTGTTGGTAGGAGCTCAGCTCCTCTAGACCAAGGGGGATGTGCAGCAAGCAAGGAAGGAAAGCACAATGAAGCAGAGAAGAGGTGTGTTATTGCCAAGGGGGGAGTCAACATAGTCAGCATTTATCAATTCACAAAATTTCTGCTGTATTTATACTTGGGCTGCATCTATGATAACAATTTGAGATATTCAGTACGTCCTCCTTGTCTTTAGTAGGAGATAACTGATACACAAACTTACATTAACATCTTAGGCACGTAACTAACGTTAGTTAATGTTAGTCTGTTTAACATAGCTGAATTTGAAAATGGTCCTTAAGATGGTACTGCTGAGCCACCTGAAGGAGACATTTAAGATTTGCTGTACCTACACTCATGTACGTTCTCTGCAGCTGGAAAACACTGACATATGTTTGGCAAAAGGGAAGAGGATGGTTTGTTTTAGAATTACTACTTTGGCAACAACATCAGCTCAGCTAGGAAAAAAACCTAGCTAGAAAGACAAAACAAAATCCCATCCCAAATCTTTCTTCCATGGAAATGAATAACAGCAACTACAGCAAAAATGATCAGGATCACTTAAAAGAGTTTGAAAAGGATAAATTGGATGGCAGAGGGAAGCACTAAAAATGGTGGTACTCTTTAATTTTGTAGTGCCTCCCTTCTTTGCTGTCAGCTTGTTTGTTACTGGTGGTACCTATGTGGGAGTCAGTTGGTATGTGCCTTCTAATTAATTTTTCAACTAAATTAACGCCTAGCACTGCGTCCGCACTGCGGAAGAGATTACAAGAACAGGCAAGTCACTGTCCTGGCCCACATACCATCTAGGAAGGTAAAACAGATGAATGCAAGGAAGCAGAAAAGAAGCACAAGGCAATGAAGTGGATTGCCCAAAGATACACAGGATATCAGAGCCAAGACTAAGACCAGATCTTGTTATTTTGATTTAGTATCCAAGCCACCCACTGGAGAAGTGGTTTTCCACCTCTCGTCTGTGGACCTCCTGGAAGAATAGGTAAGCAGGGAGAGCAAGTGCAGGCTGCTCTTCAGAACCAGGAAACTCTCGATATCCTGCACCTAGTTGATGCACCCCTCACAACGGGCTGTGAACATGGGAAGTGAGCCGATACCCTAGATGGGAACAGAGCAGCACGAGACCTGAGTCACGTTGCCTGATTTTCTATGAGTCTGTGACTCCAGAGGACAATCTCTCAGATTTCCATTTCAAATCCTAAACTTATGGGATGATCTGGCCTATCATCTCCCTGATTTGACGTTATAGTGCTAAGGTCTCTCTTTCAGAAAGACGACAGGAAGGTAAATGTGGTAAAATACTGCACTAAGTATTTGCCAGGGAGGCTTCCCATGCCATTTAGAAGCTGTAAGCCTCTAAAATGTGGAGGATATTGAGGCACACAACTAAAACCAGCAAAATTTAATCTAGTGTCCAGCAACTGCTGGGTTTTGATCCTATCTAAAGATATACATCTGTTGGAAACTAGAGCTAATAGTTTTCTATGAAATCTTGTGTGGGGTTTTGATCCCTTCCTTTTACATTGTGCTATAATGATTGTAATCACTCCACCCCAAAAGGGAACAGGTAATTCTGCAAGTTTCAATAAGCACTGAGGAGTTGAGTAAGAGTTTGCTTGGCAAAGATAGTGCATGTGAAAAATTTCACTAAGTTAAGATGTTAGGGAGCCATTTAAGATATTCTTCTCCAGCTTTTCCATTAAAAGCTTTGTGAAGCAGAAGACATTTTGGATTAATTGCCACATTCAAATTCAAAACAAACAGTTTTTTGCATAGTTCTGTGCCTCAGTATTCACATTTCTAACAGTACCACTTCCCATCTATTGCTATTGCTAGGAATTTTCAATCCTTGATTTTTTAAGATGCTAGGCTTTTCTTTATTTCACACAGGACAGGTTTGAAACTAGTTTGGTTTGCCTGTACAGTGTCTCACCATGCTCAGAGGAAGGTTCAGAATGTGTTGAATCCCACTGACAGCTGATGCCAATTAAGAAAAAATAATGGAAACTAATGCATTGTGGCAAGGATAAGTGTAGAGTTGCTGCAGCAACAATTAATTTCTTGATAAAGTTGCTGTACAGAAGTCTGGCTTCGATTCCTGGCTGCCGTAACTCACAAGATCTTCACAGGGTTCTACTTCTTTATGTTTTCTCTTTAGTCATCTATACGAGTGTCAGGTTACAATTTGGCTGCTTTTTACACAAGTTTCCTTATGACTTAACACAGGCCAGGACAGCTGTAAGCTTGCAAGTCAACAACTTGCAATCAAACCCAAGGATCTCAGCCACTAGGAAGACAGTCTGGCAATAAAACAAAAATAAAAGTGACCCAACAGCTCACCATGCTTCAGAGTAAAGGGTGTTTAATTCCATCCCCTTTGGCTTGAAGTAGCAACAGTTTGAAAATATTAGCTTACTTCTGTGTGAGTTCACAGAATGAAGTGTGGATGATATTGGTGGAATCTGCAGTATTTGGTGCAGAATTTTAAGCCCATGAAGACACAAGGGCATTGCAAAGAATCAGTGACCAACGAGACAAGTTGCTGTAGGCAAATATAATACAGCTTTTTATTTTCACACCATTGATTCAGATAGCGATGAAACCAGTAGTTTTGTATGACATGAGTTTGACCACCCTTGGGATAATTTCCAGCAGCCCAGAACATCACAGCTGCCATTACCTACCATTGCCTCATTGACAGTTTCTACGCAGAATTCAAGGACTGAATGATTACAGAAAAGGAGCTACCTTTTCACCCTCAGAGAAGGTTTTTCCAGTTCAGCACTGCAGTCATTGGGTGTCGAGAGGGAAATAGAGGGAGAACATCAGTTTCCAGAAACTTACTAAAATAAATGTGCCAAAATTTTTTTTGTCCTCTCATTCTCAAATTAAAAAATGCACAAACTGTATCTTGGAAGAGCTGGAGGAGAATTTCTTTTATAACTGGAAAAAAGCCATCAGGCAAACACCCACTATTGAATTATCACTTTTTTTATCTTGGCTATGTAGAGTTTTATTTTCCTTTGCAATCCCTGTATTTGTCATGCTGAGTCATCTAAGGTCGAGCAGCTCAATCATTTCTGCCATAGTGCATATCTTTTCTGGGATCGCTGTTGCCATATTTGCATATTGCAGCTGTTGGTACCACCAGACCCTGCTTAGCTTGGGTACCGCTAGCAGCGCAGTGTGGTGCTTGGCGTGGACCAGCAGCCCTACCAAGCACAGCTTCTTCAGACCAGACTGCGTTCCCTTCTGCCTTCTTTACATTGCTTGGTCTCTTGTATAGATCTTCCCACGCTGCTGTCACAGCTGTGACCACGTTATGGACATAGGTGACACTCTAACAATGGAGGGCAGCAGGTTTGGTCTATGAAGTCTCTGTCTCCCAAGATTTCCAGTTTTTTCTGGTCTTTCCTATCTCATTCCTGGAAGTTATTAGCATTTCAGCCAGGTCTTGCTGTAGACTTCAGTCAGTAAAAGTGACTTTACTGGGCCTTATACCTTATACCACAAACTATTTTATTTCTCTTTTCGGTTTACATTTTCCTTCTGAGTAACTGATTTTTTTGTCATGGGAAACATTTCTTACTCTTGATGAACTTTTGTCTGTGTTAATGTTTTATGCAGTGTTATTGTGTGGAGATGGAGGATACACTGTGCTGAACAGTTGGTAGAATGGAGAATAATCCCTTCACCAAGAAACTAACTGTCAATGTTTATGTCTTTCACTGAAATAGCACAAGGGTGGTTTTGAGCTAAATAACCAAACTGGCTAGAGAACTGATCATGACATTTATGGTTCAAAAAGGGTCTATGGTATAAAAATGATTATGATGTCAAGCTTCCTCTTTGAAGTCTCCAGTTCTGTGAATCACATTTTCCTTTACTAGCAAGACGAGAAGGGTGATCACCCTCTTCTGTGCAGTGTGGATTCATTCACTGCCATTTCTAGAAAGCCCTGAGTCCTCAAAGTACACGATTTAAGTTCAAAAGTAGTAAGCCTATTTCAGAAGTCTGGCCATACTGTAAGCCAGCTGTTTTGCCACCCACAATTCCTCTGTAGTAGGTTATGGCCAAAATCAGTCCTGGGATCACTTCACTTCTCCAGTCAGAAAGCATCCTAACAAACACACAAAATCATACACCTTTTCTTTCTGAGTTACACACATGTACCTACCCTTTGTATGTGTTGTGTGTCATGAATGTACGATATTTCTGTCCCTTCTGAAGGAGTCCCCAAACAGTTGCAAGGCCTCTGACATGTGTGCTCAATTCTACATTCACAGGGTTGTCCCACTGGGCCATAGAGTTAAATACCAAACCATGTCTAAATTCCGAGGTAGAATCATTCAATTCAGAACTGGAAAATATCAGCCATTCAGTAGGAAACAGTATCACATTTATTCAAGTAGTGAGCAGGTTTCATGCCCCCAGCTTTACCAGAAAAAAGCTAGAACGGTCATTGTGCAGAACAAATGCAGAAAAACTGTTTGAACAGAAAGAGGACAATACAACATATAGTTAATACTTACAGGAATTTTACACAGGCAAGTATAATTATCTGATTTTCCATCAGTTTTCTGATTCCAGAAAATGCCAGAGAATTTTTCACACCACAAGAGATCAAGCCCTCTGTTTCATCTCTGGGAGGCAACATCAAACTGTAGGACATGCATCATCATCTATCACCATGTATTTTCATTGTGAATTAGGCATTTGGTATCTCCAGAGGAACTGGATTTTGGGTTAGCATGAGATCGCATTGTTTTGTTCTACAACAAAGACATTGATTCTTGTTAGCTTTTGGGAGTTGCTTTGTGATGTTTGGATTGTATTATCAGGATCATACACCATATGGGTTAGTTATCAGATCCTTCATGAAGCTATAGTTTTCCAAACACTAAACAAAAAACCCCAAAGGGACGATTTTTTTACTCTTCTACTTCTGTAAGACAGAAAGAATGCTGTGGATTTTTTTTTTTTTTTTGTCTTTCTGGTGACAGGAAGTTTTGAAGCATAACAAACAGGATGCTTAAAAGAGGTCTAAAGTATACTTCAAGACATGGCATTAAGGTATTATTTTATAATACCTTTTTTGTGAAAGCATTCAAAACATTCTTTTTTATTAAAGTTACTGAACAAATACGTATAGTGTTCACTTACTGCCACTAGCTTTTCCTTTAAAATAAAGATTTTTACAGCATTCTGTAAGTATTTTTTAGAACACATCAGAAGTCAGGATAAAAGCACTCAGCTTGGAAAACACTAGCTACCACAGGAAGAGCTTTGGGAGGATGGATTTTGAACAGCATGAACTGTGATTTTTTTTCTGGGCATCTGTGGGGTGGGCTTCCCCACACAGAAAGGCAGTTTGTGTCTCATGGTCAAATTTTCAAAATAAGCAAGATTTCTGTTGACCCTCCAAATGGGTGGCCAACTCATCACAAAGAATTGTCTGTCAACTGAGTAGATTTGTGACAGGGGTGAGTGGTCCTACTTACGGACTGAACCCATGACCTCCTAATCCTATCTCATGTGTAGTGCCTGCTAGATTGTTCAATGGTCATTAGACCTGGGTGAACAATTTGGACGAAAAAATCGAGCTATTCTGGGGATTAAAGATCCAAAGAAACCAAAACCCAGCTCCCAAAGTTACTTTGGGCTTTCAGCTTCCACACAATTTTGTATTACAGTGATGTCTTTCCCATGCTACATGTTTGTTTTGCCATGACAGTAAACTTTCATCCTGGATCCTATAGGCTAAGCTAGGAAAGCTTGAGGATATGGCACAAATGCTTTGTGTGTGAGCTAGAGAAACTGGAGTTTAAGGATTCACTTTGATGGAATAATGCAATGGTAATCCAATAAAATCAGGCACTTTGATTTTTACTAGGGATGAAATGCTCAGAAGTTGAATAAAAAAAAGTAAACGCTGGCTTAATTCTAGAGCTGTTTATTTAAAGTGGTATTGGATAGAAAGTTTGATGCCATGTTCTAAAGGAAATCCATGAATTATAGCAAATTCAGAAGCATCTAGCGACTTGGACTCAATCTTAACTCCTAGGGCCCCTTGAGTCTACGGATTGGCCTAGAAATCAAACAAAGAGAGACTGCATTTCAGGCTGCAACTGAAAGACACTTTTTCACTAACACATCATTCCGTACAACAAAAACTTCTTTGGCTTTGTTTTGAGACATGAGAGAATGACCCAGTTAGGCTGGAAGTGATGCTACTTCATTTCTCTTAGCCCGTTCACAGATCTCCGATTAGAGCAATTCTCCTGCGCAGTTGTTCCGATTCTCGGAAGTGCAGTGAAACCAAAACAGGTCAAGCCTATTTTGGCTATCGTTTACTGGGAAACTCATTTCCTCTGCTGTAATTCCACACAATACTGCACCAAAACTTGGTTTAGATTTATTCAGACTGTGTATCAGTGGGAGCCAACATATGCAATATTTTTAAGACTCTTAAAATAGATGTTTTTAAAACATGACCTTTTTGTATTTTAAGTATTTAGTGAGGGTACTTTTACTTGCCAGAATTTACCGTCTCAGACACTAAAACCTTTAAGGTAAATATCAAGCATAATCTATGCAAATTGTGTTTCTACACTTTTTACCATACTTCCCCTCCATCTGCCCCACGTTTTCAAAGAAGTCAGATGCTGCAACTCCCCTTATTTGCAAATCAAAGGAGTGCTGATAACTGGACGCTAATTGCACAACTGCTACTGTTCCACTAATGAGGAGGTGAGACACAAGTTCAAGGAGTCAAAATATTTTTGCAGGGCCCGTTTGACACAGGTGCAAGATAGCCTTAACACTGGGTCCATGCAGGAACTGAAGAAGTCAGAAGCAATGGAAACTCACTGTAAAATGAGGACTACATAGTCACTTTACTTCAGGTCTCAACCCTGTTTCTCTCCTCCCTCCACATGTACCTATTTTCAGATTTGGCAGCGTTTTGCTTCATTTTCCTCCTATATCGCTACGAAGGATACAAAGGAAGACCTCAGTGTTGAGCCAGTATTGGTTTTGATACACCCAATATATTAAGTTTCACTTTCAATATGATACCAACAATTTCTCAAATCAGCTCATTCCCCCTCACCTACAGCTATCCCAGGGTGTGGTGGGTAATCTAGCATGGGTAGTCAGGGACCCTCAGTATTGCAGATGGCCTCAGGTCTCTGGTCCTTAATTAAGTTGGTGGAGCCGGTCATCCCCCTCATACAGGACAGTTCTCCGCTGGACCAAACCCGAGAGGAGCAGCACTCCTGCCTTTTCTGCTACGTGCCTTTTCAGACTGTGGGATGAAGGAAGGAGGGACACTTTGGGGTTTGGTTTGGGACATAATGTTGGTGAGCAAGGAAGGGTAAGAGCGTGATATAGAAGATACCCACTGATCACTGCTGTATTGAGGTATTACCCGAACTAGAGCTAAGGGCAGCCCAGGATCAGTAGGTAGCAGGCAACATCCAGAATGGCACTAAATGTGTGGGCCAGCAAACCCAGTTATCTTATTATTGCATCCCTGTGAGGAGGAGAGGGGAGTGTCTTATTTCCTTCGGTGCCAGTCATGATATTCAGTTTATCTTCTTGTGCAGAAAAATGTGGACCGGTGGGAGGGAACATTGAATAGAGCAATGGAAATGATCAGAGGTCTCATGCCTGAGAGGAAAAGTTGAATGAGGACTGTTTTGCTCTGCAGAAGATTTATAAAAAACGTAAAAGATGGTGCAAGACCTCTGGGGAAAAAATATTCTGTTTCCACTGAGCATCAGAGAAAAAACCCTGAGCTTTAATTGTAGAAATTTAGGGAAAATTAAGTTAGGGTGTTTTTATAAATAATACTAAGTATCTGTCAGGAGTGAGAAAGGTGTAGCTGATCCTGCCTCAGGGAAGGTGGATGGACTGCTGTCTCCTCAAGGTCACTTTCTGTGCTATTTACTCCCTTCTGTTGTTAATACTGTGCCTTTCCATCACCATTCAGACAGAAGTGATTACCACATTGCTTTCTCACAAAACTCTCACCAGGGAATGCAGCTCATTCAATCTCCAGCATTTGTGGTCTTGTAATATCCTAACGGGAGCCTTTCAATGTAAGCACGCAGCGGCCAGCTCTGCGCACTGCTGCGCATACAGATGCCAGTCCAATGAGTGCTTTGGCATGTGCTTATAGATTCTTCGATGCACGCATTCTGCTGCTACACTTAAAGATAGGCATGAGCTTTGTTTTGACGGGGTTGGTTTAACACCATATACAAAGGCATGTCATATCATCTGGGTAACCACTGGGAGAAACTAAGGATGCAGGCTGCAGATGTCACACCTTAGAGCATGTCCATGACTATCCTTGGCTATAATCACAACCCTTTTTAACTGACCTCACCTTCTGAGTAGTGGGTAAGTACCATAGGGCTTAATGATGTTTAAGTGGTAGGTTTTTAGGAAAATTTGAGAGTTTCATGACTTAATTATAGTCTATGATGCTGTTGTTAGCTTAAGTTTTTCTTCTCTAGAATGGTTAAATGTAATTCAGAGAGAAATGTTACGCTTCCCTATCAATTTCTATTGCACTTAAGGGTGAAAAGGTGAAAAAAATCAGTGGCAAAAGAATGACAGCATTGGGAAAAAACCAGAGGAAGTATTCGTTAGCAGTGAAGGAAGATTTATCTAAGAGTGTGAGGCTGGCAGAAGATGAAGACGAGTGTGGCTCAGCTGTAGCTGTTAAGCCGTGCTTAACCTGCCCTGGGTGCTCGCTGACTGACACGGAGTGTGCCACACCATCTGCTTATATACCCTGTAGATTTCATATGCCTCATTTCTATGTAGCTGTTTTAGTATCACCTCTGCTGGCTCAGCTGTGAATCCCAAACGTTTATTATCACTTACCTCTTTAAACACGTTCACTCTTCGGATCACAAGGCCATAAAGGGACTTCTTCAAATTGTTAGATTTAGAAAGAGAACTGGAGGAAAAAGGCGTGCAAGATGCCTATAGCCAACAGCATCTTCAGTTTGAAGACAAGAAGCAGCTAAATTGGGGTCCATATACAACATAACAAAAACGCAGGTAAATGCTTGCATGTGTATGATTGTCAGTGCGTTTGTGATCTTTTGAGAGAAGATTTTAGAAGGAGAAGTATTTCATCCAGCTGCTTTCACAAGCTTATAGCGATTTGCAAAAAGCCAGGGACACACCCAACATGGGCCACTGGGATAATAACACAGATGCACTATTTTTATGGCTGCCTACCAAATTTAGAAACTCCCTCTGGAAAAACAACTCAAAATGGGTTTTGCTAATCCTTCCGAACACCTGGAATAAGCTCAACAAGCCAGGGAACTAGAAAAGTTACTGTGTGGTTTACCATGGCTCTTACATCACTCAAAATTAAAATTTTGAAATAAGCAGCTGAAAGAAACCTTAGAAATTCATGGATAGCCCTGTTGGGTGTTACATTGTTTTGCGCCAGTGTTGACAGTTCAGATTATAAAACATAGTGGTTTTGTTCGCAGAAAGCCCACATGCTGAATACAATAACATTTTGAATGTTTGGAAATCTGCATAGGAAATATATTTTTTATATTCTACAGTTTCTGGGGGGTCCCCCCCTTTTTTTTACCCTCAAGGCTTTCTCAGACTGCAGCCATTTTGCAGTAATGTCCAACTTCTGGGAACAGATCTGAAGGTCTGATGAGTCTCGTAGTGTACTAACAACCAAACCCTGTTTCCTTCTCTTACTAACGTGAATAACCTCACGTAGACAAACCGTCTCACAACTTCAATGGGATAATTCATGTAAGGAAGTTAAGCATAATTTATCTACCTGATGGATCAGAATTTCTCTTTGCATGATTATCAAGAGCCAGTGGGAGTTTCACTGGGTGCAAGGAATGCAGGCCTGCCCCATAAAAGCGACAAGCAGTTTTGCTTACAGTTGGTTATGATGGTGCAGAAAGGCTGCACATAATTTTCTCACTGGGAAATAAAGGTCACCAAACACACTCTGAAGGGAAAATGCTAGATTAGTTAACACACCAATAGGCTATTAAAAAAAAAATTTTTACAAGCGCAGTTCAGTTTGGTATTTGCTCAAAAATATGCTGCATTTTTTTTTTCTTTTGCTTTTACACAAATATTAATTAGAAGTATACAAAACCTACCAAATGCAGCATTTCTGCACTCCATATTTCTTAGGTACCTGCCTTAGTGCAAAGCTTCTACTTCTTGGATTCATTTTGGGATTTGGTGTTTACTATGAAGTCTTCATGCAGGGACATACTCTGACACATTTACTTAGGCTGACTTGCAGCTTAATAGCAAATTTCCCACTGAAGCAAACTGAGCTACATGACCAGGAAAGCACAAAGGGTGTCAACTATGCGTCTAGCACATTGAAATCTGTGATATAGGTCTCTTGTATTTAATATGCTGGTCCTCAACGCATTTTCCTTCTTCAAATCAAGGCTTTGCAAGATCTCATCGGAGCTGTGCAGGCTGAAGGGGACTTTCAGGGCACCTCTGTTTGAGGAGCACGCTCACGTTGCAGCCAGCCTAGAGAGCTCATTTAAAGCTACCTGTCTAGCCGTAGCACAACCTCCTCATTGCCAAACCTGTCCGAGGAGCAGGACAAGTACCCAGGCGATCAGCCCGTGCCGATCTCGGGTCTATGGCGGTCACACTGCAACTTCTGACAGGTCACCTAAAGCTAGTCTGGGTCTGTCTGCATGAGGCTGAGCTCACGGCTGGGTGCTGGTGCAGAAGTGCCCCGGTCTGAGACATGGGCCGGCTGTGCAACTACTCTGCGTCTCCAACACCAAGGACGGGAGGGAGGCTGTGTCTGCTATGTCACCTAAAATTGAACAGATGCCACTCTGCTGCTTCCATTAGCTTGTGCCGGTGTAATTTTCTGTGGACTCTCTTTCTGGTTGTGCCAACCTGCCACTGAGTAATGTGACATGGCATTTTGCTTACTGGTAGCAACATGACAGTACTAACCACAGGATGGGTGCGGGGTCTCTAAATCAATAGAAAAATATTAGAAGAGACAAAAATTCTTGATTCCAAAAGCAGATCACCTGGGAGAAACTGCGATGTAATTAGTTATTCTGAAAAAGGGCAAAGAATACCTGCGTTCTTGCCAAACCTGGAGGGGTCAATGGTTTCTGCTTCTGGGACTTTGTGTTTCTTTCCCAGTTTTTCCCACATCTTGGAAACAATGCCAAGTGTGTTCACTATAAATGAGTGTACACCAACTAGTGTAATCTGAGGGAAAGGTGAAAGTGGGCCATTGAGGAGGAAGAAGTCTCTGCAACCAAATTGGGAGTATGTCAAGGAGCCAACCAGGATCTGCCTGGTACACTTGGGCGCTGCCGAGGACGCGCCCCGTCCTCACACTTGCTTCCTTACCTCCTGCACACTTGCGCGGGAGAGGCTGCCCTTCCCCTGACGGTGTATCATCCCAAAGCTCCATCAGTTGTAGAGAAAAATCAAGAGAAGACCTTACCAACAGCCCCTGTGTTGGCAGACAACGGTCTTAAGTGGGACAATTAGAGCAGATGGGAAAAACAAACACTGCTGCTGTTTTGAGCAATGCACCCATTCCAGCTCTAGAAACAGGCCAATAAGCAAACATGACGGCATCAAGCCTATGGGGTTTTGGTTTTAATTTTGTTTATGGATGTTATTTAATTTCATATCCCAATATCTCATGGCCTTAGCAAAGATTTACCACTGTGACAATGGTGGTAAGGAAAGGAAAAGAAGAAACAGATCATGACTCGGAGTATATTTGTGTATCCAGTGTATAAAAATTCAATGTCACTGACAAAGTGAATTTAATTTTTTTCTCTTCTGCTGCTAATTCAAGACCAGTCAGACAGCTTGATTTATGGTCATATATCTGTGCACGAATAGCAACCTCCAGTGGTCATTTAGTCCAAATTGCACATTGTGTGTGTGGTCAATACGGCGTCTCCACCTCCCTCACTTAAAAGGACCTCTGAGACTACTTTGTGTGGCTTTTCAGGTGTAGCTTAAAGCCACATACATGCTTTCTTAACAGCCATTGCAAGTGTAGTCTTAAAATTAACACAAAAGACTAAATTTTCCAACATAATGGTTCATTAGTAGATTCTCAGAATTTATTCTCATTGACTGCTCTGTTCTCGGCTAACAAAAATGAGTTCCTACACGAACCACCACAGCAGTAAGGCCAGATGATTTCCTTTTGGGAAGCAGGTATCTTCCTTTCCTGTAGACCCACTATTACATGCTTT
This sequence comes from Aquila chrysaetos chrysaetos, assembly GCF_900496995.4. NCBI lineage: Eukaryota > Metazoa > Chordata > Aves > Accipitriformes > Accipitridae > Aquila > Aquila chrysaetos. Next base: position 26,576,631 of record NC_044020.1, read on the forward strand.
CCTCTTTCAATTTTTGTATCACGTCCATGGAAGCCCTGTACATGCAAAGCCAAAAAATTAAGATATATCATATACTTAAATGTTAAATAGAAAATACAAGAAAGCATGTATTTGAAAATAGATTCCACTAATGGCCCATCTTTAAGATTTAAAACCCACAAATGCATACCTGCTATTAACTGAATGACATTTTAGAGCAAACTAACCAAGGAATATGTGCTTCTGTGCATAAGAACCATTCTACCATGGTTTCAGAGCCACACCATAACTGTGACACACATTCATCAGATCTCACAAATTAAGCGGGGTATGGTCTTGCCAAGTCTTGGACTTTGCATGAAGGACTTCTTCATCTTTCCCTTTCCCTTTTAACCTTTTCACAGGGGAGAGCAGTCTGCTAAACTTTGGACAAAGCCAAAACATACACTCCAGTTATGGTTAATTAAGGCTTGGAACGAATAGTTTGGAAAATGCCCATATCTATGCATATGTCATGTGCGATGGAGAGAGTTTATTCATTCTTACTCGCTATACGAAAAACATAACAAAAGCATGGATTTTACAACTTGAAGTGTGAAATTTTTATTTCTCCATAATATTGAATTGTTTTGGTGTAGACACTGAAAATCTGCGGCTTATATCTTCCAGCCTTTTTGTTGTTTCAAAGTTGTATTCGCCCCCAGGGGAACTGCAATATCCCACCACAGTTATTCTGAAAGGTAATTTCGCTTTCCACTGTGGTGGATCACTCTTCAGCAAACAACTCTGTAACTTTCTGTTAGATATCAGCATGACTCTTTTTAGTGCTAAAGGAAAACAGCAATGGGATGGAAGGCAAATAATAGTGCTAGACATCAATACCAACTGCAAGTGCTCAGCAGGCGTCTTGGCATTCAGGAATGGACATTTTTGTAACTGATGGTGGAAGTTGCTTGGTACTTTGCAGGGCATAACACAGGTGTGTGGATGCTTGCAAAACTGAAATGGTAGGTCTTGTTAACTGTGTTTATATAGCCATAAGAAAAACATTGTATGAAACAGAAGTGTTTCAGTTTGATTTCTAAATCTGACAAGGTCCTGGGTTTTTAAAAGGAATCAAATCATTTTATATCTACACCATTTTTCATTAAACTTACTCAGATAAGTTCAATTATGCCATGTGTGTCACCACTCTCATCACTGACAAGACCAAAGCGGGAATATTCCAGCCTTTCACAAATTGCCACATGCATGCCAGGAGAGCTGTTGCCTTCTTGCAACTTCCAACACAGGCCTATCAGTTTACTCTGGTTTAGCAAACGAAACGCTTATTGAAACCCAAATTGCTTTGGAATCAGTGTTTCCCGCACTTCAGATATTTTAACATCCTATTTTACTTTTATTGATTTTTATATATACAAGATGTCAATGTTTTCCACCATATAACAAGATGCCCCTAGAATAATGTGATTGGCGACACAAAAGAAAAAGCTTGTTATATAGTAGTTTGCCATGCAAATTCAAAATGCCTGCTGTAAGACAGCAAAAGTCCAATGTAAATGTAAATGTCCAATTTGCCAGTGTGAGCCATACAATAGGACATTATGAGGCATGTGAGGCATTTTTGTTTTCTGTGACTCTTCCCTTGGTGTAAAAAAAATGGAATACACGTACACTAGATATGTAACAGGTCTTCAAGATATCCTGTTACGTATCAAGTGTTGCCTCACTGGCTGATGAATAAAAATTATTACACTGGATCAGCCATGCACCAAATAAGCTATGGGTCAACTTACAGTCAGATTGGATTGTCATTTTGAGGATAATTCTCAGGAGACATCGTGCCAGAAATACTCCTGAATCTTAGATACTTTTGCTGTCTCTTGCTCTGGCATGACCAGTAAGAATCATCGAAAGGCCGGTACCAAGCACCGGTGGGATCTGTGACATCTGGTGAGTTAAGAGAGTCAAATTTTGTCTCTAACCACTACCAGCCCTCCTACTCTGCCATAATGCTATTTAGATTAGGCTCCTGGGCCCTCACTTGGAGCGTCTCGCATTAGGAAGCCAAAGCAAGTGCCACCCCCCAGCTATCCTCCATTTTGGGCTCAGGACCGCCGGTGATCCTATGGTTTTGCACAGCAACTAAAGACACAGTGCAAGCTACAAACCCTTCTTGTAGAGGAAGGCGCCCTGTTGAGTAGTGGGGCTTTTACCGCCTCCATTTTGTCTCATAACGTTCACACCTGCCCTGCTGTTCTGGTACTCGGTGTAGGCCTTTCTCTGCTATACGCTAGAGAACTGGTCGGGTAAACGCCACATCAGCAGGGATTGCATAAAAACGTCATTTCTGAGGAGCTGGAAACGTGCGGGCCCCGAGGACGGAGCCTCGTCGGAGCCGGTGCTCGCTGCCGCGGTGCGGCCTGTGAGCGCGGGCGCTGGGGGAGCAGGCAGCCCGCCGCCACGCCGGCGCCGTGACCGGGGACGTCTCTCCGCTCCCCTCCTTCCTCCTGAAGGCCCATCGTTCGCTGCCGGCCGCGTAGCAGCCGTCCTGTGCCTCCCCGCTGGCGTGAATCCAAGGTGCTGCTGACGTCCCCCCCGCCATCACTATCGCGTCCTTGTTCCCACTCCTCTCCAAAGCAGGCACTTAGCCCGAGGCACGCTCTGCCCTTGTACGACTCGTCCCTCGATTTACCTATCCCACCACTTTTTCATTCTTGACCACGCCAGCAACCGCGCTACCTGATCTAGCAGGGTCCTTTTTTGGGTGACCTCCTCAGAGAAATCTCTGTTCCTTCGCTGGGAGCGAACACGTTGCTGTCCACGGCCCCCAGGTCCGAAGGCTCGGCTTGGAGCTCCAGCAGAGACGAGCGCGCCGCAGGACAGCACCGTGCAGCCCTATTGGATTTCCATTTCAATAAGACGTGCGCCGAACAACCGTCTCCCAAAGCCGGCAGTGGAAAACAAAACTGAAAGCCTAAACATATGCAGATGTCATTCAGAGCCCGGGACGCTCCTGCCAATTTCTGCAACTGATGCACGCTCAAAATATTTACTTAGGAATTCTTAATTAAGTAAACCATTCGGTAGCGGTGTACTGTTTCAGATGTGTTGCAGTGTCATCACAAAATATGTCGGTGGCTCCTTCGAACAAAGAATCCATTATGGGGATTTTTTTATCAGAGACGGTGGGGTAAGTTTTCGGTACAGCGCGCCGAGGTTGAAGTCGTGCAGCTCCTCTGCCGTTAATGGGATTCGTGCGGCTAAATCCCTTCATTCCTTGCTGAAAATGAACCCCCTGCCCAACAGCAGCTTCAGGTGAATATCGAGTAGCAGGGTTAGGGGTGAGATCACGGTGACCTTACGGGCGCCTGTTCAAAGGGCTTGCAGTAAGGCTGGCTCAGCGGCGCAGGGGAAGCGTACACTGTGCTGCTGTGCAGCCAGGAATACAAATGAGTGAGGGTGTTGGAGAAGAAGGTGTAGCTCCTGAAGTCGCTCCTGGCTTGCAATAAAATATTATTTGCCCGGGGAGCAAGGACTGGTAAGAAGAATTTTTAGGACAGGGTTTTGGGTTTTTTTTAATCAAAAGTTTAAAATCAACTTGGTTAAGTGCCTCATCTGTATGGAAGGTGTTGTTGGTTTAATCTCTCTGTTTTACATCTTCTCTTGTTATATATTTGTTGGAACTGAATTTTAAGCTCTTTGGAGAAATCTCAGTACACATCTGTGTCTGCACAGCAGCTTGGGGACAACTCTGAAGGCTGGTTAGTTACTGCTGTTTATATGTGGACAGTTCTATTTCATCATTTTGTCAAAATTCAGATTCTTCTAACAACAGTAAAAATTAGAATTTTCCTCATGTAGTTCATGTGGTTGTACAACTGTCCATTTTAAGGATTTACTTTATATTTATATATTTTCTACTTATGCAAAGACTCTAAGACCCTCTACAAAATACAGTTTGAGTGATGACCTTCCTATATGCGAAATTCATCTGAAGTTGCAAGAACATGGTAACATTTGAAATCAATGAAATGACTAGTTAAGCAAATGCCTACATTTGCAAATATAAAATAGACACTCAAGAAAGCAAATTATGAATGAGGATTACATTTCTCTCTGACAAGCAATACTGCATTAAATTTTATGTTCTTAAAACTGACATGATTTTAAGCCTCAGTGTTTAATTTCTGAAGTGTTTTCAAAGACCTTTCACTTCTATGAATTGCTTGGAATACAGTAATTTTTATGGTTGTGAACTTTCAGTTTTGTGAAAAGGAAAGCTGTAGTTGTTTAAGTCCTGAAGAGAAGACATAACCATAATAGGAAATATATTTTCAGGGAGAATTTTCATTTTTTTTGCAGCAGTAGTCATCTGTGTTTGCATAATTAAACAAGCATTATTTCAGAAAATAGGCTGAAATTTGTCTCCCACTGCCATGAACTTTTGCTTGCTATGACTGCAGTTATAGTTATTTTTTTCAAAGAACGAAAAACTTGACATTTCAGGATTCTGATGCAGAAACCAAGCCTTTGAAAACATCGGTCCTCAGGTTTAGTTTGTCAGAAGTTTGAACTGCAAGGTCCTATCCAAGCACAGATTTAGATCAGTGGTTTTTTTCTTTGGATGTAACTCTGTTTATAACTATTGCTCCACTTCAGTGCTGGTGTTTCCCTTGGATTAATGACTAAGTGATGAAGAAAGGTGAAGACTCTCCATATGCCAGCCACTACCGTTAATTGCTTAGGAAACATGACATTATTCCACTAACACTGTTTAGTTGGATAATCCATGTGGATGATATTTAATTGGATAACCCATGTGGATGACCCGACATAGAACTCGGAAGCACACGTGTGGGGTGGGGGCTATCACGGTGTGGGATGGTGACAATTACCATAAAGTGCACCAGAAATCTTAACATAATGCTGCGCTCAGGATTTCCTTGTGATAAGACCCAAGGGAGTTTGCACCACAGGGAAAGATTAGGTGGGAGAAGATGCCAAAATGTGGCATGGAGGGATCTGCCTTTTGACAGTTATAAAGTGAAACATTCTCCATCTAGTAAAAAAAAAAAAAGTAGCCTTCAACCTGCCAAGGGGCAGGAGCATGGCACAACCCTCCTGAATGTGTGATGGACACACAAACTGAGGCATGCCACAAGAAATAGCGGACAGGAGGCTTGAAATGCTGTTGGGTGCATTTCTTTAATATAAATAAAGTTTTCCAAAACCTCAGTTTCATGATTCAGCATTTCTTTTGGCACTGAAATTATAGTAACAATTTAAAAGTAGGTTAAACAAGTCTGAGGGAATATGCTGGTAAGTTCAGGCCAGAGAGGGGGAAGTCCCTGGAAGTAATAATAAAAAAACTAAGACCCCCTCCACCCCCAATAATTGCAGTTTAATTACTTTTATGAGGAATGTCTTAAAGCACTTTACAAACACATAATAATTACGATATCCTCACAATACCTTCCGAAGCAGATACAATCATGCTTATTTTCTGGATGAATAAACCGACCCACTGTATTAAAACACTTTGACCAAGGCCTGCTCCAAAAACAAGGGGACAACAGAGAATACTCTCTTTAACCTGATTATGAGACAGTAGCAATGTGTATGGAGGAAGAAGCTAAACTGAAAATTATATGTGGGGTAGATACTGTTGCTAACTCTTTCTTGCTTTTTTTTGTTTTGAAAGTCTTAAGTTTTTGCTGCCCAACTTGAGATAACAGTTAGTGGAAACTGGGGGCTCAGCACTTTTAAAAAAATTATGTCAGAAAGTTATCTCATAGCTTTTATCAGTATTTTTATTTTTATTTTTTAAAAGACATTTATATAATATACGAATAATTTTTATATATAATTTTTATCAGTAATTTGGTCACGTGATCTCAGTAAGTCAATGACCATCGGGCATCCAGGGGACCAGAACGGCCTGTCTTGCGCACGTGTGTCAAGCATCAACTTAAATTTTGAATGCTTGTGCATGTCTGTTTCTCACAACGCAACGCCGGATTCCTTCAGGATTAGGTTTTCCTGGAAGGGTCAGTGTCTGAAGCAGCCCCTGCTGCAAGGAAAACAGGTTAACGGATGGGGAGGTCTTGCAAGACGCTTGGGCACCTGCTTTGTCCTAGAGCACCAGGCAAAGCCAGGTGGAGGAGCGGGGTAGGGATGAGGCACAGCCTGGGGCACCCGCAGAACCGCTGCATGTGCCAAGGCAGGGAGGTGTTGCTGCCAGGGAGCCCTGGCTGCTGCTCTGCTCTGAAGAATGGCTGTAGAAATTCACCCTTTTCTCAGCTGACCCACTGCCTGTGCATCCCGGCAGAGAGCAAGAGGCTGACTTGGGTTCCCTTCAGCCTCCCTCAGGGAGAAGAACCACGGACTAAGATGTAGTGGCAGAGTCCCCTGTTCCCCCGGCATCTTCAGGTTACTTACTCTCTATGAGACATCTTTCCCTTGCCATAACTTTAAAACCATGGAAGGGCCAGACCTGGATCCTAACAGGATTTGGGAAAGGGTCTGGCAATTTAAAGTCATCAAAGAGTGTATGTTTCTGAATACAATACATCAGCTATAGAGGAAAAATACTTTTCTTTGCGTTTTACTGCAATTGTCGTGGTTTAACCCCAGCCAGCAAGCAAGCACCGTGCAGCCGCTCGCTCACCCCCCTCACAGTGGGATGGGGAGAGAATCAGAAGGGTAAAAGTGAGAAAACTCAGGGGTTGAGATAAAGGCAGTTTAATAGGTAAAGCAAAAGCCGCGCACACAAGCAAAGCAAAACAAGGAATCCATTCACCACTTCCCATGGGCAGGCAGGTGTTCAGCCACCTCCAGGAGAGCAGGGCTCCACCATGCGTAATGGTGACTTGGGAAGACAAACGCCATCACTCCGAACGTCCCCCCTTCCTCCTTCTTCCCCCAGTTTTATGTACTGAGCATGACATCATATGGTGTGGAATATCCCTTGGGTCAGTTGGGGTCAGCTGTCCTGGCTGTGTCCCCTCCCAACTCCTTGTGCCCCCCAGCCTGCTCGCTGGTGGGGTGAGAAGCAGAAAAGCCCTTGGCTCTGGGTAAGCCCTGCTCAGCAGGAACGAAAACATCCCTGTGTTATCAACACTGTTTTCAGCACAAATCCAAAACATAACCCCATGCTAGCTACTGTGAAGAAATTTAACTCTATACCAGCCAAAATCAGCAACATTTTCAGAATGTACATCTTGATGTGGAAAGTCACCGAATTCAGAGAGATATAAGCTCTATGAGCTGTGAAAGAAAACAACACTTCACTTCTCAGTATTGTGAAGTGCCTGATTTTTAAAAAATTAAATATTGATACTTTCCCCTGTGATTTTCATTAACTTTTGAAACCATAAGTTTATATATAAAGTGCCATTGTAAAGATCAGAGAATCTTATTATCTCTACATCAAACATGTTTGTTCGAAGATTATCATATCTCTTGGAAAGTCCTGATTTAAAGACATCCCAATTTAAATATTTTATTCAGTTGTTTAAGTAGAAGTGGGCCAGAAACAAAACCATATCTCAAAACCTGTATGAATCTTGGGGACTTGCTGGTTCCAGCTGATACTCCGGCTGTGCTGCTCAGGACCCACAGGAACATGAATTAAAGCTAGATCTGAGCACTCCTGCTGCAAACACTGCAAGTGGTTGGAGCTGCAACTACATTTTGTTCTTGTTTTTGTTTAATAGGCAGCACCGCGTGGCATGCATGCTCTATGTTTGCAATACTTTGTCTCTACATCTATAAACACCCCCCAAGCCATAAATAAAAGAACACAACTGGCAAATTTCTAATGGATTGTTATCTTTGGAAAAGATGCACAAATACCTATTAAAGGCAGAATGAATCATCATGGAGTTTCCATTCCACAGTAAAAGCGGTATTTCATTTTGGCCGGGGAAGAGTTCTCCATTTCACCCTTTTTGCTCTGGCTTTACTGTAGTTTATTGAAATAGCAAAATGAAACACTCTGATTTTGTTGAAATGCAACTTTTATGTAATTTTGCAGTTACCTTTGTGATGAAGTTGATAAATTCCTATAAAATTTTTCAATTTTGTTTAGTCAGCATTTTCCAAAAGGAGTATTTCCAGTTGGAAATTTTTAACTCTGAGAAGAAGGGCTTAAGTCAGTGTTCAAGATGGAGAGGAAAGTAATGGGGAAGTTCGTCTGTATCCTGTTGCTAACCTATTTATATACGGTGACTTCTGTTACTGTGAGACTCCACTTAAACCCAAGATGCTGCAGCTTGATCTGGGCGAGCATCTTTACATTACAGAGGCAGTCAACAACAGCATTTGACGCGAAAATGAAATTACCCATACGATTCAATACCAAGCTGTGACAAGCTGAAGAGAGGAGAGGGTTTGTGGAGATGCTTCCTTGCAGGTGCTGAGAAGCATCGACGCTCTCAGCACCCCGGTTTGCCAGCCGAGGAGCAGGACAGCCAGCTGAGCACCGTGGCAGTGGCTTTTCCAGGCTTTAGTTGCATAGCTGTCCCAGGGTCCATCACGCTATACTGAGCAAGGCCTGTTTTGCTAGCGCAGCTATACCGCTCTCTTTGCTCCTGCTGACTTGTCCAGAGCCAGTTGAAGCATCCTGGCACGGGCCTGGCTGGTACTTGGTATATGCGACCTGAGGCATCACTGAACGTGTACTCATGTTGTCTTATTTTTTAAAAATATTACCACTTAAAATGTAGCCTGTAAAGATGTTGAAAAATGAGCCTGTAAAGGTGTTGAAAAGTGAGCTGAATAATGGAAAATAAATGCTCTAAATTGAAAACATATGGCAGGTGCAAGTTTATGCAAACTTTATAATGAATTCTGAAAATATACTTGAAGAATGAGAACTACAAAAGTTTCTAGTCTGGATGGCACATATTAAGGATCACTCCTATGTGCTCCATGATATCTGCCAGACCTAAAAGCACAGTTATGCTGCTGAAATTTCATTAATCACCCAATACCCCAAGTGTAATAGTGGGCAAAATGGTTGGTAGCATCAAGTCATTCTCTAAATTGTGCTTAACAGTCTCAAATGAGGGATGGATGAACTGGCTGCAGTAACTAAAACGCTGAGCCTGAATCTACATAGGCCATTCAAAGCAGACAGAGGTTTCGGACAATTGCAGACAATCATCACTGTTTTTTGCTTTTAAATATGTCTTGCTTTCCACATCTCATCAGCTGATGGCTGTGTGTAGGACTGGAAGCAAAAGTGCCAAAATTCCATTTCTTTGTTGTTTCTGGCACAAATGGGATCAGGAATTACTGCAAGATTTCCAACCTCTTTTGCCAGACCAGAGAGGTTGGGATAAGTTGGCATAATTATGGGAACCCAACTTCCAACCCTTCCCCTTTTGCCCAGTGCCTTGCCTGCCACATGGCAGTACATGGCAAAAACAATTAATGGCCTCAATTTGGTTATAACGTGTCTTTCTGCTTTTTTTCTTCAGAGCTTTGTCATCCGTGGTGGCTTTAGGAGCTAATATCATCTGCAACAAAATCCCAGGCCTGGCCCCGCGGCAGCGAGCGATCTGCCAGAGCCGCCCTGATGCCATCATTGTGATCGGGGAAGGGGCACAAATGGGAATCAATGAGTGCCAGTACCAGTTTCGGTATGGGAGGTGGAACTGCTCTGCACTGGGAGAGAAAACAGTCTTTGGACAAGAGCTTCGAGTAGGTAAGGGTGTCTCTAATACAGTGCTGAAGTGAATACACTGGGGCTGGTTTTCTTTTAGCTTTCTCACTGCAGTCCTGCAAAGGTTTATAACCCTCCGGTATTTGCCTACTGGAGTTCAACAGGGATGCTCCATGAACAACTGTGGTCTGTATGCTTTCACTCATTGAAAAGTAACTGGCAAGTGACATGAAATCTCTAGTGATCTCTAGATGAAGTCATTCATATCTGTGCCACTTCATACCTAGCAATGACCCAGATGTTTGCACAGGCATCCAAGGGCACAGTCGTCACACCCTGTGAAAAAATACTTCCAATTGTCATCCTGTTAGAGGATGCCGTGATAACTGTGGTGCATATTATGGCCAATCAAAAGGGAACTAAAATTAGCTCCAAAAAATCCCTCTCCAGACTTCCCAAAAGCTTAAGTAATGGGAGAGTCCCAATCAACTGATGGAAGTATAGTGCATACGACACTGGCCTTCCAATGTACACCAGTGGTACATATCCATTTTAGTGTTGCTATCATATTGTAAAGAAAATACTGCAAGTGATTTAAGGAAGGAAACCTATTCAAAGAAAATAATACAGAACCTTGGCCTGACAAGATGTTAGCTGGCAGAAAATAAATTGATCACTTTCCATTTACCCTATGTCTGATACTATTTCATAGGGGAGATTATGCAATTTTTTTCCAGCACTGAGATCATTATTTTCCTCATGACCCAGCTGAGTATCCTTAGCCTGTTCCTAACCTTTCCCCTCTCCCTCAAGGGCTGCCCACTTACCATTCCCCATACTGTCTGCTGCTCAGTGTTGGGATAATATTTTGTAGTGTGTGGCTCTCACAAGGGTGCTCAGAGTGATACCATCCAGCTTCTCAGTGGGGTTGTAGCCTGTTCTTGTGTCTGATTCTTCTTTGGGTGACATCTCTTTCTCGAATTCAATGGTTCGGGTGAGTCTTGTGCCTCCAACACAACTGAATGTGGTCAGACACAAGATCTCGTTAAAACTGTGTGAAGAAAAGGCATAACATTTCATCCCATCAGTGCAAAGAGGAAAAGACTTATATGGTGCTTTGGTTGTTACTGGAGATCAAGGCTTTGGTTTTTTTTCCAACACCCTTGTGAAATGAATGCCAAAAGCTGAGGTACGCTTAAATCACCAATGGAACTGAATATTTTTTCAAAGAACTTGCAAGTCTGAGGTCTGGGCTTTTTAAGGGCACAGTGGCCTAGCTGTAAAGTGTTGTAATTGAATAAAGCCATTGGCATCAGGGGAACTGACTTACACCTGCAGAGAATCTGTCATATTCTGTGAGCATTACTCCACACCAAATCATAGAAGTGGAGAGGGCTAAAATTAATAATAAAAAGACCCAGTAAACCAAATCAATAGCAAAAGAAAAGTCTGAACTTTTTGAACTTCAGAAAGAAGTTTGGTAGAATTTGGGTTTGACGCTGAAAAGCTTGCGGTGAGGAATTTGCTCATCAGTGTCTCTTCCTGTATTTGTCCTAAGATATTTCTAATTCTGTTTAGCTAATACTTCTTGCCTAACTTGTTTCTTAAAAAGAGTATAAGTGGAAAGCATTAAATATTCTCAAAACACCATATACAGGAAATATAACCTAACATTTGACTTTTACCTTCAACTTTAAATGAACCAGAAAAACATCTAATCACTTGCCTTGACTATTAGAAGCACGGGTCCGGTCCTCCTTGGTTGGTCTTATGCTTGTTTGTCTTAAGTTGATGTCCAAAATGATGTTGCTGTCAGAAAATACAGAGCTGCCAAGTATGCCACTGTTGTACTTCTTCATGCTATGTTGCCTTGATCCGCCAAAGCTTGCAGGCAGGCTCTGACCCTTAGACAAGTAAGTCCTCTTAACTTCTGTGAGATCACTTATGTCCTTGAAGAGGCACACTCCGGAGGGTTGTACCAGAGTCGGTGTCATCACTAAGCTTCCTGGTGAAAAGGCTTTCACCGCTTCTGCTCTCCTCTGTGAGCTAAGCACCTTGTGTCACCTCATCAGCTCTATCCTTGTACTCATGAGTAATGACCCTCTTCACCAGAGAGACTCCTTTCATCCTCAGAAACCTTGCAAGTGAGCACAGTCCAAATACCTAAAGAGGACTACAAGTTGTGCCTGTGCTTTCATTCTGAACATTTCTATACAAAATAAGAGCTACAGGGAACAAAAATTGTTTGGCTTCAGGATGGACCAGCTATCAGGTTGGTCAGACTAAACAAAATTTGAAAAAACCAGGGTTTTCTTGAGCCACTGTTCGGGCCATATTTGCCAAAATGTTCACCAGATTCTTGACCTCTTCACCGAACCTGGGTGGTTTCTTGCAACTCTGAAATGACTGATGTGGAATTTGGTGGGTTCTTTTATGGCTTAACCCAAACACAGACAAAACTTGGCAGTTACAGCTGAGTTCTGCTTTGACATTTGTTGGGTGTGAAACCACACAAACTCTAACGGATGGAGAAGGTTTACATGACCCCTGCCAGCTGAGCCAGATGAGTTCCATGCAGGTCTATAAAGGATCCCATAATCCACATGTCTTTATTTGTTTTATTAGTAGAGTAGCACCCAGAGATGATGTGGTCAGTATCTAGGAAAAGGACAGGGTTTAGGAAGTGGTGTTATTACGCCAGTGAGGGGGGAAAAAGTAAAAAAAGGACAAAGCTTAAAAAAACCCCCAAACCACTTAAAAACACTTAAAGGTACAAAATACTTGTAAGCATAAATATTCACATGTGTAACAAAACACATCCATGTCTGACACATACAGAAACTCTAAACCAGACATTTTGGTCTGCCTGAACAGACTGAAGGAAGGATTATGACTAAAAAAGACAGGCATGTGTTTCACTTGACCCCAAGGAAAATTTATCTAGCTTCTTACCAAAACTGCTTAGGGAGATGAACAATCAAGGCAAGTTATTCAGGTCACAGGATGGAGAGGGCGAGTAAGCTATGATAGTGTGATATTAATTGCTCTCTATCTGTATGGGAAAGAGAGGACCTACTCTTTAGCCACTGGGCCAAGGCTCTACCACTAGCACTGACAAGCACAGATTTACGGTTATTCTAACTCGTATCCCGATGTAACACTCCCACCTCAAACTTCAAAGCAAACCGCCAGACTCACCCAACACGAGGTTTCTCCAACAACTGTGCATCTGTTGCCAACACCACGTCTGGGGCTCCATTGTGCTCCAACCATGCATGTCTTCCAGCCGCAACAAAGCAGCAGCCAGAAGGCATGACACAGGAGCAAATGTCCACCCCTGTGACTTCTGGGGATCCTACTGTGCCAGGGGAATCCCCAGTAAGTTACCTAAGCTGGATCGGTGCTGAGCTATTTTTTCAAAGAGGTGCTTCAGTGAATGAGGGCTGTACCACCTATATAGTACATGGGAGTCTGTATTAAAAACAATTGGAATAGTTCAGAGGACAGAATAACAACTGTAGAAATTATGTTAGGCATGGGGCATTTGTGTTGCTGTGAAAGATTTATAGCAGCCAGAGATAAAAAGTGATGGAGAGATCCAAATTAGTAGCATGAACAAAGGATGTAACATGGGATGAATTAGCCAAGCATTCTGTATAGCTTTTTTTGGTATATTTTTAGCTGGGAACTTTTCCATAATCATGCCAACCCCAAAGAAAAGTCACTGCTACACTCACTTTACCCATCCTGTCCCTGTACATACTTGTATTTGTCACCTTCCTGCACTCATCCCTAGTTTTCATGCCAGCTCCTCACATAAAGTCATCTTCTGTACTCCCCACTCATTCCTCTTGCTGTAAGCCTCTTTCACAAATTACCTCTTTAAAGATTACCTCTAACAAATGGATTCACAAATTAATTGGTTAACGATATATCGTTATTACTGATAACCATTGAGGAAAGATAATTGTCCTTCTAATTTTCTGAAGGCAAGGACCCTGATCTGGAAGAGTAGAGCCTCTGGTCCTATCAGGTTATTGATGCAAAAGAGCTCCAGCACTAAGGACTGGTCTCTAGTCCCTCAAAGGAGGGTTGGAGCAATCTATCATGTAGGTAACTCTAAAAGTTACAGATCATTATTAACAGTTGAAAGCAAGTAACTCCAGGCAAGAAGTAAGCAGTACAGCCCCTTGAAGTATGGAGTCAGATCAATAATGGAAGTGAAACCTACTGTTGTTCTTTGAAAGTGGATTATTCTGGCTGATTATTTGTGCATTCGCCATTTCCTCTGGAATTCTCCAGGTTGAAGTGCTTATCAACAGACTGCTTTTAACAGTACTAAATCCAGGCAAAAATGAGGTGTTTTGAAAAATATAGCTGTCAAGATATCAAAAGTAATCTGTAGATGTCTCCTTTGGCAGGCTCATGATGTGGAAAATGATCATGATTTAGCAGTATTCATTTGGCAAATCATTGAACTGCATGTCTGACAGGGAAGAATAAACAGGCAAAAATAAATAGGCAAAACCCAAGGAAGTTCTGAAGTTTTTTTAAAAAAAATCTCTGACCTTTTGTATTGATCTGTAGATTTCTGGCATATTGAAAGGATGAATCTGAAGTGAGGTTAAAGCCCTGTTTACCGTGGGAGGTCTAGGAAAACAACATCTTAAGAAGTTTCCTGTTGTCACCTATTCATTCAACTTTTGGTCCACTCTCCAGGCAGAGAAGGGGAAGGATGGGAGAGAAACTACAGTTTTAAAGACTAACAAAATCTGTGCATGGATTTTATTAATTCACAGGTGAAGAAGACTTTACAAGTTACTTTGAGAAACACAGTCAGAAAATAAAGTTGAATGTCATGGTTATATACAAGCATGCACTCATACACATGCACACATAAACTGCTTAAGAAGACAGCATAATTTCAAAAAGAAGATTAAGAAAGGGAGGGAAACATCTTCTGAAGGAAAGATACTGATGAAAAAAATGATTCTTTCTGTATTTGCACTGGAAACAGGTAACTAAGTCCTCATTGGATCCCAGCGTTTCAGCTGCAGGCCTGAAAGACCATGGGAATTGGGCATGAAAGATACATAAGTGATGGTGTCATGGAGAAATGGTTGGCGTCTTATCATACATGCTGAGGGGGTGTCAGTCAGCAAATTATTCTTGGTTCAGGCCATATATAGGCTTAATTAAATTTGGATTCGGACTCACATATGAATCCAGTCATTTTTATTCTGGGCTATGATGGTGGTTTAACCGAGATGCCAAATGTTCATAAAAACCTCCTACCAAAAATGGGAGGAGTAGAGAGGCTCATTATTCTCCAAAAATGGAAATTCACATCCAAGCAGACACATTAATCTAGCACAGTAGTGTCTAGCATGGGACGAGTTGGCCAACTTGGAAAGCTAGACTTGCAGTATGAGCAGAAAACTTGCAATACATGAAGACAGGCGGCATTCTTAGGAATGCTTTACAACCATACTTGTGCTTTAATGCTATCAGCAAATCAATGAAGGGAACCATAAATGAATCCAGATAGTTTGCCTAAAGTAAGTACATTTCTATCTCACTTTTTTGCCTTTCTTTCCTCCTGCCATTTCTTTCTCTGTTACTTTATGTTCTCATTTTCCAATTTTTTTAATTGATTTATGTTGTTAGTCATATATTTATTAATGCTTAGTAATATTCATATATCAGGTTGACTGTATGTTTATTATTCTAACATCTGTGTATTTATTATGGGAAAATCTATCTTTACGGACTTGCGTTATATCCAATAAAAACAATATGGGGGAAAGAAAGAAATCATACAGCTGGAAACAATTTGGAGGGGGAAAATGAGTTGGAATTAGATTATTTTAAATGTGATACAGAGCAGGGTACACACTTCACGGACGGAAAGGCAGTAATCATTTTCGTCGTAGCAGTAGGTGCTATGATTGGTTTAGGCATTTGTCAGTTATTGTGAACCTCAATTGCACAGTGGCTTTTGGACCTAATGTGGAAAAATTTCTGGTTTTTTGTTGTTGTCATATAGCATGGTCCCAGACAACAATGTCCTTGGAGTGTTCGAGCAACTGTTCAGAAAGAAGCTTGTTTTCAGTAATTTGAACGGTATGTCTGCGTTGGTGCTAGGATATGGTAAAAAACATTTCAGTGTGAGAGCTGGCTTCTCAGGAGATGGCATCAGCTTTCAATTCCTAGTGGAGCAGGCTGCCTGGGATGCCAGGAGAGAGGTGCATAGGATGCATTCAATCAGCTGTACTAGGACTGTGTGCAACTTCCAGAAGACCACGTAGGACCAATACAAACCGGGTCTTTATTACTCACATGGCTACCTTGAAGTGACCGCCGATGTCCATTTCACAGAATGTCATCTGGAGCCGTTGCATTTGCAAGTGTGATTTAGTTAAACTAGTAGGTGCTATAAATACCATGGCAAATTTAATGAGCTGTGGCTTATGCAAGGATAGTTTTTAATAGAAGCACAGTGGTGTATAACAAGATGTATAATTCTTGGTTATTTAGAGAGAGAGTTTTCTCATTATTAGGCTGAATTAAAAAAAAAATAACAAAACATGCGTAGTGAACCACCATCCGTACCAGCTGGGTAACTGACAGGCAGGCAGAGGCAACTGGTAAAGAGGAAAAAAAAAAAACAAAACAACCCCAAATCTGAGGACATCCTCAGTGTGCTCATTTCGCAAGAAAGATTTATCACACTGCAAACATTCATTGCAAAGCCTTCTCTTAAAATGTCTCAAACAGCGCATTTCTTTTCACAACTGACATGTTGTTGCTGGAAGGAGAAACAAAAATATCCTTAAACTTAAGGATATCCAGTATATTTGTTCTAGCTTATTAGATATATATTATTGCAGAAGGATTTCAGTTATGTCAGTGACTATCCCACAAGTTGCCTTACAAAGGTAGGAAGGCCACGCTGGAGCAAAGCTGGGCTATTCCACCTCAAGACCCACGCACTTGCATTAGTTACCCTACAGGCTGTAAGGTAAGTACTATAAGGCATGCAAGCTGCCTTACGAGGTCAGTTTTTCAGTGCAATTCATCTTGGTGGAAAGCTAAACAGTGCAAAAAAAGCTGTGATAATCTAGTAGTTACAAGGTAAAGTAAGTGAGCGGGCTATTTTAGTTTGCATTATCATCTTTGGAGGAAATTAAGGAGTTGATTCAAACAGTTCATACTTTCTGAGTGTAGAAGGGTGGGTAAGTTTTCTACTATCACAAATAGCAAAGCAAGACAGTAACCCAAACCAGAATAAGAAAATAAACCTCCCAGCTGGTGGTAGCTGAGGTTGGGAAGGACTGGTAAAAAAGTTATGAAACAACTACTGTGCTAAGAATTTATATTATTTTAACTGAGGAGTCAGCCTATTGTGAGACTGGTAGGTTCAGACTCTTCTTCATTTTAGTAGGTTTCTGTCACTTGGAGGTTTTCAGAAAAACAAAAATATCTTTCTATTCTAAGGAAGTACTGTTGTGTTAAAGAAACATTCTATTTTGAGAGGATGGAGGTTTCCCAGCTTAGTGAATCAGTTTTGTTGGTGATAATTTCTCTGTGCTTTAAAAATTTCTTAGATGCCAGAGCCTCATAATTATCCAGTGAGGCTTTAGTAATATTTTCAAAACACACTGTAAATCACAGATGAAAAGATAAACGTGAATGGACAGTACCTTTTGTAAATTATGAGTTGGCAGTAATAAATTTTGTTTGGCTTTGCTAGAAAAAATGTAATTTTTCTACATTAATTTTATCATCTCTACCTCTTTTTCTTTGTCTCCCTATAAAAGAAATGGCTAGCATATATAATCTGTAGCATATAATAATTTCCAACCATGAATAGACAATTTTTTATATTTCCCAATTTATATTCTCTACTCCCTAGTCTTTTTGTACTGTCTAGTTCAAGTGCAGCTCATTTGTGTTTTCTTCTCCCTCAAGGGTCATGAGTTTGAAGAAAAGTATAAGTTCTCTTAAATTAAAATTTATTGTTGCCATTTAAATATTTACCTCTTTGGCAGAAGGCTTGCTTTGAAAGGCAGACATCCTTATTCTAAACATAGCACTAATACGTTAATATAATTACATCATGAACTCTGCATGGCTTGCAGCTGGATGAGAAATGGTAGATTTTGACCTGAATGAAATCTGGAATTTCCATCCTGAGGGAAGTGCTAACTTTCAAAAATTCTGTTTCATTCCATTTTTACATATAAAAATGAAGACTTTCTTGGAACGGATGTTTTTCTGTAGACATTTTCAAACTACAATACACTGATATACCTGACTCCAAACAACTCTGTTTTGGTTTGTTAGTGCACTTAATTTAAAATTAGTTAAGTGCATTGATGTAGATTGATGCAGGGAACTGTAGCTGGGGAGACTCGAGTCTCTGTATCTCATGAGCTCTGCTCTCACAAGCTTCTGTATGTATTGTAAGCTATAGTGTTCCATAACACACCATATAGCCTGATAAGCGACATCACATAGCATGACACAATATCTTCCTGTGATCTTAAACCTCAGGTCTCTCAGAAAACAACTGACTGACGTGGGGATGCTGTTTAATACTTTGTTTCAATGGTTCAAAACTAAATGGACCTGGTTTTTATTAAATGGAATAGCTCCATTAAGTGTCAGTATTGAAAATAAACATTTTTTTGGAGAGGGGTGGGTACTTATGGTTCTTGGCACTCTGCAATCATCCTAATAAATATGTAATTAGCTGTAGTGGAAAAGGGTACTGTTATGTATAATGTGGCGTTACAGGCAGAGTCTGTAATGACCTGTAACGCTGATCATCTCCTGCTCAGCATTGGCCAGAACAAAAATCCTCATTTTCTGTTGCTTTTAACTTTGTCTTTAGCTGCTCAGGATAAAATTTTCCATGTTGCTTTACTGGCCTGCCTTGGGATGAGTGAGTCAGAGGTCCTGTGGAAAAGATAGTATGCAAATTCTAGGCTATTATTTAATTGAATACTGTACCATAATTTGGACACAACAGGGCTAACTGCGTAGCAACATTAAGTTCAGCATTTCCTTACTTCCAAGTGCCTCACTTGGAAAGTTAATGTTCCTTTAATGTCATTTTTTTCATGTCACTTTGTAATAAAATTGCTGGCTACAAATGATCCATAGCATGCTGGCTGAATTAGTTGCTTCCAGTGTCCCAGTCTATTGGTCAATGACTTACAAAGTAATGCACGCTTAAAACAGGAAGGGAAGTAACATTTAAAGTTAAATAAAGTGGTGCTGGGCTTAATCCAAAATGACAGGGGCCAAATTCTGGTCCTATTGCAGTCAGTAGAAATTTTGCCACTGCTTTCACCAAAGCCAGGATTTTACAGCCACTAAAAAGGCTCTTTGCTTTTGGGTACAAGCAGAAGTTCAAATTGGAGCTGAATTTCATAGCAGGGACTCGGATAAAACCTAATTAGTTAAATGGAAATCAACTACACGACATCTGATTTTTTAAGTACAGAGCAACCTTACAAACAGGCAGGTGCTGCCAAACCTTGCCACGGCAAGGAAAGGTCTTTATGTAAGATGACAGGTAGCGCGGGACAGCAGCTAACCTGCTGGTATGCGATCCTGTAATAACTTGGGGTTCTAATGACTTTGGAGATTCCTTGAGCTTTGCTACTGTGGTTAACTATGTTGTCAAAATCTCTTCCCTAGAATTACAGATGATAGGTTTGGTCATCTAGTTCAACCTCTACATCAAGCAGGACAGGCTAAACATAACATTAGACTTCAGAGTTACATGTGTAGCAGCATCCCTCCCTTTCCTCCTCTGTTCTTTGGGATACGTTCTCTTTGGTAAACCATCTGTTTCTAAATTGAAAAGCTTGAAATGCACAGAGAGGCATTTACAAACATTACGAAAAACACAGCAGTTGTTGATCTCTACATTTTGGTTTGCAAACAAATGTTTTAACATTCGGGCTTAGATTGCCGATCCATGCAGTTGGCTGTCTTGCCTCCAGTCATGAGCAATTTCTTTTCCTAATAAAGTGGCTGGCATATTCCAAAACATTACGTCTGACAAATATCTTATTTTCTAATTGACAAAATTTCCTTCCTGAGTATCATGCATGACTTTTTAGCATTGGATTAAATTACCCGTGACTGTAGTTTATTTCTTACTGACGTATTGTATGTCCATAACTGTGAAGTATATTATTGTTATTGATATAAGAGTCAAACTAAAATGAAAGTACTAAAGCAAACAAGAAAGAGGACTATATCATCTATTATTTGGAGGCTTCAAAAAATGAACCTAGCATGGTAGTGCTAAGGTAGCTGTTCTCTCAGCGTTCAAACTGGCCAACAGCTTTAGTCGTGCTCTGTTTACCCAGTATGTGCCTAACTTTGAACCCTCCATTTTAAGTCCTTTTAAAGTAAATGAGGGTTTGAAAGTGTTTCACTTTAAATGCATGCCCAAGTGGTTTGCAGAATACAGAAGTCATAGTGAAGGCCAGCATGCAAGACCGAGCTGATGACGGGTCCTTCAGCTAGTAAGAAGTGTTGCACCTATCCAGTTTTGATCAGATTTGGCCTTAGAATTGAAGTGGATCTAGGAGACAACTTTTAGCCACAAGTGTAACCTGTTGCTATCTATAATGCTGTCTCCACTGCACAGGTTCAACCTACAATTTCTGGGACTGTGAAAGGAAGATGATTCCTAAGACTTAACCAGTGTCGGTGTAAAAAGGTGGGCTCAGATGGCTGAGGAGTCTTTAAGTAGACTGCACTCACCCCAGAAATCTCACTGGTGCACTGGGAGAAGACACTTCTATCTCTAGATAGAAGTCAACAGACATGGACTGAATTGCTGTAGACTGGAAAGCTCTATTCAAGTTGCTAAAACGAACAAAGTTTACTCATGGATCATGGTTTATTTATACCTGTTCACTCATTTCTTCATGACAACATGGAAACTCGTTTTCTGTCTGACTCAGTCTCCACCCATGCTATTCAGAAGAGGTCTCCGTGCGATGTCCCCTCTGACATGGTCAATGCAACCTTGCAGTTTCTGTGGGGAATGGCACAAGAGATAATAGTTTCTGTCTCTGTTGCTGAACTAAAGGGCTTCAGACAACAGAGGCAGAAAAACGGGGAGCTCCTTCCTCACTTCTTTCCTTTGGCCCCGTTTCATACCACATAGCTCCAGGCATTTGGATGAGATATCTAAGATAGGAACCTAGTCAGCCTGTATTCCTTGTATGGTCAAAGAAGAGAGAGAAGCACTTCCAGAGGGCAATTTGGATCTTAATTTGACTGCATGACTGTCTGGAGGTCCCAGTTGACTATCCTGGGAGCTTAAACTCCCTAATTAGGTATCAAATCAGTTAATATCTAATTTTGGTTTGTCTGTGAAATTTTTCCTCCTCTCCATGTACATTTTTCAGGAGATCATGTGATCCTCCAATATACCTAATATGCGGCAGGCATGGAAACATGACCTTCCTTTAAAGTTCTGGCTATTTTTGGTATTCACCCACTAGTAGTACCTGCAAAAGTTGTCCCAGCTGATGACTTTCAGACAGATACTGGCAAAAAAAAAAAAAAAAAAAAAAAAAAAAATGCTGCAACCACAGGCATAACTCCACCACTGCTATTTGGAAATTTAAGAACAAGTGGGAGTCCAAAATTACCACCAGATGGTGCACCTATTTAGCAACTGACAGAGACATGTTCCACAAGAAAGGGTAGCCACAGCCTCCAGCAACCCATCAAGTTGCTTCCCCTGCTGTTTATTCTCAGCTGTGATATAAATTGAATGTGTTTGAAACATGGACCTGCCAGTCATACTATTCTGTTACATTTAATATGGAGTATGTTTTCAATCTCTGTGATGGAAGCCTTTCAACTGCCTGGCTAGGGACACGAGGAAGTGGGAAAGAGCACAGCAGATCTATGAATGCATGTAAAGGGAGAAGGAAAGAAAAAGAGATGGGCTGGGAACAGGAAAAATCGGTAATGGCAAATGGCAATGAGCAGGCTCCAAAATCAAACATGGTCATCACTGTGCATTGGTGTTTCATTAAATTGGGCTAGTTCTGGCTATTAATGGTGGGCAGCTGGGAGAAGGTTGAGGTCAGGGCATTTCTGAAGGGTAGTCTTGATGTATAAGTCAATGTTTTGGAAAACTGCCAATGCCAGTATCCCAGATGAAAACACATGGGATATTTAAGTGTATAGCAAAGGTGGTGAACCTTCCTAGACAGTGAAATGATTTTTATTCTCTGACTGCTTCTCATTCCTAAGCACTTGTGGTACTCCATACTCAGAGAAAGATTAGCAGAAGTTGATAAGCATGTATTTTCTGCCATATTTCTCACAATGTCACAAGACCGTGTGATTCTTTCAACTAGATTTGCTGTAAATCAATACATTATCTTGTGTAGGACACAAGTAGGTGTCTCTTCCCATTCTACTCTACTTGCTTTAAAGAAAATTCTAAAGTAATATCTAGGTTCCTGGCAATCCTCTTTCATTAACATTAC
This sequence comes from Aquila chrysaetos chrysaetos, assembly GCF_900496995.4. Classification (NCBI taxonomy): domain Eukaryota; kingdom Metazoa; phylum Chordata; class Aves; order Accipitriformes; family Accipitridae; genus Aquila; species Aquila chrysaetos. The sequence goes on from NC_044020.1 coordinate 26,598,819, forward strand.
AAAATTGATGCAGAAGAAAATATTGTGAGTCTCTCATTCCTTTGCATAGGTGTGTCCTTTACCGCTTTCTATTGTTTTGATATGTTTTAAAGGATGCCCTAAATAGAATTTAATATATTGCTAGAGAATGATTAATTAGAAAGGTTGTTCTTTTAATTACAACTTGACCAGTAAAGAAATGTCTGAGCTGAAAATTTCCTAGTGAGCAAAAAGTGAAAACATCTGAATATTCTTTAACCCGAGAAGTACTCATTCAGAATGGATAACATCATTTTGCATTCTCTTTGTCCAAGCTGAGAGGAAGGCGTCAACTCCAGAAGCTCAATACAATTCCCTTCCTTTCATTTTTCACATACCCTGTGGCTCCTAGTTCAATGTGAGAACTATCATTTTATGGTTAAGGCATGGACCAGGAGATAATGGACTTGGATTCTGTTCCCAGCCATGCCATATACTTTTCTTGTGACCTTGGGCAAGTCACTTCATACCTCGCTGTCTGGAGACTAAAGATGACTAATTTCAGTGGGGAATTGAAAGGCTTAATTAATGTGGACTAACATCCACTTAAACATTTGTGAAGTACTCTGGGATCCTCAAAGAAAAATGATTGCTGTTAAAGTCTTCTTATCCAAACAGGAAGCAAAGGACAGAAATGTTGTGAAGGGATTTGGTCTTCTAGAAAGTGAGTCCAGGTCTGAAAAAAGACCATATTGAAAAATCCCAGTAGAATAGGCCTGGTCAAATTATTAGCTTAGTTTGCATAAGAAGGAAGTTTGGAAACTTTAGGCAGTTGTCCACAATGAGCCTAAACTCAAATTTCACAAAGAGAAAATACTTACATGTTCAGTACTTACATGTAACATAAAAGAGAGAGAATAAAGCTCACAGGGAGAGTAACTGCTGGTTACTTGCTTTATGCTCGCTGTATGTGTGCTGTGATTCTTCAAGTAAATCTTCCCGTCTGAGACCCTCTTTTTCTAGCTACTGGTGCACAGTGACATCCTGACACCAGTGATGGGCCTTGAACACTTTTTCCCTCCTTCCCTTTCTTTTTCTCCTTGCTGTCTCCCATTTTCTTTCACTTCAGCAGTCCAGTAATGCTGAAACCAAGTTCCCTTCCCTTTTGTTTGCTTTTCCCTTGTCCATTGATCAACCATTTTGCTTTATTACAGACACTGTAGTATTAACTACAGTATAAACAGAAGCTCTTAGCAGGAGAGTTAGCTGGGATTTCCCTGTCCTCTTACACAACTGAAGTTTCTGCAGCACCACTTTCTTGTTTGTTTTCAGGGATTAGTGGCGATATTCCACATACTGCTGACATAATGAGGCATAAGCTTCACTCAAAGAAGGCAAGACACTGATTTTTAAAAGACCCTGGACTACTGTGCTACTAGGGATGGGCATGGAAAGTTTGAAAGGTGGCAGACTACCCTCATATCTGAGTGGCAGTAAGATTGCTGGTGGGTCTTTGCACAGCGTGAAGTATTTCCGTGAATACTGTGTCCTGCTCAAATACAAAGTGTCTGCATGGAATATCTCACACACCAGCATGTGCGTGCTGTCAGTTTGTGTTAGCCAGAGAAACATGACATCATGTGATAGACAAAAACACTACTTGGTACCATATAGCCTAATCCAAGACTTTTCACGTGAAACATTTGTTTTGGTTTGGTTTTAAGACATTTGCCTTTCTAACTGGTCTGTTTTAATTAGAGCTCAACCTGAACCACAAACGATAGATTTGAACTTTCCCAGAGTTCAGTGGTGTTCAGATCTGGCTTTTGGTTTGGCCCATCACAAAGACAGGGGTCAGCTTCAAAGTTCAGATCTGGAAACAGGCTTCTATAAAGAGGGGGCTGAAAAGGTTATTTAATGAGACCCATATCTCATTTTAATGGTGGATTTGTAGTAGAGATGCTAGTGTTTTTTAAAAGTACTTTTACATAAGCAGCATCTCGAAGACTGGTGTTAATACCAACCTATCTATTTAAATACTCTTGTATTTATACTGCAGAAAGGGACTTGTCCCTCCTTTCCTGGTCACAAAGCCTGGGTCTTGGTCTGAAGCTGGAGTACCTCAAAAACCTACAGATTTTTCTTCTGATCTTTGCTTAAAACTCATCCTTTAGTTCTAGGGTATCGCACTTAAAAACAATGGAAGCTCTTTGTGGGCTAGAAATTTGATCATCTTATCCTCATAACATTTAGGTTTTTTGGCTGAAAGCCAGCTAACTCACGGGGCCAGCATCTGCCCATTTGTCAAACTCTTGCAGGTGTGGATCACCATTTTAGCTTGCCCAGTACCTGGCAAAACACAAGCTTAACAAAACACAAATAATAAATAACAACCACTAGTCTACTAGATAAGATAACCTGACTAATAGGATTAGCTGGATAGGTTCAGATTAAACACTGATTCAGTATCTTTCATGAGTTCTGAGAAGATTCATGTACTTCTTCCTTGTTTATGTGAACCTTGTCACTTCCCAACTCCTGTCAGGACCAGAAACTCCAGAACTGAAAAAAAAGACTTAGCTCTTGTGATGCTTCCAGACTCATTTTGCAAACCAGAGAGGTTTGGACCAGAATCTAAACTTTGTGTATTTATCCAAAACCCTCCGAGCTCTTTACTCTTTTAAATCTCTTTCATATGTGTGATTTGTGCCGTGTCTTGTTCACTGGGGTTACAAACTTGACTACCAGGCAAAGACCCTTTAAACACCAAGGAGCGTAGACATCGTTACTTGAACCTTGCTCTCCTCCCAGGAAGTTTGTCAGGCAAGTGAAATGTATCAGAAATGTGAATGCCACCACACAAGCAGTGTAAGAGCATTTGGAAAATAATTAAGCAAATTCAAAAGCAACTTTTAATCCAGCCCTTTCACCAGAACTTTCTCATTTGCTTTCCACAAATTCTGAGCTCTGACAGGGGATGCCAGTGACTTACGGGGTTACTGCCCAGCTGTTCACCCTGCATCTGGAAGATGTGATCTCTGCAGTGCAATTAGCAGAGCAGAATGCGGGCTCGTACTGGTAATCTGCAAACCCAGCTTCTCTGCTGCAACCACCAAGGAAGGGCTGGTTTGGGCTGGACTGTAAGCTAAAGCCAATGACACACGGTCCTTCTGCTACCATGGGAGATATCAAGGGAGCGGTAACATCCTAAACGGCCACACCAAGACTCACCGCATCTCACCTGTCAAACCCTACCTTGCCAAGAATGCACCAGAGACACACATTAAAGCCCCCACACCTAAAGGATGAGTGGTGAGTCACCAGCAATAGTGCTCACGTTATAGATTTGCTTGGGAAATTTGATATATTGAGTTGGTCCTCTAAGGTGTCCTGCCAGGCATGAGAAACCATGCCAGGAATTTATGTGAGCAACATATTTGTAGGGCAACCTTAATGAACAATATGCAGAATTATCCTCCAGGAGACAATCCAACAGCAATTCCCAGCAAATGCAATGAGAACCTCTCTGCTATGTTCCTATGCAGGATTTTACAGAAAAAAAGGCAACATTCTGGTACACTATTTGATACAAATTATTTTTCCTTTTTTTGTCAAGCATAGGAAATAGTCTTTTGTCTATGTCTATACAGTTCTGCAGAATATCTTAAGGCCACCTTGAAGAGCAGAGTCACTAGACAAGATGAAAGCATAACAATTTCTGTGCCTGGAAAGTGCTATCCCAGACACACAGGAGCTGTTTCTCCATGACCAGTAGCCTGAAATGCTTTTCAGAGCCCCCAGCCTGGCTGTCACCGTTTCTGAGGTTGGGCAGTACTTCCTCCATATTCATTGCTATTACCACAGAAGGGTGTGCAGATCAAGGTATTTCTAGATGTCATTATTTCATAGTTATTTGACATAATACTCCTCTTGTATTGCTGTTGCAGTCAAAACTACAATGTGATGGATGGTTATGCCATTTTATGATATTTCTCTGGATTTAGTTTGGAAATCTGACAAATAATTTAAATAAATATTTATTTATTAGAGCCCGTCTAGACCAAGTAGATGCCTAGTGCATGTGATTCAGTTTAAAAAAGATACTGCTGCTCTTCATAAACCTTATTTTACAAATGTCACGACTAAGTAGAATTAGTACTTTATTTTATATGAAAGCATCCTCATTCTGTACATGATAGAATCAAGTACAATGATACTCTGAAAAAAACTAGAAAAATACGTGAGAATAATTTATATTATGTTCAGTAGGATATCTTTATCCTAATCAGTGAAACCAACAAAGTCATCTTCTGGCTTTTAATGTAATGAAATCTTTTTTCCCCAGTAAGAATATAAAACAGGATAATGGACTGATAGCGGAATATTTTAAGGGTGGGATCTCCTTTCCTAAAACCACCATATACCCTCAGCAATTACACTTAGATGACTGCTGCCAGCATAGTTGGAAAGGCTCACTGTGCAGGGAAATCTGGCTTAACTCTCTGATGGGATAAGTTTAGACTCTCTCCCTTTCTTTGCATTTTCTGCTCCCAGTTTTGGGGCTTCCCCACGCATCTTGGTAGCTTCTGGAAGTCTTGCTTTTTTGGTGTCTAACTCTCTCAATGCTTGGTAAGGCTGGATTCCTATTCCGGCCACATGGAAAATACTAGGTGGAGGAACATCTAAAAGATAGGCTTTAGAGCCAACATCCCTTTGGAGATTTAGCTCTAGGTGCCTAGCTCTTGCCCTATAGATGTAATTAATTTGGTATACTGTAAACATTGGCATCTCATCTGAAAACAGTACCTCATACCTGCAAAATGTCTTGGGCTGGGCTTGCTTGCTACTGCTCTTGCTTTGTATGTGTTTCCAAAAGGGTGTTTCTAGATAAATACATATATATATATATATATCAAACAATTGTGTTGGCTAACATAAGAAGTGAGTATGAGAAAAAAGTCTATGCTGACAAATAGAAGGCGGCAGCTTTTAAGATCCTGCTTAAAGTTGCACATGTCTTACTAGCAGTCAGGAAATGTCATCAGCTCCAAATGGGGACATGAAAACATTTAACATCTCTCTGAAACAGAAGCAAATGCAATCTCAGCAAAACTTCTGGCAAGACACTTAAATTAGTTATTTTTTCAAATTAAAAATAAAGGAAGGATGCGGATCTAATGCTATACAGGTACGGCATGTGAGGAGGGGTGAGTGCAGAATGTTAGGAGTGGATTCTAAGTGCTGTGTAGTTCTCTGGCAGGCATGGTGATGCTGAGCATTCCTGTGTCCAAATCCCTTTATGGCTCTGGCAGTAGATGACCAGTTCAATACTATGCTAGAACAGAATGTGGAAGAGCAGAGCAGAGAAGTCCCAGTCCCAGGAGCTGCTGCTTCTTTCTTGGAGCTCTCCTGTCCCACCATGCAGCTGCATGGCCATCCTCCCTGAAAACAGGGTTGAATTTGTGTGTCAGTTGTTGGTTGAGAGGTCTACAGCTAAATTCCTCTGTGGCCTCCCCACAAAGAGAATCCAACAAGCGGACAGCTTGTTCTCTTACAGGTCCTTCTGCCATATGGATAAATGTCTTAATCTCCTTGTGCCCCTGTGAAAGAGAGGTAATAGTCTCTCTTCTGTTGCCCTCTCCAGCTGAAAGATGCAGCTTCTTAAGGCAAGGACTACCTCTTGCATAAACAGATTTGTGTCTAACACCAATTTCAGCTGGGTATCACTTAATATATCTGTAATTCAATAATTATGGCAAAGTGGTACTGGCCCACTAATAGGCTCTGCACAATATATTGAGGTAACATTCATGATTTAACTAAACTGCCTCAAGAAATTCTGAAGCAAGAGCTGAAATTTCATCTGCAATGTACACAGATATTCGCACCCACAGACACCCACCCACAGACACTCTGGCATGCCCAGGTATAGGAGCTTAGTGCTTACAACTATTCATAATTCAATGAACCCTTTAAAAGGTGTTATTATTTAACATGTTTCTACAGCAAAGCGCAGGTGTGCATGGTGATTTACAAAAGCATACAGACATGACCACTGCCCTCAGGGATTTGTTATCTAGGTTAGAAGTGACATAAGATAATACAGGAAGAGATGACTTCATGCAAATGGCAGTGCAGATTTATTTTTAAAGAGCTGTTCTTCAACACAGTATATTTATGTCAGGCCATTGAAATGATTGAAACGAGTTAATTAAAATACTGACCCAGCAGAGAGTCCACTGAGAAGGTCTGATTCTGCAAGGCAATGACTTCTTAATATTCATGAGCATGGTAGTAGGGATGACAGAGTATTTGTGAAATTGGGTCCATAGCAAGGTCAAATATAATCACAGAATTATAGAAGAATTTAGGTTGGGAGGATCTTCTATTGACAGCCAAGGAGAACATCCATTCTGAACTGATTCATTCACTAAAGGCTCAAGCTTATAAAACCCACTCACATGAAAATCTCAGTGACTAAATGGTTTGGTAGCAACCTACCCTGCTGTTTTATCCTACTAAATTGAGCATGAAGTTGACTTGAAAACAAATTTACTTTAAAAATGTGGTAGTACTGTCCTCCATTTCCCTGACAGGTTTAGAGTGGAGGTTTCTTTTCTGCTGGGTTTTGGTGTGTCTTTTTTTTTTTTTTTTTTTGATGATGTGGCAAGCATATTTTCTATTTCTTAAATCAGACAACATTTTCCTTGCTGAACACCACACAAGTATCCCAGAAACCTTTACCAGGCCATCTTGTAGTGCAAGAACAAACCTAAAAAAAACCCCAAATATGTGCCCACATAGCTATAGATTCCCTTGCCTTTTTCTTAAATATTGTTTTGTATTTCTCCTTGTGAAATACCCTTAAAAAAAAAAGGCCATAATGCATTGGCAAATCCTGTACATAAGAACTGTTACCGTGAACAGATTGAGGCAGTTGAATTATTAGAATTGAATAGAACAGAACAGAACAGAATAGAATATATAATAACATCTGGTTCCTCATAGCCCCATTTAATTTAAGGACTTTAGCATACTTTAAGACCCAGTTTCTCTGAGATGCCTTCAGGAGTCCATGTTTTCCAACATGGGGTGCAAAGAACCTTTTAAAACCCCAGTATGCTGCAATATGTCTCCAGCTGAGCTTTCACATATTACGATTTATCAAACCACTAGTCATCACTGAAAAGAAAAAGCACCAAACATTCAGCAGGGAATCATTAAGTCCCACAATGGGATGTCAGTAGGTCAAGAAGAGAACCCAGGCAGGAGACGATCTCTCTGCTCCAGCTTTTGCTTCCCACGTACTACTTTGACAGTATTCGCAGTAGCATTGTGAAAACACAGCCGGCTGTGACACTGCACAGGCTTTTCTCAGTGTACAGTGTATCTGGGAACTACCACCTCATGCTTTGTGCACTGTGTGTTTCTCAAGCCATGCTCTTGTGCATTCTTTAAATGAGTGCTCAGCACCATGTCCTGATTAAACCTCGACAAAACCAAGCAGTGGCGCTTTGGGATCAAAATGTAGTTTCCCCATTTTCTGTAAGAATGAGATACAGATTGTTTGTTAAGGCTGAGTTAGTAAGAAATACTTGCTACGACAAATATAGTTTTACAGGGAAAGACCAAAAATTTCATATTTCTCTGGGCATTTCTAAATGTGCTCCCAAAGATGACAGCTAACTTGCTAACCTCACAGGAGCTGTCCCAGAAAACTCCACCAAGGCACATGCTGCCAAAACACAGTCAAAAACACAACAGAATTATGCTCACTTTGGAACAGAAATGCTGACTATTGTTTACGGTTGCCAGGAGTTAACTGAATATGTTTAGGGGATAAACTAAGTAAAAAAACCCTGTAAATTGTTGGAAGCCTCATTACAGAAACCACTGTGGAAAGTACCACCAAATCTTTAGAAAATAACCATGAAATTGGAAAAATGCTTGAAAAAATGTGGAAAGCAGAGACATAGTAAACAGCTCTTTTTAATAGACATGCTTCCAAAAGTATATAAATAGTGACAGCAAGGAGCTGCAATAAGGCAAGTGTGAAATAAATCTGGCTCACGTACAACCCATTCTAAAAGAAAATTTGAGAAACCCACATGAGCAACAGAAAACAATCCAGTTGACAGAGTGATTCTAGACTGATGGCCAAAATTCTGCCACCTCCAACCATAAAAACTTAGTGGGAGTCTAGAGATGAAAAATGCTGAATAAGAGAAGAATCTGTAAATAAACCGTTATGTCATAGCACTACACATTCTCGGCTTTGAAATCTGCAGTGTTCTCTGTCCCAACCACGTGTCATCGGAAATAGACATCATGAGCAGTCTAGGAAGGAGCTGCTGAAATCATGTGCAACTCCTGCTCTAGCTCTATCTGGATGAAGTAAAATTAAACAAAACTATTTTAATTAGACAGTAGTAGGAAAAAAAAAAAAGATTTTAGGGAGGAAATGGGAAAAAAAAAAAATATTGTAAAGAGAACATTACCCAATGTGACCATTGGAAGGCTCCATCGGATTTGACCAGAAAGTCCTGCCAGAGTAACAGATATTTGATCTGCACCAGGTTCATCATTCAGGAGCACTTCTGAGCACATGTGCTACAGGAGGACCCTCATGACCACGGGTGACGATATCTGTTTTTTTGACAACAGGCTACCCAGTAATCATTCAGTCGGTACTTTCTTAGTGAGTGGAAGATGAAGAAAAAAAGCTGGTCCACTACTCAGTGGAGTGGACCCCCGAGGAGTGTGTAAACCAAGGATAATGTCAAGAAGGCCAAGCACTTCTTGCATCAGCCTTCACCAAAAAGGTCAATGGTGATAGAACTAATATTATCAAGAGGAATACCATCACAGCATCAGACAGAGGGAAGTATTTGTCCAGGTTGAATGCTTTCCAGTTAGCTGTCCCTCATCTCAGAACACTTAATGAAACCATTTTAGAGCCATTAGTCCTGACAGCCATTAGCGCTGAAAAGTTGTAGAGAACTCTAATTAAGAAGAATTGAAAAGACAAATGTATTGCCTTTGTCTAAAAGAAAAAAAGAAAGGAATTATAGGACCAATCAGCTTAACTTCAGTAAATGAAAAAATATGGGAACAAAAACCCATTTGTAAGCTCATAACTGAGAACAAGGAGATGAGTAACAGTCAGCAAGGATCTGTCAAGAACAAATCATGTTAAACCAATCTAATTTCCTTCTTTTGCCACCCAGGGCCTCAGAGACAGAGAAGCAGCAGTTTATATCATATATATTGGACTTAAATGAAGCTTTTGACACTCCTTTCTATGACATTCTCATAAGAAAACCAAGGAAAGGCTAACTAAATGGGTACATACTATCTGGAAATTATACTTGGAGGGTAGTTATCAAAATGGAAGGGTGTACTAACTGGGTTTCCTTTGTGATCTGTGCTGGATCTGGCACCGGTCAGTACTGCGCTTTTGACTTGACCAAGGGAATAAAGTGTGCACATTGAATTTACAAATGATGTCGGGCTGGGAGGGACTGTAAGGAAGTTGGAGGAAGTTTGGGTCAAAATTGAAAATGATCATGGAGAAATAATCTGGAAAAGAAAAAAAAAAGAAAAAAAAAGAAAGAGGAGGCAAATCAGAAAGACAAATACATGGGGATCTATACGTGGGAATAATCAGCTGCATAAATGCAAGATGGGAAACATCTGGTGTGATAACAGCTGCACAGAAGACAACTGCAAGCTGAGTAAGAGTCAAAAATGTCCTGCTGCTGTGAAAACACCATGCTGGCATGAGTAAACAGGAGTGTAGCATGCGAGACATATGAAATGCTCCTTCTGCTCCAGCCCCGAGCAGGCAGGGCCTCGGCTGGAGCTCTCCGTCGCATCTCCGGCACCGCACTGCAAGGCACAGGCCAGCCCATGGGGAGAGCGGGGGGAATGGCCAGAGCTCTGAAACTGCCCTGCGAGGACTGACGACGGAACACATCTAGAAAGGGGTGGAAGTCTTTAAATATTTAAAGGCTGCTGCTAGAAGGGAGCAATCGGTTCTTAGAGAAAGAAGCAGTGGGTTTGTGTTCAGAAAGACAGTTTCAGGTTAATATTGTTAAAATGTGTACCAACTGGGGTCCCGAGGCACTGGAATAGACTGTGGAATCCCCACCACCGAAGATCTTTAAGAACAGGATAAATAAAATCTGTCATGAAGGACACCTGTGTTATTAGCCTACATTAGGGTTGAGGGATGGACTAGAGACCCTTCTGAGGCTCCTGCCAGCCCTGCTTTTCTATGGTGGTTTTTCTGCTTGTACAAAGTAATGATGTCAGTGGTCTATAGTTCTGACACGCAGCACGGGGTATAGTAAATTAGAGGGATAGAGAAATTAAACCAATCCCTACTTTTAGATTATAAACCCGAGAAGCCCAAAATTGATTACAATGAAAATGCAAATAGAGAAAGGATCTGCTCCAGACAGTGAGAAAAATCCCACTGACTTGTATTGCCCTTGAATGGAAGCCAAAGAGAAGAGCCTGTACTATTTTTCTTGAGAATTGCTAATGAGCGTGTTGAACAAAATATGAAATTACAAAGGAACTAAATTTGTCTGTAAAAGCCTTCATCTGGCCCTACTTGGGGTGCTGTTGTCTGAGTTTTAGTTTACTCACCTAGATGTATCTATTGTCTTTTGCCCCTAAAAAATGACTCAACATGTCCTCAGATTTCACTCACAAAAGATGACTTGTTGAAAAGGATAGGTTTGGCAAAAAAATCAAACTTCTGTCGTGGTTCGTTTCTTCTTACTACTGACCTATATTGTATTGTGTCATATAATCAATCTGGTGTCTACAGATGGTGTAAGTACATGGGGAATTTGTTTTGTTTAACAGCAGCACGTAGTATTTTTCTCCATCATTGTTGATCCAAGATTTAGCAAATTACTGGCTAAACAGTATATATTCTACAGTTTAATACTTAAAGTTAAATTACAGTTCTAATGGCTGACATTCAGTGGCACTCTTATTCATCTAGCTGCTGACATAAGACATTTCAGAATGATGTTTGGGGTAGTAATATTCTCGTCTAGTTACTCAGAAAAGTGGATAACTTTGCTAATAACTACAGAACAGTTAAATCTTTAACCCTGCACTCACAGCTGAATGATCAAAATATATATTTAGCATATATCATTCTCAGCTGATTGTGGTTACATGCTGAAAACATGCTGCTGAATATGTGCATGCTAGAATGTAGTAAACTACAGCAATTATAGAACTTGTAATAATTTCCACATCAGACCATGCTAAGTTTAGTGCTCATTTAGCAGTCTGAAACTTAGTCAGAGATGACATCTAAATTAGGGGTAAAGTATAGGCTGCTCCACAACTCCAACAGCAGATAAATAGGCTCCTCTCACCTTATCTGCCAGAAATCACTCCTTTTAGGAAGCAATGATCCAATATATATCTGTCTGAGCAGCAACTGCCTGCATTGCTGGGTATTAGAGCACTTTTAAAATACAGCCCTCTGTTAGAATGCAAATGAACTCAAGCAAACGGCAGTAACTCAGTCCAGCAGACCACAGGCAAGACTTCTTTCATGGTCTGGCAGATTGCAAGAAATGACCTTCAGCACCTTCACCAAAGACAAAAGGCTTCATTTCAATTAGCACTGGTGGTGATCTCCCACTGGAGTTATTAGATCAGACAGTTACCAGATCAGACAGAGTAACATTCACGTTACTCATAAAAACATTCATTCTGTGTTTTGGAAATTAAATCGGAACTGTCTTTGACACCAAAGCAAGCATTTCTAAGAGGGAGCTAGTGGAATCCAAGGGCCGCACAAAAAAGTGTCTTTTCCACCAAAATAAAATCTTGACAGAATTATTCTGGTCTACATGACAGAAAACATTAAGAAGTCAAACAAGAATTTTTCTTCTGAGACACAGGTAGTGAGCATATATAGTGCCAAATAACTAGGTGACCAGGATATTCACTGGAGAAAGACAAATCTAGCTTCAAAGTTAGGTCAAATCCCAAATCTTCTGCTATTTATAATCTTTCCCCATTTCATGAACAATTCTGGAAAGACTTGTCTCTGTTTTGTTGCAGAACAAGAATATTTCTGAAATCTCAGAAAATTCCATAAAATGAGATTATTGTTCTCCATCCAGGTATCACAGCAATCATTACTCAAATATTTTTAGCTGCCTAACAAAGGCTTCCTTAGAACTGATTCCAAGTGATGACATGCTAATGGAAAGCTTTGTGTACAGCAGACACATTATTTGAGCACAGAACAGAGGTTCCCCTCCCTCCCCCATCAGCATTTTCTGATAGACCCTACTGATCCTAGGACTTTAGAGAACTGCTGAGGTAATGCTTACACTGAAGTTCAAGGGAAGTTTTGGAACATCCTCTAGTTAAAAAAGACCAGAACCAAAAGAACTTAATTCTTAGCAGGACAACTTAACTTGCAAAAGGAATCTGATTTTCAAGCCAGATCTTATTTCTGAGCCCTTTTTATTTTAGAGCTGCATTGAAACAGAAGAGTAATTTCTTCAGAGAGTCAATATGTTTTCCATTTGGTATCATCCCATTACTTGAGATAATTCCATCACTGCTATAGCTCTCAAGTGGGTGAAAGAAAGATGTTTTCCTCTATTCTTGAAGGTAATCAGGGATGTAATGGGAACAAGGGGGAGCAAAAGGAAGATAAAGACAGGATATTCTTTAGTTTTACAAAACCGATCAAGGGAAGCACCATGTGAAAACTCACGGACAGGTCACAGACACAGGGGCCATGATAAAATGGCTTACCTTCTACTCTGGATACATGTGGAATATATTGAGCTTAAACATAAAACATAAGCAACCTCTCTGTGGTTAATCTCTGAGTAAATCTACTGAACTGTAGCTCACAGCTGCTATGTTCCCTGACAGGAATATGTTTCTGCTTGTTTATAAGCATTTCTACATATGTTTCAAAGGTGTCTGAACAAAAAATTTTCCTGGGTCTGATTTTGCATTCTCATTTACCCTCATCCTGAAGAAAAGGAAACCATATGTATATATATATAGTTTCTATTACATCTCATATTTCCAATCTTTCAATTTATAGATTAAGAATAGATTTTTTTTAAAAGAAGATGAAGAAAGAAAACCTGCAAGTCAACAGAATACATTTTAGAACATGGGTCCCAGATTTGACTTCAGCTGATGGGTGAAGAAGGGAGGACTGAATATTGATACACGTTTTCAGAGAACACACTAGGAACTAGAACAGTGGTTCCCAAACTTTTTTGGATTGCTATCAACCCTCAGAATTTCTTGTGGACCACCAGGCATCGTTATCATCAAACTTTTAATTGAAAACACTATTAAAAACAGCGTTTAATATGGCTCTGCGGATTAGCTGCAAACCCTTTACCGTGGCCTCCTGGACCACCAGAGTTCTGCGGACCACGGTTTGGGAACCACTGAACCAGACTACACACATCGTACACCCCAACAAAACACTTCTGTGTCTGAAAGCAAAGTCAGTCCTTCTATTGCATGATGTACTCAAAAAATACACAAGTCAGTTTAACCTTCTTGGTACCTGAAGAACACAGCACCCTTTTGTTTTTCTCTTACCTTAAGTTTCTTTTTTATTGCTCTGGAGAAACAAGTAAATGGTGCCAAAAACCAGTTTATGATTGTTTCTTGTAGGATCTTTCCCGTATCCGGCAGTGGTGTAACCTTTCAGGAAGCTATCTATGAAAATAAGAAATATAAAACATAAAATATCCCACACTGTGCACTGGTCATTCAAGAACAGTTATGATATCTATGAATCCTAAAATAAAAAATTAAAAATAGCTTCTAAGTTTTTTAGTTTTTTTTTTTCTCCTCTGGAAAATTTGTTCTTTTTTTTCCCTTCCCAATCCATTAACGATGTTAAAGCTCTGTGTGTGGTCATTATAGCATTTCAGCAACTTTCTGCAAATACTTTACAGTTATTCTTTGGCTGCAGTATTACAAGATTGTCTGTTTATCACCAGATAAACACACAGAGGAAAATGATGATAGCGCTAAGAAGGGAACTTGTAAGGAAACGTTATAAATACGAACAGCAAAACACCAAGGACCATGATCCAGCCCTACATGAACTCAGTGACAGAGTGTGGTCTCACGTGAGAGCAGGAATGGGCTGTAGCATCCCTTTTGATCGTTCTGCCTCGGTATCTCCTTGCTTACGTGCATCCCACAGCCAACCACTGTCTAGTAAAGAAAGGGGGCTTATTTACCTCTCTTCATAGACTCAATATCAACAGCTATAACATGGACTTGGGAATGAGGAACCGTGGCAAGTAGTGGCATCGTAGAAAAAAAAAAAAAGAACTTTTTTCTAAAAAGACTTTTTTCTGAACAAGACTGTGCTTCCATGACAGTATATCTGTCTCACTTGTTTCAGAGAGGAAATAATGCTGCCGCAGCACTTCCATACCCCTTGTATGCTCAATAGCCAAGGTAATGCAGAGGTTTGAGTCAGAGTGGGAGTGGAAAAGGGTCACTACAGCAAAACTAATACGCAAGAGAAGTCAGCAAGCAAAAGGGGCAGCCTCTACTTTACCTTGAAAGAAAACAAAACCTACCCAACCCTTGCCTTTATAGGCCTCTCTTGCAATACTTTACACTCAGCATCGCTAATGGATGCTACTGGAGCATTTGTAAAGGTGGATTAATAATCTTCCCCATTTGTGTCCTAGCCCTCTCGCACATCTGAAAGGGTCTGGTATTTTTTACATCACCTGAATGTTTTTCTTTTTCCATGCAGTGCCAATGGTTAGAGGTAACTATGGTTTTCCGGCGAGCATTGCCACCAGTGACTCGCTTATTATTAATCTGAAATAGATAAAGGTCAGCTTGCAAACCTGACTAGACAGTGCAAAAACAAATCGTGTCGCCTCACTTCACCACTGTCCAGACTCATGGCCAAATTCCCCTCTGGTGAAGGGGGTCAGGTGGGACTATCATATGGCTGGTGCTTACCTGGGGTAACACGCCCCAGTTGAGCTGAGCATTTTAAAGCCATACGTAATTCTGTAAGAATGCGAAATACACACTTAGCAGTAACGCCCGCCTCACATTGCTGCCTGACACCATTGCTGTAGATAATGTGTGTACTTTAGTAAGTAAGTGCTGCCTTTCTGCCAACCCATCAGCTTTTGGCTTCTCTCCACAGGAAGCAGGGAAGCTGCGTTCACCTATGCCATTACTGCTGCCGGGGTTGCGCACGCTGTCACGGCCGCCTGCAGCCAGGGCAACCTCAGCAATTGTGGCTGTGACCGAGAGAAACAGGGCTACTACAACCAGGAGGAGGGCTGGAAGTGGGGAGGCTGCTCTGCGGATATCAGATACGGCATTGAGTTCTCCCGGAGGTTTGTTGATGCCCGAGAAATCAAAAAGAATGCACGGAGGCTGATGAACTTGCACAACAATGAGGCTGGAAGAAAGGTATTCCAGAAAGGACGAGGGATGGGGAAACGTGTGCGCTGGAGGACGGGGGGAGGCTGGCTTGGTGGCAGGAGGCATTCCCCCAGAACTTACTTACCCCTCTCTCTGCTCTTATCCACACCCACATCAACTTACCTGATGGCATCTAATGTTTACATTTTGTTGCTGTTTCTTTTTATTCAGAGCTGGCCATTTATTATAGGTGCTCCCCTAAACGTTTCTGCTTCCTAAACCTTCTTTTCAGTCCCACTGATAAGAGAGAGGAATTTGCTGGAGCTGTTTGGCGTAACGATATATCTTTGCTTTTCATCTCCTCTGCAAAAATCTAGCAAGAGATGTTGGGGCTTGTGATGGGACAGGACTGAGTGTCTGCATTGCTGAACTCTCACAGCACTTGCAGCTATTTATTCCATCCAAAACCGAAACAATTCTTTGACCACAGCTCCAGTGAAGTACATGCTTCATAGCAAATTCACAACTGTCCGTTTCTCACTGGCGGGCTGCAAACAGCTGCGTAAGTGTCACTTTGGAAGAAGAAAGTTTCGTGTCTACAACCATGACTGAGTAGCTTGCAATGCAAACAATAAACGTCGTGGAGCTACGCCGATTTATGTCCATTGAATAACAATCCTCATAGCTCTCAAATCTTGCCCTTTGAAAAGTATAACAAGTCTTTCTACATAATATATACCTACCTCAGGAGAGATTTTACTATACCCTTCAAAGTGTTTTCCCCCAGGTAAAAAAATGCTGCTTCTACCCTCCAGTGTTGTAGGAGATGCCCCGAAAGTTAGACTGAAATTTTCTCCCTAAAACAGTGTGTGCTTTCAGTCCTACACCGAGCACTAGCTGCTGAGGTGGGCAGAGGTATGGTTGAACTGGTGGTGACAGAAGCAGTACAATTATCTCACTGCCTGTATTTTGCTTATTAACACTCAGTCCATGCAGCAAAACCTCCTGGGGATTGCAGTTGGCTGTGCACTGAAACTGAAGGTGGTGTACGGGCAGTTATCCATTGGGAAGAAAGTCTATATAAATTCAATGTGGTGAAAGAGACCAGTTATGGGGCATAATCTCAAGTGTGGAGACAGGATCAATACTCGAATGATCGTTGATGCTGAGGTCTCCAGATGTGAAGGAGACAGCTGACTGCAGAGCCAGACAGAAAAGCATCCTTAAGAGGGGCACAATCCTTTTTCCCAAAACTTGCAGCCACGGGTGTAAGAGCACCTCGTAGTGCTGTATGAGGAGCCCTTGGAAGACCAGCAGCTTGGAAGACCGGCTCCAGGTCTGATCACTTCTCTTAGCCTGGGCGTTTCACCTTGGTGTCATGCATTGTGTTTGGATGCAAAAGAACGTGGTAGCCACACGTTAAACTTGCAAGGGAGCATTTATTACTGCTGGCTGCATTATCATCCCTGCTTAAACTGGCAACCCTGCGGTGGGCACTGTGCCACCCCCCCCCGAGATGCTGATGCATGTCCTCTTTTGAACATGTTACAGTCTAGATGCGGAAGAGGGATAAAAGAGCAAAAGCGGGTGCATAGATGAAGAACAGTGAAGTCCCTTGCCCAAGGACAGAAGGCGGCTCAGTATCTGAGCCAGACACTGATTCCAGGTCCCCCAATTCTAAATATAGCCCAGTAACCACTAGACCACATTGCTGATTCTTATTAAGCAAATTATATTTTTACTCTTCATCAGAATTTCATAAGCAGAGGGACATAAGCAAACCAAAGAAGTGTGTGTTTTTACAGATATTTCTGGTAGCAGCATTCATGCAAATGCATTTCTTCTAACATTTCTAAAAACTTAATTTTTTGCAAATGTTCTTGCAAAAAAACCCGATAACACTCACTTTAATGTTTTTGAGATGGTAATAAAAAGGCTTGTAAATACTGACAATATAGGGTTTTTTTCCCAAATACACTTTTTTATAAATAGTATTTTGGAATTTACCCACCTTTTTGTTGTTGGCATTTTTCAGTAGTTATTTATACCCATATATATTCTTTGTAATGATTAATGCATTGTATTGCTTTCAAAAGCTAAGCATGACTGAAAGGATTTGGTGTAGCTTTTTGTTTTTGTTTTTAAGTAGAATCCATCAAATCCTGAGGAATGTGCTCATATAAAAGATGGTTTGGGGGTGATGTTTAGAAATAATGTTGGTGTTATGACATACATTCCCATGAAATGAATATGCAAAGTGGTACAGTATATAATACTTAGTGATTTTGGTTCATCTGAGATCATCTGCTATTTGTATAAATTAGGCATTCTGAATTCGAGACTGACTGAAACTTAAGGTTAGAACAAAACTCTGGAAACTAGGATATGTTTTCTTTGTTACTGGCTTGGACTTTTACAAAAGTAGCCACAGAGTTTTGTACAATTTCAATGTGAAATCACAAGTCCCTTCTGAGAATCAAGGCAAACTTGATGTCTGGCCTACAATCACCTGAAATTTGGCAGTTTTGGGGGTCCCAGGTAAACCTGGATTGGATTATGAGCCTGACACAAAATCTGAAACCAGGAGATTTTACTTACACGTGGACGTCATTCTGACATACTCCACATGGTCCTTATTCACACTCAAGTCAGAAATAACTGCATTTATGTCTGGATACTTGCTGAAGCACAGCACTCAACCTCCATCTTCCTTCTTTTCCCTTCCAAAAATCTCACAACACAACTGGGAAAAGCTCGTATCTCTCTGAGTAAGACTCTGTCAGTACCATCCTGCTGATCTGCATGCGACGTATTAAAATTTGGAAAGAGTTTGGAGCCAAGCTTCTGGTTCATGATTGCTATTATTAAGGACCAAAGTAAGGATATTTTTCCCTTGTTATGAATCGGAATAAAAGGTAAGAAGGAGACCACAGGCAACTCAGATTTTTTTTTGACTTCTTTGTTGCTTCAGAAGTTCTCAAATAATCTTTTCAACCTTAGGGTGGGAATGCTAAGACAGTAAAGGAAATATATGCTTTTGTAGCTTCCTACGGAGATTTCACAGGACTTTCACTATCTAAAAACCCCCACATTTACATCTGTAATGGTAAGGCTCACAGTTCTTATTCAGTTGTACCGAACCGGCTTTTTGAATTAGGTAAGAACAACAATATTTAGCCAATAAATCTGCTACCTTCATTTTAGTCTTCTCTTTAAATCCCAGAGCCTCCTAAGAGAGAAACATGAGGAAAAAAGGATGCAAAGAGCTCCCAACCCCACCTACAGTTATTTTCAACTTGCTCTGAAGTCAGTGGAAGGCCCCTGATGACCTCACTAGACCTCTACCAGGTGGCCAGAAGCTCATTGCTAGGATCATTGTCCAGGACTCTGACCGCCAGTTTTGCCCCCAGAGCAAATAATCCAAATAATTGGATGCTCCGTTATACTATCGCATGGCCTTTTTCATGTGCCGGGGCAGGAGTCTTGCCCGTCCTCAACCTCTCCCAGCACTTGTCCCAGACGCGCCTGGGAGTCAGAGGCGTTTGTAACTACGGTGTTAGACTATAATGTTTTGCTCTCATAGGGGTGTTCGCAAAGGCTGGCCCGCTGGTATTTCACTGTTCTTAAAAATAGAGTCCTGAGGAATTTCTCTTTGAGGAAAAAACAGCACGGTGTAGAAATAAGTGCACAAACTTTGCAAACAAAGTTTTGAGGGGGGAAATAGTGCTGGGGGCTCTTTAACTTGAGTCTGGGGCTGAGATGTTCAGCCCAACACTCTGATAAAGTACCTCCTTGGAAAAAAAGATGATAGTTAGGCTTTTCAGGGAATTTCTGATAACTGTGGAAAGAATGAATCTCCTAATTGCCTCGTGTTGCATCCCCTAATGGCTCTGCATTGCATTTCTAAGATTTGTTTCAGCTAACGGCAAGTTTGTGAAGTTTCTAATAAATTTGTAATGAATAGCACCAGTGACAAAATAATAAACTTGCCATCGGTGCCATTTGGAAGAAATAAATGCTTAGTGATTCCTGGTGACATGAGACGCTACTGATGGAAGATTTATGCTTTGTGGCAGAACAGCGCCGTGCTGTGTAAAAGAGCGAAGTAGCTAACTTCACCATCAGTTTTTAAATGGCCACTATGATCCAGGATGGAAAGTACAAGTGTGGTAAATGAAAACAAGCTCCCAAAGGAAGGCTAGTGTAAGTCTAAAGCAAATGTTACTGAAAGAATGGCTTGTTGCAAATCTGAATGATTACAGAGAGATCTGTGGGCAAAACTTTTAGAGTAATGAAAAATTAAATACTAACAAAACCAAGTAAGCTTTGATGCTATTTTATGAGACAGCTTTCTACCATGTATTTTTAGAAACAAGTGTCTTTATTCTCGGATAAATGAACTTAGAAAGAGTAACATCTGGGAACGCACGCCATTAATCTTAACTTTTTGTTGAAAGCTTCAAAACAATGACCGTCTCTCATGGGGAATCTCAATTATAAAAATGGGGGGTTTTGTTTGTTTGTTTTTAAGGGAGGGAGCTAAAAGAACAAGCTGACAAATTGGTAGCAGATCACAGCTTTTACCAAAAAGAAGAAAAGAAATGTTTCTAACAGTTTATCAATCAATTAGGCTCTTACGATAGACAATGACTGTGGTTATGCGGAGAAAAAGCTGGCCTATTTCTTTCTCTTCCAGAAACACACCCATCACACTGACTGCCAGCAACTCAGCCTGGTACCATCCCAATATTTATTCTTTTGTAATGTCGATGGGTTTTTCTTGTTGTTTTTTTGGAATGCCTGGAAGATGACAACATCTTATTTTACATTTGAAACAATAAGAGTGTGGGGACAAAAAAAAAAAAAAAACCAAAAAATTCAGACTCTCTTCGGAAGAGATTATTCAATTACTTGGGACAACATTTCCATCTAAGCCACGGCTCGTTCTCACAGTTCCTGGCGCCACAGGACTGTGGTACTGGGAAGGGGGTTTTTGCTGACATGCTTTGGCTGTAGAACAGCTAATGAGGTGATTTGTTGGTCACCATTCATTATATATATATACATACACACATACGTGCATATATATATGTAGAGTGTGTGTGTGTGTTTGTACATAATTATGGAAGTTTATACATATTTATATGTGTTGTCTGTGCGTAAAATATGTACAGAAGTGTTAGCTCCCTTCACGTCACATGAAACATTTAAATTAATAAGCTCACTTCTGCAAGATGCACAGCACGCCCTCATACGTTGCAGACTGCTCTCACTGTCACCTAACAGACAAAGATTAGAAGCAATGCCCAGGAAAAGACTGTGGATGAAATGCTCTGAAGTCACAGTGGAGGCTGAATCCCAGTTTCAAGAGTGAAAGCCAACTAATTTTATGCTGTTATAAGCCTAAAATATTCTTAAAAATGTGACTTTGCTTCCTAAGTCATTTCAGTGATTTAAAGAATATGACTTTCCAGGTTTTACAGCCTTCAGTCCCTCATTTGTTGAAAGTTTCTTTCTCTAAGAGACACAAACTATTTCACTGCACATCCCTTGTGAGAACACTGATGAAAGAAAAGCTTTCGATAGTTGTGCTTCATGGCATACTTTCCACTTTCCCACTTAAATTGATTTGCAGACAGATACAAATCCAATTTCAAAAAGTTCGGTGTTACAGCTTGGGTGGGTTAGACGGATAACTAATGCTTATCCATATGTCCTGAATATGCAGCTTTGGCTCAAAATCTCATGAGGATAGTTCTCCTGCTTCCAGTTGGGCTGGATTTACTAGCCTATTTTTTTCTTCCAGAAACACACCCTTAACATTGACTGCCAGAAGCTACATCTGGTACTATCCGACTTTTTGAACATTTTGCTTTAAAATTAGAGGGGGGGAATAGCCAAATATTTTAGGACTTGCTAAATGGTTTTATTCTAGAAATGCGCATGCCCATGCATACCATGTAATGTATGCAAGAAAGATATCATCCATCTAGTAAAATATTACAGCACCCCCTCAAACTTGACATCTCTATACTGCCTGGCAGAATAAAAACAGCAGTGAAATATTTTTAACCCTTTAAGATGATATTTAAAATTTTACCTTCAAGCTTAACAGCAAATTCCATAGACAAGAGAGTGAAATACTGCAATCACACTTGGTTTGGGGATGATTTGAAGTGTGCTTCTCAAGATTTTTGCTTTTTGCAACATTTCACTGTAAAAATAAAATTCAGAAAGTTGTAACCAATTGCAGCAGTTTATTGCTCAAACGGAGCAGCTATTTTCTCTTCTAGAAGGTAGGGAAGAGGCACGGATGGGTTAGGCTCTATCGCTCATCCTCATAATAGTAGGGACTTTCATCTGATGGGCAGCAGGTCCCAAAATCCCAGGCTTATTTTCCTGCTAGCCAAGAGGAGAGCTAGGGTGAAGAGAGCAGTGGGCCTTCTTAAGGTTTTTTTTAATGCATTCTGTGGGGATACTATGGGAGAGGGTGCTTTACCTAGGGAGGCAGGTGAAGGGCAGGAGGAGGTGAACTGATGCCTCTTGGCACCTCGGAGGGTCCCTAGCCCTGCTAAGCCCTGGCCAGTGCCAGGGAAAAACCATCTCGTGCTGTGGCTGGATATTGACCCGCTGCAAAGCAGAGGCTCCCTGCTCCCATCGAAATGAACATAAGAAAAATAGGGACGTGACAAGAGAAGGAGTAAGCACGGTAATTCAGTTCCTCGTCTCCCATCCCACTGAGTGTAAATACTGTTTTGGGGCTCGATGGAACAGCCTCACAGAGGAGCAGAAAGAAGAGTACGCAGCTGAAGCATCTGTATTCCTCTCCTGCTGGCTCCATGTCTTGTCTTCGCAGGGCTGGGCACAACCTGAGGAGACATGGCACGAACTGCTCAATTTTGGGCTCTGTGATCTGCTATTAATGAAGAAGATTTTCAGGACATTTGTATTAGAGGAGTAGCATTGCACCCTACTAATGCTAGTTACACTCCTGGCTATCCGAGTTAATAAACCAAACCCAAACAAACCTAACTTTGTTTCCCAGATGGGTCCACGAGATCAGCATTTTGTCAGCAGTTGGTGGACCCCAGGCCGCACTGAGACTAGGGTTAGCCGGTGCCCACACACCATCGGCAAGCCGTCGGCTCTTGCGGCTGCAGCCGCACGAGTATCAAAGGGGTGGTGACATCTTGCGACCGGGATCCATCTCTTTTGGTACTGTTATTACCCCAAACAAAAGTTGATCACTTGCATATTCGATGGGGGAAAACTCCTAAAGTCTTCTATTTCTTTTTGATACTGCAGTCAAAAAGTAATATGGATTTTGTTACATTCAACATCTGGTCCAAAAATGTGCATTTCCACTAAGGAAAACACAAACCAGAAAAGGCAAGCCAAAACAAACACACAAAATGTTACTATTGTTTTTACATATTTTATCCAGATAGGATTTTTAATATGTACAGAAACTGTATCTGATGTTATGCAGTTGGGTCTAGATACGGAACTTGAAGAAATGAATTTCTTTTCATGCGTATCATTTTGTTTTATTTCAGTCTTTGCAAATCTTTTTCTACTTAACTGGCAGCGGACAACCCTCAAATTGCATTTTCAGTGTATGATTTATATAGGTATAAAAATATGTGGGATAAGAAAGCTTTAACATTTTATTTCACAATTCATTTAACAAAGTAGCAGTAGTTAGAAAATTTTACTTGGCAAGATCATATTGGGGTGGGAGTGGGCCTGTATGTGGAAAAGGGACCTAAGGAATGTTCCTACGATTAGTCTGAGGCAGCACAGTCCAACGATGGGAATTTGCTCTGGGAGGTAGATCTTGCTGTAAACCATTCAAGATTAGATACGAGGCACTGACATGACAAATGAAACTGCTGAGAGAGTGGGTCGTACAAGCTAATGATTTTCAATCTTTAATCAGGCACCTAGCTTGGCATAGCGTATTAGATTTGAGTAAATAAGTACCTTTAAGGCTCAGGGTCAAAGCTTTGATGGGAATTTTGCTGAGGAAAATTGAGCTGGAGGGACAATTAGGAAAAAAAACGTTAAGTCGCTCTTCATGCACAGCATTGAGCAAACAGGGTCAAATCCTGCCCCCTTTGCCAGGTCCAGTGGCACCTTGCTGGCAAGTGGGAAGCTGCTCGAGGTACCAAGCAGACAGACATACCTCTGGGAAAGCTGGAGCATGCTGGCTTGTCAGCAAAGAGGAACGCTCCACAGCATCGGGGTGGAAAGAGGGAAAAAAATGTTGCTTAGAATCTGCTTAGTTTGGACCTTGTATTCCCTGACCTCCAAGTTTTTGGGCACAATTTTATACCCACAGCTGACTGTGGGCACACAAATTATAGCATTCAGGAATTTAACTACCTGATGATTGGGCCTGTGCTCAGTGTTGTAACCCCAAGCATTCCACATTCATGAGAGAAGCCTCCAAAAAAATAAAAAAACCTGCGAGATTGGCTTCAGGATCATGAATTAATACTTTCTGAAACTTCTGCTTTTTTGAGCCTGCATGGCTTGCATTTGCAAGTTCTTCCACCATCATAAACAGTGGGAACCTTTGAAAAAATACAGCAGTGAAATCAGATTTCTGTACAGCAAAATGTCTCGTGAAACTGGACCTTCAGAAAGACAACAGCAAAAGAAATCAAGACGGGATAAAGTTGCTGGAGATCGTACTACAGAGGGTGCCAGGCAGCACTGTAGAGAAAAGGCAGCACCTCAACCAAATACACACACGCAAGCAAACATATGTATACACACACACATCCATATATAAGTACACAAAGATATCACCTAGGAGACCAAAATGGGTGATATCTTTGTCTTTCAGGAACAATGACACTTTCTGTTGGAACAGGGAAGCACATCAATGACAGAGACGGAGGCTCCTTGGAGCAGCGTCCAAAGCGTTGAGCCCACACAAGAGTAAGGGGCCTCACAAGCTTCGCCTCCTCGCACTCTCTGAGCAAGTTACTGACTTGGCCTTTTCAACCAAAACCCAGACAACAGGAACACGCGCAGAACATGACAAAACGTGTACTCCTCACCAAGATTTACGACTTAGGGAGAAGAGGTGCATGAATCAGGTGTGGCAGATCCATCCCATGGTAATGCCTTCCTGGAAGTCCTTAGATCTTAGTGCTCTCTGGTGAAGGTGTAGAGAAGGTTGTCTCCGTCCACCTTTCGTCACGGATTTTGCTGCAGTTCTTGTGGTTGCAACTGTGTGTTCACCAGCAGTTGAGAAAGCTGTGGAAACAGGCTAGTTTAAAAAAAAACATATTTCAGCAATATCAAGCAAAACTTATAAGCGCTTTTATACATATCTACATGCACATCTAAATACCAATAGATTATTTTAACCCAGATTTGTGGAACAGGATTGGAATCTTGTTTGGGGGTCTTTGAAAAATCATGTCCTTCTGCACAGGCACAAAGTAGAGACAGAGGAGACCCTTGAGACCCCGGAAAGACTCTGGAGTATTTCATAAGGCATTCCTCTACTCCCTGCCACTGAAATGCTGCTGCTGCAGCAGGAGGTGGCAAGTTTTCTCTTTTTTCCATAGGGAAGACAGGAAGGTGATACAGTTTGGCAGTGACCTTTCCAGTGTCCACAAAAAGCAGCTCATCACAGCCTCGCTGATTTTCTTTTTCAGAGTAGTTGCAGCTATAGGAACTTCTTCCATAACCCAGTAAACCTTCCGGGAAATCACCTTTTGTGCCTCTAATAGACTAATTTGACCTTGACCTGGGGAAAAACCTGTGGTTCCAGAAGGTCTAAGGTATTTTTGAATAGGATGCTCAGCTATCTTGTACTTGCTGCTGTATGTTGGCAAGGGAGAATCAAAACCAAATATTCTCTTTAATATTGAAACCCCAGAAATTTGGGGAAAAAACAAAACATACAATTTAAGTGAAACTCGAACAACTCAGGAGGGTGCCCTCTATTTGCAGGGATAACCAGATCTGTACAGCTTTTATTTTAAGGCCAGTTTCTTAAGCAGTAAGCATTTTTTACTTCCCTTCTACTTCATTATGCCATTGTACTCAGATTTCGGCCCTTTTATCCTTTGCCCATTTCAGTCATGTTCTGGGATCTGCAACGAAACCACTACAGGAGATGGTCTGCAGCATCAGTAATGCTTTAAGACAAGCTCGGTAGCTCATATTTCTTTGTTAGCATCCCATTGCGAAGGGGAAAGATCAGTTTGCTTTGTTCTTAGGCCTTGATTTTCATAAGCTAATGATGACTGTGGGTGTAATTGTGGTCAGGCTTCAGTGGTAGCGCGAGGGCAGAAAAACAGAGAGGCGCTTCCGTGAGGCTGGTTTCCCCTCTGCCGCGCACACGGAGCGGGAGGGCATCTGCTTGCCTTCCCCCGGCGCACATCCATGCCCCGGGAAGGAGGGATGTGCCAGCCGTGGCACGGCTCGGCCGCGGCGGAGGCTGGAGGTCGGGAGCGGAGCGTGAGCCCCAGAGCCCACCGGTTTGAGCCCCTTCTAGGGACCATCTGATGCTGGATTAACCTCCTCTAGATTGACCTCCTCTAGCAATAGCAATAATAAGGGCTCCCATTCCTCTCTGGCTCCCAGCTGAGCAGGACCCTTCAGTGGATTTTATTTCCTCTAACACGGCACAATTGTTGCCCCAGCGCAAAAAACGTATTTGTGGCTGATCATTTTCTTGATAGTTGGGCTAGATGCTGCAAGGAGTGCTGCTTTTAAAGGGGATGGTATGCTCTGTGCGTTGAATAGTTAATAGGTATGCTGGTGTTACCACTGCTGGTATAGGCAAAACTTTTAATTATGCAGTGAACACGAATGCTATTCAGCCACACAGTATATATTGTTCTGTGATATTAAAGCTGGTCAAAATTTTTTAAACATTCTTTGAACATTACTTAAAGCAGTTAAGATTAACTATTCTGAATCTTACCACACTTGAAAAAGACATTATTTTTTTTCTGTTTTCAAAATGAAAATGGTTTGAAAAAAATTTTAAGTCACTGGAGTCCCATGAATTACTTTGGCTCTAAAGACATGTCTTCTGAAATTTAAGTAAATATCCTCCCATATTTGGAGACAGAATGCAAATATTTTCTAATAAAATGACAAAACACTGCATTTCCGACCAGGCACCATGTAAAACAAAATGTGTTATGAGCATTCTGCTGGGAGGTGAGAAGACTTATAAGCATGCATTTGAAAAATTTCAATCAGCAGTAATGAATATTCATATGAAGTAAACAGACTGAGATTTAGGCAAGCTTGCAATACCGTTTTCCTGCAGTAACGATATGCAAATGTCTGTACACATAGGTTCTCGAAGAGAGAATGAAATTGGAGTGCAAGTGTCACGGAGTTTCAGGTTCCTGTACAACTAAGACCTGCTGGACCACGCTTCCTAAATTCAGAGAGATTGGATATATTTTGAAAGAGAAATACAATGCTGCAGTGCAAGTGGAGGTGGTACGAGCCAGTAGACTAAGACAGCCGACCTTCCTGAAGATCAAGCAGATTAAGAGTTACCAGAAACCCATGGAAACGGATTTAGTGTACATTGAAAAGTCACCCAACTACTGTGAGGAAGATGCTTCCACAGGGAGCGTCGGTACCCAGGGACGACTCTGCAACCGTACCTCTCCCAATGCGGATGGGTGTGACATGATGTGCTGTGGAAGAGGGTACAACACACACCAGTACACCAAGGTGTGGCAGTGTAATTGCAAATTCCACTGGTGCTGCTTTGTGAAGTGCAACACGTGTAGCGAGCGGACAGAGGTGTTCACCTGCAAATAATGGCATCACGTGCAAACGAACAGAACAAATCACCACGAGTGAAGAAAGTGGAGTACAACAAACGACGACAGCATCATTTTGCACATCTAAACTTCTTTGGGAAAAAAAACCCCCAACCAACCAACACCACAACAACCACTCCCTCCCCACTACTTACACTTCTAAGGATGGTGCATTTTGGCTGGCTGGCTGTTGTAACTGCTTTGGAAACAAGGGCAACAGGATTAAGGTGATGTTGACAACCACATGAAACTTTCTCTCTCTCTCTCTCTTTTTTTTTTTTTAAACTACAGCCTGGGTGTTGTAGAGTTCTCCTAGTAAGTGTTTTAAGTAAGTTATACATATCAGAGAAGCTGACTGCATTGCAGCTCCCATGGAATTTAAAAGAAAAAGACACTTTCTTCTATTTTACAGCAACAAAACCACCGAGCCCTGTGCAAATAAAGACTTTTTTTAAGGAAATGAAATCTTCACTGACTAGAACACAGCAGTCTTGCTGCAAAAACCTAAATTTCTAAAAAGCAGGTAGCGAGAAAACAACTGGTAGGGAGACAAAAATCTATGGCGGAAATACTCCACTATCAGTTTGCAAAAAAATAACGTTCACAAAATTGCATCAGCTGCCAGTGACACTGGAACTCTTTGAATGAACATTAAAAATAATTATTTATGTTTTTAATAGTATCAAAAAATTCTAAGCACTAACGGGTAGCTATGTCTTAATTCTGTACTAAATGTAAACTTATTGGAACTCTGACTTTATGATTTTTGTATTTGGTTCTCCCTAAGTTCTTCAATGCTACTGATCTGTTGTCACTCCACTATTAGAGAGTTCAATTACTGTAGGCCTTAAGCAATTACCAGAACTGAGCAAAAAGATCATGCAGAACTGTGGTTACAAATGCTTGATAAAGACTTTTCTTGCTTGCCTCCTGAATAAGAATGACTCTTTTTAGACTCAGGCTCGAGGCGTGGAGCACCTGCTCTCCAGCTCCTCGTAGGGAGTTTTAGGACACAAAGACATGCTTCGACAAATATCAAAGGTTTTGCTTGGCCATCAAAGGCACTGGCTGGATCTTCCAAGTATTGCATTTTGCCTTTAACTGTTGAAAGTTAATATTACCGATAGTTTTAAATAACTTATGCCCAGTATGAACTGAGAAGTTAATAAAAATATGGTAGCTGAGCTCTAGGTTGCTGCAACCTGTGAGCTGTGGTGGCTTCACGAGCATAAGAAAGCTATAATTTGGGTTAGTCTGTGTCGTCATTATTCTAAGGTTGGCAATAGCATACTCCCTCGCAAATACATGAATGTTAAGAAAGAAGCTGACTTTTTACACCAGCACTCAATTCTAATTCACACACCTTTTCCCTACAAGAGATTTCAAAAAAATTCTCAGATATTTTACTACTGTAAAATCTAGTGTTTTTAACACTAAGAGCCAGATATGCCCACTTATAACACAGCACATTTAATCCCATAAATGTTTGCTTGTAGCAAGGGTCCCTACCTGATTTTCTGAAAACTTGGATTAAAAATTTCCTAACGTCTGCGTATCTGCATTTCCAGCTTTTGTTTCATTTTATTACTTCTGTTGAGGGGCTGCCCAGCCACGAGCCCTCCCCATCTGACGTGGGAGCACTTGCCACACCACACGGTGCTCCTGGGGCAAGGGGCCGGGGGAGCTACCGCTCCCCCAGCTCCCATGCTGGATATGTGAATGAGCCAGGATTACCTCCATAATTTATGGGCCTGTATTATCAAAAGTAACTAATCACTTGGGGACCTTCATTCGAACGTTCATGAGGACCTGTCTTTCTGACCCCAAGCACTTACCCTCTGAAAATCAGACCCCTTTGATGAGTCTCCCACGGAGCAATCCAAAACTGAAGAGCTCATTTTTTTCATTGTTGCTGTTGGTTTCTAAATACCAGCCTTGGTGTGAATGGGTGCAACTCCACAGAAGTCAAGAGGGGCCCCCCAAAATGCTAGAGTCACTCCACATAACTTAAAGTCCCTTTGATTCATGGGTATTGTTGTTGAATAATAGTGATATACTGTACTTTCACTACATTCTTGACAGGAAGCAAATAAAGCTCCCAAACACAGTAATGCACAGTCTTATGGTACTAGATACTGTAAATATATTAGAATAGTATTTGTTAAGTACAATTGAGGAATCCAATTAAGTTATATTATTGTATATCGTTTAAATGTCTATAGAGTATTTTAAATTATTGTGAACTACACTGCGTTAAAAAAGAAAAAAAAGGTTATATATTATAACACCAACCACTCTGAAAAGTGGACCAAAGTGACACTTTCTCTCTTTTTTTTACATACCCCTATTTCAAATAGCTCTGTCAGCTATTGTAACACCACGGTACCAGTCCTATGATTGGATTCACTGTCTAGAATACAATGTTTCAGAGCATCCTATAAAAGTTTTACTCGTGTGGGGGTGCAGCATTCAGAAAGGTACTGTATGGCACAAAGCGGGGGCTGACCACGGGAATGCATGGACTTTGAACTATGTTCCAAGGAAAAGCAGTTTTGGTCAGAAAACACCGTTACCACTAATATACTGGAACACCCCCCCCAAAATGGTGACCTTCTAATGAAGGTGTCTGTGAACAGAAGTGGGTTACACACAACTTTTATTTTTAAAAAAATGTAGTTTGATGTCAAAGAACTGTGACAATAGAGGTTTGAATGCAACCAGCAACACAACGTGGTTTAACCATACCTTAGCCATGACAAAACTAAAAATACTGTATGTTATTAAAGAATTTAAGAGCAAAGATCAATTTGTTTACTACGTTAATGTTTTACGGCAAGCAGAAAACAAAAGATGAAATGTGTTTCCATTAAAACTTAATTTTTTCCCCTTCTAGTTCCCTTTCTTTTTGTTTGTTATTCATTTAGAAAAAAGAAAGAAGGCAACAACGCCTTATGCAAAGGCCATTTGTGTACAGGCTTCTCTGGATGAGAAACGATAGGCAGATTCCAAGTCCAAAGCAGTTTTTGTGTTTTGTGAGAAACAGTAACGAACACACCTGTGTTTGGTATCACAGTCCAAAGTCATCTACCTACACCAGTGGTACAGAGAACTGGCACAAGCACCAACCTTGTTACTGCCCGAGACTTCGGTTGGCTCAAATGAGAAGGAGATAAATGTTTTGTGATGGAAATGTGGCACCCAGCTCCAAAACGGTTCTTGACCATGAACCTCACATAACAGATTGGCAAACAGAGAGGAGTAAGAGGCATAGAGGAGAGGCTTGTAGGCCCTGACTTCAGCACTTGCACATGTTCCAGCTTATTCAAGCAAGTTATGGACACATCTGAAAACCCTACCTGAATCTGGACCTAAAAGATTTTACAGAATTTACCTTGGTCAGAATAGTAGCAACCTCCTTGATACTGAGAATAGTGTCTTCCTATACAAAATCTAAAGAAAACACACAGCCTTTGTTGTATTTGCCCCTTGGGGAAGATATCCAGCCTTAGATAAAGGTATAGCCAAATTCCACATGAACTAAGTCCAAAATAACTTCATTAAAATGAACTGAGTTGCCCTGGGTTTATAGCAGCATAAGTATGCACAGCATTTTACCCACGGATGCCAAAGAAAACACTGCACCTTCTTTCTAATTACATCATGGGAAACTTGTTAATAGAGCTGCAGGAAGTTTTTATAGCAAATGGTAATATTACATTCATTTCTACGATGACATCTGGAAAGTAGATGAAACTCATCAAAAGGTTTGCAAATCTTTTAACAAATCTAAAGCACGTTGCGAGTAGGTCACTTAAAGTTTCAAAGATATTTCCATGGATTTCTTTCTTAGTTTAAGGTTAAAACCCAAAAGTGATACTGAAGGTAACAAATCAAGGCCTTCCCTTATACCAGCTTTCCCATACGAATAACTCGATAAGCCTTTCACTATTGAAGGCAAAACTGGCGTTTAACAGAAAATGCTTTCTATAAAGCTAGAGATAATTTGCATTCATAGCAATTTTCATAACTGGACAGAATGACTGCATGTTTCCCTTCCAATCCTTCAGACCTTTTGTTGCAATGACAGTTCCCACAGCGAAGGCGGTACAGTAAGTGGTGTAGTAAAGACCCAACATTCTTCCCTCCGAGTGACGGCCACAACAAGATGTGGGATACACACAACTAAAACTATGTCTAAGGGAAAAAAACATCAAAGTTGGAAAGGCAGGGGAAGTTGTAAGCAATTTCAGTTTGTGACACTGATATTGTAAGAAACCTCCTGCACGCAAAACAAACCGCATTGTAGGCTGAACTTCACCCACAAACTTTTTTCCCTTCGAATGCAAAGTCCCCGTCTGCATCTCTGCACATCCAGACTATTTAACTGGAGAACAAGCATGCCCAAAAGCTGGCAAGTATTTTGCTTCTGGTGTTTTAGCTGCTATTAGGAAATCGTAGGGGATCGTTTTCTGACAGGGGACACGCAGTTTGAAATTTAAAATTTGCATCTTATTTTTTAAATGAAGATCTAGAGTTTTTTCCCCTGCACATTCCTGCAGTACAGATACATGTGCTTTAAGAGATTTGTTTGGTGAAGAATAAAGTTGGCAGTTTTCACATAATACATGGTTGTTCTTTGTAACGGGTTCCACAGAGTGCAGAGGCAGAGGGAATAATACTGCTGTAAGTTCAAAATCTTTAGTTGGGCTGTTTTTACTGAAAGCAATACACCTGTTTTTACTGCTTTTACTGAAAGCAATATTACCTGTTTGGAGACCCTAGTGAGATTCTATTTTATAGGCTGCTCCTTTTTATAAGTTGGTACTATGAAAGACCAGAAAAATGGGAATAATAATGTTTACTTTGATTCCAGGTCCTCTTACTTTCACTGTAAACAGACCTTAAGATGAATAAGGAACCAGCTTAATGACATTTAAACTTGTGCGTAGGTATTAAAAATGATTAAGATATTTTTTTCATAGGCAATCCCAAACAAATGGCACTGCACCAGACATTGGAAATGTTTGCATTGAAAGCCAGCTGTATGATTAGCCTCTGCCTTCATTTGCCCAGCAATTTAGGGGAAAACCAGCATTTTAGATCCCGTACAGCTAAAAGGAATTCCCAAAGAGATTACAAGATTTTGATCTTATTGTTTAATTCCTGTGGCTGAGAATGAAAAGGAGCATTCCCTCAATCTTTGGGTAAAGGGAAACCCAAAGGCATTTTGAAGACTATTCACACCACTCAACTTAAAAGACTAAAAGACCGGCTAAGTGAGCTGACAGCCTCTCTGGACTCCCGCTACAATAGGGAGAGCAAGCTTGCTCCGGGGGAGGCGTTAGTTCAGCTCTGAGGGACCCTCTCCTCCTTCTCAACCAGAGAAAAACCCCAGGGAGACACGCCGGATAATTTATCCACTGAAATTAAGCACCAAAAATTCTGTCGCGTGAATGAACTCCCATTTCCCCTCTACCATTTGCCTCAGCTGCTCTTGGGCACAAATTATATCTTCCTTAGATTTTTTTAACTGCAAGCTTTATTATTTTACGTATTGTGGAATAGATACTCTGTTATGTCAGTGAAATTGGCTTTGCTTTTCCTTTTTACTGCCACCCTGTTCTTGTCTCTTCCAACCAATCTCCGACTCCCGATTTTATGCATGAACTATTTCCCCGCAGAACTGATTTCAAAGAGAATTGTAAAAGCCGGACTATTATCCAGTGATTTGATGAGGCAGTTTCCTACAAAGCAGCATATTTATGATTTTGACTTCCTCTTAAGATATGCGCTGTGCAAAGAACTTTAATCCAAGGGGTGACCGTTTAATAGTACTATGATATTGGCTGTGAAGGATCCTAACGGGTGCGCATTGCAATGTTCTCCTGGTTATTTCATCGCAGCGCATCCATGCTGCTATCCTTGAGCACATCAGGCTACACCAAAAGGCTCTCGCAGCAGCTGCATCCCAATTACCTGCACGGATCACACGCTGCCATCGAAGCCGAGTTCAGCCTACAGGTCAGGCTTGTTAAAAAGGCAGTGAAATTTAACAGTCACGTATTCTCAGTAATGCTAGCCATCACACTTGTCTCAACACCTTTCTGAGGTAAGTATTATGTCTATTAAAGACAAAGAAATATATACATAACTACTTAAAAAACATTAACCTGCCCAGAGAGAGGAAAAAAGGCATTCCTCAAATTGCACCATATATCCCAAATAAAAAGCCTAATATGCACATGCATCATACATGTACTTCCATACACACACACGTAAATATATTAAAAATATGTAAATATATGTGTGTGTGTGTATTTGAAAAATACACAGTGCAGATACTCAGAGCAATTTCTCTAAGATCCTTCTTCAATTTTTCCTTTTTCAAGGGGAGTGGAATTTGTGGCTTCTTGTTGAAATACAGGTATGCAAATTTTCCACATTTCCTTCCAGAAGTACTGTGTCATCAGCACCATAATAACGCTTCTTTCTTTCATTTGTAGGCCTTTTTGTTTATAGGTCTCAAAGAAAAGCAAAAAAGCTCTCATTTTGCAGTTGGAGAAAGTGGAGATGTGTGAAACCTCCCTCCTCTTCATCTACTCAGGAAGAGGAGGCAGCCTAATTTAGCTCTAAATCACTTGCCAAAGCCCCCAGCAAAAGTGAAGAGTTATGGCTACAGCTCAGGGGTCCTGGTTTTTGGTCCGGGGCTCCGACTACCAGCCCTACCCGCCATGGCTACTGCAACGCGCGGGAGCGTCAGTTGTGATGAATATACGTTTATTGGCAAGAGCCTCACAACCCTTCTTCCTTATCTCTCTCTTTAAAAGATAAGCTACTTAATATTTGCCCCTGGCTGGTATCAACAAATGTGTCATGATACGCACTTACTTTGCACCCGTGTTAACCTTTTGAGCAGATGCAGGCACTTTCAGTCAGAAAATCATCACCGGTGTGCTCTGTTAGTACATTTACAGTAATGAGTCAGATAAATGCTTTCTGTTTTTAAAAGGCTAGAAGCAATGCAGCAGGACAGGTTTGTCCACCCACTGCATTTTGTTCCAGCAATTCTGGCACAGAGCTGCATCTGGGATCAAATAGTCTTAGGAAGCCAACATGCCAAGCTTGAACAGTAGGCTAATGTAAATATATAATGGCGTGGGAAAAAGTCTTTTGTTTGTTAATATTGGGTGATACAGAATATCAGTTGTTCAGGACAAGGAACCAGAGAGTTGTTGGATTACGTTCAGCAATGCCCAGTTGTTGTTTTTTTCAGTGCCTAGGTTACTTTCCTCTCTGGTTATTTGTGTGTCTGTGTGTGCACGCATGCAGGGGGACTTGGGAAGCATTTAACTAAGTCGATGCGTTAATAAACTTTTCATTTCATGGACAGAAGGGGAAAAAAACCACAACCATTTAGTGGGAATCTAAGCAAGAAATACCTGCAGATGGGTCACAGCAGCATGGTAAGAAAATATGTGCTTTGGAAGTTTCAGCTGACTACCTAATCCAAACCACTCCTGGAGGAAGGAGAAGGAATGAGGAAGTCAGTTTGCGGTCACCAGCTTCTCTGCCTGCGATATCCAGTACATAATTATTACAGGGCTACAGTTCAGCCAGCTTTTGACAAATGAACTACCATGAGTTTTCTCTGCGTGTTTTCTATTCAAGTGTGTTTAGTCATAAATACTTGGTTCTAATGGCATTTTCTTAGTCAAACAGAGCCACTCCTAAGCATCAATAATACATTTTATTCTTGGTATAAGCCTCTGAACAAGATTCTTTTATTCTGGTTGAAGGTCTTTTTGCAGAAGTTGAATATCCCGGATTTTTTTCACCCACACTGATTTTGACTAATTATACCCCTAGCACTCTTCCTCTCCAAACCCGTTGCAACAGTCCATATATTCTGTGCTGAAGAGTCTCCATGAAATAGAAATAATCCCTGTAATATCCAATAAAATTATCAAATTATTTTTGCAAAAGGAAAAATAATAGCAAAGGGATACAGGCGTCAGGTCAGAACACCAGATTACCTTGTGCCTAAGGACTTTACTCATACTCAGCTTCTCTAGTCTTCAGGTTCATAAAACAGAAACTCCTGAGTGCATGTAACGCTCCCATTAGCTCATCTAGAGGTATTCCCGTTTTAGAGGTATCTGTAAATACTAATTTTCAGTCCCAAAGATCTGAAGTAGGAAGCAATGAGCCATAAACACTCCCTGGTAGTGCTACTGTATGACTTGACTGTATTTGCAAACTTAATATTAAAATGATAATGTATGCATGGAAAGTGTTTATTTTTAATCTGCATATTTTTCAAATCGTATTACTTTTTAAAATGAAGGGCAGTACTCATTTTCATTCAACACATTTTTACAAGCAGATAATAAGAGGTCATACACCCCTTTGGTGATGGTTTCCTGAAGTGGAAATTAAGATTTAATAAGTCAAATGCCCTCTATTAGTATATGAACCATTTTTGTAGTTTTTGACTGTGTAGAAGCAACTCATGTATATGCAAAACACATTTAGTGAAAGTACCAGCACTGACAATTTTTTTCAGCTATTCCTGAAATTTTCTCCCCATCCCTAACTACCCACCAGCAAAGAGAAAGAACAGAAATCAAATTTTTAAGAAACCAGCCAAATGGACGCTTTTCCAAGGACCTGCATTTGCCTTCCTTTGAAAACAGTACCCTCAGTTTTCTGTTTAAAACCTTTGGCATTCAAGACATGCCTCTTTTCCCTAGATGGGTTCACTTGCGCTTCTTTCTCCACTTCAGCTTTGTAGTTAGCTACACTCCCTCACAATCTGATGCCTGTTCAAATGTCTCTACTCAAGCTGAGACAGATCCAAAAAGTACTTGTAGAGGGTGTTGGCCACGGTCCCGAAAGCCTTTCTGCTGGCACTTCAGAGCAGTGAAGTGTTTGCCTGCTCCCATCGTCTCCAGCTGAAAGAGGAGGGAGCTGAGCTTTCCCTTCAACCGCGGATGACTGCAAGGTAAGATGCATCAATTTAAGGAGCAATAAATCAAATCAGGCCCTGCTCAAGCTCCTGACCCGAAACTTGTCAAAGGTGAGTGACGGTTTCCAACAAATTCAGCTCTGACTCCACCTCCAGCAAAGCCGGACTAGAGGATGCTGTGACCTAAATGAGAGGGTTTTCTAAGTCCGGCTTCAAAAGTGTTTAAATCCCTCTGACTTTTGAACACCTCATCCTAAATATCCCATTTCAGTTTTGAAAATTTTGAAACACTTTTTCTTTAAAAGCTTTGCGTTTAGCATAATTCCCATGTTTTACTACCCTTCAGTAATTCAGCTATTGAAAAAAGACCTCTCAACAAGGGATTTTCAGGATTAGACTCAAAATGACAATGTAGCTCACACACTCAACAGAAGCACCAGAAGGCAAAAAAAAAAAAAAAAAAAAATCATAAAAGCAGTCACATGAAGATTAAAAAAATTGAAACTGCTGAAAAGATGGAGTTTGGGCACAACAGTAATGTTAGCATAGATCCTACTCAGTATATAATTGCAATAGTTACGAGGCTGGCATGGTTGGACACATTCATCTGTCCTGTAACATGTTCACACACTTACCTTGGTTGGAAAAAAACCCCAAACCTGTGAGAGAACTTTGCAAAAAAGTTTCTTTTGTGAAAAAAGAGAGGTTAATCAAGACCAAAGTAAGGTAGAGTTGGGATGCATCTCTCAAATTGACCATAATAATGGCAGACTAGCAAGTGAGAAAACTTTTTGGAGTAGGCTTCCTCAATGTCTTAATTTTTGTTTCATTTTAATTATGTATTTTAATATATTTAAGCTAAAAGCTTGAAAAAGAGAATGAACAAGATACAGAAAGATTTCACAATTATCAGACTGAAATAAGTTGGATGGCCCAAACCAGACCCTATCTTAGAACCAAGGAACTATAAATTTTTGTGCTCCCTTGGAGAGAAAATACTTTTCAGGATTCTTTTTATGTGTGTGCGCACGCGATGGGAAAATCATTTAACTCCTAGCTTAAGGAGTATGTTATCTTTTTGAACGTTTCTGTTCAAATAGAGCCCATAATCTTTCTTACCCTCCTACTTTGGTAAAAAGACCAACCATGTGACAGTGGTGGAGTTTCATACTTCAGCTCCAAAGGAAGACAGGTCCTTCTTTTTCTTCTCTCTAAGCCTTCTCAGATATATACTATATATTATTAGATGTCATTCTTCCAAGTTCAGACACCTAAAACAAACAAAACTGGAATATACCATCATCTTCATCCTAGATAAATATATAAAGCCAAAAGGTGTTAAGAGTATTTTTTTAAAGGTGGCGGGAATAGAAAGAAAAAAAGAAACCAAACCACAGAAAACAACATTTTAATAGTGTAAGCCTAATATCAAAACAAAGCCAGGCTGTCATATCCTCTCACGATCTTAAAATAAACACAAGTGATTAAACAAGAGCTTACTGGCCAGACTTGAGGTCTCATTTGTGAAATATTGCCCAACAACTAGATAGTTTCCCCTTTTCCTTCATTCAGAAAACCCTGGTAGAACTGGATCCTGAGGTCAGGTGTAGCAGAGGACACTTCAGGGAGACCAAATCAACCAGGGAGCCAGGCAGCACATGCAAGTTGTGGCAATGCACAGACTAGCCATGGCTTTTTTAACGTCACCACGGCCATTTGTGAAACAGGAAAATACTCATACCAACAGCCATACCATAGGCAATTCGCGGTTAGAGTTATTTTCAGCCGTGAAATGTGCTCGACTTCTCCGCACCGTCGGGTGGTGACTGCTTCTGCATCCTCTGGGGGAGAAGAGGGCAGAAGGCAAGCCTCCAAGGCTTGATTTTGGGACCTACAGGCAAACTGCTGGAAAACCAGTGCTCTGGCATCGGCGCAGTCATTTCTGCTTATCGCGGTGTCAGCTCAGGAGAACACTTGGTGGCCAGCGATGGAGAAATTATTTGAGAGAGAAGAGCGAGATGCAGTCGGTGCCCGAGCACGGCGCTCTTCTCAAGTGACACCGCAGCCCTCTCGTAATGCTAACAGCTCCCTACCGAATCCCACAATATTTAGCCTCTATTATTTGGAAAGCCTTGGGTCATTTTTTTTTTTTTCTCGGTGCTTTCCCAAAAGCTGGCGGCAAGTGTCTTTCTTTTCAAGACCAGCAACAAATCGGTGCAAAATAAACATGCTGTCACGAGAGCATGTCACACACCTTCAGCACAGGTTGCAGAGACACTCCGAGTGCGGATGAGGCAAACAAACACCACCACCCCCGCAGCCGATAAAGCAAGTATTCCATTCCGAGAAACGTCGTTTTGGCAGTGGCACGTGTCAGGAAATCAAAGGCCCAGGGGACCGCACCGGCTCAGGGACCGGACCGGGATTGCTGCCCTCGGGACGCTGCCCTGCCGCCAGCAAACCGCCATGGCGCGGAGCGAGGAGCCGGAGAGGCGCAAGCCCAGCCCTCCGCACACCTCGCCGCCTCGCGCCGAGGAGATCGTGTTTGCGTACTCAGGGCATGAATAAAGGCAAAATTTTCCAAACTATTTTAATGTAAATACAGGGGCGTCCACAGCTAACCAGCATGGCAGTTTGACTGGGATGACTGCCAAGGAACAAATTTAATGCAATGTATTTCATTGACTCCCAAACAATGGGTAAATGGCACTCTCTTGCTGTTTAAATGGCATACCCACCGCTGTCTACGTGTCTGCCCACAGGTGTTATGCAGCACGAACACTTACCGTCTGTTAACATAAATTTGTTCGCTTGTGTTTGCTTCCCTCTTCCAGCCTGGCTGCTAAGCCTATCAAAGGTCCCAAGCTAAACAAGTACAAACACTGCTCGCGAAGTGTGTAGGCAGCAATTAAAGCACGCCGAGGTAGGGTGCAGCGTTTTAATCGCGCTGGCCGGTGGCCAAGGAGCTGCAGAAGTGAACTGTGCTTCCCCAGCCACGGCGGAGGAAGGAGGAGGAATTCCCTTCGTGCCTCTAACGCGTTGCTCTCGACAGCGCTCCTTCATTTCAGAGCTGTGCCCTCGTCCGCGTGTTTCTACCTGCCAGTGGATATTCACACGCGTGTTCTCAAAATTTGCCTTCTCCACAACTATTCTTGCAACCATATTAAATAGTAGTAATAGCCCCGTTCTTTCCCTGACAATTATTTGTGACTGGAAAACAAGCTTCTACTGAAGGGAATTTATTACCTTATTCAAGCAAATGCTGACGGCTCTTTGTTGGTTTTGTAGTAGTCATGAAAATTCCGTGCCAAAACAAAAACATAGAAAATATTTTGCTATTACACGATAATAGGGGGGGAAAAGTAATTTTAAAACATTGAACTAAGATATTTATCAGTTTACAGGCTTAAAAAATGAGCGTGCACAGAAACAGTTTGCTGAACTGTAACCTAAATGTTTTTTTCCTTCTGGGATGAAACCCTGGTATAGTAATGATGATAGGCAGCAAAAAATCTGTTAATTCTGTGAGTTTTTCTTTCTAGTATTTTTTTCAGTTATTAAATGTATACATTTCGAAAAGGAAATAGACTCAGCTCATGTAGTTTTTCCTTTGGACATAAGTGCAGGAAAAAAAATAAAATCACATGGTTCACTGCAGTGCTCCCAAAACTTTCATCTCTCTGTTTGCTAATCTATTGCTGTGAGATAACTAGAAGTGCATCCCGGATATTAGCATACAAATAGTATGTATAATTCAGTATAAACTGAATTGTTTATAAACATCAAACATTATTTATAGCTCTCTCACACACACACACACAGATCACCATGGAAACAAAGTAATTGCCATACCATTAGGACGCAATTTCTCTGCGCAGTGAAGGAGAATAGCAATTTATCTGCATCTGGGTGGTTTCACGTTACTGTTTGTGGTCACAGATCTCCCCTCCAAAGCATCTTTTGGATGTGAAATTAGTTTTGATTACCGAAGAAAAGATTCGATCAATATAAGAGTGAGACGATTTGAAACAGAAGAGCACATGTGAAACCACTGCAATTCTTGCACAGGAGTGATGTGAACTGTTCAGCAACGGGGATTCAAAGACAAACCGAGGAATTTCAAGCCCAGTCGAAGGTCACCGTAGGCCAGTGTTTCCCCATCTTGCCGTTGCTGATGGTCAATGGTTGCTGCCATCTGCTTGCTGCTTGGCAGCCTAAATGAAGTAGTATTGATAGCAGATTCAAAAGGTAAAAAATTAGCATGAAGAGACATCCTTGTTTATAATCCTTCTAGTAAAGTCAAGGATTGAATGGACCAGAGAAATGTTTTTCCTCCTTAAAGAACACAGAGTATACGCAGTACCAATATTTAAAGGTAAACAGAGCTTTATTAGAAGAACATAGGGGCAGTTTCTAAAGGACAGATATGCCTGCATATAGAGACAGACATCTACTGAGATTTTTTTTTGAAGAAGTAAGAATGTAAGGCATTAAGACCACTGCTTTCCATCTTGCACTTGAAATGGAGGCTACGATACAAAGAAACATATTCTTAGCCCTAATAGTGTTAATGACAAGATTATCACACCTTGGCAATAACAGCTTCCTACTTGGTCATCCCTGCATAACAAGAGCCCTTTAAGAGAGTTAAAAGAAAATGGCTGATAATTCATCACAGCATCATTCCAGACTGTATTAAACCATGGCTTGATTTAATCATATATGTTTTAACGCAAGAAAACATAATAAAATTTCTCAGCTGAAATTTTCAGTCCTCTCAACCAAGATATGTAAGGATGAGCTGACAGAATCCTTGTAATTTTGACAAAAGGTTCACGCTGAGGCTAATTTTGCAATATTACTGCAGGCAAAACTCCCAGAGATGTTAAGTCAGATTGCAAGGTTACTCCAAAAAGATTGTATGTAGAAAGTCCCACTACTGCATAAATTGAGTTTATTCCCCAGCTAGATTTCCTATGAACTGACCTGCATTCTGCCTCATTAAGAAGTGCTCCTGAATTCAGAATGGAAGATTCCTTTGTGCAATCTGTCCTAACAACAGTGAAACCAGAATGGCTTCTATATTTCTGACAGAGGCTCTTTCTCAGAGGGGGGGAAAAAACAGTCTTCTCTCTCCTTGCAGATGTAAATGCTGCAAAGTACTTTGGGGGCCTTTAGGATAGAAAAAACCTGCTTGAGTAAACACGGGGTATAATTATCATCATCTGTCATCTCTGCGAATCCATACATTTTATATTCCACTTAAAACAGAAAAAAAAAAAAATCCTCAGTGGGATGTCTTCCAGCGAACCAATTTAGCTAATGAGAGTGAATATCAATGACTGCTGGCTAATCAGAATGGTATTAGCATAAATTTTACTTAATGAGGACATATTTGCCTGGTGCCAGGAGCAAAATAGTACTGGGCTAGAGTGTAAAATGCAAAGGACGACTAAGTCTCACCCGAAAAAAAAAATAGCTGAGCAAATAAACAGAAATGTATCTGAGGTCACTGTTATACTAGCGCTTTTTGTGCAACCCGGGATTTTAATCTCACTTGAGGCTTTTCAAACTTTTTCATTACTACAGAATCTTATCAACCCTTTAACTGTGATGAATTAAACACC
Source organism: Aquila chrysaetos chrysaetos (assembly GCF_900496995.4). Taxonomy (NCBI): domain Eukaryota; kingdom Metazoa; phylum Chordata; class Aves; order Accipitriformes; family Accipitridae; genus Aquila; species Aquila chrysaetos. The sequence continues at coordinate 26,640,623 of NC_044020.1, forward strand.
CTGGGGAACAGCTTGACAAGAGATTCAATTGAACTCTTTTAACCTCATGTTGGTAGGTAGATCACCGAGGGAACTTGCTTTCTTTTTAATTTAAGGCGGACAATACACACACGCTGCTGCACAGCAAAAGTATATTTTTCCTCTGTGCATTGTGTAAGGCTCTTTTCTGAAAACTGCCCAAATATTACTCTCAGCTTCAAAACCAGCAATGTTACATTGCCCTCTGCCTGCCTGCGAGCGATCTCAGGCAGAAAATTCCCTTCGGCCACTATTGTCTTGAAGGAGTTAAGTCCCAGCAGCATCCCAGTGCTGTTATACACACTGTGTTTCTTCCTTTTTATATAGGCTCCATATTAGACAGTCTGAGAAGTCTCTATGAACAATATGAAAGATTTTTGTCTACAGTAACATAAAGGGGTTAGAGTTCAATGCTCTCACAAAATATTTAATCTTGTGAAATGTTATTTGTAGTGTCATTCTTGTATATACCTGCTTTGAAATTCCTAACCTTAGATTCTTCTATGTAAAGGAATATAGGCCACAAGTGTTCTTACCTTTGATATACTATAGGATCTAACAATATTTAACCGGTGAAGTCATTTTTGTTTCCAAACCTGTGTCTCAAATATGCTTGGGAACGTGGAAACTCACAATGCCCTTATTCATGACATCAAAATCAGTTCCATGGTAACACATTGTGATGACAAAATACACAGATTGCAAGGTCACAAGTCACACTTAAGAACAGGCAGGGGAGAAATTGTTAGTTTAATGAATAACATTAGCCAATTCCAATAGGAATAAAAATAAAGAAAAAAATAAAGTGCCTAAAGTAAACACCCCTAAATGCACTTCAGAACCATTTCATCTTAAGTAGTTCTTCAAAGGCACAAGGCTTCCACAGCTTTCACCTCTGCAGCAAATAGAAGCCCACATTAAAAAGAAAAGAAAGACGCCGTGTGCTTATGATGGCACTAGCAATGCTTTTCCTCTACATGCACAGAGAGAAACAGCAACCGCGGGGAAGAAATTTTAGAAGAAAAGGAGTCACGTTAATTTCAGGCTAAATCCCCCAAAGAAACTCATGATTCTTGTGCTTAGCAAGGACTGGGGTTTTGCACACAGTGACGAGCCACTTTTGAAGCTTGCATCTCCTTGGTCTATAGCCAGGTATTTGAAATATTTCTGTCACAGAAGTCAGCAATGGCAACTGTGGTGCAGACCTTGCTAATGAATTTGAAGTGATTCCTTCATTGCTTATTTACTGAACACTGTATCACAAGAAAGCAATCCAGATTTACAGGGTTTTAATGTACATAGGCCACCTCTGAAATTTAAGCCCTTTTGCTGCAAGGACCCTAATATATGTAGGTATGAGAAATCACTGCAACTACGTCATCACCTAAGTAGATAAAGCCTGCAAAAGAGGGAGAGGAAGGAAAAACACAAAAGAGAAAATTGTCAGTCCAGTATCCGAACAAATGCTAGATACCTCTAAGACTTTGACATCCCCATCAGACTTGCTTGTGACTTCTCAGGACAACGACAGGAAAAAATTGGAGTACTTCAAGCAAATGAACCAGAAAACCCCGTGGTTAAGGGAATGTTCTTGCATATGGCATGTCTTAGGCATTAGGTGGTTGGTCCATGAAGTTACTGTGCATAAAGTAACAAGAACACATTTGAATGAGTTTTCCCTTCTAACTCTTACATCAAAACCGTCTTTGAAATCGCAACTAAAATCTATCACATACAATCTATTTGACGTGACTGTGTCATAAAATTGGCACTGTATGTTCTATGCTTACCACAGTCTGAAAGGTCAACGGAGAGGATAGATTTCCTTTAACCTCTTGTTTAAATAGCATCTTATTTTTATTAGAAAAGATGTTATTTTTTTTACCATATCATGGCAGACAGCCCTATCCCAATACATCCTTACATAAACAGCGACTGAACAGCCAAAAAACAAATTGCGACTTAAACTCTACAAGGAGAACCTCAGATTAGCTTTCTTTCCACATATCAGAGCAAAAGATTTGAAAGGCTGGAGCATTTCAAAATAGATCAGGGAGCAGCATCTTTGATTTTATTTAAATGATGTAAATTCACCAGATTATTTGAAAACAATGAAGTATGCTTTGGTAAGACATTAACATTTTTAACATATTCCTGCACCCTGGCAGTGAAGGGGATGGTAAAATTCCCTCTATATTACATAAAACGGCTTGACAGTTGCATACATACTTAACCACAGGTGGGGGGTTCTTCTTAATTTGGTGTCTATCATGTGATGCTTCATAAGCAAAGAATAGCAGGCCATGCTGCTTTATTCAATTGGGTTATGCTTTTACTCTTTCTTCCTGCATGTGAAAAGCATAACAGAGAACTAGCAGAGCAGAAGTAAGATGTGTTTTGTTAGTTGTCTGAAGCCCTGGGGCCCGGAACCGGATAAGTCCTGATATTATACCCTGGATTGAGCAGAATAAATCCATTTTGTTTCCTCCAAACATTTAGCCATTAAAAAAATATGAGATAGAAAAACAGACTTTGCTGTCTGCATGCCTTCTTGTAAAGCTTGTATTGTGGAAATGTCAGAATCATTAGGTCATTGGCATATATTTTGCAAGCTAATGCTTCTACTTTAATTCTCACTGGGGACTGCATGTCTGCTTTTCAAATAAAACCCAGACTGAAGAAGGTGAAGAGAGCTTAAAATGATGCTGGTAACACTCTGTGATGGCCGATAACACTTCTAGATATGAATAATTAGGAAATATCAGCCAAGGTTGATACAACCACAGCTATTAAAGTACCTACTCTAATACCAAGCCCCACGAAAGTAATTGGTAAGCGTTAAAATTGCCTCGTAAATATTTGTGGCTCCTTTTAAATGCACACAGAGACATGTGACTGAATAAAGTTTTAAAATAAATACAGCACGAGAAATAAATTTAATATGTGAAATTATGCACATAATAGCAGAAGCACGGCGGGTTATACTTCAGAGAAGCCAAGTAGATGAATTTGCTCCCGAATCGCCAAAGACAGATGCAGAAGAAGCGGTCACGGAAACACAAGCCCCATTCCAAAAATAGCTACTCGTCTCTCAAAACATATATTGCTGATAAAATCTGGCATGAGTTGAAGAAAGAGGTTAATACTAGCAGACATAATAACGCAAGTAGAAACACTCTCAACTGGATAAATAAGTCTTGAACTTGCAGCAGTTCCTCCTCTGCCTGAACGCATACTCCCCAAATCAGCTTTTCAGCTCTTTACAGAAACACACACACACACACACACTTTCTTCTGCGATGGCGCGCGGAAGCACCTCTTCTCCCGAGGGAAAGACGGATTCCTTCACTTATAGCCCTGCCCTTGCAGCAGCCGACCCGGCTCCCCTGCGCAACTCCTGCAGCCCTGCCAAAACCTCCCTGGGGGAGCGGGGCAGGGTTGGCACCCCCAGGCTTTCCACCTTGAGCCTGGGGCTCTAATGAACTCGAAATAGCCGGTCAAAACCCAGCCAAAACCACAGAGTGCTACCTGGTTTGGTAGCACGGCCAGTTTAAACCATATGAAACCGCAAGTTGAGCGCGATTCTGATACCAGTTTATAAATCAACCGAGGTTTATCTAAAAATGAATTTAGAGTCAGTAGGCAAGTTAGTGAACTTGAACAAACCTTCGGACAAACGCAGTTTTTATTCTGAATTTCTAAACAAATCCTCAAACTAAACAAATCTCAGCAGTCTCTGTTTTCATTGTGGACATCTTGCACAGCCCTAACTAGTTGCAGATTTCTGGGTCCATTTTTATGTTTCTGATCCATATTTCGTGGTTGCACGCTCCATAACAATCCTACAGGATATATCCCGACCAACTTTCACAGGAACTTCATGTACTGTGACACACTGGCTTAGAGTTACATTGCTCCAAAACATAGGAAAATCAGCTGCAAACACTGAAAGGTGCCATTTCACCTGGCATTTTTCAAGCTATCTATTTAACTTCTGGGTACTTTAATAAGTCAAAACTTTCCCATAAACTTCTTTAAAGTGAAAATGCAAGACCCAAACAGATCATGGGCAATGCATAAGCGTAACTCTGTATCCATTAGAGCAGAGATATATTGTAAAACCTGAATCATGCTGTGATGTAGAAAACTTTTCAGGTTTTGCTGATCTCTTTCTTCAGCCTGTTCTCCTTTGTATTTATTTTAATTAAAATCAGTCTGGCTCTACAACCTATGCTATGTATTACAGACAAATAAATAACAACCGTTCTGTGTCATTCCTCTGAAACTGTATGACACTTGCATTATCCTATACAAATAAAAGATGAGTTTACAGGCACTCAGCTTTTATGTGCAAGTGCCTCCCCCTTTCTCCACAGCAAAAGTGGGTGAGATGATCAGTAAGTAACTCATTAGAAATGCAAAATTAAGTTTTATTCAATTCTGTTTATGATTCATTCTTGTCCTTCAACTAATATTTGAGCAGTTCAAAGAGTATTGGGAAAAGGTGAATTCCCAAAAGCTTGAACACTGGAATAAAATAATTTCCAAAATGTATGCCCAAAAAACATTAAAAATATAATCTGTGCAATGTAAAAAATCCTGTTAAAGCAGCAGTCTCTGACAAAGAGCAGAATGTCATCTTAAGTATCAGTACCTTCAGTGAATGTCTGTGGACTGTTCAGAGAGGAAGATGGTTTGCAGAGAAAACTGGGGAAATCTGAATTAACACAGTTTCTTTGAAATATTGTGGAAGGCAAGTAAGTTTGGAAACATTTTCAAAAAACGAGTACATATTTTCACAATCGGCTTTGGATATAAATTTTCTCTGATTATTACCTCAGTGGTACACCTACTTATTCTTAACTGCTATACAAAAACAGTTTGCCAAGTATTGGTCTCATGTATTTTCCTTTTCAGATCAAGCACAAGAGTAACTGGAACATGATTAAAAAGAAGCCCATATTATTGCTCCTGTGAGAACGACGGCAATATTTTTGTGGGTTAGAGCAAAAGAAGACACACACTGCAAGAGAACTACCCCTCTAAAAGGCATGGAGCGTTTCCATTTTAGCTTGTTTTAGATTTAGCTGACTTCATGGAGAGCCCGCTCTGCCTCGGTTTCTCACTAATTCCCTCTTTTCACAGTTTGCTTATTCTATAAAAGACTCGCTATAGTTTATATCTTGCAATGCAAAATTCTCACTGGAGCGATGAACACTCCTGAGCATTATCTGGTACCGTAAATTTGGAGGCAGCCTCTAGAACATGAGGAGAAGATAAAGGGGTAAGTGCAGGGCTCATGTCCGTCACAGCACTGCTCCAATACACCTGGCACACAGCTGGAAGAGGTTCAAGCAACATTCTCCTCTTCATGAAGACGAGTGGGGGGAAGGCAAAAGTAGCTGTTATTTTCAAAGTACAGGGTCAGAAGCACTAGATTTATTGAGGACAAGAGCAAACAAGTTGCCACCCTAAATTACAGAAATCACAATGATACAGCTTTTGGAAAAATTAAGCTATGGGGATAGAAATTTCCTAGGAGAGATAAAAAGATGGAAAGACTTGAGGTATTTATAACTATTTTTTGACTGTGACTGCTTAAATTTGTTATCAGATTTTGATTTGATTATGTGGATCACAGAACCAAAACTGAAGAGGAAGTCTGATCTGATTTATATACCAAAAAGAAGCCCACAGAAGGTGGAAGCAGGGACGAGCTACCCAGGAGGAATAGAGACACTGCTTGAGCTGGCAGGGATGGAGCTGGGAAAGCCAAAACTCAGCTGGAGCTGGCACTAGCAAGGCATGTGAAATACAAGAAGGGTTTTTTATAAGTACATTGACAGCAAAAGGAAGGCTAAGAACAGCATGGTCCCATTGCTCATTGGGATCTAGTGACAAAGGACATCTAAAAGGCTAAGTTACGTGATGCCTTTTTGCCTTAGTTTTCACTGATGGGCTTTGCCCCCGCACCTCCCAGCTCCCTGAGCCTCCTAGCAAAGTCCATGGGCATGAAGCTGTATCCAGAGCAGAAGAAGTAGTTAGGGATCACTTAACCCACTTGGACATGCAGGACTCCATGGACCGGAGCGGATGGGTCCGAGGGTGCTGAAGGAGCAGCCCAACATCATTGCGAGGCTGCTTTCCGTCCTCTTTGAAAGGTCTTGGCAGTTGGGGGAGATTCCTGATCAGTGGTAAAAGGCAAACACCACACCCCTCTGCAGAAGGTAGCAAGGAGGATGGTCCAGGTCAAACAGCCTCACCTCGGTCCCTGCGAAGGTTGTGGAGCAAATCCTCACAGAAGCCATTCCCACGCGTAAGAAGGACAAGCAGGTGACTGGGAGCAGCCAGCGTAGATTTACCAAGGGCAAAGGACGGTGACCAACCCCATTGCTTTCTCTGACAAGGCGACCGGCCCTGTGGACAAAGGCAGTGGGGAAGGCAATGCATGTTGTATATCTTGGCTTCAGCGAGGCTTTGACATAGTCAAACCCCAGGACAAAAAGAAACGGAGTGTGCGTGCCCATACTGTGAAAAGGAAAAGACGGGAAAATGTTGTGGGACTCTTTTCGTATACAGCTACAACCAGTAACTGAACTATCAAGTTTTTATAGGTTAGACTTCAGTGCATAAGTTATTCTCACACCCAGAGAGTGTGTACAGGCTACTAGTTAGCTGAAGTTACAGAAACAGTTTTGAAAAGAAAACCTATTTATAGGAAAAACAATTGATAAAAGCTTTCTTTGATGACATTAGAATGAAATCAAACCGTTATGTGTGGATATGAACTCCGTGTGAAAGTATAACAAAATCTTGAAGAAATAACATTTATAATTGTTTTCTTATAAAACATTTTCAGGAAAGGGAGTACTTACTCAAGGGGTGAAAATGCCAGATATTAGGTTGTTAAGAAAGTGAATACAGTAGGAGGACAGAAGCCATTAAAAGACAGAAAATATATTCTCAGATGTTTTTAATGGCATAGAAAAGCTATCAACGGAATACAAAATATAGTTAACAGAGCTCAATTTCCCTGTTATACGTGTGCCAACACATACTTAGAAGTGTACTTAGACAAAAACTTAAGGAAGAAATTAGACTTATTGCTCTGAATCTAGCAGAGAGTACTGATGCACCTTTAGAAGGGGTCTTTTCTCTACCAGCTCCAGAAGAGCAAGGGGAAACTCTTTACCTACACCTACCTCCTAAGGGGCCAAGCCAACGCCTGTGTATAGAACTGCACATATCTACCAGGAAAGACGTTTCTTAATAAATGTATTTTGCCCCTCTCCCTCTCATCTCACCCTAAGTACTTCAACCAGGTTGTGGAAAATTTCTTTAGAAAGAGACCTCATGTCTGTGAAATTTTAACTTATGCCCTCTGAACACGGTGCTTTACCGTAAGTTTTAGGCTACGCTCTGCACCCGTATCATTTCACAAAAAGATATCCAAGTATGGGAAGATACCGAAGTTTACCGATGGTATTTTGCTGTAAGTATAAAGAATGGAACAGTATCACAGACACGGAGCCGGCGGTGTAAGCTTGGAACTTAACAGACGGCAATGTAAATGTAGGGGTGAATAATTAACTTATGTAGGAAAACCAGGACTGATCTAGGGGCCCTGCTAGGCCTTGGGGGGTTATAGATGGTTATCAATATTTCTCTACTTACAGAGAAGGAAAGTACACAGGAATGATAAATTTGGCTGAAAAAAATCTATCCAATCTGGCTGCCATAAATGTTGATCTAAAAACTTCAATCTGCAAAAAATGGGTAGTGTATGAAAGTCACTAATGATAACAATTAGCTTAAGAACAGTTTATAAAGAAGACGCCCTTCCTTTGATTTTCTGACGGTAATTGCTGTACAAAATTGTCAACTGAGCCCACTGTGTGAGGCCCCGCAACAACATTTTTGCAACGATGGGAATCGCCACAGACTGCAGTTAATGCTGCAGGAAACCTAACTTAAGCTGAATGCCAGTGAATATGGACAGGAAAATGAAAAGTCTCCGGTGCTTATGCATGCACAAAAAACCCAGTTCCTCATTTGCAGAAGCAGATTGCAAACCGCTTATGACAATGGCAGAGAAAAGGGTTTCACAAACACAGCTTTCGTTGAAAAGGTTATTCTTTCAATTGCAGATGGGTGATTTATAGCTAGAATATAAACCTGGAAAAGACCTTGTGTCAGCAGACACTCTGTCTGAGCTTTCAATAAAAGAGAGGTAGTACAAACACCAGAGTCTGATGTTGTTCATGTAAATAGGTTCGAGAAAATTTTCTCAGTCTCAGACAGGATGCCGTCTGTCACTGCAAGAGACCGTAATGCAAAAATGAGACTTTGCAAAAGGTAATACCAGCGATTAAGGCTGGCTGGCCTTCTGAACGTAAACCTACTCCTTTTAACAGCTTTGGAGGAGAAATTTATGTTGCAGATGGTACTTTACTCAAAGGTTCTAGATGCATAGCGTGTAAAATTTTAACATAGGAAATCATACAAAAGTGAGTATGTGAAAGGTGTGTGGACACCAGGAGTGGAGAAGACAGGTTAAAAACACATGGTATCTGCCTCAAAACTGATGCAGATATAGGGGGACCCCCCCAGCCCCAAACAAATGTCACAAATAAGAATATTCAGAAACTGTGGGAGAAAAAGAAGAAAAACTGATTGTAATTTTAAACAATGTCAGACCTATAGGCCACATTTGGTGTATATAGGTTTACGTACCCAGATGAAGAACTATTCATGTTTTGGTTGTGGATTATTATTCCTAATTTCCAGAAGTACCACCATTAGAGGATGCAATCATGAGATATGTGATCTCATGTATGAAATCTCTGCTTGCATAGAAGTTACCTGCCTTGGAGAACCAATGATGCTATTAATGCATTTTTATAAATTTTTATAAATATACTGAAACAAATTGAAGCAGAAGACATACTGTGACAGTATATCACAGGACTTAAAGTCTTTGTAGTCACAAAATAGCACACACAAGGTATTTGACAGCAAATGCAGTTATAAAAATCACTCATTTCCTGTAAAACAAGTTTATTCATTTCTCTGAGGAGATTACTAAGAAAGTCCACACAAATAGTGCCCACCTTCAGTCTGCACAAAAGAAAGAGGAAAGACAAACATCCTGAGGCTCCAAGATCCACACCAGAGCAGATTAGAAAAGAGAGAGGGGATCAGCCAACATCAGTTTAAGGGACTGAACAAAACATTGTGGAGAGCTACAAGGAGCACCAGCTCAGAGCCTGAGGGAGAGCTATGCAGAATTTGCTGCATTGTCACTTAAATTTTTTCCCCTTCTTCACGGAGAAATGAAAGTCCTCCGTGAGGTCTGACACCTCATTTTGTCCTGTTAGTTTACAGCTATTAATGTAAGCAGCCTGACTCTGATCAGGGATCCATCTCCCTTTCTCCCAAACTCTTCTTTTGAGCAGTCATTAGCTTACATCGAAAATGCCAAGTGATTTGTTGGTCATCACCTAAAGACACAAGACAAGCTGCACAAAACTTACAGTTCAGGCAGACAACCGTGATGATGGCAGACGGGAAAGGGGAAGCAACAGAAGCTGAATATTAAGAGACAAGCAGAGGGAAAACAGACATACTAATTCCTTTACTATGTTATTAAAAATTTCCCTTTCCATCTCCTCCAGCATCTTCTTTCAAGACAGTTTAAAGAAACAGGTCATCTTCCAGGCAAAGTGAGTTTTGAAAAAGAGAGGGTAAAAGACAGACAAGATTTATAGTACGTATGTTAATTTGCTCTAAGGAAAATTGCCCTGAGACTATGGGGTGCAGACATCCCACAATGTCTGCTCCTGCTCAGCTGTATTACTCATCCACAATTGATCAATGGTAGTAGTTCAAGATCCCTGAAGTAACTTTCTAGATTTGTAAGCAGGGACCTATGGATTTATTATAGCTGTTTGGCCTGTCTTGACCCCTCCCTAGATCTCTGCCCCATTTTGTGCATTTAGACCTCAATGGAGGAAAATAATTGATAAATGTACTTAACTTTAAAGAGGCGATTAAAGCCTACAGACATCAATAGCAGGTAAGCACATAATTACTTATGTCTAAAATAAAGATGAGATTTGTACACTTTAAGTGCATTCCTAAAAGGATTTCTTATGGGAGATTTTTTTTCATCTTGTTTTGCTCACCTATCACAGAGATTTCTGTAAAGAAATAAAAGCAGAAATGTTTCCTTGTCAGGGATGTTTAAGAAAGAAGCAACATTTTGATTTGCTTGGAACACAGTATATTTTATCATATATTAATTTCTTCAAACATTTGTAGTATCTGTGCGAAGGGGTTTTTGAGACAGTGTAATCTACCTTTTGATTTTTTTCAAGTATGATGTCTATGCCTCTACTTTTGATTCAGCCACAGTAAACAAGAAAGCTTCCTTCCCTTTTTGTAAAGCCTGTTTGATGCTGTTTCTTGATCTTGAATTAGCTGTTGACTCAAATCAAATGCAAATCAAGGCCTTTTACAGTATGAATCATAGCTGCCCTTGGTTAAGGGGGTAAGAAGAGATGAGAAGGGAAACATTACATTTCTGGACAATACTGATGCCTGAGGGCTGGTGTGACTCATACTTAAGAGGGCCGATATGCACTTTCAAGTCAACATCTTAGGAGATTAAGAAGCAACTTCAAACGAGGCTTTCAAAGGGAGAAGAAAACAGGAACTGGAATAAGCAACAGAGTAATGCACATGGCCACATCCTGAAGTCCTCACTGATGCAAGATTCCCATTGACATTAACTTTCTGGTTTGCAAGCACTAAGCTTAGAGTTCATGGTTTAAGACTGACCGTCAGTTAGCTGGGAGTTTCAAATAGCTGAAAGTCCACTCGCTAGAGTTTTAAAGTCATTATTTTTTGGTCAGATTCTGTAACAAACAGGAATCCAGAGAGCTGTATGTCATTTTCCACAAAAAAAAAGTTTCCTTCTCATATAGATGGCATTGTTATGAAAACCGTGGACATATCTGTGGTTACAAGGAAGAGTATATGGAGGGGGGCATTTCTATTTGCTGAAAATTAGATGTGGAGGACAACTCTCAAAGAAGTATCAAATAAATTATTTTTGTATCCCATCTGATTTTACTCTACGTGGTAAATTACTATGGAATTAGAAAACTGTCTGCCCATGCAGCAAAGCATCTCTTTGCTGATGAGAAAGAGAGACAGAAACAACACATTATAAAATCAGTAAGTCAGAAGTGTACCCACTTTTGCTATTTACCATAGACAGAAATAACTATTTCTTTGCAAACATAGGTGAGGAATACTTTTTCTTCAGTTCACTAAAAACCGAAAGAGATTTTTGGCTATTCCTTTAAAGACTGTTTGGGGGGGATGTTGGCGTTTTTTTAATCAAAGTTTGTTCCATGCATTACTTTCCTACCTACCACATGCATTACTGCACATGAGCTCCTTTTGTATTTGGCTACACCGGATTTAATTGCAGAACCTATACTCCTCTCTTTGGAGCACAAGGAATCAACATGTCTTTTGTGTGTGAGCATGATTCTGTCTTAATCCCATAATAATTTTCTAATTCCTTTCATATTCTTGTCATTGGTGCTTAAGACAAAAACTTGGCAAAAGGGCTTTAAAACAAAGTCAAGGTATTGCTCAACTAGTTTAAAAAGAGCAAGGAAGAAGAGATTTACCTATTTTTAGACTATTTTGTTTTAGCAACAAAACAAATACTTTTACTTTAAAGAGTTCAGATGACTCGGTTAAGAACATTTTGGATTAAAGAACAAACGCAATTAGGATTGCTTGGCAATCACACTGGGGTAATCAGCCAACGATCCTGCACAGAGATATCCTACTTCTATCACTTTTACCCAAAGGAGGGCATTGTACTGAATGCCAATGATCCAACCAGCGTCTGCTATCAGCAGGCAGCCGTCCATCAACCCTCCTCCTCCAAAATCTCTGGCCGAAACCTCGCCCCCCTCGCCCCCGTCAGGCTTGCCAGCGGGTGGGGAGCCGGGGGTCTCGCCTCGCCGGGGGCTGCACTGTCGGCTGGCTTCACCCGCCGCCCGTCCGACTCCTCTCGACGGCACCAACCGCCTGTACTAAGCCACACGCTCTGATATGACAGGTTAAACACCAAGAATGAGGAAATCAAACAGCACACAAAATCGGCCAGGCAAGTTCTCTGGACAAATATTTCCAATTAACTCTGCAGCAGGGGCCAAGTTCACTCTGGAGCTGGCTCTGTAACCAGAAACCTCGCAGTCGGCCAGACGGGTTTCATGTGGTTGTGCTGTGCTGTGTGCAGTTTGGCAGCGAGGAAGCTAGTCCCGGGGAAGGGACGTGGTGGGAGGATCATAAAACTGGTGTGCGTGTGCGCTTCGGGGCTGGCACTCACTTCTTCTGGTTGCCGTTTAAGCAGGCAAGGCGATGGGATTGAGGTGCCACGCTGCCCTGGGCACCTCTGGAAACACGGGTGGTAGCCAGGAGCCACGACACGGAGATGTCCTTGCTGTTTCCTGCCCTGAGCAGACCTTCTGCCTCAGCCCGGCCTTTCTGGGGCAGTTTTACGTTCATTCAGCAGGGACAACGCAGGCACTAAACCATCTGCCCGACTCGCTTACAACGTTAACAACAAGCTTAGAACCCTCCGTCCGTCAGAACTGCTCCTGAAGGCAAGTCCAGTACTCGCAACACATCGCTCCTTTAAACCGACGATAGATTTCTGTCTTGCCAGAACTTCAGTAACTGCAGCTTTCAGGTTTTGGCTAGCACTGAAACAGCTCCTGTTATGTATACCACAGATAGCTTCTAATCTGAAAATATTAGCGTGAATAACAATGCGTTTGATATGCATTCAGCCAGTTACGTCCTTGATTAAAACAGTAAAGCCTCTAAGAAATATTTGAGAGAATATGTCCACAGGAGGGACCGGTATGCATTTGTGGTGTCTATTCTTGTCTGTTTAAAATGAAAATTGAAAGTCAGGTTCCCTAGGTTTTCCATTTTAACATAACTTTCTAGTTATCATCCGATGTCAAGCTGCTAATTATACACAGGTGGTGTAATAGTCAAGTGATGGAAATTTGAGGCTTGTGGCACAGAATACTTACAGTTTTGCATAGATTGTAACATTTTCCAGTGAGCAATGCTATACCGGATTTACAAAACAGAGCCATAAAGTTAAGACCCCAAATTCCCACTTGCAAAGAAACAGCACAAAGAGCAACAACTCCCACCAACCAGTAGTATCTCCTCAGATCAACCTCTGACAGAACTGATATGTACTCATCATTCAGGTAGGTAAACTCATGTATTGGGTTTTCTGCTTTAAATTCCTCTTCTTAAAACATGGATTCAAATATCTTAACATGTATGTGGAAATGCTGGAGGAATAAACTCCCCGGTAATATTTATCTTTTTAAAAAAAAAAAAAAAATTGTCATATTTTACACAGCACCGTTTTCTATTTCCTCAACCAAAATGGGATTAAAAAAAATAAATATCTGCACTAGCCCACAGTCCCGCCCGTACCTTCTGCCCCCTTCTTTGTATCACAGCTGGGTACAGATTTCTTAAGGGAGGCTAAAGGGTCTTTAACCTCTCCTTTCCCCACTTGCAGCAGCCGCGGCAGTGCATCGCGCTGGCTCTCGGACGGCTGCCCGGCCGGGTCAGGGCCGCGGGTGCAGTCGGGTGCGCGGCGCCGGCGAGCCCCGACGCGCAGCTGCTGCCCGGCCCACGTGGGTCGGACGCGTCCGCAGCTCGTGGGCTCGCTGAAGGACCCTGGCTCCTCCACGCTCACCCGTTGCGACCCAGGCCGGCAGATACACACTCCTGAACGTTAAACAGGGCTGCACCCAGCCCTGCAGACACCTATTTATTCAGGCCACCATATGTAACTGATTAACAGAAAAGAACATTTAATATCAACATCCCCCGGTCAGGTCATGCCAGCCTAGATTTCCGACTCGTTCGCAGTGAGCAGCGGTTCGATCCCACGTTTGTCTGCCCCGCGACGCCGTCGCGATTAACCGAGACCGGGATCCCACCGCGTTAGGCCAAAGGCACGTACGCAGAAACGGCAGCAAGAAGCAGCAGCGCTCCAAAGAGCTGGCGGCCCGGACAAGCCCTTAGGAGGAGAGGTGGGAAGACAAACAGACGACAAAGACACAGAACAGTGTTCCGAAAGGCTGAAGCAGCTTAGGAGCAGAAGCCTTACTTACTTTCAACAGTGCTTTTGAAAACTGCATCCAAAGGGACTTCTCCAAGATCACGTAGGAAGTCAGCGGTGAAGCAGATATGAGAGTAGCAGTCCCGTACCCACAGCACCCCAAAGCTCCTCCAGGGTGGCTGGAGGCAGACTTCGAACAGTATAGATAACCAAACTGCGAGATTAGATCCGAGTCAGGAAAAAAGTTAAATAGTCCAGCAGTGCTGCTGAAAACAAGCAATATGGCACTGGCGCTAATGCTAGCCTCAGCATCCAAACCACTGAAAAGAAAACCATGGGAGCAAGGCTCGCGGAAGAAAAGGGCTCAAAACCTCACAAACAGCTATGAGGGAGGGGGAAAAGGATCTGCAAACTCTGCAGTCATCCATACAAAACTGCATCAAGATGTATGGCTAGCAAGGTCCTCATGGTGTGATGAACAACATGCACCCTTGGCTCATGAGTTAATGCAGGCTTAAGATAAGAGAACTGCAACCGGGAAAGAAAACTAATGTAACCAGAAGAAATGAGAAAATGGAAGAAGGGCTAAGGGGGAGGGAACAGACTCAAGTCCCTCATTTCTCTCATGCAAGCAACAGAAAGTCCCAAATTTAAGGAGCAACCTTGAATTCTGGTTTGGGTTTGGCTTTTCTTTTTATGTGGGCATTTTTTTTTTTTTTTTTGTATTTTTTATTCTAATACGATGCCAGCAATAGCAAACCATATGCTGCAAGAGATGGCTGTCCAGGTAAGTAATGAAGTGGTAAAACAAGAGTTCCTAATGCCTCAGACCCCTGCCCTGCCAAAGGGGTGGCCTGGCTCCAAGGTACTGAAGGACAAGCCAAGGTGGGGGCCAATCAGCCCTAGCTTTCATCAGTCAGTGAGTTAAGCACAGCCCGCTGAAACTATTAGGATTTCCAAGACTTTCTCTAGACACCCCTGAAAGACCACGCAGGGGAAACGTTCATGCTGTGTTTGGAGGAGCAACCTGGGGCTGCTGCCAAGTTCCAGTTTGCTGCCCAGGGGCACCACACACATCTGGAAGTGTGCAGCCCCACGCTGTCCCCCCATGACAAAGGGGACCCCACATACTTGAGGAGACAAAGTGGCCTGACACGCTGCCAGGTATGACTGGAAAAGCTCTCGGCACGGAAGCGCACCAGAAAGTGGTGTGTTGCACTCACGGCTGCTCCCAAGACAGTCACGAAGAGCTCTGTAGGCACCTCTACAGGGCAGCATCCTACGAGGAGAGGACATCCAAACCTCCACAGAAACTTGCTTTATCGTTAACCTTTATCTCCTCAACGAAGCCATGTAGCTATATTCACGTTCCAGGCACAGTTTATCACAAAGGCTCTTTGCGTGTGTCTCCGCAGTAGTCCTTTTTCGCTCCACAGGAGATGTCCAGGTTAGGTCTGCTTCTCTCCTGGCAACAGTCCGGGCTTATTTACCTTCCTGGAAAGCACTCTGAGGGAAACAAATAACCTCAGGCTCTCAAAATCAGGCCTGTGGGAGGCTTAGGATAAACAGGCTTTGTGGAAAATCTCTATATAGATGAGCATTTCACAAAGAGAAGTCCGTAGCTGGACCATGTGCCCCATGCAGCAGTAGGCATCGCTGCTTCTCACATTAAAGAGCTCTCTCCTTGGGGTCTGGGGGGGTCGGCAGGGAGGCTGAGTTGGGGGGGGGGGGGGGGGGGTTTAGCACCTACTCCCTAGATGACTTCTCTCTGCAAACTGAGGCTTATGCTGGTTGTCACACCTTACATTCACGTGACTTCGGTAATATCAGCCACCCACAATGTCAGAAGTTTAAAAATTCTAGCGATGAAAGAGACTACAAAAGTGATGTCAGATATCGAGGCATTAACCAGAGAAGCATGACACTGAGATGGGTCTGCCCAGGCTCTTATCCTAAGCACCCTAAAAATACTTATAAGGCTTTTAAATTCAAATGCTAGGTTCATTTCTTCACTCCCCTGCACCCCAAAAAGCCCTCAAAGTGAGGCAGAACAGGATAAACAGATGGAAAGTAATTAGTTCCCCACCTGATGCCTGCGTTGGTGCAGGGTGCATCTTTTGGGGCTTGCTTGCTTTTCACCATCCGTAATTCTGCTTACAGGGAGGTGGGACCTACCTGACTCGCAACAGTCTCAGCACATCTTGAAGTCCCTCAGTGTGCATCTGCCCCTTCCTCTTTTCAGAAGACACCAACTCACTGCTGCTTCACGAGCTCCTTGCCTGGTGCTCCTTTTTTTTGCCTCTCAGATGGCACTTGGACTTTGCAGAACACAGGCTGCTGTCCTGGGAATTTCATGGGAAAGATAAAAAAAGGGGGAAAACCTGCTATGTTGTTGTAAAAGATGATTCACCCCACTTGGAGGTAACACAGTCCAGAATAATCATAGTCCACATTAAAAGTTAAAGGCCAACTAGCAACTTAAAATAATAATAATAAAAAAAGCACAATTTAGCTACTTTCCTAATGGAATAAGTACAAATAAATTTGCAAAGCAGTGTGCTGCATGAGAAGATTGACTCAGATGTCGAATTTTGTGGAGCAAAGCTCTCCTTGCCTGGTGACACAAAGAGCTCCTGGGCATGGTGAATTTAGCGGGCACGTACATGTGTCGGTGGTATTAGGAAAAGGCGGTGGACAACAGAAGATACGAACACGGAGATGCCCTGAGCAGACCTGAGCCAGAGCTTTTGGAAAACGGAGTGAGGCAATGTGGACCTCCTCTGGTGATGGTGGTGTGCATCTTCACCTGGAAAACGGCTGCACACACAATCTCTCCACATACACAGCCTTGCACTAAAGAATATTCCTGACTTGCACCACCAGTTTCTCCTCCCCATATAAAAGGTTCAAATAGTCATGGCATCCGCTCCACTAAGCTCCAGAGAAACACTCAGAAGACTAACGTTCTTCTATAAATTATCCCGTTCAATAGACTCACAACCAGTAATTTTATTCATTAAGTTTCCAACTACGTTACAGTCTGTTAGTCCTGCTGCCTCTTGTTCAGTCACCTACGTGATGGCAATGTTCAATGGAAAGCATTCTTTTCTTTTAAATAATGGCAGGTATGCTCCCTTGAAAAATCCAATCCTGCAATTTGGTTTTGCTTCACACATACCAACTCTCAGGAACAGACTCTGGGGGACAACTCTTGAACCTTGCTGTGGGAAAGACAGGTTGCTTTTTCTAAGAGATGTTTAAAGCCTAGGGAAAGTGAGTGTGAAGAAGCCTACAATTAACAGGGAAAATAATTCAAAATAAGGGAGCATTTAAAAATCCTTTCTTTGGCTAACACTGGCACTAAACGTCTCACTTGAAATACTGCAATGAAATTCAGCTTGCCTGCATGGGAGAGCTATGGCAGAGCAGGAAACTAAATCCAGTGATTAACAGTGAGATTTTAGCTCTGACAACATAAAACACAGCACAAGGAACATTCTAATATTTTGCATTTCTCTATAAGAACAAGGGCAGAGTTTAAAATAATGCAGGGGACTTGGGTGAAAGTTAATCATTCAACAGCAGCTCCTAGCGAGGATCCCCTGACCCACTTTTGAAAGGATGCTGGACTCTCTGTGAGCACTTGGGTCTACACGAGTCAATCATGTTTTGCAAAATCGGTGCCTGATGTCCCGGCTAAAAGAATTCAGCCTTACAGTTTATGCAAAGAGCGATCTGAAGTAGATACAATAGAAGTACAAGGGAAGGGACTACAGGACTTGCCTGATCGTTCAACCGTAAGGGCGTGCTGAAAGATTTCTTTCTGAGCCTCCTCCGGCACAACCCCACCGTGAAAGCTACTGCGCCGGGTCTACAGAAGTCTGATTACTGTGCACACCGTGCACTAGCTCGGCAATGAAGTCATTCAGTAGTTTGATTAAAATAACATCTTCTAATTCCCTTTTTGTTGTAATTTACAGTCTCTCTCCTTTGGCTGAACCTGCCAGCCATCCTGGAGGTGAACAAAGAGAATGTGCTAAAGTTGCCAATTCTGGGGCCTGGTGTGAGAGAAAGCTTTTGTTTCCAGAGGTTGTATTTACTCTGGAGACAGTTAATCAAAGCTCCGCAGAGCATTGTAATTCTTCTGTTCCTTTCGTACGGGTATGAACTCTCGGTGTCTGATCCCCGCGACTATCTTTCAAATCCCCACAGTAAGCTCACTCCAATGTAACTTACACTAGGACCTGTTAAGAAAGATTCAAGCTTTTTCAAAA
The DNA here is from genome assembly GCF_900496995.4 of Aquila chrysaetos chrysaetos. Taxonomy (NCBI): domain Eukaryota; kingdom Metazoa; phylum Chordata; class Aves; order Accipitriformes; family Accipitridae; genus Aquila; species Aquila chrysaetos. The sequence goes on from NC_044020.1 coordinate 26,659,100, forward strand.
TGGCTTTAGATAATTAAATTACATCACTTGTGTTGTTGTATTTCATATTAGCACCATGGACACCAGCTAACTTTCCTACACAGCTGAAATGAGTATCAGGATTATTTCAGCAGAAGGACATTTAACACTCACAGCCCAAAAAGGGACTTGGATGGAGCCAGTTGCATTGAAAAAGTGAACATTTGGGACAACACGGTCAATTTGTCAAATGCCTAATGTAAAATCAAGGGACAATCCACACAGAGACATCCAAAATGAGCAGGTGATAAAGATATCATAGATTTTCTGATCTTCTCAATTTGTTATTAACCTTCCTCTTTAATAATCCACATTGCCTCCAACCGTACATGAAGACTGCGCATACAGAATTAATGCCTGATCAGTCATTTGTCTTTCATTTAAAAATCACACAGAAGACTCTCTCTAAAGTCCTCTGGTGATGCCAGTATACATTTTTTTCCAGCTGAACAAAATAATAAATTATTTCAAATGGTGAGGTTCTTGATTTGCTCTTACACTAAGTCTGGAGTCTACGATGAGAGATTCTAAGGCAAAGCAAAACTACACTGGAGCTACTCATGCTACTGAGACTCTGGAAAATCTAGTTGAAAGCTTTGCTATAAAGCATGATATTGTCTTTTCAGCATAGAATTATATAGGGAAGAAGCTTTCTCAATAAAAGAAACTGTGTGCTACTTAACATGCAAATATTATAAGCCTCTTTTGAAACACAGATACTTGAATAAACAGATTCATAAAGTCAGGAAAGGTTTTTTAGCATGGACACGGATGCCAGTTATCCTAGATAAACATTAAATATGAAGATCACTCATTTATTTTTAAACTGTTATTTATTTTTTAAATGGTTCCATTACACAAATGCAAACATAGCACACCAGAAACAGAGAGCTCTGAGACAAGTCCCCAGAGCACTGCCTGTGTGCGTATATCCAGCCCAGAATATGCCTTATGGGCAGTGAACTCCAAATAATTTCAGCCTATCTCCTTGGAGAGGATGCTGCTGTATCTAGGATCAGTTCTGGGTGGTCTCCAGTTGCACTGGAGAGACTGTTTTAATACAGATAATTTAACATTGTAAAGTATTTTGTGACTCTTTGGGGAACGATGATAGTGAGAAAACTGCGGTATTTAACGCAGTTCCTTCGCCATCTCTATAAGATGAACCACACCAACACCTACCTACGTCACCTTCAGTTTGTTTGGACTGAACTTCAGCCAACTCTTTCCAGTGTCAGCCAGATGCTGAAGCTGGGAAAGGAGCACCGTACGCCAATCCACTGAGTTTGGTGGACAGGGCATTAGACTGGGACACAGAGCTATGGATTTGTCCTGAGTTTACTGCTGACTTGTGACCTTGGTTCACTTTGCCTCTGCTTCAGTTTTAGCTTTTATAATCTTGCAGCACGCTATTGTAGAAACATCTGCAACTGCGAGCAAGCTGGGGTTTTCTCCTGTGCTACAGTACCAAACCCAAACAGCAGCAGCAAAGCACAAAGAGGCTGTGCCGTGAACTGAAACGGGAGGTTGCCTACACACCGAAGCACAGAAGGAGTTCAGGAGCCAGCCGCTCCCCCTCTCCCACCAGGAAAGCAGCGGGGTAGTGCAGCTACACTCCACATTCCCCAGGCTGTGGTCCGCTGAGAATTGCCTCATCACGTGGCATTTGCTCCTTGACTTTTGAGCAGTGGAAACCATGAACTGATGATATACAATATCTTTTCTGCTTTCCCAGTATCATGTTTCAATTAAAATCATTGCAACAGATACTACAGAAGCACAATCTGTGCTCAGAAGCAGCAGGAAAGGTGATCTGCGATACAAGCTTTGTGTTAAAATGGAGTCTACCACGCGAATGAAATCGAGTCTCTAAAAGGCAGCAGAGGAGAGCAATACAACCCCAGCCCACAAGCCAGTGCATTCAGATGCATTAACAAAAGATCATGGCCAGTCTTAAAAAAATACTTGAACACAAAGCCCTTTTGTATCATCAGAAGATGATTGTGATCTAATAAGTCCAGCTCAATATCCACTTGAAGCGCTCTCAATTTGTTTCTATGCTCACTCACTTTTGCTTTCTAGCGTTAGATCCATGTCAACATCTGAGAGAAAGCTGCTTCTAACGAAACATGCAAATGCTTATTCTGTGTATTTAATTCACACCGTGCTAACACACGCAACGCTGATAAAGTAACAGAAGTCGTTCTAAGCCACAAACGGTTAAACACGGGTTCATTTCCTTTGCAAATTGGTGCTCTTTGAAGTGGCAGCGTTTTGGCTTAGTCTGTCTTTGTTAGAAGTTAAGATTGTGCCACTGAAAATCTATGGTGAAATCTGTCCCCTGCTGAATGGCAAAACTCCCAGCAACTTCAGCAAGGCCAGGAACGGATTTCATCCCCTGTATCTATAGCAACTCAGAGGCATAAATTGCATCCATGGGACCTTAAAAGTCAGAAAGCAATGGGTGGCAATCATAACGAAGCTGTTTTTCCCAGGATTCTTAGAAAACAGAAGACAAATAAATAAAAATGCAGAATATTTTAACATTTCATTTCCCCAACCCCTCTTCATGAGCAGCTACAAGTCCTCAGAGTTTCCCACTGCCAGTGGTCAATGATATCATTCACAGTGATTTTTCTACACCCTTCATTCACTGGCCTTTCTTAGGGCTGTTACGGTTTCCTGTGGGCTTTGGTTTGACTTGTGTTTTTCTTGGCCATAAGCTGACCTGAAAATATGAGGCTATTTCAGGCAAAAGTATCAAAAAATAAAATAAAGTATGCTTTTTCAACCCCTATGACCACACCCCTATGCCTTCTGCCTTTCTGCCCAGTTAGCATTTTTAAAATACATTATTTATTTATTATTTATCTGTGCATTCAATTGAAACTGCAGGAGTACTTGAGGCAACCAGAATATAATTACACAGGCTGTAATTTGGCAATAGAAATCAGGTTCTTTCAAAAAGGGCTTCAAGTTCTTGCAAAAAGACACTTACAGAAGCCGTGCCGTGACCGGCACCTTGGTTTCTCCCATCATCCCAAACAGGTCTCCTCTTGCTGCAGGATGCCGCTTCACGCCACAGCGGGGCACGGGTTCGGGCTGGAAAAGGAGCCCTCACCCCGATGAGCAGCAGCACCTTCCTGCGCCGCGTGGGTGTTCCTGCGAGGTTTTCTTTCCCGTTGCTTTCCCCGTGAGCAGGCTCTGATGAGACGGCAGGATTAGGTGATACCGCAACGCATCCTAAGGGCTGAGGTTCCAGCCTCCCCTTTCCTTCTCAGGAAACCTTCCAAGCTTGCCATAGTACAAATTGACATAGTATTTTAACAGACTGCCTATATCTATGTGGACAGCCAAACATATAATTGAAGGAATATTCTAATATTCAATTAGTCATATTTTTCAGCTGGTACGGGTCTAACACTGTAATCATGACATTACAGGACACTTGCATAGTTTGATGTGGTCTTTTTATAATAATATACAAGGCAATGGCATCATTTTGTCCAACTGAAAATCTACATGGTGGCATTGAATCTAAGTTTTTCCAGTTGCTGAAATGAATCTCACCGTTCAACGAAAAGAGAAGAAAAATCCCCCAAGTGAGTTGTATTTCTAATTTGTTGAAAGCTGCACAAAAAGCAAAACAACTTCCCACCAAGAACCCTGTATATTTATCCAGTCTTTCTTGCATGTTAAGGTGCAATCATGAAGCAACTATAACTTATTAAGGATAAAACTACAGTTATTGTGACTGATGCTACTTAGAACTGCATTCCTTCTTACCGAAGAAAGGCACACACTGAAGTGCAGACCAGTCTAATTGCTGCAAAACTACTTTGAAGTAAATGAAATAAAGTGATTCAATAAAATGGGAAACTATTTTGCCAGTGGGATGTGGGAAGCGATACTCTGAATTTTGTGCACTGTCTTCTTATAGATTTGCAGGGGAAGTGACTTACGCTCTGATCCAGCAAAGCGAGTGAGCATGAAAACAACCCTCCGATGCAACAGACCTCATCCGAGTCATCATTACCTAGGGTAAAGGTGGGAGCCTTAGAGGGTATCCACAGCCTGGGTGATTCCTGGAGAATTTTAACCCAATTACAGCTTTGGAAAACATTCAGTTTGTGGTTGTAACCATCTACCCAAGCTTATTGCATGACCAGAAAACTTGTGAAAGAGCTATTTGGACAAGGCCAGTGAGACAAAGGTCCCCCCTTACAGTCACATAAGCGATACAATGGGTATTTGGCAGCACCTCAGTCCCAAAGCCAGTCATCAGAGATGCACATCCAAATGATTCTCCTTGCTGTTGCTTTTACTGACTGGGCTTCTGTTCCGTACTCCTACTAGGCAGCAGAGGAATCAAAAAGGGTTTAATATTGGACCATAACCATGTATTCAAGTCACCTCTTCACTGAAGAGCCCATCAGGTCCTAAGGTCAGAAGGATCTCCCCTGTAAAACAAGGCAATACCCCTCAACCACACCAGGACTGGAGTTGGTAACTTACGTCTTTTCAGTGCTTATCTTCCAGAAGAGGCTTTGTCTGAAGACATCAGGAGACAGAGGACATGCTGCTTCCTTTAACATTTTGTTGCAACACATAATTACTCTACATTTAATCATTTGCTTCAGCTGCTCTAGTGACTCATTAGAAAATCAGTGATACTCACCCACATAAATGCAAGCTCACAGGGCTTCAGAGAAAAACATGCAAGGTTTTTTTATCTCTGCTTTTCATCTGTAGCTGACTTCTCTCCAGCCTTGCTATGGCTGCTCTGATCTCACGTTGGCCAGCTTCCACGCCATCTTTCACTTCTTTTGGGGAAGATTGTACTGTTTCATTGTCAGGGTGGTTTTATGCCAAGGTCCTTCTGTTAAGAGATGAAATTCCCCAAAGTGGTGCCTACTATTCCATTCCTAAACTCTTATTTGAGCACTTTGGAAATGGGCTTTGGTTTTCTAAGATTTGGAGTATAAGGCACCTTCTGACAGGAGATACCAGGTGCAGGCCCAGCTTTATCAAAAACATAGGTCTTGTTTTCATGTTCCTAAATAGCAAATTAGAAAGACAGGTTTTCATTTGTGGGCTTAAAGATCTTGACAAGAATGCCTATCCACTGGATTATAATTCCACATAATTTGGCAGCAATTGCTAAATTGTCATGAACAGTTTAAATCTCCACCAGTCACACAATTTGTTCACTGGGAAGCAAGTAGCTGGGTAAAACCAGATGGCGCAGGATCAAAACGTTAAGAGATGTCCACATGGCACAAAGCTGGGTCTAACGGAAATACTTACGAGACCTCTAAAAGGTACCAGGAGTAGGTGTGTGCCACATCACGGTTTCATAACTTCATCAACTTTCTTAGCATTTCTGGACTGTAGCATATTACTCTAGAAAGGGATTCCAAACGTTCATCTAATATATGTATATTCCACCACCATAATGACCTATTTTAAAATATTTCATATATTTAACCTTAACTCTGTGAGACACTAACTTTTACAGTTAGCCTAGATTATTATGCTTACTGTAGAGTAAACCTCATTGCTTTTCTGGATTTGAGGCTGACAGTTCTCCAGCTTCTATGGCATTCTGCAGATTTGACTGTCTCAACACCTGAAGCGGCTAAATCATCTGGGGCATTATTTAGCCACAATTTGTTCTACAGGTATGTAGGAAAAAGCACCTCAGCCCAAGGGAAAATAAAATATGGCCCTCTTTCACCTCTTAACCAGTGTCCTAACTTCTGATCTATCCTTCCTCAATACAATCACTGCACAGCTCCGCTTCCTATCATCAAAAGTTGAGCTTCAGGACAACTAAGCTTTCAGGCAGAAACTTTACAAGAATGACAACCGAGTTGCACTCTCAACACTCTCAGTTGCTAACTGGACTCTTTTTATGTTACTGTTGTCACTCAGACTTGGACTGGGTTGGAAGGGCTAGACATAACAACCTGACAGAGGTTCCCCAGGAAAAGTGGGAGTACCCTTGTCATCATCTATGACTTAGGTTTTTAGGAAGCTGCATTAGGCTGAGTAGATTTCCTTCACATCCCTACCTTTCTCCTTGTCGCTCTAAGGTTGCTACAGCCAACGCACTAAAAAGCTGGAGGAAAACTTAATCTTAATCACTGCCTGCCAACAATAACCTGTAGGTTGACTGGTACAAGTTTAGGACATTTGCCATATGTCTGCTCAAATTAATGGCAAAAGATGTCCTACAAGCTTATTCACTGTAGTTTTTTAATGGGAGGTGTGATTTCAAACCACATTGCATTTCATCTAAAAATCATTACTAAACATTTACATCATAGAAAAGAGGAAAGCATATTTATTCTTATGTTTTATTTTAGGTATCTGATGAATAAGGCACTATAATACTCATTTCCACTTACTAAATAAGCCTTTTTTGCACTGGCAACACCACAGAGAGGTAAGTTGCATGGGAATGACCATTTCTACCTCTTACAATGAAGTAACAGCGTTTCAGAAGAAGCAAGCAGATTTACTGGGGGGAGGAGGGTGAATGTATCTTGTGTCTCCTCCGCAGTTGGAGTGGTCATACAACACATATTTCTGTGCCACGTGATGCTCTTCATCACCCTTAAACCCTGCTTGGTCACACAGCAGTGCTGTGGTATAGTCAGTCTTTCCAAACGTTGCTTTGCCAGGCACAGGTAGTGGAGAATAGAAGAACCATTCTTCAGGCGTGGTGTCTGAGAAGTACTAAAGGGCGGCCATCAAGATAGACTTAAAATCAGGTTAAGAAAAGCCACTTTTAAAAGAGCCGTTGCTCTTTCCTGTTCTAGCTGTAGGTGAGGGGTTTGCTAGCATGACACCTCTGTGATATGGGATAACATCTCCTGTGGGAACTGAAGTAATATGAGTTTATACGCTAAGAATTGTCCTTCAAAGCTTCTTCTTCCGCTCCTGAGTCAGAAAACAACTGTGGCATTAGACATTACAGTCTTAGGGATGTAGTTTCTATGCCTTCGGTTCCCTACAGTCACGTCCTGTGTTAAACTAGGATAACATCATGTTACTCCAATTACTGGAAAGCTTCACAGAAGACAGGGAAAAAAAATCATCAGTGTTAAGTGAAAACAATCTTGAACCAATGTTATGCTACAGCATCAAAACGTTCCAGATGGATTGTAATGACCAAAAGTGTGGAATGTCAGCTATATTGGAAACCTCTGCTGAGTTTGATTTGTAGATTTTTCTTCCTTCCCCTCCCCCACTTTGGTCTTCTTCACCGCCACCTTATTTTTATCATGTCGCTTTACCAGTGTTCTCAGAGATCCCCATCTGAGTTTGGTTCCTTTGGAACGGAGCCCTGCACATAAATTTATCTAAAGCAATCTTCCTTTTATTCTAATACTGACATTCGTAATCCTCTAAGGACTTAAAAGAAAAAGACGGAATAATATCAATTATGGGAAAAAGGCTTTCATAAACTGAAAAGGGGTTTTGATCTGCTAAAATAAAATTAAAAAAAATCAGCCATTTGCGTAACATTTCCCAGGCTAATCCTCAACACAATTCAAATGAGATGGTTGAGCATACAGAAAATAATAGAAATTCTTTCTATGGGACAAAACCACAAGGTTTTGTTTATTTAAAATAATTGCAGCTGTGGGATAAAGAACTTTAGCTGTACCAAACAAACAATATTCATTCAGATAATACAAATATTGCTTCTCCTCTTCATTCTTTTTCGAATAGAAAGGTGATTACAAAGAAAAAGAAGTCCAGAAAATCGCAGTTGTTGACTATTTCAAATCTTTGGAAGACACAGGATCACCTGTACTCCCTTCAAGGGTACAGCAAGGGAAAAAAAAGAGATTCCTTGCATGAGTAAGAGAACATCCTCCTCCTCCTCCTCCTCCTCCTCCTCCTCCTCCTCCTCCTCCTCCTCCTCCTCCTCCCCCCAAAAAAGTATATTAATAGCCCTCTGCACGATGTCTTCTGAGGCCATGCTTGTCTTGTGCTGATATCTAATGTTTTAACTCCACAACTATCCAGCTATGACATTAGAACTGGGAAGATGCTATATGTGTGGTAGGTATGATCCTCCAACATATAAGACATCTTTAATTAAACATAAATATTTGCTCTAAACTGCCACTTGAAAACACATGTATTTTAGAAATAGACCTAAAACCTAAGAACCATGGTTCTTCTCCCCACTTCTATCTCTGCTTTCACTCCAGCACATATCAACGTAAAAACATCATATTTGCAATTTCACTTACAGGTTAATATTTGGGAAGATTTAGCTTAACTCTCTGCATTGTTCAAATGTCTACGTTCCTCCATGTTCACTGGAAGAATTTGTCAAACAAATAAACAAAATATTCAAGTCTTTTTCCACTTCCCTGAAGAACAAACTAGGAGAAGTCATGAGGTCTGGTAGCCATATGTTTTTTAAAGCTGGGACAGCTCTAGGAATCATGAATCTAAATGATGCTTTTATCATTTTCTTGTTCAAAGTGAAGAGCAGAGACCTAACCCATCCTCTGAGCACCTGGGATGTTAGAGTCAGAACTGGGACTAGGATTCACATTTCTCCAATTCTTGCTCTTGCTGCTCCTCTACATCAAAGCATGACCGTCAGAGTTGTGCAATTTGCTGTCAGATCAGATACTTTCCCAAAGGTCATGGACCCTCCAACCCTGCCTCTCTTCCCCACCTGAAAGACTCCTCAAGCCCAACTTGGAAAACTCGCGTGCAGTTTGACAGATGACAAGTGATCTGAATCAACTGAGTTCTTCTGCATACTTCTTTGAGGAAAACATGGAGAAAGATAAAAGAAATGCAAATTCGAGACTGTGATGCACTCAGCACCATCTAATACAATCTTACCACCAGCTGTGGTCAGCGTACAGGTACCAGCGTGTCTCTCGCTGTCTGTACTGCGCTAACTCGAAACAATCCTCTTACGAGGCCGGACAGCTGAGATTCACTGGGAACGTGGGTCCATATGGTGCCCTCATGGTATCTGCTGGCTGAGCAGCAGGGTTGGCTGGCAGGGGTGATGGGGTAAAAGAAAAGCTTAGGTTTTTCCATTTCATGCCTTTAAGAAGACTGGACTCCTAAGGGATAAAGGAGAGATCAAGAGTCTGGATAGTGTCCTTTCCTATAAATTAAGCACCAATCCACCTTCAGTGCCAGTGAAACTGAATTTATGTTGGAGGATCACAAATCTCCCATGTCCCTTGGTAGCTGTGAGCCATACCTATGCCTCCGGGGTTAAGTAGGCTGGCTGAGAATGAGTTGTCTCAGGAAGCTTCAGATCTGAATACAGAAAGGGATGACAAAACCTCAGAAAAGCTGCCCCAAGCCTTTTTTTGCCTTTCACTGCTGGACCCAGCTTGTCCAGCTTTATTTACTCTGTCCCTCTGTAATTCCCGGAAGAATATCCTGGTCTTCTGCCATATCTACTTCCAGTTGAAAGCCAGAGTTTCCCAGGCACACACAAATTGAAAAGTGTGGAAGCAACGTTAACACTAGCTTTCCCAAAGTTCATGCTAAGCTATCAACAGAACAGACAGCAGCTGAGGTGAAGATAAGACTAATGCATTCACTTTTCATTAACAGACTTCAAAATAGTTCATTTTTTTTAGAGGGTAATGTTACTGTAGCTCTTTAAACCACCTAGAAATACTGTCACATTAGCATACTCCAATAAATTATTATAAAGTGCTTTCCTATATACAGGTGAACATGGACTGCACAGCTGACAGTCAAACAAGCAACGTTTCTTGGCATTAATCTGTTTCTATTGAGTTGCATCGATGTATCTCACAGTATTTGATGTTGATAAATTTTACAGCCACTAGGAATATCGGCTTTTAAGTTTTAAAGAAAAATGTGTTACTGAACTCAATGGCTGCAAAAAAATAGCTAGAAAGTATAACCAGTGTTTATTTCCAAGGTTCAACCCTCCCAGTTTCATACTTTGCATTTCAAATTTTTAATCCAATCATATTATTATTAGACTCATGATTGCTGAACACTTAAGATCCCACAAAGGACTCATAAAGCTACTTGACTATGGAATTTCTTCCACATCTTTCTGCCACTTCATTGCTATGGAGTAACCAGAAAAACGCTCTCTCTCCCTTTTGCGCTGCTGTATCCCACACACAACACAGTATGAACCACAGATACAGTCAGACTTCTTTCTTTTAAGTTTAGCAAACGCAACAAACTTAGAAGTGTAACTGAGGTCTTTAGAGCGCGCTGCTCTACTATTAGTTTCATCTATGAATACTCTGCAGCCAGTTGGTTTCTAACCTCTGACACCAAAAAAAACCCCCAAAACCTTTAGACAATTCAAAATGCTTAAGATTTCTGTAAGATTCAGGAGTTCAACAGTCTAGGGAACATAAGCAAGAGGAATTGTCCCCATCAAAGGCAAACAGATGTTGCTATAACCTTTTAAAAAAACCTGCTCTTGGAAGTATTACAGTAAATATGTAAATATGCTTTGAAATCTAATATCCTTCCTGAAGTGGAAGCCCTGGAGTACAAGAGCTCTTTGAGAGTATGTTTTGGTTTCATGGGATCGTACATATGTGATACGGAGCTGTGATCAGCAAGGCCAAGAGTCATCGCTACCATACCCTCTTTCAAGAAGGTTGCAGGGAAGAGAGCTGTCCCAGTGAAAGGAACGGATAATGGACGTGTGTGAACTGTGACAGCATCCAGAGGCCAGTTACGAGGCATTAAGAATCTATTACCCCAACATATACCATGAGTAGATGGTTTCTGCCTCGATATAAAATAATCTGAAACATTTTCTATGTCCCTTCCCATCTCCTTTATGTGGGATTCCCTCACCTCGCACAGCTTTTCACCTGTCTGTTCATTAAATTTTTGCTTCCCTTTCACCACAGCAGTCCACACAGGCTGGTGGCTCTCATGGGCTTCCCAGGAAGGGGGATCCTTAGACGAGTCCCAGAAAATAACTGCCTTTTCCAGCCAGAATCCGAATTGCACAAAATCTCCTCCTCTAACTGTACTGCGCTATTAGAAATTAGTTGTACTTTCTTTCATTGTCTACTCTGCAAGAGAAATGAAATTTTTGTTCTTCTCCCTCAAAGGGTTCTGGCTCCAGCTCACCAATACACCGAGGAGGATCTGGAAGCAGGAGCAGCCATTGGCCTCTGTCCTCAGGAGACTGTTTCTAATTGTGGAACATGGGTTGGTGCTGTTACGGTGAGTTATGTCCCAGCTGTGGTGCAGGAAAGGACATTTCTGGGCCAGAAGGAAAGTAGAAAGAACTCAGATGTTTCACAGGCTCGGGGGATTCAGCAAGAGCAGAAACACATGCACCACGTGGAAGAGACCGCATGGTGCTGGGTCCAGAGGATGCTCTCCAACGGGAAAGCACAGGTTGATGATAAGCTGTTTTCTGCCAGGCCAGTGCACCGAATAAGTACTCTTCAAGGGTGCTATTCTGCTCTCGCGAGCAGCCAGTCTGAACAGTGGGTAGCTCATGATCAGCTTGAATGACTGAAACCAAATCATGTCAGAAAGCATTTCATCTGCTGTCCAATTCATGTCTCATAAATTTGAGGCAGGGGATTCATAAGCTACCCATTGCTTGTGAAGTATCTTCCACAAATATTCCCTTGGACCACCTCCAGGGGAACAAGCTCCCTCTCTTTCAATTCTGTTTGTTAACTCCTTCAGAACCCTACAAATGGCATCTGGAGAGTTCGCGCGCAGAGAATTTTAACAACCCTTTGCTTTACGGGTGTAACCCCAAAATTTCAAAGGGCTTTCTCCTCTGAGGGGTCACCGAAACTCCCTCTGTTCCCAGAGAGGGCTCCGTCGATCGTGCAATAACATTCATACCGGTGCTTGCAGCTGCAGGACCAAGGGGGAGGGCTGGGCTGAGATGCGACCCCTGAGCAACGCGGGGCGGCTCCCGGCGAGGCTGCCCACCGTGGCTCCTTCCCTGGTTTCTGCCCCACATCAGAGCTGGCCTGGAGCACCGGTGGGCAAGCCCCGAGGAGAAACCGGGGGAAGAAGCTGCAGAAAAAGCCCGAGGAAGAAAAAGCTACCGTTCGGTTTTGCTTTGAGAGAAAGGACAAGCAAGACAGGAAACACTTGGTTTACCTGATCATGCTTCTGATTTTCATTATGGAAAGACAGGGCACATTGATAGCGTTGGCAAATCCAGCACAGACCAAAAGCACCCAAACTCCAGCCTCATTCTTTATTTTTGCCTTTTCTGCACTCATAGAGGGGCTGGAAGTTGATCGTGGGGGAGGGCCCTCATCTGCACTGTACTGACTTGCAGAGGCAGTCATCCAAAAATAATATTCTGGGTCGAGTTCCTGGAGAGGGACGTTGGGGTTTTGTGGTGGAGAAAAGCTGGCAACCTTGACTCTGATCTGTAAAAATCTTCCTTCACCCCTTACACATTTATTGGCTTGTTTTCACACCTTGCCCTCTTTGAAGGATTATATACAGTAACACGATGCTGTCTGGAGCTTCAGATTTTTCAAAGGTGCATTCAAGCTTGAAGCAACCCCTTGCCCCCCAAAAAATCCAAGAAAAAGGTCAGATCTGCCTTGATTGCCTTCCTAAATCTTCCCTGCCTTTTTGTTTTTGAAAGAACTGTGCCACTTATGTGTGTTCTAACATATCCCTCTTAACTCAACAAAAATGCCATATCTAAAGCTTTAACTGCCATATGTCCTATATAGACATATGAAGCATATTTCTTTTTTATTCATATTTTATTGGAAGTCTTACAAAGCATACAGAACAGATGCCAGTACATCAAATTCATCATGCCGAGCCTTGATTATACAGACCCCGAAGCCCCAACACTGCCATACAATCCTTCCTTTCAGGAAATAAAAGCCAAAGACCAGTTTTCCCGCAGGACCACTTGCGGGTATAAGCTGAAGCCCTTATTACCGGAGGTTCCTTGGATACGATTTAAAGTTTGAAAGTTCCTCATATAGCTGTTCACTCATCATAAGGTACCTCTCAAAGTCTAGGCATGCTGCTAGAAGTAGGAACACCCGTCCAAAACCAGGGAAGCACTCAGCCAAATATCTGCTTCCAGCTTAGCAGCAGCCTTCTCTTTTTCTCCGAGTAAGAGTGCAGCAGATGAGGAGAGAGATAAGCGTACAGAGAGCGCAACATCCCAAATATCCACCGCCAGAAGCTGCTACTACGTGCAAGGAAACGTCACGTTAGTCACAACAAAACAGGGTCGTCACCTGAACCAAATCTCCTTCGCAAAGAGGAGATAAAAGAGTTCCCCGAGACCTTGATGTGCTATGCCATGACAAAATAGCAATTAAAAATAAATGAATAGAGCAGATTCTTATTGGCCAGACATTTCCTCCTATAGTTTGTGGTGTAAATCAAAGCAGGCATGACATCCTCAGAAATTTTAGATTTATTTACACGTGTTTGGGCTGACCATGTTTACTCACTCGGGGTTTTACTCCACCACTTGTTAATGCATTTGGCATGCTCTCATGTAAATACATCTAGGATTTCAAAGGAAGGTCATTCTCTATTCCCCCCTCCATGCAGAGGGAACATGCCAGAACTATGCTGAGGATATGGAATGAGATCACTCGAGATCAGAGTCGCCATGGGTGGGTAATGATGAGGTTACCCCTATGGTGTGCGTAGATGTATTCCAAACCCTCATTATAGTTATGATATATTCACAGGAACACAACAAACCCATCTTTGAAACTGTTCCTTGATTTTAAGTCTACTTGCTGCTTTATGGAAGTCACTCTTGCAGTGATTTTCTGCTGATGTAATGCTAAATGGCAGCAAATGGGGGGGGGGGAAAGGTGGCGGAGGGCAGGGGGAATGGAGGAATATAGAAAAGGGAATGCCAGGAAAGGACGGTGGAGGGAAATGATAGAAAACTAGGGCTCCACCATGCATTTGAGGATGTAACTTCAGAACAATTCCAAATCCCTGTTTATAAATCACTATCAGGAGTCAGCTGTGTGTGTAGATCCCAATACTCACCTGCCTAGTCAGGTCAGGGGAGACCCTCTCGTCCGCTTCACTGCACTCAGAATCAGACCCTGTCAAGCCCCGTGCTCCTTTTTTGTTATTTAGAGCTTTTCGGTCAAACAAGAGCTTCTTGAAACTCAGCCAAGCACTGGAAGTTGCAAAAATTTCAGTTTCTTGACCAAAAAAGGATTCAGTGTTACACAAGAGAGGAGATGCCTCTATCAACCGTAAAATGCCTGTACCAATTCACTTCCTCCGTGAGTCCAGGCAATTGCATGGGTCCTTGCTGAGGCAATACCCTGTAATGCATAAACATTGGTTCTGATCCCATCTGACATGTATTTTTTTCATATTTATTCTGTGGGAATAAAGTCTATGTTGGTTTTTAGCTTTATTTTTTAAACCTTATGGTAAAGAGTTTTGAATTTATTTTACTTAGAATAGAATTTTCTTTCTTTTAAATACATCTGGATAGTTGGCATAAAGTATAACTATAGCTGGCTGAATCCCTAGAGTTTAAAGGAATATTTCTGGTCGCAGGGGATTTAGCTCAAAATTTATTTCAGGATTATGCAGTCAAGGATTAAGGCAAAATAAAATCCATGCAACACTTAGTATTTTATATTTAAAATTTAGAAACTGCTTTGAAAAACCCAGCCAGCAAAAATATATTTTTTTAAATTGTTAAAGATGATAGTTAATCTTTCAAGTTTTAATGCTGAAGTTATCTTTGTAGAAACCATACATATTTGTGAAACGCCTGTTTGCATAAAATGACAGGATTTGTCGAAGTCATACTTCAAATGGGTTTTTTTGTTTGTGTTTTATTTCTTTTGAAGAATGTACCACAATGATAACCCAAACTTCTTCTGTACTTAGGATGGGATTTCTGAAAGCACTTAATATTGCATCTAACTCTAATCCAGTTCAATCCCAGTGGTGTCTTAAATGGGAGCAGAATTAGGTCATCATAGAAGACTTCTGAAAATCCCAAGCTGATCCCTACTATGACTTCATTTAGGTCATGATAGCTAATTTTTGCTGGGTAATGAACTAACACTCTTAAGAATACAGATTTTCATGACTCAAGAAGAATGCGAGAGAGAACTTTAACATCTGGGTTGATAAAAGCCCAGAAATACTGGGCTTTTACCCAGGTTTTGGTGAGAGAGACCATCAGGAGGAGAGATGCCCGGTGTTGCACAGCTCGCGTGACAGACTGTGAGCTGGCGTAAAAAGCCGTAACTCCATTGAGACCAGCGTTGCTTTTTTCAGTGAAGCTATGGCAGTTGAGATGCTTATGCCTAGCTTAAAACAACGCACTCAGTAAATTCTAGAGAGGTTAAGTTATTCCAGAGCAGCTGGCACCTCTTGCCATCCTGGTGGTCCTCAGGAGGAGCTCCTAGAGAGGTCAGTGCAAAGCCTGTCACTGACTTCGGTGGTTCAAAGGCGGCAGGCTTTCCATGCTATGACAAACTTCAAAGCTGCCCTCTCCCATCCTCCCCATCCTTGTTCCTCCTCTGTGTATAGCCAGTTCCACAGCCAACCCAAAAAACCCAGCCATACGCTGGGGAAGTTCTACCCCGGTAGAAGCACCATCATGTGTGCGCACTTCAACAAGTCACATCTAGCACGACAACGGAAAGCGGATGGTCAGAATGTCTTTTGTCTCATGGAACTAAGCAGCAATAGATCAATATGAGATCGATATTAGATCAATACAAGTTTATAGGCAGCTTACCAATAAGCAAAACCACAAATTGAAAAACCAGCTTGTTTGCTGGTTTGCAGCGTAACACCATTTTCCCTCCACCACATTCAGCTCCAAATATTATCTGCCAGTGTCCTTTCACCTAGCTCCCACTAGAGCTGACCACAGCAAAACCGACATCTCATGAACTTTTTGCCAGGCACTGATTCAGCTGAATTAAATTTTTTGTATGAAACTACCCAGCTCGGATGAGGGGCACTTTTCATAGTTCTTGGAAAGCCAGACAGCAGGGCTAGCAGGGATACAGCACTTCCAGAAACCAGCTAAAATAGGAGAAGCTCAGAGAAATACATCACACCGATGAGCAGTATGAGACTTGACAAAGCTGTATTTAAACAGTAGTGAGAAGGAGCCACGGTGGCACATTCAGCTCTTTTGGAACCGGCATTCTATAAATTATTTCTTTTCTCCTCTTTAGCTAAGGTTTCATCAAAACTCATCTTAACCAAGCCCGTTCACTCACCCACAGCTTCATAGCACAGTAGTTGTGTTTCAGAAGCACGAGTGGTTTTGCACAGGGTTTGTGGATACATCCGCCGGGGGGAGGAAAAATTATTTTTAGACATATCCTGATGCATCATGGTGTTTATGTAGAAAATTTAAAAACAGTTGGTCAGAGAAAATTTGACTTTTACCATGTTAGCACATGAGTGAGAGCTGACTCACATTTTTATTATCTGAGTGGGTCTCATCTACTGGAACCATCATTTCCAGTAGTTGTATCTTGTACTTCTCACATCATCAGTTCTTCCTCTGCATGTCTCTCCCACACATATTTCAACTTTCAAGTATCAAGAGTAAGGGAAGTGGGAACACCCTATTCATCCCAGTATGCAAAATAAGCCACTATTTTGGGGTTAAAATCTGAACAGTAGTTGCAGGACATAGATACTAGTCAGTTAGCATCTCCCAACTGCTTCATGCAAAGGTGCTGTGGAAGACACAAAGACAAGCCCCATCAAGCAGAAGCTGGCACATTTTTAACAGAGAAGTCTTTGCTAAACTATTCCAAAGTAAATTAAGAGTGTTTATTAACAGAGAAAAATTTCTTTTCATAGAGATGTTTTCACATGAACATTAATATTCCTGAGAGTTGTGTTGCATGACATAAGTAATCACAAAATCATAAACCCGGGAAACATCTGAAGACACCATGCAATGCACACTCCCACCCTAGGATAGGACCAGCCCTAAATTTGTCAGTTCTTCAAAACCTTCAGCTAGCCCCTCTCATTTTCAGTGACAGAAATGACTCCATTTTCCCAGGCATTCCTGTCCCAGTGATTCACTATTCTTACTATTAATTTTTTTTCCTAATGTCTATTTAAACCCAGTTCTTGTCCTAACCACCACTGGTGTGAGGACCAGAGTTTTCCTTCTAACATTGCTGCCTACTATTATGGAAGACAAAATTTTGAATAAGAGAAAAAATGATTTTTTAAAAAAAATAAATCCAGTACTTAAGATTTCAAAACATGAGTTATTTTTTTGCTTTGTTTTAATGTATGTCTTCACTTACTGGTTTTAGTCAAAAGTATTATGAAAAAACCCTATCTTTATGTTGTCTCAGAAATCCAGTTCCAATCTGGATATGCAATAAATTAGACAAGGCAGACTACTCTCACGGGACTAGAAGGCTGATTTCTGGACCAGAATGGTTTCAGAAAAGTTAAACTTTTAGATTCTTATCTGAACCGAGCTATTTGAGGTTTGCCCGTCACTTGCTAGTAGTCTCACTTTTCACCTCCAGAGACTTCAGTTTAAATCCTGGTTTAGGTCACAGTGAAAATGAGTTCGGTGGTTTGCATCCTAGCGGACTTCTGTCAACAATGAAAAACCACCATACAATCCTGCACAACTGGAAATTTTTGCTTAAAAGAAAGCCTGGACTGGAATTCCAGAGGTCATTACAAGTTGAGACAGAAGTGTAATGCTACAGCTACATGGAGAATTTTGAACAGCACCTGACACAAAGAAGTCCAGTGACAAGCAATATAAATTAACTGCTACCTTAATAGGAACGTATTCTCTGTCCAAACTCATACATTTTTGACTCAGTACCTTCACATGCTATTCCAAAAAATCTGATGAGAACCTCATAACGAGCAATGATGACAGAGAAACTGATCTCCAGACACTGTATTTTAAATTAAATTAAATGGTTAGCAATATGCTTTACCATCATCCCCAAGAAAATAGCTGTTAGAGAAATGATTTGTTGTACAAAAATATTTCTGTATGAAGGTATATTAAAAAGTTTGATACTGTTGACCTCAAGGGAAATACAGAAAATAAGGAAAGTCAGAGATAGCAGCCACTTTTAGATCAGAATATGGATTTTACTTTTACCGTAATAAAAAAACCAAGCCTAAAGTAAATCAAAAAAAAAAAAAAAAAAAGGCAAATAATGTCTTCCTCATCTTTCACTCCTGCCCTCCCCTTTTATCCTTCAATCACACAAAAATTTCATTCTCAGCTGCTCTGTAGACACGTAGACACAAAATGAAGTAGAAACACTCTCATATACAGACAGATGCTAAGCACGAGTTTCTCAATTCAGGTGTTCCAAAGCTGCAGATGACAACAGCAAAAGAGAGTGCTTTCCCATAACCCAAGGGACTAAGAGGATTTTCCACCAACTTTCCAAAAAAGTTCACATATGGTTTTAGACTACATATGAAAAGATTTTTTTTCCCCATCCGAGAATTTGAGGAAAAAAGGAATGGGAATGAACAGTTTTGCACTGTGAGCGTTGATGTCACTTCAGTTACAGGCAGAACACTGTGAATTCAATCATTGGTGGTGCTGGCATTTGCAGCACAATTCATCACTGGCTACAGGTTATGTTCCAAAATCTCAGCTTTTATTAAATAAAACCAGAACAATTGCTCTTTTTTTCTTTTTTTCTTTTTTTTTTTTTTTTCCTACCACAGTTGCAATAGAAGGCTTGTATTTTGGAGGACCACATAAATGAATATAAAATTTGTTTTCCTGAATTTGTGGTCTGCCTTAAGCAAGACTGGAGTCATATGAAATGTCACATGCATCTCAGCAGAACATCAGCCATGAAGAAAAAGGAAGGTGACCCATACCATTCTAAAAAGTGGGTCTCAACTGCAATGCTCAAATAAAATTTAATAAAAACAAAGAAACAACCCACATATGACAAGTATGGCACTGATTTTATCATTCATTTGCAAATGTAAATTTAAAATATCTATTTCTCTGATGCTATCACAGCCTTATCTACAGGTAGATTTCTGAAGAATTCAAGTTCAAGGTACATGACACCTTGATGACAGCTTTCCCAGACAGTGAAATCTATTGCATAATACAGTAACCTAAACAACATGTTCCTACAATAGTTTTCATCTACTCATTTAATTTCACAATATTATTATCTACAGCCTACAGCAAAACATCAGTTGTGGAGCTGGATCAAAACCCAGCTCTCCAGCCCCTTGTAAAGGGGCCAATAGTTTTGACGGTGAAAAAAAAAACTGAAGGATTTACTCAAAGGTAAAATCACCGGAAAATATTATAATAGAAACAAAAGACCTGACAGAAAAGGGAAACCATTCAAAAGCTACAAGCATTGCCAGGAAAAATGCCCCACAGGGTCTTCACTCCAGTGCTCCTAGAACAGGAGGGAAGATAAGTTACAATGGGAAAACAACTTCTCCAGAGAGTTAGAAAATAAAAGCGTGCAAACAAATAAGAAACAAAGAAATACCTTCAAAGTATCTGCACTGAAATAGGACACAGAAAAAGCACACATCACTTCTGTAAGTGACAGGACAGTCAGGGGGACAACTGATGCACAGCTAGCCTAGTAATCTGCCCAGGAATAGGGAGATCTCATGAATTGGAAAATATGAGATAATAGAGTCACTTATGGATTATGCTGTTATAATTTAATAATTTGATCCAGATTAGGACCAAACACAGCTGAGTCCAGCCTTTCACATCCATCACTGGTTGATGTCACCACTCATGAGGCTCAGGTACCAGGATTTAGCATTCTTCTGAAAATGATCTAACAAATTATGGGCTTGATTACCTTAGAGGAGAAGGCAATCAAAACATACGTGGGGACTGAAGAGTGCTTGGAAACCCGGCATTTAGACAAGAGTTGGTAATGTTGGTTCACATAGGAAATCTCAAGCCCTAGTGCCATCCAGGGATGCCCTGCACGGATTTGCCCAGAGACTTCAGCTGTTTGTGAGAGGCCAACTTTTTTTCCCCATCTAAAATATCAGTTAGTTTAGTGTTGTGAATGAGCAACTGGATCGGTTGATGGTTACTGATAATTGTTTGTATTTTAGGATTGGATAAGTTTGGAAGGGAACAACAGATGACTATAAATGATTTGTGATTAAGCCACAGATGTACTTACCAGTAAGGTTTATGACACCAAATGTTTTTTGTTGATATCCAACTACGTATCAGTTGAGGACAGGTAAAACAGTTCACATTCTCAGCAAAGAGACTAATAAATTTATGGAAACAGTGAAATAAAAATTAATGTAAATATAACGAGAGTTAAAAGCCATACATTATTCGATTTTAAAATGGAAACGCGAGAAAGCAGAGCGTGGTAAACAAGGAAAACGTTCTTAAAACAAAAGGCTCTTAAAAGCCTCTTTGCTGCAAGAGCAAAGGTTCTACATCGTTAAAGTTTCATGCTTGCTGATGTCCCCCTCAGAAGCATCAGGGATCAACTCGACGAATTTGAAGCGGCTGATCACAGTCCCCTTAACTTTTATGTAAAGTGTGTGCACAATGTAAGAGTCTGAATCTAAGCAGGCTTCATGCTGCAATGCCTTCAAGGAGAGGACTGGCCCCACTAGCAAGTTTCTGTTCCTCAGTTCATACCCCTGTTTGAAGCATTTATTTTTGGATAAAAATTAATCGGAAGCCTCGGTTCTTTTGGAGCATTAAACTCCTCATAGTAATTTTTTTCTGCAAGAATATAAATTACCAGATGGGATTTCTGCACCAAATTCCAATTCAAACAATGACGGCTTGATGAAGACCTACACGCACTTTTGGTTTGATGTATCTCTGTTACTGCCAATGTCTTGCCGTGCTGTCATTTTCAACTTAGAAGTCGATGCATTTCAGTGACTGTAAAATGTTCTTGAGCATCTTCAGGATCTTCAACAATCTGTAGCACATAGGTCCTAGACATGTAATTGAATCAGCATAGTAAAATTTACTTCTCTTTGGATCCCATTTGTCAATCTTACTAGAATAGCCTGCTTCCAAATACAGCACAAATGTATATCCAATGCAATTATCAGACAGTAAGTTTAAAAACAGCGAAAGTACTTTCACACAGAACACATAATTAAATTGTAGACCTCACTGACACAGGAGGTTTTGGGACTGAGATAAAAAACAGACTTCAGATAAATCCATGGACAATACATCTGTCAGAAGCTCTTTAAAACAGTAGTGCAGGCTGAACCTCTGGCTGAGAAACTACCTATGCCCCTGACCGCTGGAACCTGGGAGGGCGTTGTGGGAAAATACAGGGCTACAACTGGCACCCATTAATGCCCACGCTGGAGACAAAACACTGGGCAGGAGGACATTTGGTGTGACTCGGAATGGAAATCATTATGGCTGGTAAGAGAACTGAAACAAGGATTCTCCAGTGAGACATCCTCGCATGTATAGTAAGGACAACCAATACAAGATGTTGTTAATCTAAATAACCTTCGAGAAGCAACAAGAGAAGTATCTAAGGGAAAATATGCAATTTCAAGGGGATCCCTGTTCACAGACATGTGCTTTCTCCTCCTGTCCTGTTCAGGAGGAAGCCAATAATCAGAAAGGCAGCAAGTAGTGGTATGGAAATGGATAGCTGCACGAAATTGCAACCTCTCTCCATCCTTAGTCATTATGGAAGTGCTAAGCTTTATGCCTCTAGACCATAGCTGCAACACGAGAAAGAGCCATTGCATGTGACAAGTTTTGTTTTCAAGCCAGGGAAGGTTATGGCAAAGCTTACAGTTAGCCCTGTCATTATTGACAGCACACTCCACAGCTGCTACACACGTTGGAAGAGATATCTTTAAAAAAAAAAAAAAAAAAAAAAGATACAGGAGTTGGCTTTTCCTTCCCCTTGCTTATCAGCCACACCTCCAGCTAGAGCCAGCAGAAGAAATGGGATTGTGAGTACCTGGGTTTCCCCAGCAGTCCTCTCTCACTGCTCAGAAAGATAGGAGGTAATTTCACAGGACATGGGACGGGTTAGAGAGAAACCTCAGTGCTGACAATCAGTTTAGCTTCAGAAAGAATCTCCTGGAGGATAAATTCAGTAATGTTGTGTTCAAAGGTGCATTAAGATATGTCTGTGTATCTCTCAATAATTATGCTACAGAGGACAACATGCCATGTCGGCAGTGTTGGAAAAAATTACGTTACAGATGAAAGTTGTGCTGGTTTTGGCTGGTATAGAGTTAAATTTCTTCATAGTAGCTAGTATGGGGCTATGTATGGGGCTATGGATTTGTGCTGAAAACAGTGTTGATAACAGAGGGGTGTTTTTGTTCCTGCTGAGCAGTGCTTACACAGAGTCAAGGGCTTTTCTGCTTCTCACCCCACCAGCGAGGAGACTGGGGGGGCACAAGGAGTTGGGAGGGGACACAGCTGGGACAGCTGACCCCAACTGACCCAAGGGATATTCCACACCATAGGACGTTGTGCTCAGCATGTAAAGCTGGGGGAAGAAGGAGGAAGGGGGGACGTTCGGAGTGACGGCGTTTGTCTTCCCAAGTCACCATTAAGTGTGATGGAGCCCTGCTCTCCTGGAGGTGGCTGAACACCTGCCTGCCCATGGGAAGTGGGGAATGGATTCCTTGTTTTGCTTTGCTTGCGTGCGCGGCTTTTGCTTTACTTATTAAACACCCTTTATCTCAACCCCTGAGTTTTCTCACTTTTCCGATTCTGTCCCCCATCCCACTGGGAGTGAGCGAGTGACTGCGTAGGGCTTAGTTGCCAGCTGGAGTTAAACCACAGCAACAGTTAACTAAAGTACTCCAATCACAAGTGCAGTAAACATGGGTAAGTTATACACTGTAGTCTATGGCTATAAAGCAATTCTGTTTATTGTACACATTATTTACCCAACAGAATACTTCAGAAGCAAGGGAAGTCTGGATCTGCACATAAAATCACTCTGATAAATAGTGTCCTACTTCTTCAAAACAACTTTTCTAGTAAATTGACTCCCTAGGCCATTTCCTAATGTGATATCATGGCTCTTTCAGAGTCAACAGCAAAAATCTATAAAATGTAACTCCACATAAACTATTTCAGTGCAGATTGGATGTTAAAGTGTCAAATTAGACAAATGATTGAGATTTTGTAGACTTCACTCCCAAGGATAAGAATGGCTGAATGAGCAGGATGGGGAGGAATCGGAACGTCATGATACTCGGGTTTGTCTTTGTCCAATTACAGGGATGAATTTAGATGAAACCATTCTGCTGTCTGTGGCTTTAATGAAGACCACTTGCCTTGCCTAATCAAAAAAACAAAAAGTATACATTTGAGAACCAAAAATATCTTGGTTTAATGACGCACATAGGCAGAAGTTTATAAGTGGGTAAACTTCCCTGCTGCACAGCCTCAGTGCACCTGTGCAGCAGCTGGATTTAATCTGTCGAGGACTGTATTTTAGAAGCCATTGCCGGATTTTAGGCTGGAAACGGAATAGTGCCCCACCCAGCCATGTTCCAGTCCACAAACTACTTTTAACATTTCAGTGAGGGTAGAACAATTGTATTCTGTGGGTTAAAGAAATCCAGGGATAATTTATGTGTTGTTGGGAGTTTAAAGAGGAGAAAAGAAAACAGGCAAATTCAGCTGACAAGAAAACAACCTAACCGTTTGGTCTAGTGCAGCAAACAAAACATCTAAACTTACTGATAAATGTGATTGATATTTGTGCTAGATTCACTACAGAACAGACATGTACAAACAGGACTCTGATCAATACCAGCTAAGTTAATAATATTCAGTTTCATAAGAAATAAGAGCTGTGCTTCCTCCATATGTTTCAACAGTTACATATCTTAACAGTCTGCACCGACAAACATACAGATTTGGACATAAAGATCAAATACTCTGCCCAAGGGCCGAGCACAAATAACTATCAGCCAAATGACAGAACAGTAAATAAGCGAGGCTCTGAAGCCTACATGCTTTCCCAGCAGCGATTTAGGAAACCTATCTTTGGACACTTTTTTTTTTTTCCTCCTCCCCCTCTAATCATGGGTAAAATCTTGATACCACTGACCTAAGTGGAGCCAGGTTTTTAACCATTAGCCATACCATACAAATCCATCTGTTAAACAGATGGTATGAGATCAGGGTATGATCTCATACCTTCTTGGGCGTAATATCAAACCCATGTGATCACACCCGAAGCATCTAGAGCGAAGGATCTGGATGTGACAGGACCACCTCAGCACCACTGCTTCATCATGAAGATGAGCAGAACTCTCTTCTCCAAACTTGCATAAAAGCAGTTTTTTTCACAAAAGACCACAAAAACATTGTCTTGCCTGCTCTGTAAGCTCTGAGACTCCTTGACACTATTCCTAAGGTTGGATACAGTCCTTGATACACTGCCCCTTCTCCCTTCTATTTTTGAAGCCACTCACTAGCATTGAAGATGACTAGACTGAAGAGTGAAACACATTGTAATAAAATGAACCAGAATTATTACTGAAAAAATAAACCCTCCTTAACACTGTGATTAAATGGTCCATTTATGGCCATCTGGAAAAGCTTCCACAAACAGTGAATCTAATCTAGTGACCCTTTCTACCCATTCAGGTGCTAACTTCGCTCTATGCTCTAAGAGAGCATCTTAATACTACTCAGCAATGTTCTGCTTTATATAATTGGTGGAGGATTTATTTTCTTGGCCATCCCTTTCCATCAGCTACAGATCGACATCCTATCTCCCTCTCAAGCTCGATGTGAAAAAGAAGCTGATGAAAACTTATCCCACAAGCCCTGACATCCCAGTGGTTCGACATCCATCTAGGAGTGGGACCCCTGGACTGCGTTCCTTGTTTTGGGGCCTAATTATGTGTGACCTAAAGAGCCATCGCAACCACAGAAATTAAGAATCCTCCTGAGTCCAGTGACCAGGACCTAGCTCTGGGAGAAGCTCTGCTTTAGATCAAACAGGTCATTCAAGGCTGAATGAAGTGGGAACACTTGCTTTTCATTTTAATGAGCAAGAGGGAGGGGAACTAGCTGCAGTTGACCTGAAGCAAGTGTTTTTTCTAAAAGTTTTGCTGAACTGGAAAATCAACTTTTCACAAAGCCCCTAATCAACACAGGCTTTCATGTTAAATACAGATGGATAAAACCCCCTATTGTATATTACCTTTTTTTCCCTTAGAAATACTATTATTTTCTTCCTTTGTTCCACTTTTTCCCTGGAATTAGCTTTGCTTACACTAAACTAAAAGTTTGAGCTTAGACACTTAGAGGTGCAAGGTGAGTCTCCTAATCCCATAGTGCACTCAATCTATGGAAAGTAGAAAACCTTCTCATTTCAAAGATTTATCAAAGAGTTTCAGTTAAATCAATCACAAAAGAAGGATCTCAGCCTGCATATAATTTAATGCCAAAAGGAAAAGCAACTTAGCAGAAATGCGCATTTGAAAATATAAAATAAGCAACCCCCAACCCTCTGCCCGAGTAAAACAGCAGATCTCCGAGTCACCAAGGCTGTGGGGTGAGAAGACAAAGTCAAATTCCCGCGGTGTGAGAATGCGCGTACGCCAATTACATCTGGAAACACACAACTTGTGGTATTATTTGGAGGCTGAAGGTTTCACCACAATAGAACGTGAGAGGGTCTTTCTGTTGGTGACAAGCCCTTTCACATGTCCTTGCCCTGAAAAGAAAGGAATGCCAACACACCGAGTCACTTCTGCATCTCCCGTCACCATATTTTTCTTTCCCATGCTCATCTCGGCCAGCTGTTACATTGTCCCAGCTCATCTTTATTTGAACAGCTTGATGGTATTCTGGAGCAGCAAGGCGGCCCGCCGGGCAATTCCCATCCTGACACACGGCTCTTGCTGGTCTCGGCCATATTTCATCACGCAGATTTACAGGGACAGACAAACAGCTGACTGACTTACAGGCAGATAATTGGTGGATGGTAGAGTTCTGCAAGTAAATTCAGACTCTAAACTTAATTTATTTGTGTTTTAGTTCTTGTTAAGGGCTTCAAAGCAAAAATTAGCACATTTTCTAACATGATTTCCTTAACAACAAGCTCTGCAGAAATTCTTTTTGCAGAAATTCCCAGGAAGCAATTTCAACACAGCTTTATGCAAATCTCATTTTTAAATGGCAGCTCCGATTCTTCCACTCACCTACGCTTCCACAAAACAACTAGAGATTTTGACAGATAGAAGCTTAGGTGCTCGCTATATTTCACCATATGTATGACCTCTATGTTACCATGCTATTTGTTTGCTCAAATATTTATCTTAACAATACCCCTGGATGGTTAAGAAGTGTTACTAATTTCCCATCTGTAAAATAGGAATTAGGCAGAGAGATGTTAAGGACCAGATAATCCCCTCCTTCCCTGCCAACCCCATGATAAAAGGCAAAGTCTGAACATAAGCATCTAATGTTCTTGAGGTAAAATTTGGACTCTCAAAATCTGAGCACATCTTTCACAAACACACTGCCTAGGCAAAACTTTTGTCAGTAAAAAAATATATTTAAGCACCTGAAGTTTTTCCACTGTACTTGCACAGGACTGCAACCTTCCCATCAGAAAAGGGAGTCTTTATTCTTATCTCATGCAAAAGTCGGTTTGGGAAATACAAATTAGGAGAAGTCCTTAGGCCTAAAAATCCCTTAAAAGGAATCTAAACATACCCAAAACACACTTCCTATATTAAGTTCAATACCAAACAAAACAGATTTTGGTCTTAGCATCTAAAGAAAACATACTCATGTTTGGTAAACCCTCCAAAATGAAACCATAGATAAATTAGCAAGTTAGAATCACCTCAACAAAGCTTTAGATTAAGTCCATCTTCAAAACAAATGACAACAGAGATGATTTCGAAATGTGACAGGATTCAGAGTAAATTACAGCATAAAACCAACAAAGTCCAATCTCAAAGATGCATTCAGAGAGGGACAATGGTGACCTTCCCACTGAACACCGCCAACATACAGAGGCATATCTACCTGCTCTGAGCTCACAACAATTTCTGGGAGAAACTCCCAGTAAATTTTGCAATCGAAAGCCTTAAAATCACAGCTCTGTCTTCTGCACACAAGCCATAAATAAAAAGTATTCACTTAACGTGCTTCAGGTTCCACCTATACCATTAGCCATTAAGGAACTTGTATGCTCAGTATGCCCTTGTCAAGTACAACAGAAATCCACTGCAAGAGCATTTCGATTTCAAGCTCATATTGCAAAGGAGGCAATGATAAATAAGTAAAAGGGGAACTACAGCATTAAAGGACAAGCTGAAGTGCATTCCCAATGTTGGAGGCCCAACTACTGCTGCGGCGTTATATTTAGCTCTGTTCACGTGACTCACTGCAGTTTACATTACCATGCAAAACTTTGCAAACTGAGTTCACAGAGGTTGGACAAATGTTCCCACTTTGGTCCAATAGTGTATTACAGCAGAGTAGAAAGCAACTGAAAGTGAAACACAAAGGGAGGAACTCCTTCACTAAGACATCTGCCTTACCTATGTCTTCTAAATTGAGCTAAAGTTATTCTTAAATGCAAGTGTACATTGCATCTTCCATAGTTTTGGCTGAACGGGAGACACCAGTGTCATTTGGGCAGAACTAAGACGGGGCAATGACTGCTTTGAGCCGCAGCTTCAGGCACAAAGAAAGTCCTGTTCCACAGAAGAATAGAAAAGAATGAAAAGCCGCCAGCCTCAGACAGCACAAGGCTGCGTTACCCAGAGGATGCAGGCACTGTAGGGACAGAGGCATAGGTAATACCGATTCTCCGGCCACAGCAAGGTGTCACAGCATGTGTTACTGACCCAATGTACTTGCCGTCGTGCTGTTCCTTTCCAAAGCAGGAAACGCAACTCTTGCAGAAAATTACTGCCAGTCCGAACATTATATGCATCTACGCAGGCAATTACATTCAATATTCAAAAATCTTGATCGGCATTAAGAAAAGCAGATCACTTGGGCCAAGTCCTCCCTCTCGCCAGAAGTGACAGATCTCTTTCTCTCTCAGCTGCAAGCCTTGCTCTCAGCTCTCCAGCCACTCATCGCGCCGCAGGTTCAGTTGCGACAGATGTAACTCGTATTGGCAACCGCCAGCCCGTATCATTGTGCTTCCTATGCAGCTGCTCATAACTCTAGGCTTCTCCACAGCACCGAGCCTTCAATCAAAACAAATTGTTTGTTTCTTTCTGACCACAAGAAGAAGTCTGGTTTCATCGTTTGCTTTGGCTACGTTGCCTGAGTAAAAACACGCTATAATGCTAGGAACTCCACTCAGCCCTCTCCGGAGCTAAAGCCATACGGTTGCAGTTTACAGTTCTGACTGACAAAGCAAAATAATTCACA
This sequence comes from Aquila chrysaetos chrysaetos, assembly GCF_900496995.4. Taxonomy (NCBI): domain Eukaryota; kingdom Metazoa; phylum Chordata; class Aves; order Accipitriformes; family Accipitridae; genus Aquila; species Aquila chrysaetos. The sequence goes on from NC_044020.1 coordinate 26,687,532, forward strand.
ACTGCTTTTGAGGCCGTGGCCTTCTTTGTACACCTTATTCATAGACTGAACTCCCGCACGAGCGTGAAGGTGAAGATACTTGCTGAAGGGTTTTGAAAGATGGCACGAGAAAGGGTTTCCAAGGACGGCGTAGCACACAACATAGGGATATTTGAGCTAGCGTGGGAATGGAAAGCCACCCGGCCGGCACAGTGCGGGGCTCCCCAGGCACCAGTTCACCCTGTCCCCAGCACCCAAGCCTCCTTGCTCACCCCAGGCTGGAGTGCAGGGTGGGCATACCCAGGGGAAGCGATCTGCTTTCCCTCCTCTGACAGCAGGCTGGGAAGAGGAAGAGAAATAACGTTTGGAAATCTTATTTTCCAACCTCACGCTCCTCCTGGCTGCTGGAAGAGCTACCCTGAATCCTCCTCGTTCTTCATGCTCTGCTCACTAACGTCGCTGCCTTTGTCCTCCCAGTCCCCAGCTCCCTGGCACGACGCCTCATCGTAACACCCAGCCACCAGCAGAAACTTGCGATAAGCCTCGGTGTGGGTCCAATCCCACAGCTAATGGAGACAGAGGAAAACTATACTGGACTGGGACAAATCTGTAAATTTAAACCCCCATCTTTTGTATCATCTAATGGTATGTCAAGATCGTAATGCAGTCTGAAAGAGGGCAACACAATGCGGTTTCCTGAGACTGGAAGGGACTGGAGCCAGTGACCCAGGAGGTCCCATCCCTTCCCATGCTCTTCTTTTCTTTCCATGCTCTCTTCTTGCTGCCACACATCTAAATTTAGGCTGTAAACTAATTTTAACTGTAAGGGGCATGGGGTTGACTCTTTTGAGTGTCTGACACACTGTAGGAGCAGTGTAACTAAAACACAAACGCTTATGTAAATTCATCTTTGATTTTGTAATCAATTTAGTTCACTAATTTGTTGCAGGGATTGGCTGAAGTAACATGCCAGAATTTTTACTGCCTCTCTGCCATAAAACTGACAAGCGTAGGTTTTCTGTTTTTGTTTTTACTTCCTTTCAAGTGTAATAACTTCCCTTTTCATAAAATGCCAACATATTCTTTTAAAACTGACAGGCTGCCATCAACCTGGTCATGATCCAGTGCCAGGCCAAAGCCAGACAAGATGAGTTACAAGGTAATCTTTTCCCTGCCAAACAATACAAAGATATTGGCACCTTTCTCACGGCTGCAAATCAGCTCAAAGGGCCACAGAAATCAGAAACCCAAGAATCACTTCTTCCCCTTTTTGGTGTTTGCCTTGCAAGGAAAGCGGCATTCTGCAAGGAATCCAATGTTTTCATTAACAGCCCACTGGCTTCTTCCCTTTCTCCAAGCCTTTTCCTCCACAAAAGTCCTAGATATGATTTTAATGAAACTGAGGATACCCTCCCCCCCTCCAAGTTACACACTGGATTCCTGAAGACCAGTTTCAAGGAAATGCTACTCCCGAGACGAAATACAAAGCAGCTGCACAACTTTGGCAGCAAAGCTGCACAGATGCCACCAAAAAGTGAATCGCTGTCTCAGCCTAACTGGAAGTGTATCCATATTCCTATAAAGGAAGGCCATACAGCAGTGGAGACCATCCCTTACATGATGTAAAAAAACCAGTACAAAAGGCCACAGAACTGGAGTATCGACCCCATTTTTTCCATATGACTGACATTGAAAATGAGGCTTTTCAAAGTCCATCAGCTGGTAAATTAATACATCAGCATAGTCAGAGTTTTAAGACAGGTCTTTAAAGCAGTGGTAGGTTCATGTGATTTTGAGACTGCGCCTACGTTCTTTGCTGCTACAGTCCCTCCAAATTCCTGCTGCTTATGATTTGAGATGTATGCGGGTGGTACCAAACTTCCACCCCCTACCTCCATCCCTCATCTAGGATTTCAAAGGAGGATGTGTCAGCCTCTTAATTTCATAGTTCTGAAAGGGCATCAAGAAGTGTGATGAAAACAAGTGTCTCCATGCAGTACTTTCTATGCCCCTTATCCTAGTAAATGCAGAACCGGCAGCTTTGTACATGCAAAGAACGGGGAGGGACTGCAAGAAGATCCAATTAGTGCTGCTGGGAGAATTTTCTTTTTTTAAACAATTTTTATTGTATGACCATAAAGTATACAGTCAACCTAGCAATATTAGTGCATCAATCCTTCCGCATACCAATTTATTGAGCAGCATGGTACTTACGGTTGCCAAGCTGAGAAAAGTTAGCCTGCACTCCGACTGAGGTCAAACTGGTTTTCATTTGGCCTACACAGCACCACCAGTAACAGAGATTCCTGGAGCCAAACTCTGCCCTCGACTCAACGTGGACAGCTCCCTGTCTCCCATAAGGTAGAACAAGGGTAAAGGCAGGATTTGCATCCACAGTAGCAAAATAGTTAACAATGCCGAGACTTATTCCAAAACTGAGACAGCTGCACGCTTTGGCAATGCTTGCAGCAATAAAAGTAGCAAATATTAATTTCTTTCACAACAGCAAACATATAGGAATATGTTATCAGGTATTTGCTGATAATGGTGTGTTAAGGAGTGATAACGGGTGTGTTATGAAGCAATAATGGTACGGAGGAAAGGTGAAATTTTTTCAGAATGACTTTTCAAAGTAGAAATGTCCTCTGGAAAGCATTGGGTTAACTAATATATTACTGATATTTATTGGAATTACTGATAATTCCTTTCTATTAGAACAAATATGCATGTGTATCCACACATGGTAGTTATAAAAACGCCCATACGACAAGTATAGTATCCATCACACGCATCCTTTTTGAAAACTTGGACTATCATTGGAATTTAGTCAGCTTTGGGCTCTACACAAACTATTTAGCAATCGACAATAGCCATTTAATAAAGGATTTGGGCAAGGTATTCTCTTTGGAAGACTTGAATAAGAATTTACAGCAGTAGGTTACAGCTCCCCAGACTGGTAAGGGTACATAACTCTAGTATTCACAATTCTAGTGTTTGCATCCTTTAATCCAACACAAGGTATCATTAGAAAGGTAATGTTTGCAGTCACGTTAGAAATCACAAACCCTGAAGCATGCATTATTAGAGAGATGGTAGCTGAATATCAAACACACTAATTTCAAGGTATGAAGTTTGAGACAAGCACACAGAAGATGATAGGAAAATTTTGCAATACTGCAGCTCAGTCGTTCCGGAAGCATGAAAAGAATGATTAAAGAAAATAAAAAAGAGAAAGGTGACACAGCTCACTGAAAGCATGAAGTGATTTGGGAGTTTGTCTAGTTCTGCTTAGGAAGCCAAACGAACCACTTGTCAAGGGAAAATGATATCCAGTAAGGAAAGGAAATCAAATGAATACACAATTTACACACCGCTTAGATAAGAGATATTTACCTTCAGATAACTTTAAATTCAACTACTGAAATCAAGTACTTCCGGTCTCCAAAACTCTTGTGACTTAGACCAACATCTTAATAGCTCTAATCCATGTAGATGGAGATGGAAAAAAAAAAAAAAAAAAAAAAAAAAAAGGGAAAATCAAACAGAGCTTGAGGTACCTTACACTCCAACTCGATCTGTTACTGGATACACAGCAAGATAAGGTACATTCGTTAAGGAAGTCCTCAGGCAATCTTCTGCCTATAGAGTACTCCAAACAAAGTGGTCCTCTTTTTCTTGCTCAGTATAGTTCATTTGAAATGTTTAACTAGAAAATGGGATTATATTAAAAACAAATTTCCAGGGAGAGTTGCACTTCGGCTGCACTCCAAAGCTCAGTGCAAAATATTAGACTTGCAAGTTATGATGATGGAGAAACCAAATTTCCACTCTTAAATTTATATAGTATAATTAGTAACAAATCTACTCAGAAAAGTATTTTACAAAGATTTTAGTGGTTAAGCAGCACCTTCCTTTCCAATGACATAATGCTATTCTTTACATCAAATCCAACCTCACTCAATAGTTGCTTTTGATAATAAAGTGGAGCCTAGTAGTATGAAAGAATATTAAAATTGATGTAAAATCTAATTTTAAATGCTCCTCAAGGCATCTTTAAAAAGTGGTAAAGGTTGTCTTGATGTTCTTGGAACCCAGTTTCTTTGCTAATACATGAAAAGCCTTTAAAGGTTTCATTCATAGAATCATAGAATCATTTAGGTTGGAAAAGACCCTTAAGATCATCGAGTCCAACCACTTCTCCCAGTCTTCCTGTTCTTCTTCCTCCTGCTTCCTGGAAAGCAACAACATACTAGCATAACACTTGTCAATGAATCATGGAAACCAAATGAAAATGTCCCCACTGGATCTCAGTGGGTCAGGAATCAGCACCAGCATCGTTGCCCTCTTGATCTCTGTGCTAGTCTCCATGAAATGGCCTATCATAATCCCAAAGAACTCAGGAGGACAAAGCACCAACAACCCCATTTTGTACATCGTGCCCACAGCCCCAGGGTTTTTGGACAAAAGCAAGTGGAAGAGTGTGGGGCAGAGGTAAAGGGGAAAGCCCACAGAGTGTGTCCTATCGATGAGCTCACCATCTCTTCTTCTAGGTGAATCCTCATGTAATGGGACCACTGCTTTTGTGCCAAAGCTGTAATAACATACAAAATAAATAGCCTAAAAGACGAGCCTTATAAAAGACTAAGCTAACTCCTCTCTTAAGGAAAGGACTCATTATTAGGAAGTACCGTATGCTGTTGGATGTATGGAGAGTGAGCATTAATCATGGGCAAGGATCTAGGTGCTGTATGCACCGAGAAAGTAAATTTGGTTCTTGCCTCGGAGAACTTCCAAATAAAGGTCAAGAGAGAAGATGTAGATTCAGGCAGACAGGTAAAGGACAAAAGATGCACAGGGACAAATGAGGAGAACAGCCTTGTGAAAGTACCTGCAACAAGCTGTAGACAAAACCTTCTTTGTAGGCATTCTTGCAGCGCAGGCTCAAGGAAAATTTTGAAGGAAAATAACATAATATGTGATTTTGTATGAGTATAGAAAAGTCCTCTGACATACAAATAGCAGCCATAGAAGGGAAGCTTGACACATTCAGCACATGGCAATGCATCATTTTTAATAGTCTTCTCTAAAATAGCTCATGAAATGTCACCAACATACCTTGAGCACAGGGTGACATTTTTTAATTATCTTTATTTGTTTTGGCATTTCGGCCATTACTATTTACATATTCTTTAGCATTGATGTTGAACCAATCTGGCTTTGTTTTAGCAGGCAACACTTTATTAACACTCTAAAACTTCAAGTTTCCTCAAAAATGCCTTCAACATGCAATCTGGATGACAGCCAGGCATGAAAAGTGACCTCTAACTGAAAAGTATTAAAAAATGGAAGGGACTTTGGAATGGAGAATATGTAAGTTCAGTTACCTAAGTCTTATGAAAATATAGCAAACATGAAGAGTAGATGGCATGCCACAGGGTAAAGTCTTACACAGGTTGATTGCCTAATCAACATTTCTTTCATGGATGCACTCTCACTCACAGCATACTGGTGTGTAAAGCAGTGCCAGTGCTTTGAGTTACATTCACATGCCAACCCAAACTTTAACTGTACTTAACGTATTTACCTCAAAGAAGAAACAGTCCCATAGTAATCTCACAGTCTACCTCAATCCCCCCACCCCATGCACCCTACAACTGGGAGGGGATCACTTTCTGCAACATAAATGGGAGTGAGAAAAAGCCTAAATATGATTTGAAATGTTTAGCTAGTAACTGGTTTAAAAGTAGTTTACCTTGAACACGGCTCCTGTTTCCCCCCCATGCTCTATCAACGTGGCAGAGCTCACAGCAACGCGGTGGCGACTCTCTCCGCTTCAACTCCAAGGGTAGTTGTAAACCTTCACAACCATATTTTGCCCTGGGTTGTTTGCTTCAAAGAGAAAAGAAAAAAAGAAAATAGAAAAAGCAAAACAGGGCACAACATTAGCACTGTCCTTTTCACTCCTGTGGCTGACCAGGAGTGAGAAGTAGCTTCCTTCCAGGAATCCTCTAGCCTTTCCAGGCCTGAAGAGAAATAATGAAATTTTGCTTGCTCCTCTTCCCAGGGGTTTAAAACATGACTGGATTTTAGGAATTGAACCAACAGGAGAGGGAAAGTGTTCTCACAACTAAGTGCCTTCCTTGCATTCTTTCCCAGCATTCATGGGACAGAAAAAAAAGCCAGAATAAAGTGCCTACCCTGCCACACCTGGTCATTATTAATTACATAGTTAATCAAACTGGAAAGGCCACACAGCCTAATTTAAGCAGAAACTTGGACAGAAATCACTTTTTTTTTTTTACTGTTGATCTTCTACCGCTTTGTATATGTGGGTAATCAGAAGCTGTCATTTTCAGACTATGTGGACAGGCAAAAGCCAGAACTGACATATTTGACTTGGGAGGAGAAAAGGTGAAATTTATGGTGAATGGCAGGAGCCAGTTAAAAACTAAACACCTGTCATATTAAATAGAAAGAAACCTGCTATCTACCGAAACTCTACTGAGCAGAGTCTGACCCCACCTACGGAGAGCTTGAATTACAGGATATTTGTTACAACAAACAGCAAAATACTAGGGAACTCAAGCCAGGAGTCAGGCTGGGCAGTATGTTGCAGCTCTCTCCCCAAGGTGACAACCTTTTCCCCAGTGCACAGAGCAGCCCTGCCGAGGAAGAATTTGTCATTTGTGTTGCCGACCTCCTTTTTCTCCCGTGGCCCCAAGGCTAGAAGGAAGGTAGTTGTCCTGCTGTTCGTCGCTATGGTCCCGTGGGAAGCGCTGCCTCATGTAGGGAACTGAAAATAAAGATGTTTTGCGTGAAGTGCAGAGATTCTTCAAAAATCTTCAGACGGGGAAAGGGTAGCCCTATCGATGGGAAGAAACTCTCTGTAATACACATGAAGAGTCAGTGTATAGTGGCAGAGGGAAGTGAGGAATGTCCTTGCTCCTTTGCTGTCCCTCACTTGCAAGACAAGGGAATTACAGTAATGCTGTCACCATTTGTGCAAAGTGAAAAAGCATTTCTTACCACCCTGAGTCTCTAAATGATCATCTGGAGAATGCTTCCCAACGACCAGCCTGAAGGTCCTTACCAGAAGAAGCTGGGGAACTCAGGACCTCACATGCGCCCAGGACTGGTCTAATGCGGCAAGAAGCAGGATTGCCACGGGAGCACAGGGCATGAACTCACTCCTTGGACTCCAGCCCATCGTCTGCCATGTTTTGTGGCTAGCTGATGAGAGAGTATGGCCACAATTCTCTTAAAACACATAAACCAGAAGCAAGACTAATGGCATCGGAAGTATTACAGCAGGGCAAAGGTGGTAGGAAAACGGAACGCGCTCTGTGATTACTTGACATAAGATGGGTGAGAAAACAGATCCCAGCTTAGGAAACTACTATATGAGAGCATGCCAGGTTAGACCAAACATCTGGCTAACCCAGCATCCTGCCTCTGATGGTATCCAGAAGCAGATGCCTAAGCTAGGTGTATGAGAAACATAGCAAGAATAAAACAACCCTCCTTGAGATAGTCCTTCTCAGCTTCCAGCAATCCCAAGTATTATGGGGGGGGATGAGGAAAAAAAACCCAGATCATATTCCAGCTGATGTGCTTCACAGACCTGTGCAAATCACCATCCTCGACCGCCTACCCTGGCTTGCCCTCCTTCCCCCAACTTTTTCTCCTACTCTTTAGACTGAAACACACCTGGGCCAGGCTGCCTTGCAGTACATATGAACGGCACTTTATACAAACAAGCTGTCATCTTGGATGGCCCTCAACAAGGTCTACAGAAGAAATTGTAGGTTAAATGCTGTCCTCATCTAGAAAAGTCAAATGAAGAAAGGAACAACTCATGTTCTGCTTCTGCATGCAAAAACAGAGGGACAACAGATAAAACCCCTCACTATGTAATCCCTCCCCACTTTTTCTGCTGCCAGAAAAACAAAGGAACGGAAAACAAATTTTTTTGCAACTTTTTTCCTTTCCATACAACATCAATAGCATAGAACAAATTCAGAAAGTAAACTGAAATACAGCAGATACAACATAAGGGCTACTGCTGCTACATTTGCAAGAACTAAACAATCTGACGAACCATTAGAGAACTAAGATAGCAGAGAGGATTGAGAGGCCAATCACTGCCTTCCATATACAAACTGAATATGCTATAATTATTTTCATCTTCTTACTTACAAATAAATCAAAATTTTATTTGAAGGCATAATTAGTCTTAGGAAGCAATGGCAAGTATAAGCCACAGCCTTAGCATAAGCTATTTGCGTTCCGATGTATTTGGATACCATTATCAAAAGTGCATGCATGCAGCTGAAAGGTTGAACAGCTATAATTGAGGGGAAAATTTGGCCTGCTCTCTAAAATCAGGCTAAAATGATAGTTAGATCCATATTAAGTACAGCTTTTTTTTCTTTCCTTTTTCTTTTTTTTTTTTTAAAGCATCAAACCCATTAGTTTCCTAGCTTAAATCTCTCGCTGAAAACGCACTTTAAAATCTGATACCAAACAGCCCAGCCATAGTCCTGATATAAAATACAGTACTACAGATGACACACTGGGAAAAATAAAACAAAATTAACATACCAATGTTTGTGGCTGGACCACTATACCATTACTGGCATTTTGCTTATGTAGTGATTCCATTGGTGTTTTGCATTACATGGCAAAACCATAGGTTCCCCTTCTAAGAAAAGAATTGCTTAATGTGCCAAATGGTACATCTGGAGAGAAGTACTGCCAGCCTGTGATGATAAAAAAAAAGAAGAAAAAAAGAAAAAAAAAAAAAAAAAAGATTAATCCAATGCCTGCTGGCTAGGTTTCTAAATGATGATGCTCCTCACAATATTCCTATTGAGAATCATATTTTGGTAATGTATTGTCTAAAGCTTTCAGGCTGGAAAGCATCTTCAATCCATTATTCTATGGCTTTTTATTTTTTTGGCAAACCCTGTAGCTGCAGGGGAGACGACTGTGGTTTTGGTGAGATAACATGTATTATTAGTGCTTTGCTTTAGCTTTTTAATTAAAATATTCTGTTGCCTTCCACTGTCAGAGACACTATCAGGCACAGAATTTTTTTGATCTTCGAATGCGTAATGTAAAATGAAGCCTTTTGCCTTATAGGATGGATTTAGTGGCATATGGTATTTAAAGTTCAGCACATACATCAGAGGAAACAGGTAGAAAGGACCTATTAGATCATACATGGTCCATTATAACTTGTTTTTCCAAAGTGTATTACACTACTACCATATAAAGTCTAGTTGGCCCTTCCGAGCATTGACTTCTGCTACTTCTTTGGAAGGTTATGGAACAAATCAAGCTGTTACTGGCGATGGGATTCCTGGAGGGGGGACCTCTGTGCCCCTTGGCTACTGCTACGGGGCTCTGGGTGGCTAAAAGGCTCCGACTGTGCAACTGCAAATGGAGACCTGAGGTGTAGCAGACACCTGAAGTTTTTCATTTAATCAGCTTCAAACTACGCCTCCTTTTTAACAGTGTTTTCTTCCTGACATTTTCACAGAAAGAAAGAAAAAAAATCCCAAGCATTTTAGACTCTGGAGACTCAAGCTTGCACGGAATGATACAAGCAGCGGCCAGATCTCCTATGATTTAACTCCAGTGATATAAAATATAACCTCTAACAGCAGAAGTAACATAACAGATGTTGTAGAAGATGCTACTGCAGCAAGGAGCACAAGTAATTCATGGTAGGTTCAAGACGTCACCCAACACATCTGTCCCAGCAGACAAGGCAGGGATACAAAGACGCCTTGGAGCAAGGCTCTGCGTTGCTAAAGCTGTGCCAAACCATCCGAGAACACAACCGTGCAAATCTGCAGCCGTTTCAGAAGCCGAAGGAGCTCTCTGGTTTTGAGGTTTGTAACAGTCCCTGCATTACAAAAGGCCATCCAAAGAATACGGATGATTTTTTTCCACTAAAGGTGAATGATTTTCCAACTGCATACCTCCCCGATTCGATGGTTCTAGGCATGCTTTCTGGAGTTTTTGGAAAGAGGCCTACATTATAGATCTCAGAGCAAAAGTTCCCCAAAACATTACCCTGGAGTTGTTCATAACCAGGCTGAAATAGTCTGTGGACCATATTAAATACTCAGTGGAGAAAAAAGGTGATGCTTTTTCTAAAGAGTATTTCACACCAAAGAATTCCAGATAGCATGCTGAGATACTGAGACAGGGTACTTAATACGGCAATATGAATGCTTCAAGGATGACACATCAGTGCATGAGACAATGTAGACACAACACAGGTAAAATATTTGAAATTCTGTAAAAGGCTAGAGGTCATTATTACTAGCTCGCACTGCTAGGTTAGGGCTGGGAGGGGGAGGCGAGAAGAGATGTGCCTTTCGGGGTTACAGCCCTTGGAAGCTGCCTTTATGCTGTGAAATTTCTTATCAGTTAGAACAGAGATACTGATAGAGTTGGCTTGGTCAAACTGCCGGTTTTGAATGGCACACGTACGGCCACACTGTGCCTGCCTCCCTGCCAGTTTAGGTATGTGTAATTGTGCTACAGACATCCCTGCAGCTCTGCTGGGTAGATATACTGCTCCAGTCATCAACTAGGTAATTACCGCTTCCCCTCCTATTAATGAATACTGAAAAATAGAATTAAACCCATACTGACCTCTTCAAAAGTCTCCTCCGTCATCTCCCTTACAGGGACAAATTGCCAGCCATCACAGGAAGCTTCTGTGTTTCATAACATGAATAGTGTAAATTGCCCTGACATTTATCACTGCTTCCCACATCTGGAAGCACCTCCTCACAAGCTGACTATCCACATTAAAAGACAGAACCAAAGTTTGCAAATAAGTCAAGTTTGGCAAACAAACTCACTTGTCCTCCAAATATATTGACATTTTTCATCTCACACAGCAGCTCCTTTACTTTAACAAAGATCAGAATTTTTACATTCCAGGTGGTAGTTTTCAGGGTCGCTTCCTTCCTGAAGAAACATGTTTGAAAATTGATCTTATCTAAGTTATTTCCCTTCTCTGACACAGAATATTAATGGAAATTTGAACAAAGAATTCAGAGCAGCATGCCTGTTGACAAGTGGATGAGGAGTGTCTACATTTAGACACAAACTACTGAACTTTTCGAACAGCTTTGGGAGACTGATCTCTACAGAGCCTGATGTTATTTACTTTCAATGTCCAGACCTGTGCTTCATTTTATTGAACAATCAGCTCTGAAGTCTTCCCAGTGGCATTTAATGTGCATCTCTTATTTCAGTGTCGGACACCAGATCTACAAGTAGGCTCTCACAGCGTGTAGCATGAATTTCTGCTTAACTTATTCTTATGTAGTGAAAATATTGTTTTTCCTGAAAAACAATGCAATAGCAAAAGAAAAAAGTTCACAGTGAAAATAGATGTGGTATGGTTTTATCTTATGATAATGTAACAGTTCCTTAATATTTAACTTCTATAACAGCAGCTAAATTAGATACATGCTTTCAGAGACACAATCTGTTCCAAGCCTTGCTGCTTCACAGATGGTGGATGCAGAGATTAAGTGACTGGCTGAAAGTAACACAGGAAATCTGTGGCAAAGTCAAAAGCTGATCCAAGAACTCCTGATTCCTATCCGTTGTCTGAACCACAGGACTATTTTGTCTTCCAACTCGTATTATTATTTGGTACCTGTATGTACGGTTTGCCCTCACCGTGCTCTGTTAAAAGAGCTCTCGATACCATCAGAAAACACCAGCTACTATCTCCGATAACCCCCACGTTCGGCCTCACAAGCCCCAACCCCCCTCAAACCTGGTCCAGGAGCCCCTTCCACCACCGTTCCCGGACACCCGGCACTGACAACGCATCTCTCGCCAGCCCTGCGAACACAATCCCGCAGACCTCCCACCTCCTCCCAACCTCTTGGACACCATCTGCCTTGCGATCCATTTGCTAAACCTGCAAATCTGGCAGCATAGCTGCCAAACTAAGCGTGGTACGCGAGTCTTCTCCATCCATTAGTGTCTTGAAGGTACTTGTGGTTCAGAAACCCCTTTCCTATCTGGTGTGGGAGGTCCACGCTCACCCTGGTGCCCAGCAGCTTCATCCACCCAGCTCCAGCTGCAGGAGCAAGCTGCCAGTGCTCTTGGACGGAGCGTGCAGTAAACATCACCTCTGCAAATATATTTTTGCAGAACTTAAATTCCAGGGAAGAAACCCCCCAAAGCTTTCACCTTTTATTTAGGATAACTGAGAACGTGGAAACGGAAAAACTCTATGGGAGGGATTCAGAAAAATACAACTGCCTGTTAACCGCTTCATGTTATTGCATGTCAATGGGAAATAAATACCAGACGTGTGTCTTCGAAAGCCTCCCTGATGTGATTTGTCTAGAGCTGCAAAGCACACACCAGAAACACAATCCAGGAATTGCATACCATTGTGTCCTGGCACCGATCACCACAGAACGGTTCGCTGCACCTCACATTCACACGTGGAGTGCCTCAGGTTCTTGCTAAGTGAAAAGAAATCGCGGTGGTTCAGAAGCCATCAAATCCAGTTTCCACAAATCTGCTAAAAATGCTGAGGGAAAAAAGGAAACAAACGTGAAAAATGTTTGTATAGAGCAATAAATGAATATGGAAGTCTACAGTGTGTATAAAATTTAAAATTAATCACTGTTTTAAAAACAGTGATTATTTTGCTTTTAAAAATTCCTTAATTTTCACAAACACACATACCTGCATTTATTGTTCCATAAACCAGTTCATCCAGATTTGTTCCTATTAGCCAGATTCCATAACTTACAGTGGACCAAAAATGAAAAGCTGGATCCTGTCAATGGATGCCAGACAACTTGTGACTAAAAAAGATTTTGGGGATGAAGTTTCCTGAGTAACCATGGAGAAACCACATATTGATCATTTGAGTTCAGCATTCTCCCTTTCCCAAGGGAAAGAACATAAAAACACGCATTTGTTTACATCAGTTCAAAAGGAAGTGGTAGAAAAAATGACTGTAACACTGCCCTGTCCAACATGATTTCCTGGCTCTCTCAGCATCTGCTGACGTTTGAAGTGAATCTGCACAAAGTGTACCTTGCTAAACGTCTCAAAATATATGAAATCTCAACTATTTCTGAACAACAAAATCAAAACTGGGTGATAATGGATATGCAAAACCAATGCCACCTTCTCTCTCTCTCTTAGTCCACCAGCAGCAGCTAGCAAAGCCTATCCAAATTTGTATTTGAACCCCACTAGCACCAGTGGGAATGTGTTATTCAGAAATTTCAGAACCATGGAGTTTATTTCTCAATATTACCACTAATTTCTGGTCCCTGTCTCCAGTTTGACCAGTTCCCATAGAAAAGCGAGGAAGCTGTGGAATGACAGCAGGTAAGGAAAAGAGGATTATCATCAGAGACTTACCTTACAGTGATTATTTGTATTTTAGTTATGCCTTTCATTATCATAGCATTTGCCTTATTCTTTATAATAAAGACATAGAAATGCTGAGGAAATATTAATTTCAAACTATTAAGTTACTCCAAGGGTGATCATTTTGAAAAAATAGAATACCTTACTCGTGCTACTCACGAATGTGGTTGTACAACACGGAAAACAGGACTGCGCTCTCCCTAACAAGCATAAAGTGGAAACAAATAGGTCTCATATGGAGACTCATGCTGTTAATTTGATCAGTAATCCCTGGAAGGCACTCTGGTATTGGTATATTATCCTTCTGTTCCACAACACATCTGACAATTTATTTACAATTTATTTCTCCGACAATTCGCTATTAGTCCTGAGTGCGCTGGGCAGCCTCCAGTGTGTAGCAGGCTCCGAAAGAGCATGCTCTCAATCTCGCAGTGCCTCGTAGGCTCTGGTAATGATTAAAATGAGAAGGGACAAGATGCTGAGCATTTTCTGTGACGGTTCTCCTGCTTAGCAATTCACAAAATTGGATTTGTAATCCCATTAACTTTGTTACCTCAACAATAAGACAGGATTTTTTTTTTAGGGTTTTTTTTTTTTTTTTAGGGAGTGGTAGGAGATAGCAGGACAGCAGTGAATGAAATAGAAGGTATCTGTTTGGCATTCAGTGCCTGATAGTTGCTCATGTCGTGAGTAGGAACAGTTTAATCTAGAATTTGCCTTAAGAGAGAAAAAAAGGGTAATAAATAAAAGGAGATACGTGACTGTGGTGGAGGAACACTTGGGGTCCAGCATTTGGAGAATGATCAGTGGATTGGGCACTCAAGGAGAAGCAGCACTGCTCTTCCCTCCACACCAGCTTCCACAAAATCCTCCCTCCCATCTCCAACACATTCTTCACAGCAACAAGTTGTCCTTGGCATGACCCATGTTTCCAGCTAGTAAAGTCCTCCTCTGTTCCCCCCATTCCCTCAGAAGGCATCAGTTTTCTATTTTAAAAATATCAAGTCACCCTATCTCAGCTGCATTATAAACAAAGACAAACAAAACAACCCAAAACAGTTTTGTGTGTGTGGAACAAGAACAAAACACTTCAAACCCAAAGAAGTTTCCAATAAGTCACTCATTGAAATTCAGGAAGAAAAAACCCCAAAGGGTAAAAATACCCCCACGTATCCAAGTTCTCTGAGGCCATTTCTTTCCCTCATCTGTGTTCCATCATCTTCTTCCTTATCCAAAAAAGTTGCGGTGTCCGTGGGAGTATGAAAAAACATTGGTGTGACCACCGAAAGGAACTCTCTGTCTGGCAGCATAAAGCCACGCGTTATCCCGTCTCCAGGAACTCAGCCTCGCTTCGACGGTCATAAATATTCTCTGATGACAAAGCGAAGGGTAGTCATTCATCCAGACTGAATAATACTTTAAAACCTTGAAAAACACACTGGGATCTGTGCTCTGTCCCTGGCCAGAACGTCAGATTCACGGGAAACAACCCCGGATTGGCCTCGCGCGTAGGACACCCGGCGCTGCCCAATTCCATCTTCAGGGTGATCCAGGCAGGAAAGAGTGTTGGCTTCTCCCTTGCAGAGGTCCCAACCCACCTGGTGGCCATTCAATTTATCTGAGGACAGTATGAAGCTTTAAAACCGTCTCAATTCCCTCCCTTGTAAAAATACTTTCCGGGTTTTTTTGCTTGCTAGCCTCGTCCCATCTTGAATGGGTATAGGAAGCCAGTCTTCACATTAGGTAGGCACCACTGGACATAGTTTCACAGGGTAGCAAATGAAAATATCATATCCGTGAGAGCGATCAGCCTCAACTACATCACTGAATGACACACAGACACACAAAGGCTGAAGAAAGCATCCAAGTACAGGCTCTCTGATTAATGATACCTAGTGCATGCTATTAAAGGGTAGCCAGAAAGTTAGGCCACCTTTTTAGATACACTCTGCCCTTGGAAGTTTTCAAAGCTTTACAAAACATTTAGACATGAGTTTTCAAAAGGGAGAAAAAAAGAAGACCCATTACAATATTAACTGTAAGCTATACTGCGTAATCAGAGATCTCCTAATTTTCAAGAAAGCGTTACCTGACATCTTGTTGCATAAACATTCTGCTTGTGCAAGCAGATCCACAAATGATCAGTAAAGTACGTCATAGTGTTGCAAAAGTTATTGATGAGAACATTATCTTTATGACTAGCTTTCATTTAGTCGGTTTGAAAAAAAAGGTCTAAATGTAAATCACTCTCCTCTTTTGGCCTCTCTTTCCACTCCCCATCCCAGAAGTTAGTAATACATTTACAATGAATAAATAACAACTTTATGCTTACCTGTATGCCTCCTCCTTTTGCAGTAATCTTTTAAATTAAATTTAATCTTGTCGTTCAAGGTAGAAACAAATAATAAAACTAACCTGTTTATTAGTCAGTGTAGTTTTAGAATTTCTTCCTTTGAGAATGTAACTGATTGTTGACACAATGGAGGCCAAGCATGCATTTATGGTGCATGATATCATTGTGTGGCTAATAGAGGGAGTTTACTTATTCCACAGATGACTGCCACAAGAGAATGTAATTGCTCAATAATGTGTCGATGTACCCATGGGAAGGATTTAAGTCATCTGAGACCTGTATTGGGAACTTGCCAGGGACCCCAGCACTACCTCTAATTTGCACGAAATGGAGGAATTGTGGCCATCTTCCGCAATAAACAGAATAAGGGAGAAGGTCACAAGACCCAAATAGGCACCCCAAATCCAAAAATTGCTTAGACTTTCAGTTGACATGAAGAAGTTGGAGGCTTGGTGATTTAAAAAAAAAAAAAAAAAATTAAAAATCAAGTTTTAAAGTTTCTGATTTAAGAGAAAGACCAAGAAAAAAACATTAGATTAAAAAAAAGCTTTTTGACAAATTTTAATTTTTTTTTTTTTTTTTTAAGGGGTTCAGGATGTGGAGAGTATTGCGACCTGGCCATAAGATCCTAGCAAATGTAAATGTCTCATCATAAAAAATGATTATGACGTGCTACTTTAAAAAAAAAAGTATTTCTCAGAAAATTGAACACAACTAGAAGGGAAAAACTGTTATGCAGATGCAGGAGATAAAAGCTGTAAGAGTAACAAACTTCCAAGGGGACAAGTCAATGTAAGTGCAATATACTCCAGTACATAAGATGATCTGCATCAGGGAGAAATTACCTCACCAAGAATTAAAGGCTCAAAAATAGATACAAGTCCTGACTGAAAAACTACTTACGGACAATGAATTCTTTGTACCACCTGCACTATGGCTTTGGTTTTTTTAATCATGTATCAAAGTGGAACATCTGATTGATTGAATACTAGTGTGAGATAAGTAACAGTGAGAGCAGAGTTAAGAGCTCACTCAATATTGCAAATCCAGTAGCACAATGCAGGATCAACTTAATAAATGTGAGTATTTTCCATACTTCTCACGGATGCAAAGAGTCATAGGATGAGATTCAGCTTGGCGGATGCCAACTTTTAAGTACTTAACTCCTTCCATTGAATTTGAGAAGGCTACCCAAATGCTTTAGTTCAGGTACATGCATAAAAAAAATTTATCTGGGTGAATTAAGGCCTTGGTTAGGAATTAATCATTGGATGCATTTAGAAGCTTTTCAAACCAATGGAAATTGTAACTCTCTCCAGCAAGACCCATAATAATGTAAAGAGACCCTGCAGTGAAAGCGAGAATGACCAGACAGCCCCCACTGGCTAAGGCAAAACTGGAATTCAAAGCCTCTCCCAGCATCCCGTTGGAGAATTTTTCCTGAATTTTCAAAATGGCTTATGGGATGTTTTTGGTCCACCTTTCCTCAAGAAGCAGCTCAGAAGAACCTGCCCACTCTTAGCATGAAAGGGTTCAACCCCAAACCCCACAAAGAGTCAAATGATCCTATTCAGTGAGATGCACTGTGTCATGATGTGACGCTCAGCTCAGGGCCCATGTGTAACCTACTCCACTTAAGAGAAAAAAAAAAAAAAAAAGGAAGAAAAAAATCCTATACTAGTCCTGCTAATTTCAGGTTAGTTTTTCAAACTAGTCCTTTCCCCCAGCCCTCCCTCTATTTCTCCCTCTCACCCCGATCTGTTTTTTCCCATTTTCAAGTAAGATTTAGAAATCTGCCCAATGGCAGGTGGGTGGAGGCGCTCCAGATACTATGTTTGTTGGTAGCCCAGCAGTTATTTGTGGTTGACTTTTTTGGTTGCCCACAGGAATTTCCAGGGTGGTGTAAACAGACAGATGTGGGTTCTTTTCTGCTATATAGATCACACCATAGAGAGATATCAAAGGGAAAAAACAAATCCATGAATAATGCACTAGTGGCAGCGTTTGAAGCTCAGAACTTTAAAGACTGGCCTCTGAATTTATTGGTTTAATTGTTGGGTATGGACATTTAGGCCACCAGATAGCTTCTGAAATCAAAACATCACTGAAAGGTTTCCCAAATATTTAAGAGTTCATACAAAGTGAAAGTGGGCTCAAGTACCGGCAACTCAAAGCTGCTCCCACCCTGACAGCACTGCCCTAGACTTAAATGCTAAAATTGCCCTTTCCTTCTTTTTCTCAGTATCATACCGGTTTGCTTTTTACTTCAGTGAGGCATCTCGGTGACTACTCCATGGCTTTCTGCTGCTGTAACGTTGGCAAGCTAAAGGGGAGGGCTTCAAGGGCACGGATGACAGGGCAGACTTTTGCTGGTGTAGATTAGTAAAGCTCCACTGATCTCAGGCTAACTCATATTAGCCAGGAAATTTTGCTCCTCGTTCTCTTTTTCTTTCTTCTTTTTTTTTTTTTTTTTTTTTTTACTGGTACCATTACGCCAAAACTACTTTTGTCCTGTGATTTTTGTGTGCCTTGTGCTCACACAAGAGACACATCGTGGCATTTTTTCCCTTGAGATTAACAAGCAGCATGTGATTAAAATCATGTTAACTCAACAGTGCAACTTGCTAATCATTCTTACTCTGGAATTGCCAGCTAAAGCTTTTTTCATTATTTATTTTTTCAGGAGGACTTGTATATGTTTCTGTCAGTCTATTTTAGAGCATGGCAGGTTACAGAGGCGCTTTGATTCATGGCTGGACATAGATTATTTTAAGTAGAAGGAAAAAGGAGCCTTGGTTTTCACAGCATTGCACTGTCATCTTGCGGTTGCAGCGCTCCGTTCCTAACCCTTATTTGGAAATGCCTTGAACAAGAATTCAATGTGAGCAGGAAGAAACGGTGATTGCCTCACTCCCGGGGCTTCGGTTTGTTTGGAGGCCTCCTTCCTGCCACTCTTGTGACAACAAGACAGACTGACCTTGCCAACTGTTTCCACTTCAGTTCTTTCCATCTCCTTCCTTCATGAGAGGAGAGCATGACCTCCTCCAGAAAACCATCATTATTTAGAAGACTTCATCTCCTCCAGACTTCCAGCGCCTCTCCTATGAACACTGATTCGAAGACACGTTTTCAGGGCAGTGCTGTGTACAGTCCTCCCTCCTGCCTGCGCTTTAAAGAGGGAATGCTCTGCCGCTGTCAGCTCCTTATTAGTTGTACATCTGTTCCACAACTGAGGCAAATCACTTCAAACACATTCTTGGCTTCGTTCCCTTTTTCCAATTTGTAAACAGCAACATTCCGGCCTCTTTTCTGGACCGCTCAAGACACCAGCCAGTGTGGGATTCTCCTCGTAGACCCTTCCAATCAGCTCAAAAGTCTTAATCCCCTGAGCTTGTCCAAAACGTACGAGAAATCCCCGAGCTAGGCTTCCCCTTGCCTCCAGTTGTGCTGTTCCCGGCCAGAGTGCTGCTCTCCGGCCTGCCTCCTTATATCCTCCTGCTGGCTAAAAACATACCACATTCCAGAAAGATACACGAAATGCATCCAGTCCCAGTGAAGACTGACCTAACCATCTATCAGTGCGTGACTAGAAACGACAAAATGGTCAGCCTAACTAGTTACTTGGAAGCGTGCAGCATGATGCTACCCCTTACCTAAACCACAGATTCCAAAAGCTGCAACCCTGTCCTCCTCCTCAAAAGGCAATATGTGGACCTCTTATTATACTGATTCTTCCTTACCCTTTTACCAATACCAGGAATCAAAAGTTTAAAAATCCATGTTGTTTCTATTTGTGCTCTTCACTTTAGTTATTTCTCTCAAGTCAGAGAAGAAAAACTTAGAAGGTCACTATTGTTACCTTCAGTTTTGGCTTTTATATTTGGGCTGCCAATACTTTGAGGGAATGCTTATTTTTGCAGAAACCACTGTTAACATTAAAAGTCAGGGGAAAAAAAAGCCAGAAATGGCTTCCTACAGGGCTTAGGTTAGTACTTGGGAGGAAAAACTCTGTATTTTGATTAGAATTGTGTTACTATTGTTCCCCTGAATGGAATTTGGAGTATGCATCCTGAATTCCCCATTTTCAGAAAGAATTGCCTACAGCTAAAATGTTGTAAACCATGTTTACTTCTCCTTCTTTTTACATGTGAAAATTTTCATGATCTTGCAAATGGATTACCACAGACAGACTTACGCATTGACCCAAAATCTTACTACCAGCAGAGGGATCCTCCGTGGGCTTTGGAATCCATCAATGCACATTCAGAGTACACGAGGGTTATACTCTACTACTCCCAAACTACAAGATATTTATTGCAAGATTCTTTTTTTCAGCTGTATGGTATTTTAAAAGGTCAGAATTATCTATTTTATCCTCACACTTTCAAAATGACTACAGAAAGGAACAAAACTTCTTGCAGAGAGAAAATGTAAAAGCACTTCAGAAAGAGGACTGCAAAATGATGGGTGTAGTGTGAAAACTTTTGGAACTGACAGCTACCACCGGTGTGATTGCCATTGTGAAATAAATGGACTGAAATGTGAAGAATCCTATTTGTGGCAGATTTAGTGGACATATCAGGGGACTAATCTGACTGATAGAGGTTGCATGGGAAAGTCCAACTGCCAGGTATGGAGATGCCCCCGAACCCAGGAATCGATAACTGCAGAGGGCAAAGCAAAAGCAAACCAAAATGGGGACACGGCTCACAGTGTGATATTGTGGGAGTAGGAAAAGCTGCAGTCTCCCCAGCGGGAGAAAATACACATGCACACACAGTCCAGACAGTGTCAAAACCAAGCTGGTGCTGCTGCAGGGCTCCAAGAGCGGGGTGCCTTGGCTCTGTTTCGGAGAGACCACCTCTAACAGCAGAAGACAGCTCGATGGCTAATTCAGTCCTTCGCCTCACTTACCGACACTGCCAACAAGGCTGCTAATTAGTACTAACTGTGATGGTGGTTTCTGTGATGTGGACAGCTGTTTGCGAAAAGCTGGACTGAGACCACCAACTCACTTCAGACAGGCCACTAAACAGCCATCTGAGGGTAACCACTAGGTCGCTAGCAACTTGGGTTGGATTCAAACTAGTGACTTCGAGGTGAAAAGGCTCCATATTCAATTACCAGTCCCCTGAGTCATCCCATCCACCCTCTATAGTTATTTCAAAATGCTTTGGTAAGCAATATCTGAGGACATTACATGCGTTCAAAATGCTAAAAATACATGTCTAAGAGGGCAGGGAAAAGATCAGATCACCCAAAAGTAAATTTTCTTTTCTGTTTAAAAAGAAAATAAAGGGGGGGGGGGGAAGGAAAAAAAATCACGATCATAACACTTTAAGCTTGGGGGGTTTTTTGGTTGGGTTTTTTTTTTTTTTTTCCTAAAAACATATAAACGGCCTCGCCCCCGCCCCGCTTTGCCATTCCAATTAATTTCCTGCAAATATCATTAGAACACTAAAAAAAGAGAGACTGTTACCTTTGTACTTTCTAAATAGCCAAATCAATAGTAGAAAGAAGGGGAAAGTACTTGAGGGTGGGGGGTGTGAGAAGGGTAGGAGGAACAAAACAAAATGCTAAAAGATGGATTAAAAAAAGCCCCATGCTGAAAACGACAACTCCCAGGGATTCCACCCAGGGCTTCTCAAACTTGCAGATTTGTTTTAAGAGCGCCGCTGCCCTCTGGTACCCCAGGATATGGTATTTTCAATGCAACTCCAGAGGGCCACCAATCTATTTTTGTCACCTATCCTGGGATCTGACAACTCTCACCAGGGGCTCAGTTAAACAAGCCTCCAGTTTTTAAACAAAGTGGATTTTAATTGAGAAGCACCTGTGGCGAGAGAGTCTACTGGCATTATTAAAAAGCAAATTTATCACAGTGAATCACAGAGGCAGGGGGTGGGGGAGCGAGCAGGGAGGGGGGGTCCATGCATACGTCATACCTGCAACACAGTACCATTCCTTTCATAAAACTCCCTTGAAGAAATGTGTAGGATTTGACTGCACCCCACGAAGAGTGTTTTTCCCAACAAGCTGTTCCCAGGGTGTTGAAAAGCTATCATTCATAAAAAATTATTGAGGGGGAAGGAGGTAGCAAAGGGGAGTTCAGAAGGCCAGGGACGCCAGTGGAAACCACAGAATGAGACCCTCTGTGAAGCACGCACCTGTTTATGGCCACCATAATAGCTTAACTAGAAAGCTTAAAGTTCCAAATTGGGGGGAGAAGGGGAGAAAGAGGGAAAACATAATGAATGCTTGTTCTAATATCAAAATACACTTTAACCCATGGAGTGCAGGCTCACAATGGATAGCTGCGTTTTAGAATAAAGCACTGACAATGAAAAATACACAGAATTGAGGAGGACGCTCTTCAGACGCATCCTGGTATCATTAAATACACATGGGCTCGGGCCAAACATTGGAAGTGCACCACTTCATAAAATATGTGGCTAAAAAAACCTGCTTATTAAATAATATTTAATGTTGGCCCAGAGAGCAGTTGAGAGTAAAGAGTAGGTGCCAAGCTCTGTCTAAACGCAGTAATGAACAACTCCTGTAACAAAGAGTTTACAAGGCAAGGAAAAGAGAGCGAGGCCACCCTGCAAAGACTTGGATGATACACAAATGTTTAGAATGACGAAGAATGTGCTGTAATTTTAATGACACTATTAGTAAAATCCCTTGCTGATTTTTAACAGTGTTATGCATGCACTTTGCCCTTAGCGAGTGGTAAAAGTGAGGTACTCAAGCCTGTTGGTCCAGCTGAGAAGACCTGACATTAAGGATGAGACTCCTCACAGGTATTAGTCAGTAAAGATGCTTTTTTTTTTTCCCAGGAAGGAGCTAGGCATTTTCATCCATTATTCCCTTATGAACTGCTTTTGTTAATGGTTTTGCCAAGACTTCTCAAAACATTTTGAGAAAATGAATCTCAGATTGAACTGAGGGAAACCACAGGCAGGTGGAATATACATATCTCTCAGAGAAGGTGGGTTTATATCTTTTATCTTAAGTATTGTGAGCAAGGCTGGAAGGCTGCCTTTGATGCAGAGTGCTCAGTCTTGTTGACAAACTAACACTTCTGGCAGAACCTATCAAGATGAGCCTATAAGAAGGAGAACAGGAGGGCTGCCCCAGCAGTTTGAAGGGGAACATGGGGTAATACAAGACAGTTGTATGTTTCTTTTCATTAATATTGTTGGCCGAACATTTTCCCATTTATTAGTGCACACACAATACTGCGGGTTTTTTGCCTTGTTCATATCTGTCAGCCTACCGAACCTCACTTTTAATCAAAAGTAGGAACAGTCTATGATGTACAGAAGAAAAGAAATGCATAGTGCAGAATAAAGGGGGTAAGGATCTGAATGGAAATATCACCTGCTCTACAACCTATGTCTGGGAAAATATGAATTTTGAATTGGTTTATCAACAACTTACGGGTTTTTTTTTTCTCTTTTAAAATCACCCCCAAAGTAATAAGCTACTTTTGCCCTGCCAGAGGACTTTGATCTGCAAGGCTTGCCTTTTTCTTTCTTTTTTTTTTTTTTTTTAAACACAGACAACTTAGACCATTTAGATCTGTATTTCTAGGTCTAATCTTTTTTAGTCAGTCTGTCTTACATATTCTTCCAGCATGCTCTTCCCCTCCTCCACTTTAATTCTTACATATAAGATTAACAGCTGAAAAAGTTCTGTAGCAAATGTAGGCAGCTTCATTCACATTTAATGAATAGGTAAACTGAAGCAGCAAACGGATTCTTCCACCCCTCCCCCAAAAACCCCAACCCCTGAATAAAAAAAAAATATATTGCAAAGCCCAGCCCAAGACACTGGCCTCACAACATGAGACCACAACTCCAGGCACTGCAGAAAGAACATGACAGGTTTTATCACTCCTTCCACTGTTCTTCCTAGGCATTGCTCTACGCAAATTCAGTATCACTTCTTGACGTTTCCAATAACGAAGTATTTTCAGAAATTACCGAGAAGGAATCATCACTTACCGTTTAGCTAGTCAAGCTCTGAATTATGTAAGCAATTAGCCACAAGAAAGTCCTTTGTCATGAACGCTTATTTCCCTGTTTTTTCCCCAATTTGCCCATAAGCAGTTTATCTTACGAAAGCCCACATACACTAGTTTCATCATCTGTTCTGTGGGAAATGTGTCAAACAACACATTACAAGCCAATGCTCAGCGTTAAACTGATTTCTCATTCAAGTTGTTTAAATATATTTAAAACCATATATAAAGAATTTATCATTAAAACCCAAGAAAATACTTTTATAAGCATTCGTTAAATAGCTCACAAAGGATAGATTTTAAAAGGTATGTAATAATAGAAGGATTCAGCTTTATAATAGCTTTCAGTAAACACAATTTCAAAACCCAAATAACCCAGGCTAACAGCTGAAAATCCCCTCTATACCCAGAGTTAGGACTTGATATTTAAGATAGATTACATAATCCATATTTTTTCCTTATTATTGTGCTGTGAATACAACATAAACATGTATTTCTGAAAAAGACGTCAACAGCAGAATAGCTATCATCACCAACATTTGCAATGCTTATGCTTCAGAGTTAACACCACCTCTGAGAGGCCTGTTCAGTTCACACATTTCAGATGTATTTTTGAGATTTTTTTTTCCTTAGGCAATATAGCTTTTCTGCCCACTTTGATCACATTTTTAAAACCCCATGAGAAGAAAACCTCTTAAGAACAACTCCAGCAAAAAAACAAATTAGAGAGTGGACTCTTCACCTTATAACAAATACTGACTATGAACACATGTGAAAAAGTGTTAAGACACTCAGAGCTCTTGAATTATTACAAAACACCCCACCAAAACTAAAGGCACTGCATAACAACTCCACAAGTGGATGGACAGGTTGAAATATTTCTGGAATGACAAAGTGAAAATTCAAACAGAAATCCCATTTGTGCAATTGTCTCTAAACTTATGTTTGCTTATACTCAAAAACCATAGGAAACTTTTAAGTTTAGCGTAAATATGTTATGAAAGTCACCTGAAGTTTAAACAAGACCAAGTGCAAATTACAGTGCCTCTTACTAATGGAACTTCAGTGATGTCTGTACATCACCACTGGTGAGGCATTAGCTGTGCTTCTGAACTGAGGTGAGATGCCATGCAGCAAAAAGAGAATGAGGCTAATTTAAATGCTCTGGACTTCCATCTGTCTTTACCTGCAGCTGCTTTCTCCTTTCCCATGAAGAGACATGAAAAATTAGAATTCTCTTATTTATTAATATATTTTCTGTTTTCAATTTAAATATTTTAAATATGTAAGTATTTTCTGAATTTGATACTACTTTCAGAGTAAGCTGTAAGGCTGCAGACAATGCTGAGGCAGACAGCAGAGCATCCTTGATTCTCATAAGGCAATTAAAAGAAGTACATTGTCAATCCTGTGCAAAATAAATTTGGGGTGAAACTACACAGTGCTTTGATTGTAGCCTGGAGAGGGAAGGCTCTTCCTAAAGGATACGTTTTAGACAGCAAGCTTCTGCAACTATCAGAGTCTAGGAGGAATGATGCAAAACAATCGTACTCCCTCGTTTGTTTTACAAACAGACTGATAACGTGTTCCCCATCTTCCAGCAGCCCTCTTTTGGACCTGAACTACTCCCTTTCTTACCCTCTGCGATCCATTTTTATTTGTTGCTGCCTTCTCCGGTCTAAGCAGTTCCTAACTCCACATTAGATGGACACCACCAGGCAGCTCTCAGAAAGTGCAGAGAATCTCTCAGTTTTTGATTTCTTTTGCCAGCACCATACTAGTGAGGAGCAATGGCTGTTGAAAACACCCTGTACAGACCCTGGATTCATGACTGGAACAAAGACAATGCAAAAGCAAATTCAGCAAATTTAGTAGCGCAGCTCTCACAAGTCTCTACTTACAATGTATAAACTAAGGATTTCCAGAGTTGACAGCATGGCCAAATTTGGACTGGATTATGACAGAGGAAAACGCATAACCCTCATTTATATCAGGAATAGTTAGTCTTTCATAGTATCCCTAAAATAATTTTTTTAACGTACACAAAAAACAATGCCAGTTTCTCATCCTCGTGAATTACTGGACCTTATCAGAAATGACTGTGAGGGAATGTTCCCGTCGAGAAACCCATTAAGCCTAAAGCAGCACGGAAAATTTCCACTTGAATGGTTACTATCTGGCCAAGCTACGAGCAACTGGAACCGGATCTTAAGATGGAAAGCATCACTTATCCCCGGAGAGGGACACTGCTAACAGGTCTACCCATAACAAAGACCTAACTGCCTTCCACACGTAACGCGGTAAGAAACATTTGCCTTCAAGCATCCTTCAAGAGCAGCACGCACGCTATTACCCAGCCGCGACCCCAACGCAGAGAAACTCGAAAGGCAACTAGGAAAACAGCAGCAGCCGAAGGGAGCCGCAGCTGCCCCGGGCAGGAGCCGCGGGTTGGCCGAGCCCTCCCGCAGAGCGCCGGGAGCCCGCGTCAGCACCCTGGACAGCGCCGCCGCGCTCCGCCGCCGCCCCGCTCCGCTCCGCTCCGCCGCCCCGCCCCGCTCCGCTCCGCTCCGCCGCCCCGCTCCGCTCCGCGCCCCGCCCGGCCCGGCCGCCGCCTCCGCAGGGGCGGTGGATATCGCAGAAGGCAGCCGCAGGGGTTTTAGGAAGGAAGGGAAAAGGCCAGGGGAAAAGGCCGCCAACATCCCCCCCTCCCGCCAACATTTATCTACTTAGAGCGCTGTAAGGCGACAGCCAATTCTTAAAGTCAACATAAAACGACGACATAGATAAGGCCAGGTACAAAGATTGAAGGTAATTTCGGCTCACATTTTTAGGACTCTTCCATTTGCACTTTCCATTTTCGATTTCGGTCGTTTTCATTTGAGGGTTTTTTGGAGCCTCGCTACGCAAACGCTCACGCCAACCTCAAAATATAAAATCACCCCCTAAATAAAGACTGCCACAATGGCATTAACTGCCTGGGATTTTGTTTTTTGCTGGTTGCATTTAAGAACGCGTTTTACAAGCGCTTTAGACGAATCTAAACTATTAGCAGCAGTAAAAATTCAGAGCTTTGCAAACATTTAAGCTTATTTCTCACAATTTGCAAGAAAGCCCTTTAAAAATCCATCCACTTACGATGAAAAACCAACTCCCTATTCCCTTTTAATAAAAAATAGACCTAAAAAAAAGAAAGAGCTGATCACTATTGTTTGAAAGCACTCAAAAGCAATAAGATGGTCACAAGACTTGATCTGACTGTTCTGCCCCTTTACAAACTCAATAAAGCTTGCTTTTTATGACTGATTGCTGTGCTGTATTAATCCCCTAGCATATAAAACAAGCCTATTGGAGACTGGGACTCCACCGGGGGAAGGACAGGGAAGCTGTTGTGTTCTGAGAATTAATCCATCTAGGAAAATCAAAAGCCAGCCACTCACAATACAGTAATCAGCATGTTCTCCACTGTGAAAGCCCCACATTTCCCATTTAGAAAACACAACTATTACTCCATTATGTATGGAAACACACAAACCCCTTTTATTTATTTGTGTTTGTTATTATTTGGCTTATATTTATGGGTTTGTGTGTATTCCATTGGTGGGTAGGCAACCATCAAGTTAAAAACCCCCGTCTATTCCCAACTGCTTAAAAGGAAAAAGGGACTCCCACTGCTTTTTCCACAACCAAAGTTCTTTCTGGATTTGCTTTGTGAACAGGATTTTAACTCTTTATTACCCTAAATAAAAGGAAATTCTTTGCATTTTTTCCTTACACAGAAAGTTCATTTTCTGTTCAGGATAATTACGCTGTTTTTTTCCTCACTTTGTTAAATTATCTAACATGAGTTTCCTAAGTAGTGGTGCTAAAATAAAAATGTTTGAAGCTTTAAAATTACTCAACTGAAAAATGACTTCACTTTATTTCCAGGTGCTATTAAATTTGATGCTCCTTTGTTAGCAAAAGTTTAATTCTTTCCTTTTAAAGTTGAATGATGTAGCCTTCTGAGTAAAACCTTTTTTTGTTTTTTTTTTTTTGTTTGGGTTTTTTTTTTTTTTAAGAGTAGAATTTTTTTTTTTTTTTTTTTTTTTGCCATTTAGGTACTAGAAGTATGAATTTTCCATTGTGTTATGGAGATAAAGATTAAAAAAACCCAAACAAAACCAGCTGTAAATCTTATGTGACACAGTAATTAAACTGCTAAATGAATTCTGGCCTAAATACAAGAATTAAGGCTTATGGAAATCATTGAGAAACCACAATCTGATAGACCATGTGCTCAAGAAGAACCAAAATCATATATCCTTTTCCATTCATCTAGCAAAAGGCACCTACCTGCACAAGAAATTATTTTACAAACCAGCACTTAAAGACAACAGTTTTTAATATCTGCTGAAATGTTCCTGTCAAATTATTTTAAAAAAGCAAACAAAGCACTTTCTTTATATTTGTATTTATTCTTTGCTAAAACAAAGAACGCTTTTCTCCCCCATTTGTTTTTACAGTAAGAAGTCACTAAAAGCAAGAAAAGTTACAGTCTTTGTTCCTATTGCCATTATCCCTCTATATACATCCTTTACTTAATAAATGGCTAAAGACAGCAGTTTTGTATCATTGCCTTTAAAACCAAGAGGTAATAAAATCCCACTAGGTCAACTCCATAGTCCCACCTGATCAGCATGGTAGACACCAAAATATTATGGTTAACTTGAAAAGATCTTAGTAGTCCAGCTATACTCACCATCAGTTTTAAGTATTACTATATATTTCTCATAGTTCAAAGTACCATGTGTTTTTTTCATTTTTAAATGAAAACACGAATTGGAGGAGCAAAAACTGATGCACATGGCTGAATGTCTGTTACATGTACATGTAGTTTCAGGACATAAACTTGCCTTTCTGTTTAAGAATGGGATTAAATGACGACAACAAAACAATTTAACTTTTCTGGGACCTTCCTGTTAGACACAACTGAAGATAACCAAATGACAGCAATGATACACAAGCGCTAGTAATATTAAGCTGTAATTCTTGCTTTGCTTATGCACGGAGGATTACATTTCTTGGCTACCAGGGCAAAGCTATGGCACACACAGAGTTAACCATGCCCCCATCCTTTCTTCACCCCCCTTCTCCCCCATCTCATTCATGCCACATTCCACAGTGGCAGGGTCCAACAACAATATAGGAGGGTACCCAAAATGAAGAGGCAGGGCCTTCCATTCTTCTGCCTCTCTTGAATTAATTAACTGGAAATGAGTTTTGTCAATGTTTTGGAAAGGCAGAGGGGTGAAAAGAAACTGCTAGAATTAATCACAGTGAGAAACTACCTCTTCAGCAGTCTGCCAGAGTTCAGAAAACCCATGAGAAGTGCAAAATAAAAGGAAAGTGGGCTGACTTACCATCCAAAGGAACAAATAAAATTCAAACAAACACCCAAGTCTCCAAAACAGAGACATGCCCCAGTGCAAAGGAATGTAGCATCTGTTGCCACAACAGCTTCAGCTTTGTTTTTAATATACTTGTCATGAAGACTGAAAGGTAACAAGGTAGAAAAGATAATTTAATAATAATTTAGACACACAGGAGGCATGTTGTATTTAATTCACTACATATTTATGTACAGCAATGTTCCAGTGCAGAGATATTTAAGCACTATGATTGAAAATGAGTAACTTTCATTGTTTAGCCCTGACTCAGCATAGATCTTTTAAACAGAGAAGACAGACTGCAAAGCAGTTATTTCTTTGTTGAGTTTTTAATGATAGTTATCTCCAGATTCAGCAATGGAAATTATAACAACTCAATACCGCACGCATGACATCTTTCTAACAAAACAAGAAAGTAATGAAATTTCAACCATCTGAAAAGAAGGATTTTTTTCCATAACTTAATTTACCTAGGTATTTAGAAAATGTGTAGGTGTCCTTTTGTTTACAGCAGCGAGGCAGAAGTATCATTTGGCAGTTTTTCTGAATGCAACACTTCCAGCAGACTGGAACTAAAACTGAAGAAATCTTGATTGCCTGAGCAGGGAAAAATATTTTAAAAGAGAAATCCTCTTTTAATGATTCAACTCTTCTTAATGTTTTGTTCATGAGGGCTTTTTCCTGACAGATCTCAGAATTAACTTGTCATCTCGTTTCTCTATCTCTAAACCCATACTCTCAAGGGCAGAATTGTCTGCCAGCCCCTTCTCCTCCATCTGTGCAATAAGCTCTTGGTTTCTCTCATTCTGTTCCGTGAGATTTCGGATAGCATATACTGCCCACTGGTTCACAACTGTTGGACAAAGTTAAGGATCATTTATTTATTTAAAGATGAAACAATGCTTATTTTAATTTATTACTGCATTCCCCTCCCCCTGCTGCCCCCCCATCCCTCAAACCCAGAAAAACAGTAGAAATCAAGGGTTAGAAAAAGACATTTACAGGCAATGATTCTGAACCTGCAAATACTTGCATATGAGGTAATTTAAGTTTAAATGAGGTATGTCCGTTAACTTCAGGCAAGTTTACTAGGTTTTATCTTGAATTAAAAAAAACAAGACAAAACTCAAATGAACTGCAGGAATTAAAAGGACATATTGTTTTAAACCAAAATTACAGTTAATTGAAATGTTCCAATGATCTTCCTGGTGAGATTTAAGAAAAAATAAAAAAAAGTCAGTCACTGTGTTTATGATCTGAACACTTCAACACTGCAGTTCCAAGAACTGGCAAACACAATGAGCTATAAATCAGCTACAAGAAAGACGACAACTATTATTTTCACTGTACAAGCTGAAGAAATATAGAAAGAGAGAAACATATCCAGGTTAACAACTGAAAATAGCACAAATAACGTGGGAGACACTTAAAAATATTTAACTTTTAATGCTATCTAAATTCGGTTCTTTGTGCCTGGGTTCTTTTACAAACTTGCCAACGGAACAGACGCTAAGATCACCAGCAGGTAGCTCCTGCTCCTGTTTAAATGGGCACAAGCTGCAACTCATTCACCTTCTAAGGTGGTCCCTCGAGGCCAGGATTGAGGCACATGTCAGGGCCATAGACGAAGGATTTAAATTCCCAGGATTATCAGTCAGGCATCTTCCAAGTGAACTACAGTGTTCATTTTATGAAGTGTCAGAGATGTTAGCCCCAATTCTGCAGCTGAAAAGCTATGTTATGATATAATCTTTCCCGAGTTACCCATATGGGAGGGCAAGCCATTCTGAATCACACAAAAGTGGTTTGCCTGCAGGGCACCAATTATTTACTACATGTAGCTTCACATCCAGCAGAAGAATATGCACAATTTACTCATCTCCTTGACGTCTTTGGGGTTGGACAGTGTCTAAGCACAGAGATACGATAGTGTTCTTATGGGCATTTGCCAGGGGGTGACTGGAGGGGAAAACTCCTCAATTGGGGAAGATGGGAACTTCAGCCAGAACAGTAAAATACCGGAACTGGACTTTCTTACACAATTTATCATGACAGCATTTGGAAAATCCAGTACCACTGCACGCACATTCTTACAGTAGCAGTCTTGCCATTTTCTCTGCGCACCTTGCACTGACTGCTGCGCCTGCCTTGCTGCCACCTCCAGCTGGCCCTTCGGCTTGCACGCTTTGGGCAGAGGCAGTCTCTCACGCTTGGTCGTTGGATGCACCAGCCCATGCGGATGGATGAACAACCGCATGTAGCAGAAGCAGCTTTCTTAATATAAGACCAGGTCCTGCCTTCACAAGCTTACATTTTAAGAGCGGGGAAGTGATAAACTGAGAATACAGGAGACCAAAAAAAAAAGTTTATGACCATACCTAACTACAGCGCTACTTAGATGCCAAAGGAGAATACAGAAGGGACTGAAATAAAAAGCACACGAGGAATCCTCAACAGAGGGAGAAGGGCTTAGACGAAGAGTAGCTTGCACAAAGATCACAAGAAACATACATGCTAGGGAACAATCCTGCATTGGCATGCATCAGTAAAACAACCCCCTGCCTTTAACAGCAGTTTATATTTATTTTCACATTCAAGCAGCCCAGAACTGAAAATCAAAAACGGCAAAACAGTAAGAATTATGGGGCTTTTTTCTGACAGAGTTCTTCAAACTTTGTTAGGAAATATGCTGCACACCTCCTTCATTTAAAAAATTCTGGCATGAGGTAATGACAGAGGAGAGAAATTAAAAAAAAAACCCAAATTACGTATCACATCAAAGCCTTAATAGGTGAACGTGACAGAGAATATCAATGTATTCTCTTCTTTCAGTGCATCACTACTATAGTTAAGTGAGAAGACAAGTGCGAAGCTACATTTAAGTTATATAAACTGAGTATTTCCACTGCAGGTTATGTTTGAGTATGTAAAACAACAGTAAAATACCAAAGAAATAAAATCATGTATGAGCAGAATCTTACTCATCAGCTCTAATGGTAAGAAATAAATTTCAGAACAGTAAAGTATGCAAGCTGATGAATGCAGATGAACAAAGGCTGATACCCAGCAGGTCCTTCTGAGGTCTGATTTAGGGCACTTCACGAGTGCCAAAAAGTAACATGAAGTTCTCCCAATGGACTGTGAGAAACATGCTACTACTCTCCCTGGCTCTGCTCCTGGGACGAGGAGCAGACTTTTCTTGTGTTCCTAAAATACAGCTCTGCATAAAATACAGCACTTGCATAAAAGAATACCTCCTAAAAAAATAGAAGTAATTTTCAAAGAGTGGCAGTTCTTGATCACACAAAGTGCCACACAGAGAAAAAAGTACTCTCAAAATTTTTTTTTTCTGTATTAGCCTTAGCAATAATCCTGCTACCATCACCTTTATCTCCTTCAACACAAAAACACTGCTAAACCCCACAGCAAATGATGTTTTCCTACTATCGTATCCATTCATGCTTACATAATATCTAAGACATCCCCATTATCTTATGAACTCTATCATCATTATGGCATTTATCATTATTGACTACTGTAGCTGAAGCTGCAAAATGGTTTCAATAACGTTTTCACTCACTCAAAAACTCTTTTCTGCATGTAGGTTTTCCATTGTAAATTCAGTCATGAATATGCATGATCTCCCTTGTTCACATGCTGTGTGAGGCTAAGACCTTTGGATGGCTGTGTGCAGACCTAGACAGACTTAAGTGTCAGCAGAGATTAAAGCTAGTCCCCAGCTAATATTCACATTACCTTCTTGCTCCTCTCCAAAGATAGAGACAGAGAGAGAAAATTAAACATATTCTAGAGTCTCTAATCCTACCAACACTTTAAGCACTTTATTGTATGCTCAGCTTTAGAAAGAGAGCTTCTAAAGTTTCCATAGTTACTACAAATAAGAGCATGAGCCTGTTTGTTGTGAAACTGCATAAAAGAAAAGAAATGCAGCAAGCACAGTAGATCTGATTGCATAGACTTGTCTAGGTTTTTCCAAGAGGACATATTGCACTCTCAAATTAATTAATATTATAGACAAGGAAGTGAAGATTACAGTACCTCTGTCACAGTGCAGAAGGCATACAAAAGAAAGAAAAATTTTCATTTCATTTTTCAGGAGCCTCATTACAAGACTGCGTTTAGGGAATGAAAGCAAACATTGGTATGCATTTACAGCAACTCTTTTTTAAAATCCATCAGTACTGTATGCTATGGGATTCCTATGTTATTTTGACTTATACAAGCGATAACAAAACTGAGTCAGCTTGCCCTGTGTTCCATACTTGTGTAACATCTTCATACAGCAATTTAAAATTTATCATCTAAACTCCTCTGGGTCACAACTTCAATTGTCAGGGAGGGGAGCATACAGGGAGAAAGGAAGAGAGGTAGAGAAAATGTGCTGGCAATCTGCCCCAGGAGATGAAAAATTTTCCTATCTGGAATCAACATAAACCATGAAAATCTATGCTACTAAATCCTGTGGAAGTTTTGCCATTGACTGCAAAGGGAACTTTTCACAATTCTCTTGTTTCTTTTCATATGGATTCTGCTACCAGAGGTTGCTAGAGTCAATGCTGGCAATAGCACAGTGACTGTTACAAGTTTAATGGTGTATGAAAATACAACCACATACTGTCAGGAGTCACTAACCAATATCCTATTGTGATGCATTACTGGAGAGGAGGACTTACAAACCACTTCCCGAAGAGAGTATTCTGGCTTTTCATTCTCTTATTAGGAGGTCCAATTTGGACTAAATGTTATTGGCAAGTCTATTGCAGCCATCAGGACCCCTACAAATTGTTCTACAAACCAATTTGGATTCTACGGATGAAGGATAGTAGGCATAATTATTAATGAGGTTTGAATCTGATGAGATAGATATGCAGCAATGCATAAGTAATCTTGAAAGTATGTTGCTTGAAAAAGGCAAGTAGTAAGTTTTAAAAGTTAAGTATTATCATTAACTCATATAGGATACTGAAGAGTGGCGACAAGGAGAATGAAATACACACATCTGTTTTCTTAAGTCCCCTTGATAGTTATTAATACTGAGGAATTTTTAAATATAACATCCTTGGTGCAGAGTTTGATTTATTACATTGTGTAGATACTTTTTTTTTTTTTTTTTTTTTTTTTTAGTTTTTTTTCCTGCACTACAGGTGGTTTTCAATAATTAAATGATTTCTTAGGAAACTTTCTTCTTTAAGAGTAATTTGGCCTAATGAGAAAAAGAGGATATTCTTTGCCCAATTCCATTACCTCATTTAAATCAGATTTTTGACTATTTAAATATTAACTACATTTCAATCAAATATGGGAAGAGATACAAAACCTTATCAAGAAAGACAACCCACATGGGATGGAACCCTAGTCAAACGGGCTGTTTATGCAACAGCTAAAGCCACCCAACTTCTCTAAGAGCTTTTCTGGAACAGGTTTATAGAGCTAGAAACCAGAGATAATGCAAATATAATTCTTGTTAATTATATTTCTTTCTGGTCTTCAACAAGTAATCCAACTATCACTAAAACTTCTGCAGACAGGAGTGAAATACTAAAGCGTCACGTTAGAAGAATCACTTCCACTTACAGACCTGACTGGACCAAACTGAAAAGACATAAACCATTTCCCCTTCAAGTCTTTCAGTCCTTTTAAGTACTTTTGTTTCACAGCAACTTGAAGATAATTCTTCTCACCATTCAAAGAGGTCTCTAGACAGCTACTGCAACTGTTAAGTCACAGTTTGGATCAATGTGCTGTGATTGACCACACGTAGTAGACAGTCAGGATTTTGGTCCCTCGCAGTCAGCCAAATTACTTACAAAACTCTATAGGTTCCTTCCTGTTGGGGGTTTTAGTAGTTTTATGAAGTCCTAGAAGGCGTGCAAGATGATAGCAATTCTTTACAACTGCTTTACCTTTTTTACATAACTTTTACTTGTGCTTAAGACATTACCAAAAAAATAATCACAGGAAATGTAAGGAACTGAAGGTTTTATCTTAATTTATGTACTTAAAGAAGCTAATTCATATTTTTAGAATTAATGCTTTGGACGCTATTTATACCTGACATTAAATTATGAGCATCAGAAAGCTTTAGGAATTTAGCCTATACAAACTTAAAATACTCTGCCTAGAAGTTAGAATACAAAGGTCTAAAATATTGCAGTTGCCTGTATTTTTATTTATTCCATAGCAGTTATTATCACCTATGACTGCAGTCACCACATTCTGGGTTTAAAAGCTAGAAACAGGCAGTGCTGTTTTCAGCTGGGAATGTCCTTCCTTCCTTCCCCTGCCTGACCCGGCCCTTGCAGAAGAGACACAGCACAACCCATCTAACCGAGAAGCCTCCAAGGTGGAGAGGCACCACTGGATGCTGGAAAAGGCGTTTATTCCTGATCACACTTTTTAGGGATAAGATTTGTAACACTGGGGAACCTAAAGCAGAGGTTCATTTCTGCTGCAGGTAACTCTCACCTGGTCCAAGAGATCAGTAGGAGGGTTGGACCATCCACCACCAAACAAGCTTCAATCTCCACCACTACGTGGCAGCAAAGCTTCACTGGACAAGCATGAAATGAGATGCCTGCAGCCAGCCCTTTCCTACTCCTTACTGGGACAGGGAGACCAGGGTGGGCTGCTGATGCTTACTGTGAGCACTCCTCGTACAAATTCGCTGCCACAAAATATTTTGGTAAAGACAGAAAGCCTATCCCCAAAAACGTGAACTGGGGTTTGCAGCTCAAATTCCACTCTGTAGAAGAACATTGCTTTGCCAGAGGAAGATCTCAAATGATACCATCTCGGAATAGACAAATGGGCAAAACTACTCAGTTTAAAGTCATCGCAATAGTTTCAACACTAAGGCAACATTCTCTGTAATTCATAGCCTACAAAAATTAGGAAACACCCATAGCAGAAAATAACTGTAGATTAAATATATTTTTCCAGTTCCCAAGCCTTCACTACCCCCTTGCACCCGTAGTTATCGCTTCCTTTAGCAGACAAACACCATCTTTCTGGCTACCTGTGTTTCTGTCAGTCTCTAAACATCCTACCCATCATCTGCAATGATGAATCCATTTCTTAAAGTGCGCCTGGTAGGATACAGGTTTTTGGGCTGATATCTTCCGTATAATCAACAGACGGGCACGTTGTATCTCACGTATAACTTTCAGTGAAAGTTCATCCATTTAAGTATCTATGGGCAACAAATACACTTTAAGACCAGAATGGATGATTATCCCTCTTTTGCCCAACACTTCTGCACAGAACACAGACAGCCGAAGGTCAGCCACTCTTGAAATCAAGCCTGTCAATTCTGTTTCATGTACAAGATATTTTCATGCCTTTTTCTGAAAGACATCCAATGTTGACCAGGAGATTTCACTGTATCCCTAAATAAATTGTTCCAATGGGTAAATCTCTCATTCATTACAGCCTGTGATTTATTTCTGGTTTAGATTTCTTTAGAATTGTTTCCAAACACTGATTTTCATTATAGATTAAAAAAAAATAAAAAAATCCACAGATCATAATCAAGGCACTCAGTAAGCATCTTCTGCATGAACTGAAGAGAGAAACTGAGGGAGATATTCCAAGCTTTGCATAATTCTTGTACCTCTTCATTTATATTTTTCAGTGTCCCTTTTGAAGCATAGGCACCAGAGCTGTCACAAATTCTGCCAAAATTTGCTACATGGCTGATTGCAGGTGCAACACAGTTGCCTGCTCCTTCTGGCTATTAATAATTCAGAAAAAGTGAAAAACAAAACCTCAGAACATTCAGTTGCCCTCTCACTCCTAGCTATGCTCCCACAAGTAGAGTCCAAGCTCTCCAGGTCATTCAGAAACACATTTTCAGCACTGTCCAGTTCTGACATCCAGAGCCAGATCATGAGGGCTCATTTTTAGTTCCAAGGCTTGACTACTTTTAACTACATACTCACTTCAGTGACAATCAGCAAAATGGTACCCAACGTTCATTAAAGTGCTGTTTACTACTACAGCAATTTGGGTTACTAAGACATTTCTTACCTAGAGCAATGTGGGGATTTTTCTCCCCAGATCACTAGTATTTCTAGGTTAACAGATCACACAAGACACCACTGAAAAGTATTATATACCCAGATTGCTATTAGTCTTTAATGCCTGCCAGCTAAACAACATTTAATCCATATCCTATGTGCCTCCTCTCATGCTCTGTGGGACTTAAAAGCACAGTGCCAAGACACCTTAGTATACTATGAAATTAAACACAAAATTTCGGTCAAGTACTCCAGAGCTACAAAAGCCATAGTACATGTTTAGCTATGTCAGGCTATTTTTATTATAATGTCTCTTATGCCAAAACTTACAGAACTTTAAAAAAAAAAAAAATTAAGCCATAACCTCTAGTTTGTTTTACTTTTTCCTATACTCAGACTTGTAATACTAGCTTAAAACCATGAATATGACACATTCATTTTTGCTGCTTAGGCTGCCAATTTTTTTTAAAATTATGACTTACATTTTTAATAGAAACCCATAATTTATGAGTAACTATAAATCATCTGGTTTTAAAACAGAAAGAATCACACTCTTGATCAATCTCAAGCTAATGCTCCACAGTTACAATATTCTGTTCTTGCAGTCCCTTCTATTACACTAATCCCATTTTAAGAATTAATGACAACTAAATCTGTTAGTTATCTGTAAGAGGTACCAGAGAGTTAGCAGGTTGTTACATTAAAAAGAAAGAGCTTCAATTGCTGTTACCTAACTGTTAAAAATGCCTTAGCTTATCTTCTTTTCCCAGGTACAGAAAAAAATTGCAAAATTCCATTAAGTTGAAACTCATGTATCAAATTACTATCAAAACCTACCACAAACATTGAGCTGTAAAGCACTAAAGCATAGGGGGATGGTAACTGTGTTCACAAACTGACTGAGTGTCAGGCAGACTGTAGGAATTCTAAATTTCCTTGGACTTGTAAAGAAAAAAGCTCCACCTACACAAAGAAATATATTCATGTATATTTATATGCATACATATAGAAATAAACAGCTTTTCTAAACCACTTTAAAATGGGAATTATAGAAGTCAAATAAAACTTTGAAAAATTTGGCACTAGACTTAAAAACCCAACCCAGTTAATACCTGAGATGTGGTCAAACTAATTATAATTTATCACTCGAAGTACATGACAAGGTAAGCTGACTCACAATTTGGACAGAAGCTCTTTTTCTATTTATAATCTCTAGAGATTCATCTATTTATATAGATTCAACAAGGATCTGTATGCCATCTTATCTTTCAGCATTGTACTTGAGTATTTTATTGATTCAGGGTCTTTGAATAACTTACATGGCATAACTCCCACCCCTGCTGCTTTTGGTGATTTCAAACATTATTTTATGACAAATAATCAAAACAATGAAGGTAAATGAGACTCCAGCTCCAGTCTCACAGACACCAGATGATGTCTGGTGCATCCAAAAATAACAACAGTTAAATAAATGGGTGTTTGGAAAGATGCAACTAAATTATAACCAACTAACGTTTTTCTACCATGTTTTGCAAAATAGCCATTAGCCACAATTATATCTGCTACAATTTCAGGAAATGGTTGCATCTCCTTGAAGAAATCTCAGAACATCAAGAGACAAGAACAAATCAACAAGGTCAGTGGAATGGACTGCAAATATATCCTTAGTGAGAAAGGAAAGGTTACACTTTGGAAATCATTTTGGAAGTAGAACCAAGTCTAAACAAAGATCTGGGGAAGTGAGGGAAAACGATTTAAGGATTAGGAAGGAGCTACACAGGACAATGCATTCACCAGCTGAAGTTACAGCTTGTTTTAATAATAGTGACTGAAAATGGGACAACAGAAAAATGTCAGAATAAAGAGATTATGCAAAGCATTGGCCATATGACATCTGAATATTCTCTGGAGGCATGCAAGAAACAATGTCAAGAAGACAGACTGAAATATGATAAGGTGGTTGTAGAAGGCATTCCATTCTCAACAATATTTTTGAACCACTCCTAGCTTTATTTAAAAAAAACAAAAACCTTTGGGTCTCAAATTTCTAGTGCTTCGTCTCAGCCCAGAGGGGAATTTTTCAAAAGAAAGTCTACAGAAAAATCAAGCAAGCTGTTTGAGCTATAAAAGCAGTGAAATATTATATTTTCTCCATTTCTTCTTTTTTTTTTTTGGTGCTCCTGGTAACTACAGATCCGCTTTCTTTCAAGAATTCAAGCCTGTCATGGATTTAAATCCACCAAGAGGATTAGGGCAGAGGACAAATATGACAATATTTGGTTTAGAAATAGAGTTATTAACTTTAATTCTTCACTTTTACATGCATGAGTTGGTGCCTACAGAGATTACTCTTCTCAAAGGATTAGAAATATTATAATGTAACATTTGAAAGAGCCTTCCTGCACTCTGTATACCTCTGTTAAACTTCCTCCAGCTCTAAGACAGACCCTGTACATCACACATGTTTCTTAATGATGGTAGTTGTCACTTACTGGAGCTGGCTAGAAGTGAAATACTGAAGAAGAGACTTCACATTTACATCTCTGCAAATCTGCTTTAGTATTTTATATACCGTCAAGAAAATTAATACTCTCCCCCCTCCCCATGAACTCTGAATTTCAGTGTTTAATCATCCTACATAGCATGATCCTACGTCCTGCATAGATGCACTAAATAAATTGTATCCTGAAATTATGGCATCAGCAACCTGAAATATACCATTAGAAATTATAACTTTGTTAAATGTCCAAACACAAAATTTAATCTGTGGTCATTTCTGGAAGAAAAAAAAGGAACAGTGCTTTCATTTCACAGAATATCTTTTCCTGTACTGCACACTGCATTCCTTCTGTGGTCTTAAAGTCTTTTTCATATTAGGAGAATGTTACATTTGACAAGAGAAAATTTGTTCTTGGGGAACAGTGTGGATTACTGATACAGCTAGTAGATGTAGAACACCTCACAAGAAAACTTCACACTTTTGTTTTCATTCTAAAGTAAACATTTTCTTGTAATCAACATTTCAGAACTGCAGTCTTTGGGTCAGAATTTAGATCTACCAAATATCATGCTTAATGTGGTAGGGTTTTTTTGGTTGGTTCCTCACCTTTAACTAAGTTCTGTTCCAAAGAGTTTGCAACATACAGAAAAGATAAACAATGCGTTAAGACACGGAAGTTGTATTATCCCTACTCTTCAGCTGTGAAGCCAATGTCAAGAGTGAATTAACATAAAATTAGGTTACACAAATGCCTCCTGTACCCTTTTCAACCGGGAGCATGCACCTAGATCCTCCCCCTTCAGAGCTTTACAATAATCCCACTCAGGACACTTTACTCAATATCATACAGAAAAATCCTACTTAGAACGGAACCCAGACCTCTTTAGTCCATTAACACTTCTGTAAGAACAAGACTGGTTACTTGCAATGCTTATTTCAAGAGTGTAAAAACACCCTGACACATAGTGACAGAAATAGGCATTGGTGGGCAGATGACCTTCCCACCTAAAACCAAAAGCAGTATTTGGGAATAGCTGTGTTTTTCCCCCTTCACCATGAGAAGTAACAAAAAAGGTTGAAGCCTCTTGGGAATCACTTAGCAAGCCAGCCCACCACTGCAGCCAAAAAAAATCCCCTTATCATACAATACTGAGGGATTCCCTTGTGAGCCACACAGACCCCTAGGCTCCATTAGTATCTAACAAAATATAGCTATAAAGAATTTGCAGCAACTTGCAGGAACAGGATAGGATTTGGTCTGCTGAATAAGGTGAAAGGAATAAGCCCCTCTCAGACTGTTCTTGCTCAATGAATAACCACACTTGTACCTGTTCCAGCTTCTAGTCTGACCAGTTCATCTGAATATAATTGTAAGATACAGAGAAGGAGCTAAGGTTTGTGCATATGCCACAAACCAGAAATCCTCCCACTCTCCTTAAAGAAGAATTCTCAGCACATTGGAGTTGAATTAGTCTGAATTGGAGTATGGCAATACAGCAACTTCTTCTTGCTTGACCATTTCTTTTCATCCTAGTTCCATCTATGGTAGTTGGCTTCCACTCAGCTGATATTTTGTGTTGTCTTTGGCACTATGAACCTAAAGGTTCAGGCCAACAAGTTTCTGCTCTTTACCTGTGCTGACAAGTCCCATTCTTTCACTGCCAACCTCAACCACTGCTGGGTCACTAAAAACTTACTATCTACCTTTTTTGTTAAAGTCATAGTAACACAATCAGTACTGGTTTATAGAAAATAAGATTCTAATAGTGCTCTGTGTCCAAGGATATGGGTTGCAGCAGCAGCAACCTGCAATAAAGCAAAACTGAAACCTTCTTCCAAAGAATACACTTCCATTTAGCCCAGGTAGACTCCAAGCCTGTGCAGCAAAGCAAGTGTCGATAGGATGAACAAAAGGGCAATTTCTTCCAAGTGGGCAGAACTTGACTGGGCATGAGGAGGTCATTACTGTTTTCATCAGTAGTCTAGGTCCTTTGCACTGACCATATCCACTGAAATAACATGATTTTATGTATGCTTATGAAAATACAGAATCAAATAGGTCACCTCAAACTACTAAATGCATTGGCAGTGCCTGAAGTGAGCTTTCCAAAGAAAGGCAACCATTACTGATGTAACATTATGCTGTATTTTCTTGCCAACATACATGAGATAGCCACATTTACGTGAAAATGCTCAACTGTATGATGGTTTACTCTAAAAAGTCAACTCACACTCTGATTTTTGCTTTCTACTGGCTGCTATTCAGCTGTGAGGCTTTTTTACAGTATGTGGCCTGTTTTAGGTTGCACTCTGTAACTTAGAAACAAAATGTCTGTCAGCTCCCCCAAAAGTCTTTGCTGGCATCTCACAAAAACAAACTGCCATTGTTGTAGACCATAGCAACTTGATTTCTTCTAGCTTTAGCCAGAAGTTTCATGAACCACAATTATACTTGCTGCTGCCATGAAGTCAAAAGTATTTTCAATCTACCCCTCAGATGACTTTCAGACTGAATATCATAGAAGCAGCTTAGGGAAGGAGTATCTGAAAATTAACTTATATTTTCTACATTTTCATCCATTATTCAAACTAAGGGGCCTATGTATGGATATCCACAGCAACCACAGGTTTTCCTTTCACAACTGCTGAAAATTCTTACTCCTAAAACATAGCCAGCTGGGTGTTTCCTCATATATATGTAAACATTTTAAAAAAGGGAAAAAAAGGAAGACCCAGGGAACTACAAGCCAGTCAGTCTCACCTCTGTGCCTGGCAAGATCATGGAGCAGATCCTCCTGGAAACTATGCTAGGGCACATGGAAAATAAGGAGGTGACTGGTGACAGCCAACATGGCTTCACTAAGGGCAGATCATGCCTGACAAAGTTGGTGGCCTTTTATGACAGGGTTACGGCATTGGTGGATAAGGGAAGAGCAACTGATGTCACCTACCTGGACTTGCGCAAAGCATTTGACACTGTCTCGCATGACATCCTTGTCTCTAAATTGGAGAGACATGGTATCCTGGTTTTGGCTGGGATAGAGTTAATTTTCTTTCTAGTAGCTGGTATAGTGTTATGCTTTGGATTTAGCATGAGAAGAATGTTGATAATACACTGATATTTTCAGTTGTTGCTAAGTAGTGTTTAGACTAAGTCAAGGATTTTTCAGCTTCTCATGCCCAGCCAGCAAGAAGGCTGGAGGGGCACGAGAAGTTGGGAGGAGACAGCCAGGACAGCTGACCCAAACTGGCCAAAGGTGTATTCCATACCATGTGATGTCATGCCCAGTATATAAACTGGGGGGAGTTGGCCTGGGGGGATCACTGTCTGGGAACTAACTGGGCATCAGTCGGCAGGTGGTGAGCAATTACATTGTGCATCATTTGTTTTGTATATTCCAATTATTTTATTATTATTATTGTTGCCATTTTATTATTATCATTATTATTTTCTTCCTTTCCGTCCTATTAAACTGTCTTTATCTCTGCCCATGAGTTTTACTTTTTTTCCCCAATTCTCTTCCCCATCTCACTGGGTGGAGGGGAAATGAGCGAGCGGCTGCATGGTGCTTAGCTGCTGGCTGGGGTTAAACCACGACAGTCCTTTTTGGCACCCAACGTAGGGCCCAAAGGGTTGAGATAATGACAGATCTGACCAGGGCGGGTCCATCCATTTGATGGATGGACCACTTGGTGGATAAGGAATTGGCTGGATGGTCGCACTCTAAGAGTTGTGGTCAACAGCTCGATGTCCAAGTGGAGAACAGTGATGAGTGGCGTTCCTCAGGGGTTGGTATTGGGACTGGCCATGTTTAACATGTTTGTCGGCAACGTAGACAGTGGGATTGAGGGCACCCCCAGCAAGTTTGCCGACGACACCAAGCTGTGTGGTGCGGTCGACACGCTGGAGGGAAGGGATGCCGTCCAGAGGGACCTTGACAGGATTGAGAGCTGGGCCCGTGCAAACCTCACAAAGTTCAGCAAGGCCAAGTGCAAGGTCCCGCACATGGGTCGGGGCAATCGCAAGCACAAATACAGGCTGGGTGATGAGTGGATTGAGAGCAGCCCTGCAGAGGAGGACTTGGGGGTGTTGGTTGATGAGAAGCTCAAAATGACCCGGCAATGTGCGCTTCCAGCCCAGAAAGCCAACCGTACAGTGGGCTGCATCGAAGAAGCGTGACCAGCAGGTCGAGGGAGGTGATTCTCCCCCTCTACTCTGCTCTCATGAGACCCCACCTGCAGTACTGCATCCAGCTCTGGGGCCTCCAACATAAGAAGGACATGGACCTGTTGGAGTGAGTCCAGAGGAGGGCCACGAAGATGATGAGGACTGGAGCACCTCTCCTGTGAAGACAGGCTGAGAGAGTTGGGGTTGTTCAGCCTGGAGAAGGCTCTGGGGAGACCTTATAGCGGCCTTCCAGTACCCAAAGGGGGCCTGCAAGAAAGCTGAACTTTCAAGGGACTTTTTCAAGGGCATATAGAGACAGGACACAGGGTAATGACTTCAAACTGAAAGAGGGCAGATTTAGATTAGATGTAAGGAAGAAGTTCTTCACTGTGAGGGTGGTGAGGCACTGGCACAGGTTGCCCAGAGAAGTTGTGGATGTCCCATCCCTGGCAGTGTTCAAGGCCAGGCTGGATGGGGCTTTGAGCAACCTGGTCTGGTGGAAGGTGTCCCTGCCCATGGCAGGGGGGTTGGAACTAGATGATCTTTAAGGTCCCTTCCAACCCAAACCATTCTATGATATATGTGTGTGTGTACATACACACACACCCCCCCTCAGCAGGATTTTTTTTTTCTAAGTATGACTGCACTTTTGGCTAACAGAAAAACATGCCTGATTAGAGGTTAATATAATATGGATGCTTACATAAGGTCATTCAAATTAAATTCAGCCATTCACAAAATCAACTTATCGAGACACCTAATGTAAGAATCTCAAAAGGGCAAGATTGGCAAGCATCCTGAAAAAACAAGAATATTCCATCTTCAAAACTGTATTTCACTTCTGATTTTCAAGTTTTACCACTAACAGCTATTACATTGAAGTACTTTGGATAATATTTTTCCTAAAATAGCAATAAATATTTCCAGGGAAGCCATTAAATTAAAAAAAAAAAAAAAAAAAAAGGGACATCTTTGTGTGTTATTCATGAGTGTAAATGTTAGGAAGTAG
The DNA here is from genome assembly GCF_900496995.4 of Aquila chrysaetos chrysaetos. Classification (NCBI taxonomy): domain Eukaryota; kingdom Metazoa; phylum Chordata; class Aves; order Accipitriformes; family Accipitridae; genus Aquila; species Aquila chrysaetos. The sequence goes on from NC_044020.1 coordinate 26,732,469, forward strand.
CAAAAAAACAGACAACGTAGTTAAGGTAAACTGAAAAGTCTTCAATAAAACAGGTTAGTTTAAATAAAGTCTTTCATAAGCACCTTTTTTCTATGATTAGAGTCAATAGTCTTTTGATCGGAATGGGCTGGCCTCCCTCCTTATGTCTGCAAGTGGAAATCTGTGAAAGGTCAGAAATGAAGCTGGAAGAAGCACTAAGAGCTTAGGATGAGGTAAAACACAAGAACAAAAAGAATGGCTCTTGTCTGATGCTAGAGCCTGTCAGAGATGAGGAAGATAGGGGCTCAGAGAGCAAAATAGAAGATATTTTAATTTAGAACACCTTTTCAATCCAAATAACCTGAAAAACAGGATCTAGAGTAAATTTTTTACTGGTATTACCCAGATGGGGATCTCCAACCCACTCTGCTGTTCTGTGGCAGGTTTAATTCATTTGTTTTTAAACACAGGTTACATAAGTAAAGCACAATGCTTCCAACTTGTCAGAAGCAGAACAAGAAACTGAATTTTCAAAACCAAAAATTCATCTAATGAAAGAACCTCTCCTTAATCTAAAGGCAAACAAGTCCACTTGCATTTTGAAACACTCTTTTTTCTTTTGAATACAGAAGGACAGTTATGATTAGGATACAGGCCAATCCAAGATGGAAGATTTAAAGGGGACAGAAAAAGTTAAAGTGACATTCAACCTTCTCTGAAGTTTAATTCTTCAGACCCCAAGGTCTATAATGAACTGCATCTCCTCATTCTCACTCTGTTTACCTTTTCCCTTGTGCTAAAAGCCTAATAGCTAACAGCTGAAAATCTGGTATCTTTCAGCATTTCTCCATTGAATTTACTTGGAGCCATGCAAAGTTATAGTAGCTGAAAATTTAAAATACCAATTCAAATAATTGCAAGAGGTACAGCAAATTTGCTCTTAACTGCCCATAATCATCTTCATACCTGTTACTAACAAGGGTGGAGGGTTTTTTGTTGCTTTTATTCATGAAATATCCTGAAGGAAAAAAATACTATTTTTAGTATAAATGTAAAAGATTCAAGTCTGTCTCAGATGTAATTAGACAAGATAACAGTTCTCCCAAACTGGGCACTGAAAAATGAATTCAAACCTAAAAAGTTAAAGCAATGCAAACATGTCAGTTGAATTTCAGCTAGCAATCTCATAAGTGACGAAGATCCTGATATTTCTATGCACATTACAGAACTGTTTAGGATCTCAAAGGATGCAATTTTAAGGTAATGACAGGTTTACAAAGGAATTTATTTTAGGATAAGAGCAGACCCACTTCCTCTTTCAGTATGCTTCCATACGCTGCAAATAAAAAGATTTATCAAAGGATTTCAGCTCTCAAAGGTAATAAAGAGCTCTTTTAACATCTAACATGGCAGTTCAGCTTCTCCTGATGGATTGCATACTTTAGGGAAATGATTTTTTTTTTTTTTTGTCCAGAAAAAAAATCCTATCACTTTTACCACAAAAGTTACATTTTTCTTTGGAAAATTTTGTATGTGTGATTTGGAGGCAGAACTTAGTAAAATATAGAAAATCAGTATATCAACTCTGTTTTCAGTAGAAAACATAATGACATCCTAACTGTAGAGCTTGGGTGTCTCCAAAACAGATAAAGATCAAACAAAAATGTGCATCTACAAACACTTCACTAAGAAATCTAAGTTGTTCTTATATAAAAGGAATCTGGATGAAAATTCTTCCAGTCAGGTTTATTGAAGGAGAAATCCGAGTAACACAGCCTGAAATCACAAAACCAGGCACTAGAAACAAGAACACAAAGAGAAGCTTCTGGACCCGACTCTCTGAAGGAACCGTGGCTGAAGAGCTACACCAAGCTTTTCCTTGCAGGTTTCTACATCACCTTGGCAAACTGCAGCACCACTGAGTGATCCTATTAGAATTTTGGCAACTCTCTCAACAGCCAGCTCAAGAGTTGCCTAAATACTTGCTTTTAGTTAACCTTCCTTGAAAAGAGACAAAATATATTCACTCTGGATCACAAAGTGACAATACAGGCAATTTTAGGATGTTTCCATTTTAAGCAAGTAGGGTTTCAAATCTTAGTAAGAACATTGCTCTGGTTTACAAGCATCACAAAATGGATTTGTGCCAGACAGGACTGGGTGCACAAAGGGAGGAGAGAAACAGTTGAATCTCTTCAGAGGAATGTTATGCAATGGAGTCAGGCACCTACATGCTACTAAGGACTTGGTTTGTGGTGTCTAGAAGTAGCAGAATATGCTGCGAAGTAGATGAAAGAAGAGACAGATAATAACTGCAAACTCCTCTTCTGCTTCCCTGCGTGAGACATGCTGAGAACGCAGCAGATGAGGAACGTCAGAGGCAGGAAAGAAGCAGGGCAGCATTCACTTCATGTAGCACAAGAGCACCTGGAATAGCTCTAGGTCAAAATGATAAACCAAGTAGTGGCTAGCAGCTGTGCTCCAAAAGCTGATGCAGCAAACTTTGTCACAGCAGGCCAAGTCCCCCCTCTGCCCACGTGCTACTTACTTTTTCGTATACCTGAATACTGTATGCTATGGATCAGTGGTGAAAGCTCATATTAAGAGGTGTCATTACATGTAGTTAGTCTTTAAAAACCAAGTAAGCAAAGTTTTATCCTCTGGTGAGGAGTTTATAGTACAGCCATAAAACGTCAGCCTGTATGAAGAGGTGTAAGAAGTTCCACATTGCTCAAAATGCAGTAAAGGTTCCCATGGTATTTTGCTTTCATTTCATTCAAGATCGTAAATTACAACTCTACCCTTTGAAGGCCTCAAACTTTATCCTCTTTTACTAACAGCTAAAATGAAGGATTAATCCTAGAAAGAAATTCGAAAAGTCGCTGCACAGCTGTGCTTTCCAGCAAAGGAAAAGTGACTTGGGATCAAAACTCCTTACTAGGTTTTCTCAGGGCTGCTCTTCCGCTTAGGAAAGGTAACTTTCCCTGCCCTTCCCACCGCACCCAGCAGTGCCCCTCACCAGAATCAGACTGTGGAAGCACAACTCTGCTACTCGGTGCACTGTCAAGAGACACACAGTCAGGTCTCCAACTATAGGAATATGGTGAATGCAAAAACCTTGCATATAAAGCAACAAAGTGAGTAACTCAGAGGATACTTAACATCCATTGCTCCTCCACCCAGCTTATTAACATTTTGCTATCATCTGTCCCTACATTATTTCATCCTTTTAAGATATATTTATATGCAGATGATGTTCTACAGTACACAATTATGAGAACATGTAACATTTTCACAGCTTTTTTTTTTTTTATGATACTTGTTAAAAAGTGAGCTTTTTTTGACAAATTCATTTTAAAAAAATCCATTTCATGTGTTCAGTATAAGAAAGCTCACATTACTCTAGACAGGAAAGGCATTTGATTTCCAGATGCACTTATCAGAAACTTACAAGGAGCTAATGACTAGGTGACAGAAAATAATAGCTCACCCACTGAACACACCAGCAAGATTACTATGCGGTTCATGAAGAGATGGATAAGTCTGCTTCACAACTGTTTATCTTCAATATAAAGTTTTTTCCCTCTAATAGCAATCTATCTTGGAAAGTGTCTGCTCTTAAACCCTAGGAGAAAAAAGTCCCAAATATTAAGTACAATGCCATTTATATTAAAATCTCCCCAGCATTTCAGTAATCTGCATCATTAATTCTCTCAATTATACACATTTTCATTACAGCTTGCTAGCCTTAACTTATTCTAAGCACAGAGACCTCTAGTCAGATTTAGTAAGCATATAGAATTGATGGGGTACTTATTTCAGTCTACTGAGTAGACTGCAGTTGAAGCAAAAGCTCCAAGATCTCATACAATGACCAAACATAGTCTTAATTCAGATTTCTATCACAGTTAGCTCTCCGAATTAACATTTGTAAAGCAGTAATATTTGTTATTTTAGGAAACAAGAATATAACCACAGTTCAGCTTATTTAGAATCCAGTTCATGAAAGTGTATTTATGAGTTTTCTCACTTCTAAACCAAGCACTTAAATACAACCTAGAAACTCATGAGGCCAGCTAGAGTTAGGTACCAAGTGAAAGCAATGCTGGCATAAATACATTAAACCCCCACACCTTTTCTTATAAGTCATGTTCAATAATTAGAATTCTTTTGTAAAGGATACAAGGATTGTTGTCATCAATGCTGCAGTTGTCCAGGATCAAGGGGATGCCATCTAACTCATAAACCTAAATATAAACAAAAGTTTAATTTAACAGATGTCTCAACAGTACTAATGATGTTTCATGCAAGAAATATATAAAAACATAACAGGGATGTTTGTTTCACCAAAAATATTGAACATGTTAACATAATTGCAGAGTAAATCTGGTATTAACAGCAGTAAGTTTCACAAAATAGCAACACAAGCAGACATTAATTTCACATTCTTCCTTCATTTAGCATGTGTTTGACTGAGGTATTTTCTATGTTGTGCTTCTCACACTGAGCCAGAAAAGCTATTCTTATTGACAGCTCATGCTTGCTTCCAGAAGGAAGAACCATGAAAAACTACTGAGTGAAAAAAACAGGAAAAAAAAAAGTTGAAAAATACATATACACATGCACAGAAGTTAGCATGGAGTCACGTGTCTTCAGTACCTACGCAACCTTCAAAAGCAGTGTGTTACCTGTATGTACCTAAGCACAAATTCTTTATATCAAGTATGAGCCGCTGACTTTTTAACTGCGATAAGGTGTTCATTATGTTATTAGCAAACCAGCAAAGATGAGATCTTTTTTTATTTTCTATATTTACATACACATGTGAATTCATAAATTACACTAACACATTTGTGTGTGTGGATGAGATAATAACATATAATCCTAATAGATTCATACATATATATCCACACTACCAAGAACTCAGGACAAGCTGTATTGTTAACAATAAATATGTAGCATAATTACCTTAAGAAAAGTATATCCCATAAGAAATTTATCTAGACTTCTAAGGTACACTGTAACACCATACATCATCATGCATATTTATAGCTTTAGAAAGTGTTACTTATTTAAATGAAAACCTGTTCTAAATTATCTGCAAAATTTCAACCTTGGAAATACCTTCTTAAGACATATAAGCATTTTTTTAAAAATTACAAAAGTAGTTTTAAAAAGACTTGAAAGCATGAGGATTACTTTTTTATATTCTCATACCCATATATTATTTATATTCTTCAAGCCACCTGGACACAGTCCTGGGCAACCTGATCTGCAGTTAAGCACGGGGTTGGACAAGAGGTTCCTCCAGAAGTGCCTTCCAACCTCAACCATTCTGTGATTCTGATAGCCAAACCGTACTTGTCCAAATCTTAAATTCTTCAATTCCTTAAAATTTAATTTCAAACTGGCAGGCAAAGGAATTTAGACAGAACACCAATTTAGGTTATGGCTTGATGATGGGATTCTGTTCCACCTTTTTTGCCCCAAATAAGATGCGTTTTTATAAGATGCGTTTTTATATACCACGTGAAACAACAAATCACAACGTTTACACTGCAGGATTGATGAGCTTTCTGAAATGCAAGTTCTATGGTAAAAGAGGAAAGTTGGGTAGGAAGAGATTCAAATGCGAAATATGAAACAGACTACCGATGAGTAAAGTTGAATTCAGAGACAAATCTGAGCACACCCCTCTTACAAGTTCCTTTTCAGATAATCTTATTTCAGAGTCTCAAGTTATAACATGAGAAAGTAACAGTAACAGAGACAGATATACAACCAGGCAAGGCTTGCATGTAAGAAAAACAAAGAGCATTGCTAGCTCTTAAAACCTAACTGGCACATCTGTGCTAACATGCATAACTATACCTACATGAAATACAGTTAATAACGCAAGTTTTAAAATATCCATTCTTTCCATAAAATTTTTGTGTTTTCTCCAAAGGTCATGCATTAGGTATGATGTCATACTTCAAAGCTTGAACAAACAGTGACCTTTCAGTAATACAGTACTTGCATGTGCTTGGGAAACATTTCTTCTTTGATTTTCACACTGTAGGCAAACTCTGATATGCCTCCAATGTCACCTTTTATTTTCCATCAGTGAAATGCTGAACTGTACAAATTAATCTAGATTAAGTGCTGTCAACTGAAATAAACCATGCAATCTGTTCCAGTTTGATTCAAATGAGACGTTTGGTTAACAGAGTAAGTAAGTATTTGGGGAAAGTAAAATCTTAATTAAAATCCACACATGCTTCAAAAAGTTACTGTGGGAAAATAATGAGATTCCTTTAAAGTGGGAACAGAAGCAGCAAACCACAGCCTTAGTGATACCTTAATGTAAAAACCAGTTACTAACTACTGCTGCCTTACACACCCACTGAGAGTATCTTGAACATTGTACAATTAAACTGTACATAAAATTTGACCGAGTTAGGCATAGCTTTTGTCACCATGACGCCAGCTCTAGTATGTCACCTGTGACTTACTACGCAGTGAAACGAAGCAAGGAAAAGAAACCTTACAATGTACCCACCCAAGACAAATCTATATACTTCTTAGAGTGATCGATGAGGTGAGGAGCTCTGATGCCTGAGCAACCACTACTAGAGAAGTTCCAGTCCATGCCAGCTGCTCCTGAACCACCGGTGATCCACTGAAACAGTGTTTTATGGTAACCTGAAATTCATGCCAATGTACTGTAATGATCTGGGTTGCAATGGGAGCCAGTTCAGCAATTGCTCTGCGTGTAGCAGAGCCATTTCTGCAATGAGAGTGCCACAGATAGTCCAAGGAAGGAATCACTGTCCCCCACCAGGCTGTCCCACTTGCGTGCTGGGAGTCTCTCAAATCTTCTCACTCTCGTCTGCCTGTAAACTCCCACACCAGCAGATTTTGTAAAGATCGAGAAACCACCATCCTAAGTCTCAACCTCTCACACAGATTTATTGGAACTATACTGCCCAATACAAAGAGGTTAGTGAATTTTTGCAACTAATTATTGGCCTCAGAGCTTTCCCTTTGAAGAGAAATGTCTGCGAAATGCACAGTGCAGAGTAAGGCAGTGGACCTTTTGCAGGGATGTTCTGCAGGGCTTGGGAAAGGAGTCAATACTGCACAAGCCTCAAATCTCACTTTAAATAAGGTGCAAAAATGTCCTGTGAAGAAAACGTGTAGTGGCTGGTGTAAAACTGGCTGTAATCCATCCAGATTTTGGAAGAAATTACAGACAGAAACTAAGGAATAGGACAGTTCCGGTGTCTGTCTTGTAAACATAATTGCTCACATCAGCCTGTGTTAGAAAAGATAACTAAAGCTATTCTCCATTTACGTTATTGACAACATAGCTGGCCAATAACATGGAACTGCACTGGACTGTAACAAAACCACAAGGTTATTTTATTCTGAAGAACTATAATACTTTATTCTGAACTACACTGAAACTACTAGTAGGCTGAAATCTCAACCACATTTAAGTTAATTACAAAGGTTAACTAAGACACATTTAAAATAATAATAAAAAAAAAAAATACAGCTTTGCGTTAGTGATCTCTAGTGCTTCAGTCAAGCCAGTACCAAAAATTTTGCCCTAATGTTATTATGTCATTTTCCGAAATTGTTTTCTAAAAAGCAGAAAAACAGAACATCCAGCATTCAAAGGCAGGTATCCTGCCACTTAAAAAAAGATACCTTTCACAACACAGCTTTATATTGCTGTCCCACTTGTTTTCTGTACTTGCCTTTGAAACATAATGAAGATCAGTATCATGCCAGTGAGAAATTTAAATATATTGCACTTAAAAGAAAATGCCTTCCCCGGTGACAAAGTGACTGCTAGTTTTTTTCCTCTTTCTCTGTACCTGGAATTTAATAATCAATTTCAATTACCTAAAGCAGACACGAAAGGGAAGCCCACTTAGGCAGAGGTGCTATATAAATATTAAACAAAAGCTTATGAAAGTGACCAGCCCAGACCATACATGCCCACTGCTCTCACAGCCAAGGAACAATAGAGTGGTCTATTCGGATGGTTTGGGACATGTCAGCCCTGAGAAAAAAGCTATGCTTTTTCTCTTGATAACTAATGAAAATATTCAGACCAAAATTAAAGCTTTTATATTATCTTACCAAATTCACATTTATTGACCAATATATAAAATAAGGTCACTAGCATCATTAAGGGTATCTGCCTGAACAGAATTACTTCTGATAATCCTTCAGTATTTTCTTATGAAGTTCACAGAAGTAATTATCATTAACACCATCATTCACAGCAGAGCCCAGAAAAAGTATAAATTAACTGTAGACTATTTCTTGAATCTTTCCCTCTAGCAGCAATGGAGCCAAGCTCAGGGCTAAGAATGCAAATTCTCCGAGCATGACAGTGCTTGTTCCTGAAGCTGCGTGCATCTAGTAAAATGCAACTACAATCTCCAGGTCCGGCAACTATACAGACAGTAAACAGAAAACCTCCAGCAAAAATAATCTCTTCACAGAATCATTAATACTTCAGGCATTAGAAACATTACCTAGTCAACTAAACTAAAAGAATACTATTATGCAAAAAGAGCATTTATGCCTTTAGATAGCAACTGCTTGAACATAAATTATCCTTCCACCATAATGCAACCAATTCTCAGTTTTCAGTTGATGCAGAAGGCAGAATGAAAAACATGTTTGTTTCAGTCACAGAAATACTTCTATTTCTTAAATGTTCCATTTGGTCTAACTATAGACAAGCAAAAGGAAACACGTTCTCACAAACAGAAGTAGACTACTAACAGTTTGAGTAATCCATGCTAACACTCACTCTTTTTACATGTTGCTGGTAAGTACATTGACAAATAGAAAGACAAATTTCTAGTTTAAAAAGTGGTTGGGGGTGGGAAACCCATACTCTAGAAATAAGTCAAAAAATGGGAACAAGCAGGAACCATTTATATGGAAAAACTCCAGATATGACATTCATTACAGATCACCAGTTTCCTACCAAGAAAAAGTCTTGTCTCCAACAACGTTTAGCTCCAGAGTCTTAAGTTTCAGTTCAGATCATGGAAAAGAAAAAAGGTTTCTGGGAGCAACAAAACTGGCAAACTTCACATTTTTATGGAGTTGGCACTTTCACTTCACTCTTTGCAATGCTCTTAGTTCCGTCACGCAGCTAAAAGTGTTGAAAAACATGCAAGTAGCAGCACATGGTTCATAGGTACAGGTGTGCTGATCGGTTGTCAAATGTTAGCCTTAGTTTGCAGTGGATCAGGGATTAAGCTGCCACTATCCAGCTTCCCCTCTCAGGACCACTACTTTGGGTTTCTCATTTCCCTTTTTGCTGATTGTCATGAGGTGAAAAGTAGTATAACTGTTTCTGATACCCGTATTTCTCTGACAAATTTGATTTAAACTGGGTAATGGATATAAAAGCTGGAGGAGGGCAAGTAAGGGAGAAGGGGAAGAACAACACAGCTGGGATAGCACAACCACAGAGAACCTGAGGAACGTATTAAGGTCGCAGAAAACAAACCTACTGACTATATTTTCTGTTTTCTCTTAGTGCCCTAGACTACTGAAATGATAACATTTCAACATACTTCTCTAGAGCTGAATCACCAAGATATTAACAACCACCTTACATGAAACAACAGCATCCTAAACTGTATCAACAGGAGCATAGCCAGCAGATCAAGGGAAGCAATTACTCTCCTTGGTACTCATTAGACAGCAACCTACTCAAGGGGCTGAAGCTATGCCATGCAAAGAGGTTGAAGGAACTAGGTTTTTCTAGCCTAGAGAGGAGAAGCTTTCAGGAGAAGCTGATGGCAGCCTTCCCGTACCTACAAAGAAGTTACTAAGACGACAGAGCTGTTCTCCTGACTCAGGTTCACAGTGGTTTAAATAGAGACAATACGGTCATAAAAATGAAACTGAGAAGGTTCTGACTGGATACAAGGAAAATTTTTTTACTATGAGGATATGGAGCAGGTAGCCCACAGACACTGTGGGGTCTCCATCTTGGAGGTGTTCAAGACTTGTCTAGAAAAGCCCTGAGCAACCTGCTCTGAATGCAGCTTTGAGCAGGAGGTTGGACTACAGACCTCCTGAAACCCATTCCAGCCTAAATGACTGCGCGAGTCTAAGACTCTTCCACCTCACTCCAACATAAATAAAAGAGCTAAGACCATGGAAAGGAGCGTAAGTCCATTCTTTTCTTCATATTAGTTCAAGACCAGATTCCTTCTACCCTAATATGCCCTTTTCTTGGTTATAAAGCTGGAAAAACTTGTCACAAACAATTTATCAGGGTATGTAACGAATAGAAACAGTTCTAGAAAAAAATATGATTCTTGCCCATTGGTGGAATAATCTTGCATATTCACTGACTTCACATGACAGAGAAATCTTAAAATAATTTGCATTTTGGATGCCAGACTGTTCATATAAATTTGTTCCTATAAACTCACATTAACTTTGAATTAAAAAGGATTCCTCAACTGTACAAAGACAAATTCATGTTTTCTAGAGTAAAAGGTAAGAATTTTGCACAAACTAATATACTGAAGAAGTATCTGGGCTGACTGGGAAGAAAATAAAGGAATAAAAGGTCTAAAAACCACAATTCATGGGAAAAAAAAAAAAAAGAGCGAGAGCATAAGCAACATGGTTAACCTATGGCAGAAGCTTGCTAGTGAACACAGAACCTTTAATCAGCTTCAAGGAAAAAAGTATGTTCTACTACCTACATCCAGGAGGATGAGAATTAATGGGCCTAACGAACAGAATGCTCACATTACACATTCATAAAACATTTTTACCAGTAACGGTCAGTCAAGCACTACAATACACTGAAACACGAGTCTCAGACTCCTGGAGCAGTCTCCAATATTGCAAGTCTCCACGAATGACCTGACAAATCTTAACCGTGAGTACTCTAACCAGATCTGCTCTGGACAGGTGAATGGTTATGGCCCTTTGAATCCCTTCTGTCTCTAAGTCTCCATGACTTTCTCAGACAGAAAATCATACTAGAATAAATCATGCCAAAGAAAAGTGATCCAATGGTGATTTGTTGCCAATCTTTGGTCATCATTAAAGATATGTTTATTCTTATTCTTCTGAATGTACCACATGAGGACTACATAACAACTATGTAATGAGAAATACATCCTTCAGGTCCTGCCACCAAACAGGCTGACCAACAGGAGTCAATTTTCCTCCAAGACCTGCTCAACAAGATAGGTAATTAGTAATTAGACATCTGGGCAGAATCCAGCATTCAATTTGAGTAACAGAGCAGCTTAATAAGAGTAGGAATATATCAACTAGTTAGGTTCACAAATTGGCTCCTCTGCAGCTACAATGGTACTGAAAAATGTTATTTTTTTCATTTGTGAGTCTCACTTTGAGGGTGTTTTTTTGTTTGTTTTTCAAAGCAGCAGAAGTGAGAGGAGATACGCAGGAGATTCTACTTCAAAGGACAAAAGAACACTTTAATCCCTTACTGCTAGTGGATTCCTAGGTCTACTGCAGACTACAGGCACTTTGGCTTAGAACAGAGGCAGCTGTGGCTTGTGGCAATCAAGTCTATTATTGGAGTTCACCACATCCTGCAGATCTACTGAAATACTTGTGGACAGAGGCTCCTTTCTCCAGGACATCACAGCAGACTTGCTTAGCTAGTTTGAAAGCTCCTTGCACCAACATGAATGACTTTGATCACTAAGAGAGATCTTTATGTCCACCTCAGTCAAGGTAGCGTCCCCAGAATACTCTTCCACCTACTACACTGTTTAGGTAAGCATGTATTTAATATTTTAATGTTTGAAATTCAGAAATCACGGCAGCAAAACTTGTTCTTCCTGCTACATTAATTTAACATATATTCTCCCTCTTTCAGCATTATTCCCTGGAGAGACATGAGGTTTATTTCCACTCTCCCAAAAGAGGTGACCCTTGCCTCTTCCTGGGAGATAAAAAAACAATTTAAAAATATATCTTAGAATCTAAAAGTGGGATTCCTTTGTGATGTCCTAAAACTCGCCAAAGAGAACTGGTTTAGAAGATGACGGTTTTGGCCTTGCTGAGGGGGAAGGGAGGAGAACACGAAGGTACCAAGCACACAGTCAGGACTGAGCCAAAACAAGCAGAAGCTAGAGTGTCCAGCTACTAGGAGAGGGTAACAAGCCATCTCAGTTGCTTAATAATTTTTTCCACTAGTCTTTCCAAGAGCAAAACGCAGGAGTTTCCAGCCATTGAGATGATAATATAAACACTTGAGAATTCAGAATAGGTTCCTGCAAGACACAGTAACACAACTGGTTCATCTGTTCTTTAAACAATTCAGCTTTCATCACTCACTTATTTACAGTTCCTGAAACAGAAGCCACTTTTCAGTAACAAACAGGTGCTGCTATGAGGAGCAGGTTCTTAGCTCCTTTTAGGTTTAGATCTGCTACTTAACATGGATAAAATAAAGTAAGGTCCAACACAAGACGGATTTCACTTGAAACACACAATATTTGCTAGCATGGCCATTGCCTGTCCTGGCAGCAGCAGTAAGAGAAAACAACGGTGCTAAGCATCATCCAGCATTAAAGCCCTGTGCATTGTATCAGTTGAATATGTACAAATTTGCATCAGCAACGTTGTCTATGTTTCTCTACTACTACGTTCTCTACTTGTAGTCACTCACTATTTTATTCTCAGTCCACTAAACCCAGTAATCAGATGGTCTTAGTTTGCTGATTTCAAATCATTGCTATAAAAGAGGTTCTCTTAATTTTGTTCTTTCATCAGAACAAAAAAAGTTAAAGGAAATTAAGTGAAATTAGCTATGTGACTAGAACTGGGCTGAGGACACGACTCATACAAGATCATAAAAATTTCAAAATTGTATTCTGTTCCAAAGCAGAGTGAAAACTGAAGACTTCAAATCACTCCAAAGTTCTGAAAAAAATACAGAGATAAAGGTTGGGTAAGTCACATGATTAATTTCAGCTGTTTTAATCACCATTGCAATAGGAAGTTCCTAGTCATTCTGGCAAGCTGCCACTGTTTTGGTGGCTACAGTATTTTTGTCTTCCATGTCAAGATTAAAGCATTTTAGGCATCTCTCAATTAAAATGAGGGACTTTTTGTTGGTTGAGGGTTTTTTTTTTTTGGGGGGGGGGGGTCCTTTTCAGTTTCACATTTATTTTATTATGTTGGAATAGATTTTCTTCTGGAACCAAGTTTCAGGCATACCATAAAATACCCCAATTTTGAAAATCACTGACATTGACAGAAAAGCAGATTACCACAGAATGTTTCTGTTCTAGGTTTCCTCATTACCTTTCTACACACAATCACACAGTCTTCTAGCCAAAAATCAGCACAACAGTCTTGTGACTTTCTATTAACCTCTTCACTCTATTACTCATGCCAACTTTGGTACTTAATTCATTTCTCCCCCCAACAGCCTGCACACCTGCTTTGCTGCTACCTTCTCTCAACATTCCAATTGCTCCTTGAAACCTAGTTCAGCTGAAACATCCCTGAAAACCGCCAGCTGCTTACAACTTGGAGTGAGTGGGAATAGAAAAGGAGGAAAAGCAATTCAAATTCATGCCCTCTTTTGATGAATACACACCCTCACTGAGGCCACATGTGTCATCGCTCTCCCACATTACCACTGTACTCCAAAATTGCTTCCACTCCCAACACCAAGGATTGCAACTCTTCCTTGGAAACTTCCAAATTCAGCAAGCAAAAATAAATGCCAATCAGATGTTCTGTGCCCCAGTGATGACTTTTGTTGTGTCCAGCATTACTTACCATTCTCCTTTTGTTTCGCTTTGAACTAAGGGTTTAAAAAAATTCAACATCAGACATATAAATTCACCTGTGGCAAAGACAGCAACACACAATACTCAAGTGATGAAAATAACGTATGAGAAGAGATCTAGGATGGTTTCAAAACATACAATGATTTGTGCTGGTGATTGCTGCACTTCATGGTAAAATTCTGCAGCTAAATACAAAAGCATGCCACATGGAATTGCAGCGCTTGGAGTGCACTGACAGACTCAAGACTAAAAACAAAGTACCACAACCACCCAAGTGGTGGCAGCTTCCCATAATTCCCCAGAGTTTCCTATTGCAATTATGAAGTGACTTTAGTAGTGATAAATTTTTTTAAGGAACCGTAAAGAATAAGTTATTGAGTATATTTATATCACCTCAAACTTCACAGCCAAGGGCGGGGTGGAAGGAAAGAAAAAAAGGAGAAAGCTAGTAGGCTAGAAGATTGGAAACAGCACATAGACATTATTAATGGCATTCACTATTCTCTGTTTCCCCATTCCCTTGTATGCAGAGCTTTTATGCAAGATTTTAGTGACGGGTCAAAGAACAAACCATTAATTTTCTAGTACGTGTGTAAAGGACGTGCACTCTATTACATGTTAAGTATAAAACTATCCTTGACGATAACTACATTTTTCACTAGGTTAAAGCATAGTAAAATAAAGCAAGTGTTTCAGGAAAGGATTGTAAAATGCCCTTCTAGAACTCTGCAGAAATTATAAATGGTAGACTGCAGGACCCTGCTGACTACTTAAAGCCAGAAGACCGTTTAATGGTGTTTGCTGCTTCTGTTTTAAATCAGGCCAGTCAGGGAAGTCTTCAGAAGTCTGCAGCCAGCCATACAACTCCATCGCTTAATACGGCAGTAAATAATACTTCTCACTGAGCAATGCCAATTTCACACTCCATTTTATACGAAATGTTACATCTTCCAAGAAATGTATAAAACACAGAACTATGGTCCTTTTGAAAGAAAAAACAACCCCCAAATCTTGCAATTACCATAATTGCTTTGTTTCAGGACTAACAGATGTGGTCTCAATTTAGTGCAGAGCAATACATACAGCCTACTGGGGATGGTTTCAAAGGAGGCTAATGCAGGTGCAAATCAAGTCTTGAGTTGGGAGGAAAGAAGCTTTAGACATGTTCTGCTGAGACTGATTAATTTCTTCTTCCAAATAACTTTTTCCTTTATTATACCTTTGAGTCACAGTATTCTTCATCCGAAATAGAACAGGTGGCATGTCATTTCAAATACAAAGCAAAGCAAGTATGCTTTCTTTAATTTTTCAAAATTCATTTGCTGCCTTTTCATTTTATAATCCTGTACAAAATATCAATCCTGGTCTAAGTACTTCCCTGTAAAACCTCCAAGTAATTTTATAACCAAATTCAGTACAATTTTTATTTATTCAATGCTCAGTACACAAACAAATCCCAACAACTTTCACTGGAATATTCAGGAAAGGTTAAGAGAAGGCTGAAGTGTTCAGCTTAACTTTATAGCGAGGACTGGGTCCTCTTCTAAACATGATCAAACATCAAGATCCTTTCAATCCTCTTTTACAAGCTCTGTGTACTTAGCTATCAGTTTCTGCCTATGTTACCTAGAAGAACAGCGATTAAAACCTACCACATTTACCTCATATGTAGCAACAACAGACTGACTGACAGGTGCTGGGGTTCACATATTTAAGTTTCTTATGCCTCCTTTTGGTATTGTGCTTTTGTAGAAAGAATCTACTGCAAAGTAAAATTGTTTGTAAGCAGTGTCAAAAATAAGACAGTACCATAAATTAAGTGATTATAAAATGAACAGAGTAACTTTTGGTTCAGTTTAGCATTGTTTACAAGTCAGATCGAATTTATTTCTTCATGACTGAAATAATGCCACAAACTACTTCAGCAACATTTTTACTGAGACAACTATAGTCACATATTTTATGAATAAACAGCCCTCCTGGTTAAGAACTTCCCCTGAAGAAGATACTTTCTTGAAAACAGAGTATCCCAGGCAGACTAAATGATTTCTCACATGCTGAAACCAAACATTAAAAGACAGAAGACTTTCAGTGACATATTTAAAGATTTCACAGTATTAATGCAACGGAAGCTGTGGCATGAGACAAATGTTTTTCAATGGAAAAAAGTGCTCAAATACATTAAGAGAGTCTTTATTCAAGTTAAGAATCAGTAACGTGATGTATCCAGTCTTCTCACTTTATGGCACCCTGTAAAAAACAATGACTATTTCAACAAATGTTATTTTATAAATTTGATTTTTTTAAATCAAAATTGATTTCTCATCAGATCCGTCTTACATAAACTAGTCATGTAATGAGAAGTAGAGATGTACTAATGAAGGTGTTTTGAACTGCCAACCTATTATGGAGTAGCTAGCAGCACTGTATGCTAATATGGAACTTGGAAAATATCAATGTCTGGGAACATTACAAACCAGCTTCTTCTGTGGTTTAAAGAGAAAAATATTAACTTAAGGTTTGTAAATCAGTATAGTTGCATTGAAGTGTTATTCTTTATCAGCTTAACTAAATAAGTAGGGGAAATCCCTCTGCACGCATATTATTCAAACATTTAATGTTCCTCACACTGCAGAACAAAAAGAGTTTAACTTTGGTTTGGGGTCTTTTTTACAGCTTTTACACAAACAGAACCAAATCCTCAATAATTCCAGGATTTTGCTAGCAATTGTTTCATTTTTAACTGAAAAAGAAATCCGAATGTTGATCTTTTAATGACTGTTCATCATTCTTGATACTTGCAATCTCTTTTGCTAATGTAACTGCAGTTAAAAATAACTGCTAGAGAGTTTTCCCACTGACAATCATTACGAAGTGTGATTCTGGCAGCATAAAGTTTTCATAACTTCTCCATTATAGTTTTGGAAAGTCCCAAATTGCCAAACCACAAATGGATTCAGAAAGTAAGCCAAATTATACTCTAGGTTACACTAGTGTAATGCCCCTTCCAGCAGTTATCTACAAACATACCAATATGTAAGAGCAGAATAAACCCTTGCACCTTACACGACACCCCCATGACAGCTGAGGAAATCAGTTATCAAATGACATGGTCCACTTGCTTCATATAACCCAGCTCAACTGCATTCTGAAATGCCACTGCCGACTCCAAATACCTCTCCCCCAGAGCACCCTTTGACAAACAGATAAATGCAATACTTAACAAACCTCTCCTGCAGGTTGAGAGCTATCTGTGTTTTGAAAACTATTTTCAAGGAAAACAAACTGCTGAAAAGGTTAGGAGCTAGAGAATGCCATGAAGTTAATACAGGAGCAGGGCATAACAGCTTCAAAACCATGTGCTGCAATTCAAGAGATCTGCAAATGAACTATCAATGAGTTGCCCAAGGTTTACCTACACAGAACGTCTTGAGGTGGGGTCTCCATGGCCCAAGCCAATGGGACCCAAAGTCTAATTCCTCTTACTGTGGTCAAAACAAGTACAAGAATCATTACAGGAGATGCAGAACATAGGGCAGAAGGAAGGAAAAGAATCATCAGCCTCATCTTAGGTGAACAATACACTAGTGAAGTCTGAAGGCTGCAACAAACTTGGAACATTCCAACTCATTTCAGCAGAGCTTCTAATTGCATTAGTAAGAAATGCAGAGCCAGGATGCCAGGCTTCAGCACTGGCTTGCGGTTGCCATTTCTTGCTGGCCTTTCCGGACGGTCCCTGAGGGACTGTTCGCTCATGGCAACTAGCACTCCTCTGGACAACATTCAGGAATGGTTGGGTATATAGCGTAGGCTATGGGCTCTTCCCAAGGAGAGGTATGGGAAAGGCAGTTCTGTGATTTGATTTTGGTGGGGGAAGGCTAAGTTGAAGGAAGAGAAGCCCATAAAGGAGAATGCTGCCATGTGGATGTGAGCCGTGCCAAACTGTGCAACTTGCCCTCAAGGCTAGAAATGGTCCCTAACACATTTTACTTGCTGTACCCACTAGGGACTAGCCCAGTCCTCATGTGACATTGACTACGTTTCTTTGCTGACAATCCAGTCTTACAGAAAGTTGAGCAGTTATTCTCCACATTTACCTGAAATTCTAAGAATACACATTTTCTTTTAATGATTCACCAAGCATAACCTTTGCACAGGATCAGATTCTCTTATTAAGATAAATTTAGCCACCTTGTTGAGATTAAGATCAACTTTACATTTAGAAAACACAAGAATCCTGATGTTGTGATTTATATGTCTATAAAAGCCATATATTTAGTATGCATGATATACAATAACTCAGGTATGCATGCTGTAGCACTAAATTTCATGCTGAAAGCTTGCTAATGCCTCAGGCTATTGAGCGAGATGATACATGAAGCTGTACATAAGGAGATTGCAAACTAGCTTCTTAATTTACCTCTAAATTACAACTACCAGAGGTTTTTTCGAGTATTTGTGTCTCTAAATGTCTTGCTGTCTGGTAATAACAGCTGCAGGTACTATGTAAGTAAAATTCCCAGCTCCTAGCTGAACTCACATATCCATGAGGAACAGAATTCTAAGTCTTTAAATTTGTAAAGGTGTTGTTTAAATTGTTTTAAAAATTCCATAATAAATGTATCCTTTCATACGGCCAATTTACATGAAACTATTATTGTGCAAAACAAGGTGTGTGTATATATATCCTCAGGCACTAATCCAATTGTTTATAAAATTTTAAATGTTCTGTTTAGCTTTATTTATATTGTTATTTCCTTTCTTGCAACAGATCATTAATTTGATTACAGGTCTGTACCTATAAAGTCGAGACTGCAGGTTCTAACTGAAAACTAGAAGAGTTCTTGTTTCAAGATACAGTTTCATTACTCTACATTAAGTATACATATATACACCATGTTATTAAAACTTCATTAAAGGAAACCTACACATGCACAGCAACTCTTCCTAGCTAGTCCATTAAGGAAAAAAAGATCTCATATGAACAGAGCTGGAGGGTACATTTCAGTAGCTGAAATTTGTACCAAAATAAATGCAATCATAAAATTAGAAACATTTTTTTTAAATTCTTAAGATCTACAAGTCACTATGGTTTGTTTTGGTTTTTTTAAAGAACAAAGAAAACCTCTATAGGAGTTTATTAATAAACGCTGTTTTCTTTGAAGTTGATTTTCAAAGGGACAGGTCGACACTTTTATAGAGAAGCCTGCAGGAGCAAGTTGACAGTAATGGTGGGTCAGAAGGTGAGAGGAGAAAAAGCGTTGAATCAGAACCTCAATCAGCTGCCACCAGTTGATCTATTGTAGGGGCATTAAAAATGACATTTTTACTTCTGAAATTAAGAAAGCATTTTTAAGCTGTTTTTTCCTCAGCAGCTACAAATTCTAAAAGCACTTTCAAAAAATGCATTAAATGATGAGGTGCTCACGAAATTCTATGACTCAAGAGCTGGAATTAAAAGGCGACACTCCCAACCACCAAATACTCCAACTGGATCACAAGTTCCAGAAGAACTGGCAGCAGTGAATGCCCTCTCAAATTGCGTCAGCTTCTCATGACTGGAGCTGTGGGGAACAGGCAGAGCTGAAACAACTAAATAGACCTGGTTGGAAAATACCAAGATAGTGATGTCTAATTAAGTTCAAGGTGACATATGCTAGATGCAAGTTCAAGGGAACTTAGCAGTTTATTATTAATTTTCACTGAACTGTTTCCATTTTTGTTGCAGGCAAAACACTGCATTTTTTTAAATTTTTTTTTTTCCCCTACAATATGAACAATTGCCTGTAATAAAGCCCTTCAATATTTCCAAAGCCAAATGCACAACATTAACTTTGCTGGACTAAAGGGTGAAAGGATTTTTAGAAAAGTTGGAAATTGTCCTATGGAAAATTGCAAGCCCTGAAGAGCTCCATGGGTAACACCCCTCCTTTTCTAAAAAGACAGCTAAAAATCGATTTGGAGGTAAATGTTGCTGTTTACTCTTACTAAAACTCAATAGAAATGTCACCAACTTCAATATGAATTCACTGAGCTCCCTAATTGTGCTCTAGAACAGTAATTTCTAGACCAAAATCTAAATTCTTCTTATTCTGTCATAGGTAAGATTAATGTCAAACCAAAGCAGACTGTAATGCCAAAACACACACAAAAAAGCAAGCAACTCAATACTTATTTTAGTTTATGAAGAATGCAAAAACTTATTTTTCTCAAGATGAAGCTAATCCTCATATTAAGTCCAGTTTCATTGTTTCACTTGAAATATCAGTCAGATTATAACTTAAAAATATTAAAGCAACCTGAAATATTGCACATACCACCTCAAAAATTATTAGACTGAAATGAAGCACACTGGGTATTTTTACTTTAGAGGCAGTCAACTATCTAAAATTTTTTGTTACTCTTAAAAGCAGCAATATTCTATTTTTGAAGTTAGACAAGCAGAATGAATCTCAAACTCAAATTAAAATACTGCAACAGTCCATTCATACTGCAAATACCCCTTACACTGGGTGTTCTGTTCCTCAGGAAACAGTCATCAGGGGAATATCATTTCCATGGTTTGTATCATATCTAAATTGCACAGTGGGATACACACATTGTTCAAGACTCACACTTTTTTGGCACTTGTAGTTTTCAAACTGCTAGCTTACAAAGTAAGATTTTTTTCACCCTCTGTAAATTCATGTAATTTATGTTCGTATGAAATTTTTCATGTTTTGAAGTATCACTGTTGTTTTTCTCTTTTCCTTCTCAGTTCATTAAGACTGCTCCATAGCTCATTTTTTAACAAAGTTCATTGAGAGATGCCAAAAGACAATATCTTGCCACGAATGAGAGAGATCTAACAAGGTACAGAGAACTTATTCTGTTATTATTTTTTTAAAATTAAACAATACAACTTTTTTCCCAGGAATGGAACAAAAGTTATGATTCTTACTCAAGAGATTAATTAGTCTCATATTTGAAAATCTCTTTCATAGTATATATGAGTAATACAATCTAAACACTGCTTGTGGGAAGACTAGTAAATCAAAGATGTACAATGCAATTAGTTTCAACCAAAAATAACACCCCTCTTCTGTATTTTTTCCCGAAGAAGCCCCCCAACAGTAGTATATGGAGACAACTGATCAGTTTGTATGTGTGTGTATACGTATGTATGTGTGTATACAGAATCATAAAATAGTTTGGGTTGGAAGGGGCCTTTACAGGTCATCTAGTCCAACCCCCTGCCATGGGCCCGGACAGCTTCCACTAGACCAGGTTGCTCAAAGCCCCATCCAGCCTGGCCTTGAACACTTCTAATGATGGGGCATCCACAGCTTCTCTGGGCAACCTGTTCCAGTGTCTCACCACCCTCATCGTAAAAAAACCTTCTCTTATATCCAATCTAAACCTACCCTCTTTCAGTTTAAAACTGTTGCCCCTTGTCCTGTCACTACAGGCCCTTGTAAAAAGTCTCTCTCCATCTTTCTTATAAGTCCCCTCTAAGCATGGAAAGGCCACAATAAGGTCTCCCCAGAGCCTCTCTTGGCCTGTCCTCACAGGAAAGGTGTTCTAGGCCTCCAACCATTTTCGTGGCCTCCTCTGGACCTGCTCAAACAGGTCCATGTCTGTCTTGTGCTGGATGCAATACTCCAGCTGGGGTCTCATGAGAGCAGAGTAGAGAAGAATCATCACCTCCATCGACCTGCTCGCCACGCTCCTTTCTTATGTATATATTATATATTTATATTCATGAATATATTTATATACACACAGAGGCACCTATATATATAAAATGTACACATACACACATGCATATATATATATATGAAAAAATTATAGACTACAGATAGTAAACCAGAAAATAGCTGATTTCTATTGATTATCAATTTCCCTATTCCCTATAATTATGGAAAATATTCCATTTCATAAATGAGAACAATGAACAAGACAAGAATACCATCTTGAAAGAAAGGCTATATTTGCAATTTCAGAAACAATGTTACAAGTGTGTGGATTAGTGCTCAAAGTACATGCAAAACAAACTGCACCTCCTCAGATCACTAAACTTTTATACCTACAGGACATTTATGATAACCCACCAGAATGATTACATACTAGTTGTTATATTGAACTTCAATCTTGCTTTATCTTGCAAAGAATGACTTTGGTCAAATCCATCCCTTATTTGTGTATCAAAACTGCCAACAGCTTCTATACCTATTTTAGCCATTTGAAACCTGCACACAGACATTTGTTTTCTCTCAGTCTTTAATCAGTGGCAAAGTGCATTTCAGAATTTCAGACTGTGACGATGCATCTGAAAATTTATTAAGTCAAGTCTTGGAGATGAGGATTGTTGGGGCATACGATGTTTGTATTATCGCTTTCCTTTTCCAAGAAGATACAACCCCACTGGAGTCCAGCGGAGCCTGTATCAGTGTCTGGAAGGTGGATAAACAGATGTGCAAGGCTGCTGTCTGTTCAGTTACTCTCTCTCAAGCTAAACCCATGGGGATCCTCCACCTGAATATACTCCGATTATTAGCAAGCACTTAATCTTACCCTACTGAGTGATAACCTGACAAGCAAGAAGAAAAATCAGACTGGAGGCACAGGTTTCTTCTTTCCTCAAAGAAGAGCTTCGCATCGGGATATGTGATGCAAGCAACCAGTCCTGTGGCATTTTCTGGTGGAAATGCTTGGAGGGAGGATGGAAGGAATCTTCCTAGCAGACTCTAATCAACTAAAGCTTGATACATACAAGCAAGCCATCATCTTGGCTTTTGCAAATTTAGCTCATTCTGCATTTCACAAACAGCAGAGGATTAATTCAAAATCTTGGTGCTCTGACTTTCAGCACAGAGATCACTTGACATAGTTGACTTTGATGTTGCTCCCACTGCTACAGCATCTAAATATAGGCAGTGCTCCATCCAATGAATTTAAACTAAAACCCAATTGTTTTTCCAGTGTCTTTACTAGATCTTTGGTCAATGTCCCTCTGAAATCCTTCCAGCAAACTACTTCTGCCGTAACAATCTGAACATGTCTGACTGCAATTAAGATGTATGAACTTGGAGACATACAGTTCTAAACATTTAAATGCTCACTAATGAGGTGATTTTTATCTTTGCCACTTCTTTATGTAAATACTGAGCTTTTTTGATTAAAGAATAGAAATTTTTCAAAAAGCACAGCTGATGTGAATCACCAAAATAAAGATATCAATAGACTGTAAAAGGAATATTATTAACTCTGTTCTCCCTCAAAACACAGACAGAAGATCCTCACTATTTATGAAGTCCTTAAAAAATGTGAGAACTGAGATATTTTTCTAAAATCTCCTTAAAGATTACAAGAAGTTCTCTTTTCTCACCTGTTCTACCACTGCATAGATAAAAGAAGGCATGAAAACTAGTTAGGTTTCTTCCAATAATTGGCTGTTGATAGCAAGTAGATTATCTAATCTACAGTTAATAAAAGGATGCAAAAGTGATCACCACTTGGTTTTGTATTATTGCAGCCCTCTAATAATATCGGGGCTCTTCAAAGAGCCCTGCATTTCAAGTAGAAAAGATAACGGAATGGAATCCTGCAAATAAAAGCTAAACAGGCAGAACCTTTGCCTACATGGACATATGTATTGTCATTCCTCCCCCCTGCCCCACTCTGCTTCTGCAGCCTTTAAAAATTAGACTATTCAAGTACTTTGGTACCCTTTGGGCACCGGAATCACCAAACTTCACTCAAGCATTTCCATGCTGAACAGCAAGGAGCAGAATACTGCAGGTCTACAATTTAGAATAAACAGCATCACCCAATGGCAGAAATTCAAAACTGCAGATGACAGTCACTGCACTTTCCTTTCTCTTCCCAAAGATATAAAAACAGGAGAAAGAGCAAAAAAACCCTAAAAAAACCAAATGCTTGGTCTCTATCTGAAGACTAGGTGCTCTGATATGGCCTCACATACTTCAACGGTTTTAGCAAACAATTTTCAGGGCTGGTAACAGAAATTATACTGGCTCAAAGGCACACAGGCAACGAGAGCTGAAGGCTCACTGCTGCTTTTTTGATAAGGCAAAGCCAGGCTGAAGCCTGCAAGACATTACACCTCTACTGAACCTGATGACTGGCTGCCACAGGAGTGGAGGTAGTTAAGTAACTGAGCCCCACTGTGAAACAGAATGAAACAGAAACTGGACACCACACTTCTGTAAGCACCTTTGTAAGCTTCTGTCTAGCTCAATGCTTCTCTGATTTGGTGGGAAAGTTAGTATCAGGACTCAGTGGCGTGTGTTCAGCACCCTGCTTGCTGATTGCTGGTAAGGGATCTTCCACCACCTCGTTCCACAAGCCTTCACACAAAGCTTCCTTCATGTCCTCCTCACCCTGAATGTAGCACAGAGTACCACTAAAGCCAAGAGTTGCTGCAGTAAATTCATCACAAAATGTAGTGTATCACATATGTCATGTTCCATTATTTCCTCAATGAAACTATTTTACTGGTGCTTCCAAAATGTGAACTGAACTGACAAATTACAAGTAGTGATGGCCAAATCTCAACACCAACAAAACAGAAAAATCTTCTTTTTTTTTGCTTGTACCTATGTTTATAAACTTCAGGATAGTCATAAAAATACAAGCTGAGAAACTTTAATATTTCACAGTAGCCAAAACTTAGTAGCTACCCAGGAAACAGGTGGAAAGACAACTGATTCCTGTGCCTCACAGGGTCATTAAAACAGCAAACACAACCTCTTGTAAGTGGAAAGGAAGAGAAAGTTTTATGTATCCAAAAGGGATCGTGTTCAACACTCACAGCATTATAACATCAGCCCACTGTGAAGTCTGGTGCAGCTTAAAAAAAAAAACAACTCCCCTCCCCAAGAAATTGTATGTGGGATGGCAGTTAAAGAAAAGATGGGGAAACTCAAAGTTCATGCTGAGGTTAGAAGAATGAAAAACAACATAGAAAACTAATGAAATTCCTTGTTATAGTAATGGAAAATGTATGTCACTTGCATCTGACACTAGTAAAAGTGGAAAGAATTTGGATTAACAGCTCAGATCTGAGCTGGAGAAAAGTATTCAGAAAGGTAGACATTCTTCCACATACGGTGGTCTTGCTCTCAGCAATCAATAACACTGGCAAAAAAAGCAGGAAACACAGATAACCCCCTTCCTGCAATACAGGGTACAGTATGTCTTCTGAGACTTTCTTTTTAATATTAAATTAGCCACATCAGAAGGTGGTTATTTTAGTAACGGTTTTCCTAACATTGAGTACCCCCAAAAAATTCAGTTCTTCAGCACCCAGTAAACTAGCAAGAAACATTTTCTGTTGATATGGTGCTCTTCACTTAACTGAGAATGATACTTTGAACAACAACAACAACAAAATCTCTGAATACCTCAGAATATTTTGCAAGCTACTAGAACTTCAACATCCCATGTCTTACTAAAGCATCTGAATCCAAGCTGGAGAAAGGACAAAAAAGTTGTCACGACTCCCAGACTCCTTTTTCTAGAAGCTAGGCCACATCACCTCCCATGTTTATAGGCCTCAAAATATACATCCAATAAAAGCAATGATGATGATGATCAAGATCGCTGAGGAAAGCAAAGGCATTTTCTGATTTCAGTGGACTTCAAACCAGGGCATTTGCCCAACAGATGCTGAAGCTGTTCTTGAAGAGAGAAAGCTCCCGCAAAGCCCAGGAGAACACTCCTCTGTTCTACAAAGGAGGTAACACACCAAGAACCACCTGCAATATCTACCGCACAGCATAGCCCCCTCATATGGTTTACGCTGGTGTTTACAGAAATTACTCCAAGCAGCGAGGACTGCCACACAATACACCTTTCACGTAAGTGCTACATCAGGCCATTCAGCAAACCCACAGGTCTAAAAAGCCTGCAACAGGATGAAACACCCTCTGGTGAACACCAAGTTTAATTCACGTCTGCCACGTGTATAACTACTATTCGGCCCATCAGACCAGGTAAGGAGTTGCAGGAACCTTTGAGAATTCTTCCACATAAAGGTCAATACCTTATTTTCAGATTTCAGACTGGCTTAAAATGAGTATTTTTACAAGAGCTGCTCATCTTAAACAGACACATGAAATATCAATGCTATAGATGGAGTTTCAACACTTACTCTTAAGTGTTTACTGTGAGTTTGAAAAAGGTCTGGAAATGGCTGTTTGACAACAGCGTGCTGAGCTTTCCTTTAAAAAGGGCTAAAGTCCTATGCTGTGCTGCAATGGTAATAAGGTTCAACACCAAATAGGGTTCAAAAAACTGTTCAGAGTCAAGAAGAGGCCAACAAGCCTATAAGCTGGTACTGACTGTTTGGAAATGTATGCAGAGCCAGATTGTTTTAATTTTGAATGTTAGAAGACATCTAGTGTTCTTACTCTTTTCTATCTTCTCTCTCCGCTATAAATCAAATCAATTAATTTAATTTCTAGAGCTATCCAACATCTTAATTTAAAACACTATTAACTTCACAAGACTAATCCTCCTCCCACAATCTTTCTTTTACTCCAAAATGCCCAAGTCCTGTTCTTGCTTTTGGCAAGTGTATGTTGCACAAAATCTTTCTACAGACATTTTCACATTGGCTTCTGCCAATGTAGTTTACATTTATGTATATTCAAGGTTTGGTCAAAGTCTCAGCCTGTGATTCATGAGAACATAATAATATACCGATTGATCTTTATACTCCCTTTATCTGTTAGATGGTAATTATGGTAATCCTCCATGTGAAGCAGGCCAATAATATACTAGAAGGGAAGTATAGTACTGTGCGTATGTCAGCCTTCACCTAATCATTGAGGATATCCAGACAATCAATATGTAAAGATATCTCTACGTAGCATGCAATTTACATATCAAATGGAAACTGTTTAAAATAAAACCTAAAGAAAAACAAAAAAATTAGCTTATTGCAGTACTAAAATTGCCTTTAATATGAAACTTTGACTGTGCCTAAGTGCATCTACATTCCTCGCAAGAACAAACTTTCTACGCATTATATGAGCAAGGCTTCAAGTGAAATTGGTCGAACCGGACAAGTCACAACAAATGACTGGATCAACTGTATCAATTGCCAAAAATTGGTGGGGCGGAAGGGGGAATAGGAGCAGGACAAGGGGGAACATCAACTTGTTGCCTATAAAGGAGCAGATGGGTTTTTATTATTCTCTAACCGCAAATGAATCACATTGTTATAAAAATCATTCAGCGCCTTACAAACTATACTGCATTAGGCATACATCTCTGACCTCTGGGCAAAAAAACCCTCCACACCAACCCTTTATTACTCACATTGTCCCACCCCTTAGACATCTCATTATTTTTTTTGTTTAACAGTCTCTAGCACTTTGATGAAAATCTTGGCACTTCGTTAAGTATTCATGACTGCAACAAAGCTGAAGACTAACATAAAATCCATATGGGACCAAGACTAGAGACAAGTTACCTTATATGTCGCAACAGATACTTTCAAAGACACTCTTGAACCACAGACACTTTTCTACTTTGGGGTATCTCTATACTAGCTAGGTATAGATCTCATTTCCACAGCAAAACCTAGGCTTTTAAAGGACTTCTGTGAGAAAGTCCTTTTAAGCTTTACTGCTGACTTTTACAGGGCTAGACCTAGACAAAAGTTACCAATTAAAGGGCTCAGGCCTGCAACACCCTGAATGTTTTGTCCTTATCTAGCAAAGCATTAAAACATACAGATAGCTACAACATTAGAATAGCCCCATCAAACAGTGGAACCATGCAGAACTTTACAGTTAGGTGTGCAGGAGGTCACCACTTCAGAGCATCCATATCCAAAAGGCTCCTCCTTTTTTGCTCAACTCTAAACCAAGAATCTCTTCCATTTTAGGCTTATGCTTAACATTAGGAAAATATAATAATCACAATTATGTAGATTTCTAATGAAGAAATCAAAGTGGTTTATTTCTCTCCTCCCTCTCGCAACAGCATACACAGATAAATGTGGGACGATCTTCACTGCGAGTAACTCCAAATCCTGCCATGCCAGGAAGAATGTAATTACACTGAAAAGTTAAACTAATCTTGAAGAAAAAGGACAGATAAGCTCATGCAGTCTTTCTGAAAACCTTAGGTGAGAAAGAGCCAATTGTTAAACAAAACAAAGTATTTGTCTTTAGTTGGAAATTTTCTATTTTGTAATCACTACAGCAAGATGATTAAGTTAAGGAGCTGAATGGTGACAGTTTGATCTATGGACGCGGGCACCTTTTTCTAACTGTATTCTAACTGGACTCATTGTACACCCTGCCCCAGTGAAAAAAAGAATGGAAAACTGAATTCCAAACAAGTTAAATCTTGTTCATACTTTCAGGCAGAACAGTCTTCAAATTAGAGAGCTAGTCTCATATAAAACAATTTGGCTTGGACGTATATAAAAAAATAATCCAAGTTACATTAAACACATTAAACAGTATCCAGATGTTTTACTTGCTACTTTTATTAAGATTGATTTTAACTGCAGAAGCTCCCCCCCCCCCCGGCCCGTTTCTCCCAGAAGACTTCCTTTCTCAACTCGGCATTGACAAAAACCAATATATTTGCATTAGAGGAAGCAGTGCTGCCATCTCAAATAAAAAAAGGCGTGTGACAAAGTTTCCCTCATAAATTGTTCACCGCATTAGAGTGATTCCATTTAGGTAAGAAGATGCCAGGTGCCAATACCAAAAAGACAACTCTGTATTTAAAGTTTTTGCCCCTACATAAACAACAGAACCACTTTACCAATGAAACACACACATTCCAAGATTAACATCCTATCATTGGGTCCATCAGCATCCCCAGTATCTAAAATGTTCTTGGCATAAGGGTATGGATTGCTGAGGGGATCAGTTTTGCTTTTGCTGATAAAGAGACACCTCAAAAATATACTTGTGTGTATTCACTGTTCTGCAGGGGATAGAGATGTCTCAGCGTGTATCAAACTGTCCCAGCATACTAACTGTATTGCTAGACAAAGTAAGCAGGTAGCAATAAACTACCTATCAGCAACAAGAGTCAAAGACAGTGAAGCCAACGCAACCAGATTACAGCACCAAACCCAAGCTCTTTGTTCTTACCAAGTTAGGCTTAACTTGGCATTCGGAAATGTCACAATTTTTCCCTTTGAGATCCCTCTCAAAAGGCAACAGTACAGCATGATCTCAGCACGCCAATGTTCTGCCAGCTGGCTGGTCCCCCATTGCAAGGAATGCAGCTCATGTCTTGCATCTAGCTTGTTCCAGACAACGCTACATCCTTTGGTAACAGTTTTCACAGGACAGAACCTCCAGGCAATTCAGATTCCCAGTTTGATCTCAGAGGTAATAGTGAACTGAAGTGAATAGTGAATAAAGATTGCAATTAAATTTTGTCAAGCTTTCTACTTCCTTTCAATTCCCTATTTACTAACTCCAGCAAGGTTATGTGATTTCCTCTCTTTACAACAGAGGAAGGGAAACAATGCAGAATAAGGTCTACATTATTCCGTTGCTTATTCAAGTACTGATGACACTTGTAATTAAATAAAGTATTTTAAACAAGTCATACTGCATAAACACCTCACGACATAAACAACAGTTTTAGGGAAAGGTAATAAGGTTGTGCAGAGCACTGCTATCTGTCACAATAAGGCAGAGAATAGTCATCTCACCTTCCAGTACATATTCTGGTAACTGAACAAAGAAATAGGGATGCAGATTAATTGCTATGACCTATTCTGTATTTGTTTCATTTCTACAATAAAGAATTATGTCCTCTATACCTCACTGATTAGGTTTC
Organism: Aquila chrysaetos chrysaetos; assembly: GCF_900496995.4. Taxonomy (NCBI): domain Eukaryota; kingdom Metazoa; phylum Chordata; class Aves; order Accipitriformes; family Accipitridae; genus Aquila; species Aquila chrysaetos. Next base: position 26,762,096 of record NC_044020.1, read on the forward strand.
TTTCATAAGTTTTATTCTTTATTAAAACAGTTCTACTACACTAAACCAGCAGAAAGAGCTGCACTGAATCTATCACTTCATAGCTTTAAAAGTGAGAGTGGAAAATAAGTGCCTAAAGCCCCCCGCCAAGAAAACAGTACAAATTCTGTCCAGATGATAAAGCTGAGGTGTTTAGAAGGTAAGTCAAAGAAGGTGAGGGGACTATGGAGGAATTTTCACTTTTTCCTTCTGATAACTTCATTCATCAACTACCAGCCAAAACCTCCACTCCTTGCTCAGCCTGAGAACCCACCTCCTTCCTTCCAGTGTATTTAATAAAAACATACAATGCATCTTTGTGAAGGAGACATAACAAAATACAAGCCACAGGACTGCCCCACATGTATGACAATAACTCTTGACAGCTCTTCCTCCTACAGAGAGAGAAAGCACAGGAGAACAGCACATCCATTGCAGGCTCTTGGCAGGTTCAACACGGAACTAGCTCAACACTTGGTGTCTTAAGTACAGCGCTTTTATTTGTTCTTCTCTCCTCTTTATGCAAGAGTGTGTGCAACTCAGGACATGTATATACCAAACTTTTATCAGTTCAAAATGAACATTTCATCATTTTATCATTACTTTTCTTACAAATACCAACCCATCCAGCCTTGCAAAACATGCAAGTGGGCAGTAAGCCTGGCAAGACCCATTTTAATAACTGCATCTCAGTTTACGGCTTAAATGTCTGCCCACTCCCTTATATCTTAAGAACTTATCACAATAGTGTAAATAAAACTATGAGGAAGAGAAGATGTAAAGAATGCATTCCTAATGCTAACAGAGTACAAGCTAAGGAATGCTTTTTAAAAACAAAGAATGGTTTTAAACAGAAAGTGAAGACGCAATAAAACACTAGTAAGATATTTCTCTGATCCAAAGCATTACAAGATTTTTCACCACTGCCAACAAACCAGTGCACTAATCCCCTGCAATTATTGCTCTTATAGCAGGTGGAGACCATAAACAGAGATGGAGAAGCAGCCTTTGCAGAGCAACTATCCTCCCACTACAAGCATTCTCTGTTGCTTTAACTCTGTCACTAACACCTCATGCAGTAGGACTGCACCATCGTATTGAGGAGACACGCACTGCCTGAGGCGTAGGCTGGCTCAAGACCCACTTCCCAAAGAACAAGCAGGTTGTCACTCGACTGTCAAAGGTCCTGAAGACAGCGATGCAGCTCTGTTCACCCAGAGGGCTTAGCCCAAGTCACTGTTCAAGCCCCAGGTCTTGGGGACTACTTAAGTTTTCAGGACAAGTCAGGCAGACCAATACCAAGCACTAAGGTTATATTCTAAAAATAGGGGCTATATTTTTTTATTATGTGTTATTAGTAGTGTGCTATTACTCCATTTACTAATACGTTATCATTGTTACTGGAAAAAGAGCTCTACTGGGACTGGAAATTACAGAAAAATATTAGAGAAAACAAGTGTGAAACCGTCAGTTCATTAAAGAGTCAGAATACTAACAGTGCTGTTCGAGAGCCTTTGGTAAGTGATACGCAGCCCTCTCACACCAGGCAACCAGCTAAACTGGGTGAAGAGAAAGCCACTTCCCCAGCTCGTGCCTACAGTTCACATGGTAAGACATACAAAAGCAACAGCCAGTGGTAAAGCCCAAGGTCTCTCAGATGCGTTGGTCGGTTGGCTTCTTGTGTTTTTTATATAATCTACCCTGTATTACATTAATTTGGATTGAATACAGAAAGTAAACTCTGTGTAAACCCAATAATGGATATAAAATAAGACCTATATTGTGAGATACTACTCTGAAGAGAGATATGGGAACCCAGGAACTAACCCTATTTTCATTCAGTTCTAGGTCTGACCCATGCACCACTTCGAAGAATTCACTCTCATCTCAAAACTTCAGTTTTCTTATCTGTGCAATGATATGGGCTGCTTGCCTCGTCCTCACAAGCACGTGTTTATGTATGGAAACTGCCTTAAAAATGACAAGTGCATTTATTAGAGCCAATTTAAATGTATGAAATAAACTGAAGGTACAGACAGGATATCATACTATTGGCATTTCTAAAGTTTCAACGGCACTTAAATAATGTTCCATGATATCACACACAAGAATCTAAGTAATTTTCAAGACAGCATAGAGCAATAATATTTGCAGGCAATTTAAGGCAAGTTAATACCCAACTTCCATTGAAAACACTAAGCCTGCATGCCTAATTGCTCCAGGGGCCTTTGAAAAGCCCAGCGAAAATGAACAATAAGCAGCAAATCAACCCTTTCAAAATGAAAGCAAACCCCTCCTCTCCACTATCGTAAGGTATTTCACAAAAATTTATTTCACTTACATATACACATATTACATCATAACAAGTCAGAGAGAGATATGCAAGTGATTAATAGGATTAGTAATATTTTTCAGAAATATTAAAATCTTTCGTTATATACCATAATATGAATGGGGAAAGGGAAGTTCATTACCATATTTCCCATCTACGTGCCCACATTATTAACATTTGTCAGACAAAGAGGGTAGCATTCCTCAGATTTTCCATTTCTCTACCCTGCACAAAAAACCCCAAGGAAATGGGAACGCCCCTCTTATACACTACAAAATGCCCTGCTGCCATTATAAAAGTCTAACTTGGTAGCCACTGAAGCAGTTGGAACCAGATTTGATGGCATCAGTACAAAAGAATCTATTATCTTTGTAAAACGAAGTAATCGCCAAAAAAAAATAATTTAGGAAACAGAAGCTTCCAACAAGGATTGATTTTTCAGTACTCAGTCTTGATAGCTCCTTGGCAACACAGAATTAGACTCAAGAGTATCTCATCATACGTAACTTCCTGCAGAGTAACCAATATTAATTACTGTATTTTTGGTACTTGTTGACATGGGCCTCATTTGACATCATAAAAGAGAAGTAAAAATACTACATTATCTCTTTTACTCCTTCTTTGATGCAGTCCTTCTTCTGTGTTTTTAATTTTCCAGCCTAAAAATTGCTTCCTAGAGAACAGGTGAATACTTTGATTCAAATCAATAAAGAAAGGAAAACAATCCCAAATTTCCCTGTTCAGTAACAAATATGAATAACAAAGGCTACTCAAGACCATTTCCTTCCAGGACAAGGCTGCCATAAGGAAAGACACTTCTAAGAAAAGGAAGATACAGGAATCAACAGAGGGTTTCTCTACAAGAAACTCACAAGCAGGAACTAGAGAAACAGAAACCTTTCACTAAGCTGAAGCTACTGTAATACACTATATGGCCAAATGAGAAAAGTAACCTACTTGATTTTTGTTAAGTGCTTAGATAAACTGTAAGACAACATTATTTCATGACTGCTTTTCTTGTTGAAATTAGGTTAGTCTAACAAAGTCCTGGAGGAAAACCACATCTTTTATCACTCTAAGAGAAAAAGGCTTCATTTTTAAAAACATGCTGTTGTTTCCCTCTTTTTCCTCATTGTGGAAACAGAACTAATTTTCCATACAGGAATTCTAAAGATAAAGGGTTCAAAATCCCTACATTTTTAAAGTGGCATGAATTTTTTTTTTTTTTTTTGGGGGGGGGGGGCATTAGAGACTAATTCGAAGATTTAAAATTAAGTTTATTCAACAATTCTCATCCATTTCCCTTCAAAGTGAAGTTGAGGTTTAGTCTCAGACATTTTCTTTTCAAAGAAAGTGCAAACGTGAAAACAATAAAGGAATTAGCACTAGCTTGCATTCTACAGGACTGAAGTAAAAGGTGGACAGGCACACATTACATTGAATTATTATCACAAGTATGCAGACTTTTTAATAACAAAGACACTAAAAAAAAAAAATTTACCTCCTTTACCTGACCAATTCCAATCTCTATTTGTAGATCAACAATATATTTTCATCAGTAAAGCCATGGCCAGGCATACATATCTGTTCACATGTCAGAGTCCTGCCAGAAAAATGTATAAACTTACCTTGTCTTGGTTTTCTTTATTTTTATAACACAAATTTCCAATCAAACGAATGAGATGAGATTTAAAACCCACAGCTGGATGCGAAATTTCTTCCTGCCCTGTCATAGTATGTGTGGCAGTGAAAATATTTACAGCTTGTTTCCCAGCAAGATGAGTTAATCTCAGGGTATCTACAGAAAACAAGAATGTTTTCATTAATTACCACATGAAAATTAGTATCACTTTGCACAGAGCTTTACTACTAATTATTAGGTTCCAAGTTAATCAAGATCATTTCAGATATTGAGCAATAGGTAAAAAGAACCTTGAGAGTTTTCTTAATTTCTTAATTTGTGCTAGTATAACTATAAAAGGTCAGAAGGCATTTTTTGCATCCTTTTTACATTCCAATATGAAGTCTGAAGGCTGGTGCTATCGGTCTCTACTTGAAGAGTCAGAATTTGTAGGCTGTTGATGATTCTGGCACCATAAAAATATTGCTAAAACCACATCTTTTAGTTCGAACTTGTCACAGCAACACATACTAATCACAGAATTACTTTTTTCTCTCTTCTCCAGTCTGCTCCTAGCTCTATAGTATAAGAAAAGATTTCCAGTACATCTAGCAACTTGACACATCTTTACAAATCCTTCAGTGCCATAATCTTGTCCACTAAGAAATACTAATGTTCCTGTATGGTAAATGCTATTACAGCAACTAGGATTTTTCCTACAATGCTTCAGAGAGAAATCAGGGAGAAGTGAAACTAAAATCTGTGAAAACAACATTCCACAGAGACCACACCCAGAAGGAAAGCTGAAATCATGTGAACCCCTGAGAGCTCATACAGCTGAGAAGCCAATTCACTAAAGACTGTGCCTATATTTAAATATTAAGAAGTATTTGTCCTCTAAGTGACCAGCAATACTAATAAATACCCTGGCACGCCATTGTCCCCAAGGTGCTTCACGCAACTTACATTGGAACAACAAAGACGTAGCAAAACCAGGTTATAGCACAGGGCAGTAATTATGCTATATGCTACGCTCCTTCTGCTCTAGATGTGACAACATCCATAGTGGAACGGGCACCAGATTTCCTGGATTTAAATTAGAAGAAACTTCATAGGTCCTCATATTATAGTTTCACTCCCAGATGGCTGATACAGGAGAAGAAAGAAAAAAAATCTCGGTGCTGATAAAGAGGTAACTATATTTTTTGGAGTTTTTTTAAAATATGAAACGATAATAGCGCCTAGAGGCTTCCTGTATGACAGCTACCACTTATATTTGTTCATATTTTGAACTAGGAAAAACCAATCTCCTGATTGCCCCTAAAAAATGTCATAATAAAATAGCTTTTAACACCATCTTCTTTCATAGAAATTTTTTTGCTTTTGTAAATTCATAAAAAACAGCAGTGTCACATCCTTCTCATAGCATTCCACTTTATGTGCTTCCCTGCCTTAAAGTCTTAGTATTTCCCTGCCCACAAACACATAAGAGGGAATTCCATGGTCTTCCCAAACCTTCTGCCTGCCCTTAAGAGGGACCACTGAAAGAAAAGATTATGAACAAAAAAATAACACTACTACCCTCCAACCCCCCAAGTAAATGAAACTCTTTAAATTTTATTACAGTGCAGAGAAAAATGCAATGAGCAGTGCACCCACCTGGAAAGAGAAGTACAGGAAAAGGAAGAAAAGCACCCATCTTCCATCCATGATACCAACCCAGAGAGAACAGTGCTCCTCTCAAACACTGCACATCAACACAACACAGCAACTGCTCCCACGATGTCACCCATGCTCTCAACTAAAACACCTGAGTCTGCCATTCTCTCATTATCCAAAAGAGCAATTCTTCCAAAATGCCCCTCAATCCAAACGACCATTTACCTCCCTGGTGACATTCCCCAAACACTGTCCAATCAAGCTGTTAACAGTGCTACAGATATTAACAACACTGCAGTATTAATGCCTAAATCCAACAATTACTGAAAATAGCAAAACACACTCCTTAGTTGATACTTAAAAGATCATTCAGATTTTTTCAGATCTTTCAATCAATTTTTTAGTAATTTCCAATAGGAAATTTCTCATGATATAAACTGAAGAGAAGAACTACTTCATCAAAAGATCTATTAGATGAAATCTTTTGCACTATCTAGCCTTATTCTTCTGGTCTTCAGAACTAAGTACTGAAGGTGATCTAACACATCAATACAGTTTTTCACCCTTTTTGCTAATCCAGGATTAAAGGAGTCTTGTAGCCAAAAGGTAGTCTTAAAGAGAAACTATACCAGTTGATAAATTCCTGTTGGCTGAGGGCATGTGGGAAACACATAGGATGCACATGGTAGCAATGTTCTAGCCTGCACCCATTTCATTAGCCTGGAGACAGCTGCAGAAAAAAGTCAGTCTGTGCACAGCTACAGAAAGGAGGACTGGCCTATACGCTTCTGAATTTAACTGATCCGCAGCTCCTTGAATTCCCCATTTAAGTTGTAAGACTTATAGAAGCATTCAGATGATAGAACGCATGACTGAGTTTCCTCAAAACACACAAACACATGCACAAAACAGATCTTGTTGTTAGTCATCTTACTGTAAGCAATAAAACTATGAACCTGTCATCAAAAAATAAAGGTTTGGTTGTTTTGGTTTTTTTTATTTGTTTGTTTCTTTGGGGTTTTTTTTTGGTTTTGTTTGTTTTTTTTACAGCAAGGACCCTCTAAACATCTCAAAATAGTCATAGTTAACAGCTGTTTCAGCCTTTTGCTTTTTAGCCAAAATATCACATATTTCTCTTTAAAATCCATAAACTTTTACAATTTTCTCATAAAAAGGTGGCATACATCAGTCTCAGAAAGTGCTAAGATTTAGGAAAGCACAGGTCAGTGTGCATATGTACACTTCCTTCTCCTTCCTGCCCAAGTATATAGGGTCTCTCTAGACCATATTGTCTTAATTTTGTGTACAGCCTTTTGCTTGTGGTTTCTTCGCAGAAGAAAGCCTCTTTCAAACTGACCTTTAAAAGTCACTGAATTTGGTTAAGAACATTCAAACTGTACTTAGTTTCAGTTTTCAGGGATTTGGGAAACAGAAGGGAACAGGCATGGAAAAGTCCTTTTTCTACTTCTTGAGGAAATTCTTCCACACACATTCAGCCAGTGGAAGAACATAGGAAGCAGCTGTCCTTTGCACAACTCCTACTGTACAAATAGCACATTGCTGACAGTTGAATCAAGGCTCTGTTAGGTAATAGGAGCCAACAGAGCAAGCGGAGAAGCAGAAAAATTCCAGGAACAAAACAAATATTTGAAAATGTAGATTAACTCAATCTCCTATTTATTTACTTTATTAAAAGGTCAGAATCATAATTACCACCAGTTGTGAAAAACATGTTTTCATTCACAGAGCAACATGATTTGGAGCAAGCCAACAGTTAATAAACCTCGTGGCTTTTCACTCACCTATGGCTGTTTCAAGCAAACCAGGCAAGGCCTGTAGATGTTCTAGCTGTCCATTGTTTGATGTCATTTCACAAAGAACGTCAAGAAGACGAATTGTAACCAGTGCTTCCTGTAAATGAAAATCACATTTCTAAAAATGTCTTATGAAGGATACCATAAGAACATAAAACTGATGATCTAAACGGAGGACAGGAACTCTCAGCACCTCAGGTGTTCTGCAGGTCTTCTAAACTACCAAGAATAAATTTATATAAAACGAGGACATCTTTCTACAATAACAATACTGTATTACACTGCAATAATTTCTTTTCTACAGTCAAAGAGTGTTATATGTGCCCTGAAAAATCACGGGGAAGCCAAAACAGAGCCATAAGGGATAAAATTTTAACAAAAACACAGTAGCTTCCAAAAGCAGAAATGCAGAAAATTACTAGCTGAGAAAATTATTTCTGTATAAATGTTTTCTTTGAGTTTATTCAGTAGGAGCGTCCCACTTTAAAGACACAAACACCGCCTGCAAGACACCAATTTGTTTTCCGCAGGAATTCTGTAAAGTTCTGTGGTCAAATGAACTTTGGCTGCGAGAATTTACATTATTCTTGGGTAAATAGGATTGGGATCATAGATGCAGCATTTTGGTTAGGTACGAGACACACAATTTTATTTGCATTTTATTTATTCAGCCAGAGAACTATTTTTTCTCACAGACTATGTTGATGCATGCTTATAATGACAATCCAGCACTTACAGAAACTACCTTAAGAGCGTATGGGATAATTTGGAACACCACATATTGCTCAAGAACTGGACTGTGACTGCAAGATGATTCCACAAAAGGTGTGGTACGTAAACTGCAAGCAGCCTTGAAAAGACTCAGACATAGGTCACAGTAACTATTCCTGCCTTGTCAGGTCCAGGACAAAGAGACATTTACTTTCCATATAATGAATATAACATAATTGAAATCATCAATAATAGTGTTCAGTAATTAAGCACTACGATTATATCCATTCTATGCTCCTTCCAGGCAACAAATTGGTATAGGGTCCAAGTCCTAAAGCTGTATGTGTAGGAAGGTGCAGGTCTTGCCTTAAGTTATTCAATAAATTGTTTTCAACAGCACAAAACCAGCCTCTGAATACACTGGTCATTGTCCTGTCACAAAGTAAGAATACCCCAACTGTATTTCAGAGACAGTAAGCAGGTGCTTACAATTTTTAAGCCATTTTGCATTGTTACAAGACAGTAGCTTAACCAAAAGCTCTTCAGCTCATACACTTAACACTTTCCTTTGCACAAGAAAAGGTTACCTGCTTGGCAACTGTAAAGCAAAAAAGTTTCAACAGGCAACTATAAATCACACCAATAAGGTACAACAGGCTGCCTATGTGTACCCCGTTACCCACGTACATAATGCAAGCTCTGCAAGGGCTGATATTATGAGGTGTGGCTTTTCCTTTCTGAGCCTTATCCTTTTTCACACACACGCACACACCTGCACACTCCCCATTTTCTTTTAAATGCCTTTCTTCACTGTCCTCAACAGATTTCTTCCCAGGATTTTATACTACCATCTCTCCCTTTCTCTTATCCCACCATCTGGCCCAGTTCAGCAACTGTTCCATCTAGATTTGAGAAGAGGAAAAGATTATTTAAAAAGCACAAAAGAACCCCCAAATTCTTAGCTACATTTGAAATTTGATCCTTTCAAAAAACTGTTTAAACTTCTCTGGCTGGGTTCCCCCCTCCCCAACTTTCCAATTTCTTTTTTTTTTTTTTTTTTTTCTTCACCCTCCACCTGTACAAAAGAAAGGCAATAAAGCAGAATACTTCCTTTTTCAGTTCAGCAACAAGATGCTGTTCAAACCCCAAAATATTCTGAAATCTGACAGCCATCTTGATATGGATATAATCTGAAAAGTAAATAATGAAATAATTGAAGAGTTTTTAAATAAACATATTTCGAGAGAGACTCAGAAAAGATGTTCCTTATAAAAAGATGAAATAAGAACTTAAAATCCAGGGAAGGGTTTTATTTGCAAGTATGGTTGAAAGTTAGTGAAAGCAAACTGATGCTGAAGTCAGGCTTGTAATGGAAAAGCTATTTTAAAACATTGGTTTAAACACTGCAGAAGCATATGATTAGCTTTTCATTGGTTTGAGATGGAAGCTACAAGACCTGAGGTTCGTTAGGGAAAAAAGGCAGTGTGTACATATAAAAAATTAAATAGTGGATGGGACACCCAGACAACACTTTGGGAGTCAGGCCAGTTCAAGGACTGTTCCCAAAAGGCAGTTTTCAAATGTGGCCTCACAGTTTTGGAGGCTGAGAGCTTACTAGTACAGACATAGCCTGACCAAGGCACTTGGCTTCAAGGCCACAGAAAAGTCCAGGCAGAGTTTAGTTTAATATCACAGATGTTGCCTAAAGTATTTTTAATGACAGACTCCACATGCATAATTGCATTTTTTTCAGTTATGCAAAAACTAAAATATTTTTATAATTCAGGAGAGATTGGTGCAATTTTTGATCATTTCTAGTAAGAAAAGAAACAGTTTTATGAATTTAAGCTGGAATTTCTCTTTTCCCATGGCAAGCGTATGTTATGAATAAAAGTATACACACAATATGCATATACACACTTTTTTTGTCATTGCTCTCCAATTATTAAGCTATTATATTTTGTGCTCATTAAATGATCCACACTTCCCACCAAATAGTGATACTCAACTTATCATACATCATGTTTATGTGAGAGAAGGATAAAAAGCCAGTGTCAAACAGAGCAAGTTATACAGTAATATTCTCAATACTGCTGTCCCAGCACCTTCAAGCTGGACAGAGACCTCCTCCTGCTAGGCGCAAACAAATGTTTTTTTCCAAGAACTGAAACCACAGAATACTTGGAAAGTAACCACATAGGATAAAGAAAAAAAAAAAAGGGGGGGGGGGGGGAGTGAAGGAAAAAAGAGAGCGACAGAGAGAGAAGCAGGGCAGGGGGATAGAAGGAATTGTCTCAGTATATGTCCTCTTACTGCCAAGCTGAAACCTTTTCCAGAAGTCAATTAAGTTTTCTAACATAACTTAGACTAAGCAGCTGGGGTGGGGGGAAGCTGTGCTTCTTGGACAGATAAGAAGAGATGGCTGTGTGGTTGTTTTTATGCATCCAACTATCATCTCCTCATAAAGTGATTTTTTTATATCTTTTCGTAATACCTCTCAACATACATTTAAAATTCTTGTGTCTATTTAAATAAACAAAAAAAATCAGCAAGTAAAACACTGTGTAACATTATCCTATAAAAGCATTTAAAGATCAATATTTTTTTCACTTTGATAGTAAATTAGTTATGACAGCCATTCTCAAGAGTTTCTACAAATGAAACTTACAGGTTAATTTTGTTTTAACAATAAAATGCTTCCGACTACACATACACTGGGTAACACAATTTCAACATGCCACTGTGGTCACTTGGCAAGGTAGAAGCTAGATGTGACTTTTTTTAAATATCTTTTAAAACATCTTATTAAGAAAATATGTTAATTACACTTCTGAAACTAAGCATGATTAATCAGTGAGAATCAGTGATTAACTAATTCTATGTTTGACTAAAACATATTAGATTTCTCAGGCTTTTACTTTTCTGGCTACTCGTCTTTAAAAACAAAAACAAAAACCTCACCCCTAAATCAGCTGAAAACATTAAAACTTTATCTATATGAGAGGGATCGAGAACTGAGACCAATATGACCTGGCACTGCCCGCTCACAATAGGATGACCCAACCCAGCACAAATAAGCTCACTTCAAGTTACGGTGCAAGTTGCCTCCTGTATTCCCAAAGGTGGTGTTAGATCTTCAAGCAGCTTGTGGAAAGTAAGGGGAAAAATAGAACGCCAGATTATTTTAAAAGACCTCTACCCTTAGATGGCCTAAACCTCCTTACTGCACTATATGGTGTGGCAAGTAGCCAGCAACTCTTGGATACTTCATAAGGAGGAAATAAAATAAGGCCATCCAGGACTCAGCTCTGCATCAGAGGTTCCCAAAGTGCAACCCACAAACCATCTGTGACCCATAAAAGCCTTCCTATTTAGCTTGCAAAGGGACTTCATTGTGGCCATCCTCAACAGAACCAGTTCATTAAGTCTGAAGCAATAACAGATTTCTTCCAAGTGGAGTGGAGTTGGGGCAAGTGTCTGGGTGCTCGGGAGACAGGAGCCGTCTGCCATTAAGAGCCCAGCAAGCTCTGCAACTTGATGCTGTGGACGCTAGCTGGCACCAGGACTGCCGCCTTGTCAGAGCCATGCAAGGTCCACCAGAGAGCCCCAAATCACTGGAAAATGGGGAAGAGTCAGTAACAAAAGCCCTCGCTTACAGGGAGGATCGCTATATATTTCAGACAGCAACCCTGCACTGAGCCGATCACGCACACACCACAGCTCCCCACGATCAGAACTTGCTGTTCCAGGTCCCAAACAGATCAGGAACACCTGCCTTACAAGTAGCCAAATGCATCTTCAAATAACTAGTATTTGGGACCTTAATAATGTATTAACTATCAAGTTGTCATCAGTTATTTAAGTTTAAAAAACAAAAAACCCCCCCCAAGATTTACTTACTTTAGTACTGCTAGGAAAAAAACACATTTACTCCATTTTTACCCCAATTTTAAGGGGGGGGGGGGGGGGGGGGAAGAGATGCTGCTTCCCACCTATAAATAAAATAAATATTTAAAGTTTTGATTCATATTTGAATAAAATACAATGCACAACCCAAATAAATTAATAGACGTGATCCTTAGTAAGAACATAATAAAACACCCAAACACATGAAAACTTCAACATTGTTAAAAATCTAAAAATTTAAAAATTGCGGTAGATTTATTTCTATCTCAAAGTACCGTATTCTTTGTCATCCTCAAATTAAAAGCAAAATTGGGCTGTTGTCTTACAGATTCTCCTGTGAACTCTGTCATTGCTTTCCCAATACAAAGTAAACTGGGAATGTACACAAATGCCACTTGGGATTCTATACTATAATGCTTTTTATCCGTCATACCTCATCTTCTGTATCTGCCGCAGAAGTTAACTTGAGCACAGCTTCACATTTCTCTTTGAAACAGCCTGCAAGGAAGTCGGCGTGTCTCATGAACAAATTAATTTCTTCACTGGTAACTGGGTTCTTCTCACTTACTTTCTCCATTATCAGCTCTAACAAAGTAACTCTAGAATCAGAAAACAACTTGTTATTCAAATTCACTAAGCCATATAGAATTATCAATAGAATAAGCAGATACAGTTGTTAAAAACGATACAAACTATTAGCATGCTAGTAACAGAGCTGATTTGTAAAAATTAAAAAGTTTTATGAACACTGGCCATCAGTTCCTGTTTGCTGGTTTTTTTCTGCACACCATTAATTTAATTCCTCATTCAATTAATACAATCTGGCCAGACAGACAAGTCAATATTTTTCTCAAGTCTATTTCAATTTCTAATTTCTTATGTCCTAACATAACATTACTGTAAGTGCATATTCCGTATGTCTAAAATTTCCACCAAAACCGCTCTTAAAAGCTGTTGTTAATTTCAGCAAAATAAACCCAGACTATTTGACAGCTTCCATTTGAAAAGATCAGCTTTTCACAGCCCTTGCCTTGCACGCAGTCCTTCGCTAACTCTTCTCCCCAACCCCAAACCAATTCTGAGCAGAAACAGAAGAAATAAAAATTGGTATGTACGCTCGGTTCTTTACAGCTGTTTTATAATTGCCACTAGATGGACTACAGTAAATCCAAGTTAATTACTCATACACCCAGTAAGAGTTATTCAGTGCATTAAACCAGCAAGTAAGTGGACACATAACGAAGCTGCTCTATAAAATGTACTTGGGTCATTTATTTTAACAGCTTTAATGTTGTTTTATTTCTGATATCCCTTCATGTTGTTAGGGCAATCTGGGAGCATTTTGTGGAAGCAGGACTTCAACAGGGCAGGGGCCCTCCCACAGCCTCCCTGTTCAACTCCAGCGCAGAGGAGCACATGGGTTAGTGAAGTCCCACTGTAATTCTCTCAACCTGAAAGAGCACTATTTATTGAATGAATTCAAGAGCAGGCTCAGGGTTTTCTTTCACTAAAATATTTGCAATTCAGATGGAAGGACTGACATTTAAACATGTGGAATAGTTCAAATGCTTTTTCTTTTTTTTAAATTTACCAAGCAGGTTGTCACAAGGGGAAGAGAAATGTCTTTTTCTGTGGAAAAAGCACGGTCACTGCTTTATTAACCTCCAAGAACCCACCCCTATTAATCACGTAACAGCTACTCAGTTCTTGCTAAACTCAAGCCTCAATGTCATTAATACAACTGCATTAAACAATTATCTGAATGAGGACAAAAAGCTTTTTCAACACGGTAGCACAGAAATGCGCTCAACACGTTTGGGAAAGGGTGGACTCCAGGCAGAAGGCTGTCAAACACTGGTAACCTCTCTCACAGGCTTCGCTTACGCATGTGACGCAGCACCGACACAGAACAGTCGTTCTGTTTTTCTGCAGGTTACAGCTGGCTACCACACACTTGCCCATCTACAAACTACCCGAGTCCAGTTACCCAACATCCCTAACTAACGAAGGCTTTCAGATTTGGCGTACTATACAAAAATCAAGTTAAGTGCACAGACGTGTCATTCATCCCCAAGACAGGGCTAGATTTTATGTGTCAGTTTTTACCAAGTTTAGAGCCTTTCAAGCGTATGCTTAGCTAAGAAAACAGGCTGCTCACAGATTTTACGCTTACAGGAATTATTCCGATAAAATATTATCTCCTGTGTAACAGAATTCTAGTCAGCTATTGTTGCACCAATAATCCAAGTAATACACGTTTAAAAATGGCAAGCAATCCTTCTGTAAAGAAGTTGGAGGGTCACTACATACTTCCACAAACTGAATTAGTGAGATGAAATTCTTGCCAATAGGGAAATTTTTTGCATTACTCTTCCCCTTGCAATATGATCGGGTGCCCTTTTAGACAGCCACAATCCTTCCAGAGAAATAGGAGTGACATTAAAACTCCACCTGTATATAATTTCTTTTAAAATTTTCTGTTCTCTTTAGGCATTCGTGTCAAAACTGTTTTCCTGAGTTTTCTTCCAGGCACAGTCATTCAGGACATGCCCATCTTTCCCCTGAATTTCAAGCAAGTCTTGCCATTCAGCCAACAACTTCCTGAGAGCAACGCTTTTTGTTCTGGTGCAAGTTCCCTTACATTCCTTTCTTCTATTGTTTCTCCCAGTTTTCTTCTAAGACTCACCCAAAATTTTCCAAGTTAGTTCTCCCACACAATGCAATTTGGTCACTTCTTTTAAATGATCTCACAACTGTTTAGCCATTCAGATGACAGAGTTTGCTCCTACTTGTTTGCCTATAGCTAAATACAACAGATATGACAACTGTTAGTACCAGTTTTAGCATGCCTCATCATGAATTTTTGTAACACTCTGTTCAATATCTAAAATATAATTTTGTATATTGTATTTATTATTATACTTCTATTTGGAAATGATCATGCCATCAGTGTCATCTTCCTTTTCTTTAGGCACCACTTAAGAAGACTTTTTGTCAGTCTCTTGGGTTTTTTTTCCCCTAGCCAAATTTAAACCAGTTCTTCCTGAAGTTGACCAAATTGGCAAGAACTTAGAACAACTACTGTAAAGTATATGCAATCATCAGTAAAACCCCTTGCTGTCTCCCATAGTCTGCAAATAAACCACAGAATTGAAGTGCAATTTAAATCTGGAAGCTCATTATTACAAAATAAAGTGAAGTCTTGCTAGGCCTGTCTAAAAATAGTATTGTATAATTCTATCAATTGTTATTGCCAAACAATTTTTGCATCAAGTGTGCCTGGTTTATAACCTCTTAGCAAGTGCCAGACACTTGGGACACTTTTTCTCTGCAACTAGGACTTCTCTTTCCTGAAATACTTCACTGACAGCAATGGTTCTATGAGACAAGTTAGGTCCTTCCTTGAAACTTTCAATTCTTTCATCTTTGAACAATATGTGTAAACATCCTATTGAATGAAAATTGATAAGATCATGAAGGACTATAAACCAATGCTACCTTCAGCTATTCTGTATTTGTGAGCATTACCAAGAACAAAAACCCACCACAACATTGACATTAGCAGCCCTGTAGCTGAACATAAGCAAGAAGTGGTGCCACTTACACTACTTGAGTGCCCATTTCCCAGCTGGTAATTCGATCAAAGGCTACATCATTCACTGAGAACACTTCACATAAAACAACACAAAAATCAAAACTAAAGATGGAAGTAGTTGAGCATCTTACAAACACCTGAAGCTATTCAGTTGCTATTCAGTTGCATTTTTGTTGCTGTTAATTAAAGCAAGACCCCTTCTTAAAAGGGACAACACAGAGGTACTCATTTTGAAGATTTTACATTGTAATTCAGACTATCAAGGCATTAACTTATATTGTCCATGCTCAAGGCTAACTTGGATTAAAGCAATGCAGGCTTTTTCTAAATACTTCTGCCAAATACTTGCACACATGTACAGGGAAATCGCAAATCTGGCAAAGAATTCAAAATTCTACAATCTTTTGGCTCAATGCGGTAGCCATATGTTTCTGCAATAATCACTTGCAGAGAGACAGCAGGCATTGTCACATCATCATATACTTTTCAAAGCCAGAATACCATTAAAAAAGCTGATCATATTATCACAGTATTTATTTCAGGCCATTTGCAAACTCAGACATGCAACACCAACCAAAGTGCTTCAATTTGCTTGGAAATTAAAGTTGTCCAGAAGTCAGGAATTTTATTTGAATTGAAAATTCAGATTCCAGATCCACTTCTACAAGAACTACTTCATGGCACGCACCATGGCCACTGTTTCACAAATGCACTAGATTTCAATTACAGGAAATAGTTTGAATACTGCGAATACTGTGAATAGTGCAAATAACTGCGGTTATGCAACTGCATATACTTTGGTTATCTAAGGCAACTGCCAACTTTAAGAGTCACCACTAACGTATGTATTCGCAAACTTTCTCAGCATAGTTAATTTCGTTTCAGTAAATACATTTAAAGTAAGCGTATTTAATGTGCATGATAGAGAATACTGTAACTGAGAGTTACCATATATTCATGAGCTCAAGCTGCTTTCCCCAGACACCTCAATACCACATCTGTCCTTTCTTCATTTATATGACTTAGTCAGCCTTACTGGACACCCAATGCGGCAACTCTTGCGGTGAAGGCTCCTTGTCTCGTTTTGAAACAATGAATTCCCTATGCTTTGGTTTATACGGTTACTTTTTTCTCCAGTTAATGACAGTCAAAATGTTTTTATCTGAATTGGATTTGTCTCCTCATATATCTCAAAAGAATGCATTTTTAAATATGCTAACGTTAGAGAGGAAGATGCCACGGCAGGATTTTCTTCTATAGCTCAGATGCAAAAGGACTATTTCTACACCACTCACTTCCATGTTTGACGTAAATTAAGCAGTATCAAATTCATAATAAACTGTACTGTGATTATGTTTTTAAAAAACTTAATTGAGTTTACTTGATTTGCAGAACTCTTGGGATTGATAATAAATTCAGTGAATATGCTGTGACTAGCCATCCTGCACATGATCATCCATATGATGCCTATACCAAAAGCCTTTCAGTCAAGGTAGTCCATCACCATCTGTAGCATACTGTGTACAACAAATCCAGCTGAGACCTTTCTAGAAACAGATTACATCTATTGCTGTAAGTACAACTGAACACCCTAACCGAGTCCTGGCTGTCCTCAAGGGGATTACGAAAACATACAAACAAATTGCCATTCATGACATCCCCCAAAAGAATTAAATCTAGCTTGCTCGCTCAGAACAGTCTTTCCCACTAACTGGTTAAGGAGCCCCTACCTCCAGGTATGCACACAGCTCATATTCATTCCCATTTGGTCAACCTGAATAAAGGAAGAAGACAGTATTTCCCTCCTTATCATTCCCATCCCTTGTTTTCCATCCCATACCTATACATTAATGCTATTTTGTGTATGGTTCTCAACCTATCATATACTCTTTCTTTGTCTGCCATCCCTTTTGCTTCTTTATAATCTCTGATCAGCATCTGTACCCCCATTGGTAATAACACCGGCTTTAGTCACAGCAAAAAACACAGGAAAAAAACCATTAAGGGACTGCTTTGTTTCCTGCTTTATCTCTTACCTGCAAAAACTGTAGGGGGAACTTGCAGTTTCCCTGGGCAAATGGGGAACAAAGTAGCCATGTTGAATACATAAACAAGATCACAAGATCTTCAAACAGTTGGAGGACCTTTAGAATTATAGTACAGGATCTCCTAGAGTTGATTATTCTAACAAAATAATTTTTTATCTTCCCCAATTCTGTATTAAAGCAATTGTAAATGAGCATTTTCCCAATTCTAGGAATGGCCATTTCCCATCAATTCAGCATACATTTATTCAAACACTTGTACGAAAACTAGCTAGTTTCTTTCAAGGTGAAGGTTTGTTGAAGTATTTTATATTTACAGTAGTGGAAATACTAAAAGATTAAGTAATCACGGGCATCTGCACATCTACATTTTTTAGGTTCTGCTAACCAGTATTAAACACACTTCCAAGTTCAATAAAGGCTTCCTTTTAATTTCTTGTAATTACAACAGGAGTACGAACAGCTGAGGACATTTCAAATACAGCTGTAAAACACTGCAGGGTGTGGTGCTCTTATGAAATCAAGACACAAAGGCAGAGGCATGGTCTTGTCTTTTTTTTTTTTTTTTTTTTTTTTTTTTTTAAGTATTTCTTTACCAAGTAATGGCGCCAACCTGGATTCTGCAACCCTACATAAATCACTGCCAGTTGTGGCTAAGCTGTAATGTTAACCAACCAATTTAAAACCATTACTGACATAGAAACATGTATTTAGAGATTTTGTGCCAACTATGAAACCACACAGTTTTTCAATCATGTGAACAGGATACTCTATATGGAATGCTAAATACTAAAAGCCACATTGGGTTTTGGGGTTACCTTTCTTGATTGCTCAGTTTGGCATAGAGGGCTTTTACCAACTCTGGACATTTCAGCAAATGGTCTGTAACAATCAAGAACCTAAAGAAAAAAAAAAGTGTTACTGGTGCTACAAAAACAACATCTACATTTACTCCAAATGGTGCTGGTTTTGTACAGATTTTTACTTGTAGATGACTGTGTGACATGCTTCTGGCCCTATTTGCTAATAAATACAAATTGTCACAAAATAATTGTGCATTGTTCTGCAGTACTTTTCCGAACACAGCAATGGCCATTTCCCATCAATTCAGCACACTTTTACTCAAATGCTTGAAGTTGGTTAGAGTCTTTTGCCAGTTATACAAAAGGCACACCACAATTCAAATAATAAAACACTCACTGAATTGTTCATGCATCTCAGCAAAAGGCCAAAGTTCAAGCTTGAAAACTATTATGCTACTCGTCATGACACTGTTTTTAAGCCCACCAAGCAGACAAAAAAGTGCCCAAATAATTTATCTTTTAAAAAAATTCTAACAAAGCATCAAAGCAAATGGAAACTTCTTTGTCAGATGCAAGGCAGCAAAATACTGTTCTCAGCTTACAAAAAATATCCTCGTTAATAGGAATCTAAGCTGATAACCAAATCTAACTCCTTGCTCTACAAGGCAGGTAGGTATGGTCAGTCTACCCTTGCGCTAATGCTGTTATTGACACTGATCACTTTCCCAAGCACCATTCACAGCAGTCAATAGCAGATGCTAGTCATTTAATTTCAACCCAGACATGTACTCTCAGCATTATGGGGAAAAAACAAAGTAGGTAAAAATATTTTTCTCCTCAAATTACATTCCTAGGAGTACTGACAGTGTTATATATGCTGCAAAGATATATGCATACTAAGCTACGCATTTTTAAAGCGGCATGTCTACCTATTAAATATAAAATAATTCTAAGTCAAATCTCAGAGCATCTCCTCTGAGCTGATGAAGCTACTGAGAAAGAATAGCTAAAATATTATGAAAGCCAAGCAATTTCAATATTCCCTCCACCTCCGCCCTACTTTTTACTTTGCTGACAGCCTTTTATTTTGTGTATCTGTAATCCACCACATAGCTAACAGGAAGATCACATAGAAGCCTTCCAGTTGCAACGAAGTATTTTTGGGACAAATGCTCCATGACAACTGGGGAAACAGGAGAACAAGAGGTCCAAAAGATTAATAGCTCTAATGTTTCTAACGGTAACTGTGGACTTTGCCAGCATCTGGTTCAGTTACTGTAAACTAGACATTTTTAAGAAGGGGAGGGAGACGAAAAGCTATTTTGTGCTGGTTTTTTTTTTTTTTGCCGATATTTGTACACACATTCAAGCAAAAAAAAAAAAAATAGCACAGGCATAGGAAATCATCAACTTAAAATTGGCATTCTGAGCAGTGTAGCATTGACTCAAGAGTTTCTCAACACAAATTTGAACCTACAGACTTCCCCAAAGTCAACAGCACAAATGTATTCCAACTGAGCAGTGCAGACTCAGCCGTAACAACTGAATCAAGCCATCAGCAGGGCAGTCAAGGGGAACATTTCTACAGTTCCTGAACCAACAATTCATGGCATACAAGCCATCCACAGTTAAGCCTTCAGAATGGTAACAACTGACTTTATTTTTCAAGGATTTGAGTAGAAGCAAAGGCTTTTTATCTGGGGCTGCAAAAGAAAAAAGCATAATAATCAGAGTTGTACAGAACATAATACTTAGCCTCATAATGTACAAATTTCAGCTGACAACTAAAATACAGTAAAAGTGCATTTAAGTTGACAAACTGAAGCCTGATTTTTCAATTCTGCAGTTGGGACTACGAATTTAAATCTTAATTTTCATGACTAACATTACTTTGAGGAAATCTTCTTGACTATTTGCCTTGTACTTAAAAACCAATCAATAATTATCACAAAAAGATCTAATGCTACTAGGTGCACATTAGCGATGACTATTGCAAAGTGGAAGACCTGCATTTTAGTCATTACTTGGGTCTACACTCTTGTATTTATTCACACACATCTTCCACGTTCTGTGGACTAGACCTCTACTGCCTGAGGAGCTTGCAGTATTTCTGAATAAACTTTCTGCTTACAAAGAAGCATAGACTTCAGTATGTGCTTCTTACCCTTTTAATTTCATGAGGTGATGTAACACCTCAGAAATTTCTGCTTCTGTATCTAAGTTTCTGTTTTACCTTATCTGCTTCCTCCATCACTGTATCATAAATAGAGCCCTAGCATATTTTACAAGAGCACCACCAAAAGGTAACAGAAGAATTAGTAGTGGAGTAAAGCACTTTCAACTCTTGCTACCATGCCCAGAAATCTTGGTGGTAGTTAAGCAAGGACTCAGCAAATTAAATCTAGTATCTTTAGCCCTCAGCTCTCCTGTTTTTCATTTGAGGCAGGGGAGAAGAGGAAAAGTAAGACCATCCACAACTCTGAAATAAAAAAAAAGACATTCAGTTTTGGGTTTCTGACTGAATATGGCATTTCAGATGCACACAAAAGGCTTTGGTAGGAGATTTAAACTCTCTTTGGGGGCCAACAGCAGAACCACTGGGATAAACTGAGGACCACTGTAATTTAGTGAAGGAAATGGTGAAAATTAAAGTTGTTATGCAAGCGTAACACAGTAACAAATGAACAGTGTTAAATATGCCAATTTTCCTGACTTTTTAAAAATTGTTTGGCTAAAATCCTAAAAAAATCAAGTGCTTACATAGTAGATAAATACAGGAGGAGATGTTCAGTTCAAAGACTTTACAATAGCACAACGGCTGCATTGTACCAAATTGAACTTGAGAAGCAGCCAAGATGAAATGGTATAAGCTACATTTGCGCTCAGTATATTCCAAATGACCACTAAGCTTGCTCCAAAGCCGGGTGTAAGCAATCAACGTTATCATCAAATGTCATGCTCCATATTAAGTTGATCTGATCCCATTAGCAACTTTAGAGAACAGTGTCCTCAGTCACAGAAAATGAGGAAACCCCCCCAAATGTTTTAAAGAAGAAAAACGACACAGCAATTCTCTATTTGATCAGCAAACTTCTCTTCCTATCTCAAAACCAAAAGCATTTTTCATTATCCTACAATAATGCCACTCTATTAAAAATATTTAGTAAAAACAAAATAGCTATTTTTACTGTAGTTTAACAAACAAATGTACCAAATCATCCAAATTTTGAAGAAAAAAAAAGAAAATTTAGACAGCTAATCTTTCAAAGCCGTATCACCAGCCTTTTTAGATGCTAAAAAAGCAATATGCCTCATGAGGAACTGTTTGGGACCAGAACATATTTTAGGAGCAGAAGTATTTTTTTGTCTTTTCACAAGAATATAAGCACCCTATCGAAACTATTTAAAAAACAATTACAAGTATAGAGCTATTTAATAACAAATGGAACAGATGTGCTGTCACAAAGACCACTAGAAACTAGATAATTTATGCCACTCAAACACCAGCACTTCTCCCTCAAAAGAAGAATAAGGAAACACATTTCCATATTTAAGGCTCAACCCCACGCATCAAGCACCACAATACTCCTCTCCTGAGCTGAATCAAGCACAACAGTGAACATCCTTCCATCTTCAAAAGGCATTACCCATGATGAATGTATCATCCTTGCAGGCCATGACACTGTCCACCAAGTCAGCTCAGGTCTAGAAAACTGAGTTTAGGTTTCTGTATTATTTCTCTGATTCAGAAGACACGCCCATTCAATTTGATAGCTACATCTGAAAGGCACTAAAAAGAGATTTATTTTTACTAATGTGCAAAGTTGGAATAATTTTTTTCTGAAGAGCTACCAAGAAAAAACTGGAAGACGATTAGCATTACAATCACTTCCTGCTCCCCCCTGCTCCACAAAATATATAAGAAGAAAGAGGTGACAAGGTAAATAAATGTGTGAGGCTGTGCTTTGAAAGATTGAAGAAATCTGTGCCAATACGCTGCTACTGCAAACAGAAAGTAGAAGCTACTCGGATCTCTACAGTTAAGGGAACTTTTCCAATTGTCAGTACTATTTAAAACCACAGTTGAACTTGGAACCTGCAACATAACTCCAACTTTCCTGGAATTAAAAATAAGAATTACTTTCTGGAGATTAGAAGAAGGGGGCAGGGGGAACCCTAAATTGTCAGAGAGAAGAGATAGAGTTGCCAGCCCAAAATGAAGGAAAAAAAAAAAAAGAAAACAAAAAAGGTAACATTTTCTGGTTTCTCCACCACATGCATACCAACTAAGCAACAAGCACTCTACTGAGGAGTTCCATCTTTGCCTTTAAATCTGTGCCCGTGGGTGAGACTCCTTGCCACAGGAGCACTAGTTTCTGTCCACACTTCTTTCCATAAGCCAGGACAAAATAACCAAAGGCAAAAAATGGGGAGGGGGAGCCCCACATCCTAATCTTTACAGTCATCATTGAGCTGTGGTTTCAAAAAGAGAAAGTTGATGTTCAGAAAATCTTACTTCCAATGCCAAACAGCTGACCACACTTTTAATATCGTTTTTCTGGAAGCCAAAATGCGTATTACGCCTCTTATTTTAACATGGAGGATTTTTGTTCCTTGCTCTTCAGGAATCAAAAATACAACCTGTTTTTTCTTTCCATAGTAGCTACACTGCCCCATGCACCCACTTGGAAAAACTGATGACACAAGCTATACTCCCATCTTTAATGGAACCACCAAAGTATTTCTAAAATAAACAGGTTTTAGAACACACATTGGTCTCGGTTAGGATAAATTATAATGTAATTTTGTACTACTTTTTCCTAATTGTTTTACAAAACACATATGTTTGCAGGTTCAATATTCTAAAATAGATCTCATGTGGCATTCTGTGCTGGTTTCTCGTCTAAATACAGTAGCTTCTGAACTGTGTGACACGCTTTTCTGCTGTTGATTAATACAAACCCAAAAGGGAGTGAATGCGGATGTGTGGGGAAACCCAGAGGAATGACTTTTTAAAGGCTCCACAATTTTCCAGAGCCTAAGGCATAGCTCTCTGCATGTTTTAAGAAAAAAAAAAAAACTTTTACCAGAAAAAAAAAAAAAAAAAAAAAAGGCAGTGCTGGGCAAGGCTTCGGCATACTGCACATGTGACACGGGATACTGCTTGTGCTTTCTTCTTCATTTGGAACTGCAAGGGAGTTTGTTACAGAGGACTCTTCAGACCTTGGTAGTAATCACACAGAAATAGAGTGAGTAGAAAATACATTTTAGTTACTGAACAGTGTATTCCAGCTTTGTTCCCTAAAGGAAGGATATGTCCAATTCCTTGATAGCATGCTGTCATAGGCAGCAGCTGTTGAAAGCAAGCAGCACTGGAAAAAGAGAATTAGCTTATGGAGTAAGTATATTTGCTTACATGTTTAAGATATGTTCAACTTAGTATATCAACACTTCAGAAGAATTAAATCAGCATACCATTACAGAGGTATATTGGAAAGATGGAAGATACACCGAAAATAAATTATTGTCTCACAAGGGCTTGAAAACCATGCTCATTCATTTGAACAGAAACAGAAGATGAACATTGGGCGGAAGAAGTGGAACCAAAAGATGCATTATGTAGAAAGACTGATCACAGTTTGAGAGACAGATCTTCTGCTGTTAGGGAACAGATAGAAAGGAGATACTTTAGGAGATAAATAATACGAAAAGAAAAAAAAAAAGATCACAAGAGGGTGGAAGCAACAGAACTGAAGTTGAGAGGTTTAAAACCTTTCCATGTGCGGGGAAGTATTTTAGAGGGAATGCTAATCCCACAGCTGTGATCATGAGCAGAGCAAACTGGAAGCAACAGATAATAACCAACCTCTGAAAGGGGGGAGCCTACAATAAAGGACAAGGTGTCAGGACCAAAGATAGGACGGGAATGGTCACCCATGCACCAGGCTGTAGCAGCACAGAAGTTTTTCACCAAAGTTAGAGGGTATTGATTCTTAAGCTAATAGCCTAGATAGTAGCTGCATGTTGCAAAGAACAACACGTTTTCTAGAAGACAACTGCACAGCAAAGAACCATCAAGGAGATAGGATCATTTAATTAGCGTACGCCATAAATCAAATCAAAGAAAGGAAACTAACTTGTTTCTGCAGAGCCAGTGTCTTTGCAAAGACATACACTTTGAAGTATATTCTGTAACATCATACTCCTTGAAACTTTCTGAGAGCAGCAAGCTCTGGGCACTCTTCGCAAGCCCAACTACAGATCCAAACATTCAGGACAAGACAGGTAAGTTTCAACGGCTTTCAGCCCTGAAAACTTCCAGTTTCTTCTTGCTCTAAGAATGTAGCCAAAAGCTATAAAACGAAGGGGTATACAGCCAGTCAGGCAATGTTTTGAAGAACCTCAGCTGGAGATACGCAATCTGCCTCCTCAGATCATTGCTCCTGGGAGTTAGACCAGCAGCAGCAGCCTCAGAAGAGCTCCTAGTATTCAAGATTACAGGACTGCTAGCCTGAAACAAGTCCAGGAGCTGTGCTGACTAGAAGTTTAGAGGCAGTTTAAAAATACAATGTCTAATATATGTTAATGAATACTATTTTAAAATGCCACTCAGCATCTAGTATTAAAAATGGCAAAGGTAGGAACATTAAAAAAATCTTGGAGCTGTTTAGAGGATCAAACTTCTAAAAGAGAAAGAGGAGGAGTTCTTAAATCAAGAGAATATTTATTAAATGTGTGAATTACATTCTGCAACTTCACAGATTTCAGAGATAGAGCATTTCTGATGCTTACAAGTAACCACAAGCTTAATGAAATGAACCTTCAGACCATCTGGTCTGGATTAACAGGTATGATCATACAAGGACTGAATACAAAATTTGACCAGGGCATTCCTTATAGAACTGACTTGCTTCCTAAATTTATTAACTATTTCTTAGCTCATAGCATGCCACGGAAAATACTTAGTAAAAAGCGTATCACTCATGAAGACACACTTAAGTGTGCATCACAGCACTGTTACCTCCCTTTCTTCCAAGTTCTGAGGCAATTTTTGTTACGCTGTCAATCTACAAACACGTTTTAAAAATGCATCAGTGCTTTAAGGTCTCAAAATCTCACTATACTGATCTGAAGAACAGCTCCCTGTTTCAAAAACTGCTTAGAAAGCAGATGGCTTGCCTTTCCATCACTGACTAGATTCAGAAGTCACTAAACTGAGGCCTTATCTCCCCTAACCCACCCCTCTTAGGAAGCATAGCCAACACTTCAGACATTCCTTCTTCCCCAGTAGGAGGAGATCCTTGTCTTCTACCGAACGTCTTGTGATTTGAGAAGTAGGCAAATGTGACAGGAAAATTCCAGAAAGCTATGTCCTGCCTTTAAAGACGCTTCCTCTGCTCTCTTTAACTGGGAGAGGGTTTTATGGCAGACAGAAGAGGAACTGCAAAAGGTCTGCTAACAACAGCTGCTTCTAAAAAAGCAGCTCTGAGGAACCGCTCAGATTTTTTTCAGATTTCCTCTGACAAAATCTCCCTACAGAACTGCTGTGAGATTGGAGGGAGAAGCCAAAGGCATCACACTTGGAAAGAGGTTCGTCCTGAACTTTCCCTAAGGACTTTTCCAGCTTGGAGACGGAAAACTGGACTCTAAACACGAATGTGGGATCACAAACAGAAGAGGAATTGCCAATTCACCAAGAAAAGATTTTAAAGATGTGCTTGCCCTCCTGCAATAGGTGAAGAGTAGAAAACCCAACATGTGCTAGCCGAATGGAGTAGTGAGGACCCCATGGGAGAGACTACAGTTCAGCCAATGGCCTTAAATCCAAATATTTGTCCTGGATGTCCTCTCTCTGTCCTAACGGTTCATGGCAGAAACTACAAAAATAACTTGAGCATCGTAAGTGTTTATTTGTGGAATTCATTGGATACTAACTTAGAGGAACATTAAGTCATAAATTTCAGCGCACAATAAAAGGGAATAAAATAATGAATAAAAGTTTTGCCTATAACCAAAACTCGCCTGGTTATTCCAAGAAAGATTTTCAATACCTAAAAGCAGCATTTGACAGCAAGAAAGCCCAGCCAAGAGGAATAAACACACGTGGCATTCACTTTTTATTTGGTGTAATACGAAACCAGATACTCCAGCTGAGAGACAAGAAGGTAGGCAGGAATTAAGCAATATTTTTAACTTTAAAAGTAAGAACATGTTAATTTTAGTCATTCATGAGCCCAGCAGTGAGCATAACCTTCTGGAAGAAGAACAGTTTGTATTTCGGCTCAGCCATATAATGCTGTAACAGCCGCTTAAAAATGGTTGCTGTGCACTTTGTTAGCTGTGGCGCAAGGTACCCAAATCTTTACAACAGAGTACTGGCTCTGTTGCAAATACCGCGGGTATGTAAATTCGTTTAAGCAATCCTAGTGGTATGTACTTCAGTGAGAACTGAAGTACAGCTGCAAATTCTCAATGAATTGCTGACAAAATATTTTTTCTACAGTCCAGCCAGAGAGGCGCCCAAAGATTAGCTTTGACTTCATAAGAAAAGGGACAGAAATCTTTTTATGCACTTTTACCTGACTGCATCTCACACATACTCTTCTGTATCAGAAAATAACATAGTCCCTCAATGGGGGGGCAGGAAGTGCTTTAGTAATGAACCAAGAATTAGTTCAAACCAGGAAGATTATATGCAATGATAAAAACGGACACCAAAGCAAGAGCAGCAATACACCAGGGTCTAAACTTATTCTAAACATACCCTCAAAGCAGCAATGACTATCTTTCACACACCTAATTGCAGAAAACTGCCATTCATTAGTTATCCAAAAATGTTTCAGAAATAGAAGGCTCTAATGAAAGAATAGCTATTATCAGCACAAGGCACACGCAAACCTACACAATTTCAAAAGCTGTCCTAAAGAGACAGCATTACTACATGTCAGGACCAACGCTGACCCAAGGACAAAGCTTAGCTTTCCACTTATTGTCAAAAAAGTGTTCTTATATTCAAGACAAGAAACTTCAGCTTTCTTCAGCCAAAGTAAATAACATTACTTCTACCAAAATAAGTAATCCTGTTTACTGTTCAGCTTTTCTGTTCACAGCTAAGTAGTGTTAGGAGGCCATTTCTGGACATTGCCTGCTCGATCTGATCACAGGAACAGAGCAGCACTTTACACTACTAAATGGAGAGCAGCGAAAAGTTCACAACAGTTTCCTACAGAAAACAGATGCAACATGACTGGCATCAATTGAGCTTTCCCCTAAATTCGGAGGGCCGGCAGAGAAAACTACTGGAGTAGGCAGGACACAAGAAAGTCAGCACAAGAGCTGTCTAGCTTGCTTCCTGCTGCTTAGCAATAGGAAAAAGGTAAGAAAGCAAGCAACAGAAGGTATCACCATTATATTACATGATTGTATCCATCCACATTTATCTTACAGAAGGATTAGTGCTAGTAAAAGAAACAGGCTTTCAGACTCAACTCGAGGCTACCCTCAAAACAAACCACTTCTAATATTCTAGCAAAAAAAAAAAAAAAAAAAAAAAAAAGAGAAAACTATTTGGATTGGGAGGTTCAGCTGTGTGACATCAGGTGTATTACTTGTAAATGCTCTTACAGTATGTGCTTTACAAATGGAAGAATGATAGAAAAATGCAAAGAATCCGAGATACAAGCTGCAGGTACCTTCTGAAAATGTAGTCAGTTATTCACAGGACTCAGTGAATATCCTCTGTAATTAAAGCTAAACTAAGAACAACTTGTTGCCTATAAAATACATGCTGCATTAATACTGCCAAGAGAACAAGAAAAAAACCACTCTTGATAATTTGGAAAAAAAAAAAAAAAAAAAAGATATTGCAAGACTTAGCAATGATTGTTCTACTTGTAACAAGACTACTAACTTTGTAGGCTCTTCCAAACCTTTAACTACACAGAAACACACCATGCAGTACAGGCTCACAAGATGCACATATGGTCTAAGAAAAAAGCATTACATTAGTGTAACACACTGACCTATGGCTAACTGGAAGAGGGAAGAAAAAAAAAAATTGAGACAGAAAAATCATAACCAAAACCAGAAAAAAAGACTTTGTTAAAATCAGTGTTGCATAAGGAATAGCATATGCTAGCAGATTTCCATTGAAAATACGAAAAACAAACCTTATACCAACCTTTTTTTTTTTTTTTTAAAATAAAAAAGGTATCTGATAATTTTACTTTCTTACCTCCCTCTCTGCACCAAGTAGACCAAAGATACTACATGTATTCTAATATATAAATATCATAGTCTCTTTCAGGATTGAAATCACTTCCTTTTTAAAAAAAAAAAATCTAATATGAAGAAAGAACATCTTTTGCCATTTAAATTACTCTCATCCATGACAAATATTATCTCACAATAAGAACAGATAAACACAAGGGAGAACCAGACAGTAAATGTGTTTCTTGAGATGGGAGATATAAGAAATGGAGTATTAGAAGAACAAATGAAGTGAGGATCAAGAAACGGGGGGAAACGGGTACCAGGTGAATCACAAAAAGGCTCTAGAGCTACAAAGAGACAGAAAAATCAGCCCTTTCCTAGCAAGGAATTATCTTTTTTTACTTTCAAGGTAATGCTGTTTGAGTACCTATTCAATGCTTGATATTGCACTCTTGCAATACACTTTTGGTTTAGATTTTGCACTTGTGAATGCACTTTACTTGTGTTGACTTGAAAATGGTGCCAACATTATTGAAAGATTTCCATTTATGATTTGGTTCAAGACGACTGTATAAAATGCCAAGAATTGTACACTACAAACTCATTACTTTTTCTTTCAGTTAGGAAAACTGGTAACAAGCTTTGAGACTTAACTAGCCAATGTTAAAAAACTACGAATGAAAACCAAATGTATTATTTTCTTAATGCCTGGAA
Organism: Aquila chrysaetos chrysaetos; assembly: GCF_900496995.4. Lineage (NCBI taxonomy): Eukaryota > Metazoa > Chordata > Aves > Accipitriformes > Accipitridae > Aquila > Aquila chrysaetos. Next base: position 26,791,526 of record NC_044020.1, read on the forward strand.
GATATTCCAATGCTTTTTTGTATATTCCATGTATGAGGAACTCAGCCTTCTGACAGGAATTACAGGACAAACATTCTGCAACTGCCTTATGGCAGGAGTAGGATTACTCTTTTCTACCCATCTCTCTTCCTTCATCACGGTCTTTATATCTTGTACAGAAGTTTGACCCTTTTCAATTTCAAGACTACTCTGAAGGGAGACCGTTTCTGACCCACATCAAACATCCACAGTGGAGGCAAGACATTTTCATTTTAACATCAACAGAATACACTTCAGACTAGAAAGATCAGGGAAATGGATACCTCAGCATTTATTTTGATGCTGCATTTTTTCTGCAGTTACCTTCAAAATATAATTTTAACACCATGACAACCTCTTCCAGCTCTCCCTGGCTTTCATATCTCAGTCAAAATACATTTCAGCGTATCTTCAATACATAAAGAAAATTAAGGTCAATCAAGAGAATTACCTGAAAAGCAATCTTTCACATGTGTTTATATTGACAGATGCCAAAACTAAAGACTCAGTTTGTCACTTTTGAAATAGAAGTCTGGTCACCTGACCCTGAAACTTTAAGTTTGCTTTCTGAAAACTGTTTATGTCCTAAGCAAATTGACCTGGTTATGAAAAAAGGCCAGCCACAAACAATTTTTTTTCATTTTTTCAGTACAAAAGCAAACTGTTAAATGACATTTGTTTTTCATTCAATCATCCTAACTCTGTTTAGAGACTTTCCAAATAACTAGTAAACCCCTGACAATTCTTTCTAACAACATTTTGAATTTAAACATGACCTTCAAAAGAAGGCTACAAAAACATAGAAACTATCCTCCCCTCCCTGCCCCCCGCCCTTGGAATGCATCATATAACAATTAACTGAATGTGCATCCTTACTGATGCAGGGCAGAACATTTCTCAAATGCATAACTGACAACAATATTTACAAGAATGGCCATTAGCAAAAAATATAAAAGCTCAATGGAACAAAACCACTGATTAACCATTCTTAAAAGTATAAAAATGAAATGTGCAAGATTCACAAACAAAACGTCTTCTCTGTTTTGGTATAAAAGTGATTGCATGTTGCACTAGACAACGGATCTGTTAAAAAAAAAAAAAAAGGAGAAAAACCCCCACATTTTATGTAGTACTCACAAGCATTGGTCATGCAAGTCTTCCTAGCATGACCCAATAACTGAAGTCTGTTAGACTATATTCTGCGTTAACTTTATCTCCAAAATCTCCACAAACCAGCACACAAGTATAAAGTAGTTTATATTCTAGAACCCTGTTTCACTAAACAACAAAAAACCCCCAACAGACCATGATCTTAAAATTCCTGTCTATATCCTCAACAAATATGTAGTCTTATTTTAGCAGCAATCAAAACAGTCAGTGAAAGTATCATGAAAGTAATCTCTATACCAAATTACTAACTTCTAAATAGATCTTCATTTACTACTTAGCAGTGTCACAAATTTAGACATTTTAATACAGTGATTTACACTAGAAAAACATCTAATTAAGAGGGGAAAAAAAAATCTAAAGATACATACGACCACTCAGACTCCAGCTGCTCTTTGTAGACTTTCAGGACATGAAGAGCCACAGTCAAGTTCCCAGGATACAGTAGTTCTCTCACTTTCTCTGAATTAAGGCAAGTGAACAGTACCATACAACAATAGGCAACAATCTTCTCATCACTGTATGTTAGGCACGTCCTTCAAGAGAAAATAAGGAGTTAAGAGAATAAGTTAAAACTGACCCTGGAAAAACGGACTAGTGGCATTCAGCTCGTTGAGTTGTTCTTTGCTGTCTTTTAGAGAATCATGAGTTTGTCATTGCCTAAGAGGGATAGGAATCATCTGCAAACAAAAACATCCAACTCCTAGCTGAAGGTCAAATTTAACAGATGCTAATGCTAAACTGGAGCTAACTAGAGATCTAGAGATTGAATGAAACCATAATAATCATCTGCCTCTACTATCATAAGGTCTTTCTACATCCAGTGCTGACAAGCAGGCTCCAAAAACACACTCAGAATGATTATCAAATTGAATGAACGCCTTTGTTACTAGCTCAGTATGAAAACTTTGGCCAAACTCATCAACAATATTGTCGTGTGTCTGCACAAAATCGTTTATGTAATATTTCGTTACACATGTGTCATCAAACCTCCAGCAAGATATTCTGGTGAGGTTAGGAGGGGGACAAAAGTATTGGAAGACACAAAAACTAGGTCACTTTTGTAGATTCCAGCTGATGCACAAGTACTGACAGGTCTGCACTGCAGCAAAGTGAATAAAGAAAAAGCTATGATTCTTGGAAGTGAGTATAACTACTTGAAAACGCCTCTGAAATAAAGCTTGTGTTTGAAGCTCATAATTTGAAATAGAGTTTTCTTCCAGTTTCTGTTAGATGAAATCAATTTACTGTTAGTTTAGAACAAGCAGGTTTTTAAAGGTCCTGACCCCTGCGGTTGACTACCAAAAAAAAAAAAACCAACCATCTACAGGATATGGTCTCAACCGTCCCATTCTCACCAAAGTTATTTTTCAAAGCTTCATGGTGCTAGTAGAGGCACAACTATCATGTACAAAAGATTTGAATACAACCACAGAAATTACATTAGAAAAAAAACCCGCATCCATGCTTACAAGAAGAGATCTGGGAAAGCACACTTCCAAATGCTATTCTGGGAATCTCCATTTCCTGCTGCAATGTTTCCAAGAAACTGGAGACTACAACGAAGAGCTGAAAAAAAACCCCAGAAAATATATTAACAGGAATTCAAAGAAACACTAATAAATTTCATATAAATGACAAACTTCATGACAGCTATACACTACAGAATCCATCTAAATTAAGATTTGGGTGCTGTATTTCACTGCTATTGTACATAGATATTTGCATTTTCTCTTGTAATGCAAATAGTTTTACAAAGTATTCTAGAATTATACCCAAAACAAATCAATTTTTTTCCTCAGTTAGACTTACAGGAATATTAAACATTGGTCATTAGTGATTACAAGAACTAATTGACTCTGTCAAGGTTTAAGACAGATTGAAATTAGTGAAAGCTTGGAGCTACAGTTAGCACAAACTGAAGCAGACCCATGCTGAACCAGTGGCTGCCCCATGGCAGTGGCCATTTTGCGTCTTCCAGATCTGAGATGGCTTTCTTCCTTACATTAAATTAATACAAATAGGCTGCCTGTCATCACCTGAACTCTGCAAGAGCAGCTCTGCCTGCTACGAAGAGAGCTCCCCAGGCACCCTCCCTAACCTGGCCAGAGACGGCTTGAAAATTTTGTTGTAGCAGGTAGAGCCAGAGCAAGAGAACTGAATCTGTTCCCTCGCTACCCACATTAAATTCTATGTAGCTGGACAAATCATTATATAATATGATGATGTGCTTAATACTTTCTGATTTCTATCCCAGAAAAATTAAAGCCAGTACTCCAAGTAACTTTGCCTCCAATTTTAACACTGGATTTAATACAGCAGACTTCTACTACTACAAAGGGTTTATTCCAGCCTCCTCTCAATACAGACTTAAAATATGGGAAGATGACATTTCATCATACAAGCTAATATCCTGAAGCGTGCCAAAAGATGTAAATTCATGCAAAATAAAAGCATGAACCCACAGACCTCACAAAATTAAAACACTTTTTTTGGCCCTATTGACAGCTCTCAATAGCCTGGCCCTTATTAATAGGTTGGCAAAGAAACTTAAATGTTACAATGCAGTTTAATAGATATTACAAACACCAGCTTATTACAGATGGAGGTGGCTGATATTGCCAGGTTCTGAAAATATAAAATTAGGTCTCTTTGAAAGGTGCTGTGCCAGCTGGCAGCCAGATTTCCTACAGAGGTCTGGGCATATGTCCTCTTGGGAACAAAAAGAAAGCAAGTCTAAAATGAGGTCACTTGGGCTTAGGGAATAGTAACTTTTTTTTTTTCCATATATATTTTTTTAAGCCCGAAATAGGTATGTCCTCTCCATAATGCATTTTGAATCATCTTCTCCTTTATGCTTTAGTTCTTAAGATCTCTGTTCTCTCTCACTGCACATCTGCACTTCTTTATTATTTTCTGCTTGTCGTTATGCTTCTGCTTCTCCCATCCATCTGGTTCCCATCCTGCTTACTCAGAATTCTTCTGAAGGACAGCAAGCATGGGCACGCTACTTTTCTAGCAGACATTTTATGGAAATACTTCCCTGCTAGAAGAAACTAACGAGGCAGTAAATCCTAGGAATAGGGTATTATTTCTCTGCGTGAATGCCTTACCTACTCTACTATGAGAAACATGAAGTTGGTTGATTATACTCCAACCTTTACCTGAATTTGCTTGACCTTTTCCAGCTATCAATCACATTTCGGCCATTAGAGATTAAGCTGTCAAAAAAATACTACAGACTAGGAAAAAAAAAAAGTTAAAGATCTTTTAAAAAGAAGTTGCCATCCTTACTGTAACAAAGATGAAATGCTATGAACACATTTGCAATACAACAATAAATATCTACAAATTCTCTATTAATCACACATTGGAGTCTTAGTACTTGTGAAAGCAACCAACACTGCCCTTGTTCAATCATGATGTTTTGAACAAGCAAGAAGGATCCAGGAAAAGGTCACGATTCTGTGGTTGTACTATGGAAAAAAAACCCGAACAGTTTAATCTGTAAGTACTGGGTTTTAACCAGTAATGGTTAAAATTTTTCCTTTAATTAGAGGACACAATTCAATATATGGGCAAGCAGATAATCTGTGAGAAAAGCTACTGTTATCTACTCACAAGTAAGCAGAAAAGATGTCCTGATAATGCAACATTTCCCTGTGCAAGTAATCTCATGTGATGAATCTCAGCAATTAAAAAACAGATGTGATTCTACAAACACCTGAGGTAATTGAGCTACGCCAGGAGTACAGATTACACACAACAGGACCCAGTTCACCATGCATGCAATCAATTCATGTGCTCTGTCACAACTACAATGTAACTGCTGCAGTGCTGCTGCAGTGCCTAAACTCCTTTTCCCTATTAAAAAAAAAAATGTAATTCCTATTAAAAAAAACTGTAACTCATTTCAGAGTACTTTGTGTGATGCCAGGTCAATGACACATGGCAAATACGGCTCACGTACTGGAGAGCAAACACTCATGTTTTGGCTTCGGTGATCAGGATCTACCTTTGAGAAGCCAGGTCTGCTGGGAGCTGAGGAGATTCTCCTGACCAAGTGGGACAAGAGGGTCTTCACCAACAAGCTGGACAGACTTACGCAGTGAGACCCCACCTGGAGTTCTGCATCCAGCTCTGGGGTCCCCAGCACAAGACAGACACAGAGCTGTTCGAGCGAGTCCAGAGGAGGCCATGAAAACAGTCCAAGGGCTGGAACACCTTTGCTGTGAAGTCAGGCTGAGAAAGTTGGGGTCGTTCAGCCCGCAGAAGAGAAGGCTCCCAAGAGACCATATCGCAACCTTTCAATATGTAAAGGGAGCTTATAAAAATGGAGAGAGGGAGACTTTTTACCAGGGCCTGTAGTGACAGGACAAGGGGCAACAGTTTTAAACTGAAAGAGGGTAGGTTTAGATTGGATATAAGAGAAGGTTTTTTTACGATGAGGGTGGTGAGACACTGGAACAGGTTGCCCAGAGAAGCTGTGGATGCCCCATCATTAGAAGTGTTCAAGGCCAGGCTGGATGGGGCTTTGAGCAACCTGGTCTAGTGGAAGCTGTCCGGGCCCATGGCAGGGGGGTTGGACTAGATCATCTTTATAGGTCCCTTCCAACCCAAACCATGCTATGATTCTATGTGCCATGTCCATCAGTCACAGATGGAAAGTCAATGATGAAGAGGAGCAAAAGTCATTATAGCACCACAACTAGAGTAGCTCATCACAACATGTTCTGTGAATCACATCACAGTAGTATCTGCATGGTTATGCTTAATAAAAAAACCCCAAACAAATACTCCCCCTCAAAACTCCACAGGTGCACCTGCTGGTCTTGGAGTATGCAAATGTCTCATATGCAGTGTTTTTCTCCAAAGATGATTCCAGATAAAATGTACTAGCCTAGCACCAAGCTACCAAGTGACACTGAATTTTGATATGACCATTGGAAATCTATACTTTGGTATTTATGCTCTAAAAAAAGAAACCCGCAAAAAATCCAACTAGAGCTGTTAATTCACAGCAAGGTATGCCTGTGTTAAAAAATGCAAATGTTACAAGTGAAGTATTGCATTCCCAACTATGGAAGTCTCTTCTTCGCATTCAATTGCCATGTTTCTTTTTTGTTTTGTCTCTATTGGACTTGACTGCTGCAACATATGATTCAACTGTGCTTAGAAATCTGTAGAATACAGATACTGCTTTTCTCCTCTCCAACAATTTCATTGTCCTTAGAGCAAAAGCAAAAAAATCTAGACACCAAGACAGACTTCATTGCACAGTATACCAGCTGAAACTATTTTGCCATCCATTCAATAAGCCATGTGCTTTCTGAAAAGGGGAAGGAAAAAAAAGAAAGAAAAAAAGGAAGACAACAAGACTATTTCATTTTTTTACCTGAAAATGTACAGATCTTTAAGAAGCTAAAAATAATTGTCAACCACTCTTTTCCAGCTGCATTAGCTAGTATTTGGGAAATACTACTCATAACAATTATAAAAAAAGTATGTCTTTTCAATACGACTGATTTATTTAACATCTTAAGTCCACCCCCTAGCTGCTGGTGTCTATAAGCACTGACTTTAACAAATATTTCTGTAGCTATCAGCACAACTAAATTTTAATTTAAAAAACATTACGCTGTGTGTGGTCACAAGACTATTTTTAACCTGATGGTCAACCACTGTGAAATTACATGTACTGAGATGTAACTTCTGATACACAAATTGACCCTAGAACTGAAGAAATTTTTCCCCCATTGAGATTTCAATGGTTCCTATAAAAGCAGGATGTTCTTTTGCAAATGCAAATACTTAGATTACATGTTGCTTTCACAACCAGCCTGCAATGGGTTATGGAGAATTTTCTAGGTTCTACAAAAATAACCTCTTTATACAACAGAGCAACATGTACAAGGGGAAACACTGACACTTTTCCTTATGAAAAACATACCTTTCTGGTACCTAAATGTCTGTCTACATGTAAACTGATCTTTTAGAGTTGCTCAATGCCACCCATGCAAGGTGAGGCAGCTGATACTTTACAGCCCTGCATGAGGATGGCTTGAATGCACTCCAGCAGTTCAGCATCTTCAAGATCACAGCTCCATTTCTTCCTTTCAGTCTCTTACAATCACACACTAACTGAACCAAGCTCTAGCGCACACTTTTCATTTCACAATTATATTGCAATACTACCCAGATGGTCTGAAGGACAAACATGAACCCTTCACAGGCCTGACCTTGCATCTTGCTCCTCACAAAGACGTCATTTCACACAGTGTCATCTGCAGAATCAGATTGAGTATTAGATGAAAACTTAAATCCTTGAAGTTACTAGGACAAAGATTTTAAGCATTATGATTTTAAAATGCAATACATTGTTTCCTTCTGTTCCACATGGTTAGGTGAAAATATTTTAAAAAAAAATTATTAAAGTTCCAGTACTGAAGTTAGAAGAGTTTATTGCTGGTAAACCTCTATCAACAAGATTAAGTGCAACTTCTCCCCCCCAGTATCTTTCCTGATTAGATTGCTACACACAACCATTATGTCATTATGCAACATATTTTGCTATAGTGTGTATTATTTAAATGTTCATATTCATACACATTTTTACATCTTCCTTACAGAATATGACTTTTTTCCTGGTGGATAATCAGACTTACCTTTCAAAGTCCTACTACAAGTTCTCTAGTCAAGAACAGGAGGCCATGAACTTGCTCACCAATCACTTTGAAAAACCTTGACCTCAGGTGCAGAGGCTTACAACAGTCATAAGAAGAGATTTCCATTCTTTTTATTTGAGACAGACAGCACAGAGATAGTTATAAGTACAATTCTCTGCCTTTACTGGAGTTACAGAGAGATATAAAATAAATCCAATCAAAGCATGTATGAAGCTGTACAATATCACATGTCAGACTGCAAACATAAGGCTAGGAAACTTGCATATCTCTCTTTAATGCTTTGCTAACCATTAACTATGCATGAAAGATATTGCTGGAGTGCCCCCTCTACACTGGGGGCATGCACAAAGGTTTACAAGTACTTATACCAAATCACAGCCTCCCGACAGCCTGTACACCTTTTAAGCCTCCTGTGAGCTTTGCGAATCTAAATTGTGGACTGTGAGCCATTAGACAGACCACCTTCCGTTGTTTGTAAACAATGGCAGAATGTTTTGTGATATATTGCCATCCCTGGAAAAATAAAACCTTCAACTCAGCATAAGGTGTAGACCTCTATTACTATAAAATGTTAGTTTCCACCACTATCATCCGGTCATTGACTTGTTTCCTTGTGGCTGCAAGTTAAAGCAACTTCCAGTCATAAAAAAGAGTTATTTGCCTCTTCACCACCATGAATCATACCACAAATACTGATGAAAATGTATTTTCCTTGGAAAACAGTCTGTCTAGACTACTCAGATTGAATGTACAATACATGTATGGGCTCTATCATTTAAAGTTATTTAAAATAGTGCTTAGTATTTTATTTCTGTAAATAAAATGAACGTCTAGCTACCGATTATATTTCCGCCTTGATCATACTGCACTTGCTGCAGCGCAGACTAGTAACCCATTTTTACCATCTGTGGAATACCAAGAATGTTGTGTTTAATAAGTTTCTGTTCCCACTCCTCATCTCCTCCACCTCCAAAAGAAAGTAACACTCTTAAATTTTTTTTCTTTCCCTTCAGAAATGCCAACTCTAATATTAACAGAACATTATGTGCAGTGACTGGACAACCATTCTGTACTTGGAAGATAAACATCTAGGCAAAATATCAACACTTTGTTCTTACTAAAAAGGGCAATTTGACTCAAATGCAAGAAAAATCCCCACCACGCTACCAAAAATGTGGAGTTAACAAGCAAATTAGAACAGAGCTGGAAGAAACCATCAGACCACTCATCAAATTAGCCTCTGATGCAAATTAAGTTCTAATGAGATCTCATAATGATAGATTTAAAAAACTTATTTGTGCATTTACCAGGAAAAGAGTCAGTTTGACAGCCCGCTGCCTAACTTGAGGTCAGTTTCATTCTGATTCAGATTCATACAGCATTAGCAATGCTTATTAAATACAGTAACAGGACTGTTCTCTTTATCTTCTGGTATTTTAATTGCATCATTTTATTTTAGAAAGTAAACATCAGTGTGTTCTTTTCTTTAATAAATTATCTATTAAAGTCTAAAGGCATAATAAATGGGACTCCTGTTACATCCCCACAAGTAGCAAAAACACATGCCTAAGATTACTCTCCTATGTGAAGTAAAACACGTGTAAGTGCTTGCAGACTTGGGAACTGCATTTATAAGCTTCCTGCATGTGTTAGGATGTAAAATCTTTTTCTTGAATCAACCTAAAAGTTGAGCCTAAATCTAACAGACAATGTCTCTTTAAAGACCCCGTTGTAGCAAAATCAGCAAGTTTGAAGTACTGGGGAGTCTCAACCTGGACTTAAACCATGCCAGGAAACCAAGAAAAATAACAAAAAGGACTGGCCACCCACTAAGTGTTATTCGTGGTATCTAACCATATGACACACTACTGCATGATACCTTGTACAGGTCAAAAAAAAAAAAAAAGGGGGAAGAAAATTATTAACATGTAACCAAGATTATGAGCAAATTTCTCCAATTATTTTTGATGGCATACTGTGGATGTTGTTTCATTTAAACCAAAATTTCCACTGAAGTGCTTATATTTTCCCTAGAAAAGCTAAATGATCTTCTTCGGTAAGTCTGTGGAAAGGATATCAGACTTTTCTTTTCTCCTCGGACCATTTATATTCTGTATCTGGCTAATAAATGGATGATGGTCCTTTTGCAATAGACAGAGATCAACAAGTAAACTTACATTTAGTATTTTTACCTGCATACCCACATTATATTATACAGCAACAGTTTTAGCATCCACACTTTTGGGCATTACTGTTTATTTTTATTTGGTTTTTTTATACCTAAAAAGGCAGCTTGCCTCTTCTCATTGCCTTGTTACAGTCCTTCCGTATCACAACGTATGCCCAGAGGACAGAAGAAAGGGAAAGAACTTGATATCTCCTGGTACAAATCTCATAACTTATCCTTTCTACACTGGCAATATTCCCTAAAATTCTTCCTGAAAAGTGAAGGACAGGCACGAGGCATTTCTCTCCAATCCCAAAGCTGCTAGCAAAAAAAGATGCTGCAGAAAGGAGAAAACAAAAAGTCTTGTAGCTTGTGTCTGGAAAGCCACAGTTACAGGCAGCCCCCTCCTTTTCCACCAGAACAACGCTCACATAACTGAAGATCTGGAAGTTGTGCCATGGCAATGATAATCCAAAGATTGAGAGAATGCCATGGTGAACTTCTACATAATTATAACTACTTGGATTTTTATCCAAACAGTTTACCCGAAGACAAGCAGATGCCTCACATTGATCTCTTTGCCTGGATCTTCCTCCAGCTCCTTTCCACCCCCCTTCCATCTTCACTTTCCCTGGAGGAAGAACTATAGCACTCTCGGGCCTCTGGGGGAGACTCCTTAGTACGGGCATTTCCTCTCCGTACATGTGAAAACAGTTAAGCTTCTCTCCCTACATTATATTTAGGATGCTCTGTCTTCAGGAAGCTCTCTGCATTAAAAGGTTTGTTTACCCCATTCTTCCCACCTTGATCTTATGGTCCAGATGTCCCTGCTAGGAAAAACAAAAACAACCTAGATCTGGTCATATCCTGTAAGAACATAATGTAATCTTTACAACAAACATATCCTTTAGCTCTTCTCCTCCATCACAGCCAGAAGACAGGGAAGAAGCATGTGACCTGCACTATGCCCATCACTGCCAATAACAACAGGTTCTATTAGGGACAGTATATAATTGGCAAACCCCATTGATGCCCACCCTTTTCTGGCCAAAGCCTAGCAGCAAGTTATGAGATGAAGACTGGTTTCTCTTCCTGCCTTTGATGTAAAGGGAAGCTAGAAACAGCCACCGAGCAGCTGCTGCAAGGTAAGATGATCAGAAATATGATGGCCATGCTCACACCAGAGCTGCCGATTCAGCACACAGTGTCAGAGCAAAGCAAAACCACCACAGCCTTTCCATTGAAAGAAGGCGGCAGGGACCAAATTTTCCATCCGTAATAGAACAGTAATATTTTTTTTTCCCCACACCTTTACAGTCAACCAATGGCAACCATCTTAAATCTACAGATATTTCTGCAAGTTTTGATTCACATGTATTTATGTAGATTAGAAACCTGCCTCATTATGAATCCTGTTGACATTATTTGCTGGTAGGGTAGGGGACAGTAAAGAGCAAGGAAGGAAGGAAAGGGCTTACAGAACACTGTATTTAAAGGTCCACAGAAATACAGGCATTACTGTTCATTTCAATCCTCAACCAAAGTAACCAGAAACCATTCTAATTAAATAGACATCAGCAAACTCCCATTTCCTTTGTGCTCCAAGTGGATATCAGTCCACATTATAAAACCACTACGCATGTGTCATAAATCAGCAACATCTTGGCAGGCTGTACTAGAAAGCCTCCAAACTGCAGGAGCAAGAAAAAAACAAAACAGCTATACACACTGCCTAAAAGCAGTATCAGCAACAAGAAAAGGGAAACCTACAAGGCAGCCCACTGGCCTGCTAATTGTTATAACTTAAGGATATTAGCTCAGGTTAGTCCCTCTCCTAGAAGGAGCAAAATGATTTATATTGACTCTGAGACAGTCACTGCCTCTGTCTCCCAGTACAGCAATCAAAAAAAGTTTTCCATGAGTACCATGGAAAGGACAGTTTTGATCATCACTGCAGCAAACGTTGAACTGTTGGAAAGCACCAGCGTTTTCGTCACTATTTCAAAGTCTGCTTCCAATGCCATCCATGTCATCAGTATCTGACAGGTGAATGAACCTCATTAGGCAGGATCTGGTCTGTAGTTCAAACTGTACCTCAGCAAGCCACTGCAATAATACACTTTTACACTCATGCTCCATGGTAAATAAAGTAATTCAGCTCAACACAGCTTAAATCAGTCAGTCACTACAGAAGCAACAGGACTCAAGTAGAGAATCAAGCCCAAGGTAGGAAAAAAACCACTACCAAGAACCACTGGATTCAAACTCAGTAGGACATTTAGACCAGAGTTAGGAAAAGGTTTTAAAATAAGAGGGGAGTCTTCCAAAGGACTAACAAGGGATAAACGCAGCAAGCTAGTGCTTACTATATTCAGACACAAGATCCTACAACTACAGTTGCCTGTGGTATCAGGAGTCTAGTAGTGATGATCCAGGGCCTGCTGGAAGCCCCATTCCCTCCTTTTTTTTTTTCCTCCATTAAGATAAGAAAATGTTGCATTTAAATAGTGTCCCTGGTCCTAAAGCTGCCCTTCTTCAGTGGGTCTGAACTTGAACTTGCTCTCCTCAAACTTCACTCCACTCCAGATGTTATAAAATGAGAAAAAAATTAAGGCATGTGTAGTTTCCATATTAATACCAGAAGTCACAGCCAAGCCATGTGCACAAACAGAGATGTGTGAGGCTGAAAACAATAACAACACTGGCATTTACTCAAAATGACAGTTACTGCTGTATCACATAAATATAGTTTACTGTACTAACCCTGCAGGGCACAGTTAGTTGTGCCTGTACACACTGCACAAGATTCAAAGTGTGGGACTCTTAGTGCATGGAGTAAGAGTTAACCACTGCAGACAGGGGCAATACTACACGCACAAGAGCTAAAGAGAATTCGGTGTTTGCTAGCTAAGGACAATTCATCAGTTTGACTTATCTTAGTCCAGGTTTGGCTCTTTTCCTTCTGCAGACAGCTGAAAGAGATGTAAAAGTTGGCTCCCTATTTTGCAGTTTCTGAAAAAAAGCCCAAAGAACAAAGACCTGGAACAATGACCTGAACCAAGGCCCACCCAAATCAGAGTCTTTCCACAGCCTTCAATGGATTTTGGACCAAACTATGAGGACCAAGAGAACCTTCTTGCCCACAGAAGGTGGCATCACGTTGACATGCTTAGCAAGGGTGAAGCTTGCACGGCTGTAATCCTTACTGTAGATGTTTTGAAGACAGTTCATTACAAAGCTATGGCAATATTCACCAAAACACAGCTCAGACAGAGCAGCTGTAAAGTTAAAACTGCAGTATAGGGCAGGACTGAAGTATTTGTGCATCTGGTAACTTACCATTGCCCAGCAGCAAGAATGCCTAAGTCCTTCCTGTACCATTAACTAGTAAAGGGGCAACTGTCTATTGTTAAAAAACCTCATAGTTGCTTCCTAGGATAGATGTTTCTGGGAGATGCTCAGAGTCACCTTCCAAAAGCACCCAGACTCACTTTCAATTAAAAAAAATAATGAAAAAAAGAAAAAAAAAGAAAAAAATTAATGAGCTAAACACAAAAAGGAACCAAAAAAAAAAACCAAACCCCAAACAACCCCAAATGGTACCAAGAGAACAAACCAATTACTTAAAACTTTCCTGTTTGGTGAAGTAGTAAAATGCTCTGAGCTATAATAATTAGGGGATAGCAAAACTCAAAAAAAACACAGGATTTTCTTAAGCTATGGAAACATGAAACCAAAATCCCAATACAAGTGCAAATAGCAGTTTACTTCTACCAGATAGTGTATCAACTGATTGTTAGGGCATACACTCTGCAAATGCTACAAAGACCATGAAAATCCCAATATTATTTTTACAGATTGGAAAAACACAAAGGCCAAAAACAACACCAATAACTCAAATAAAAAACTCATGCTTATGTTTACATAAAAGTTTGATGAGTATAATATATTCGTCACACTCCCACAATTATTCCCTGAAAATACTATAAATATTATTTTGACAATGTAATTATAGTTTTTACTTTAACAGTGGCAGCAAAGTACTGGCACCAATCCCCCATACAAAAAGCCTAGACAGACAAAGCAAAGATCACACATGGAAACTGGCAACTCTTAAGATCAGGGCTGTCCCTTATTTATATGGCTAAAAAAAGTCTGTTTAAATTAGCATCCCGTTTATTTAAGCTGTAAAACATAAGTAGTTTAATTATGCCAGCAGTAAGCAAAAGGAAACCCCAAATACAAAAATAAATGGAACTGCAGATTTTTAAATTGTCTTTTCTTCCAAGCAACTCAGGCATGCTCCTTTTATGCTGCTTTTTGGGAATTAACCCGATGGACTGTGGGTCCATTCAGGAACTGCTCTCTCCCACTTCCTCTCCCTTGAAAGAAACGCTAATATGAATATGAGCGTAAATTGACAAATGTCACCTATTAACAGCTCATGATGTTTTGACTCTGTGTGACAAGTAAAACGGTTCAAGCTTTATAACCACTTATTGCCTCATTCCACGTAAATCAGCACGTAACATATGACTCATACAACAAATCTGCAGCGTAATAATTTACAGTATTTGCTCACAAAATAACCATCAAAAACAAACAAACAACAACAACAAAAAAATTCCCCAACAAAACGGTATGCATTCTCCTCCAGAGATAAATATAGCTGGGACTGATGTGGGAACAGAGGAAGGATTAACTTTCCTTCCTTAGTCCTGTCGGTTTAAATTTAGTAGCCATTGTGTTTGAGAGTCTCCAGGATACAATTTAAAAGTCACATCTTCCCCAACTGTAATCACATTACAATCAAATCCATATAACCAAGCCTGTGTGGAGACACTTGTTGTTCAGACAGCAAAAAAGACCTCTGTTTATAGGTAATAAAACTTAGCATTGGTTTTCCAAATGCACTGGGTGAGCTCTGGATATTTGCTCTGCTATGATGTCTGTCTAGTAATAAATGTACTGTTCCATCACACTTTACAGGTATATTTTAAAATATTTATTTTTTCATATATAAAACACAAGCAGTAATTTGGAAATGAAACCATTCAGTGCAACATGATTAAAGAACTACAAAAAGCAGCGAAAACAGAATGCAAATTTTTTAAAGATTAAAACAGAAACATGAAAGATACTGAACAGGAAATAAAAAAGAAGCACAAAAGATAAGAGACAGCCTCCTTCAGTCAATATTGGCATTCGTTAAAGAATATTTAGGTTCCGTAGTTGACCGCTCTGTTTCTCTTTCCTGTTAATTCAAAATACTTTGCTGAATGTCCAGTCATTCCAAATGATAAGGTACAGAAAAAAAAGAAAGTATCAAAAAAGGCCACAGATTAGACTCCTATGTCAGTACATAAGCCCTGAATGCTCTCATTTTCAAACTAACTGGTTCTGCAAAGGTACCACGCAGATGCATTCTGAAAAGGTCTGAGTATTTACTTCTAGCTCATTTTCCTATTGCCAAGATACAATTGTTTTAATGGGACCAAAAGTAACAGTGCTGCTGGTGCCATTGCCTTCTAGGGGAAGAAAATAAATAAATAGATAAATAAATATTGACAAGAATCAAGAAATGGTTAAGGACACATGGCTGCCCATTTAAAAAGAATAAAGGAAAATCAATTTAGTGTTCTTTGGCAGGTTTGAGACCACCACCACCTCCCCCTGCTTTTCTATACCCTCAAAATTACCCAGTCTCAGTTTTCCAGTGCAATTCCAATCTGCAAATGGTTGAGTGCAGAACTAGGAACAGGTCAGAGCAAAGAAACATCCCATGTTTTGTTTCACTGACTGAGGACAGAACTGAAAGGTTTACTTCTCCTAGCCTCTCTTGAGGAAGTAGAAATCACATGAATCACTTAACTGGTATTCATTCATTTTTGTTTTCAGGAATACTTTTGCAAACATAACAACTCAAAGCTCCCAGTTTTGCTCAGATTCTTCTTCAGGAAAACAAAAACATTTGATTAAACATCTCCTTTTCTGTAAACCCTTGAAAATGACCCTGAATTAATAACTTTTTAGAAAGGATAAGCCACCCAATGCAGCTGCTGGGAATTTCTGATCTCTCCCCATTTCTTTTCAGGGATCTCATAACAAAATGTCAACATCATTTTCTAGTACTACATTACCTCCTACAGGTTATAATTCAGTGGCTTTTTGAACACAGCATGCCTTCACCTTCAAGAGTTTACAAAGAAATCAAGTATCCTTCTTTGCTCAATCATGTGATGTTCTCCTCCTGCAGACCTCAGGAGAAAGTTTTTGTCTTGTTATTTCATCAAAGATGAAATGCTTCCATCCCATCTGGCTTTTGCAACAAATAATATCTCTGGAAGCTATATATAGCCTAGGTTCCTTACCTCTTAAATATTTCTGAAGCACACGCACACCCTTATGCTTTTTTTTTTTTTTTAAATGTCTATGAAGGAGTGATATTGTTTTTATTTTTACAGAGTTCTGAATTCCAAGGTTACTTATTACCATTTCTTCTGCAGAGTACTTCTCTTCCACACTGACAGACTATAAAGTACTTTCCAACACACTTTCTTCCTAGACCACGATCAACCCATAAGGCAGCAATGGGTCAAGAGCAACTGTTTTTTCATTAACTAAAAGAAAATACACATGATAGCTGACCAGGTCCAAATCATTTTATGTACTTAAAGAACAGTAACTGAACCTGAACCCAAGTTATTGTTAATGCTCCTGGCAGGCAGAGAAGGAAAAAAAAAAGCACTGAAGAAGTTTCAGATTCATCGTGGTCATCTTTACCTGAACAGCATCACAGGCTTTCTCCTCTTCTGCTCAAAGCAAGAAACATTTCTGCATAGCTCCCTTGTAAGTACATGGCATTTGAAGTATTTGGAAAATGTTTACAACAAGATATTCCGTATTTCCCCACACATCTTCCCTCAAGAAAGGAGGTGTGAACAGGTGTTAGACATATGATATTCATGTTGCTGAACATCCTACCAGAAAATGCTCAAGTTTCTATAATAAGCACAGTATTAAAAAATTTACATAGAGCCATCTTTCATCACTGCTTTTACAGGAATGTTTTAAGTTCTGTTCTGAATAGAGTATCTGTAGCAGTTTAACTACACCTGAACACTTTTCAGAAAATTGGAAGCAAACTCAAATTCCTGTTCAAGGATTCAAGCTTATCATCCACTATAATTTACCCAACGTTTCTGGACTTCATAACATTAAGAGCAGTGAATGACCTAAACCTTTGTATAACAGCTAGCACATCTGGAGCCTGATTTTGACCAAGATCTCCAGGAGTACCCATGACATGAACATAATGCTGTTAACATTCTCCCATTAACGCATTTTTATGCACCTTCACCAACTAGGGTAAAACCCCTAAAAACTTAGGGGGCATGGCACCAGCACAGCATAACAATACCTGCACTACTTGGTTTAAAGCTAGCTCAAGAATCACCAGCAGCCTGGAACAGAGGAATGCTCGCGCAATGCTCAGAGCACCTCTCTCAGGCACTCACAAACAGCGCAGTACTGCTCTGCCACTGATACGGTGCAGTTGCACTCAGTTCCGCTCAGAGAGGACAATCAACTCATTCAGAGAACTTGCACAACAAATCGTCCCACGCAGGGCAGCTATCAGGCATTCAATGCCTTTTCATCCTAGAGGAGAGAAAAGTATTTTGGCAGATAAATACTTTTTAAGCAATTATGTTGGAATTCAAAGCACATTCTTCAGCATCGGCAATATTTTGAAGCGGTGAAAGGTTTGAGAAGATCTATTTACAAACAAAAAGATTAAAGCTCCTTCTGTCCGGGATGAGGTGGGAATCAATGAAAGGATCAAATGGGACACAGCCTATTGAACATAAGCTTGCTTCAAAACAGGCATGCCCTCACTGCATTTTATTAAGGACAAGCAAAGCTACCTGTTTTTTCCCAGATTTCAGAGATGAATCCTAAATCCAGATCTCGCACTCTGGAATCTAAAGATCCATCATCTTGACAAACCTCAATGTACCTTCCCAAAGGTCTGCTAGATTCTGCTGGAAAGCTTAAGATTTGCCATAGGAAAAAGGAAAAAAAAAAAACCCAACCCCACAACCAAACCAAGACACATGCTATGAAGTGAAGGAGATTTTCTACTTGGGCTTCTGACAAGGATATTTCCTATGTCTGCTGCAATCCCTAACATACTGAACTACTTCTTAGCTCTTAAGAGATCTGGGTCTGCTTTAAGTTCAGTTAAAGTTCATCTGGCAGCTTCATCAGCCTGCTCCTCTGGCAAGTGTTCTTGGTCTTTGTACCCACAGCAGAAAAAAAAAAAAAAAAAAGCTTGTTATGATGTTTTGTTTTGTTTTTTTTAATTAAAAAAAAACCCCAAACCTAAAACAAAAGGAATATGGAGAGGGTACTACGAAAATTCCATTAAATCTATATTCTGCAGAAACTTAATTTTTTTCCTAAGACTCAAAGTAAAATTTTGAGTATCTTGCTAGCTATTTTTTGGAAGACTGTGGTCTCAAATCAGTTAACGAAGAAATGTAATGGACCTTCTTGCATGCAGCATTTCTGCAGGAGTAGGTACAGTTCCTGCATCTTCAATTCCTATTCAAATTAATTCTAAACTGGGGAGAGGGGCGCAGCATTTGTCATCTTCTCTATCTTCCCACCAGGAATACCCAAGCTCTGTAATCTAAAAGGTTAAGTATGTCCTTACACAATCACCCACTTCCTAGACTTTCAGCATATATAGTTGTAACCAGTTTTCAGATACTGTCACAAGAAGTGTGGCACTTGAATTTTTCTCTACCTGACCGGGAAGTTCTATCTCTTGCAGAGAGAAGGAGGGAGGACTGCTGGAGCAATAAGAAAACAGAGCACATTTACAAGTATGTGTGACTTATCTGACACAAATCAGTCTTGACACTGCCCAGAAGAAGGGCTACAGTTTGTTAACGCTTGTTAAGCATCATTGCCCATCAACCCCCTGCACTCATCTAGCTGTTGGCTTTCACTCTGCAACTCCTTCGAGCAGGTTCCATTCTCCAAGTACTACAGAATATGAATTGCTCAAGACAAATTACTACTATGTATTGTAAGCAATTATGAGAAGAGAAACTAGGCTATGGAATGCAACTACAACTAACTTGGGAAATAAGAAGGGAGGAAGAATGGTGACGAACAGCTATCTGTAGCAACACCATACAGTAAAGGCCTAAAAATGTTATTTCAATATATGTATTAAAAAGAAAGATGATTATTACAGGGATGGCTGGCTTGCAGTTGGGGTTGGACAACCTTTATATGCCATATGTATCAATTAACTAGTTATTTTTAAACCTATCTGAAGCCTTAAAGAGCTATTCCAGGACAGACATACTAACTTACCTTCAGATTTTCTGCCCCATTGCCTTAGTGGCATATCATGTACTCAAAACAACAGCTTTTTCCACATCTGGCTGGGACAAGTATATTACAAGCATACAGGAAGTTATCTAACTTTTTATAGCATTAAGAAAAAAAAAAAGAAAAAAAAAGAAGAGATATACTGAAAACTTACAGTAGAGTTATTTCAGTAAATATACTGAAGTGAGGAACCAAATTAACCATGTATGTAACACTTTGGCCTAAGATAAAGTACTAAAAAAAGTATTTCTCCTAGCAGAGATGATGTAAAGGAGTCTGAATTTAATTGAATTAATCTAAGCAACAGTTTTTAATCACACCACTTTGCACAGCACCTCCTTTTTTGCTGCTTTGATCACTAATATATTGTTAGAACAGGCAGTTTGTCCCCTCCCTTAGAACCACCACACTGGTCACAGTAGTGGCCAGAGAATATATACTTTATTTCATTTATGGTTTTATCCATTACAAATTGTACTACACTGAACCTTCCTACAAAAACTACCACACCACTCAGAGACTTACAAGTCTTAAGTTACCAACAGATAAAAGAGTGAAAACATACCACAGATCAGGTTAAAATAAGTTTGCATAAAGAATTTTCAATCTCTCTTCTTCATAAATATAATAATGTTGCAACTTCAAATTTATTTAGCCTACAATAACTTGCTCTGGGAATTTGTCACAGGGACATGAACTGAAACATTATTGTTTTTCACTTTGCAATACAGCATTACCTCTTTATCCTTGTATTTTGTTGCTATGGACGCAACATGAAGGTATTTAAAATACCTTAAGGATATAAACAGGCACCGAGAGGGATCATCAAATCCAAGCAGCCATTTAAAGGAGGAAACGGGACACATATCCAAATGAACAACCTGAAATATTCCACTTAACACCTAATTATCTGCTGGAACAAAATACACATGCTATTCTAGCCTTGCGACCCAATTTCCTATATGAAATATGAGGAGGAGAATCATGAAGCAGAAATGTAGTTAATAAACACAGTAACATTTACTAATTTCATGGCTTTCTTCTGTTTCAACAGTGCTATCCAAGTCCAATTTGCCTCACTTTTGAAAGTACGACTAATAATCTACAGTTGAATGTAACTGTTAACTTCTGAGATATACCCTGTAGAAGGAGCTGGCGCTCTAGGCACTAGCTTAATTTTCACTTAGAACAAAATTAATCAGATCACTCAGCAAGGAATTAGCAACACTTGCTTGTCTATTTTTTGTTGTTGTACTAACATAAATGGAATACCTCAGCCATGCTCATCACAGATGCTTCCCAATGAGATCAATACTACATACACTATCAAACTATCTATCCTGGGTCAATACATCAAATTTTAGTTACAACTCAAACCCATTTGTTGAACAGCTACATAGAGTAACAGCCACAAAACACTTTTTATTGAAATACTGTTAAAAACTTTCTGGTCAATGCCCCCCTTAATTTTCAATGCTGATAGAAAGAGATTTTACAACATCCTCTGGCTAGGAAAAGGAGTCTGAAGCAGTTAATCAAATTACTGGGTTCCACCCCCTCCTTTCTTTTTTGTTGAGTAACATTCACTGCTGCTTCTTCAGGTCCCAGCAGCAGGAGAACAGCATGCACACATATGATAACCTATCAAGGAGGGGTCAGCAGCCACAAGACTAAGGGGGAAACCTCAGGCCACACATTTAACCAGCAAGGGGTACATCCTGCTCACTCTCCTCTAGATACTGGGAGGCACCACTGAAAGGTGGTATTCTCACACCACCAATTCCTGATGCCTTGAGTAAGCTGAAGGTGGGAAGTCCACTTGCCCAGGACAGACTTTCGAGCCTGAAGTTGTCAAGGACCCTAGCAGGGACAATGTCAGGCTGGACAAAACCAGCATTTCAGTTCCCATAGCTTTTCCTTTTCTCTTAGTGGTCTACGGAGGGGTTCACAACTGTGGGGCAGGACATTCTTGCCCTCCATGCCTCTTCCCAGTCCTCCCTGTCCAACCCTGTGACACAGCTTGAGAGTCACTCCTGCGTTCTATCAGTTCCTCCTCTTTATGGTCACCGAGCAAGCCCTCTTTTTGCCACCCACAGGGTTTAGTTCTCGTCCTCCCACACTGAAGGGCTGTGCTAGCATCACTGATCCTTCCGTGGAAGGAGGATTCCAGCAACGGGTGAAGGAGTGAACGTTGCTTAAGCATAATACCATCACATGCCTGAAAGGCTTCATTTTGAGCCAAATATAGCAGCAAAAGGAAAAACTGTATCCTGGACTTCACTGCTCTTTCCCAGCTTCATAAAGGTGTTTGAGGGTAAGTTACTGTATGACAGTAGTTTCACTTGCTTTCGCAAAATGATAGAAAAGCAGCAACAGGAACCCAGTAAAAACCTCATCCAAGTAATGGGAGTGAAAAGAAATAAAAGTAGCAAGAGAAACCAAATGTTCCCTACTCTCTCCAACCACAGACGGTAAAGACTGGGGTCCAATGCCCTGTATCAAGCTCCACATGCATACACAGGGAAACGCAGATTGTGAAGAGGATTACTGAAAGTGCCTTAATATCCAGTGAAATGAGTTTGGTAGAAATTGGTAGCAATAACTGCCATTAAGAAGGAAGGATACTACAGTCAGATTTTTTCTTCACTGCATGAAAAGAAAAGAAAAACACTCATTCATTGAGGAAATGTGAACACTACTCAGATCAGTACTTAGTTCTTGGCAGATATTACCCTGACTGGCCAGCAACTACAGCACAGAAATGCAAATTAAAAAATAATTTTAAATAAGTCGCAGCCAAAATTTGTTTCCTGGAATCAGATAAATTATTTCAAGTGTCATCAAAATAAAAAAGCAGTATTTCTTCATTTCACTATGTTTGCAGATCAATAAAAAGACAGTAAAATAGCAGATAAATTATTTCAAGTGTCATCAAAATAAAAAAGGAGTATTTCTTCATTTCACTATGTTTGCAGATCAAATAAAAAGACAGTAAAATAGCAGAACATATTTTGAATGGAGGTATTACAGGAACTTTTCCTTTTTGAAGTTCAAATATCCTAGTTAATTTTAAAGAATTTCAACATATCTTTCCTTTATCAATCTACAGGGAACAGTTGAGGGAAAATATAATTGGACTAGACTTGGGGCTGAGATTTTTTTCAAGCAGCATAAGAGAAGGCCCCCCCCCAATTCTTAACTGCAATTCAAGAAACAATTAAGCTTATTTATGAAAAAAAATGCATCAGTAAGGGGACATCATACTACCACAAGACCTCCCACGTAAAAAAATACAGCGCAGGCTATATATTTAACAAAATCCACAGCCTTACCAGTCAATAACAATTCTTCTTTGATTTGTATTCCATGGAGCAATTTGATCAAATGGACAGACGTAGAGATGAGACCCAAGTTCCTATTATTAAATTGGAGAAAAAAAACCACAAAATAACCACACTTGATTTGAAATACACTCAAATAAGGTGAAAAGGCTTTTCACTGAAGTTAACAGCAAGTCTTTAACATCTTCAGAAACTCTGAAATAAAAAGCAGTTTCTCCTGCTTAACTGTTCCTGACTATCAGTAGCCACACCACTACCATCAGAAGCAAAACAAACAGGTTTACTCCATCAGCCTGCATATTAACAATTCTGGACATAGCACCTTCAGAGCTAAGTACCCTTTCCTCTCTTTTTGCTACTCTTCTAAATCAGATGTTCAAAATTAGCAGGTTATTCCTGTAATTTAAACAGCTTTATTGGTGTAAAACCTTTGCTTTGTTTGAGGTTCAAGTGTTCAGGGAAAAGTGTCAATGTACATTACTTAGTAATAAACTTTGAGGATTTTAAATACCAATAAAGTGATTAGCAGCCATCTGAGGAACAACAGGGCCAGTTCAAAGGGAAACATACAAAACTCTCGGAGGAAAGCAGGGAAGGTCAAATAATCCATTATCCTTCCTCCAGTGAGAAGGAATCAGAGGTAGAATCTCAGAATGGCTTGGAAGAGACCTTTAAAGATCATCTAGTCCAACCCTTGCGCCATGGGCAGGGACACCTTCCACTACACCAGGTAGCTGAAAGCCCCATCCAACCTGACCTCGAACACTTCCAGACATGGAAAAATATGGTCATAGTGAAGATAAACGAGTCAAGTGAAGCCATTTGGAATCAAAAACACCAAAATAATTCTACAGCCAGAGATCAGCAATCCTGGAGGTAAACAACATACATGCCAGGATGTGCATGCAACAGGAAATGAAAATCAAAGAATACAAGCAGTACAAGCAGATGAAGTTTTCAGCTTTTAACTCATTTGTACTTTAGTAGTCACACTTTTTGAGAAGAGATCAGCCAAGGCAGAGTGGCATCAGCCAAGACAGAATGGCTGAAACTGCAGAACATGGCAATACCATCTCTACCAAACCTCCACACCCATCCATCAGTTACTTAAAAAAATATATCATCACATATGAATACTGAATAATTGTCCTCTGCAGATGTTTTCTGACAAACACATACTCCTTCTCATTAAGTTCTAACAGAGAAGAGAAGCCAAAGATACATTTATAAATATATAATACACACATGCACACTGGTATACATACAATCTATTAAGGCATTTCCCATTCCTTCAGACCCCAAATTTCTTCACAGCACACAAAGAAGAACTGACCCTGGAAGGAACAAAGCTTCATATTCCCCAATAGTTTAAAAGCTGTTATGCAATCCATGTGTTCACAATCTTTCCATTCTTTCCTAGAAACAATCAGCTTCAATTTTGATCAAACAATTTGTAGTTTGGGGTTGGTTTGTTTTTTTTGGAATATCTGAATGTTGCACACTTCAACATCAAAGGCACATAATTTTCCTTCCATTCACAACTTTTGATCATTCAGGACATTTAATTCCTAAACAAGTCGTGCATTTGCAACCATTTAAAATCAACACAAACATATGGCTAATACACAGCTGGCTCAAAGCACCCAGTGCGATGTTAAAAGGAGCATAAATTGTTATGCTGCTACAAAGCCAAAAGAGTATCCAACGAGTGACCCACTGAGTCCTTCACTGTTAGAGACATGGTCACAGCTTTCTACAGGCCTTCCCCCTCCTGCAGTCTAAAGGATAGCACAATTATTAGCATTCAGCTTCCTACATGAGCAAGGCTATGCTAACTGCCTAGGAAGGGCAAGTACGCAGCACAAGTATAACCAGTGCCGAGTACATTTTTGTTCAGAAGCAGGTTGGATATCTGAATTCCATTAGAAAGTAAAACCTAATTTTTTACTTTCTAATGGAACTCAGGTATCCATAACTAGGTTGTATTTGTCACGCTACTGAAAAAGGCAACCCTACCAACTCCCAGCCATGCAATTCTGTTCGCCCTGTTTTAACGAGTAACTATGGAGCTACAGTAAGTTACAATAAGGAACCCAGTCTGGCTGAACATCCACCTAGCAAAAATTTATAAACAAGCATGTAAATTTTCTGTCAGATCGGTTCCTTGACCCACAACCTGATCACAAGTGCTAGCACTGCCAGGAACATAAAGGTAAGAGCCTGAACTTACATTTACCTTATTCTAAAACTAATGCCTTCAACAACAGTTGCAGGACTTTTTGTAGCATTAACAGAATTCGGCCCCAGCACAGAAGTTGCAACTTTGTGCCATGTCAAAACTATATTTAGTTCAATAAACCAAATCTGACAATTCCCAAGAAACCAAATTTTAAGACTGTACTCCACAACAATTTTTTGTTATCTAACAAACTTGTAATGGGTTTTGGGGGGTTTTTTTTTGGTTGGTTGGTCAGTCTTGGGTTCTTGGGGGGGAGTGTTTGTTGTTGTTTTGGGGTGTGGGGTTTTTTTTTTAAAAAAAAAAGACAGCATATAGAGTACCAGGTTTTCAGGAACTACAGCTGGTTCTATCCCAAGCATCCCCTCAACGTTGCAACAGATGCAGACAAAAAAACCCCTAAGAGGCTAAATAACTTAAGGAGCCAGACTGACTACTTATTATCCATTAATATCAGTTTACCTGTATACGTATCAGCGTTGATATGCACAATTCTACACGCTATACTTTGCCATGAGTACCAGACAGCTCTAAATGTACCTTAAAAACCATACTAGTCCTGTAACTGGTAATTAAAACTATTTACTTATTATGGTATCCAAAAAAATTAAAGAAACAAGAAAAAACTCATACTAAGGACACAAACACTTTGTTCTATTATTCAGCAGTGCCCCAAACTCTGACCTACAAATAGGTCAGCTATTTTTGGTTCTTGCATACTTCATTTCAAGTGATTGCATCAAGCAGGAAATACCAGTTAATACATCAACTAACACAGCAGTGTAAAATAAGAATCTCTATATAAAACCACACAAACATCAGAAGGTTATATTTTTGTATGTGTTAAAATGGATCATAACTATACCTCATGACATGTTGATTCTTGGCACACTCAACACAGGCATTCCTCAGACATCTGAAACACTCTGCTATGAGCAGCAGGCAGGTGTCTCGATCTACCAGTTCACAGGAGTCCTTATCAGCCTGCTCAATTTCACTTGAGGCGCCCGTCAGGATTTCCAGGAGATCCCGAAATATACTTTCTTTTGCCATTTCTCTGAAATAAATAAATAAATTCATAGTGAAAAAAAAAAAAATGCACTGCTATCAAAAAGCCTATATTATGACAGTTATACTTCTTACTGTAAACCCAAAGATGTTTCTGCAACAGTCTTTAACTATCTATAGTATAGAAGGTCCTTCAAGTAGAAAGAGCAAAATATATGCGCACAATCATCCCACCAGCCTTTTCAGAAAAGGGCCTGTGAGAGAGTTGTATATTACTTGTATTCCTCACAGCTCTCCAACAGCTCTTTGGAATCTTAATTTAAAAAAAAAAAGAAAGTCTCCATAATGCATATAGCTAGCATGTTTATCCATGACACTGCATGTTGTTTTAAGAATTAGGAATTGTTTTAATTAATGAACACAGTTTAGATGTCCAGCACTAGATGTTTCAGAAGAAGGTGGTATCGGAAGCTCTATTATAGAACAGCCTGCCACAAATTTCACCAAAGGGAGAAAGAGAAGCTGTGAAGAAAGCCGGTGGCTGCACTAGCATCATTCTGAAGTGTGTGAATCAAAGCCAAGGGAGAAAGTCAACTCTGTCTACTTCAGCAGTCAACTACCCCAACACAAAAAATACCATGCCACTTCTTAGAGTATCAAGACGTAGGAAAACAACACTACAAAACCATAAGCATGTAGACAGATACTATATGAATGGACGAGAGAGCTGATGCTGCTGCATCACATAGATTCACCAGACTCTGCAGGACTGACATGCACATCTGCAGATGTGTCACGCAGATATGCACAACATTTCCAAACCACGGCTATTCACATACTCTCTCCCCTGATTCTACGTTCAGAAAGGATCTGAGGGCAACACATCACAAACATTGCTAACTCAGTTTTGATACTAAGTGCTGGTGAAAAAAAGCCACACCAAAGAGTGTTTATGGCATTGCTACAGGAAAGTTCAATAAAGTTGCTCATCCCATACTTCTGACCAGAGTCAAAAAAGGAAAATCCAGACACAGCCTCCTTGAATCTTAAACAGACTTGTCGTGTACTCAAGATCAAACAGGAAGGTTAGGATCTGAAACACAAGGTTGAGAAATACCTCCTAAACTATGAACAGAAGTGAGATGAAATGGAAAGTAATATTAAACAAAATATATTCACACAGAACACTCTTCCTAAGGGAGAGTTTAAAAATTTCTTGATCAAACATTAGTGGATGATAGAGTATTACCCATGTTCTGCTGCTCGTCCAAATGTCTAAACATTTACATCATTAGAAATTCTACCCACTCTTTATCCCAAGTGATCACATGTCCATAAACCAAACCATTGAATTGTAGAATCATTTAAGTTAGAAAAGACCCTTAAGATCGTTGAGTCCAACCGTTGAACTAACACTGCCAGCTCCACCACTAGACCATTTCCCTAAGTGCCACGTCTACATGTCCTATCTGTAACACCCTTAGACATGTCTGAAGACTATCGTATTTCCCACCCTTGCTCCTGCCATGTTCTTTTTCCTAGACTAAATAAAACTGATTCTCTCAGCCTTTACTCACAGTTCACATTTTTTACGCCTCTTACCACTCTTGTTGCTCCAATAGTGACACTTGCATGTTCATCTACATCTTACTGACAGTACAGTGCATGCAATATCGAGGTCTGTTAGGGTGTGGAGTAGACTTACAAAGGGAGAGCACTTGCATTGCAAGAAATACAACAATGTACACAAATGTCATCACTAAATTACAACAACGTTAGATTTCAGATCTCCAGGAAATATGTATTTCATTCTACAACCTCACTGTTTATCAAGACCAACACACTTACACAATCTCCATCTACATTAAAAAACCCACCACAGTTTACACTTTTTACAGTGGTGTAATACTGAGGGGAAAATACCAAAGTGGCACAACAAAGACCAAAAGCAGAGCTGGCCCTCAGCCATAAAGAAAACAGTGGAGCTTCTAGAAAGAGAAAGAAGGTTTGGAATTTGGGGTGTTTTTTTAAAGACATAAGAAAAAACATTCATGGGACTTGAACCTTTAACTTGGAAGAAGTGGTGCAGCTCCTGCCATTCCATGACAGGCATGCATGCCAAAAGAAGATTCAGTGGCTGACGCACCACAGTACCCATGGTAAATGCATCCAGACACAAATTTTTCTAAACATCAGAAGAGCTATGGTCTGGTAAAGGAGCACCCAGCCAGGCCCCATCCCAAACACACAAAAGCCATGTCTTCTCTATTGAGTGAAGATGCCATACAGAACCATTAGCTGTTAGTCAGATGAGTTTTTAAACACTGAAATTATTCTAAAATAGGAAAACTCTCAGTCCAGCTCCAGTTTCCTTTATATTTGCCTATGCCATGTGTTGGATTATCACATGAAACTGGTCATTTCCTGACCCAGCTTCAAAATACAGAAGTCAGTGGTCAGTGCAAGACATGTACTATTGTACAATATTCAATTATTTGAAATTGGTAAAACAGAAGTGAAAAAACTGCAAGTACTTTTGTGCACATTCCTGTGACTCCACCAGTAAAAGGACACCTTAAAGTTACTCTCATCCTGGAAAAGTTTCCACTCTTGTTACCTAGTTATGCAGCAGAACAGTTTTAGTCAGTAACTGGATCACAAGCATACTGGGCCGTTGTGACAACTTTTCTCTTAATATTAGATTGAAAATAAATAAAAAAAAAACCTAAGAGTGCAGACGTTTCCAGTAAAATATGAAGATTAAACTCTTGTGTGTCCTAACAGAGCAAGTGTGAGGTACACAAGGAAGTGCCTGTCCTCACTGTGAATGTGGAAGTAGATGTGGATTTTTACATATCAGTGAAGACAGAGAGAACTCCAAATCTCTCTCTCTGCACACTATGAAAGAAAATGAACGTTCCTAAGCCAGATCTTTTGGGGCAGAAATCAAATCTCTTCCTACAACAGAAAAGAAAGCCTAAGTGAACAAGCAAAAGTTATTCCAAATGAACAAGGAATGACTTAAAGGTTGTTTGGTAAAGCAGGATTCTATTCAGAGAAAATTTAAGTGCAACTCTTGTACTTAAGCATTTATACATCATTGCAATTTGAGTGTGTACTACAAAGGAATTTTAATTAAAATCATCTTTCTGCACAAAACCCGAAATTCTCAAATTAGCAAGGAGGGCATGAAGTGTTTAGCTAACATTAAGAAATCTGTCAAGGGTGATTTCAGGTAACTGGTCCCCAGCAATGCTTACAACCATTGTTTAAAAAAAAAAATAATCTTTTTCCAGCAGTACAACAAAGATTCACATACAGATAAAAATAGCAGCTACAAGTATTTAAAATGTATTTCTGAAAAGGAAAAATATTTTCCTCCCATAACCTTTTCCCTAATCTTTAAATATTGATCTATAAAACTAGCAAAGAGCCTGCTAAGTAGCTTTTAGATTAAAAAATACCTTCTATTGTAAACAGGCCTTGAAATTCATTCAGAACTGCTCTGTGGATATTCCATAAACATGTTTCCTATGTTTTGTTGCCTAAGACGGGATCTTCACAATTTGCTACTGCCACCTGTCCTTGATTTCAGCATGAAGTATTCTGCAGGAATACAAAAAGAAAGCAGAAGCAAAGGGTACAGCAGCCCAGCTCTCAGACAAGGAAGACATGCACAGTTTTGTATTAAGTCAAAACAGAGAGTCAGAATTCATGCATTCATGCCAAAAGGAAGATTACTGTTGCTCCTTGTAAGACCTAAGTGCTTGATTGTTAAAAATAGAAACTGTACGCAATAACATCCTAGTGAATACTGAGTTAAAAACACTAATGCAACCCTGTTCAAAAGATGGGGCTCCAAAAATCATTAAATTAGGCAGGAATTATGCGAACAACCCAGAAGTTTGCAATTCTGCATTACTACTCTATGTTTTAGGTACTTACGCAATTCCACTCTTGTAAGCAGAGTCCCTAAAAAGCCTTTAGAGTATTTAACTTCACAATATTCCTGGTAGTAAAATAATGCCATTTTCTTCCTTTTGTAGATTAGTCATGGAAGCATAACATCTGCTCAAAAGCACTGGAAGTCCCAAGTAAAGCACACAGCTGAATTCAAGTCTCCCAAATTCCACACCATGGTCTCATAGTTGGGGCGTTATTTCCTCACCTTATTTGCTTCTGAATCACAGACCACTAGAACTCACATTTGTAAATTATTTTGTTTCCACAAGCACTGAACAATCACATAACAACAAAAGAATTGTCACTAAATACCACAATTTCGTATACCAAACATCCATTGGGTTGTGTCTTCTGGTTCAACAGCACCAACAACAGTATTTTCCACAGTTGGCAAATTTATTGCCAAAGCTGCTCTCAGATCCATTCTGTCACATCCTATAGGATGTAAGCTAACACTACAGCTTTGTCCTTCTGGAAGGGCAATTACAGTGCCTCTCTTCCAGCCCACCTGCACCCGCAAAACTTGGCTGTTTTGGGGAGTATCTACTCCTCTGTAAAACACAGTGGCAGAGATTTCAGGGAGGAAGGCTAGAAACAGGCAGAGAAAGCATCAGCACGTAAGCCCAAAATTTGCACAGGTCCTCCTCTCTTTCTTGAGAAATTGAAATTGAGATGAACACCAGAAGAAGGTCTCCTGTACACACAAAGATCACAAGAACATGTTTGTAAGTACGTCTTACCACCACCACCACTTTTAAATAGGAATTTAATTAACAAAAATAGTATTGGAATTAACAAAAAAAAAACCAAAACAAAACAAAAAAACCACCACAATTTTATGCTAAACTTAGAAGTTTGATTTCTTAGTTCTTAGGTGCAATAACCTTCAAACAGCTACTGTTGGGAGGAGCAAGCACAAGCTTCACACCAACCTATGCCTCCTCCCACCTTCCAGAAGAGCAAAAATGACTCCAAGCCCGCTCATGCAGCTGAACCTCTCCCTGCAAGCCCAACCTCTGCTGAAGCCAAGTGTTGTACGGTATCGCAGAGGTCCCCCCGACTTTACAGGCACAGCAACACTCTACCAGCCCCTTGCTTTCTCCGGTAACCCCACGCTTTCTTTCCCTATCTTAAAGATGCTAAGGGGCACCCAACCTGTCCCCCCACCGCAGCCCATCCAGTGCCCGCCATCGCCGAGGCCTACAACCTCCACCCTCGTCCCCAGGCCTTGGTCTCAGGCCGGCACAAAACCGTCGCCCAGCAAGGCCTCACACGGCAGGCCTTGCCCATTTCCAGCCACCCTGCAGGGCTCACCGTGGCTTTTTGCCCCACAGCGGCTACAACCCACCTGAGCGCACCCGCCTAGGAGGGCAACCTGTCACTGGGGCGCACAAACCTTTCTTTCCCCCCTGCCCTGGGCCTGCCACAGGCGCAGGGGCACGAGCGGACTGCCAGGCCCCCACGGGACCCCGAGGGAAAGGAGGGGAGAAGGGACGAGTCACCCCCCGCCCCGGTCCCCACAGGTGACCCCCGAGTCCCACACGAACAGCCCCGGGGGAAGCAGAGACTTCACGGCGGGAACCGGCGGCACCCCGCCGCTCCTCCGCGGGCACCGAGGGCCCCTTTCGTAGCGGAGCCCGCAGCCGACGCCCCGAGGGCCACGACGGCGTTCGGGGCACAGCCGAGCCGAGCCCAGCCCAGCCCAGCCCAGCCCTGCCCGCCGGCAACACCCGGACCACCCCGGCCCGCCGCTTCCCGCTGACCGGAGCTCCCTCCCCCGGCCCACGTGGCCGCGGGCGGCCCCACCTCCCCGCTAACCTGGGCTGCTCCTCCCGGAACAGACCCGCCAGCGCCCGCACGCTTTCCAAGCGGGTCTCCGGCGCGGCCGCCACGGCCCGCCTCAGCCGCGCCGCCGCCGCGGGCAGCGCTCCCGCTCCCGCCGCCGCCATCGCCGTCGCCTGCCCCGGCGCGACCCAGCTCCGCCCCCCGCCGCGCGGAAATGGCGGCGGCCCGGCCCCGGCTGGGCGGGCGGGCGGTGCGCCTCGCGGGGCCGGCCCGGAGGGAAAATGGCCGCCGCGCCTGTGAGGGCGTCGGGGCTGTCGGCCGAGGGGGGTCGGCCCCGGGTACCCGAGGGCGCGGCGGGGAGCGGAGGGGGCCTCGCCGCCGTGCCGCAGCTAGCCCTTCCGCGGCTGAAGGACGTACCCCGCTTTGGGGAACAAACTTGCGTGTCCTGGGCTGCCAGCGGGGCGGACTCTCTGTTATGTCCGCTGTCAAAGTTGTTCGTACGCTAGAAGGTGGTGTTCCCAGGCCCCTTCCTGGTCGTTATTGTGCATGAGTAACGCACCAACGGCCAGCTCTGTAGCAAAAATAGCTTCAAGTAACAAGTAGAAATTAAGTAAGTGAAAGATGCTGGGCAAGGCCTCTTGCAGTCGTGCAAGTTCTTCCTTCTAACAGTTTCTGTTACTT
This sequence comes from Aquila chrysaetos chrysaetos, assembly GCF_900496995.4. Lineage (NCBI taxonomy): Eukaryota > Metazoa > Chordata > Aves > Accipitriformes > Accipitridae > Aquila > Aquila chrysaetos. Next base: position 26,823,983 of record NC_044020.1, read on the forward strand.
CTGAGAATTGCCTGTTCGTGAATAAAGAGTAATTTGTTTCCAATGCAGTGAAACTCAAGACTAAGAATAGCGAAGCATCAGAAGAGTCCTGGCTGCGGCCGAGTGTGTTGTGCGCGGCAGGGATGGCTCCGGGGAAGATACGGCTATAGCACCTAACAACTTTCTTCTGCGCGTCCTCGCTGACCGCTGATTCAGTAGGTCTGGGCAACCAGCAGATCACAACTTCAACGAAGGAAGGAAGCAGTAGAGTACACTAAAAGCCAATGAGATAGTCACGTGCACTCTGTGAAAATTATCTGCAAATACATAATTTGGTATTTCGTTATATCCTACCCTGTTTGGGAAGGGACGCAGTTTGCCCAGCGGTCCAGTTTAACTCGCTGTCTTCATCTTGTAGCTGACATTTTCCCTGTCTTTTGTCAAACACAAATCTTGTAAGCAACAATTTTTTATTTACCCCTTGTAAACATATATGTTTGGGGTTGGTTTTTTTTTTTCAAACATCTGATGTTATAATGTGACTGTTAACCAGCTTTTACTCTGTTAAGTATACAGATTTTTCATGTAGTCTACTGACGAGTTACATTGCAAAATAATTCAGATCAAATAGCTGAAAATACAGACTAGACCATAGATGTCCAAGACATCACTATGGAGATGCACTAGTTCTCTCATTCAAACTAGTACGTTGTTAAGGCTTCAACTTAACCCCAGCTGACATAAAGGAAGACAAAAGTAACTCATGCTCACCCTGGGGCAAGGTTAGATAGCATACAGCAGCTCCATGTATAAATATTTTCTTTTTAAGAACACTTAGAAAGCAATGCAGAACAGAAGAGTCTTTTTTTTCCCTGGCAGTCTTAACAGAGTCCTGATCTTGGTGATATCTTCTTCCAACAATTTTCATAGGCCAGCTTTACCTTGTTTAGACTTGCCTCTTTCATCAAATGCCTCCTCAGTCAGTATTACTGATTATTACTCAGGGATCCTCGTGAAAAATAGTTTTGCCTATGATTATGATCTCTTTTGAATTTTTTTCTACCTTAAACAGCCACAGCGGTTTTGGTTTTCCTCATTTTAGTCTTTCCATGCTTTCATTCATTCTCAACAACATGCTCGAAACCATCTTTATTACAAGGCTATGCAATATTTTGAGATAGGCTTCTTGTAAGGGAGTTTTGCAGGGTCTCAGGGATATCGATTATAGAATTTAGTCATTTTTACCAGATTACTCACAGATGTTATATCTTGAGCTCATCTGATCTGCCTGATTCCGTGAACACAGGCAGATCCCTTAAAGATCCAGTTTTGCCCCAAGAGCTTACAGTCTAAATAACGTTCTTTTTCTTAGCACAGATTTAGAGAACTACAAGAAGGGAAATGATCCACCTAGAGCTGACTACTCCATCTGAAAAGAAAATGATGCAGAACCTATTTTTAAGAGTTCTGTATCAAATTATTTAAGAGGTAGACCAGTCTTTTGAGGCACCGGTGTTTGAAGCTGGATGCAGAGAAAGATCCATCCCAGCTGAGACTCTGGAGGGAGACAGTTGCCCAGTTTCAGCAAACGCTGGCTCTGCAGGAGGCAAAGCAGGTCAAAGACTTGGAATCCCTCACGTCTCAAATGTTGAGAGATGGCCACACGTTCTAATCACAACACGTATACTAGCCTTGCCCTTTTTTATTGGAGGTAACTTCCATCAGAGGATAAAATTTGGGCTCTGGAAAAAGTTACTTTACACTAAGGAAGCAAATCCCACAGCATGTTACGTTTCCGGCATAAATATTAGTTTTCTGTGTCTTATTTTGGGCCTGTGTTAGATTAAGCATGACTTGGGCCACAGAGCTTTGAAGCTGTAGACCAAAGCTTTTATTTTTGGTCTAGTATTTAATAGGATCCAGTGAAATTGATTGATGCACTCGGGAAAATGCTTTTGATTAGCCTTTGTTGCTGAGCAGTGAGCCCCACGGCTGATCCACTGAGCTGTGGAGCACACAGTACCCTCATGCCAGTCCTCAGTTTCCCACTTACACCAGGAAAATTACAGTAATTGGCCAAGGAACTCTGAACACCTATGTTAAGATGAGGAAGAGCACATCTGAGAGGAGGTAGCACCATCTTCTTAACCACCAGAGGTGGAACACAAAACAGCTTTTACGTTTTTTAGAGGTATTGAAAAGCAATGAAGAATCCATATGAAATGGATACTGCAGACTGTCTTAATCCCAAGAACAGCTATTGCAGCCCCAAGCCAACAACTCCAGAGGTTATTTGCCTTCAGATGAGATGTTACACATGTGTCCAAGGGCCATAAAAGAGCAGTTGCATTTGATGTTGAGATGTACATGTCACTCCTTTGTTATGTAATAGCGGAAATAAATTTAATTCTTCATAAGAAAGAAATCCATCCATCTGGAAAGAAAGCCTGCAAGGCCCTGGAGATGTTCAAAGCACTTGCAGTTTGTCATGGAAATGAATGGTGTCTTCCAAGAAGTAAATACAGATGAAATGCTGTCCGCTGTACTGTTGTCAGGCTCAGAGTCACTGCAGATATTCTCGCCTCATTTCTTAGGTGCAGTCCAATTTCCAGAGTGAATGAGGAATTTCGTAACTGTCATCTGCCCTTCACAAAGTTTTTATGCCACATCTGCATGGAGTGTTTTTTCCAGGATCAGCATTATCATCATCACGTTGGGCAACTGCACAAATGTATGGAAGGACACAAACCTTGCCCCGTTCAGCTGAATCGGAGAGACGCTACTTAGGATATCTGGTACCCAAAGTCTAGTTCCTTCATAACCTGGAGAATTTCATGGTACATGAATTTCACCTCATTCATGTAACAGTTGATTTATATTATGTAGAATTTAATGTTGGGTTTTGGTTTGGTATGGCAGCTGAATTGAAAGAAGTCTGGTGCTAAGTTAAAGGAGGCTATGTGTGTGCTAACATACATAGTCCTGCAGTTTTCTGTGTGTGAGGGACACAGAGGTTGTCTTACACATCAGTAGAGTACCTGTCAGCCCTGGGAGTGCGAAGGCTGCATCCAGCCCTGGCTCATCACCTCTGCAGTTCTCCAGCATTCTGATTTTAAACAGTAAACACCCAGGGAAGAGTAATTTTTTTTTCTCTGCTTGTTATTAGCTTTTTCCCTTGGCAACAGCTGCCTCTGAGGACAGAGGAAAAGCTCATACTATTTTACCACCTCTTCCCCTTCCCCATCCCAACCCGTATGTGCTGTGCACAGCTCTGCCTGCACCTTCCATGCATTTCCCAGCTGCCGCCTCTCCTGTCCTCCAGCTGAAAATACCTCTTTGGCTGCTTGAACTTGGATGCGAGTTGGTCGGGCATCCTCCAGAGATCCTAACAAGTGCCTTTCCACTGGCTCCCTTCCTTGCCGTGGCAACCTCTTCCCTCCCAGTCAGTTTGTAGTTGTGACAAGAAGCAATTGCCATGCTGCGAGGGCACAAGCAAAGCAAAAAACCTTGGTTAGGAAGAGGCCTCCTTCTGTTCAGAAATTTATTCTCATGGATAGAGAATCTCCCTATTACAGGGTTTGACATTAAATCCCATGTTTGGGATTTAATTACCAGGACTGGGAGGAACCCAGAGGCAAAACCCGTAAACTCCTGTGTTGCAGGAGCAGCGTTGCATACAGGGCTTGCCTGCTTAGAACCTGAGCGTCTGACGGGCACGACAGGATCCCTTTTGTCTGCTGGACACAGCACCCACCTCTGCAGAAGTGGACGCCCGGTTCAGTTTGTGCATGTGTGCTTGCACCTGCTTACATGTATAAAACCGTGGCATATCAGAGACAGGGAGACCGGTAAAAAGCACGGGGAGTTATTCTCTGTTATTGTACAGTACACGCTAAATTAGGACTGAGATTGGCACATGAGGAGTGATGTTCTCATTTTTGTGAGAGCCAGGATAAGTATGGATTGGGACGGCAAAGGAGGTGGGCGTAGCCAAAATAGAAAATCGATGCATAGAGAAGAAAGTGGGATACAGTCCACTTCACTCTCTATCAGACCCTCTGTATGACATTTTTCTTTTTCCTGTATGCTGAGGTAGTGCAAATTTGGCTAAAACTAAACCTTTAAAAAGTCACTGATTTTTCCTTTTTGGGTGTCAGTTCACAATAATAGAGTTTAACACTGTGGCTGGGAAAAAAATCAATTACTGCAGTTTAATGTCTGTAGGAAAGGACAGGGATGCTCCAGGCAGTACACGAAGCAGGGAAGGACATGCCTCTCCACAAGGCAGGCTGCCGTTGACACTGATCTTGAGACTAAAGAAGAAAAGATGGATGTAGGGAAGGTGACAGTAAGCAGCGGGTTTACAGAAAGGCATGCCCAGAAATGTATCATGCTACATAAGAGACAGGATATCTGAAATAAGTTGCGAGCATTTTGTTTAAACTTTTGTGGGAAAGGAGGATTCTTGATGAGGACTGTGAAGGTGAGAGTGTGCAGTTACTGGTCTCCTCTTGTGACCTTTTCAACTATCCAATGTTATTTTAAGTCCTAGACTCCCATGTGAAAATGCTCCCATGAGCAGTGCTAAGTTTGAAAGTTGTGCCATATAATACGGATTTCCCATACAAATACAATCGGATCTCATCTCTCAAGTGAAAATCTTGGCTTTTACTGTGTTTTGATAGCAGCAACAGTTATTCTGGACTCCAGCAGCCTGGACAGCTGAGCATCCAAAAAGTTGCTATTAAGTACGTGCACATAAATCACTCCTGTGCTCTATACTGAGCTCACCAGGCTTTTGTGTATATGCGGAGTAACTCTGTGTCACAGGACAGAGTTCAGGCAGACTCGCTGCCTTTGCGTGCAGTGTGTAGTCACTCTCCACATGCACATTAAACCTGACATGCTGGGCTTGCATGATGTTTACAGAGCTGCACATGGGAAACTTACCTTTTGGGGGCTGTGGAAGCCACCGGTTAGCATCTGTGAGCAAAATCCTCCAAAATCCTGTGTACGGTCCTGGAAATATTATCCTGATTCTGCTGCTTGGGAAATCTAATTCATCTGCTAAGCCTGCAGTCCAGTCTGGCTCCTTCAGCTGTCTTATAAAGATACTGTTGGAGTGATGAGAATACTTTCAGAAATTATGTCTTCTCCCGAGAAAATAAAAATAAATATCCCTACTAAGGAACAGAAATAACCAAAAGGCTCCTCACCACCTGGTCACTGTCAGGGAGTAAAAAGGCATGCACTTAAATATTTTTGAGGAACACACAAGTGAAGTAGTCCTCTTGAGTAGATGTGTCAAGCCTGGCCCCTTATGAATGGATGAGCGAAGGGAAATGCCCACAGGGAATCCCGCGTTACTCGACGCTGCTCCCATTTATCAGCATTTGCGGACCTTGTCAATGCTGAGAAATTTCCTGGAGGGAAAAGACAGGGGCTAAAAGAGCAAAGAACAAGAAAAACCGATACAGTGACTCAGAGTATCTCCTATTTTGGGTTACTGCTGGTGACTGGAAGTGAAGAATTGTAGCTGTGATCCTGACCATGCTCCTTACTATGAAATAGGGATTAAACCCCTCCAGCTCTGTCAACAGACTGACATCTAGTGGAGGTAAAATAATGAGCTGCAGAACTCAACCTAAAATCGTCTCTCTGAAAGACTATACTGAGTTCATATTATTCACTGCAGATGTTCAGTTCATTTAATTTGTTAATTCCATTTGTGAAATATAAAATAATTTCATGAGTGAATCTATGAGTCTTTATTGTAAACTAAAATTACAGGAGATGATAGGTAAATTTGCAGCATTTCATTTAGCCTACACAGAAATAAGATTAGGATCTAACTAAATCACGTAAAGCCAAGACTTTAGAACGTTTTCTGTACTTACAATACTGTGTCAGCAGATAAGCTTTGTAAGATGAGGGCAACAGGACTGGGATTTGTATCTTAGGTGTTAGGAAACAAATACCTATAAAGTTTGGTTTCAGAGCATTTATGAAAGCCAGACGTATGTCACCTTAAGAATAATATTTGAGAAGATGGTATTGGTTAACTCGGAAGTTGCCACATACATTATCTGTCCATCTCTAAGGGCAAAATATATCCAATTATATAGAGAGAGTTGTTTGACTGACTGGCAGATACAGAACTGAGAAATGAAGGGTTGAAACTTCAATTCTCCAGAATCTTTTTCTTTTAGGTCTTTGTCAATTTTTGCAGCTATACGAAAAGTTTAATAGTCATGAGAAGAGGGTAGTGAAAATTGTATTAATTTTGATGTAATACTATGAAACTCATGAAGATCTAGTTAAAAATCTCCGATCTCGCTGTCCTACACCAGCTTTATATTCCTTTGAAAGAAACATGCAACCTAAACTTTAAAAAGGGGAACAAATACTGCTCTTAAAGTAACATCTTCAGAAGATTTGTGGATATGAGGATATTTTATTGCCTTTTAATTTCAAAACTTTAACACACTGAAGAAATATCTGATGAAACTTTGCTGTCATACCTGTGGACCTGAAAAAAAGAAAATTGTGTTTCTTTTAAACCAGTATGTAAAGGCTGTCCAAAAAGTTTGCTTAATTATCTATCTGAAGGGAAGCTTTAAGCCATTCGTGTTTTATGTTTTTTTCCCACAAGATCATGTCAGTAGACTAAAGTTAAGTGATATATAGATTATTATTTTTTAAACCACCATCTTAACTTCCTTAAGCAGCCACGAATATAAAGGACGTTAGATAATTTCCTTCTGCATGTGCTGATTATAAGATCTGGCCTCTGCAGAAGTCATTATTTGTATTTACGTGACAGGATTCTGATTTTCTAAATTTAAAACTCCCACAGTCTTTAATGACTGGGAGTAATAATGCTACGGAGCTATAAATTTCCCAGCTCACTTGGAGATAAAAGCAAATTTCGAAGGAGGGGGTTGTCCATCTGTTCACCTGTGCAATGTCCTCCTTAAGCCCAAAACTCATACAAATAAAATTAGCCCACTGTGTCTGCATCTGTCTGCCACACGTTATCCACTTGCTAGATCTAGACTACATCGGTTTTATTAGCCTCTCCCCCATCATTTCCAGCCTCTGGATGTGCCTGGCACCTCAATAACACTGCATGCAGTTATTAAGTAATATAAATTAATAATTAAAATAAATATTAACTATTAATACCGTGCAAACACAGACATGTTCAAGACACTGTCAGGGATGGGCGAGCCCGCTTTTTGATCTGAGCAAGCGTTGATATTCACCGAATACAAATACCGGTTTCACTGGAGGGGTAAATAAGGAGAAAACCCAGTGGTGAGCTGGAGGTGGAGCCTCGGCTGGCAAGAACTGGGTCTGGGATTATGTTAGTCTAAAGCCCCTCCTGACTTCTCTCTTCCCCTTTCTCCTTGCCCATCATTTTTGTTACCTGGGACTCTGCAACTGCACAAGACTCTGGGTCTTCCCATTAGTCTTGGGAAAACATCTGGTTTATCTCCCTTTCTGTGTGGTCTGATTTAGAGGCAGGACGGGAAGGGCAATAAAGCAGAATATGGCATTCGTGTCTGCTAGACTTCATTTTTGTCTTTTACCCGTGCTCTCCCCACACGGATGAAAAAGCCATCCTTGCCCGCAGGGTGAATCGGCTAGCAGGCTCATCAAGCCCCTGGGGCTGTGCTCAGAAATAACAGGCATCGGGATTCACACTGTTCAGTGCCCTGGTGCAGGGGAACATGCAGGATGAGATATTTCTCATATAATTAATGCAAGGTAAGAGTCCTGAACTCCACGGGCCACGATCTCTGCTCCTCTGCTTCTGTTTTATGCCAACATCATTGAAAGCCAGAGACGTAACTTAGACAAAATCTGTGGACTTGTTTTCCCAGCTAGAAACTCCATCCAGCTACATCTGGTATAACTTCCCAAACTAACAACCCTTGCCTCCTAAAATGTTATTTACACCTATGTATGCCTGACTTCTGAATACGATCTGTAGTTTCCCAGCACTGTCACACTCAGTTGGACAAAAGAGGAGTCACTTGATAAATCAAGAGCAGGTAACAGTCAGTTTTTCCTAGCAGAAGACAAAGGTTTATAAGACCATCATGTTAGGTGAAGAGTCTGAGTATGGTGTGCACCTTCATTCCTGAAGCAAGGAGTGCCTCTACCGAGGAATCTGTTATAAATCACATTTTTAGTGAGACTGGCAAAGCTGCATAACTCTGGCCTCGGGGAATCTGTCTAATTTGTCAGCTAAAATTCAGCCTCCTGATAGAAAACTAGTCCATTCATGCTTTGTGAAGGCTAATTACCCATGGAAGGAATCTGCTCAGGGAACTGTCAGCAGTGATGTGGTGTGGCACCATCATCCGGCCGGGAGCTTCCCAGGGAAGGTCGGCAGAGTTCCCCCTCCTCCGCGTGCCGAGCCTTAGCCACGCAGCTGCTCTCCCGCATCTCTCCTTTATACGTGCACATCGCTTCATGGCACGGTCAGCGGGATGTCCTGAGAGAGAAGCGTCCCGATGTGGCACTTCTGCAGCTTGCACCCAGTAGCAGGTTGTCCTCTGCGTCTGGAAGTGGTGGGAGCTTGCTGTGGTCAGGATGGTCTAAAAGAGGCAAAATTTGCAAGAAAAGGTATGTTTTGTTAGACCTTTAACAGAGTTGTAGAAACCAGAGAGGTTCTTCTGTACCCACGTCCTTCTTCAGACCTGCAAGAGAAGCTGCTTACAAACTCGCTGTCACTTATGCCTCAAGACAGAAGGGACACAAGTAACATACAGCAAATAGGAGCTTCCAAAAATAATCTTGGGAAGAAACACTACTTAAATTCGTAAGAACTTATCTTTTGTAACCATTCAAAGTGCATTATGAACTGTAGAAACTCCAGCATTGAATAAATTGCCACAGATTTAACACTCCCCATATCAGAGAAGACCTTTGTTTCTCTACTGGACCAATGAAAGTAGTTACAAAGATTTTCTAACTATAGATCATAGTTTAATTCCCTTCCATATTTGTTAGGTGTGCAGTGTATTCTTTTTCTTCTGGGAAATAATCCTCTGTTGTTGGTCATAAACTTCAATGAGCTAAGTACCTCTAGCTCTATTTGTTCCATCTTAGTAGCATATTTAAATGACCATGTTTTAGCACTGCTAAATATGTGGCCCAAACTTTGAGTGTGTCGCTAGAATAGCGATGAAAATGGGAAGAGATGTTGGAACAATGGTTGGATCTTGGGTAAAAAAATTATTATTCACAGTTATTAGCAACCATTAGAAACCAGAGGTTCAGTACTTGTCAAGGACAAGTCATGATCCTGTAAAAAATCTCTTCAACTGACCGTTTAACTTACTTTAGGAGTTATTCATCATGCAGTTGCAAACAGGTCTCCTGTACTGGATTAATTGTATTAAACAAGGAAAATAGGGTATGAATAATAAGATAATTACTTGGAAAACAGTTATGACCAGCCTCAACCTATCTGTAGCTGCTTTTTCATTTGTTATTATAGAAAGACTTAGTTAAAAAATACTGTTACTAAAAATTGTTCGCTGCAATTAAAAAGTGTAATGTGGATTGACCGAGTAAGCTTGAATTCAGCAGCGTGCTGTAACCAATGCAAGTTTGCAAGAAACTGAGCAGTCTTGGGATGGTTAGCAACCTTCAAATAACACCCGTGTTTAAGTTTCTTGATGTACCAAGGCCCCTCTGTTCTGTTTGGCTCCACCAAGTTTGTGTGTTTGTTCTATTAGATAGCATCAATAACCAGTCTCTTCTCAGAGTGCTGTGTAGAAAAGGGAGCATAACTGTCTGAAAAGAGGCCTATTAAGTGTTTGCTTTTAAATCAAAGAACACTTTTGAAATATTAAATAAAGAGGGACTACAATATATAAGTCAATCCAACCATCTCAAAAATACTGATACACATTAATGATTTACTTTGGGCTTATACATCTATTTGCTTTCGTATTCAAAATGCTGCACTGTTACCTTGGTAACCCAAATATCTCACAGAATTTAGCTTATTCGCCATCTAAAGTACACCCTCTTAAGGAAATTCATACAGGTTCTCATGAGAGCACTTTTCCCTTTTTTACCCATTGTTTGTAAAGGAAGAAATAATGACTGGTTTTGTTGTGAATGGGCCATTTTTGTCTTTTTCTTCTTCCCCTCTCCCATCCCATTAATGATAGCTGACATTTAAACATGACGGCACATTCAGCCACTGTGTTCACTGTTTAACAACGTTCCCAGTCTTGAGTTGGGCTGCTCTACTCCTGTATTGATGCATATCGATATGCCACAAAGAGCCTTTCTAAGAAATTCCTCTCCTTATTTTAAAGGATACCTTCATTCTCAACAGTCTGGCCTCTCATATATTCCCTTAAACAAGAGCAATGTAGCTGTGCTCTGGTACGCTGGTATTTTACTGGGGCATCATTAACTGGGGCATATTTCAGCCCTCCTTACCATTCAGGGCCCTTTCAGCCCTTGGTACAATGGCAAACGTCAAGAAGAGGTTGCCAGTGAGCCTCACAGCCCCGCTTCTGCCCAACGGCATTCCCTGGCAGGTAGACAAGGATGGGGGAAAGAGCAGTAAATACACTGTGGGACACTGTACCTCTCAGAAGCCAGGGATGACTTAAATTGTCTGCCTTAAAATTGTCTGGCCTCCCTCCTGCACTGGTGGTGATCGCTGATGATCCAGCTCAGGGACTTGAGCCAGGCGAACATGATGGCCGCAGACTGATGTCGGAGCTGGCAGCTCTCGGAAAGGGGCAAGTCCTGCTTTGTCCTGGGTGCCAGTTCCCATCCGCGCTCTGTTTTTTGAGGTCTAGCGGTCACCCGGCAGAAGAACGAGCTGATCCAGCAGGAAGGCTGGAAGCCGACTCCAGGACTCTGCCCTCCTTCCTCCCGCCTGCTCTTGGTTACTGGTGTCCCACACCTCCCCATCTCCCACGCTGTGCTGCTGCGAGTGTTTCTGTGACCACTCATCCTTCTGGGTTGGTGACCTAAACTGACCATTCCGCTTTTGCCACATCATATCCATATGCGTATTCTTGTCATTATTTTCATTAGTTCCCAGCACCAGCCCACCACGTGGTGGGTCAACACTCGCCTTAACGCAAGGGAGGAGATGGGGACCTGCAGGAGTGCGGGACGGGGACTGTGAGAGGGCAGGACGTGATAACTGCCATTGCCACCCCTCCCGCAAAGCGTGACAGGGCAGGTGATTTTGGGGAGACAGGTCAGAGCTGGAAAGGAAGATAAACTTTGCAATTTGTGCTGGGCAGACGGCCACCTGTAGTGCTGTGACACAGCCCAGAGCTATGGCGGACCTAGCCCAAACTGGACCCCAAGCAAGTCACAGGCAACTCCTGAACCAGAAAATGCCAGCCGCATCCCTTCTGTCCCCTCCTGGCACAGGGCAGCCTGGGGCTGCCCGCACCCTTCTGAGCACAGGGCAGAAAGACGCCAGTTGACAGAGCTCTAGAGAATTAGGTCCAGGGAGGAAAACCTTCCCGAGAAGGGGTGGATGGAGAAAACCCCACAGAGTCCATCCGCTGTGCAGGTAGAGCGCGGGCTCAGCTGCACGCTCACCCTCAGCACTCTGCTAATGCCAGAAACAACAAGACGGCTTCTCGAGCGCTGTGGTTTACATGACAAATCAATGTTTGTTCCAGATGTTGATTTTTTTAATTAAGAAGATTTATTCAGACCGATGTAGAATAAATGAAAGAAGTAAACGCAAGCTTAAAGCTTCAGAAGAGTTTCAAAGCTCATTACTCAACATTATTTACTTGCTGCGTAATCTCTTCTCATCACTCATTGACCTCTGGCAAACAAAGAGTTGAGCTGACAGCAACTTCCAGCTTCCTTCCTCAAGCCAAGATTCTTAAAAATACCTTCTTTTTATAGTTGTATTTCAACTTCTACATACACTTTGTCCAATAATCTCTCTTAAAAGCACTGTCCTACTTGTCTTTCACATTGAAGAAACTTGCTAAGAGGACTTCACAGTAAGCTATCTAGGTAGATAATTTTTTCGTAATGAGAGTAAAGGGGGAAATGATTCCAAAAGAAATTAAGCCAACCTGCTTGTACAAAGACAAAACCTCTTTTCTTGATTTTTTTTTCTTTGATTTATAAACACATTTTGTTAATCACTGCAGGGTTTCTGAGGGAAAAAAAGTCTGAGATCCCTACACAACAATGTAAGTTAGACACACACATGAAGCAGAGAAGAAAAGATTGACTGATTTAATGATTAAACAAAAAGAGAATGTGTAAATGACTGAGGAATGTATTAGGGAAACATATTAACTGCAGTTTCTCAATGTGTCTACCTTTGTATTCTTAATAATTCACTTAGAGGAGATGCTGAGGTGGACTGTCTCAGTTAGCTCTTGCTAACAGTAAATGTAAAGAGGTTATACCCATTTCAATCACAAACCCCCCCCACCAGGCTGTATCCACTTCGTGACAGTTTATAAATCTACCTGTCTCAGAGCTCATGAAATCTTTCCAAATTTTGGATGACATTATCTTCATAACATTTTGAATTCGGATGAAATAAAGTGTTTTTCAGATTTTTTTCAAACACAGTAACAATTTCTTTTTTTCTCAGATAGATAATTCTATGAAATTGTCCAGGTTTTGAAGTGGGAATGAAAAATGTTTATAAACATTTTAATGTGAAGGAGGAAAGAAATTTTCATTAAGAGCTTTGCAATGCTTGGATAAAACCAGAGGAAATAGAGTACATCCTAATCTAAGTAGAAATGACAACACACAACTACTTTTCAGTTTAAGTATGAAACTGCAAATACTAAGTGCCAGCAAGATAGCCTCAAGGAATATTGTGGAAAAAAGTACAGATTGAATTTGCTGGTTTAGCAAAAGAAATACTTAGTTTCACTGAATTAATTGGTCACATGAGCTGATTGAGCTCAAGTGATGGTATTTTTTCCGGTCACGCTGCAAATGAAGGTATTTTGTAGGAGTTACCTCCAGCAGATGAACAACCTTCTGCTGAGCACAGATGGAAAGTAAATGGCTTTGAAAATGGAAGTTACTCGGCCATCTAGAAGCTCCCATTGACCTCAAACAAGGACAAGCATCTCTGTGATCCCTGTGCACAGGAGCCATTCCCTCCTTACATTCTGATTGCCTCCTGCAGCTCCGAGCATCGCTGTTAATGCACAGGGACTGAACCTGGGCTAGTTTGCTCTATAGTGACTTGTCCTTGGAGGGCCCTTACACTCTAAATCAGATTTGATTTACGTATACTAACACAAACTTCATCTCCTCCTTACAGCAGTTTGTGAATTTATTGGAAAATAACGTCTGGGTTCTCCCTTAGAATGAGTACAGCAGGAATACCATCAGGGCAGTATCCCAGGAGCTTTTCCTGTTCTAAGGGACAGAAACAGCCTGGGTCTCGGCTGGCATTCAGTTTCTAGCACTTCCATTGACGTCTCTCAGCGAAGGTAGAACCGTAAAATGGTGCCTGTTGAAACACGACCAATTACCGGCTCGGTTGGCACAGGACCAGTCTATCTCAGGCAAGCTACCAGGAAGGGAGGTGTTATTTGTATTGGGTGTTGGGGCAGCAGCGAGAAAGCCACGATTCCCTGTGAAAGACGACCAAGAACAGGACAGTGTCTGTCTGGGGGAGTTTAGCTGCTACCAGCTTGGGTGAGATCTGAACTGATGACCGTCAAGTCAAAAGGTTCTGCAGTTCATTAGCTGCTTCACGCGCCAAACTGCTCTATCGCACCATTTCGGATTATGCCACACTACAGAACGCGTCTTTGTATAACGCAGTGGAGTTTTGCTCACTGCAACGTGTGAGTTACTGCTAGCTAGGGGCTAGGGGCAGAGCTACTCCAGGAGCACACCAGGGATAAAACTGGGATATAGAGTTATAATTGCCTCCTTGGAGTAGTCTCTCCTCCTTGTTCCAGTTGGGAACATGCTCAATTACTACCCATATTAGGGGCATAATATCTTCTCCTCCATGAAAGCTTAGCTGTGTTGCCTCACAAATTATTGGAAAAAAATCCAAAGCACCATCCATTTATGACCGCTTCCATGTTCCTCTCCTCCCGCCCCTGCAAGAGCCGTCCCACAAAGCTTGCTCAAGCAGCCCTGACCATCCCTAGCACTGCGAAGTGGTCTCAATGCGTGCCTTTCCAGAGTGGTGGGATGTAAGAGAGGAATACGTGGCTACAGGTTAGAAAGGAGAAGCTTGAAGTGCTCTTTCCTCCTTGTTTTATCGGTTTGGAAATGGAGGGGTGGGGAAGAAGAAGTAGTTTCTGGTTGTAGCACGCATTTTCCTAGCTCAGCTTAGCTGGAGTACGCATGCTTGTGGTTCATCCTCACAAATGCCGTGTCAGGCCCTGGGCCAATACAAACACCAAGGCTGTCTTCAATATATGTAGTGAAAAAAATAGTTCCAGCTCACTCCAAATTAGAGTGTGTTTGCAGAGAGAGGGAGGAAATGAAGAGGGCTCTGGTAGTTGTAGCAGAGTAATGATGATCTCTGCCCTTAATAGGTTATGTTGCGGAAAGCACAGCTATTTTCCCTAGCTGGCATGCTTTAGAGTTGATTATAATACAAATAAAAATGTATTCAAACACACCAGGCCAAAGACCTCAAAGGAATGTATCTTAATTCTGTATGGTAAAAGTTTTGACAGGACTGTGGGAATTAAGGTGCCAGCACATCCGTAATTTGAGGGAGATACAGGTGCTTTATGCCACATGCCAGTGTGAAACCTCCATGTTCATTCCTGATAAAGACATGTTAACAAGTGACACGATATTTGTTGATTTTGTCTTTAAAATATTCCCATGTTGTAAAAGTCTGCAAAACCACCTCCCCCAAACTCAGGTGTTGGTAAAAACATTTAAACCTGACATTTAAATAGGCTAAGATCTTGAAATCTTTTTCGTTTTCTTGCACCTGGAGATCCAGTCATCCATGCAGCTGAAATAGCATGAACAAAACAAAACAGAACAGAATAAAATAAAACAAGACCTTTGCAAGAAGGGCAGCAACTGAAATGGATCTTGATGAGTGTTTGATCACAACAGAAGATAGGAAGAAAAAAAAGAGAAAAGTTAACTTTGTTTGTGGGTCACTAAATATTAAATTGAAAACAAAAGACAGCATATAAATTAATAAACTATTCATGGCAATTAGTTTGCCAAGCATAAATCCATGCAATTTTCATTGAGAATAAAGATCCCAGTCTGGTTTCCTGGCCTGATTCCAGATAAGGTAATTACATTGTGCCTACTTAAATTTCCCCTTCAGTTCAGCATGATGTATGTGTCTTCCTCTCTGAAAACTGTTGTCTAACAAATCTAAAGCCTGCCACTCGCCTTTCGATGTCAGATAGCTTTGGGTTTTGCCACAGGACTCTTTATACGCCCAGTAGGCTTCATATTTCTTAGCCTGATAGCACTAAAAATAGAGCTCAAGCTGTAGCATTGCTAAATCCTGATATTTCTAAGGTTTTCACACGGTTAAATATTTTAATGCCCTTGAGTGAAAAGTTTCAGCCATGCCAATAACACACAATTCAGCCCAGAAAGGGCACTGACTTTGCCCAGCCTCCACAAGCTGCTGCATGTTTTTATCATTAGTTAGGAACCAAATTTCAGTCAGGCTACCCTCCGCAGATATGAACCTTGCATCTTAATGCTTCCTTGTGGGCTGGGGATTATCCACAGGTGACTTCAAGTTTCAGAGCAAGCTTAAAAACAGCTCAAAAGCAGCTGAAGGCTGTTCCTGCAGCTCCACCTTTTGGGAGCTGGGGATCAACCAGATTGCTTGAGTTGGTTATTTCTTTACTAGAGAAGGACTTAACCTTGTTGCATTTGTGGCTGACATTAATCTCTCAAATAGAAAGAATAAAGCACCCTGGAGGTTTTAAAGATGTGTTGATTCCTCACAGAAAGCCCTAAAATGCATTAGGCTGGAGATATTTTTATTACAAGTGGTTTCTGAAGGCTACTCAGTATCAGCAAGGACCCCAATTTATATATACACTTATCATCATCATCATAAAAACATTTTCATCCGTCCTTTCTGCTTAAGATTCACTCAAAATCATTGTGCCAGATTGAGATGCGCTGTAGGTAGACCATGTCAAATATAACAGGATCTGGTCCACATCAAATTCAATACTATTCTTGTACATTTGAGATGGATTTGGTTTCTAATCACCCACTTGGACCCTCACAAGCGATTGCAACCTAGAGGCTTCATGCAGTAAGGTGCTGAGTACTTTCAGCACTGTTAGGCAATTTCTGTGCGCCGGTGGGAGGTCAAATTATCCGGTCCCTTTCTAAAGAGGACCCAGCACGCAGCAGGAGGAGATGTTACCCTGTACTGAAGGGCTGAAGACCTTTGAAACATGCAGAAAGCAACCTGGATGCCATGAACTTCCAAAACACCTGGATCCGGACTACAGCACAAGTCTGCCTCTGCTGGAAAAACCAGGGGTATGTTGGAGACTGCCGAAGGGACTGATCCAGAGCCCGCTGGAAGTTTTGATACATACAGCTTCTGCTGGGACTTGAATCATGTCTGCGGTGAGCTTTAAGATGCAAAGACACTGCAGCGGCCAAGAGTGACCTTTAAGAGAGGAGAATCCCCCCAGAATAAATATCCTCAATTCTGGTTCCAGAAAGTGAAGGGATGAGTGGAAAAAAAAAAAAACCCAAACCCTCACAGATCAACAACATAAAAATCCTTTTTACCTCTTTTCACTACTCAGCTGTGGATTAAATTGCTTTGATGAGTGTCAGACATGTATTTGCCTTTCATCACTTTTCATGTTCTAAATCTTGCCCCCAGACTCGGCATCTCTTTTTCAGACTACTAAATATTGTATGTGCACAGGAGCAATTTGGTGTATATAATGATAGGCATGATTGTTAAATTGGTTTCCAGTGTCTTTCAGGCCGCGTCCCTGCAGAATTGCAATTAAACACTCGACAAACCACAAGGCTATGCTAATCCCGCTTCAAAAAATCTCTGATGGCAAGGATGGCAGTCTGCCTTCCTCCTCCACTGAAAGACAGAGAGACCCAGCGTTACTCAGGCTCTTCATAAAAATACTGGTTTTCCCCTTTGGCTCCGTGGTTCATGTTTCAGCTGTTACATTCTGCCCGAGTTCGCTATTGCCATGTAACAATCTCCTCTTTGTTTAGCCCTGCTACCTCATTTCTCTCTATTAGCCTTTAATCCCTGTCAGGGTTTCACCTTTGCAACGATGAGGTCACAGCTCACGTTGATTGGGAAAGGAAATCCTGATGATTGTTGCTGACAGAAAGCTGATAATGCTGGTTTGGGCAGCAATAAATTCTCAGTCTCTAAATGAAGACTAATCTTTGAGCCAGAAATCACCTCTTTCAGTAGTTTTTTGGGGCCTCATTCACAAATATTTTCCCATGCTCAAGCTGCTTGACCTTTGGGGCATTCAATGCACCTATGTTATTGTGCAGAACTGTTTTCCAGGGATCAAAATAAGCAGCCATCTATCAGTGAGAGGCAGGTGAAATTATGAAATAAATCAATGATGTTATCCTCATCGGGAATGCAGCACTTGGAGCTCTCTGAAGCCTCTGCAACCCTAAGTGCAAAACTGTTAACTGCTGCTGAGCAATTCTGTCCTGTCAGCATTTTTATTTCTTCAAATGACTGTTGTCAGGACCAGTGATTTTGATTTTTTCAGGACAAGAGTACATCACGCAGAGGGATAAAAGAGGTGAGCAGGAGGGGTTTGTGCTGTTAAATTCATGTTGCTGACCCGATGAGTGATTCAATAAAGATAGTTCTTAAATAACCCTGAGCAATGCAGATGCTTCTTTTACGACATCATAAATGCTGTCTTTGGTGCCGTTCACCACTTTAAATCAAGTATGGCCGCTGAGCTGGCCCTTCTCCGCTGCAGTATACATTATATGCAAACTCCTTGCACCTCCTGCAATGACACAGCTCCTTGCCAGCAGCGAGCAGCGGGAAAGTTCACCAACGGTAGAACAAGGAGAACTTTACTGGAAATGCACCAATTCAAATCATTGACGATACTGTCAAAAACTTAACTTCTGTACATTATATTGTCGTCTTCTTTCTGTTCCTCCTGCTGTTCTCCAAAACAGATGTTCCTTCAGCACACTGCAATCTAACTACTCCGTGTCTTACCTACCTAACAGAGCCTCTGTGCTCCCAAATGCGGCTTCTTTGCACGCTGTTTCACTCCTGGACAGCTGTATCCAGGTTCAATACTCCAAGAAATGGGAAGCTGGTGGTTGAAAGCTTCAGCTCGCTCTCTGCCAGTCCAGTCGGGCTATTGTTTTTTGTCTCTGCAGCAGGCTATACTCACTCCTTTGATCAAAAGAACCCTGGACTTTGGTCTGAATGCAGATTTGAACTTTACAAATTGGGTCTCCCCCAACTAATAAAGTGGGCATTTTAGTCCCTTTCCTGCTAGCGGTAACAAAACTCCCCACTCCCGTGCACAGCTGGTAGCATTTTAGTCAGGCAATCCCTATGTAATCTATTATAATTTTTTTCTTCCTTCCACAGTGTGCTGGTCTTCCCAATGATGAAAATCCACTATTGCCTGGCCATAATTCTCTCTGAATACAGGCTCCAGCAGAGCTCCTGAGGGGAGCAATTCAGGTGCCTGAACACAGATGTGCAGCACTATAATAGATGATTTAGGCTAGCCGAGATACACGCACCAGCCTGGCAGATGTGATGTAGGAGCTATGGAAGATCTGTACCTTTCAGAGGGGCAGCCAGAGCCCAGGCAGGCTGTAATACAGTCTTGAAAAGATCTCAGCTGATTTCAGACACCTGCAGCCTGTCCAGGCAGCACCGTGCCATCAGAGGGGCGGATTGCTTCTGTGCTCATCAGCTGAATGGATAAGTAAGTTTGCCCCAAACAGTATCAAGGGTCAAAAATGGATCATTACATGATGGTATAGAAACCAGCACTCCAGCGTTTATACTGACATTCCCACCTTTGCAAGGACAAACATCAGTATGTTGGTATTATAATCCTTATGCCTACAGGTAACTACTTTATGTATCTTACACATGCCTGCATCTGTCTGCATGTATCAGCTTTTCCAATCCTTTTGTCAACTGTATCTACTGGCCTGTGAGTTAAACTCTTCAGAGGAGAAAGGGAAAATTTGTTCCTTGAATTCTTTTGACTTTAGGATTTTTTCCAATCCTGCTTTAGTGAAAACTCTAGCATTAGCTACACTTTGTTTGTGTGCAAGAGAGATTTCTCATTAGAGAAATTTGGCTGGACCCTAAATCTGCCTGCCTCACATCCCAGCCAAGAAACCATCTTCACACATCTGCATCCCACTTTCTGTCAGGGACAGCTCAGGAGCTAAATGACAGCAACAAACACAACGGCTGTGGGTCGGACCAGAGGTCTAGCTCTCCGTCGCGGACCACGGAGCGCAAGCAGATACCTGGGAAATGCTTAGGGGTCCAGGGAAGTACCGTTCTTGGAAAGCAGAGGCTGAGGAGCCAGCACACGCAAAGCAGAGACCCAACGTCTCCTTGGGGCTGGGGGAGAAGTAAGGGAGCAGGAAGGGTAAAAGCAGGAAAGCAGCTGCGATACAGAGAGCGCAAGCAGAGACGGTGGCCTGCTCAACCTGGTCTCCATTACCTGCCTTGGCTGAGTAAGAGTGAATTCCTTAATTGCAAGAACATTATCTCTGCAAGGGATTGAGCTGGAGAGTCTGGCTCTTGTTTCTGCCCTTCATTTTTATGGCCTGGGATGCTGGCGAGACAAAATACTGCATAAATGCATGGGTAAATACGCTGCAGTGTGGCAGTCAAACTCAATGGGACCGCGGTGTCATTGCTCCGGCGCTCCCAGGACTCTACTCCGGATTCCAGATCTCACTGTTTTGTGCTGACTCCTTTGAGCATCTGGCCGTTTTCTGCCCATGCTGCACAGCTCCATTTCACAAAATTTAAACCTCAGACTGAAAACGGGCTTAGTAATACATCCTGGAAGGGAGATATGTGTGGAGATATGCTAATTGCAGATGGATAAAGTCCCAATAGATGGCACTTACTTCTCCCAGACCAGATCACTTCCTTCCATGCATTGCAAACAGCTTTTCGTGTGCATCCCTTTACAAGCAGCTCTTAATAACAGACACACTATCCTGCTTTTCATACAGATCGGTTGCTAAAATGAACATGTATTATGGTTTTACAGTCACTTTTTTGGCATCTTACATTTTATATATCACTATAACATAAAAGGCAGAGAAAAACAATGTAATCCTGATATTGCTGAAACATTTACCTAACCCATCCAAATTGGCATCCCGAATCTTATCACAAGGAAAAAATAAGCAGCTCAAGACATGGAAAACCCTTTAAGGAAGAAAAATCGGGATGTCAAGTACAGTGCAATGCCATTTTAATCCAGTTACACAACTAGAACTGAGTAATTAAAGTCACCACAAAGCTTTCTTCAGCTCTGCCCTGAATTCATTATTCCCATTTCAAAATATAATCGCTTAAGCTAAAGTAACCACAGTATTATTCTCACAGCTCTGTGCCACAGCAGCTAGATAGGATACATTTAATCTTTCTCAAGCAATATAGCTGAAGGCAGACTCTTGCAGCAGAACAGCTTGAATGCCATACCACAATTACATGACAACCTTTGGGACTGAGAATTGCTTTGGGTTTGGGAGGTTTTATGTAAATAAATGCTCTTTCTTGAAAAACAGTTAATTTCATCAGTATTTTAACCCCATTGGTTGCAGGCATTTTTCCTTCAAACCCCATTTTCCATTTTAAGATTTCTTTTTATCTTTTTATCACCTCTTTTTGTTCAAAGGTTGTATAACAATTACAGCCAGGTCCCCTTCAGAATATTTGGCCTAACCTAAAGGTGGCATATAATTAGTCTAGTCTAGTGCCTGAGAAGAAAAGGGGCTGGGACACCTGACAAGCTGGGTTTTCTGGGGAACTGAGAGTCTGCAGAGATGCCCGATCCATGAATCCCTCATGACCTAAGGCAGGAGGCAGGAATTTCGAAGGTCAGATTGACACTTCAGGGCATGCTCCATGGCACAGATTTAAGCTTCTAGTGCATTTGGTGATGAAAACTTAAGATGATTCAATACCAAAAAGCCTTAGTGAGATCTGGTGGTATCACCTATAACAGATGTGCGCCTAAATTCTACCTGCTTAAAAAGATGTAGTGGTTAGGTGCTGAAGCCTAACATATCCCTATTGACTGAGCATTTGCAGGCTGCCGGTTTCCAAAAGTTTCTTAGTTCTTGTATTTTTGTAGATTTTCTTGGAGACGGAAAAAGTTGCCTGCCTGACAGAAACACCATCCCACCTGGGAACTAGGGAGCACTTGCTCAGCAGCCCGAGAGCATGCCAGCAAAAAACCAAAACCAAACAAGCAAAAAAAAAGAGGGAAATCCATGCTTACCTTAATATAGGAAAACTGCAAATTTAGGCTTTTCATTAGCAACAGGCAGAGCATCATCTGCTCCTCCATGGCAGGACGCATGTTCACCCCCTCTTCTGGCACCTATCAGACCAGGTCTGTGGTCATTCTGATTTGCCACAGCTTCATGCTTGAAAGCATCAGGCCTGTTTTAGCTAAGAAACAAAAACTAACCTGAGGCATAGAAAAATTCTGCCCAAACACTAAGATTTTGCCAAAATCCTAGCACTGAAAAGAGTATCACGTAACAGGGAGTGTTGAGCAGAAGTAATGGTAGGCTGCACTGCCAGCTCCTCCTGTAAAGCAGAAAAGAGGAGCTGGGAGTTTGCCTCTTACTATCAGTTACCATATACTTCCTTTTTTGCAGCACAGAGTGCTTTTGATCTGTGCAGCGTTCTCCATACTTATAAACATACCTCTGATAATGAGAACCAATGTGCTTTCAGGTACCTTTAGAAAGTGGTTTAACTTACCTCTGAATTTTCTGAGAAATTAACTACTCTGAAAGGATGGGGTCAGGTTTTGAAAAAAATTTACTCAGGCTTTACAAACCAGGAGGCTCATATCTTGACACTTTTTTGTTTGGTTGGTTTGGGTTTTTTTGTTAGAACTTATTAATCCCTAGGATGCAATAGATCAGTATCAGCTGCTTCACCTCCATAGATGGGATTTCCTAATCGCCACCCCCTAGCAAAATTTTGTGGCTTGAAACAGACAGATCCAAAAGGAAAAAAGTGCCAGACCCCACCCAGTCTATGGAGAAGGGGTTAAACAGTATTTCCTGCAATGTCAAGCAGGTTCTAGCCACTGGTGGGTAAAAAGTCCACATTTTGATTGCACAAAGAACTGTGCGTGGGACTGTGGAAGAAAGCTGCTTGCTTTGAGGCCAAAATTTGGACAAAGGAATTACAGTCACTACCAGTATATGCACAGCAAACTGTGTGTACCTTAATTCTATGATAAAGTGGAGGTAATTTTTTTTTTCTTTTTTCCACACCTTTGTGCTGCTATTTATAGCTGCTTTGTTGTGCTTATGTGATCTTTTAAGGTTATGATCTATATACTGGACTGCTAAAAGCACCTGGGTTAAAACACCTTCCACAGCAAAACAGTGATTTTTTTTTTTTTTTTTTTTAATACAGACCATGTAAAATACTTGGTTTACAACACAAGTTCTTAAAGAGTTGCATCAGCCCTAACGATGGGACTGCAAAGCGCCGGGGAGGGTTCGAAAAGGCTGCTGAGCAGCAGATTCTCAATCTGGCTTTGAGAAGAAAACCCGTCACATGGTATATAACCCCTCTGAGTATTATGGAGCTGCTCTCAGACCTGGTTTGAGCCACCAGAACATCTGATCCCCTGATGAATATGGAAAAGTCCAAGCTTGGCCAACAGTGACACTAGCTGCTTGTGTCCATATAAGCTGTAGATTTATACTGCATCTTACGTGCGCACTGAGGCTTTCCACCAGTGGCAGATTAAAAGCTTCAATGTGAGCCAGTACGGGATTTTTTTTTTTTTGGCCTGTTGTTTGGTGGGATGCTGAGATTTGGACTGAACAGATTTGTTTTCATAAAAAGCATCTGGGTTCCAGGGAAATCATAGTTCTGTGTAAAAATGTGAATGCCCAGTCCCCAAAACATTGAGCCTGAAGTAGCAACATTCGGTTTTCAGTACTCCACCACAACATCATTGAGACAGCAAAGTTTGTGTCCTTTCCCATCAGGGGCCACTTCCCAACTTTGGGGGAAGACTTGTGGCATTACTGTGAGACTGAGTCTGTAGAAGGACCTCAGCTGTTCTAGAAGAAGGAATATCCAGTTTCCCTCTCCCTGGGGAACCCCAATATCATTTCCAAAGAGATATATTTCAAATAAAAATAATTCAAAACCTGAATCATTGAAATTAATTATTTGAATGACTAAATTTGAAAAATTTAAAGCCTTTTAAAGAAGTGACCAATTCAAGAATTGCATAACATGTTAGATCAGAGGTATATCTTGCTCCATTATCCCGTCTCTGGCAGCAACCAATATTGGGTACTTGGGGCAAGCACATAGTAATTCTTCCCAAGGACACTCTCTGATCCTCCAGCAATTCACAGCTCAGAATTCCTAACACACAGGAAAAGTCTTTGAAAAGATACCCTTCCATGAACTTTACTTCTGGGAATCTGTGCACCCACTTCTGTAACCTTGTGAAGTTTTAGTATCTACAATATCCTGTAGCAAGGAACCCCACACCTTAATTACCCATTGTGTGAAGAACTACCTCGTTGTTCATTGCTAATTATGCACCTAAGCAGCATAATTTAATTTTTGCTTACGTATTGTCAAGTGAATGCTGAAATAAAATATGCTATTACATCGACTATCATTATCATAGTAGCTAAACGGGTCACACATAAATGAACCTAGTGTAGCAATATCCCTATGAGACGGCAGGAGTAAAAGGGTTATCTCCATTGGCATTTCAGTTTGCACCATTAGTGCACTTCTGAAGTTAATCTCCTGGTTGTCCCCCCCTACTCTGCTTTGGTTTATACTGTGGAAAGGTCATAGAGTAAATGGTGGATTGACCCTGGATGACAGTAAATCAAGATGCATACCCAGAGGGCTCCTAATGTGCTCCAGCCTCATGGATGTTTGGTACTATGGACAAGACTAGACTTCTTTTGGAAAAAAAACCCCAACAACCTGTAGAGTTTGTGTGTTTATGGAGGGTGAACATCAACTCCTTACCTTCAACTGTTTCAGTCTCCAGCTCTGATCCTTTTATGCTTCACTGCTTGCTAGTGTAGACAAAGCCTACACAACTTGCTCAAGGCCATAGAGAACATCAAGGACAGCGTGAAGATAAAGCTCAGCCCTCCTGAGCTGCTTCTTACCTCTTCAAGACATGTGACAATTAAGTGTGCAGTTATAACCTACTGCATCCAAACATCTTGCGCTACATATACCCTCATCTCAGGATGCACATCTGATCTCTCACCAGCTGCAGTCAGACAAGATGCTCCCCCCATCACATGGGCCTGTCCCTCTCATCTTTCTTTCTTTCCCACAGAAAAGTGCTTTTACTTCCATCAACGAGCTCCACAGTGACCTGGGACAATTCCACCCACTGGCTTCTGACAAGCCAACTTAGTCGTGGATGATGATATAACCTGACTAATAATAGGTCAGCAGTGCAAATACTGTGAAGCCAGAAATAATATAGCATGGTGATGACAGCCTCTTCGTGCTGAAAGGATAAGTGGGCAGTATTAATTTTCAAATGAGATTTATTGACCGTAAGCTGAAGGTGAAGAGGCTGCAAGTCATTCCATCAGTAGAGACCTTCTTCCACGGTTTAACAAGTGATTATTTGCTCTGCTGTGCAGGTGGTTTACAGTTAGTTGATCATATTGCCTTGGTGTCTTATAGAGTATCAGCATTTCTATTCCTCAGTCCCAGTTGAAGGGCCAATACCATTGTCATTTTGCTTCAAGTTTTACTTACATAATCTCTGGTTTAAATTTAAGGGTGGGCAGTGGGAAAGTACATTACTTTCTAGCAAGTCCAATATATTTTATTTTCATGTTCTAGTCAGGAAAGAATGGTATTTAAAAAAATGCCTTTCTGTAAATACCTTAGCACATACTTTCTGATTTGTTATACAGCCAAATTTTGAGGAGATTAAGGACTTGATTAAAAAAAGCATTGACATACCTAAATATCACAGAGAACTAATCTGTCTTGACTCTTATGACAATCTCACTAGGCATCTGCAGATCTTCAGAAACGTGGCCATGTGGAAAATGGTTTCAAATCCACAGAGACCTATCAAATATTTTTTGGGGCATTTTTCCCCCCCCAAGAGTTTCCTTTTTGGTAAATACAAAATAAAGTTGATGTGTTATAGAGGGTCTAATGCATTTAGCGTTGTAGAAGAATCAAACAAAAAGAAAATGGGGTGAGGAGCAACAGAGGAAGAGGTTCTGTCATTAATAAAATTCTCTGGTCAAAACTAATGGCAATGCTCCATTGACTGCAGGAAAGCAAATTCAGGCCATGAACCACAACTGGAAGAGAATAAAAAGCATATTGTCTGGACAAGACATATGTGCAGTGTAAGTTCAGAGATGGATGCTACTCAGTTATTTTAGCATGTTGCATTTATGAGCCAGACCCAGGGCTGCAATTACCTGAGTGCTCCTTATTTGAGCGTGAATTAAGTTTCATACAACATTTACTAGCTGCAGAACAGAGCAGCGCTTGTTTGCATCAACACAGTGGCTGACGTGATATTCCAAAGAAATGCCAAAAAGCATGGCAGGTGCTGTAGAGGGCAGGGAGGAAGATGACTTGTGCATGCTATTAGAATTGCAAAGGAAATTAAATAAGCAGAACGTAATTGCCAGATTGGTATTTAGCCTGTGAACAGGCTATAACATACCTGCTTTCACAAACCCCTCCTTCAAAAAATCTGATGTAAACTCTTTAACATGCTGCAAATAATTACATTCTTGGATTTCCTTTAATTTCACATGTATGGGGCTTAAAACCTTGAGCGAGGCACCTGTGGTTTGAAGTGGATTTGTTGAACTTATCTGTATGTGATAGTCCCCAACACAGCATTGTAAATTAGTCATGGCCAATTTGGTTATAGCTATATTTATCTTTTTTGCTGTTGTTATGACATCCTCTCTCTCCAAATGAGCACTATCCTCACTGCATTTACTTCATCTGTGTTTACTTTTCCAAATGTTCGTGATCAGGAGCAGAAGTGAAGGAAAACAAGCATTTATAACTCCCTCTTTTCTTGTCAAATCAAGACTGCAGCCTCCCTCCCAGTCTGGGGATCTGTCAATAGAATAAGATTATTTTTTCAGACTCTTTTTGACTGAAGTCCTCAAATTCCAGTTAAATGGAGCAGAACAGGGTGATTTAGAGTTTTGCATTTAAAGTTCAGACCAGTTTCCATAAAAAGACCCTGATATCGGAGTGAATTCAGTTCAACAGCCTTTTCAGGAGGATTCCGTTACAGACCCTTGCTGGCCCTCTGCTAAGATTCACTGGGCAACAGAGATTACAGATAGAATTGAGTTCCTTCAATTACAGTTTCATCGGACAAGACATTGATGGTCTATATTTATTTATGGCATGCAGTTGATGTGGTTTCCTGTATTGTTCTATTTATTAGATTTTATTTTTGTAAAATGTGTCTATGTATTTTATATATATTTTTAAAAATATTATTTTAACAAAAAGATGCAAGTTAATTGAGACTAACAGAATGACTTAAAAGAAGATAAGATTTGTTTCATTCAGACTTCATCAATAAGTCATCCTGAACCATAATCTTGATGTGCTTTCTGTGAATGGGTTAAAAAAAAAATTCATTTAACTCTGCTTTTTCATACATGACAGAAGAATAGTAGGATTTAAACTTCCTAGCCTGCTGTTAGTAGTTCCCACCAATAGATCCACAAAGATGGATCCCACAAGACCCTCAGAGGTACTTCACAGAGAGGTCTCCCTGGGTATAGCTTTTGGCAGGCTGGGAGGTCTAATTGTTGGGGTTTTTTCTGACAAGAACCAGCCAAGTGATAGCACCTCTTATTCATATATTGGAGTTTGCTGTCTATAGATAACTCATTATCTGATTTACATACAGGTAGCTATCAAACCCTCTTCTCATTTGAGCAGTTGCACTGATATTATCTGGCAGCCACTCAACCACTTAGATGTAAACCCACTGGGCTGAAATTACTTTAATCAGATGAAAAAGAGAAAAGCAAACCCATAAACTGCCAAGTCTCCCCAACTCCTTGTTCAATCTTTCTTTCTGCCTACATTGTGCTTCCATTTTGGTCAGTTCTCAGTTGAACATTTCCAGCTTCTTTGCCCAGTCACTTCTCGGTCTGTATTTTCCATCTTCCAGCTAAGTAAGATAATACTGAAAAATCTCCTCCAGATTTGCTTCTTTGCTTATAGACACCTTCCTCTACTGATAGCATCTGCTTTTGCTTATCCTCTCTGAGGAGCATGGCGAGATGACAGAAAACTTTTTTTTCTTTGTCTACACAATTCTGTATTATCCTGTTATGTCTGTTAGATTAAACCTCATTTTCCCTTTTACAGTGTATTGTCAACAAATGGTTACGAAAGCCCATCAGCGTGAAGCTGTGCCGGTTTTTATGCTGCTGAATTCAGTGGTGAAGTTCCTGTTGACACAAACACCTGGATCCAACCCTGCATAAATAAAGCCAGCTCTTGCCTAATGGAGACAGAGAAGACACCACCAGTTTAGATGTGGCCACACCAGCGGTACCCACCCCGTGTCTCCCCACCAGGAGGCCTTAGTGCTTTAGGGTGCCCTGGACCTGGCACTGGGGATGGGGTTCAGATGCTGAAATCCAGGCAATTAATGACAGCCTAGATGCCCCCTGGTCTCCATCCTTTTCCAGAAGGGTGTGGGTCTCCTGGAAATCCTCTGTCATATCCCAAGCCACACACAGATCTCTTGGCCACCCTGAGACATCCAAGATGGCACTAGAAGCCCATGGTTAAGCAAGTGAAACCCACCCGCCAGGTCCTTGTTGACAGTGGTATTTCTGACTGAACCTCCACCTCCACAACATGTGGTCTTGGAGCCACATGGAGGAGAGCAGGACAAATTCACACACGACTCTTGCTTACCAGTCTGCCTGGGGTCATCATGGCAGGACTGGGTGGGCTAGCTGAAGGCCACGGGGGGCTAATGTATGTTGGAGAAGAGCCTCTGCAGCTGGGCACCATGAGCTACCAACTCACCAAATTCCCTGGAGACCCCAGACTACTCCTTACATATTAACAGCCTGTCTTACTTTTACTTCAGACAGTTGCATTTCCGTCAGTAGGTGTTTTCAGACCGACGAGAGGTGGTTATTCCAGGGAGCCACTGTTTCCTTGGGAGGCAGCTTGACAACATGGTCTATGGGCTCCCACGCTGCCACTGCCTCTCCTCCCTCCTGGCTCTGCTGCTCGCGAGACCTTTGCTTCCCACCTGCTCACCAGGAAAAATACTACCTCTCCCACCCCAAAAGCAGGTATTTATGTCATTTTAAAGACTTCAGTCAGTTCAATAAAAGAGGGACCCAGGGACCAAGAGCTGCAGGTGAGAGTACCACGCTACAGGGCACCGAGCCCTTAGACCGGCTCTGCGGGATCAAACCACCCCTTTGGGACCCTCCCAGCTCAGGATATGCCACCGCAGACCGCAGGAGCCGGCGAAAGCCACCCCGTTAGCACATGGCGGTGAGCACCCCACAGCAACGTGGGTGCAAAGCTAGATCTCTGCACAGAGCTCA
Organism: Aquila chrysaetos chrysaetos; assembly: GCF_900496995.4. Lineage (NCBI taxonomy): Eukaryota > Metazoa > Chordata > Aves > Accipitriformes > Accipitridae > Aquila > Aquila chrysaetos. The sequence continues at coordinate 26,852,819 of NC_044020.1, forward strand.
GGACTGCAGAAGATACCTTTCTTTTTGGCCTCCCCAGTTACTATCGCCACCTTGCAGTGGGCCCAGCCAGCCTTTCCACTGTTTTTGTGAAGCTTCTGGGTTATGAGCTTAAAATATTTCCACAAACGGTTATAACATTTTGATACAGCTAAAGCTACCTATTAAGATAAACCAATTAATAGTTTTCTTGTTCTCCTACAGAGTCTCTGCCACCCAAGGGTTTAGTACAACTTGCATTTATTAACAAAACATCAAAATATGGATTTTTCAGGTATCCATCTACATAGTCTCCATAGACAGAAGAAATGGGTAAAACATGGTGTGAAGAGGTGAAATACTTGCCCAAGGCCTCTTCATAATGTTGGGTGCCTGACAAAGCACGAACTTTTCATTAAGTTCAATGGACACCAATTCAGGCTTTTAGTATTAGTGCCAGGAGATGAAATAAAAGTCAAAATGTCCCGACCCCAGTGCAGTCATGGAGAGCAATTGGATAATACTGCTTTATGTAGCTCAGGAACCCCGCACTGGGCCTCCTTGGCGTGCACTGGAGAAGCCATCCAGACCCGTGCCCCAGCAGCCGAGCAGATAGGAAGCCAGGTCTGGCACAATAAGCGCAGTCAGTTGGAAACGAGCGGAGCCAGCATGTTTTCCCTGTACGCCTGGTGTTGCATAGAGAGCAAAGACACGACGAGCCCTTCCTCCTATTACAATCTCATTCCCTCCCTCCATGGGCTCACCCAACTCCCCCCAGCTGCTGCTGGAACTTCCCCAGCTCTGAACAGCGCGCGACTGTCCATCCAGCTCTGCCCAACACTTCCCAGCTGGGAGATCAATCCTGTTGGCTCTTATTTTTCCTCCTCCTTGCTTCAGTAGGAGTGTTTTCTCTGTTTTGCTAAAACATAATGGACTGCCACGGAAAAGAGACCGAACCAGGTGCTTCCCAGTCCATCTTGCGAACCCATTGCCTCCATGTTTCAGAGGAGACAGATGTCCGGAGAAGGGGGTGTTGAGTTCTGCTGCAGAGATATCAGAGAGGCCCTGTGGACCAAACTGCTCTTTGAACTGCTTATTCTCCTCCCCGTCTCCTTCCAGAAAGGCTCCTGCAGAGACAGCCTCTAGACGAAGTATTGAGTACAAAACCACCACTGAAGAGCAGATCTCCAGATCCGACCTCAACTGACCCCTTGTGCCTGTTCAGAGTCCTTCTGCCACTGCCTAGGTAAGCCCATCTCTGCCTTAGACACGTAACTCTGTTTTAGCTCCTTTCTAACCCCGTCTCAGTAAACTGCTCATCTGCAGATCTGGGAAATCTTGTGGGTTTAGAAAAAAAAAAAAAAGTCTCATTTTGTCAATACCCTTCAATGAGAGCAATCTTCCAGCCACCCACGCCTATCAGCTAACTGTGTTTGGCCAGACATCAAAAACAAAGTCAAGCCTGAACCACCAATGATTTCAGTCTAACCTTCGCCTAGGAGGAACTCGGGGAAGCCCACATGTTTTCAGACTGCATTAATGCCCGCTTCTTGGCTTGCCAAGATAGATGCTTTGCTGCATCTATCTGCCCGTGTCATCCGCATAACCTTCTTCACTGGGTCTCAGACACGGAGCCAGAAACTTTACAAAAATGTTGTCTTATGGGAGCAGAACATCTCATTTCAGTTTGACTGACACAGACATTGGCAGCTGAAATACTCTTTGCATGTTCCCAGCTGTTCCACGTCTGAGAAACTTAAGGAGGGGAAGGTGGAGTAAGGGGTCAGGTGTGAAGCTTACTCAGGGTAGGGGAAAAAAGGAATTATAAACACTTTGAAAGAGATCAGCAGCCAAAGGTACATAAGTTGGAAAGAACAGAGTTGCCTGTACAAGTAGAAGAAACGTCACTGAAATAAGTTTCACACATATAATTCAAGATACAATGAAACTCACTGTAACTAAAGAAAATGAAGTTTACCGTGACTTGTGAACTGAGGGGGTCTGATAAAAAAAAGTATGAAATTTAGTGGCTGCAGATGAGGTCTCTAATCTATAAGAGGTGAAGCACATCATAAGTTGAAGGCTACAGAGTCCATTTTTCCTTGTTGTGCAGTTGGTTTACAAATTACTTTGTCATCTCCTGATACCACAGATAACCTGATGCTTCCTGGTAGAGCTGGACAAATGGTCACCAGCTCAATATGTACAAATGTACAGCAATTTTTCCACTTTGGAAGGGAAAAAACATTCTTTTCTAATTTCTAAATACTAGACAGCTGGCCACAGTTAAAGCACCATCTAGTACTTTCTGGTTAGCCTTAGTTAAACACATATTTGTAATTTTCAAAACCTAAACTGTAGTTACAGAGTTATGATGGTATCCATTACACTGGTGCTTTTTTATCATTATTACAACTTCTGCCCAAAATGTTGGCAGTATTAGGACAATTCAGCAGCATGTAATTTAACTTACCTCGCATCCAGAGTTGAGGGTGGTCCCTCTGATCAGGTCCGAGGTCACTGATGGGGCAGGTTCAGAGAAAGTTGCTCTTGCCTTTGCCAGGGTCAGCCTGACTAGAGAAACCTGAGAGCTCTTCTCTTTTATCAGCTCTCCCCCACCATCACTGCGTGACCTGCACCAGATCTCACTCATGTGAGAACCATCAGCTAGCGGCAAAACAAAAGAGCTAATCACCATCTCGGGAATCAACTTGCAAAAGTCACTCTGCAAGAATTGCCAGGCCAAGATATTTATCACCTGTGGTGTCAGGCATGATACAACTGTGTTCCTTTCATTTGATATTTTTTTTTTTTTTAATTTAAATGGGGTGAGGGGACCAATTTCCATCAGAGCAATACCAATGCCAGACTTAAGCTAGGTGTGATCATAAAAAAAACATGCTTTGCCCTCATGGGATCTCAAACGCTGTGCATACTGTTAAATCCTGCATTGCACCTCCACACCGCGTGAATCATCACGCACTGGTTGGTGACCTGCTCCTCCCTCCACAGGGCAGAGGAACTCCCGTGGCCCAGTTGCCGTTGATGAAGCAGAGGGGGGCGAGTCGTGAGTGCTGCCTCCTTGCTCCTCGTGGTCGGCGGCTCAGTGGAAGTTATGAAGTTACTAGAGCCGCTAGCAGATGTGTCGATGAAGGCATGGAGGGGCCGGATGATACACCCAGTTACCAGAATAGTATCAAACAGCCCAGATCCTTAATCCTCACTTTTTGTCATTACCAAACATTATTTCAGCATGAGCTGGGGCATATCTCAGTGCTACAATCATAAAACTTCCAAGTTATTCATAGTTACCCACATGACATTTAGTTAATCTAGTTCAGCTATTAAGCACGGTTCCAGGGAAGAGCCTTTCTCGTGCTTCTAGACCCCAGTTTCCCCAGCGAGCGACCAGCACTGGTTGCAGGAGGGGAGGGAAAGTCCCAGCTTGCTGTTTTGAAAGTCTCAGGTCTTCTGACAGGACAAGCCAGCTCTGCCAGTTGCCTTTTAAGACAGGCAGACCCCAAATGTCTTCTAACGCACCACGAACCTGATTGTAGCATGAGTTGGTGGCGGGGCCATGACATTTCATGGCAGGTGAGAACACGCTATCGGTAGGACATGGGAACTAGCGTGGGGAACCTGTGTCTGCAAGTGGTTCAGACTCCTTGAGGTGGTTCCCCACAGCCCTGACCCGGTGCCACTTGCTGCAATCCGTTAGTGTGGCCCCACGATGAGGGACTGACCCTTTGCCTCGGCAGCACTGGCGAAAGTGTCACTTGGGACTGAAGCTGGCAAAGAGCGCGGCGGATTCCCCCAAACGGCCACGCAGGCCTGAAGGACAGGCGTCAGCCAGTTCTCTCATCTGCAGCACACACACACAGAGAAAAACCCAGTAAAACAGATCTGGAAGCATGAAGGGAGAAAGTATGTTGGTACCTTGTGCTTGCGTTGCTTCTCTGCATTAGCCACGGTCAGCAGGGATTTAACCCGGATCCTCCGACCCAGTGTAGGTGAAGCGTGATTGATTCCCATATTCTCTTTGCCACAGATGTGGGAAGCTCACTGACCCCCTGTGCGGCCTCTCTTCCCATAGGGAGTGACAAAGTACCATCCCAAATGGGAATATCTTACAGAAGAGGGCTTTTGAGTCTTCTCTATTGCCCCATGCTCTACATCAGCTATTGCACTTCGAAGTGATGAGGTACGTGGATTGTACAAAATAAGTTGAAAAGAGGGTGGCCATAAATTGTCCCACGCAGGTGTCCATCCTGGCATGATCTAGGTGTGATTCAGAGTGCCATGGTAAAATGTCTGGGGTATGAAAGCGTGCCTCTGTCTGTCTGCAGCGATAGGTTTTCTTTCCGCAGCTCTTCAAGACCTCTCTTCTGGGTCTGGTGGACATGTTTAACTTCAATTGCTCAGTTACAAGTAAACACTCAGTGATAGAAGAAAAGAAAAAGATGGATGTGGGGAGTGAAAATAAGGAGAGGGAGAAGAGAATCCAATAAAAAGAAAGGGAGAGGGGAAAAAAAGATGAAATAGGATAAGGTGAAAGCAAAAAAAAGGGCTCATTACAGAACAGATAGTGCATTCTTAGCCACAGCAGGAATGAAAAATCTTTCATCAGATCAGTGATTCTGGAGACTTGGTGGGTGTACTTTATGTCTCTCTTGTCTAGTAGCAGCAATTTCCACGCAGCCTCACACCTCCTGCGCTCACCACAGGCAGCAGGGAACAAAGACGCTCAGAAAGCAGAAGTGATGTTGGGAAGGGCTTTGGCATTCCTTGCCGTTGCAGAGCGGGGAGGACGGTTCAGCGTCAGACCAGACGGGTAATTTGAGGGAAGGGCGTCTTCCACAGGCCCGTGGGGCCGCCCGGGAGCCCCGGCCGTGATGGCAGAAGCTGAGGTGCGCAGAGGGCAGGCGAGGTGCGGGACTGCCTGCAGGCAGGTTTGAAACCTCAGCCAAACTCGCGACCCCGAGATTTAAATCGGATTCTTGTCCCTCCTGCTTTCCTTAGGAGAAACGGTATTTCTTAACTAACGGCTAAGCACACGCTGGCCAACCAGAAGTGGCTCTGGCATTTTTATCAAAAGTGCGCTTGCTTCAGACTCGGCCAAGAGAGAACAATCAAGCGCTATTTTCGAGGGCGACTGACTGCACGCCCTTGGAATGAGCATCCCTGGGAGACCTCAGCTGACATCTTTTAAAGAGCCAGCAAAAATCCCAGCTTAGGGAAGAGAAGGATTTTATTTTCCTTTCAGAGAGAATGCCTTTTCCACAAATTGAAAGGAATATGTTTAATTAGTTCCGACTGTGTGTTAAACGTACTAAAAAGCAAAAGCGAAGCGGCAGCCAGTGGACCCAAACTCAAATCTTGCTATAGAAAACAAATACCTTTCAAATGAGAAGATGTAACATCAAGACAGTAGGTATGCCCACAGTAGAAAAAAATTGTAGAATGCTCTCATAAGCAGATTTTTATCTTCTCAAAAAGAAAAAAGAAAATAATATTAAGGAGCACATTTGTTTATTTCGATTCTACTGAATTCTGACAGCCTCGTCTTGAATTCTGCTTGGAATTACCTCGGATTCATTTTGAACCCCCAAAACTTAAGTTACTCTGTTGTCCGTAACATCGTTTGCTTATTTTAAGATGCACTAGATCATCAAGCAAAAAATAGAGAAAAGTGGAGTTTACCACTGCATGAATATTTTTCCTGCTATTCTTACAAATAGTATCCTCACAATTTACTAGCAATAAAAGTTAAATGAAACAGATATGGGGGGGGGGGGAACAACCAAACACTTTTCTACATTAACTCTTACTTTTGTACTGATCTAGTACAGCACACAGATCATGTCCAAAAGACAAGATTATTCTCCATACACTTTACAATCTCATTTAGAAGAAGAGAAAATGCTGACAAGGCACTTAACTGCAAGCGAGCCAACATCCCTCGGTCGTTCGGCCATTTCTGTAAAGGAAGAGCGAGCAATATTTTACGTTCACAAAAGCTCCCTGAAATAAGTCACGGTGACATGACCTAAGGGGAATTACTACCAAGAGGGGATGTGGAGGAGTCTGTGCTCATCTGACACGTACGGCAAGGCCGGACCCGGAGCCCCGGTAGGTACCGAGGCTGCTGCGGGCGGCGGGCGGTGAGCCATGGCACTTCCCACAGAGGCAGCCTCCGGAGAGCCCGGCTGCCGAGGGATGCAGGACCCACGGGGAGCTAGACAGGGTGCACCGAAACCGGTGCGCATCGCCCACTCGTGTGTGGGCTCTCAAACGGTACAGCATCTCCCGCCCTGTGACACCCGGCGTAGCAAAAGCAAGGGACGTCCCCACGGGACACCTGGGTTTTGACTTCAGATGGAAGTAAGCTGAAGTAGTTGACGTTCCTTCCTCAAAATCCCTGTAGTGCTACTGACTGGTCGCTCACGGGGTGTTTGTAAACTCTTTATTGCCACCGTGCAAGTCGCTCCTGTCTCAGCAACCCGTAAATGCAGTTGCTCCGACTTGCCTGGTCTCTCGTAACTTCCTCCACATATTTTTCCTTGCTCTTCAACTTGTCCATTACCATCAGATTTATTTGCCCGTAACGGCGGCTGTGAAGGTACCAAGTCCTGTCGCAGCCCTGAATGCACCGAGCAGCTCTAATTAGCACGACCCACCTGTAATGGCCTCTCTCCGTAACCCTCCCCTCCGGCTGCGTCCCCCCGCTCCCCCCCACCCGGGACCTCGGCCACCGGCGCTCGGGGCCGGCTCAGTGACGCCGAGCTGGCCCCCGTGGAGAAAACGGCGTGAGGAAGGGCTGCCAGAAGCCGCGGCTGGGTCCCGCACGCATCGATTCGGGACCCGCGCCGGGGCCCTCGGCCTTGGCCCTTGCCCGAGCGGCGCCGGCACGTTTGCTGTGCCCGACCGCGTCAAGCATGGCCTACCGGCACCGTCCGCCACGCCGCCTGGGCTCGGCCTTGGCGCTTCCAGCAGCAGCGAGGGGGGTCTTCCAGGCCGGGCTGTAATGTCTTAGGTTCAGCTGGCCAGCAGATGTGTCAAGCTGTCAACTAAAAGACGATTGTCGTGTTCAAAAAGGGCATCGTCTGGCAGCGTATTTAAGAGGGACAGCACTAAGTGCGTCACCCTTACTTCGGATGAAATACATTTTTACCCAACTGCCTCTAAACCTGGACTTTAACAGGAAAAAATCTCAGGGTGAGCTTCCCCTGGCTCATCTGTCAATAGCAGTTTCCCCCGACTGGACACAGGCTAGACTTTGCTGCAGCTTCACGGGAAGTTTGGAATACACGTGACATTAAAATGGCTCCATCTGTAACATACCTGACTGCGAAGGGAACTGACCCTTCGTTTCACTTCTGTGAAGGACCACCTACCTGGGAAAGCCCGTCCCACCGACAGCATCCCCGGGCTGGGTTTCCTGTCCAGTTGCGTTAGTGATCATCTCGCCAGCGTCAAGAGCAAGAGACTTGGGAGACGAGCCGTCGAGCTCAGAAGGGCAAGACGGAGGCAATGTGGTCATGGCACGAACATCCTCTCCGCTCCAGCAGGTGTGAATTGCTCCTCAGGCACCAGGATTTCTTGTTCTGAAGAGCCTACCTAGCAAGCTACACCTCATACATACATATACACAATTTTCTTACGCAATATGGATTAACACCATCACAGAATACAGAAAAGTCATGCATCCCTCTAAAAGCCTTTTGCGGAATACTAAATCCAAGCCGCTGAAACATTGCAAGAGGATCACTAGAGGCTGTTACTCACAGAAAATGTTTCTAAGAGCCCGTGCTCTTTTTTTCTGTCACAGCAGGCACCTACTATTTTCTGCATCAATTACATTTTCGCAAACAGACCAAAAATACAAATAGTTATTTAAAAAATAAAGGTAGCAAGATCACATTGACTGATGAGCAGAGCATATTCTCTGTGTTCAGTGGAACAAACAGCGTATTTAAACATCTTCTGACATTTGCTCCTGGAAGGAGTTGTCTTCACAGCGGTACCTACATACAGCTGATACAAGGCAGCAGGTGTTAAATTGGTGGCTTTGTGCCACTCTTCAGAATTAGATATTAAATAATAATTGCCTTCAGTTACCAGCATGCATGTTTTTGACTGGCTTGAAATACGGGCTGTCATCCACACACACTTGCTGATTCAACTACAGACCATTACAAAGACTTACTGTATCTAATCTGGAAACCGTCTCTGTTTTAATTCCTTTTTACCGGCATTGATGTAAGAACACAACTGCACTGAGCCTGCTTCCATAAAAAGTGCAGTCTGCCACGTGTTGGTGACACTGGTGTAACTCACTCTGCTCCAGAACCTTGGACCGTGCTTTTCACTCCACCCCGCACTGCACAAGGCAGATTTCACCAGGGCTGTTCGCAGCACTGATTGATCGCACGTGTTGAGGCACAGCAGCAGTCACGAACTCGCTGGGCAGAGTGGATGCGATGGTATTTTTCATGGGCCTAACTCAGGCGTAGTGTGATTTTGCGGTTGAGACAGGAACACATTAATGCTGCACGAGCTCCAAATAATGGACATATTCAGCGCTGACAAGCAATTTGCCATGTTGGAGTGTTAGAGTCAGTCACCGGCGCCTTCCAAGAGTGACCATACACTGTAGTTAGGACAGCTACCCTGGAAAGGCACACGGTATTTCTCTCCAAATCACGAAATAACTTTTGTCATCACTGCACAAGCTTATCCGGCTACCATATGTGGAATGTACTGATTTGAACACTGTTCTGAAACTTGTTTGTTTTCCATTGCTATTGTCCTTGGCTGTCGTGCCCTCCCTCTGTAAAAGGAGTAACTACGCTAGGATCACATACCCTATGCTATTTTGCCTTCTCTACCTGCTAATAAATTATGGATCCATCAGGAAGTGATTTTTAAACGGAAGAAGTAGAAAGTACATCAGTCTATCAGTAAACTGATCTGAAATATTCCAGGTTTGTAATTATTTGACCAAGGTTATGGCCCCGATTACTCAGAACCGTCTATGTACACAGAATGCTTACTCAGGCAAACTGTCGTAATCCCACTAGAAAAAACTCTGAGGCAATTTTCTCTGTCATAAGACTTGTCCTAGAAGCAGTCCCTGCAGAACACAAGAAGTCTTCCCATCTGTGCAGAATTCCTGACTTTTAGCAGAACGACCTGAGACCTGCTGCTCCTCCCATTGGGAATCTGGCTAACACCTGTGAGCTTTTGCTCATCCGAGTGATTTTTGTCTCTCCATACTCATCCAGTGCCAAATAAATTAGTTTATCAGGTAATTTGATCCTACGTAGTATCTGTAATTGTGTGTTATTATTACTCATTCTTTCAATGGTGCGCAATTGTTTTTCCAAGGCACACGATACCATTCTGTGTATGACTGAGCAGATGACTCTTAAAAAGCAGACTAATGAACACTCAGCAGTCTATACTTGTTCTCATTGTTTTCTTCTAAATGCTCATTTGCTTGTGATTCTGTTTCCCCACAATGCAAATAATTTGAATTTAGATCTAATCAATCCAAGGAGAGCACAGCAAAAGGAAAGCCCTCAAAGTGAGTGGATCTCGGTGACAATTTCATAAGCACCTTCTCACACTTGAACAGCTTTAATGATTTGCCAATAAAAATTACAAGTAGTTTTACTTTGTCCCATTTGCAACAAATGAAACTTTGTTGTCACAGGTTTGGATGACACAAATATTTAATCTTTCCTACCATAACTGAATTACCTAGTTTTTCTATGCTCATCTTCGAAGACACGTCACAGTGACCATGGCACTAAGCACTCTTTAATTTTATTATACACAAAACATAAAATCATCTACTGGACCAATCTTCTCATATGACATCAGGACTATTTAAAAAGCTACTTGAAATTTTCAAAGATTATTTGGGACAATGTAGGAAAACAGTTTTCCAGGAAGTAGTGGTAATCCATCTTCTATCCTATTTTTACTGAAAAATGCAGACAGAAGAAGGGGAGAGGTGTGTGTCTGTGGTGGTGTGTGGTTTCTCCTTTACAGAAAGGAGAAGTTTGTAAATTAGTTTGTTCATCAGTTTGATCCTAAAATTAGATTTCTGCTGTCCCAAAGTTCTTTCCACTGCAACTAAATACCACTTACAGAGGAAATAAAGGATCAAAAATTACAGTCTAGAAAATCAGATGGAAACAGTTTCTGTATTTTTGGTACTAAGGCTACTTACTTTTCCTACACTGGCAAGAAAAAGAACTTGACTATACCAGGAGAGTCTTTCACCCTCCTTTTCTTCGACTGTTAGTGTAATAAAATGTTTTACTTTCCAATCTAAATTGGAATTACATAGCCTAGTAATCCCTGAAGTCAACAGTATCTCTTGTAATCTGGAGTTTTCCAAAATCTCCATCAGTTAGTTGAATGATGAAGGTCACCTTCTACAAATATATCTGCTTCACATAATTTTTCTACAGAAATATGGTAACTATTTATTGAAATCGTAAGGACTGTAGAGGTAGCCACTGACAACACTGAACACATTTTAGGCTGATGGCACCCTAAAAACTAGGCTACGTGTGGGGTTGGGATGCTCTGTAAGTGTGGGCAGAACAAATACTGTCAAAAGGGTATCCTTTAGTCAAATTCTCTTTATGAGAATGTGTTATCATAAAATCTTAATTTAAGGAGTGAGAATGCTGCAGGCAGAGAAGCTTCCCTGCCACAGAGAACGGAATGAAGACTTCTGCATGTACACAGTAACGTTGCTATGGTCTTTTATTTGCAATGGATCAGAGAGGACGATCTTTATTATTCAAAGATCATTCAGGTCAATGGAAAGATCCCTTTAAGCTTCAGGGGCTTTTGCATAAAAGGAAGAGACAAATGCCTAGCGCTAATAATGACCAATGAAATAGCAGACTGTTTTGAGTGGGAAATGTGAATATATACATATAATTAATTTGTTTATGGGAAATATATCATACAATTTTTCTGGTAAGCAGAAACCATAGCATATTTGTGAGTATTTCCCATCTGAGTTTCTTTATTTCCTCATATCTTAACAAACATAACAAACTGAAACATGGAGCTAATTATTTTCTGTTCTGTAATAAAAAAGATACATTACTTTGATGCCCAGAAAATACATTAAACATTCATTTATTTGTGAGAGTTTCATTATATTATTACATATGCCTTGGTTTGGTGCATAGGAAGTGTACAGTTTAACATGCTAATTTTATTACCAATTTTAAAAAGGTATGGAGCTTTATTCTATAATAGACAGGGGATACAGGTCTGAGTTTCCCATGTATTGCTGAGTACAGACGAGATGATTGGAATTTAAGCAATATGCCTTATCCTTGTGACAGGTTAATTACAATGACAGGTATTTGTTTAATTAGAATCAAACATAATCTTACAATCAAATAATAAGTACAAAAAAAGGGAGTATTTTTTTAATATGTGCAATAGCTTCTTAGTCTTACTATTTCTAATTCCTTTTGCACTTCCTCTTGCAGCCGTAGCTGAATGTTGCTTTTTAAATATCTAGGCTAAACTTTTCAGAAGTTATTAGCAATTCTGGGTGCCTATTCAGTTATCCTACTGGGGCCCAAAAGCAAATATTTAGCACTTTCTGACAATCTGACTCCTTCAAGGTAGTTAATATTGAGGTGAAATTACTAATCCTTACCAAACTTCCTCCATTCAAAGATACCATATATTCATCCCAATGAACTCTGTCATCTATTTTGTTCCTCATCCTCAGCCACTCTGGTTATCTGGCCAAGGAACAATAGTTAAGATCTGCCTAAAATTTTAGGAAAGTTTTAAATTTCACTAGGCAGCTGAGCACTTTTACACACTACTTACTTTATACAGACAACTACATCAGGCTCACTTAATTTGCTCCACCCTATGTCTAATCAACATAATAGCTTGTTATTTGTCTTAAACTATAAACCAAATATTTAAAAATAGAACAAAAAAACACTATTGGGTTTTACAAACAAGTATATGACATAATAGTTTGTGGTAATGATTTAGGTTGGAGCGGCTTGCTTGTCTGGGATTTTAAACGCTCTCTCAGAACCAGTACTCGGAGACAAAGATGTGAACATTGACGATGTTACGATGAGATACCACTCCACCCATGACGTAGTTCATCTCCAGTTTCAGGATGGCATGGAAAGGTCCAACAATGGGCCTCACCTGGCGAACTACACCTGTTGGGATAGAAACAGGTTGCTGAGATTAACAGGAGAATCAGATGGGTTTGGATGAGCTACACTCCCCTTCGTTTTCAGTACAGCTGACGGAAAGTTATTTTACCTATTGGGTCTGTAAATAGCTTGCAAGAAAGCTTGCAAAAGAAGAATAAAATAGCACTTTTGAATCAAAATACCTTGAAGATCTAGAAAGAGCACTAAAATGCTGCTAATGGCAGAAAAATGACATATTCTGAAATTAGTAATATATTCTTTTACCTTTTATTCAGAGAGATAAATTCCGTAAGTAGTCTGTGACACTGCTTCTTAAGTAAGTAGGACATAAGGAGACTTTCCCTAGGTAAGCCAGCACACACACTGCCCTGAGGAGTACGTGAGCACACACACCTGGGAATGCCATGCAATTGCTGGTACCATGTTGAAAACCGCATTTCATTTGGAACAGCAGAAATTATTTGTAACGCAGCAGTAAAATCAACACTTTCCCTATAAACATCAGATGACACTGATCTCTGAATTGTTCGCGTGCCACAACGTGGATAGACAACCCCACTGGAAGCAACGGGAAGAAAAATAGGGGAGTTTAATGAGGAAAGGGGGACTATCACAGCATGGGGTCCTACGTCATTCCTCACACGGATGGCGGCCATGCCCTCACCAACACCAGGGCTTGGTAACGAGGAAGGAAGCGGCAAGGGAGAAGGGAGCCGTGTCTTTTAGGGCTCTACTCCTTTGGTTTGTTTTCCGTGGAGGAGCCTCAGGGCTGGGGCGCAGCAGGACGAGGACTGCCGGGGGCCGAGCGCGGTGGGGTCCTCAGGGGTGGCAGGGCAGGGCTTCTCCAGGCACGGCGTGTCCCACCACCCCAGCCAGGCAGCAGGGCAGGGCTGGGGGCAGCCAGGTTCAACCGAGGGCCCGGATCACCAGGCGAGTTCATGGCGACGGCGCTGGGCCAAAGTCAAGCTGTGGAGGCAACGCGTGCGTCGGGCTCCAGAACAAGAGGACCTACGGCTGTGATGGAGCTGGAGACCAGGCTTCTTCCAGGAGTGCTCAGGCAGGGGCTGAAGCCGAAACGGGGCTCCTGGCCTCTGGGCTTATCGGTGCCTTGACATGATGTGGCTAAACAGAACAGCGTTACAGCTTCAGATCTACGCAAAAGAAAGTCAACAGGAGCTCTGCCATTGACTCCAAAGGCTGAAGATCAGATCGTAAACATGTTCTCGCTCCATGGTTATTTTCTAGGTCCGGTGTTACAGAGTAGGGAGCTACCAGATGGCTTCCATCTGAAAGGACGTATCCAAAAGGTCAAAATCACGCACACCCAAAGTCAGCCAGCGGGCACAGGGAGTCTGGAGGAGACCCCCCCCTCCTCAGACACCTCCTTCTGACAACTGACTTATCTGACAGGGCGCTTGATTCAGAAGGAAATACCTAGTTTTATTTAAGGAGTTATTTTATTTAAGGATTATTTAAGATGTATTCCTTCTGCATGCTGGGGGTTATGTTTCACAAGCAGGCACCACACCAGCACCTCCCTGGAGCCCCAGCCGAACTCCTGCAGCAGTCCTCTACGAACACATTGGCTTGAGATCTGATGGGGGAGATAAACGTTTGCTTATGCAGGCTGTCAGCACCTTTTTCTAAGGCAGTGATGACATTACAGTTTTGTCCTGTTTAAATACTAACTAATATCTTCAGCATGCAGTAAAATTGCAAACTTTTCACCACATTCACTTTGCTTGCCATATTTGATGAATACACTTTTTAAGCATCCTTCCCCCTACAATTTATATGTACATACATACATATATATACTTGTTTTGGGTTTTTTTCTAGTTTTCTTGGCTACTCTCCTGCACCTTATAAAAATGACTGGGCTTGGCAGATGATATATTGAAAAAGAAAAGCCTTGCTAAAATTGCCCTCCCTTTAGGGTAGCTTTTAAAGCATTTTGCTAACAACACATCACATTATTGCAGGCACTGCTTTAACTGACAACCACGGAAACACACACCATTGGAATCACTCAATACTGGCAAGCTGTTTAACCCACCCTGTTAGCGGCTCATGCAGTGATCACCAAGCCTCAAATGGCAAAGGTTGCTGTTTCCATTTAGCAATCTTTTTATAGTGTTCTACACTTTCTTCCTCTGCTCTAGTAGAGTCTACTCTAGTCTAGAAGTAGGATTGCAAATTGTGGGTTTTTTTCTGATGTGATGCAATTCTACTCAAGATGGTTTATGCCATCTATCCATACATTATTGACGTAGCATTCAAAGCAATTAGTAACTTTCTCATTCTTGTTTGGATGCATTCTGCTAATAGGCAGAAAAACTGGAACATTTATTTTAGAGGTGGAATGGGCAAACACACTGATCCATGTGGCAGTACTTCTCCACAGAGTTCTCTTGCTGCAGTTTTAAAATCAAGCCTAATAATGGTCTGAGAAGCAAATGCTGCACATGTTAAGACAGCTATACTGAAGCAAGAAATCGAAGGAATGTACAAAGAAACACAATACTCTTACAATATTTATTTATCCAGTTTGTTGTGCCAATGTCCTAGATGGTCCTGAAATGACCACCAGGGCAAAAGAACTATTTCCCTTCCTCTTCTATTAAATAAATAGGATGATGCAGTGAGATGGGTTTGCCATACAGCATGTGTATAAGGATGCAGTCATTCTAAATGGGCAGAAGAAAAAAAGAGTAAGAAAAAAAAACCTTGAAATGTTCTACTGCACAAAAGCAGTTTTTTGACAGGTTTTCAGCTCTTGGCAGATTTACTCATTGAGAGCTTTCCATTTTTTTTGGGTGAAAAGTGCTAAAATGGAAAACCTGAGTATTTTTCTCCACCTAACTCAAGGACAAATGCGGATGGAAACCATGCAGCTGCAAAGCTGCTCAGAGCCTGAAACCTGCCTACACGCTTATCCAGTTCCCAGCGACCCTGTTGCAGTGGTCCTAGGACTTGTCTCAGAAATGCCATTAAAGGCTACCTGCTATAATGTGTCACTGCCTTTTGGTGCTACCTGTGTCTGATTCTCTAATGTCTTGTGCCTTTCACGTCAAGTAGGAGGGAGGCACAACCATTCCAGACCCAAACTAGGCCTGCGCTGCCTTGTGCCTACTCTCACGAACGGACGTCTAAAGTAAAAGCTTGAGACTCAGGCCTCGTACATGTAATTCACATACGTGGCTCGATGAATCAGTCAATATCTGAAGAGCATTTAACACAGGACACATCTGAAGATGCCATGTGTAATAATTCTAGACGTTTTTAAGTGACGTGGATTTACCAGTTACTGCAGCATTTGCATAAACATGTTGTTCCACTATGCCTTTTGGCAGACTAATGCTGGGTCCAGATTTGTGGTCTGGCACCCTTCAGCATTTATGGCTGAATATTAAGTATAAAAACATACTTTATAGTAATAGGAAGGTTACAATTTTTAAATGTACTGAAGAGTCAGGAAATGTAGAAATAAAGCAGCTGTGTTTTGGTCTCTTTTGTACCAGTCTAAATCCAAAGTAGCGGGATGGAGCTGCTCAGATTTGACATGGGGATAACTGCAGACTGGGACTTGGTCCTGGATCACTGTAGCAGTACACACTGTCCTGTGAGTCACTCTCTATAGGATGCCATGAGAACAATGGTGTTGCTCATTAAATGACCTGAAAACAGAGGGCTCTCAAATACCACCACAGCTGGTCCTCTCTGGGATCAAAGCTGCAGCCTCTACAGTTGGTAAATGGGGTGAGTTTATTTAAGCAAGTTCACCCGAATCCTTTTCCAACAAAATTAGATTTCAGCTAGGTTAGCATTTTGCACAAAAAAAGCCAGGAGAATATTTGTCTATATTAAAACAGGGTGAATCACTGATAATAAATGAACAAGGAGATTCGCACTGCTGCTGAATCCCATGTGCCAAGCAATCTCCAGCATCTGTGTTGTCTTGCCTACAGGCACATCTATGCAAGCAAGCACTGTTACCCTCCAGTCTGATGCGCTGCTGTTGCTGTTCATACTCCTCAGTTCATAATCTGTGGCCCAAACATAGACTCAACCTACAGAAAACCCTATGTCACAGGCCAGGCAGACTACTTTCCATCAGCTCACCTTTGTTTGGTTTTGCTTTTTTGTTAACTGAGCAGAGGTGTTATTACGCCTCCCAAATCTGCTTGGGTATCTTCATGGTTTGCTGACCTCCTTTTAGAAAACAATGATAAAACTTCTTTTTCTTGCACACTTTGCCCTTATTGTAAACAGAACCTATGCCAATCCTTTCCATCTGCTGATCTGTGTAAGCAAACAGCCTTGGCTTGAGAGGCAGTAAGTTTTTGGATGTCACGGTTATTTCTGCAGTGTTAGTCTGACCATGGCCCAGAACTTTTAAAGCTCTGTAATTAATACACTGAGCTGCTCTCTTGCCCTGTTTCTTCTTTCATGTTTCATATTTTGATTTTGTCTAAGGTAAAACTGTGTCACCACCTGTAGTGAAGACATTAACCTAAATAATATATAATACTTATTTTCAAGTGAGAAATGACAACAACCAGCAATCTTAGAGCCACTGTCATTGGATTATGGAGGCTTTGCTTCTCAAAGAAGATGGGATAAATAAGACAGCAAGGTTAATATTGTTCATCTTCCTAAGCCTTTCAGCAGAATTTCTATTATTGTAATCAGATGCCACAGGTATTCCTTGGCTTGTCTATACCTCCTTAAGATATCGTTACATTTCTCTGCTTTGAAATATGTGAGACCCTCAGGCAATTCACTTCTGTGTCTGGTTTCTGCTTGTATTTTTGCATTAGGCAGCTGATTTGCTAAAAAGCTCCATTTTGAACTTAGGAAAAACACTGCTGTTTTGTTACCACATTAACCCATTCTGGATAAAAAGCCCCCATGTTATCATGCATTAACATTTTGTCTCCAGAAATCCAGACTCCTGACTCTGACTTCTGTGCTAAGCTCACTGCCCAGTATGCCGAAGGAGCACTTGCAAAACTCTTTAGAATACTTTTTTTAAAAAAACTTTTTTCCACTGCTAACCACAAAATCTGTAGCAATTACACTTGCAATGAATCTGGGTCATTGTGTTCCTTACACCTCTTGCTGAACACTGCATTTGCATTTTCTCTAGAGAAAGTTCCTCTAACAGGGATCTCCACCGTTTGCCAGAAAGCAAACCAGAACCAAAGCAGCTTATTTTCACACTGCCACTCGAAAAGGCTGTTTTGGATTGGTAGAGAGGATGTATTATGTTATGTTTTCTGTTCCAGAGGTCAAGGTCACGGGATTTTCCACAGGGACTGACTCTTGAGTCTAGTCAAATATTTAAATCTGCATCATTGCAAGAACACAGTACAGACGTAAGTTCCACCCATTCCTCAAAAAGAGAGCCTCAGATAACCTGAACTTTTAAGGACCCCCATGAAATCAAGCTGAGAATTGTCAGTGGAGCAGGCAGGGAATCAGAGGCTGGAAGGAGAGGCCACAGGGACTGCTGATTGCTGGGGAGCTGTATTTGGTGACTGCTGGAAGAGGGGATGTGCTGAAGTAAACCTCTTCTTGCCTTACCCGCATATGCATATGCAGGCATATATATTTGTGTATATATAAACAATCTAAACTACCGCCAAATCAAAAGTTGATCTTCCAAATAACCCGTGGGCTATGCTTAGGAATATACAATAAACACAGTTATCAAAAATGGGATCAACTCCCTCAACCACATTTCAAGCTTTGTGTTAAGTAACAAGCACAAGAACTCTTTTCCTCTTACCACCTTCCCCTCTTTTCCCCCATACACAGGGTTACAGCTGTATTGTTTTGTTCCGGTCATCACATGCCAAAGGATAGTAACAAAACTATGTGGTTTTTTTTCCTTTGTGCTCACAGCAAGCACCCAGTCTCCTTTCTGTGATTCTTCTCAGGTGGCAAGTTAATGAAGAGACATGTGGCTTCTTACTATCAGTTGAATCCAACAGCATTGCCCCTTTTTCATTAGTACAAGACTTCATACTTGACATTGAAAGCAGGTACTAATTTAGCCAGTTTTTCTGGGAACAAACAATTTATTTAGGAAAATTTGCTGGGTTTTTTTTGTTGGTTTTTTTTTTGCATTGTTTAATTGTAAGATCTGTGGTCAGCTAAAAACTGACCACAAACTGACTAAACTTGGGAGGGATGGTAAGGAGTTACTGAGAGAGCATGAGGTGGTGAAAAGAAGAACAATCCACTTTTCTGATTCATTAATCTATAGTTAACATATTAATCCAGTCCTAAATAGAACAAAACACATCTTTTTATTCATTCTGAGATGTATGTTAAATTAAACACTCCGTAAAAAGTATCTAACATAGTAAGAATGGGATATATATTTGAAATACCAAAGGCAGACAAACAAGTCTGAGCATAGCTCATTGTTCGCTTTTCCTTCAAAATAAGCACATGCTGCTATTGAATTTTTTTTTCATGTTTGCATCCTGGCCATGCATTATTAAAATTAACTTTCACAAACCAGAAACTAAGAGGACAACCGAGAATTAGTCTTCATTCACTCTACTGCAAGTGGAAGTACTGACCATATATAAAAAAAGAATATTTTGCATTAGTTAGAATTAACAGCAACTTGGTATATGAAATATGATATGAATTACTGTGTGGAATATGGCTCCATAAGAATGTTAATATTGGCTCCATTGTAAAATAAGTCATAGACAGCAAAGAGTCTAAGGGCTGAGGAAAGCTAAAGAATCTCCTAGGATCTTCTTG
Organism: Aquila chrysaetos chrysaetos; assembly: GCF_900496995.4. Taxonomy (NCBI): domain Eukaryota; kingdom Metazoa; phylum Chordata; class Aves; order Accipitriformes; family Accipitridae; genus Aquila; species Aquila chrysaetos. The sequence goes on from NC_044020.1 coordinate 26,871,808, forward strand.
GTAATTCTCACGTGCGATGATGTTTCTTTGCCCCGATACACAGGCTGTTTCACTGGCTGCCTAGCTCTGAGGTCCCCGGGCAATTTCTAATCAAGTCCACGCCAGCAAGGCAGGCGGGACAGCAGGGTCGAAAAGCTGAGCAGGATATGAGGCTTCAGAGGTGAGAGGCAGGAATACATACTAGGGCTGAAAAATGCATTGCTTGTTCGTCCAGCACGTATGGTATTTTGGTAGCAATACACTCATTTCTATTCCTCATGAGATAAATGAAATCCCATGTGAGATGCATAAGAGCCCAAGCAAATGAGTTTTCCCCCTAAATTTCCTAATCCTTGGGCTATGAGTCTACAGGTCTGATTGTAAGCGAAAGCTAAAGTCCATCACAAAATGCGTCCCCTTTGGAAAAAATGACAGGAAGGCTTGTCAAGAGAACGTGCTATTACATGGTGAGACATAGCGCTGTCTGGTTTTAGATGGAACTTTTGGGATGAGCTGCTAGTGACACCTACGTTTCAATGACACAAAAAACACCTTATAATTTTTCCTCTAGCTATTTTCCTTGTGCTTTAAATGGATACTTGGAACATGAAATGATTAATTTGGAAAAATTCAAGTACCAGAGAATGTGGTGAGAGCTGTGGAGCTGGAGCCTAAACTCAACTGAAACTCGGGTAATTTATTGGGCTTTATATTAACTTCCAAGTAATCTCAGCCTATATTCTGAAGTCCTACATTTGGCTGTTCCGGGATCTCTGTTTCTCCGCAAAAGACACTCTGGGCCATTTTACAGCCTTCTCAGAGACAAATGGTCCTAGCTGCCACAATGCAACAGTAAGTAACTATCCTTTTTTAAACAATGGATCTTTGGGAATCACAAAAATAGCCTTTAAATAGTCTGCTAGTGTGTGCCAGGCCATGGCTATCTATGATTGTGTACAAAGGACAGACACAGGCTCTCCCCTAATGTTAGCAAACTTCTTGAATCCCATGTGGACGTTGCAGTAATGAAGCCGAGAGGTTATCATCTCAGCCTCCTGGAACCTAAAGCCATTGCATGGCTACTAAACAAAAGTAGCCTAAAACACCGGCACGCTAGCAGTAATGTGTGGTGAACAACTTTTTGTAAGGGGAAAGCATGTTTATGAGTTTCCCTTAAGCAATACAAGAAGACTGATCTCCTCATGTTAATGCAAGATCTTGGACTATAATTTCAAGTTTGCTTTTCTCCTCAAGGCCTCTTGCTTTATACTGCTGGCCAAGATTTTCGAAATTAAGAGTAAACATCTCAGATGCATCAGTGTTACTTAAGAGCCTAGTCATAGTTTCAAAAGAGGTGTTCAGGCAATTAGGAAGTTTAGGACTAGGGAAATGATTGTTGCAGTGGCTATTGTAAAAGGCAAAGTTGATAGGATCATTCCAGAAATGAGCAAGAGAAAAAAAATCCAGCCATGAATAAATGCTTCCTTGAATCAAACCATAGACAACCAGTTGCAGGTTAGGCTTGAATACCAGACTATCTCAGTCTACAACATGTAAATACATATCTATAGCGTGAAGCCAAAACTATATAGCCAAATTGTGTTTTGGCTCTGTAGACCTCAACTCAAAGAAGTCATGTTAGGATTTGTAAGAAAAAAAGTTATTTCTTATTCAGTATTCATTACAAATATACAAAGTACATCAATAAGGTTGAAAAATTATTCACATCCTGGTCACAAACAGAAAATACATATTTTAGGCTATTTTATCCATTTTTTTTTCTGTAAAAATCTTTGTGGCTCTGCACACATTGAAGTTTAATTAAATTCCTTTCCTAAAGGCTGCTCTTTATTCCAAAAGGTTATGCCAAAGTAATGATTTTCAGTGCTTAAATTGCTCTGCCAACATAGTTACTAGAGTACTTACTGACCTATACCATGCCAGCAGAGAAGGGAAGTGAATCAACTGTTGTGTAATTGCTTAATGTATCTTAGCTTTGAAAATATAATGCTTCAAACATTGCACATTAGGGAATGTCTTACTGCATTTGGTAGAGTGAAAGCTGCAAAGTTTTTCCTTTCGTAGCAATCCAGTCCTGTCATGTTTTTAACATCACTGCAATCCAGAATCAGAATCACAGAAAAGCTGAGGCAGGAAGCACCTCTGAAGACCATCTACACAACCCCTTGCTCAAAGCAGAGTCACCTAGAACGTGTTCCTTTGGGCTGTGTTCAGTCTGGTTTTGAGTATCTCTAAGGATGAAGACTCCATACCTCTAGGCAACCTGTTCCAGTGTTCAACCACCTTTACAGTAAAGAAAGGAAGTTTTTTCCTATGTTTAAATGGAAGTCCTGTATTTCAGTTTGTGCCCATTGACTCTTCTTTCCACACCACTGAGAAGAGTCTGTCTCTGCCTTCTTTACTCCCTCCCATTACATTGACCAGATTCCCCCTGAGCCTCCTCTTCTCCAGGCTGAACAGTCTCACCTGTCTCAGCCTCTCCTCATAGGACAGATGCTCCAGTGCCTTCATCATCTTCATCACCCTCTTCTGGACTCCCTCCACTATGTCCATGTCTTTCTTGCACCAGGAAGCCCAGAACTGGACACAGCACTCCAGTGGTGACCTCACCAGTGCTAAGTAGAAGGGAAGGATGACCTCCTTCAGCTTGCTGGCAATGCTCTTCCTGACGCAGCCCATTGGCTGCTTTTGGCACAAGGGCATGTCATCAGCTCATAGAATCATAGACTAGAATCATAGAATCATTTAAGTTGGAAAAGACCTTCAAGATCATCGAGTCCAACCATTAACCAAGCCCACTAAACCATGTCCTCAAGTACCCTGTCCACTCACTTTTTGAATATCTCCAGGGATGGTGACTCAACCACTTCCCTGGGTAGCCCATTCCAATGTTTGACAACCCTCTCAGTAAAAAAAGTTTTCCTAATACCTAACCTAAATCTCCCTTGCCTCAACTTGAGGCCATTTCCTCTTGTCCTATCTCCAGCCACCTGACAGCAGAGACCAACACCCACCTCACTACAACCCCCTTTCAGGTAGTTGTAGAGAGCGGTAAGGTCTCCCCTCAGCCTCCTCTTTTCTAGACTGAACAGCCCCAGTTCCCTCAGCCGCTCCTCATAAGACTTGTGCTCCAGGCCCCTCACCAACTTGGTTTCCCTCCTCTGAACACGCTCCAGCAACTCAATGTCTTTCCTTTCATGACCAACTTGCTGTCCACCAGGACCCCCAGATCCTTCTCTGCAGAGCTGCTTTCCAGCTGGTAAGCCCCCAGTATGTACTGGTACATAGGGTTATTGCTCCCCTGGGGCAGAACTTTGCATTTCGCTTTGCTGAACTTCACAAGGTTCCTGTCAGCCTGTTACTCCAGACTGTCGAGGTCCCTCTAAATGGCAGCACAACCCACTGGTGTATCAGCCACTCATCGTGATTTTGTTTCCTCTTCAAACCTGTTAAGGTGCGCTCTGTCCCATCAACCAGGCCATTAATGAAGAAATTGGCCCCAGTATTGATCCTTTGGATACACCACTGATGACTGGGTGCTAGCTATGCTGCTGATCACAACCCTCTGAGCCTGGCAGTTCAACCATTTTTCAGTCTGCCTCACTGTCCACTTATCTAATCTACATTTCCTTGGGTTGCCTAGAAGGATATTAAGGGAGATGGTGTTGAAAGCCTTACTAAAGTAAAGATAAGCAACATCCACTAATCCAGAAATCTCTTCGTAGAAGGCTGTCAGGTGAGTCAGGAATGATTTGCCCATCGTAAATCCTTGCTGACTACTCCCAGTCACCTTCTGGTCCTTAATATGTTTGGAAATGGTTTCCAGTTGGATTTGGTCCATCACCTTCACAGGGACTGAGGTGAGGCTGACCAGCCTGTAGTTCCCTAGATCCTCCTTCTTGGCCGTCCTGAAGATTGCAGTGACATTTGCCTTCTTCCAGTCCATGGGAACTTCTGATCACCACAATCTTTCAAAGGTAATTGAAAGCGGCCTTGCAATGACATCAGCCAGTTCCCTCAGCACTTGGGGGGGGCATCCCATTAGCTCCCATGGACTTGGGTATGTCCCGTTTGTTTAAATGTTCCCTAAACTGATCCTCCTCCACTGAGGGTAAGTATTTCTTGCTCCAGACCTTCCTATTGCTCTGAGGGTTCCGGGAACCCTGAAGGCTAGTCTTATCAGTAAAGAATGAGGCAAAGAAGGCATCGAATACTTCAGCTTTCTCCATGTCTTTTGTTACCAGGTCTCCTGCCCCATTCAGAAGCAGGCCCACATTTTTCCTAGTCTTCCTTTTGCTGTTGATGTACTTGAAGAAGCCCTGCTTGTTGCCCTTCACAGCAGTGGGCTGTGCCTCCACAGGCAGTCTCACAGGCATTATGTTCCTCCAGTCCTCTCCAGTTCATGACTGTGCCTAAAGGCACAATCTAGCTGTCAAACTGCAGGCATTTCCCAGACCACCAGATGTCTGCTGACTTCAGAAAGTTAATGTACACCTTAGATTCCTCCACCTCTCTAAAGCTAAATAGTCCTTTTCATTTTCTCTTTTTTTTTTGTTGTGAAAGCTATTTATATTTCTCTCAATTATTTGTGACAATAACAATGTAGGCTCCTGCTATGTGATGCTCTATAGTTTCTGATATAATCTGTTTTATTAATAAGTGCCTGCTCTTTGGAAAATGAAATATTTCTTGGTAATCATCACTGCAGGCATCAAATCATATGCAGAAAAATAGCTCTGAAGATATCATTAATCCTTGAGCTGCCACACCTGACAAACATAAATATGGTTAAAGGATTCAGAAAACTCATTAATCAAAATACAAGTACTGAAATAGATTTCCTTTTGCTTTGAAGTATATTGCCCTCATAACATTGTGAATTAGACCTTCATTCAAGGTTGATGGTGAACACTTCACAAAAGAATAGATTTGGAGAATCAAGTTAGAGTTGGATGTTAACAAGGTTTCCATGCTGATGGAGAACTGCTTCACAGGAATGTGGCTGGCTATATGTATCTTTGCTGGAGTATCTGGGGACAAGATATTAAAAACCATGTACTTTTCAAACATGGACCTCCCAGATCTTTATTCAAATTCCTAAAAAAAGGCCTAATTTTCAACTGTTGAGCAACCAAATGCTTATAAAATGCTTCAGAAGTCAGTTTGGACACATAAAATCGCACTTTCATAAGCTACATGACACTCAGGGGAATTTCACTGTTGGCTTAAGCTGATCAAAAAGAGTGGTCCTGCTATATCCTCCATCCCTTCTATTGGATTAAAACCTGAAAGAAAAGAATAAAAAAATGGAGCTTGCCACACAAGCACGAATGCTGACAAGAAGGAAAGGGATGGAGTGTTTGTTCAGAGGTAGACAGGAGGGGGGGATTTCCCCTTTGAGCACCAGCAAAGCTCTAGATCACTTAATATAACCCCAGTGTCCCCTACTAGGGAACAGAAAGGCAACGGTGATTTAGGTACTGTAACAGTGAGTATTGCACCAGTGGCATGAACAGCGCTTCTAATGACTTGGGCCAGTTGGTGCAGCGCTGAATGCAGTGGCATGTTATCTTCAGGAACAGGCAAAAATACCTCTGTCCCTACAGCGATTCAATAACCAGTACCCAACAGTGCAGCCCAAAGCTGTACTGTATCCTTCTCCGAGAAGTGTAAAAGAGGATCAGGCGTAGGGCAAGACACCCCTCGGAAAAAAAGAGCAGCGTAACTAGATGGGCCTGGGCCTGCGACCATAAGCAACACCTATTGCTCTGATCTCTCCCATGCTCAGAGTATCTATTGACCACAGTAATCATTTAAAAGCCACATAAAGACAAAGCTCTCCTTTAAAGACTGTCCAAACAATTGTGTCTAAAACTCTCCAGGTACTCATAGCCTTTGAAGTTTCCACTTAGGGTACAAGTCTTCATTTAAGTTTAGCTAAAACTGAATCTGCTTCTCTTTTTGCCTTTCGTTTCACCTCTAAAGAAAATGGAAATTACAGTACAGGAATTACATTTCAGCATGAAAAAGGATCTTTCTGCCTAATTCATCAGTTCAGAAATTTGGGATTCAATTTATTATAAATGCTATCCTTCAACCACTCAATGAAGTTTAATTTCATTAACACTTGGGCTTCTCTAGAAAGCTTTGATTGCTGAAATGCATCAAATAAAGAGGCAATAAAGAGGCCTCATGGTATTAATACATTTTTTGGCCAGAAACAAATGGTAAATATTTTCAAAGCTATTATCTGTCATGTTGGATCATATGGAGCCTTGGTATTATGAAAGAATTAAAAACAACCTTTGATTTTACTGAGGTTTGGCTAGTTTACAAATACTATGATCTTTATTAAGGATACCAAATAACTTCAGAGAGATGTGCTCTTATCTTGGTTTGGCAAACTTGAAGTGCTTTTAGATCTCTGGTTTGCCTTCCAGCCAAACCTTGCAATGGGTTTTAATGTTGACAATGCTGCGAAATCACTCATGCCGAAAATGCAATAACTGTACTTGAAGTAGCCTCATTAAAAAATAGTTTCCACCATATATTTTTTAATCCTTCCTGTTCCACCTTTGAGAACGTGACATGCTTTATGTAGTATAAGAATCTTACATATTACAAAAACAGGTGGAAAAACTTCAAGGCTGAATGTCCAAAACGTGCAAAATCACATATATCAGCCTCCTGATACTTTATTCCCACTATCTTATTTACAGGCGTTTAGTATCCATCATGGCACATCATCACATACATGTTTAGTGAGAGCGGCTTAGTTTACCCTACCTGTCCCACAACCACATTGTTCTGTTTCAGCCAAGTTTTGATACAGTAGCATATCCATGACACCTGAGCAATTAATTATTGTAACCCTAAGCATTTCTTGGCAAAAAGCCACATTATGGCACACAGCAGGATACGGCTCTGTGATTCAATTTACCATGGAAGAAAAAGTACCTAATCCTGAGGATTTGACATGAAAGCCCTTATATAGCTGCTCAGTCATCACCTAGAGGCAACAGCTCTGCTGGTATTGTTAGCAGAACTTCTGACAAGGCAAGCTTTCTGAATCTTAACGTGTGTTAATCCCTGACCAAATTCTCAAAATAAGGCTGAAATAAGGGGTCACTTCACCACATTAGACCCCTTTAAAAATAAAAGTTAGGGTGGTTTTTTTTTTAAGTGAGCCATGCATCTGTGCATCATACCAGGAAAGATTTACGATATGCCTTGAGTCTCTTATCTTCTGTCTCCATTTTTATAGGGTGTGTAGGTGCTACTGCAGGAATGAGATGTTTGCAATCAACACACAAACTCAGGAGCAGCAGCAGAAGCAGCTGAATCAGTCGCACAAATATTTCATGCTTGGAAATCCATCAGAAAAGCAGGTCTCTGACTACTCTAAACTGGGGCAAAGCACCTCAGAAGGCTGAATTCACACAGACATCTCTCAGAGGAATTGCTATAGTATGTTTCTCGGTGTACTGGATTCCAAATCTGGCTTTATTTGCTCATTTATGTAGTATCTCAGCCCACCGTTTAAAATTAATACCAAAAAATGCATGCTATGTAATCTGAACCGAGGACCTTCGGTGGTCCTCTTAGCTGTTCCCTGACTCAGTCCATTTCTTTCCCAAGTCGGCAGGTTTTATACTTCACGCCACAGTTCACAAAACTTCGTCAGAGTTGCAGTGTGATTTATTTGTCTGCTGGCTTTATGGAAACTGTAACCAAAGGTGGTCTGTATGAATGTTTTTGTAATACGTTACACCTTCCTACCCGAGGGGTGAGATGAACATTGATCAAGGAGGAGCGTTTGATTAACCAGATATTTGCAATGTGCTAGAGTGAAATTTGGCATTAGGAAGGTTGTTCCACTTGAGCATGAGACTCATTCTCACCAGAAAAGCACCTTCAGCATTTCTCAGATACAAAATGAAAATTCACCTCCTGCTCAAGTTGCTTGTTTGCCTCCAGAAGAGCTCTCCAGCCTGACATTTTTTCTGGAGGGGAGGGAGGGTGTTGAGAGATTTGACTACTGAACAGCGCAGTCATCAGCATCCCGAAAGGGCAGGTTCAGGCAATAAATCTAGGCTCCCATTTACCAAATGGCTTCTGGGCACCCTCATCTCAAATGCGTAGCTAGTAATTTCGACAGGGCAACCTGGCATAGAGGAAAAACTCACAAAATATTCTTTGCTGAGGGGCTCCTCTTGTGAAAGGGGCAAGCCTAGATGAAACCAGAACAAAGATACTGAAAGGGACTGTGTCTTTTTTAATGTAAGGCTGGAAGAGCCTGTCAAAAAACCTGCTGAATTATGTCCCTGCTCTGTGCGCTCACTGTGAATGACTGGACAACATCGGTTTTGTATTGCCAGACACCATTGTCGGTTCATGCTAATGACATTATAGTCATGACAAAAGGTGGCTATTGTTGCTTACTTTCTAGTAAGAGTATCCACAAGGGGAGATAACGTATGTGCTGAAATCCTCACCCCTGTGAACAGCAGAGCTCTCCTGGGCGCCCTGGCTCTGCCTACACCTAGGCTCCACTTCCCCACAGAAAAGCAATTGTACGTGAACTGCTACTTTCAGCATCACAGCCGTGCCAGGAAGCCCAAATCAGTCCGGGGATCTCATTATGCTAAACACCGTAACAAATGCATGGTAAGAGCCAGCCAGCCTCTGGCCCAAAGATAAAGAGTCTAGAGCAACAGAGGAAAAGGGAGAAGCAGAGAGGAATGTGAAGGTACTTGCCCGGCACTGCAGAGTGGGTCCAGGGACAAAGTTCAGAACTGAATCCTTTGCAATCCCGTGACTCTGAATTTAATGTCAGACCATACAAACATTTGCGTGGTGGACTGTGAGAAGACTTGCCACGCTGGGAATGTCCAAAGCACTTACAAGATATCCCTGTGCTAAGGACAGGTTTCCCAAAAAGTCAAATAAACCTCCAGTCTCCTTCTCCTGCCCCCAACCAATACGGGATCCCCCAAGCACACTTTCTTACGGTGTCTGGTTTTGTTTACCTTCTGATCATTTTTTAAAAGTCTCTCCCCAGCCTCTGGAACATATTAAACAATCATGATAGCATAGTAGAAATTAGACTACTAATAAATCCAGTGTTGTGCTATCAGTAGTTGAGACACTTTCTGTAACGGTTCAAAGGTAACATCACGAACTATCACATGTGTAAAAGAGGCTGGAAAGTCAGGACAGAGATAGCAGTGAAATCCTTGCAAATAGCAACGGAGAGCAGTAGTACCTTATCTGTAAAATTATAAGCAACTGTTGATAATCAGTGTATTCAGGCACCAGCACAACACCCCTGAGAAGCTCTATAGGTATGAGTGAAATTTTATAATTGTATTGGCTCTGGATGTTTTTGATAAGAATAGTACCATTCTGCTTAATAGGCAAGAATATATGCTTAGGTTAGTATCAAATACAATATGGAATATTTCAGCCTATCAAAACCACTTCTAGCTGTATTACGAAATTTTAAAATCTTCCTGAAGTTTACCAGACTACAAGGTGGTATTACAGTCACCTAAGGAAATGAATGCATAGCTGAGGGGGGAAATGTTTTATAGTATCTGATAATACCTTAGGCATTGATAGGACATTTTTGTACAGGTTGAAAATGCATTCTTCATTTTTCACTGACAGCTGGTTAAAAGAGGAATGCAGTGAAAAGTCCATAAAAGCTTTTAAAAAAAACCCAAACCTGGATAGGTCTGCACTTCTGCTTTTCTCCCACCCATGCTAATAAGTGATGTCAGTTATTAACAGTATCTTTTGGATTCAGTGCCACCTTGGCCTATAACCGCACCAGGCAACAGAGAGCCTACAGCACTTCTTGAACCAGGGAAGAATGGGGTTTTGCATCTCTTTTTAATACAATAGAGTAGAAATATTGGAGGCAACTTTTTACACAATTCTTTTTCTTCAGCTTGCATGAAGTCTACGCACTGCCACTCCAGCAGGCTGGCTTTCGTTCCTTCTCTTCCACTGGAAGGTACTTCCTGTAGGTCAGCGTAGCTAGTTTTGCAGTCTGTTCTTACTTCTTTTGGCCCCTCCATGTCTGATACTGCTGATCATTGATTCCCATTTGATGTATTTTCTTTCCGTGACTTTGCAATACTGTCCGTGCCTCTTTCTTCTCCTACCTTTGTGCCTGCTCCTCCTACAGCTCCTTTGGGAGACCATGTTCCTTGTTTTTCTAACATTCCCTGGGGCAGCTCATTCCTCTGTTTCTAGTTTCTTCTTTTTCCTTCCTCACAACCTGCTCCTACACACTCTCATCTCCTCCTATGACCTCAGCTGCTATCTCTCCATCAACAAATCACAAACCAGCCTGATCAGCCACTCTCCATCCAATCCCACACACTTCTCAGCTTCACTAACATCTTCTCCTTGATGTCTCAGTGTCAACTTAAAGGCATAATGGCTAAAACTGATGACATGACTCTCTTCAGTCCACAATTCTCTGTCAACGTTGAAGTCCTCACTTTTCTTCTGTAAATCCACCTCTAACAGCTCCTCCCACTCTCTAAACCTTTACCGAAAGAAACCTGTACCTTTTCACTTTTTTTTAGTGTTACACTTTTGAGGGTATCTTGTTCCTTTCCATTCACACACAGTTTAGACGCAGGTCCTTCTTAAGGCATCATCTCTCTTCTTGTTTGTGACAACCTAGCAAAAAACTGTTTAACTAATGAAGGACTTCCTGCAAGAGCATCTTCATTGGTCTGTCCTTTCTTCCCCTCTTCTCAGCGCTCCCTCCTTTCTTTGAATTCCTTCATTAGTTTCCTCTGCTCTGACATCAAGTCAAGGTTTATTACACTCAGCTCTATCAGTAACACTAATAACTGTTTTCCTGCTTTTTTCCATATACTCTTATGCATTTCATCTCTCTCTGAGCTAACCCATGTCTTTTCTTTAAAAAAAAAACCACAACAAAACAAGCTCCTGTAGAGTTTTTCTATCTTTTCTCTTGTAGAAAAATTTGTCTTGTAGAGAAAAGATATTTGGTGATCTAATTTCCATTAGCAGCTAAAATAGCTTTGAAACTCTAGTCATTTCTCCTGAAATATTACAACAGAATGAAACATGCTTATTATTCCTTTTACCCATGCATCTATGATTTATTATCAGAGTAAGTGTATTCTTTCCCCTACAATATAGGCAGCAAAAAAAGATTGAAAAATAGGCTACACAGATTCAAGAGGCATATGTCCATCAGTGGTCATCAAGCATGACAGTCCAGGTGTGCTTTCCCAGAAGCATATAAACTGATGATTGCAGCAAGCTGGAACATTGTATTTGGAGAAAGATTCCTGTATAGCTGTCTGTTACTGGCCCATATGTCGGACACTGGTTACTGGGCTAGTTGGGCATTTGCTCTGCTAGAGTCCCTATATTACATCCCCACAGTTCTGATGTTCCTGTAACTTAATGGGATAACCAATAAAGCTTTCTGATAACCAGTAAATCTTTCTGATATTGTCTATGCCCTTTGCCTTTTTCCACCCTTATACAAACCCTTCCCCTTTCTTTACAAGAGCGACCCACTTTGTGAACTCCTGTGGACTAGGATCCCATCTTATTTATTTGTCTTGAAAACTTCCCAGCACTTTTATGGGAACACCTAACATTCTGATTATTAATAACAAGAAAAACGATATTATGATGAGAGCAGCAAAACCGCTGCTGGCAGAATTATTTGCAAACCTAATTTCACACATACAACATGCTGTCCTGAACCTCTGCCCCTCCAGGTAATATCAGCTGGGGTTTTGTTCTGTTTTTCCTTTTCCAATTCTGCTGCAGGCAGTTTACTTTGCAGCTTCCATCCATTAATCTCAAAGTACTTTTACATAGAGGAATTAATTAAGACTCTTACATACAAGAATTAATTAAGACAGTAGTAGGCATGTTTTATCATCTCCGTGTTGCACATGGGGGAACTGAGGTAAAGAAAATGTTACCCAATTCTTTTGCAGAGCTGTGAATGTACTTAGGCATATATCATATCCTCTCAACCAGGTGTATAAGAGTATCCTTTCTCTCCTAACGTTGTGAGGCAGATATCCAGTTTACCAAGTAAAATACCATTGACACGCAGTCCTATTATTCAAAATGGAAACGCTTCCCTCAGGCGAATACCTCGGCCAGTCAAATTTCTAAACACATCCTTCTTTCTTATTTCAGACAGAAAGAAGTACACAGCACGGAAAGCAAACTACTGTAACTACTGCGGGATCTGATAACATTTATACTCTTCTAAAGAATCAACCCAATACCTGAAATCTGTAATCTTATCATCTTGCTTTAACAGACTCTCCCTCTTTCTCAGCATTCACATGTATACTTCTGTTTGATAAAGAAAGAAATATAAACCTAATGATTTATGATTTTTATCTACAGTTCATAAAACCTTTGCACAGTTGACGCTGCACTATCATGCTTCTGAAATGCAACAGTGCCACCTTCAGATCATGCTAAATATGACTTTTTCACAAACCATCAGTATGGAAGAAGCACAACAGCGATTTTTCTTTTCATCCAGACGAGTCCTGCTAGAAAGCCCAGAAGCACATGTATAAACCTGAGCTGAACCTGCACATTCACAAACTGAAACACAAATGTTCACTGGGAAGAGTCATCCTTTATTTTCATAAATAAACATTAATAAAGAAAAATCACATACTACTTTTTAATACCCTGCATATTCATTCTCTAAGCATGAGAATCACAGCATATTCCCCTGCCACTGCACTAGCAACACACATTGGGCAGAGCAGCACATCAGCTAGGACCTGCTCCTGCTTTGCAACCTTCACATAATTTGCCAACTACTCCTGGGTATGTTGGGTCCCAGAGTGAGAGCCAAGCTACAGTATACACTGGAAATACGTATCTGTATGCATGGATGTATATATGCTAGATACACTTTAGACATTACACACTGGATACAGTATGCATTATATCCCCCAAAGGGGCCCTGCTCTGAAAGAAACCTACCAGAAAGTACGACCCCAGGTTGTGTTGCAGCCCTTCCCTGCTAAACAAGGAGATGCAGGTCTAGTGTATGACCCATGTACACAGGTATACCTCCTGCCATGTCTCCTCCCTGCCAAGTTGAGACTGTAAATCAAATGTATATGTTCCATTCTAAAGTTTCTTCTAAACCACAGCATTTGACAGATCCCTTTTACCCTCAACAGAGGTATTTATTAAAAAATGAACCAGCCTGTCATTAAATATTAAAACAGGTAACAGTTTTGGTAAATTCAGTCCTGCTTTAAGAATTTGATTATTATCCAGAAATTGGTGCGATGCTGTTTAAACACGAAAGAACAGTTAATTAAATTTACAGTCTCTTTGCTGACATACTACATATTTTATATTTGGTTTGATTATAATGGGCAAACCTCATCATTTTAAAGCTAAGCCATTTGCATTTGTAATTAGACCCAGTTCTGAAAAAAAGTTAAAATACTTCTCAAATTAAAGGTTAGGCCTCCAGTATTTTGAATAAAAAGTTATCTGTGATATTAGTTCAAATTACACATATTGGACTGGAGAATATTAAATCAATACAGGCTTGAAAATCAAGGTGGGAATTAATTACTTGAGTTAATTTCTTTGACTTTGTTCTACAATATTATTTAGAGAAGAAAGTAAACAGAAAACATGCTACTCACCCACTGTCATACCATCCATGTAACGCTTGATGATATCAAAGGAATCCCTTAAATTTCCTTCTGTTATGTCAAATATGATATCTGCCTGGTTGGCCGGATATGTAGGTGTGATGGCACGAAGAAAAATAATCTCTGCAAACAAAGAGTATCACAGAATGTACTGAGAAGTATTTGAAAACACCACTGAGGAACCTGACAGAATTTGATCCAAAATGACTTGCCCTCAAAGCTGGTGGATGACACCCCCACCACCACCACTCCCAGTTTGTCCTTTAAAATGGAAAGAAAGAAGATCTGGGGGAAGGGAGGATTCAGATAGATTTATTTTCTCCTCCTGCACCATCCAAGAAGCCCTGAAGCCAAAACACTATTACTTTTAGAGTCTAGAAAGACCACTCTTAGAAACCAGTCAGACTTCCAGCATGTACCCAAAGAGGACAACACTGAGGATCCACAGGGTGGGCAGTGGAGGGGGACCAAACAGATAAACCCCTGAACTCTGATTCCCTTAGGCAGTTACACAATGTACTGCCATTAAATATTACAGAGTCCTTTTGGAGGAGGGGTTTATGTTTTTTAAAAAGTGAGACTATTTTTCAAGCCCCTTGTGAGGGAGGTTAAGTATCATTATTCTCATGATTATCCTTGCTCTACAGATGATGAAAGTAAACCATGGGGCTGTAAGAATTCACCCAAGGCCATGCATTGAATTCAGTTTAGGAACGTCTTCTGGGCTTCGGTAGTACTCTCAGATCACTAGGTCTCATCTCTTTTTATTAAATCATGAGGATGGACTAATGAGGGAACAGTTTGGGAAGCATCCTGGGCCAAATCCTTAGCTCTGCTGCCAGTGCACCTGGTGAAGCTGAAGGGGTGTGTATGGGAGTAGAAGTGGCTATGGGGCATTCCTCCGCTCCCTGTGAAGTAGGGCCAGCCAAGGTCTGAAACAGGCCTGACGCAATCTACAGCAGCTCTACGGAGCTAAGTTACTGGTGGCTAAATTGTTCCTATACGAACAAGGATTGGGATGTCTCTTGCCCTACTCCTTCTGCCTGGTACAGAAGTGAAGAATCAGCTTTGGCTTTCATTTCGGACAACTTTCTGAGATAGCAAGGCTGAGACTCTGGGTGCATCAGAAATAGGGATTTAAGACCTTTAAAAACCCCTCCAAAATAATCTTCCTTTCCTCCATCCCCTTCTTCTCTCTCTGTGTCTGCGGCACGCAGTAAGTTGGTGAGTGGCTCGTCCTACAGAGAAGCAGGGCTGAAGGCAGTCATCCCACCTCTGGATGTGTAGGCAATCCCCAGTGAAGCTGCCAGAAAATGAATACAAATGCCAAGGAGCAAAAATTGGCTCTTGATCTGTAAGTTTATATGTGAACTAAGCAAAGTGAGTGTGATCCTTAAGAAACTGCGGGGCTTAAAAACTCGCAGGTACTGCAGAGGCTGATGAAACTGAAGAAACACATGAATGCCCATGAGAGTGCAGCATCTGGGGCTGGAAAACTCACTTTGGATGACTGGACAGCCACTCACTTGGATGCTTTTTGAAAATCTTAGCTTAAAAACTTTCTGTCCAGTCCTTGGAATTTCCCTTCCTTTAGTCTACATTTTAAAAAACAATACTTATTTTTTTCATAGGTCAAAAATAGGCGAATCACAGTCCTAGAGAGTATATTCAAGATAATGTATTTTGTGATTAATCTTTGCATGTAGATAAAGACTATATTCTTGGAACAAACCACCTGTCAATAGTGAACAACAGACCATAAACAGATGAGAGAAATATAATGAGCACCGACTTCCTATGGCAAAATCTGCAAAAAAGGGAAGAAAAAAGTCACGCGGCACAGAGCTATTATATGAGTAAATGTGGTAAATAGGAATTCAGACTCAGTATTTCCTTAGACTGAGAAGCTGTATGAGTTAGAGCTCAGAATGACTTTCTTTGCCCCATAAAATTAAAACTCCTGGATATCGAAGGTTTTAATTAAATGAATAGTACACTGTAATTTGGAACTGTGCAAACATTTTACTGCACCGGTAGCTAGTCTGGCTTTAGGCAAGGATTTCCGGTGGAGGTTTTATATGTTGTAGTCTATTAAATGGAACAAGGAACAAACCACTTACCTTCAGGTCTTGTAAATTCTCTGAACGTGGGCAGTGAAATGACAGTGTGGGAAATTGTGTGGACTGGATCCAACACACAGGTGACATCATTTGGTCGACAAGACTTAATGCAACGGATAGTATCTGTCTTTTCAAGTCTGACACTAAGAGAAACGAGAGAGAGATGCATATACACCCTGCAAATGAATTACTTTGTGTTTTGCAATCTGGGGAGCTAGAAATTATAATTGATATAAGTGTTTGTTCTTCACCTCAAGAACTTAGACTAATGCAGATCATCAGAACTGCTGGACCACTGAAAAATTTGGCTTGGCTAAGAGTTGCAGTCAAAATCCCCTCAAACCCAGTTCTTCAAGCCAGGCATGTAAAAATAGGGAGAACTGTAGTGCGTAAGATGCCACGTAAAGTTGCTTTCCAAGTGCAAACAGGAACAAACAACTAGGCCCAGATCCTCAGCTGCGGTGTACTGGCGTGGTCTCAGCCATTTCAGTGGAGCTACACTTTTTTGCACAAGCCTTTTTGTACTCTATGTGATAATCAGTCACACAAAGCAGAAACAATTGTTTCCATTCTGGAAATCTGGCAGGAAATATCTGAAGGACCAACTCTCTTTCACGATTTTCAGTGCAGCAAGAGCCAGAAAAGCCTTTCTGACGTCTTTTTTTTTCACACACAGCCCCTTCCATCTAAACTGAGACAACAGAGAGGAATGAGAACTGGGGGAGGAAAGAAGTTAACCACATTATTTAAAACCTCAAAGATTGAATTCTGAGTTTGGGGAAATGGTAAGGGTCATTTCATATTCCATCTCAACCAGCTGCTCATTCGTCCTTGAAAGTCTATTAAAAGTTAAATGACTTCTTCTCACCCTTGTCCACTAGAGTGAATTTAAAGTCACTTACAGTTCAAGAACTTCACACAATACCCGGTCTGTGTTCATGAGAGATGAAAGGGCTATGCTGGGACTCACAATGTGACTAAGCCCCACAAATGATCTCAACTTTGACCTGCCCATTTCTTCATATTTCTAAGTGGAAAAAGAAAAGACTGCAGTGTCAGTGGGGGGGAACTAAAAGATTAAAAGGAAGAAAAATTCACTGAGTAAAAGGGAAACAAAAATGGAAGCTTTACTTTGTCAGATACCTCTAGAAACAAATGGTTCTTGCTCTTTTCAAAATGTGTTACCCAAGTCCACACCTACAAGCCATCTTTTTTCAGATGTTCAAAGGGACTTTATGGCTCTATTAATAATAAATACATCAGTAACTTCTTATTATATGCTACCCACATTTGCTCATCAAAGAAGACAAAGCCAAACACGCTGATATTGTATGAAGCTAAAGTAAAGATAAAAGAGAAAACATGAATCAACATTAAGGAAACCATGCTCAAACAGATGTGAATGGGCATAGTCCACGGGAAGGCAATGAAGCTGGGTTAATTTACACCAGCTGAGTCTGGCTTGTTATTCTCACTCTGTAGTTGATGTTTTGAGACTGGCCAGGAGATACAGGCCAGGAGTGACCTTTTACTTCCCACCTTTACCTGGGTACAAAATTTCATCATTTCCTAGGCATCTCACAGGGAACAGAATAGGGCTTTCTGCTGAAATGCCTCATGCTGGTCATTGTAGAACAAATTAAGTCTGGATATATGGACATAAGAGCCTGACCTATGATAACAGATTCCATCCCCTTATTTTAAACGTCAGCTGCCAAATTAAGAAAGGACTTCCAGCTAGCTGACCCTCACGTCTGTGAAATAAGAATCAGCTAAATTCACAGTCTAGTTCCTGTGTAAAATAGTCTATTTCAAAACACGTAACAAATAGAATTGAGGCAAAACATACATCAGTTGCGTTTGTTTTCCTCTCTCCCTTTTTTTCCTTCCTTACTGTTTGTAGAGGCGTTTAGTAGACATTTACATCTATACAGCCATACAAACAAACACTGCATCTTTCCTCAGGATCCTGCTGAGCTGGGGTCCCAACACCTAAGTCAGGCTGGTGTTACTTCCAATAACGTGTTTACAAGTTCTGAAGAAGTTCTTTAAAAGTCTCTTTGCATTACATAACACATAAATAATAAATATAGCACCACCTAAAGGTTTTAGGGACACCAATCATCAGTAGCTTGCATAACTCATTTTGGGACATTATTACCAAAGAAGTACTGGTACAATACATAGAGCATCCTAAATTTTCATAGCTGTATTTAGATAATAGAATTTGTATGCAAAAACATTGTGGTTTGAGTGTCTGAAGCGTTCAGTATTAGTCTGCCTTTACCCCTTCTTGGGAAGAAAAGGGAGCTTTACTCTTGACTTCAGCTGGAACAAAATTTGGCAAACACAAACATTTCTGAAATTCTCATCCAATAAAGCCATGAATTTGTTTAAGATGAAGTCCTAAGTAAAACTTACATTCATGATTCTCAGTTCTGATTCACTGGAGTAAAGCATTCTGACATGAATTAGGTACCCTGCATACAGAAACGGAGGATTACAATGATCACAAGTGATTTGTGTTAGTTCCTAAATAAAACTAGTTTCTAGATCCATCCAGCTTGTAACCATACACGTGACAGATAAACGTTTGTGTCAGCTCTATTTCTTTGCACTGTTTCTTTCTTCTCTTACAAATCCCACAACCTTTTTTTTTGCATGCTCTGTCCACACTGCTAAACTTGAGTTTGTGCTTTCATTCTGCCCTGCCTAAATATTCATTCTCTGATCTCTTTTCTTTTGATATCCCTGCTAATTGCTTCAGCATATGCAAAGTGCAGTTGATAACACTTTGTTCTCTCATTGCTTTGACGGCACATCTTTAGACATCTTCTGGAGTAACTTCTTTGACAACTAGCATTTATTTCAAATCCTAATATTTGCTATTAATGATGCGCTCTGATCTCAAAATACTTTTTAATTTTATCCTTACACATCATCTTTGCATTTGATCTTCTGATTAGCTGACGTCTTCCTTTTTGCTCGCGTCCTCCCATAGTGGGGACTGTGACTGACAAACGTTTCTTCGTAAGTGCTGAGAACTTTTTCTTTATTCAAATCTTTCCTTCAAGTTTTCCCCCTCTAATAAAAATTGCAGCTTTGGAGCTGGTATCTCCTCCAGGCCTTTTTCATTTAAAAGACAAAAAAGTTAAGAAACAGCTCAGTTGCTCTGATTATTTTGCAAATAATCCTTTCCCGAATATATTTTTTTCTTTCTTCTTGGGTCCTGGTGTCATTCCTTTTCATATTCTCTGTTGGATTCAATTAGTAAGTTCCTTGGACCAGGAGCCATGATTTCATTTTCATTTGGAAAGAACCATGCACGTAAATGGTGCTGCGTAATTACATACATGTTCTTGAAAGTTCCAGCTACACTGCAGCATTAAAGCATCTAATACAGGAGAATCTGAGCTCCATGCTCTTGAATTACTTGCTGAACGCAATTAATATGGTAGCATTTTACAATACTGAGGGCCAAATTCTCACACTCCCTTCTTTTCCTGCCAAACAAATATATATTAATGCTTGCAAAAATGAATTTTATTTTTGAATCTTTATCCTACTTAATTATGGCCTCATAATGAACTGGTAGCCAGAGGGCATTTATATACAAGCATCTTCTGTGGCAGTAAGAAACCCCATTAGCTCAAGTAGCACGGGCTTGTGCTTTCAATATTTAAAGCTGGGACTCTATCCCCACTGGCAACTTCTGGCAGCTTTATAAGTATGTGTCAACAGACTTATTAAACATTGGCATTCCTCGTGAGACTTGAACTCCTGTCAGCCAGCTGGGATAAACTTTGCCTTAGGGAACATGTAATACTCTGGCAGAGTGCTGTGATCGTGCCCCAATCTAGTCCTTGGCTGATGATGAGCCTGAGAGCCCACAGCTTACAGCTAATAGAGTAATTCCTTGTGTTCAGGTGGTTAAGGCCTGTGATCTTAGTTTAGAAGGTTCCCAGTTTCTAACCTTGTACCTTGTCTGTGCTGTCTGTATTTACACAGTGAAGCACTTTTTTTATATGTGCATTCACGTGGATTATTCCTCATTCATCTATGGACTGACTATTCTGCCTATGTACCAGGCAGCAGAGATATCTGAGCCCAGGATGGTGTAAAACATCAATTTTTAGACCATACCTCTGGGACTGAGTTTTTAATATTTATCAATACAAGGACTGAAGAGTAAAATAAATCCTTTTCCAGTCCATGAAACAAAAGAATTCCAAAGAAATTCCAGTTGTATTGTCTACATTGTTCTTGATTGTATTGAAGTAAAGGAAGAAAGTTGTAGAAGTAAAGGAAGAAAGATTTGGATATTGGAATTCTGGCTGACCTGTCAGGGCTGCTAGGGTCTGGTTGGGGTTTTTTTGTTGTTGTTGTGTAAAGTATTTACAGTTAAAAATTTATCAGCTTTGATATGGAAGTTGGAGAGACAAAAATGTTATGAGACCAATTAAAAATCTTTTTCAAATGTTCCTGTAGACACATCTCAGGATACAGCCTGTGAAATAGAAAGGAGCTCTCTGCTACTAGGTGAATGCTGTTAGGAAGTTCATTGTTGTTTTCCCATCATTAGTTTTTCAATTGCATGGAAATTCCACAGAAAGGAAGATGAAAAATCTGTAAAATGAATGTTCTTTAGAGGAGATTCTCTTTTGCACTGTCCTTAAATTTAGAACTGTGATCTGTACCTGGTGGAAATCAGCACAAGCTCACTGGCCACAAGAGAGCAACGATAACTAGCGCAGCTTGAGAATCTGGCTCCACACTTTCCACGTGACTTGTGTGCTGGGCACCTCTGAGGTCCTAAGGGCCTAATTTATGCCCTTTTGATAGATTTTCAGAAAATGCACAGTATTTACCCCATAAGTAAGGAAACTCTCTAAAGATGTCTCAGCTGAGACAGCTGAAATTATGTACCTATTTTGTTTTGAAAATTTAGACCTAAACATATGCAGCTGTGTATCATCAAATGAGACCAACTCCACTACTGTGTGAAGTAAATTAATAGTTTTCAGTGCTCGGTATATTCAGGTAATAAGCTCTTACACACCAGTTTCTGCTTTTTATAATGATGCAGAGTACACATAAGAATCTCCCCAAATTGAGACATTCAGTGATAGGAGAAAGTGGAGAACTGTAATGATGATGGCAAATAAAATGCAAGTGCAGCATGCAACAGATGAACTAAACCTTTATTAAAATTGGGGAAAAAAAGCTACTCTTAGAAGAGAAAAAGTAGCCAATGAAGCCTGTAAGATAGGGATCAGAGCTGTGCAGAGACAAAGATAAAAAGTTTGGCAATAAACGTGTTGACAGTTCCATGGCGGGAAAGTTGCATTTGAATTGTCAGAAGAAGGTCTCTGGGCTCTGTGATTTGCCGCTGCATGACCACAATGCCACTGTGGTTGTTCACTTTTTTTGTGGTGAAAAAACCCTCCTGGTTCCCGCTGATGATGGACAGCAGAATTTTATCCCCAGGGACAGCATTGGAAGGGCCCATGCGGAAAATGTCGGTGGGTACTTGAATGTTGGTAGGAAAAGAGAGGTGATAGTAGGTTATTCTCAGAGGCAGGCTCTGGCACTCCTTATTTTCATTACAAGGCAAGCGCTCACAGCGACTGCAAGAAAAGTGAGAACACAAGACAAGAGGAAGATTAGCGTACATTTAGCAAGCGTGATAGGAAAGCAAGGGCAGTGGGGGTGGGAAAAGATATGTTGACTTGCATACTGTATCCATTCTTCAGCCTGGCACCTCAGTCATATTGCAAATGGACACTTATTAAATAAGGATGAACTTGTCTGTAGTTGGTACTTTTGGAGAAGCGTTGCCATTTTCAGAAGCATTGCCCTTTCTTTGCATGCACAGATGGATTGAGTCTGACACCTCGGTGTGGGTGAGAGTTTGTTTCCATTTAGATCAGCTAAGCTCTTCCTAGGGAGAACACTGGCTTCCCCCCCTCCGCCCCAAGTTTTATTCTTCTGTTGACCAGACATATGTTAAATAAGGGAAGAGATTTTAAGAGGTTAGTGAGTTGACTGTGTCCTACTTGGGATGTCTGGCTGGATTTTAAGACTGGGCAAAGTATTCTGAAAGCCACAAATGCACAAGGAGCTGGTCTTTCTGAGAGAGAAGAGGCACTCTAGATACTGCACTATTTATGTTCCTCATCTGACAGCATACAGAGGAATGTAAAACTTACTTCCAACACTGCCTGCATGTCAAGGTTTATTTGCTTTGAAGACAAACCTTCTTCCTCCCACTGTGGCACAGTATTTCTCTGTGCTACCAGGAGAACCAACTTGAGTCAGTCTAACACCCATCTAGGCAAGCACTGAAAACAAGATCCAACGGCCTGATGTCTCCAGCATGTGCCCTGCCCATTCAGTCCACTCTTACACAGCCTGGAGTCACGGGAATGACGGTGAGTGAGAAAGGTGCCCTCTGCCGTTTCCTTCCCTTATCACTAGGCACTATATTACAGTGAAAAGCCAGAAAACTAGGAAGAGATCACCCATACAGGCTGAAAGTGAACAATGACCATCAGCACTAGAAATCACGATCTGCATGGAGGGAGCAATCTCCTCTCTTTCTGTTACTGA
The DNA here is from genome assembly GCF_900496995.4 of Aquila chrysaetos chrysaetos. Lineage (NCBI taxonomy): Eukaryota > Metazoa > Chordata > Aves > Accipitriformes > Accipitridae > Aquila > Aquila chrysaetos. Next base: position 26,894,255 of record NC_044020.1, read on the forward strand.
ACCAAGTAAAGTTTGCCCAGTAAAATATGGCACAGACAGGTATAGGCATTAAAGTCACTGCTACTAAAGAATGTTGTCGTTTACCAGTACAATAATGAAGACCTGACATGTCATGATACCCGGTGGGTTTCAGAAGTGTTTAAAGAATTGCATACAAGGGAAGTTTATATGAATTTCAGATTGAAGATATGCCCAAATCACTACATTCAAGTTGGTATCTGAACATCCTCTCGCACAGGTGCATAGAAGTAGAGGTAGGCATGACAATCTCAGCTGGATGTTCACTTTGCAAAATTTGGGGATGATCAAGTTGTGCATTTAGCTTCAAACTTGCTTCACGCACAACTATGAATCAATTAAATTATGTACAAGAGTCTCTCCACTCAAAAGCAATATTCAGTCTACAGGCTGAGGTTTTGGAACCTGAACTATTTAATCGTTTCTTTACTAAGAAATGCTCCAGCATGAAAGCATGGTTTGTTTCTTACAACCTCAAGGAAATCTGAGTGCCCATTTCATGTATTTTATTTTGACAAATAAAACTGAGCTTCTGTCAGGAGTATCTGGTATCAACAGAACTGTGGCTCATAAGCAAGCCTCACTTTGTTGCTAGTGCATGGTGACCTGAATTCCAGGAAATTCTCATTACATGCAAAATAAGCATTTTCAAAAAGAGTAGTTAAAAGCACCCTCAGTTCTTCAGTTAATGTGTTCTATGTTTTCTTTTAATACCACTTGCAAACGAAAGTACAAAGCAATTCTTTGAAGACTTAGATGCATTCTTAATTTTATTCATGTGTATGAAGAGCACGCACAAGTCTTCACAGGATGGCCAGCTAATTAGGTGTGGATACTCTTGGAATATTTTCAGGTATAGTGAGTTCTGCATTCTTTTCTGAAATGTCATCAATAACTCCACTAAAGAGAATTACTTGGTTTTGTTGAAATCACAAGGCTACTTGGTTTTGCTGAAATCATGAAGCAAGTCAAGACAATTTCTTAGCTGGAAATGTTTTCTTCATGTAAATCTTTTTGGAAGCGTGTACATGCTCATGAGCACTTACACGCTTATAAAGATGCCCTGATTTATTCTTTTATAAAAGTAAAATACATTTTATAATAATAGCCAGAATTTTTTAAGAGAACAAAAACCCAAGGCTTCCAGCTTCCTAAGATTTGAAAAAGGACATTCTGCTGATTCAGAGTTATTTGTGGAGACAGATGTGCCTGCGGCTAGGAGCTAGAATTATTCAAAATTCATCTTCTTTTATCTTATTCTTTGGTGGTGCATACTACACACTGCACACTTCACTACAGGTTTAGTTAATGTGCACTAATTGTTCCATCAAATAACCACAGAGGAGAGATAGCAAATATTATTGCTTTCAAGAACCACAGTTCATTCTGGGGTCACGCACCACAAAGGCAATAAGCAATGAGCATTTAAATCTCAGTGTACTCTCGAGACCTTGTTTAAATGCTTCCTTTCAGTGGGCAGAAGAAAATCGTACGGCGGGGGAATCCAACAACCTACTGCTAGTGAGTGAGCAGCCCAAGACCCCAGGTGCTGCTCCAGCTCCGTGGCACGTCAGGACGGATGAGCTGGCCGTACAGCTACCGTGCCACCACGCCACGTCGCTGTGGGAGACAGCACGGGGGACCCGGCGGGAGAAGGGGAGTGCTGAGGAGGCAGCAAGATGCTACCAGAGAAACCCAACACTCAGCCCAAGTAAAATATGCGCTGCTTTGCAGTGAGGCAATTTTACGTACCTCTTTGCAAACCTCTGCAACTAGGCGCATGGGCTAGAAAAATAAGCATATAATGCTGCTAAATGCTCCTTCCTGAATTCACTCCTTATTATTTTAGCTCACTTACTACTCTGTTCTCTTAGGTTTATTTATGTGGCTGAAATACTGGTTTCAAAGAATTACTCATAGTTTGAATTTCATGTCCCAAACACTGGTTACTCATAAAGGAAAACTACCAAAACTAGAGAGATTCCATTTTAGATAATTAATACAACATTTCCTAACAGAGAAATGAGGAGAAAATATTTTCTGCCTTCCCTCCTGTTAATTTCTGAACTGGTTTTCACGTGGTACAGAGGCAATTTATTCCATTGTGCCCAAAGGAGTTGAGTGGTATACAACAATTCCTCATGCACTGAAGGGAAAAGAACTTTTTAGCAGGATTTATGACTTCGCAATTTACTTCATACAGGGGAACCATCTCAACATGCTGAATGACTAACCAAGTATTATTACTAAACTACATACTACACATCTCTGAAATTCGACCCTGGAGATTTCCAGAGCTGTAACAATCTTCCAGACCTCCTAGAATATACTCCACTACAAAGGCACTCACTCATGCTATCATCAGGGTGTATTTCTTTTCAGCTGGTTGCACCACACCTTGAGCCATCAGCTGGGCTGTATCACCACATTGTGGATCTCTACATTTATGTTAACAGAGCAGCTGTGTAGTGAAGGTGGTTTTTGTCTTAAACAGACCAGAACTTAAAGGGAACGAAACCAACCGATGGTTGGTTTTCACAGATATTTCTTAACCAGAGGAGAATATGGAGTCCCACTTCAGGCTCAGGCAGGAATACAGTATACAGCAGTACAGTAGACACGATGGACAAATACTTTCTATGTTTCTCCTGTCTGGAGCTGGAAAAGTCTCAAGTAGTTTTCAAGCTACAGAAGAGACAGACCCATCTTCATTTTGCCCTCAGCACTGAGCTTTTATGTCCTATCCTTGTCTTCTTCATTTGTCTTTCCCAACCTGGCTCCTTCTTCCTATCCCCTTTCCTTGCCTACTGCCCTTCCTGCTCACTCAAACATTTGGCATCAGGACTGTCTACTCAGCCAGTGCCAATCCTCCTCTCTTGCTCCGTCCTCTCCTGACTGACACTTGGTTGTCTCAGTTCCTACACCTCACAGCACTAGTCCCAAAGCATACACCCCTTCCCTCAGTATCTTTCTACAGCCGTCCCAAATTATTCCTTGCTCAGATGGTCTTCATCCGAATCTGGCATCAACCACCCTTAACCATAAGCTCCTGACTCCTCTGCTTGGTTTCTCCCTTGTCTCTAAATTGTTTTACCCAGTTTTACCTTCTACCCCTCAAGTGTCTCCCAGATTCGTTCTCCTCACCTGGTCATACCTTCAGATCCCTCCCTCCCTCCCTCCATCCAGCCTCTTTATCCCTACGTACGCCTTTCCTTCTTACCAAGTCATCTCTTCTCTTACCCGTGCTAGAAACAGCTTTCTTATCCATGGAGTCTGAGTGGTCTTTGAAAGCACAGAAGAAACAGGCTCTGGGGTTGTTAGGGCTGGCAGCACCTGGCCCAGGACAGGTAGAAGCTGACATTATGGGGAAGATTGGGCTTCTTTCCTGTGGCTGTATGTGGGAGCAGGCTCACACAGTCTCTGGAGTTGGTACCTGCACATTTTAGACTGCTTTAAAGAGCTGCAAGAAGCTCAGGTCTGCTGAATCAGAAGAGAAATGTTGGTTGCTAAACAAGAAAGACCTCTCTACTGAGAGGAAGAATTAAATTGTACTGAGGAAGATAGTCAAATGCAAAGACAGGTTGCCACTGAGGCTGTGAAATCCTTATCATTCAAGGACTTGAAGCAAAAGTTAAACAAACAACTCTCAGAAATACTCCACGTAGACCTGACTCTATTTTGGCATACAGGGGTGGATTAAGGTTACTCATCAAGTTCCTCATTTCCTAAGGTTTATGAAAAAAGGCTAAATGCAATTTCACAAAGTCCATAATGTCAGAAGTTTCAGAGGTTTTTGGTAAAGATGACTAAAAGCGTAAAAGTAATCTCCTAACAAATTTTAGATTTCTGCTCCAAAACATGACAGCAAACTGTTAAAAGAAAAAAAAAAAAAGTCACCAAAATGCCTTAAACACAAAAAACAATGTGTTCCTCCCTACCCTTGTTCTTGGAAATGACTGAACTGCTTTGGCTGAAATTTGCCAAAACTTGAGCCTGAGTCAGACACCTGGCATGTAAAATTTCAGCCGTTGGTTACGTTTTGGCAAAATTCTAAGCAGTTAAAAACAGGTCCTAGTAATGAGAAGCGACAGGCAACCTTAATAATAATACACAGACATGTCTAGAATATAAAAATATTTCCCAATCTGGCTCAATGGAGCACACACATTTCTGACATGCCGTCATAACTGCTTCTTTATCTTTTCTACTATTTTTCTTGGCTTAAATATTACAAATGTTAGACTTCAGTGTCGCGTAAAGAGAATTTGTTATGCAATTTGAAAACAAAAAGTGTTTGGCAAGGCAGTACAGCAAGTTAAGTCCTATTGTGAGTAGCAGTAGATCTTAATTTTCCTTGGAAAAATGCCAAGCCTATAGGCTGATCAAGGTAAAAAAAAAAAAGGCAGAATTTAAGCAAAAGAGATAAGACCTTCAATAAAATTGTTACTATTAAGGATCAGACCACACCAGGCACTTTGCTGGTCTTTGGGGAAGGTTACACAGGCTGTTTCCTCCTGAAGCTCAGAGTATCCATATAGCATCCTGAGCTTTCAGCCTGTAGCATGGGATGATCCTGCAATTACTTCACTTGATGACAACTGCCACCGCAACAGCCACCACGCAAAAATCTCTGTTTTAAAGGTATTGGGTAAGGAAGCTTCTGGATCACTGCAGGCTGTTGCCTGTACATAAGGATTTTGAGGAAAAATAACAATGAACAAACTTGGATTTTGAGGACTGAGGCCTATTAAATTATAGCTGTTCCAAAGAAAATACTGGAGGTAGGGCAAAAAATGCCATGAGGTGCCAACTTGATCGGAATGGAAAATGTGTTGTCTGTCTTATGATGTGCCAAGTTGGTGATACCGGAGTGTGTTCTGAATAAAAATGAGAGGAAAATGGTACCTGTAATAGATACGATGTTATGAGAAGCCAACTGTTTTGATTTTAGAGTCCTGGCACAAGGTTGGGTGAAAAAGTGATTTAATGTCATTATCATGCAAAAGCTAATGAAGATATGCTATCTATCAGCTATCCTGGGTTATATATGCCAAAAATAAATGATTCAAGAATATGTAAATTAGTTTGGATGTAAAAAGGTGCTAAAAAGCTGCTTATGAAACTGTTCCCCAATGGGCACAAGGCAACCCAATACATAAACCCTGATTCTGGCATGCTGGTATAATACTTGTATACTGGTGAAGTATGAGAGTACCTATCTCCCCATTGAACTAACTTGGACTTTTTGCAGTAAAGATAATGAACTCATATTCTCTCTGGTTTATGCAAACACTTTTTCGACAATAAATTCAGTAACTGTGTCTGTAGCTGTTGAGAGGGAAAAACCTAATAAATCCAACAAGATAATAATTCAAGGAATTAAAATAATTAGAACTTCACTGAGCAGCTACAGGATTTGTGTCTGACTCATAGCCTAATTATAGCCCTAGCACATCAGAAGAATCTCTCTCTCAGAGTCTGTTCGAGTTAGGCAGAGTAAGCCATTGCAGGGCCCCAACAACCCAGACACAGAAAAAAAAATTCAGACATTCTACTACTTCCCCAAAAGATCCTTTACATCTCAAATAGCCATTAATTTCAACACATGCATAAAAATATAGATAAGAAAGAAAGAAGATGAAATGGAATGTGTGTGCGCGATGCGTATTTTATAAACTGAACTTTGCAACTCAGCGATGTCCACACGAGTAGAAATCTGCTAATTCTGCTTAGTGGCCCATTGCAAATGACTTTTTTTGAATTAGGGTACAAATGAACCCAAAATATTACGAATAAAGAGAACATCTGCATCACGAGGCACTGCTTGTTTATTGATATGATAAATGTAATTTAAAAAGTAATTACTACTGACACTTCTCAGAATACAAGTGTATTTTACAAATATCTGTTTTTATACCATGAACTCCCTCTACAGCATTCTGGTCAAATACATCTGCTCTGCCACTTACATGGCATTTCACAGACTAAGGTTTAAATGGAAACTAACTAATCCCCACAAAGTCCCTCCGATAAAGATCAGCATTAGCTTCATTCTACCTAGGAGGCACAGAGTACTCAATTTTATCTAAAAGATGCTGGGCATATGAACACTAACTGTGAAAAGCAATAGCGGGCTGATGACGAATGTGGTTTATCAGCTTTCCTCCCTAGCTGGTGGAGCATACACTTACCTGGGTATGGGGCAGATGAGGGGGACCATGGAGCAGCCTTTGGAAGAATCGCTGGAGTACAGGGTGGCCATAAAGCCACAGGGCAGGAGGAAAAGTGGTCATCTGCATCAGCCATAAACTCTAGCTACGCAACTGAAATTTTGCAACAACTTCTCCACTTTGCTAGCACCATTTGATGGGTATAAATGAGCTGCCAGCTGCCCCTCCTCCCAAAGCTGTCTCATATTTTCAACACCAGAATGCATACACTTCCTCTGAGCTAGGTTAAGAGACATAAGTTTGAGCAGCAGCTAACGTACCACACTTGCTAGGATTCCCAGCTTTTTTAACAGAGGTGAAATGGTACTAAAAATTAGACATTCTTGCAATGCTTTGCAGCAGCACTGGTAAAAATTCAGAGGGAGCTAAAAAGAACTCTTTCACTGGAGTGTAATAGTAAGGAAAGACTACGTGTGAAAGGAAATAAAAGTCAGAATTTTGAAGCTGAATGTAACCCTCCTAACAGGTTGCCTGCAAGGTAGCCAGAGAGACAACATCTGCTCATGGCTCTGGAGATCATTACGGTGTAAACCACTGACACATGGCATTTTTTTAAGGCAATACCTTTTTCTTAGACTGAAACAGGAGCATGAGAAAGGGACCAGACCTGCGTGTGCAAAACATAGGGTAGGCCTACCAACAAAATACGTATTTGCCAGAATCCGTTATGTATTCAGTCGGCAGTGGCATGTCACCAAAAAACTGTTCAACCTTCAAAAAGAAAGTACTTACGTATCTCCTGACTTGCGGTAATTTTCTGGACATTCCAAAGACAGACAGCGAAAGCCCCCCTGGATGTTAAAGCAGGTCTCATTGAAAGAGCAGTTGTGGCTTTCTGCAACACACTCATCAATATCTGCCAAATGGAAAAAGGTGAGTGGATTAAAGACATGCCTTTCCTCTACTTGCAGGGGCCAGATGATGAAATTATCATATTAGGTACTACAGAACATGGAGTGCTATTAAACATTATTACAGGATTGGAAGGGGGGGGGCAGGAGAAAAAAGAAGAAACATAACCCAAACAACAGGCAAGAACAGGAAAAGGAAGAGCAGCAGTGCCACTAAGTGGACAAGACCTAAATATGTGCTGAAATGTTTACAGTGTATTTCCTTTTAATGGCTAAACTAACTCATACCATTTCACAGTGGGAATCTCCATCTTCAGAATTTTGTATAATTCTTTAATAATGTTGTAAAAAGTATTCTCTACTGCATTGTATAGTTTATAAGAGAAATTTCCTGCATATTTATTATAAAATATTGGTTTCTTCAGATTTCAAGCTGATGTTTACTGCTTTACTTATAATGTTCTAGGAAAGGCATTTTTTTAAACGTAAAAACTTGCTAGAACTTTTCAGAAGTCCACAATCCAGTTAGGTCTCCCTGCAGTTATTGAACTCACCTTGGCAGTTGCGTGCATTGGGTGCCAACCTGTAACCAGTGGAGGGACAAGTACACTGAAAACTCCCAGGAATATTAATACATCGAAAGGAACAGATATGCCCTCCAGTAGGTAAAGCACATTCATCAATATCTGCAAGAAGAAAACACCACTAATTTACTATGTGTTCATGACATTCAACCAAGTGCACATGTACGGTGTTGCCACTGCAAGATTCAAACACAATTTCATGATTCTAATTGCTGGGCAAGGAAGAACATCATCAGACAGGTGTGGCTGTAGTCAATAAGATCTGTCAGGAATAAATGGAGGTGTGAAGAAAATTAAAAGCAATGTAAGGGCCCGAGACAAAGTAAATGGGTACGAGCAAGCACTTTACAGTGATGTGTATCATAGTACTTTACAAAAGGGAGGGAAAGGAATAGTTTTATCCTTGTTCTTACAAAAAGGAAATCGAGATGATGTGTTCTGCCAAAGGTCTTACTGTCTAGTAAGTCCTGGAGACCTAAGTTCAAATTCAGGATCTTACCCACAAGGTCACACCCACACCCTCCTTGTATTTGAGGAGAACTTACTTACACATTAGTTTAGAACCTGCCACAAAAAGAGGATATATAAAATACTACCTAGTATTATTATATATTACATATGTAACATATAAATGTGTTTGTATCTTCACTTGCTGAAGACTAGAAATTCTGTTAGTTCCTCAGAAAAAACCCAAACATTTCTGACAAGTTACAAAAGTATGCCAAGCTAGAATTCAGTGTAAACAGCAAAACTGACACCACAAAAGCAGAGGTATTTCTAGACTAGGACATGGGTGTCAGACTCATTAAATACAGTTTCATAGTTTCACAGGAAAATACCAAAGAGAATCAAATGTTAAAATAAAACAATTACAGGTACATGGAATTGTTCATGTATGTTACGGTGAGAATAAGAAATGCTCACTCATCCTCCATCTGCAAAACAATAATGCTTACCTTCACATGAAATCCCATCTATGTCACTAAGTTGAAAGCCACGGCGGCAGTAACACTGATAGGAGCCATACACATTGGCACACTCTTGACTACAGGGGCTGCTCTCACACTCATTTAAATCTGAAATGCAAAATTATATACCTGAACCCCAAATTTCTTGCTATGTTCCTCACTCCTATTACAGGACTAAGACAAAAGTTTGGAAGACAATTTTTTTAATTAAAAAAAGGATGGTATGCATGTCACTGAATAAGCTGGAAATAGGAGGGGTTGGGTGTATTACGCTCAACAGGGTCTAGCAGTATAGGTTAATCTATACTGTGCTATTATTTCCCACTGTCCTTCAAGGTGTGTGACTTGGAGGGAGTCTTTAGGACCACAGTGGCATTTTTGTATCTGGGTATCAGCAAGGCTGGTTTTGAAGGTCTTGAATCTGATCTAGCTGAATCACCCTTCAAAATGCAGTAAATGCAGACCCACACACTTCTGCACGATCTAGCCTGAGGGCAATAAATTTGAACTGTGGGCTAGACTGGCCTTGATTAATCATAACAGCATTCATGTAATCAAAGAGACCACACTGGGTTGATTTCTCATGCCATTCCAGTGCAATCTTACAAGCGAAAATCAAATGAAAATAGGTAAACAGCAATGACCTGTATCTCACACTGTATAGCCAAAGCATATGACAGCTGTACCTTCACATGACCTGCCATCAGTTGAAAGTTTGAATCCCATGGTACAAGTGCAGTAATAGGAACCAGGAGTATTCTCACACTTGTGAGCACAAAGGCGGCCTGGATAGCGTCTGCATTCATTGATATCTGCAATGATAAACATATAGAGAGGTCTATGTATTGGCTTCACTACAGTAGTAGTCTGGACAAGAATGTGGTCATAAAAGTTTGATTTTTATTTTCCAGATCTAAATTTCATACTAGAGAGGGAAGGACTTGCCCAAAATGCTCATTTAGAAGCACCCCAGTGCATAATTGAATTAGATCTATAAAGAAGAAAGTTCCTTTGATCTTCCAAAGGAATGTTTTGCTGTAGGTGCATATAAAAATATCACAGAAAACAATTACACATGCTGTCATAATCTTACCTTTTAACAGGATAACAGATAATATGTTGACAATACTAATACAGCTTCCTTTGAAGTATCAGCAGCTCTTTAATATGGTATTAGATTTATACAAATAATATAGTAGTCAATTTTACATTCAGATGAAAGAGGTTATGCAGAGAGCAATAACATTCTTTACACAGGATCATTTTTTAAAACGCCATGGCTGCATGTATTTAAGTCGACAGGTGCAACTTACCAATACAAGTTCTACTGATGACATCAAAAGAATAGCCAGATTTGCACTCACAACGGTAATTGCCTGGGGCATTTATACAAACATGTCCTTCTCCACACGGCTGATTAGAGGATGAGCATTCATCCACATCTAAAAAAAGGAGAGAAGTGATTGAAAGTACACTTCTGAGCATGCAAGTTGAGAGAAGAGCAATATGTTAACATATTTCCATGTCCCCTAGTAGTTACAAAGTGTTTTGAAACAGAAAGCAAGATTTTGTTCTAGCTCTCAGCTTCTACAAGAAGATCAGAGTCACAAATCCAAACTATTCTTAGTGAAGCAGGTTATCTCTCGGGTGTCCCGTTAATGTTCATGGACTTGGGTGGGAAAAGAAATCAGGAAATCAGACAATCTTCAGAGGAAATCAGTTGCAAAATTGGTTTATTATGCACACTCGATATTCATGGATCAGATCTTCACCTAGTGTAAGATGCCAGAGACCCACAGTCAGTAGTGTTTGATAAGCCTTTTACAAAAATGAAAAACACATGCAAAAATACCTCTCTTAGCAAAAGCCACCTTAGTTAAAAGCCAGCCAAAGGCATATAAGCCTTCCAACATTACTTGAATGGCTTCTGTGGGACATTAAGTGGCGCTTGTGTTATACCTCTGTATTGAGGAGATTTGAGACCACACAGCATTGTTCCAAAACACTAATATAGTCATAGAAAATGCCATTTTTGGGAGGTGATTATAATTTCTCTTATTCTCAGAATATAGGGTTTCATGAGTTATATGAAGGACAGAGGGTGGATCCTTGTCATTCTACACTTGTCGGGACTGCCATGAGGGAAAGAACAGGATCAAGAGTCAACTGTGGGAATGAGAAAAACTTGGGCAGAGTGCAAGAAACTGGTCAACATAAACAATAGATGTGATTTATTGTCTTCAAACTGTTTTTCTTCCGAACTGTGACTTACCTACGCATCTTGTTCCATCTTCATTGAGATGATAACCTCGGCCACAGCTGGGTGAGATTCGCTGGCAGGTATACGAGCCATCAGTGTTAATACATATCTGTCCAGCTGGGCATGGCATGTTGGTGCTTAGGCATTCGTTGATATCTACAAGAGCACAAGTCAGTGTAACTATCTGCTGTCTGAAGATGTTGAAGGTAAGACGTTTTCCTAATGTAATCCTTCAGAGGTTTACATCCTGATGTATCCTTGAGAGTTACAAAAGTTCTGCCTATGGGAGAATACAACTATTTCTGCCACTTAGTTTCACCGATCTAACGCTTCCAGGGTAAAGATCTGCGGAGGTATGAGAGGCTCAGATCCCACTGAAAAGCAGTGGAAATTGGGTATAGAACTTGTATTTGTTTAAAAGCCTTTGGAAGTCTCCCCTAAACGTACGAAAAGATGATCAACAATTCAGTTCACCAGCTCAACCAGTTCTGCTGCAGTCTGTGGGTTGTGGCTCACGGTGAATGAGCTATTTGGTAGTGTGTGCTAATATAGGTAGTAGCTCACTCTATTTTTACAGAGAGATAAACCACTGCTCACAGGTATTCACCATGAATACTCTACCTTGTCTTACGGTAAGTTGTCCATGTAAACACATAAGAATGTGAATAGCTTATTTATGTATTCATAAGACTATGCAGCCCTCTACCATCCATCAAATGTTATGTCTGTTTTTTTACAAACTGGACATCCTATCACTTTGTGACAAACATAACCTTTGCCTGGTAGGAACCCACTATAAAGTAGAATCTCAGAAAATGTAATGACATGAGACTAAGCTGTATTAAAGTATGATCTGGTGGGCTATATCTAGCCAAGAAGGTAGGGAACTCACTGTTATGCAAGGTTAGCATGTGCTATTAGTATGGCGGAAAGGAGTTTCAGAGTCGGGAATCAGTGGCTACAGGAGGTACTGAGGCAGCCTTTGCTGCCTGGAAATGTTAATGTAACTAATACCTGACAGTTTGTAGGAGCAGCACTGCTTGTGAGTGTATGGGCTTGCATCCCATAACCTTCAGCAAAGTCCAGCTTCATGTGAGTACTTCTCTGCCCAAAATTTTCCCAACTGGTTCACTAGGATATTAGCATCATTTTACACAGGGGGACTGTTAACTGTTGAAGAGCTACTGTGTTCCAGTTGGTATGGTATGGTATGGTATTAAGTACAGCATCCAGCTTGCAAAATGTTGGCTTCCTGAAGATGGGGAAGGGGACGTAGTGTAATGTGAAACATTTCAGCCAGGCCTATCCCAGCTCACTACAGTGTAAAATTTTCAACTTACGAAGACAGTGGATAGACAGGGAAGTTTTCATACTTCTTCCCCTCAACACCACATAGGGCAGCATTTGATTCACAGTGTGTAAAATCAGCCTGTGAAATTGTTCTGGTACATATTTTGTGCAAATGCATTTTAGGGGACATAACTATTGCTGTTGCAAATTGATGTGGGTTTACTAATGTCAGTGAAGGCAAGCTAACTACTAACTGCCGTGGACCTGGTGCTAGCTATGGCAGATACACGTCTTCAAAGGGTTTGTTGTGCACAAGCACTGGCCCCTTCATTTTAAAGGCTGCAATTTTGTTTTCAGACTCAGTGTTTCCAGTGTCAGATTTCGGCACTACAGGGTATGATATGGTCAGGAGAACGAGGGGCTGACAATGAGCTAGACTTGGCAGCTACTGCCGCTCAGCCAGTTCCACAAGTCCAAGACACACTACGCCGATGGGCAAATTCAAAGTTAAGTTGAGACTTGAAAATACTACTCAAGGGAATAACTGATAGATTTGTAGGTCACATTAGACAATTCCACTTAGAGTCTGCTGGAAACCAGTAATTCTAACATATTTATATAGGTTATAATTCTGTTTTGTAGGAGTCTTGGAAACAAGGCATTAGCCTGACAGATTGTAATCAGTCTTTAAAATAAAACTCCTCTCCGCAGTGTGTTATAACTGGCCCACCATTCTCATACATAGTAAGATTCTTGATAGGCTATAACTAACGGGGGACAGGTCTGGAAAGACCTACATACCTGTAAAACCATGCATACTAATATCAACAAAGTGTGTTACAGAGGATGTCACAAATTACAGCTTCTTATACTAAGCTTTAGCTAAAACCTTTTGGATAGAGGTAGATAAAACATATCACAATTTTTTTTACAAATTTTCTTTCAGATAGAATACCCAAAGACTTAAGGAAAATGTTCAAATGCAGCTAAGTGCCTTAGGTAACCAAATCTCATTAAAAATAGAGATCTAGTATTTAAGCCTTTTATTTAAATGGTTTTCGTCTGTAAGTCTTACCTGTGGGACCAAGCCTGTCTTTAAAGGAGCAGAAAAAACACATAGTAGAGCAACGCATACATGCATGAAGAATGACTTGAGAAGCTCAGAACTCACACAGTGAAACTACAACTTTTCTCATAGGCAACACTTAATTATTCACTGAGTTAAGAATACGTCTTACCAATACAGTTGCCTAGCGCATCTTGTATAAACCCATTCATGCACTGTAGCTTGGGTCGGCAACGGAAAGATCCTGGAGTATTCTGACAGATAAAATCGGGGGGGCAGTTATGAGTACCAGTCTCACATTCGTCAATATCTAGTACATCACAAAAAAAAATTGTTAGTAGGAGTTTGACAGAAGCTTTTTCATCACATTTAAAACATAAGACATAGTTAAAAATGTCAGACAGATTAATCCTCAGCGTACCTTCATGCAATTCAGTGCAGTGACCCAGGATCAATCTGACCTACTACCTCAAACAGAATCTCAGTAAAAAGAGGTAGAGTAAGTTAAAGATTTTTTTATTATTTCGTTATTAACTTTATATATGGGGGGGGGTGTGAGGGTGTTTATTATGCTTTACAAGTTTAGTTCTCACAACTAAATGATTCAAAATTATTACAGAGCACCCGAAGCATCGTGTTCAGCAGTGTTCAGCCTTGATTCAGCAGTGTGCTTATACATGGGCTCAGCTTTGAAATCAGTAAGATTTAATCATATGTCCAAGTACAATTTTAATTTTAACCTTAGATCCAATGCAAACATTGTTCATTTCTTTCATAAGTGAATTAATTGGCCTTGATTCTCATCCATATTAAGGCTTGCAATATCCTTGCATTATTGTGCTTTAAAATGCACATAAATATGATTTCTGCTTACTTTAATATTCCATTCCAGTTCAGAATAGACAATAAATATTTGTGAATAAGTTATGGTTCAGATAAAGCAAACAAGGGCTAATGAGGCTTCATTCACAAATGTAACCCCATCCACATAAAAGCAACTAAAAACTTAATGTTTGCCACCCTGCAATGGGACGAAATCTCCTAAAGCTATTAAAATACAGAAACTTTATAGCAATAGGATGCTTCAGCCTTTGCATTTATGCAGCTGACACAACAATAGATGCAATTGCTTATCCCTAGAGCTTTGTGAGACTTAAGTAATGATTGTGGAGCCCCTTTTACGTTTAGGATGGGTTAATGCCAAATTGGGTTCAGCAGGGTTCTACATGTTGCACAACTCAGTTGTTTTACTTGGCATTTAAAAATCATACATGAAGATTATTCATTTTCTATTTTCATTGCTATTAACATAACATTAATAATATTATTAACACATCTTATCCAGATAAGAAATTTCTAACATTAATGGCATGCATAATTTACTGTCTGTACTCCTTTTTTTCCACCAGAGAAAGATTGTTAATACTTGCTGGTAAGCTATTTGTTGGCCTAAATCTGATGTCATTCAAATCAGCAGAAATTTTACTTCAAAGGGATCAAAGTTAGACCATGATACTTTGAAAAACATTGTCTGTATGTTCTGCAGGTTTTGCGTTGGAGTTTGTTTGTCAGCTGTTTTATTCAATCTATTATTCCGCACTGATCAGTTTCTACAATAAAACCCTACCCAGAATCTTGGTTGAGTTAATTTACTCAGTGGAATGAAATTAGTCTGTTTATAAACAATTCTAAGCACAGGGGGAACAGACTTTCTCATAGTGGAAACCAATTCCACATCAAATGGAGTTCGCTGCTAATGTGTATCTCCGTGAAGTTAGCATGTCAGGTGAAGTTATGGATGCACATAACAGCATACATTGAGCTAGATGCAACTTGAAATCAGTCATTTCTTTAGTAAAAAAAAGACTGTTACCCTTGTGTTCAAACATAGCTAGTCAAGAACAGTGCTTTTAACTCTTTTTCATTTTTAAACCTTAAGAATGTTGTGATTAAGAAATTAATCCCTTTGTAACAAATTTAAACCTCCTGAGGATAAAGGCTTACTTTTTTAAAAAGATGCATCTACCTTAGCATTTTCAAATTGAATCACCTAGTCACTCCACTTGCCACACTTCGTTTCACACTCCAAAGTGTGCAAACTTGATTCTTTCAGGTGAAACTAAACCATTAGGTATGCTCCAGGAGCAGGATTTAGGCACTCTGTTCACTAATGAGCGACCAATTCACAGGACCAGACTAGAGCTAGCCAGAAGTAAACACCAGAAAAATGCATGTGGTCTGAATGCTGGGCCTTCAAAATCAACTGTTTCAGTTCCCAGGCCAGCTCCTGTCATGCAACACAAATTGTCAGTGTAAAATAAATGTAGTTATCTCTCCTGGAAGTCTTTGTTGTAGTCCACAGACAGCCTGATCTGGTATCTGTAAGGTGACAGGTGGAAAATCTTTGTCCCAGAAGAACTAGCACTGTCTGTGTGTCCCTGTGTAACTACAGCTTACATGTGTATTTACCAAAAGTAAAAGAGCATGACATGATGATGTACTTATTTTTTTACTTAAGTCTGGAAGATTTCAGTTTCTCTGCACAAGACGTACCTTTGCAACGACTGTCATCCGTTAGTTCGTAACCAGTTCCGCAGCTCGTGTCCCGCTGACAGCGAAAGGATCCTAATGTATTGACACAGGTCTGTCCAATCCCACAGCTGTGTCCCCCAGTGATACACTCATTAATATCTAGAATATGCAAAATGATTAAAAAAAAAAAAAAGAAAGTAAATAGGAAACATGAAATCACTGGGAAGAGATGAGGTCAAAGGCTAGCTGCGGGCACACCTCCAGCCAGTCATTACTTTGAGCATCAGGATACAAAGAATGGTGTGGATTTGGCCTCACACTCACACACCCACAACACGGCTACTCATCTCTGTTGTCAGAGCGTGAGCCAGTAAAGACATTTTGACCCCATTGATAACAGCACTTATGACTGCTGATTCACTTGTACTTAAGAAAGAGGAGGAGGAAGTTGTACTGACTGAGAGCAAAGGGCCAACTTCATCTCATTCAGCCCAGTAGCAGATGATTATAGTGACTATGTGAATGAGGCAAACTTTCAGAAATCCTTCCCTTGCGCTGCCTCCCACCAACATATGGCTTAGGGACTCCCCGAGCCACAGATTGCAAATTTCTACTTAATACCTACTGATAGACATTTCTTTTGTGAATTTTTTCACCTTCTCTTTGAACGCATGAGAAAATTTGGCATCCACGTGTATCAAATGTAAAAGTTCTTCCTTTTTATATTTCACACTAGGTTAGTGTTAATCTGACCAATCATCAATATCTTTTTTATATTCTGAAGTTTGTATCTGAGCTACTTACCTAGACTCCCTCTTCAGTCAATGACAAAAAAAGGCACTCCTGATGAATAACGCTTTTTATCCTAGAATAGCTACAGAACAGGCAAGATGAACTGTGCCCTGGAAGTGCTTGTTTCTCTCAGTTAGCAACAAAAGGAGTCTAGACTGACTAGCTCAGAAGCAAATGTCTACATTGCACATGTCTGAAGTCAAGTGCGATGAGCTCTTATCCAGCCCGTTTCATTTTATGTCCCTTTAGTTCTTCTTCTGAGAGAAACTTAACAATTCTTCCCCCTTGACTATTCCCATACCACTTGCACCAGCCAAAACTTTCATTCTTTCTGTCAGTTGTTGTGCTGGTTTTGGCTGGTATAGAGTTAATTTTCTTCATAGTAGCTAGTATGGGGCTATGTTTTGGATTTGTGCTGAAAACAGTGCTGATAATGCCAAGATGTTTTCGTTCCTGCTGAGCAGTGCTTACACAGAGTCAAGGGCTTTTCTGCTTCTCTCACCACCCCACCAGCGAGGAGGCTCGGGGTGCACAAGTTGGGAGACGAGACAGCCGGGACAGCTGACCCAACTGACCCAAGGGATATTCCAGACCATAGGACGTCGTGCTCAGCATGTAAAGCTGGGGGAAGAAGGAGGAAGGGGGGACGTTCGGAGTGACGGCGTTTGTCTTCCCAAGTCACCATTATGCATGACGGAGCCCTGCTCTCCTGGAGGTGGCTGAACACCTGCCTGCCCATGGGAAGTGGGGAATGGATTCCTTGTTTTGCTTTGCTTGTGTGCGCGGCTTTTGCTTTACCTATTAAACTGCCTTTATCTCAACCCATAAGTTTTCTTACTTTTACCCTTCTGATTCTCTCCCCCATCCCACTGTGAGGGAGATGAGTGAGTGGCTGCACAGTGCTTAGTTGCTGGCTGGGGTTAAACCATGACAGTCCTGTCCTTACAAGCTGAAGAATCCTACTCTATTTCATCTGCCTTATCAATTACTATCTACTATTGTAAAAGAGAACATGTATTTTATTTTGGTTTTACGCACAACAATAAATTCAAGATCTTCTGACTCTTCTCTACTCTAAATCCTCCATCTCTTCTACTGATTCTTTCTTAACTCCATCTTCCCACAACTCTCATTCCAACACTCCATTTAAATCAACTTTTAATGATTTAACCTCTTTTCCCAGCTGGCATAAGCATATTCTGATCTCTTCTGACTGGATCTTTTTTTATCTATTCTTGCTGTTTTAAAACAATGATGTTGATAATCGAGGCGATGGTTTTATTTCTTTTACCTTCACAGTTGACACCATCTGGTTGAAGCTGATACCCAACAAAGCAGGAGCAGACGTAACTGGATCCTGTGTCTCTGCACTGCTGAGAGCAGGGCCCACCACCTAATTGGATATTTTAAGAAGTCTGATATGTAAGAGGCTCTTCACAGGAACTGAAACAAACCATTAATTTACAGGATGCTTGCTGATTTATTTAGAAAAGCAGATAACTGAACACACACATATACAAAGAAGGAAAGGGCTAAACACTGAAAGAAGCGTTTGTAATCACTGGATTCTTTTAGTTCTAAAAATGAATACAAGAAGAAACTAAATTAAGGCATTGCTCATGGCCCATCATTGTTAGAAGTTGAAGGGAAAATGCTGATGAGCTAGCTCAGACACCTCCTAAGGTTTTGGCTGGCAAGTTAAAACTTTATATGGTGATTACTGTAAAATAAGGAAGACAAGATGCATCACCATAAGCTAATGAAACATTTTCACTATTAGCTGCATTAGGCTTTATTTTTAGCCCATCATGATTAGGACAATACTCCTGCATTAGCTATAGCACATGCTCTTTTCCTACTCAGCAGGCAGGAAACATGAAAGGGAGAAGAGATTATTGTGGGTGACAAAGGCTTCAGAGAACCTAAAGGAACCAAGACTTACTACTGGGGTACTAAGGACCTAGTGAGATGTGTGCAGGAGTCACAAAGGATGTAAAAGAGAGCTGGGGTTATTCTGGCAGACAGAAAGAGAGAATACTATAGGAAATTTACACAAAATTTGGCTCATCATTAAGAAAACTTACTTCTTCTGATCTTGTTAAGAAATAAATTAATATTAAAAACATTTAATATTCTCACAATAGAGAAAAGGTTATATACTTCCAACTACTTGTTGTAAGAGTACTGATATTCTTAGTACAAATAGAACCTGTCTTCTTCCATTTTTCAGAATAGCTGAATAGGCATTAAACAAAAGGTTTGGGATAAGCACAATAAATGTGGGCAAATGCAGCTATAATACTTTAAACTTTTGAGTGAATTAAAATAATTTTTTAATTTGCAACAATTTCTAATGAGTACAGGACCATTAATACACCACAGAAAATTAGGTCTGTACACAGGACTGGCAAAGGCAATGACATTAGAAGTAACCACAGTCTTGTGGTTGAGATGGACAGCTACCACTTTCTGAACCTCTGCTAATACTGAGAGCTCCTGTCAGCCACAGTAAAACCTATCATGGAGGTGTTGGAAGAACAGAATTAATTTCCTTATATACCATGAAGGTGCTCCAAAACAAACTGCTAGAAGTTCCTCTGCCTAGGAAATTTGTTTCCCCTGGTGAAGTTTGGAAAATCACAAGTAATTCTGGCATGCCAAGTTTATCAGAAAATATACTGTAGACAGAAACTCTAATTTGTAATTAGTCATACCAATTCATCTCTTGCAGGCAGCTGATTAACTGACAAATGCAACAACTGATTACATAAAGAAATAATGCTAGGAAAATATATAACACATTTTTCTATGTCATCTCTTGTAATTAGCAGCTGGAGACAAAGAGGAGAGTCAGGGTTGGCTTTGACTAGCTAATGACCTAGCAGACATTTCCATCCTCTCTTGAGTGTAATAGCTATACAACATGCAGCACAGTAAATCATCTCTCAACTGGAATATAAGTCTATTAAATTGATTTTATCCTAAATACATTACTTAGTTCTGAAATGCTTGTAGAAGATAATAAATCACTGATGTTTTACGTTTATAGACATGTAAATTGCATGCGACAAGCAATAAATCAGAATACTTAGCAGAACAATATCCCAATAACACATTCTTCCCAGGAGGCAGAACAGCCTGACTAATGAGGACAATAGCCGCTTTTCTGCCTTTTTTTCAGGTGATGCATCTCAAAAGGAAACAAGTTTCATTTCATATTCAATCACCCTGATCATCCCAAGAGGAGAATAAAAGAATGCACATATTTAATATAGGATCCCCATGTTCTGAAGAATCCGCAGTACTCCACGGGTTCAATGAGTAACACCTCTGAGGTATTACCCACTAGAAGTTAAATAAATTTAAATGTATAGTCTAAGCTTCAGTTGGATAAGACAAACTCCACTATGGGAGACAATGCCTTGTATTTAAGAACTTTTGAGGCATCACATAATGGCCTGCTATTTCTTAGAACAGATCTTCATTCTGTTATTTTTACCCATAACTAGCCTAGGCTAAAGGTTTTGGCTAATTTCTGGAATCTAAGTTTGCTTCACTTTTATTGGAGGCAATCACAAAAGAGCTGGCTAACAGGACTAGTTACCTGACTTACCTCTGCAGCCATCATGCAGATAAGGATCTTCTTGGTCTAGTTCCTCCTTTGAAATTTCAACTAAAAAGAGGAGAGATAGGCGTTAGAGGAGAAAGCACTTTTCTTCTCACAGTAAAAAGCTGCCTGCTTGGGACAGGACTCAGACCAGGGTTCTGGATAAACCAGGACAAAATTAAAGAGCATTATTTACATATTTTACAGCTATTTCACACTTAAATTCAACATTCAAATGCACACAGCCATGGGGCATTTTCCATCTGACTGATTCAATATGAAAATCACGCTGTGATCATAGATTACATATGGGTTGAGATTTTCAAATGCAGGTTCTTAACATTAGGCTTTTAACCAGAGCTTAACCTCATTTTCATAAGACACGCTGTTGAGGCATGCTTGGCTTCCACTGACTTTATAGTAGCTTGGGGTACTCACAGTTTTAATGAAAATCAGATTAACCTCAGTTATTTATTTAGACTTCATTCCAAAAACAACTCCACACCCAACTTTTGGGCACCTATTTACGGCATTCTTTCAAATGTACTTCATATACCTTAATTCTGAGAGCTCTGATGAGCGGTACTTCTATGTCCATGTGTCCTGAGAGTTCTTTCTCTCCACACAGAGGACATAGAAGAGCTGAGTAAATCCACTGCCTGAACCCATTGCTTGCCCAAAGGACTAGCTAATGGAATTCCTCCAAATCTGCCACTTTGAACACAGGGGAAATGGTAGGTTGGTAGTGAGCTGCGTAAAAACACAATCTCAAAATACTCTGGTTATTGAATAGGAAGCTTAGTCTCATTTCAGTGATTGTCCATAAGCCTATTCAACCAGCACTTACAAGCAAATAATATATCATGGAAGTGAAAGCAAGTTTTTGTGCAGTGGCACAAGGCTGGGTTGGTACATTGAGTCCTCAAGCCATAGGGGTACATTTTGGTCACACAGAAGCTAATGAAATCAGTTTGCCCAAGTCTGGTCTGATTTTGTAGAGGTCTCTGGGGACACAGTACCAGACATTACTCTTTACATGACTAAGAAAGTGTCATACAGGGAGTTAGCTTGCCCCACCCTGTGCAGCAGAATGCCTTGCATGCCTTGCTATTGCACAACACAAACACAAGGTGCTAGTCCAAGAAGCTGCCTTAAAAAATGGAGACTGATCTCCCCTTCATGACTAACAAAGGTGTCTGTTCATGTTGCCTGCTCTGCCTTTCTACAAGCAATTTTTATTGTCAATAGGGATATTTGACATACGTTCAACCACCTGCTTGTTTCTTAGTTTAATGATAAGAACATTGTCCTGCCCTGCTTGTTGACATAGACCTATCTTTGCAACGCATAACGGTTATTATGTGTGCCATAATAACAATACTAACCATATGCATAATGGTTGTTACGCGTGCCACTTGCCCACAAGGGTAAGCAGGGAAATACTGTACGCTGTGCTCACAATTCTGGATTTTCAGGTGTTGGTATATTTCTCATGTCATGCAGGTACTCTTGAGTCTGTGATGTTTTGTTATTAGCAGAGTGGTCCAAGTACAAGGTATCTACCAGTCCAGTCACTTCAGCCAGTGCTAATGGACAAGGGGAATTCCCCTGCTGAGACAGCAGTACACAAAGAAACTGGCAGGGTATTTCTAAATGTTACTGGGTAAGTGTGTACACTGACATAAGATAGGTTTGAAAAACCTGAAACAAGTCTGATAACACACTGGCTCAAGCAGACCAATGCAAGCTTTTGTGGTGGGGTTTGGGTTTAAGAACTCATTGATTAAGATGAGGTCTCCCAAAATCTGTCACTGGTGATCTGCAAGCCATACTGCATGTTTTCAGTGCTCAGCTGCCCACAAGGGAGGCAACACTATACAGCATGACTTTTCTGCACTTTCAGGTCTGCCTGCTAAGTGAAAAAGGAAAAAAAAACCCAAACCCAGGTCTGTGAGGGTCAGTATGTCCACACTCACTCACTCTCTTCAGCTCTGTGGACTAGGTGTGGAGAAGGGTGTCAGGAGCTGCTGCCATCTAGATGCCCCTCTCTTTTGAAAATGTCGAAAGAAATGCCGATACCACGTTTCCCAGAAATGTTCAGTTCTCCCAGACAGTCCAGGCATTTCAAATGCCCCCAGTTTGTGGGCATTTGCCTTTCACACAAAAGGCAACATCTGGATTCTGCCAAGCTGGCAAAGGCCATTTTAAATCCAATTAAAAGCATTGGTTGTCGAATTTCTTTTTAATTAAGAATTTATCAGTGGGCAAAATACTATTAAAAATTAATAGCTTATACTCAGTTACCAAGATAAGATCATTAGTGGCCAGAATAACCTGTCTTACAGTTAAGTTCTGACACCAGGAATTGAGTGACCACTTTCCAGCTCTTTCAGCCTCCTGTACACAATGTCTCAGCTATTACTATTCAAAAAAATGAGTTCCAAAACATGCATCATTAAATTACTCAGAGGAGATCTCAAGTTAGAGGAATTCCAACAGAAATAATTTAAAGTACAAGCACTCCTTGTACCCCATATCATTTTGTCTCTCACTCTTTTATATTGCAACGTAAAATACCTTGCTCCTTTTTAGGAGCATCATCGCTGATGGACACATCAATGCCTTCTTGACCCTTCAAACAGCAAGCTCTGAAGACAATTCCACACTGGTATCCTATCTTCGGGTTGGGTTCACAACTCTGTCCTTGAATTTGGGCAGCCTTTCCCAGCAAACAACAGTAACAACATATCTGTTAAAAAAAAAAAAAAAAAGTCAAATCCTAGCTCTAAACAAATCAATGCAAATTTTGTCAGTAGTGTCAATAGTGTTATCTCACCTTGGCAAACTGATGGAAAATTTTCTGCAAACTCTTTAAGAACTCCTGGTATACTTAGGCTCAGACATTTTAATTGTAGTTGAGTTCCATGAGCTCTGTGTCTGGCCTACACAGAGCCAAGCACAGAGCCTGGATCCAGTTCTCACAAATATTGTGTATGTGTGAATGTGTGTGCAAGGTGATGTGAAGGACCAGAATGGTCCACATATGTATATGGAATTTCATTGCTCCCTGCCTGCATAGCCCAATTTCAAATACCAGTGAACAGTGGGAACTCTTAACATCTCTGCTTCCCTTTTGCGTCCAGTCCAATTAAAATGGGACACGATCAATGAAGTGCATAACTCAGTTTAATTATAAACTGCTTACTCAACCTCCC
The DNA here is from genome assembly GCF_900496995.4 of Aquila chrysaetos chrysaetos. NCBI lineage: Eukaryota > Metazoa > Chordata > Aves > Accipitriformes > Accipitridae > Aquila > Aquila chrysaetos. The sequence continues at coordinate 26,917,668 of NC_044020.1, forward strand.
AGCAAAAAATACACCTCCCTGAACTAACAGACAAACAAGCAAACAAGCATGATTCATCCAAGGTTAGTGTTAACAGGTCATAAAGAGAAGCTCTTCTGCTCTGAAAAACAGACTACAGAGTCAAACATTATTTAAAAGCATCACAGTCCTGACATGGCTTCCAGCAACGAAACATGATCTACCTCTTCCAGACCTGCTGAACTACGCCCCAGAATACACCACAGAAGTGAACACAGGACAAGTCAATCCCATGGAGGTTTCCTTTTCTTTTAAATTAAGGGGACACTGCTGATTATTCAGTTTTCTTCCTTGCTGTTAGAAAGCAGCAAAGATGTTTGGTTCTCTGGAACTGGTGTCTGCCAATTGCTACTGTCATGTAAAAGCAGATTTAAGCTTTTATTGTTAATTTCACTATTCTTCCAGACTCTTTTTTGCTTGAAGAAAATAGCCTGCGCCATTAAACAGAGCAGATGGAATGTAAAATAACTAAACATGGAACTAAATTTCTGTAATTCTGTAATTCGGTGCTTTAAGCACCACACCTATTGAAAAGGCGGCAACTATTACATTTCTTTCATTACTCTGAGATGTATACCCTGCCTATATTCTAAGTTTTCCCTTATATGGTATTATATATGTTTCTCTCTCTGCAAGGCAGTGAAAGGCTCTTTTAAAACCTACAGCAGCGTGAAAGTAAAAGAATAAAATCTTTTTTCCTTGTTTCTTCAGTATTTTTTACTTTACAGCATTTTGAAGTATGTAAGCATGCTATTCTGTACTTTGTCTTTAAATACACAGCTGAATCCTTTCCCTGCTGCAGAATGCTGTATGGCAAGAACTATTCCCTCCTGGCCAGTGCTGGGGTGCTGTTTTCATGCCCACCATAACATTAAGGTACATGTTTTCCCTTAACTACTGTTTGGTAGGATGGTTCCTCACTACCGACTTTTTTTACTCGGTTCTCCAACTACTTTCATCCAGTGGCGGATGCTCTGGTTTCATCACTAATATGTCTGGGGTATTTCCATCTTTTCTTGCTTTTCTGGATAACTTTAGAAATAAATACTTGATGATCTCTTCCAAGAATTGCAACATTTCTGAATATTTATTCTAACACGTCTAACATTTTCCTGAGGCATCCTTCTCAAAGCTTTTAACATCTGTCTATAATTTTGTTGGATTTCCAATTTTCACAACCATAAATTAGAAGACAGAAATGAAAACTGAGCTGAAGATTCTTTGTTTGACTTAAGCTTGCATATTTTTGATAACCAGATCTTATTTAAGTTACTGAATACAGCTGATGCCTTGCCAAATTTTGACATTATATACTTCTGGATATCCTCACTGGCTTCTACTGTTAGTTATATGAATTGACTCAATCTATTTCTTTGTCTTGTCACACAACGCTCAGTTTGGGAGTTATAGTTTCTCTGGATTTTTTTTGTAAAGAGTGATCATTAATCGCCATTCTTGAAGTGTTGAATAACCTTATGTTCTTTATTTCTTCCAGGTTGAGCCACCACTTGAAAGACCTCTGTCTCCAGCTAATGTAAATCTTCAAGTACAGAACTTGCCAAATCTTGCAATGTCTGTAAGAAACTGTATCCTCATTTAACATAATTGTTGGAACCATTTGTTCCAACCTGTATTTATTCTAACTGTGCATGATGCATCTTGATTTAACATCTTGATAATGATAATAATTTATGTTGCTATACCACAGCCAAAATGATCCGGAGATGGAAAGAGTCAAATGTTTTCTTAACTGATGTTTATGGTAACTGGCTTTTAATATTGACCCTAGAAGATTCTGCACTGGCAGTCCTAAAGGCTAACATTTCCTGTTCAACTAAAGAAAAAAGATGGAGAAGCTGATGAATGGCCTTGTGCTCAGAGCACAGCCAGGACTCTGTAGACTCGCATACATCTCCACATCTCTCACCTGTGAACTGGGAAAGTCACTTTTTCTTTCAGTTGTCTCACTGTGGAATGGTAGTAATATAGCAGTGATAAGGCTAGTTTAACTCATGTTCATGGAGCACTCTGGTATTTTGAGACACAAAGCAGTATGTCATTATAACTAGCACTATCCTGGTAAGATTAATCTCAACACTTCCTTTTTCACACTAATTTTTTCAGGGTTGTTAGTCTATTCTGAAAGACTTTAATCCTTTAGTCCAGAGTGCAGTCTAGACTCCATATTAGTTCAGTTCTTGATGTGTTTGCAGCCATTTTTGAAAGATTGCCAGCTGCCCAGAGGAACATTGCAATGACCATTCACCCATTTGCTAGAACCATCGCTGCCTTCAGGGATGGTACAGTCTAACAATCGAGTTGTTATTACACACTTTCACTGCCTGTAAGCCTTTGCTTCTTAAGTGATCCCAATAATAATCTCAAACATTTTTTCCTTTGCCTTTCCCCTGTTATTAGCAAAAGCCCATGCAGCTTCAAAGCCATGCCTTGATCTTCGTGTCTGGATACAAAGCTGTGTCCTACCTGAAGTCCTATGATCCCTCGACTGCTCTTATACCTGGCCTTCTCACAGAAAGGAATAAAAATGGAAGGAAAAAAGGAATAAATAGTTACATGTGAGAAGTTTCAAGATTTATTTTTGGTGTGATTAGGAAGAATCTGAAATTGCTTTCATCAATAAGCTCTCTTAATTAGTTAAATTTTCTAATAGTTCTTTATTCTTTATGTCACCATATAAATTAGCAGATCTGGAAGGGTGAACCATGTATTAACATTGCTTTTGTGTATCTGTCCACAAGAGGTCTCTCACTTGCTGAAATCCAGACTAACTAGTAGATGCTATGAAAAACAGACAAAAAAATACAAATAACTCAGCGGAATTTTTCATAACTTTCGAAGATCTGAACAAAAATAGAAAATATGTTCAACAGTCCAAAGCAATAAAACTTTTGCGCTCACCTGATATACACAACCAAAGTATTCTTGACAAAAGTGGGGAGATAAGGCCACATCTCGATCTTTGGAAAAAGAAAGTACCTATGACAGATTTTGGGGAAAATGTCCGAGCACCTTAAAGAAGGTCAAATTTCTAGAAGGTTCACTCCTTTCTCCAGGGCTGTTGTGGTGGAAACTTTCATAAAACCATTTCTACATTCCCTGTATCGGCAACAAATCTGGAAATTGATTACTGTCTTTTGATGAAGATTTTAAATACTAATTTTGCATCCTTTTTTTCAAGGCAAGAAAAGCTATGCTTCCAAAAAAATGGAGGAGTAAAATTATGCCCATCATTACCTATGCCTATTGCCTTTAAGTGTAAAAGCTGAGGCAAGTGTTTTCAAAATATGGTCTTTTTATCTTCTTTCCAATCGCAAGTTTTGGATTCAAAAGAAAGATTAGCTGCCTCATTTACTGCAAAGTGCTGCGATTAATCCTACTAATTGAATTACTAAATCACTCTTTCTGCTTCCTTGAAGGAGACAGAGAAGATCCAAGAGATTTCCTATGCTACCTAAACTAAACAAGAACAGACCAACTCAGGCAAAATGAGATTCAAGCCCATGTGAGTTGGGCTTGGTGTGAATTAAGAAGTTTGTTTACCACAGCAGGGAACAATTGCCAGATACATGTATGTCTCAAGGTCATCAGATTCAAAATGTATTCAACAAACAAAATGATGAATTGTTCACTAATACTAGATCATAAATCATCTATGTCCATCATGGATCAAAGAGATTATCTACAAAGATACTCCTACAGCTAACTCAGTACAGTTATTAAGTGTAGGATATTCCTATTGGGGGGGTGGGGCAGAACATGGCGCACAAAGATTAAATAACACTGACTACGTTTATACTAGTAAATTAAACAGGGACAGAATATGGGCTCAGGCATTGTCCCACAATCGTCCGTAATGTTTAAATATTAGCAACCTCTACTGGCAACTAACATCCTCTCAGACAATGCTGAAGCATATCTGGAGGTTAGGACAGGCCAGCGAGTGTTCCCAACAGCCCTCATGCACTGTGTTTTGCAAGGGAAAGATGTCAGTTATGTGACATGAGCCCAGTCCATTTTGTTTAATAATACAGCTGTCACCATGAAAACCTGCCATCTTTAAAGAAGTCTGGCCATTTTAAAAAGCAAAATCATTAACTCTTCTTCCTCATGCTGACAAGCCCACATAGGGAAACATCAGTCAACTGATGGGAAGTGGGTTTCCTTGAACAGTTGTGTTCTGTTTTAGAGTTGTCTCATGGCATGTGTTTCAAACAGTGCTGCTATTATAAACCTGTCTCTGGTAGCAAGCGCTTGAATCTGCAGAGTACTCGCCATCGCAGTCCTTGTTCATCTGTTCATAGCCCTTCAAAAGTACTGACACAGAGGGCTAAGTATTTTTTCATGCTACATTCAGATTGGGGTGGACAGGCTTCCCAATGGTAAAGGCTGCACAGAGGAATCTCTGTGCTAGGAACAGGGCACACCCTGGACGTGGTCAACAGGTAACATATGTCCTCTCTGGGGGACATGCTCCACCATGGGACAAAATCACGCTACACATGCAGACAAGTTTGTGACAACCCAACAATGCCAGCCTCATCAGCATGTGTTACCTTTCTTCTACTCACAGCGAGAACTGGATTACTTCACAGCCCTGGCATCAGCAGCATCCTACTGCCAGGAACACGATCAAGCAAGCATTTTGAAGAAATATGAAACTTGTGAGTCAGACATTGTCTGCCATCTTCTATAAAGTAGATTTTTTAACCGAATGAACCAAAACATTCAGCATCTTTGAGCAATGGGAAGAATTAAAATCACTCTATTTTCATCACCACTGAAAGAAATCCGTAACAGGACCAGAGCTGTTCATGACTGGGTCATGGTCAAGATCATGATCTTACTGGTGGAACTTTCTTCCCAAAACACTCTGCAGAGTGGTATGTGGTATGAATATGCTCCCTTTCAAGAAATGAGAGACAAAGACAGTAATAAAGGCAGAGGGCAGGGCACAGATTAACTAACGATGCCAATGATAGGCATTTTTATTCTAATATCAAATGCTATTATCACAAGCTTTCAGATGTCGGCATTCAATTGTAAATCAAAGTCATGTTAACTAAGGACACATACACAAGCTGGAATTGTAAGTACGCTGAGAGGATTAACTTCAGCCCTACCCCTTTGGACCACCAATACTTAAAACCACTGAGTTTGCTGTTAGGCCATGAGGCTCTAATGAAAGCTAAAGTCTGAAACGCATCTGCGTTTCTCACCCATCCCTTCCTACAGCATTGATGACTTCTCTTCATGCAAAACTAGTTTCCTAGCCAACTACCCGTTCAAGACTTTCAACCCTTTTTGCATTCTACCCTCTGCCTCTGCTAAAATGCAATGAGACTGTCTGCTTCACTCAACAAGGAACTGTTTCTCTCAAAGAAGCACAAAGTGGACAGCCTTAACAGAGACATGAGGTGTAGATGGGAAAAACTCGTTCATGTGCATCAAACTGAGTACAGTGATGTTCAGGGTCAACCCTTAATACCAATCTAGACAGTCAATACCATTTCTTGAAGCTAAACAGGAGTAGCTCTAATGTCTCACCTTGAAGTATTCAGCTTCACAGGTAGAATTTTCACCGATATGTGAGTCACACTCCTCACGCACGTTGGCAAATTCAATCCCATCTGAACAGTACTGTTTCTCCAACTGGCTGCGGCAGCACTGTACCTGAGTCATGCTGACAAAAGGATGGAAGCAATGGGAGAAGAACGTCATATATAGGTCAAGAACAGATAATGCAAGTTTTGATAATTAACATTTGTGCTAGTCTCACGGAAAGAGGTTACTGTGGGCACACATTTTAGTTACAAAGTAAAAATATTCCCTAGGAGTAGGCAGAATGTCTAGGTGATATGTTTAATACAGTTTAACTACTGGTCTACCTTGCAGTCTGTCCTAAAAATTTTTTTAAGCAAATGGATAACTTCAACCACATTTGCCACAGGGGTCAAGGTCTCCAGGACTTGCATTCTTGCATGTTTTGTGAGAGCTGGTGGCTGAAGAGAGGATGGTGAGAACCAAATTGGTGCTCCGACTGATGGAAGGGAGAAATCAGGCCCTGGACATTGTGAGAGTCTGCAGTCCCATGGGCAGTCTACCCTCGCACCTGCTGCCCCTTGCTCAAACGGACAGGTACGGCATGTTGAAGGAAGCTCAGTGTTGCTCTGCGGGACAAATGGAAATATGGGGAGAAGTGAAGATACCAAGCGAAGTCATAGTGAGAAACACAGTGTATTGCAAGCAAGAGGCGAAGAAAGACAAAGGAGAGAAGAGTAATACAGGGCAGGAAGATGTGGAAAGGAGACAGGATAAAAATCTGCAGGAAACTCAGCTCTGTTAGTTCCACTGCTCATAAAATCATTCTACTTTATCTCGGTTTCAGTGAATAAATGGAAAACTCCTTCCTGTGGGAAAAAAATCTACATGAGGAGGCTTTAAACTCCTCCACTCCTGTTGCTACTGCCACTTGAATGCAAAGCTCACTGAAGGAGTTATCTCCCCTCTCTCCACTCTGTTTTTATGTGTAACTCTGCTTTGTTGGGTAGCATTGTGGTTGGAGCTTGCAGTTTAAAGCTCTTCCACCACTACGTCCTATAATAGACACCAGGAAACACAGAAGAAGAGTTGAAGAAGAGTTACAAATCAGATTACACATACAAGGACATAAACATATCCATGTGTTTTGTGATAACCCAATTTCACTAAGCATAATGTTACCCGAGTTCCTAGGGGGAAAGGAAATTATCCCAAAGGCAATCCAAGCTGATATTTTCTATTTATAGTACAAAAGGGGCACCTAAAAGGCATGCCCTGATGTGTTAGAGCTCTGTAAGAAATGTACAGAAAACCCCTATAAACACACTTTTATACCCATCAGCATGAGAAATCTTATACATCTTACAGACCAACAACATTGAATGCATTCTCTTTGCTGTTAAGAGTATTCACCTATTTTTTTCTTCAACTCTAGTTATTTGAACTGATGAGTAACATCTTTTCAAGGATTACCTAGAAATACATAAAATTATGTAAAGATATTCAGCACACCAATACCTTTTACTCTTAAAAATCCTTTATTTACACTGTTGCAAATTTTGGAAGTATAAGGAAGAGGGACAGGTTAGCTGCACCACTGAACTACAGGCTTCTCCTACTATCATCTGAGATAAGTGGATTCCCGTGCATCACCTCTGGAGGAGCTTCCCTGCTCTTGATGGCCATAGGATGGGCTTTCAGCTCCCAGGCGGCATGAGACTCCCTCAGCTCTAAGATCAGGCCATCCAGTCCAGCCCACTAAAAGCAGGGGACATGTGGGTAGTGGGCTCAGATTCTGCATCTCTGTGCATATTGGTGAGGCGAGGTTGTCAAACTACATTCCTGAAGATTCCCCATTCTTATTTATTGGGTTTTGTAATGGTCTGACTGTGCAGTTCTCACTTGGACAAAAACAGCTATGAGATTTCAATGCATAGGAACAAAACCAGGATAAATTCATGAACAAATTATTCAAAAATAGACTCTAAAGTCATAGCAAGAAGTTAAGCCCAGGACAGTAACTTTATTTGGCAGAATATTTGAAGGTTTTGATATTTGATTTAGTTCCAGTTTGGAAGAATATGTAGCTTTTTTGTTGCTGAAATTCCCTCTGAAGCAGAATTTCCATTCCCTGCCCAGCTCTGGGGTGGTCTGACTGTCAGGACTTTGGAAGCCTGTAAAACCTGAACTTCAAGCCCAAGAGTGTGGGAGCTGAGACTTTCCAGCTCCTTCAGCCCTCCAAGTCCTGTTGAGGAGCTAGATATGTTAGCCACAGACAAACAAACAAACAAACAATAGCAGTCTTTCAGTAGATCTGTTTGATTTCCAGTGTGGCTTTTTTTTTTTTTTCAAATAAAAGTAATCTCTTTGAAATCTCTGACAAATTGGCAATTTCAACCAAAACAAAAAAGTTTCTTAAAATGTTTCCCACAGCTGTATTCATAAGTCATGTGGCCCACCCCAACTGTAACAAGGAATTAAACATCAATTGAATACTAGATTAAAATACCATTTGTTCATTCTCAGAACAACAACAATAAAATCACACTTCATTGCCCAAATCCTACAGTGAAGTTGCACTGGTAGCAAATATTGCTGGAGACTGTAAACACTTGTGTGGCTGTAACAGAGGTAGAAATCCTTGAAAGATGGCAGAGAAAAATGCTAGAAAAATCTGCACAGCACTGGTCTTCCAGCTGCAACTTAGCCTGCCCAGCTGGCCATCCTTTTCCCTTTGCACACCAGCCCACGTGCGGATGGTCACTAGAGTATACCACCGCAAGCTCTTCAGACTCCAATACTTTTGAGACGAAGAGTGTTTCTCCCTGTCTTTGGTAAGTTACGTTTGTCTTCCTGGCTTAGACCCTAATATAATACATACCCACTTTCTACTTCACAGCAGAGTAAAGGAGCCATCTCTACTTGCTAATAGGACATCTAGATTTGTCTCTTCGTGTAAAACCTTTCAACTCTTCCTGTGTAGCATTCCTATTAACTTTGTCTCTACAGACAGCTTACAATATTGGTCTCTAAAAAAAGAAAGCAGAGGAGTACCTTCCTGTGGTTTTGGGGTTTTTTTTAATTACTCATAATAATTAAAAAGGCCAAAGGCTACTTCCTCCTTATCTGCCCTATTTTGAATTTCAGTTAAAACAGTGCAACAGAACTTTATTGAAATAAATAGGAATTAACAACATGGCTGAAATCTTAAAACACTAAATATGGAATCTCTAGGAACATGAGGCCTCACAACTGACATTCACTCAGGATACTTCAAGTAAAATCATGCATCTCTGAAAGACAAGTTTTATTCATGGCTCACTAGTGAATGGAAATCACTCAGACATTTAAAAAATCCTTATTCTTTGTTGCAGATGCTGATCTAAAATTAAATTTATTTCATTACTAGGTAATTTGATTATAAATCAAGTTAAGGAATCATGTTTTATATTCTCACTTTTACTTTCCGTTAAAATGTAACCAATGTAACTGATTTTTCATGGAATAAATTTCCAGCTGAAAATCTACAAGCCCATTAACCTCCACAATCCTTTCACATTTATTATTCTCCTTCCAAGAGGATGCACTCCTAAACCAGCACGGATTTTGTAATCACCTACTTTCCCTTTCATTTCTTTCCATACAAGCATTAAAATTTAACTTTGCTCTGAAAACAATGTCTTTGTTGTCAGTCTAATTTCATTACCCTCTGCCTCTCTCATTCTACTTATTAGCCTGTGTTCAAACTATGTCAGTGCTATTCATGTGCACAGTGGAAGGTCTTGGACAAAAAATATTAAACTTAAAAAGGGAATGATTCCACTCCAGAATTATTTTGCAAAGAGAAGCTGGGTCTTCCACCCTTAGTCCTTTCAGTTTGCAGTTGAACATACAACAGAAATGAACTTAGGAAAATTAAGAGCAAGAGCAAGATCTGGTATTATGAGTGCCACAATATGACAAATGAAAATAACAAAGAGTGCCTCAACAATGAAAATACATATATTCAATCATGTGCTATAAATTAGCAAAGGACTCAAGTAAAAATAATTGATTCAACAAACCTCAAAATTTTTCAGCTGCAATCCATAAACAACTTTGTAGATTACATAATAAAAGTTTTCTTGAAGGTGAAGGGCAAAATTATATTGATATCATATATTATGTAGAGAAATAATACTGATAACATTGTGGCAGAGAAGGACTGAGTTTGACATTATTCACAAAGTGAAGTAAGCAAGTTATCCTAAATGAGTGGGAATAAAACTCTGACAATATAGAATACTGTTCTTCTATCCCTCTGACTGTGAAGCCAAAAATCTCAGTGACTGTGAGGCACACTTAGTAGGCTACAGAGAAGAGAGAATAATTAATAAAGACAACTTCTCCAAAAATAACTTTAACAGCTTTTTCAGACATAAAACTGTCACAACTTTGATGTCCAAAATCTCAGGCTCTTCCAGACTTACAATGGCATAAATGAATAAACATCTATCAGCAGTTAAGCATCTGGTGCCTATCACTCCAAACACTCTTGTCTTATTATTTCCTTGTGTTCCTGTCTGAGTCTGTATCCAAGTGCTGCCACTTGTCTCTGCTTAGGAACACAGATCACCTTTTTGTTCTGTTTTTGCACAGTACCTAGCAAAGTGTTCCGTAGCTTCTTCTTTCATGCATTCTTGCAACACTAATAATAAATAATGTTATTCCCAATGTAACTCCAAAAAGACTTCACACAGTGCTAAAGGCATGCAATTCTCATATGGAGATATGCTGTTTCTGGCCCAGGAATTAAGTTCACTTGCTAAGAGCTCTGGGCAGGGGAAACTCTTCATTTTGAAAGGAAGAAGATTTATTGGGCAGGTTGAGTTCCAAAAATAAATGGCAGCTGTTTCCAGCTGCTGCAAGTTTAAGCACATCACAAGAAAATGGATGAAAGGGGGAAAAGCTGCTGTTATGACAGCCAAAGATATTATTCATCAAAACTCTACACTCGTATTTACTGATTCATGAAGACACAGAGAAAAATACTGTCATTGTCCAGAGTGATAATATAATGAGGTATACTCATTTGTGGGACAAGCAACCACAATAAGAGATTGCAGACATCACTGGACATTGAGCCCAGAGCCCTGTTTCAACTTAAATGCAACTGACTAACAGTAGCGAGATGGATCTTACTAATTCAGGTGAACTTCAGACAGGGGGCTGGCTCATCTGTGGTGTAGGACAAGTGAGTACATCTGCAGTTTGAACTGTACCATATTCAGCAAGTAACACTCACACAGATGGCAACTCCCTCAAGGACCACAAGAAACTTTGGGGGAAGAATGCTAAAAAGACGTTGAAACCCAGAACTGTCAGCTTGTTTCTAGGATGCACGGCAAGTAAGAGAATGTCAGTGCTTGTGTGGAAACCCTTCTTGATTACTATGAATGTGCTTTAAATGCCTGGGAAAAGGTCAAGGGGGTGCAATTCTAATTCAATAAGGCAGCTTGTTCCTCGCACAAACAAAATAAAAGCAAAAGAAATCCTAGCAGTGGTGGGCTTGCTTTGAGTGAAGGACTGAATCTGAGATGCCATTATGTTATTACTATTCTAAGAAGAGGATTCAAGAACAGCACGTAAATTCTTGTAAAGCGTGCTGGGCAAAGTACTCACATCCAATCTGTTCTGTGTTGCACGGCCTTTGCAAAGTAATTGCACAAAATCATTTTTACTTCAGTAACTTCATCAAATCTGCTCACTTCACAATGTATTCTTCCCTTGCATTCAACTGCTAACCTTGCAAACTCAAGCTGAAATAGGCAGGGCAAACAGCTCCATCTGGCATGAAGTAATATGGGTTTGTACACCCAAGAGGCTTTTTTTTTAGAGCACTCACTCACGTGATGTACACTGTCCAATGCTGTGCTGCACTAGACAGTCAAAAGATCCCAGCTGGGGTTTAAACAACCACATAAATGATAGGTATCTGTCCCCCAGCAGCTCCCACTGCGTGTAGGTATCTAAATGGGAAGCAAGTTCTTTTGAAACTCTAACCAATAAGGCATCCTGTGCCATGTTCTCACCTGCTTATACCTCAGCAAGTGCAATGAACCTGGTTTTGCTCGCATCTCTGTGCAGTAGGAATAAATGTGCCAAATCAGTGTCATTACCCTCATGTGCTTGCAAAGGCAATCATGCTCCCTCACTGTTCATCCTGGCTCCAGTTACTCCAGCAATTGGGAGAAGAATTGGCCCTTCTTTTGTGTCTGAAATGGCATCATAAAGTGACTTTGCTGTACCTCTCACAGACATGCCAGTTTGCAATCATAACTGGAGCAAAATAGTGTTGCCATTGAAGAAAGTAGTCAAAGGTGCCAATTTTACTTAGTCATTTTTAGAGTGGAGCCAAGATTCAGGGGGAGCTATGTTTATTTATCATACAGTCATGAATAGATGCATGAATTTATCCACTTCTTTTTTTGTCAATCAGTGCTCACACCTCTCACAGAATATGTGAGATTTCCAATTTATCATTACACCACTATAATTTTCTTAATTACACATCAGTTATGCACAAAAACTAGATGAACTATTAGTAAGCTTTTTTCAGTTCCTAAGAAGTCCTAAAGACTCTCTAAAATGGCAATCTTTAAAAGAATAAATTACACTTACAGCAGAATCGCAACTCACATTAATCAAATGATCATTAAATCATCAAGATTCTCGCTCCCAGATTGTTCAGTAAACTTGATTTCCTGTTTTTCCTGCCTCTGTTTTGTCTGTAACTCTTCTGACTCTTCAAGTATTTCCTAAATTGGGATTTAAGCCCTATCTGTCAATTCTTCTGCGTAAGAGACTGCTTTCAATGCCAATATAAATGCAAAAGTCAGAAAACATGGACAAGCTTGCCTGCAAGACACATTCTTTCCGCAACAAAGATCAATCCAACACTTCTACTGTTACCAATGTTAAATTTTAAATCACTTTGCAATCCATTTGAAAAGATAGAGGGAAGCAATGTACTCTGTTTTAAATATAAAGTTCTCTGTGAAACTGCCCCCAAACTATCAGCAACAAATTTAGCTCCACAAATTAAATGTAACAAGTGTATTTAACAGCAAAAATAACACAAACTATCAATAGAAAAAATATGAATGTCCCAATCATATAAAAGAATCAGTTTAACCAAAATATTACTGTGCAAATAATTTTAATATTTAACTTCATTATTTCATTTGCTAGTTTAAGTAATAGAAATTAGTATCCTATTAAATGTCTGCAGAATTAAGAAATCTATTTATTAAGTAAAGGTTACTATTTTCTACAGTGAAATACGTTTGACAGAAGTCAGAGACTCTACGTAACTAGGAATCTTGAGTTAAGCTTGAAGTTCCCCCATCCAGCAATACAACTAATAATTGCAAGACAATTATCTGTGTGGCACCACACAGGAGAAACAGTTTTAAAAGACTGTCTTACATACATACGTCTGTATCTACGCAATCTATAGATTATTCCTGTATATGATCTGCTGTGTTTCTTGAAAAACTTTTGGCCAAGAATTTGGACTGCCGCTGGGCTAGATTCACAATCAGCATAAACTGAAGAAGCTTTGCTGACATTAGTGGAGACATACTGAGATACATTGACTGTAGGCAGAGTCCAAAGCCTGTGAGTAGAGTACAGCAGAAAAACTGACTAAGAGAAAGCACACGTCAAACAGGTTAGAGCTGGGTGACTCTACACTAGACTAACAGCAAAAATTAGAAGGACTTAATGGAATAAAAGTAGGTACTCAGGTTTTCCCAAGGCTAGACATGGATTTGGAAAACTCGGATTTAAGAGCTGGGTGCTTCATCTTATAATCAGTTTTCATACTTGCCATTCCCATGGTTCTACATGAAAACATAAACTATAATTTAATATATAATACATAACTATATACCTGCATTCTCTGGACTCGGATATTAACGGTAGAGAAGTACATATTCTGTTTTTATTTGCCCATTCAATACCCTTGTCACAGCATTCTTCCATTGAAAGATCTGCAGAAATGAGGAAAAAAAGAAAAACACAACAATATATTTAATACAACCTTAGTAAATGGTATTGCATCTGCCAGTTAAAAAAAAACAACAAAAGAGGGTCAGTTCATTTTTCCCTCCCTAATGTACACACAGAATAGTGCACCCATCCAAAAGGCAGCCATGGCCAAATGAAGCATCTGTTAGCGCCTTGCAATCAGCCCAAGTGCTGGAAGTATTCTTTCCTCAGTGAAGCAAACTGCAGTTTCCCTTAGCCTTCCACAGGGACTGATACTCCAGCAGAAAACAGTTCAGATAGATAGAGTCCTGCACAATAAAAGGATCTGTTGGATTGCACTCCTTTACTATCAAAAGCCACAGTAGCAATAAACAACCTTTTAAAATCCTGAAGAATACAGGATAAATCACTATCTGATATGAAAGAAAGATGAATCTCATTACAAGTTAATTTGCAGAACTATTTTTTCCTGAGGTTATTATCCAATTAATCTGTTTTACTGAAGAGTAAGCCTGTAATTGCAAAAGTATTGTACAGAGAGACAGAAAGGTATATGGTATTTTGATCACTTAACATATGAAAGAAAAATTAATACAGATACCAACCCTGAAACTAAGGGGGAAAGCATACTGAAGGTAATTATTTGTGCAGAATATGATTTTTGCAAAGGTACCTAATTTAATAAAACTAAATACTGTTAATGAACTGACAAGCACTACAGGTTTGCTTCATATTCCAAGTGCAAAAGTTCACTGCACAGCAGGTGCATCAGAACTTGGAATAAAACATGAGTCACATTTTCCTATTAATTATCTTGTAGTCCGGATGCTGAACAGCTCCTTGTATAACAAATATGCAATCTGTGTAAAAAAAAAAATTGATTATCAAGAGGGACAGCTTTCTAATGTTTTCTCTTTGATTCCTAAGTTTTTTGACTGATGGCCCTGACAGGCTGCACTCAGGAGGGCTGAGGGAATTGGCTGATGTCATTGCCAGGCTACTCGTTATTATCTTTGAGAGGTCATGGCAAATGAGAGAAGTTCCTGAAGAATGAAAGAGAACAAATGTCCACCCTGTCTTCAAGAAGGACAAGAGAGAAGGTCTGGGAAAATACAGACTGGTCAACCTCTTCTCACTGTCTGGGAAGGCGATGGAGAAAATCCTCCTGGAAACAATGTCCAAACACATGAAGGACAGGAGGGTGATCAGGAGAAGTCAGACTGGATTTGTGAAGGGGATATCGTGCTTAACCAACCTCACAGCCTTCTACAATGAGGTGGCTAGCTTGGTGGATGAGGGGAGAGCAGCGGATGTTGTTTACCTTGACATCAGTAAGGCTTTTGACAGTCTCCCATAAGACCCTCACAGACAAGCTGACAGCGTACGGATTAGGTAAGTGGGCAGTGAGGGGGACCGACAACTGGCTGAATCGCCAGGCCCAGAGGGGTGGGATCAGGGGCACAAAGTCCAGCTGGAGGCAAGTCACTAGTGGTGTACCTCAGGGCTCAACAGGGGTTCCAACACCGTTCGGCATCTTCATTAACGACCTGGACACTGGGAAAGAGTGCATCCTCCACAAGTTCACAGATGATACAAAACTGGGAGGAGTGGCTGATGCACCAGATGGTTGTGCTGCCACCCAGAGGGATCTCAGCAGGCTGGAGAAAGGGGCAGTGAGGAACCTCATGAAGTTCAGCAAAGGGAAATGCAAAGTTCTGCGTGTGGGGAGGAATAAGCCCTGTGCACCAGTACACACTGGGGGCTTACCAGCTGGAAAACAGCTCTGCGGAGAAGGACCTGAGTGTCCTGGTGGACGCCAAGTTGATCATGAGCCAGCAATGTACCTTTGCAGCACAGGCGGCCAACACCATCTTGGGCTGCATTACACAGAGCACTGGCAGCAGGCTGAGGGAGGCGATCCTTCCCCTCTGGATTCCTCCAGGAATCACACCTGGAGTACTGTGTCCAGTCCTGAGCTCCCCAGTTCAAGAAAGATAGGGACTTACTGGAGTAAGTCCAGTGCAGGGCCAACAAGATGATTTATGCACTGGAGTATGTTTCATATGAGGAGAGACTGAGAGAACTGGGACTATTTAGCCTGGAGAAAAGAAGGCTCAGGGGGGATCTGATTGATGTTTACCTAATGGGAGGGGATGAAGAAGAGGGAGCCTCTCAATAGTGTCCACTGACAGAACAAGAAGAAATTGGCACAAATTACACCATATGAAGTTCCATCTGAACAGAAGAAAACACTTTACTGTGAGAGTGTTCAAACACTGGATGATCCCAAGAGGTCCCTTCCAACCTAAATGATTCTGTGACTGATTACTTAATGAAATATAAGTAAGTCCCTTTCATCTGCAGGTTGCTGTGCTGCACAGGGGAAGGCAAATCTCATTTATTTCTTTTTGATGGAGAAGCCAAAGCACAGAAGGATTAAATGACTTGTCCAAATTACACAGCAAGCTGGTGGCAGAACAGGGAGCGCACACCGGGTAATTCCCGGATCATCCTTCTCCACTGGATCATAAAATGCCTCACATTTCTCATTCTTAGTTTTGCTCCAAGGACATCTAAAGGGTGCAAAATTCAGTAAGCAGCAGCATTATATTCAAGACTATCCATCTTCACAAATGACTTCCTGCAGAGTCCGATAAGGACAAGCATCTGTCTCCTCTGGTTCTCCCTATACTAGTTACAAAGCCCAGGTGTTCCTGATGTATGGGTGCTATAGCCTCTTCCATCTGTCCACGTATCCACCTCCTAACCTGCTGCAGTTATCAAAATAAGCAGAAATATTATTTAACATGTTCATGATCACACTTACTTTGACACACATCGGACAGAGTTTACATGAGTACCTCAACTGGCAGATCTTCATATATGGGAAAGTAAAAAGCAGCTGAAAGTAAGTAGAGAAGATAACCCCCTCCAGTAACTCAGATGTTTGCAGGGAACAACGTATATTCCTGACAAGTGATTATAATCCAACAATTCAAAGCAAAAAGGAAAGAGTTAAATGAGATTTTACGATGCATCAGTCATCTTAGGGTAGGTACTCTTAAGATAGTTATCAATTCTACCCTGCAAAGCTCTGCAGTACTGAGCATAATTCTGGCTATCCCTCTTTAGGAAAGATTACATCAAAATGGAAAATCTGTAAAGAAAGGCTAGGAGGATGGTCAGGGGAATCAAAGCCCTATTTTATGAGGAGAAACTGGAAGAAGTTTTAAGCGTAGATAAGTAAAGCTTGTGAAAGGATGTGGTGGTTCCTGTCAACAAATATTACTGCAGTAAACAATAATCAGAATTATGGGATCAAGTAAACCAAACATTTTTTAATAAGAAAATCATTATACTTATAAACAGAATTACATTAAATGTTAGTTTATAACAGCATTCTGTACTCTATGACCCAGGTCACCCTTCTAGTCTTACTCACATACCCAGAATAATGGTCAAAATTCTGTCATTATAAAGTCAAGCCAATATTTCTCTTTAATTCCTCAGTGTGTCCAGAATTCATGCCAGTGTCTGAAAGCTAATTGTAGTTTATAATGCTACAGACAAAATCAGTCTTGTAAATAAATATCCGTCTCTGGTGAAAGACATGAATTTGTGTCTGATCTCTTCTTTGGGAATACAGGCCCTGTCTGGTGCTCTCTGTCTGCCAGTGTATTGCTAACAAACATTATATGCATCGGATTTCATACAACGTGTTACAAATAACCGTATTTTTAGTGCTGTTGTCTGCAATCAATCTTAACTGTGTTGAAAAATGATGCACATTTAAGTGAAGTGCAGAGCTGGCTGCAGGTTTTTGCAAGGCTTTGTACAAAAGGGTCTTCAGCCAAGTTCCTCCCCAGAAGGACAATCCCTGGCTCTGGACACCAGTTCTTCCCTCCCAGCTCTGGCAACACACCCCTACTCCAACCAAATAACTCAAGAATTCAAAGCAGGCCAAGCTAAGCAAGCTCGTCTGTAGGAGTGCATCCAGACAAAGAAGGATTTCGGATAGTTTGTTGAGGGAAAACTGTGGTCCAGGCTCATTGCTTTGGTGACATCACAATTCATATCCTCCAAAGATCCTGCCAAAAATCTCTTGAGAATAGAGGGAAGTGAAAAACAAGCAGTAAAAAAAAGACTCCACCCTCAAGGCCATTCTTCTAAAACATAACAATAAACCAGTGAAAAACATTTCTCTAGCTTGGCTTTGCAGTCTGCTTTTAAAAATGGTCATTCGCAGACAAACCTCTACTCTTTCAAAGTCTCATAAAGTGCGCGTCTCACACTTCGAGTGTCAACTCCTGATTGCACTGGAATCGGTTCTGACTATTTTGGCATTAGGAGTTGTTAACGAGTAGAAACAGGACAGACTTATCATCTCATAACTGTATTTTTCCAGTGTTGTGGGTTCAACTGTACATGTGCATATTCATGTGGCTCCCAGTTGGAAATCTTTGGGCAGGCAGTTCATACTGAGGCCATTTGTGCCTCCTTACAACCTCTTCAGGGGAGCAACAGCATGGGGGGGCCATGGCCTCTCTTCAGTTTCTCATAACTAGAAGTTTGTAATGCAGGGTGTCTGAAAGGAAGGGGTAGTGGAAAGCAGATGGTAGAAACTACTCCTATTACGACATCTTGGAGAATCTCACTTACTGTGCAGAAAGTGATGGTTCTTTTTTCTCTGAATGTGACCATGTGTCTTCTACTGCAGTTTTTGGGCTTGTGGCACCCCTCAGAGCTGGAGTGCCAAAGATGATTGACTAGAAATTACAGTACTGCTCTTCTGAATCTGGTGCCCCTTCAACTGTATTGCCAAGTGCATAATGTTTCATGCAAATCAGACATAGAAATCTCAGGCATCTGAGAGACAAAACACTTCTGGGAAAGGCTGATGATATTGTGTGTGTTCAGCTGAAATGTGCCCTTTTATTTGGAGGGAGAAACCCTACAGGAAAGTTGTAACATGCAGGAATACACTGCCTGGTCAGTTTTGTAAGTTTGTGGAGCAATTGTTCAGCTTTTTGGTATCACAAGACAGAAAAATATGAAGATAAACCAGAGATCTGTTAAGACGGTAGCATGTTTACTTCCTTTCCTCTCAGATACATTAATTTTGCACGCCAATTGACTAATTGAGAAAAATCCAAGTCTATTTTGGATAAAATCAAACGCAGCTTTATCACTACATTGTCCCTGTAAAGAAGTATGTGCAGCAAAGCATCCAAAAGAACTTGAGTCATGTTAGTATGATAACAGCAAAGATGCCTGTCCTGATGTCAAGGTGGTATATGTAGTATTCTGAGAGAGATTTCAAGAATCTCAGGAAAAGGACAGTAGAAACACAGCTGGAACTCAGATCTCTAATTTTACTAAAGCTGTCATGAAGAAGAGCTATCAGATAAGAAGCGATTAAAGGTCACACAAATTCCAACATTTTGTGCATGATGCATTCATGTGCTAGCTATGAACTATGCTTACATAGACAAAATGTGTATGAGCATATGGTTGTTTTAAAAAAAGGTAGCTTGCTAATCTTAACAGGATTGCCATACTGTGTGGGAGTTCAAAGCAAAAAATGTGGTTAAAATCTGTATAACCTTAGACTTCTATGATGTAATAACTGCTTATTCAGCTGCTACAGTGAATATTTTCTGCAAAAGAAAGATAAGCTTAAGAATGTTACCCAAAAGCATGATTCCTGGAATAAGAAACCCTGAATTGTTTCTCGGAATTGTGCAAAAAATAAGCAGAAGTAAAAAGGACTGGCTAATTTTCATGGCAGCAGCATTCCAGCTAGATCTAAAAGGGACAGATTTTTTTAAGTAACAATCTACAATAGCAGCTATTCTGTACCGCTGATGATGATGGAAAAGCCTATGTACAATCTGGCATTAGATAGCTGTTCATTACTCAGTGCTGATCTATGGAGCAGTTATAAAGCTGATGATAATATCAAACCAAATCTACACGTGAGCCTAGGTGGGCTTATCAAGCTCGTGCTAGTAAAGCTTTCCAGCTCTTCAATGCACTAAGTGGTGCGACTGTCAAATTCATCGACTTCCCAGCCCACATAACTAGTTATAGTTGGGTATGGATTTGGAAGTGAGTCCAGGTCAAGGGGTCAAAGTCACACCTCCTTATTGAGATGTTTTCAATCTTTTAAGCACATTAATTCAGTTTGTAAAATGTGGTGCAGGTCTTGTCCTTCACTCAATTTACTCTGTAAGAGACTCAGCACTATGGAATGTGAGAAAACAGAACATGATTATCACTTCTCAGCATATGCATATACAGGCAGCAGATGGGCTCTGTGAAAGCTCAGCACTAGTCCAACACGTTTCAGTAACAGGATGTCATCCAGAATTTTTGGAACTCATGATTACAACAGACATGCATTGGTTTAGGTTTCCAGTAAGAAAAATACTTTCAACTTTCACAGCGTACCTTTCTGATGAAACCTTTCGTGTCCTGTCAAGAAAACTGTCTTACTAGTGATGCTCATCCATCTAACTGTCAGCTGAAAAAAACCCCAAGACTACATACACAATTGCATCCTCAGAATGACAGACTGGCCATCCAGTATTGGCTGGCTGTATTATTCAGCGTCACATTCTTTGTCTTCCAACTTCCCTTTACATCTGTACTCTCCTGACACAAAACCACAGCAACTGCATATCCCTTTGGCCAAGGCTCCACTGTGCTATAGGTTCAGGGCAGACAAAGTGTGCTTGGCCTCATCTGCTATGCCAGACCAATTGTTCTTGAAACAATGATACCTGGCTCATATTAGGTGATACCTGGCTCATATTAGGTGGACAAGTCAGCTGCCTCTGTAGCAGGGACGGCAGTCAAGTGCTGGCAGCTGGGATTTGTAGTCTTGATTTTTTGGCTGTCCTTACAACAAACTGTGGAAATGCTGTTTCTGGCAATGCAAATACACTCTGGCTGGCCACTTAAGGCATCAAATAGACCCAGAGACATGTTTAGACAAGAGGGAAGCCAGCTGACTTCAAAGGTCCAACTGGTAATAAAATAACATGGTAAGTACAGCCTTGTTGCATCTTGATTTTGCGTGTAAACCTAGGGATTAGGCACACAGAGTAGAGGAAAGGATGAAGGAGACCTGAAACTATGAAAGGGAAAGACATAAAACAGAAAATCTCATGATTCCCAGAAACAAACGCTTTGAATTGGGAGTAATGGAGCGATGCAGTAAAGCATTACCATTCTCCATCTGAGATGATGTGAGTATTTGCTGGATCTCTTCAGATTGGAGTTGGAATGAAGATACCCTCCTCCATTTTATATGCAGAGAAAGAAGTAAAGTGAATAGGACCTTTTCTTTTCCTGCAGACGTTCTTGTTTACCTCAAGACTGTACATCAAATACACCAATACACTGATGGTGTAAGATGAATAGACACAGCCGAGCTGTGGCTTTAGTCACCTTTGGACAGTAAGCTATTCTTAGTTCTTCCACTAGGTTGTTCTTACAATACCAGCTTGAACTTCGTAACAAATGCATGAAACTTGGAGCCAGGATGCCCTCTCCTGTAATACCCACAACAGCACAAGCCAGGAGGCAGTCTCCAATGCTTCCGTTGCAGCCTGCAATGCTGTCCCTCTCCTGTACTGCTCTAGACTACTGTTTGCCCTCAAAAAGGGCCTCTGACAATAGTGCTTCTCTCTTCCAAGTGTGGAGGTCGTACTGGATCTTTATGGACTGACAGACAATCACTCACAGTTTGTGTGCTGCTAAGAAATACGACACTCTCTCTATACTGGCTTAAAGGGTTTGAACCTTTACCTTCAGATTAATTCTCAGCTGAATGTGATTATTTTAGGATAGCTGAAATCACTGAAGAAACCCAGTTAGCACACTAACTAAAGCAGCAGCACCCTAAAGGAAATGCTTGGTATGTTAGTGTGTTTTGTGGTTCGTTTAAAAACAGCCAACATTTTACTGGAAATTTTCTTAGGTCTGGAGAACACTCATTTATGGGGAATGTGGCTCTGGTAGCACCAGCAGTGGCCATCACACAACTAGGGGGATTTTTCAGATATGGCCAAACCTCATTTTACGAGGTATCTGTTTGCAGTTAATAAAGGCAGCTCTTAAAATCATTCATGGCAATAGATGGTGATGAGGTAGCTGCTATGTTTGGTGATAAGGTCAGGCCTAAGGGAGGCAATGCTATGTTGCAACATGCCTTGTTTTCTCTGGTGGGGAAAGCAAGTGCTTTACTGTGGGTTTTTTATGTTGCCTCAGGCCTAATAAAAAAATCTTTCAAAAAAGCAGGCAACTGGCTACTAAAAAAATTAGAAAAGACAACTCCCATCTATTGGAGAAAGACTGTAAGGCATCCTATATACATATCAAAATACCACAAAAGATAGGGATGTAGGAGCCCTCAAGAGGTTACTTTGTCCTACCCACTACTCTCAGGAAGAGCTGATAAAATTTGGTCAGTTCTAGGCAGATTTCTATTTAGTTGTTCAAAACGATATCAAGTGAGGCTGATTCCACAACCTCTCTAGGCAATGTGCTCTTGTGCTTCAATGTCCCTAATGACAGAAAATTTTTAATAATATATTACTACACTGTCCACTCCAAAAGACCATTTAAATCTGTTCTTTTGTTACTACCTCTTATACACAGGCTTTTACACACTTCAGCAACCTTCTATGTATCTGAAGACTGCTACTTCATGCAGATGTCTTTCCTGTGAACAAATTAACTTGAATTTTTTCATCTTTCTGGATAGGTTATTTTTTTGACTTCTGTGAGGGGGCTGGAGTTCGAAAGATACTAAGACTAGAAGACAGAAGGCTGTTCTGAAGATTTCTAGAAGACGTGAAGATTTTGAGAGAAACTTAATACTGGAGTCCACTGAGTCAGCATCATGTAAGCAGCTTAGTATAAGTAATGGCTGTCCTAGACTTTACATACTCAAAAGAACATGAAAAAAAGAGAGTGCATTCACAGCTCTGATGGACACAGGTGGCCTTTTAAAGGACCCAGTCTCACCAAGATGACACAGGTGGACCTACAAAAAAGACTCATATTTGGAAGAACAGCAACTGCTCTTTCTGACAAGCACATGCTAAATTTTGTCCTTCACTTCTCCTTGTATGAAAAAATAATGTAAACAATGAAATTACTTCACAGGGTGTTGATAGCCTGAAGTGGCACTTTTTCTTTCTCATTTAAGAACCAATTTTTATCTTCTCGACTTCTCATTTCAAATCTTAAAAAAATGTGCTATTAGAAAATTTTATGTAAGGTGTTACAATCGATCTATTGTTAGTCCTGCTCATTTGTATAAAGGCCATAATCCAAAATGTACTGCAGTAAATAAGTCTGTAGCTAGATCTTAAAGATCTTTGGATCGAGTCCAAGTATATGTATATGTTCAAATCAAACCAACTGAAATAGGAAGGATACGAGAATATGACAGAGCAGCACGTCTTAGAGTATCAAACATATATATGCTCAAGAATTCCTGTATTTTCTCATGTAAAATGGTTACAGGAAAAACATTTTCACACTGGCATTTCTCTATTTTCATCTGACCAGAAAATTAGCAAGAGTAACTATGCTTTTATATACTGCTTAAGAGAAACATGTCGACGCTGTAGGCATGTTTATTGCCAAATATCAAAAAGGGATGGACAATGATGAAAGATTCTGATGTTCTACTACCACCATATTTAAAGAATACTCTGGAAACACTAAGTAGACGGGATAAAATTTATGGCACAATGGGACAAAATTTAAGTATGTAAGGAACCACAGACTTTACAGAGCAGGGAGAAAGTAATATAATTTTATAATAATATAATTTTTTGCATATAATTATATAGCAATGATTTAGGGAAAGTTCCCTTTTGGAGAAAACATTACTAAAACTCTCTCTTACATGAGATTTTCCTCATTTTTTAAATTATGTATACTGAGCTGCAAATTGGTATCTAGCTCTTCCAGACTTTCTGCCAAAGTACTGATATTAGAAGTATTGAGTAATTGAAATTTAGTCAGTGATAAGAGCTTCAAAGCTGGAAGACTGTAATATTTCAAATGGATGTACCGCTGGTAACATTTGTACAGTTTATTCTACCAGTGCTTAGTAAATCCTAGGAAACACCCTGAAAAGCTGGAATATAGCAGACAAAATATTCCTATATCCATACACTTACTTCTGCATTGATACAAAAGATTTTTTTAGGTATTGCTTTCTTTATTACTAAGCTTAAGGTCTCAATTCAGATTTTGACTAGACTCAAAAGTGAACCCTTTAGCAGGGAACATCTTACATCCTTGTGCAGCACGCGTCGTTTGTGGGTGCTACCATAATACAGAAAATAATGTACTTCCTATACTTGTGTATAAGTGCCCAAAACTTTATTAGAGATGCCATTCAGCTTTTTTTGAATGAAAATTTTCAATTAAATTGATTAACTGAAAAGAATTTGAATGAGAATTCCTGAGAACCTAGAAATTCAGTTTCTTCTTAAGATCCAACAGCACATGCTTGAAATCCAAAGGGCAATTTCTCAAAAGTTTTAAGTCTAAAGTAGGTTATACCAAGTACAAAGCAGAGACAAAGTACTCATGAGTGCTGGGGAAAAAAAAAAAAAAGCATTACTTGTTTGAAAAAGTAAAGGCAAGAAGCTTCATTAACTGCATTAGCCAGAGGTGTGCCAGTGTATTCAGGAAAGCATTAGCACTGGAGATCCTTCTCTAGAACTGCTGCATCCTGTTGATCAGAGACAACTTTCAACACAACTTTTACTGGACTGCGCCAGTGTCTTGCCAGAGGTGATTTCAGCAGGACAAGAATCCTCACCAAGTCTGATAATCAGGCAGGTTACTGTCACAATTTTTCCCAAACTGTACGCACTCTCCCTGTCACTGTAAATTACCCAGTACATCATCTTTGTAGGTACTACTTTTACTATTCCTTCTCCACTTACTTGACTTTATTCTGAGCATTTCTAAACTAATTTTTACTCACAAAATATTATGGCCAATAATTCTTTATATTCTTCTAGGGCTCTTCACTGATCTGTACTGATCCTTTCTCTCCTTTATATTCTGTCTTTTTGCTTCTTGTGGCCTCTTGTTCTATTTTCCCTTGTGCTCCCAATGACTCCTTCATGGACTTCTTTGTGGACAATTTTTCTATTTTTTCCTCACCCTACAGTCTTCTCAGTCTTCTGCCTCCACTTCTACATCTTATCATGGAGCAATGTTATCCACTCTCCCGTTTAATTATCTGTGATGACTTAACTATTAAAATCTCAACACCTGGCCTACTTCCTTCCATCGAATCTACATGTAAATACATGTGCCTGACATTTCCTGAGTGCTTTACAAAACCTTTTGCCTATTCTGGCTAAAATGACCTGCTTATTTTGTTCTTTCTTAACTTTACTCATTTTCCTCACTCCCTGTCACTGTCTACCATCACTTTTTGCTACGTTTTTCACAAAAGCTTTTGTTCATTTATCTCTTTCATACTAAACCACCCTATGCTACCATTAAAATTCTTGCTCATGCCCTGATGTTTTTTTACTTGGATTTCAGCTCTCTCCTTCTTGACCTTCTCTGTCTTGTCCCCTTTTAGTCTCTACAGATATTTTACTACATCTAGTAAACCCATATTCTCTGTTTACTAAATTGATTTTGCCACCTACTTCTTTAAATCTATCCATAACTCACAAAACCAAACTTAAATTCTTTCATAGTCCCAGGTAACTCTATTTCTGTCAAGTCCCAGAGGGCTAAGACCCATCTTTCATTTCAGAAAATGTTAATAAAAGTATTGTAGAACAAGTTGGTCTTAACACAACTATTTATTAAAAACACATGTGAAGTTGATATGAAACTCGCAGAATGGGCTAAAGTGCAACAATAAATAAAATAACTTTTGAAAATGCATTGACCTGCTATCAGATAATGTCTGAAATCTGACAGAATAGTATAAATACACTGCAGTAACTTGATAAGCTAGTTTATGGATTTTCATCTTGGATTTCACTAACATGTCTGCTTTCAATTACACAGATGAAAAACGAAAGTTTAACATCTTGCTCTTCCCCTGATTGCAATAAAATGTCATGTCTGAAATTGGACTATTAAAACAAAACTCAACTGAAAATTAATTTAGAGATAGCACTCATATTTTAGTACTGTATTTTTTGGTAGTATGTGATTTTGGGGGGAGATTTTGTCTATGATAGCAGGCAAGAAAGCATAGATTTAGCCTTTTATAAGTCCTACCTCCACCCATATAATTCTTATAAATTTAGTGCTATAAAAGCACATGTAAAAATCATAATCTTAAAATAAAACTCATTCCACAAAGTCAGTGGAACATTTTTTTTATTACAAACTATAAGCTCACCCTGAATAGACATGTTTCCAGATGTTTAGTGAGTTAAACTGTCTGTGTCTGTAGTACCAAGACATGCCAAAGACGCAGCTAGAGGATGAACTATTCATACACTGACTGGACACAATGATGTGAGTAATTAATCTTCTTTAGTAGATGGTAGTTTATATCACAAGGAAAAAAAAAGTTTTAAAAAAATGCAATGTTTACAATAAAATGAAGTTGCATTATAAAATTTAGAAGGTTTTTAAGACCCTTACTCTTGCAAAGAATGACGTGCATACCTATATTCACATGCACTGGGCAGTTCCACTGAAGGCAGTCCCTTCTGTTTTTTCAGAATGAGGACTTCTAATTAATAGATACTGATGATTTCATGATTCATTAGTAAGGAAAAGCAATCAAGAAAACTGATGGTCACAAGCTTAGGAGGAGGCTGTATTTCAGAAATATGTTGTCCTAGTAACTTGGCAATTGTATCACTAAAGCATTGAGGAGCTTGTCTTTGCCCCAAGCCCCCTTATCCTAGTCATACAGAGGAACACAGGGTCTGCGCCAAAGAGCCTGCACTTAAACAACATGATCTCACAAGGTAATTACTTCATTTGCCTGCAAAACACAGATGGCCATGCGAAATAATGCAGAAAAAAACCCAAACCCTCTTACAGCAATTACTAGTAATTATTAAATTAATAATTACAATTACTAGTAATTATTTCACCTGAGCAAAGTCTACTCTTCAAAAGGTAGTGTCCTAAGCAAGGATCCTCATCTGCTTTTAGACATTTAAATCTAATTTTATCCAGTGCACTGTTTTCAAAGTTCTAAGGATGCAGAATTCTCAGTGGAATTAGAGTATGGATTTTTATTTGAGAATAAAAACCTGATATACCCTTCACTGCCCAATTTGGCTACACTTTCTGTTTAAAAAGCCCCAAACTTTGAAAACCTGAACTTGTACATTAATTACTGACCAATAGTCCAGTAACTAAAGTTAAATGTACAGAGATTACAAAATGAAATTCTTTGGTGTTTTACAATAAAGTTGAATGCTTCAAATTACTATGTCCGTTCACTGTGATACATCAAAGCCACAGTTTTGCTGATGTACTCTGTCGTCTGAGAGAAAGTAGGAGCTATCTTGGGATTCTGGCAATAAATGATGCTTTTCTAACCTTCTTTATTCTGTCCCTCCTTCTTTAAAAGGAGTGGCTAACATCTCTCTATCAAAAGCAAGTATTCTGAAGGATATCTGTGACAAGTGCTCTGCTCTATGAAAATCTAAGAGCCAAAACACTGCGACAGTAACAAATGAATTACTTCACTGGCTTTTGCCTGCCATTGTTAGGCCTAGGCCAGAGACCATATGTTTCCAAATGTTTGCCTGGAGTACAGCATAATCAAGCCTCAACTTTGAATGGCGCCTTGGGGTTACTCTAATAGAAAAAGTCACTTACCTGTTAGCTATGATAAAATCATTACCACCGTATGAAAAGTAGTTTCTTTGTCATATCTTTCCAGTTATATTTGCGTTGGATTGCTGCACTGAATTAAATCAAGTGAATATCCTCTTTTTATACAGTATTAAGAGAACAGGAAAAAAGTGCACAGTACAGAAAGGGAGTTATGGCCTGGATCCAGATCCCTGCTTTCAAAAGCAACCGCATCACACAGTATCATTCATAAATGTTTCACATTTTGTCGTCCAAACGCCTGCATCCTTTGCTTCACTCTTCCTCCTACTCCACCGAGACCTGAAGTAACTGTTGATCCTGTCTCCCATTTTTGGGGGGTGTAATTTGATCAGACCTGACACCTCTCCCGACCGCCGGTTTCGGGACACATCACCTTCGCGGTGTGCTACTTAACCCGACGCCCACCGCCGGCTGCCTTTCCGCGCACAGGGTAACCGCGCTGCGGCGGGCGGCAGCGCCGACCGCCCCGACGTGTCGCGATTCCCGGGACACTGCAAAAGCCCCGGAGCCGGCCCCGGAGGCCCGGCCGGCCCCGGGCTTGGGGGGAGGAAGGGGGGGGGAAAGCGCCGGGCGGACAGCACAGCGCAGCCCGGCCCCGCGACCGAGCGACTCACCACCTCCCCGCAGCAAAGTGCGTCCCGGCGGAGCCTCGTATCGACCCTCCGGAGCGGAGCGAACGCGCTCGGGTAGCAGCGGCCCCGGCAGCCGGCGGTGGCAGCGGGCGGCTGCGGCGGAGCCGGTGCACGCCACGCCACGCCTTTCTGCTCACTTGAACGTGGCAGCGGCGCTTTAAAGCCTGCCCGGGACGAGCAGGGGTACGGGGAAGAGAGCGGGGGGGACACCGGGGGAAAGGAAGCCCAGCCGCCCCATCCCCCGCGGGCCCGCAGCCCGGCCGCCGGCGCCCTCCGGCCCCGGGAGAGGGAGCGGGTACGGCCGGGGCGGCCAGCCCGGGGGACCGGCGACGCGCCCCCGCAGCCTCCCGGCCAGCCGGGGCTGCGCTGACGCCCCGCAGCCCGCCGGGGCGCCCGGGACCCCGCGCCGCCCGCCCCGGGGGCAGAGCCGGGCCCGCGGGCGCCGGGACGGCGGCGGCGGCGGCGGGGGGAGAGCGAACGCGGCGCAGCCCGGCGGACGCCCGCTGGTCGGCTCGGCTCGGCGCCGCTCCCCGCACTTACCTTGGCCCCGGAGCGAAGGCACCAGCGCCAGGAGCAAGAGCAGCCGCAGCGGCCGGGCCCCGCGGAGGTTGTCCATCGGCCGGCCGCAGCTCCCCGCCGGCGGGAGCGCTCGCACCGAGCGGGGGCTTGGCTCTCCTGCAGCGTCCGGTGGGCTCCCCCCTTTTTGCTTGCTGCTGCTGCTGCTGTTGCTGCTGTTGCTGATGTTATCCCAGCCGCCTGAGACCGGTTGGAAAAGAGCTTGCAGGAACCCCCCACTCAGTGGGCTTTACAAAGATTTAATTCACTGCCTACCCGGTTAATTATACAGCCTGCAAGTGCTTAGCAGAACAGAGCCGCCACCGCAGCTCGGAGGCAGAGACCCTGTTGCTTCTGATACCCCTACCTCTCTCCCCGCCACCCCCACACACGCTCTCAAAGTGACTCCCTTCAGCTCGGAAAACTTTACAGATACTCAGCGTGAACCTAGGGCCGGCGTGACTGATTCTGTGAAGGAGAAATGCAGCGACTTCTCTCGGTGCCAAGTAGGAGAAAGCCACAAACAAAGGCCAAGCAAAGAAAAAGAAACCACCTAGCAGAGAAAGAAAGGTTTAACCTCTGGAGGGGAGATTTTTCAAACCCCGTTCTTGGTCTTGCCGTGGATTTTACTCCAATGCAACTTTTGTCAATAAAAAGGATTTTTAAAAGGAGAGAGATTATAGAATGAAATTCACTGGGGAAAAAAATACCCTTCTTTCCTCCCCCTCCTCTTAAAAAGTCAGGATGAGAATTTCAACCCAAATGAGGCAGGCAGTTCTGCTCTATCTCTCTCCTCCCTTCTTTTTTCTTTTTCTTTTTTTTTAAACCTCCTTATCTTATTTAAACAGGAACACAAACACTGATAATGGTCAAAGAAGAGCTGGAGTTGAAAGCACCCAGTTGGCTATTCTGTTGCCAAGATCTTTTAAGATAATGTGGGGGATAATATTTGCAGGCAAATGTGCACAGAAACAAATGGAGAGTTCATCACCCCTCTATACTTTGCCCTCGGTTTTACTCAAACAGTTGGAAGTCAGTTTATGTTTACTTGCTAGTTGTGCACATGGGCTGTGATTGGACTATTCCTCTTACAGCTACTCAACGCAACTTTTGAATATCTCTCCTCAAAATGTCCAACTGGAAAAAGTATTTAAGGCAGTAAGAGTTGAAATTGTGCATGTTTTGTTCTGCACCAGGTTATTTGCTCTTTTCTTTTCTTACATGAGAACATAAAAATGGCCATACGGCCAAGGGTCCAACTAGCCCAATAGCCTGTCTTTAGCAATGATCATAAATGGTCACCAAAGGAAGAGTATGAACAAGGAAAACACACATAATTCTCCCAACTACTCTCCCAGCCTCCAGTTGCTTTTGAGTTTGGAGCATTTCCTCAGTGGAACGTGGTTTCTGTGTGCTCAGTAGCTCCCAGTGAATTTCTATTCCAGGTATTTATCCTGTCTCCCCATGAGTTCTTGTAAACCTTTATCATCCAAAATATCCTTTGGCAACACATTTCATGGGTCTACTAGTGACTGTGCAAAGGGCCATTTCCTTTTTGAACCTGGCTCCACCAACCTTCTCATGGTGCCTCCTAACTCTACTGCAGGAAGAGACATCAAAGAACTGACCCCTACCCACACTCTGAACACCCAGGTCATCTTTTTTTCAACTGCTGTTTCTTTTTTGTTTGGGTTTTTGGGTTGTTCCTCCCCCCCCCCCCCCCCCATTTTATTGGGAAAAGCTGGAAAAGGGGATGAAGGATGGACAGCTGACTTTATTTGGGAGTATTTTTTGCTTCCTTCTTCTACACATGCATGTCTACTTCTGTCTCTCCTTTAAATGCCCTAACCCAGTTTACAAGGATCTTACATCAGTTATAGTGGGACCTTGGCAGTGTTTCATCACAACCTCCAAGCTACTGTTTTTCACGTATCAGACAGCTGCAGGACGTAACTAACAAAGATCACACCTTGTCTAAAGTCTGGACCAGCTTAATTGAACCGGTGGAATCCCCTCTATAGAAACTCTGGATTCAGTTCAGTATTGGCTTATTTCACCTTACTTTAAAACCTCTCCTAATTGATTAAAGGTGGGTAGAAAGAAGTTCACCAGTTCGACTAATACAGTGTAAAGTCACACATAACAGCCTGTCCACACATGGAGTTACCCTGATTAACACCATGTGTGGACATTCTTACTCCAGAGTAAGAATTCCTTGTTCCTGTTTAGTTTGCCACCCCAAGCTGTTTACCAGAAATGAGGCAAATTCAAGTAACAGTTTAAGAAATATTTCTAGAAACCATCATGGCTACAGTCATCTGCAGATCTGATAATAGGTTTTCCCTTGGTTTGGGGTGGAGTTTTTTGCATAATATTAATACACATTTCCAGTATAAATTGGCACTCTCACCTACAATCGGATTCAGTGGCCTCGAGTACATGTGATTCTAATTACTGACCCCAAGCTTTGTAGTGAGCTAAGCCATGCACTTCGGGCTCAATTCAAAGGTCCTGGAAGTCAATGGAAAGTAAGGGCTTAGAAGAGGGAACATTTTGCATAACCACATTTTTTCTTACATCTGTTTGCAAAGGCCCTGTAATCCTTTGTGTAGCTTTTAAAACAAACAAATTCTTTAATGAGGATTTTATTTTTACTTCAGAAGAATAAAAATCATTTGCAGAAGCTCAGATTAATGAGTAATGACAGCGTAACAAATCATTGCGCAAGTCATTTCCAGGGATCGTGTTGAGAGTAGATACACGCAAGTAGACTGACAAAGAATTTAGAATTACTCTAACAAATCCATTACCATCTATGGCAGCAGGTTCACAGTTGTCATTCAGCTACTTAGTTTCATGGGAACAGGAATTCTTGAGATGGCCTGACTAAGCCTATGTAAGGACATCAACCTCTGCCTAACAAACAAAGCTGCCCCATAGTCCCAGCTGTTGTACCTCCCAGCTCCTCAGTTTTACTGCAGCTCCCAAATCCTGATTTTTTTTTTTCCTCCACTCATCTGTCCCAGAAATAGAGCAAAAGAGAGGGAAAGGAAATTGCTATATCTTCCCTGTTTTCTGGAAGAATGTTGCAAGGAAGAAAATAGATTCACCTAGAAATGAAATCTAACTTGTTACTAAAGGGAAACTCCTTGGGCCCTATGGCAAAAAATGAAGCTACATATTGGCTCTTGTTATGGAAACATGCCACACTAAAGATGCATTAAAAGTCCCCTCTTCCTTCTTAACAGGACGAATACATCACTGACTGCTACAGATGCACAAGGATTTAGAAAAGCCCATGTGGATCTTGCCATCTCCCACTGTAAAAATAAGACCCCAAACTCTATAGTAGGCAAATCCATGGCTATTGGAGTACAAATGACCCACTCGGCTTAGCTCCAGACACTAGTATGTGCAAAGTACAATTAGCATTCGGCTTCTTTCCTTGACAATCTTTTCTGAAATAGAATAGTAAGGAAGGCCTCTGTCCCAAAGACATGTGGCAACTGTGTCACAAAATCATTTTAATACTGGAAGTT
Organism: Aquila chrysaetos chrysaetos; assembly: GCF_900496995.4. Lineage (NCBI taxonomy): Eukaryota > Metazoa > Chordata > Aves > Accipitriformes > Accipitridae > Aquila > Aquila chrysaetos. Next base: position 26,949,877 of record NC_044020.1, read on the forward strand.
TTGGAAATTTTTCAGTTTTAACATCTTAATATTGGAAATGGATTTTTAAGGTTTATGGGCACCATTCTGACTCTTTTGCCTGTCCTTCCGAACAGTATTGGCAGGTTTTCCAATTGAACTAGAACACACCTTTTACAAAAAAAACTTGTCAGAGTTTTCAGAGATGGATGCACCATAATCCTTGGTTATTTTTTGAAACAATTAATGGCACTACAGATAACAATTTGCTGCTTATTTTGAGTCTAAATCAATCCAGTTTAGTTTTTAATAGATCTCTAGGCTTGTATTCATGTTGAAGTTACTGTCACAATGTACTCAGTGCTTTGTGCATCACCAGTGACCATCAAAGCACCTTAGGGTAGTGTACGGGTGGTGTGGTACTGAAGGGTGTGTGTATGGTGGTGAAGGGTGGACATTTCATACGCACCTACCATAACCTTGTTAGGGATTAGCTTGGAATAAAACCTCCCCTTAGATAAGTCTGTCCCCCATGCCACTGGCTCATCTTCATTCTCAAATCCTAAACTACTAACTATCCACACCAAATGGCTACCAGCCTGAGTCATGCCAGGCCTTAGATAAGCAAAGGAAGGTGGGAGGACTGAGAGCCTCCTCTGTTCCCTAGTGTGTATGAAACTGTGCCTCCAAGTCTAGTCAAGAATGCTGACCTAGCCACCACCTTTACGCCATCTGGCTTATGATGGCATCTTGTAGCTAAAGTCAGGCAGAGAAGCTGGCTGAGGACTCCTTCCAGAATAATTACAATGTCAGATGAAATTTATAACCATCCTAAATTTGGACTGCTCTTTATATAAATAATATTACATATATATGTATAAGTAATATTACATATATGCATATATATAATTACGTGGATGCCAATAGCCCAAGCTGCTTATACCATATGGGTAACAATACAGATGCTTGTATCCACACCAGGCTATCTACCTGGGCTCTGTGTTTCGAATACCTAAAGACTGTTAGAAGAGGCTTGCCTTACTTCATAGAGCTTTCCTTGTACAGACAAACCCTTTCACTGCTTGATTAATCTCTGAACATTTTTTCCTCTTTGCACGGATCAGTTAAATATTCCAGACTGGGACTCGTTACCCGGAGTCCTTTTCAACAACATTGCTTCTAAGCATTTTGAGTTTTTACCCATTTTGGAGTTTGTATCCATTTTGTAAGCGTTGCCTACATTTTCTTTTCTTGCCTGTCTGATTAAGAAAAACATATATAGCTATGTTGGACACTCAAAACACACACTGGTTTTCTATTAATATGTATGGGGTCTGCTTCTAAGACAAGGAGGAGTTTATTGGGGCATAAAGGAATGCTTTGATGATCCATGTCATTTCCCTTGTGGCATTACTTGTAGAATTCAGGAATAACTCAATCTGACATTCATGGGGCATTTCCGGCCTCTCCTAGAGATGCATCCTCCCAGTCTCTCAGATCTCCCCCTTCCCATAAATTTCCTTTCCCCTTCTAGACTCTCTCATGTCACTGCAGGCAGCGCTAGTCTTATGTGTGAATAAGCAAGGCATTTTCCAGGACCTGACGCCTAGGAAGGCCGGGCTCTGTTTGGTTAAGCTGGAGAGCAGCGTGAGTCACGCACACATGGGTTGGAGGAGACAATGGCATCTGCCTTAGACTCTGCTTGGGGCCTCCACAAATCTAACAACAGTAGGGATCAGTCATTATTTTAGCTGCAATCTCTCAGAGGGTGACTCTTAAATTTGTCAATCAGCATCTGTACCAATGGTTATTTTCACTGTTCCAACAAAAATAAAATCTCATTATAAAGGGTGGGGAAGAGCCATCAATAAAGTAAATGGCTATTCTGGCAAAAGGCCATTTCCTTTCCTGACATCTCAGATAAATCTGAGCTCCATCCCTGTCAAACAAAAATAATATCCAAGTATGTGACCAAATGATCTTTGGGAAACAGAAAATATACAAGTGAATATAAGACATTTCAGGTTTGCATAAATAAAACTCCTGAGTCTGTTGTATCTAACAGCTTTAAAGCAGGAGCACGCAGTTTTCTACGCTTCCTCATGATCACTTAAAATCTGCTTCATTCAGTGCTATTTCATTGTTGTTTTATGAATTTGCTGTATTATTTACAAATGTTTTTGCATAACTCTAAGAAAGAAAGAAGCCATCCTATCCATCTGCAAACAGTCCCAGCCTGCCAGAACTTTTATCTTACCAGTAGAAACTGTGATTTAAACTCAGTATAATGTAAGCAGACAGTCAGCGGAAAGAGTATGAACATTGATAAAACTCTACAACAAATTCATGTATACTGGGTTTCCTCCTTTTCCCTCAGCCTCATAGACAGCCTCTGTTTCTTTTCCTCAGTCTCAGTTTCTTTAACAGAGGTTCCCAAACTTTATTTATTCATGTACCACATCTTTTAGACTTTACAGCCTTGGGCTGTAATATCTTTGTCCCAGGAACCCCAGATCATCCTTGGTGGCCTGATCCTACAAACAGATGTTAATAATATACACAGGGAGTGGGGCTTGCATTTATAAAATGCTTACACAGTTGTGAGCGGTGTCTATGGGAGGACACCTTAATACAAATTAATTTAAAAGTTATTGTAGTGTAGCAAACTGTTTGGAAGAAAAATATTATACAATTACCATATTTTCTGGCACGATTCTACAGAAGCTGGCTGACATCTGGGATATGTGAAGTTGGTGGACACTGTCTCTTAATTGGAAGGGTGGATGGATCAGAATGTCTTTGGACAGCTGCAAAAGGAAAAATAAACAGATGAGCCCTATTAAATGAACCTAATGGGTTAAGCTGTTCCATGCCGCATGTACCCTGTGGCTCCCAGTTCTCAGGGCAGACATTTTCATTTGCATATACTACATCATTAGCCACAGGCCATGTAAATGAGGAGACTGGCTCAGAGTCTTTGGAGAAGAGCTGTAGTATAATTTAAGTTTTGCATAAAAATTGAGTTTTCTGTCTGTCAGGGACTACTATGACACTCCTTTCTTAGCTCCTGGCTGAGCTCTGGAAGCAGACCTAGCAACAGAATTTAGGTTCAATCTAAAAAAACTCAAACCAACCAGCCCTGTACTACCCATTCTATTCAAGAAAACCCTTTGTTCTCACTCTTATTTCTTTCAACTGTGATCTCACAACTGTTCTTAGTTCTAGTCATAGAGTTTGGGACTGGATCAATGAGATAGTCCTATGAGAGGGAAGAACAGTCCCCAGTGCAATGTCTAAAAAGAGGGTGTGACATACAGACAGACAGCAGCAAGTTATGCCAAAGGGAGGTAAAAAAACCATGCTCAGTCTGCTCTCAGAAATGACCCTCCACCCTCCCAAGTCCTAACTGTTTGGGAATTAATTATCTGGGAGAAACGTGGCCTGCTAAACAGCAAGTTTGAGCAGACTTTAACAGAGGTTCTCTCTCCAGCTCTCTAGCTGGCTTATGTCTTTTGGCAAGATATTTACCACTCTGTGCCTCATTTTATCTATAAGAATAACCTGATTTGTAAAATGTTTTGAGCTCCATAAAATTAAACATGCTGCATAAGAGTTAGCTGTTATAAACTAGCAACCTCGAGCCATTAACTTCCCGTGAATGTGTTACGAAGTAATTTAGACCAATTTTAGCTTAACTTCTATTTCCCCCATTTAAAAGCAGCATCCTATATAATCATCTATATTAGAATAATGTTAGCGTTCAGAATAGCTCTCATATTCTTTTCTCTAAACTTAGAAATGTACAGACAGCCAAATTTCCAGCTGAATAGCAGATATATATATATTTGCTTTGATTGTTATTCCATAATTTGTACTTTACTTCCAAAATGTTCCAGAAACATACAGGCCAGTCATTATGAGGATCTAACTTGTGCATGTAATAGCTTCATTGCAAGTCAGAAAACAGGATTCTTTAAAGATTTTAGATTTCCCATTAAATAGGTATATTCTCTGTGTATTCAGGAGTAATATAAATTGTGTGTTAACTCTGCTTACTATAAAGCAGATAGCTAGTAAGAAAAGTATTTGCAGAATCATTAACATGAATCCAGAAAAAGAAGTTTCTTTATTTGTAGCTTTCACTTTTTCTCTCAGTTTATGCAATATACTGTATTTAATAGCTCTGCTAAAGACGAGTGAAATCTTGGCTCTACAGAAATCATTGGCAAAATTCCCACTGACTTCAGTGGGGCCAATACTGCTGTTAACTCTTCCCTACAAGGAAAATCCAGATTGCCTAAGAAACTGACCTGCCTCTGTTAAGACCACAATCCAGACTGCTTGCAAGTTGAACTGACCTTGTACAATTACTAATGCTGTTATTCTTGAGAGTTTGCCAAATCCTTAAGACAAAACTAGCATCATAAATTATCCCCAAACTTTTACCCTGGGGTAAAACAAACCTTCTCACTTTATAAATGAAAGCACCTATGCATACTTATATCTTCCAATAGTTTCACTGACAGTTTTACTTTTATAGAAATTTAAAAAATTCATTCTCAGTTTCAGAAAGAAACTGTGTTTCTTAAATAAATACTGATGAAATGTTTTGCCCTGAGGTCCAACGTTTCACTATAAATACACTAAAATATACAAAATTTAGTGAAATATTAGTATATTATTTTGTATCTCCTGAAGCTATCAGAATTAAGGATCACTTAAAAGTATGTTTACACCAGACCATTCATTACTGTGCTTGGTATGTTTCAGCTTGCTTGTTACCATCAAAATATAAAGATGACTTTGTGTAAAGAAAAAAAAGCACTTAAAGGACATATACGCACAAAGTACAGAGACACACAGATAACACCTCCACACCTTCCATTAAACACTTAGCAATCTACTTCAGTAATCTACTGAAGTTTCTCCATTCGTTTTTTTATAATGTACCTTGTTCCTCAGATCTGTTCCATCTAACAGCAGCAATACCAAAAGCCAACACTGTTTTGTTTGCTTCATTTATTGAAGCTAGGGCATTAGTATCAATCATAATTTGACCTTATACTGCATATTCTACTACTTAGCTATACATTACAATCATGACTGGTTTGGTTGCATCATGTTTTATGTGATGCATTGTGTGTAACTTAATTCTACCCATTCCCTGACCACTACAGAAGGACTGAAAGCCAGGTCCTGAACTGTCACCAGATAAGAAGAAACTCTGCATTCAACATGTAACAGGAAATTGAGCAACATTGTCACAGTGCAACAAAACCCCTAAAAATCCAGCAGTGGAGAGTTCTCTGTAATGATATACTGAGGATCTTCTATATTTAAAGTGCTTTGCTAAACATACTGAATGCAGATACATGTTAGTGGTCATTGAATAAACCTCTGTGTCCCCTTGAGAACTCTTTCTAAGTGCTTAGATGCATTTTTCTTTTGAATTCTGGGAAGTTTTGCAATGGATGTTAAAGTACTGTTGTCCTGTTCCTCGGTGAAAGAAATTTGACTGCTCTGAACCAGCAAAGCTAAGAATAGCTTTAACTTTGCGAGTAACTGCCACTGAAGTAAATGGTAATATTTCTATTGCAGTGCTGTAAGACTTGTTCTCATGAGATGGTATGTAGTCTGATTTCAATATAGCAAAACACTTCATCATTTTTTAATAGTCTTATTAACTTCAGTGGGATTACTCACACACCTTAATTTATATATGCCCTTAAATTCTTTACTGAACTGGGTTATATAAAGTGTCCTAAACAGAAAAGCTCACTCATGCTTTTCATTTTCCAAAGTATATGTTGGGAACTGTAGTCTTTCACTACTATTTCTCAAGTGCTATTTAAAAGCTAGCATTTGCCAGACTCCATCATGGGTCAAAAGAATCTTTTTTGCATACACGCTACTCATGCCTCCTTCTGTATTTTCTGACAGCTCACACAATTTGACATCCTTTTGACTTCATTTGTTGTTACAGTGATCTATTTCCTTTATTAGAAAAGCCAGCCTTACTAGAAATGTCTGTAAATTCTCTCCTGTTTTGCTGTTCTCTTTCTGGTAACAAAATCCATGCTGGAGCTCCTTAAGTTTTCACTGCTAGATTTCTATTCAACTCAATATTGGGGAAGAGGACATGAATAATAATGTCAGCATTGCTTTTATATGTCTAAAACTGACCTTAGATTTCAAAAAGGTGGAATAGTCTGTTTCTGTGATATTCTGAGTTTATTTCTTCTGTGAAGGAACCAATGACTGTTCTCCTTTCTAGCTAGCTTGTCACTGAACTTTTCTTCAGAAATTACTTTCTTGGTGAACAGACACAAGAGTGTGTTTGTATCTCAGGAAAGTGTATCCAATATTCACTTGAATCAGGAGTAAAGACACAGTAGTAGGGACTTTCAGTAGACTACAGGCAAACACACTGTCACATCACCGTGACTATTATTCATTGTTAGCTAAATGTAAGCTGCTTCAGGCATGGTTATACATGGTAGAATCACTCCTTTATTTCATTACACAGACATTAGCTGTGTAATGAAGTATCTGGCAGTGTGCTAGCAGGATAGCAAGGTCAAAAAGTGCTTATCAGATTTTATCAGGCTTTATACTGCTTTCAGCATGGGCTCTTTCAAGCTTATTATGAGTATTCACAGTATTTTCTAAATGTTTTCCTACAGTCTTATGTCCTATGTGGCCCTTACATCCAGACATATGATGACAGGGGAACCTCAAAATACCTCTTCCTAAAATTTATTTTTTTTAACTAATACAGGTCCTAGAGAAAGCTCCTGTCATATCTATGAACAACCATCTATAAAGCTTTCATTTAAGAAAATAGCCAAAGAGCAAGAAGTTATTTGTACTTTTCTTCCATCTCAGGCTGTAGTTTTAATTATTTCACCCCTGGTATTCTTTGGGTTTTTTCTTTTTTTCTTTTTCTTTACAGTCATTTTGATGATTGCTTTGGCTGTCATGGAACCGTTGTGTTCCACGGTTATTCTCTGCTTTTGTGATGCACTGATTAATAAAGTCACTTTTAAGTTCCTTTGTTCTGTTTAGAGTAATGTAAAAGGGTTTTGTTTACAATCTCTCTCTTATTAACAGACACAGTTGAGCAATATATACAGCAGCCTGCAGCAATTTTAAGTTATACACTATGACTGCAAAGGCTGTATACCACTTGAGAACCAGAATGCACACATAATGATTTTTGTCTATCTCTGTCTGTCCCATGTGACAGTTTAAAATTTATACTTTTTTTTTTTTAGAATATGAGAAAATGCTCAGCCAATGTGAGTTTGTCTGGCTCACATTTTACTCAGTTTGTACTACTTTCAGCTTTGGCTTTCCCATTTACCACCCAGGTTGTATTTTATTTGGAGGCATTTTCATGGTGCTCCTCTCTATTTCAGAGGACTCAAATAAAAGTGAAAGTAATAGCTGTTTTCCATTGTACATAGGACAGTGGGCTGACATTTCCTTTGCAATGTGGGATTGGAGCTGTCACTATAGCACATGTGTAATTACATTTATACAATGAATTGGTTAAGCACTCTTAGCTATCGCAAGAACAGGATATGTATTTTCTGGGACACAAACACACACACAGAGAAAATTACTTAATTTACTTAAATTACCACCTTCTCTTTTGACCCTATGAAAAGTACCCATAATTATTTGTGAAACAGCACCAAAATGCTAATTTTGAGCATGTATTTCTTTGCTTGTTTGTGTATTTATGTATATATGCTTGCATTTTTATGCTGGCCTGGTTTTTGGATCAACACATCCCCAGTTCCAGCTGAAATGCATGGGAGGTTAATGTTCAGTGTCTCTCAAAATGAAGACTTCTTGTTTAAAAGACCATTTGTACATTTCAGCAGGTTAGATGTTTTTGCCTCAGGACTCCTGCACTCCAGCCATAATTTCAGAAAAAGACTGAACAGATACATAGTCTAAAAAGTCATCCATGGCATGAAGAAAAACAGAAGTCATATCATAACCAAAAATGCAAAGAAGTATAAACATATATATATATAGTCAAGATTCTCAACTGTGCAAATCCTCATGGCTCCACTCATTTTAACAAAACTGTGCCAATTTACAACAGAAGAGGATTTCCAACTCTTGGAAAAAAAGGAGGTGTAGTATCCTACATATTTCTGTATTTCTATATGTAGGATAGGAAGTTTACTAGTGTTTCTTCAAAGATACTATAGTTCATATCTTTATTAAAAAAAAAGAAAAAGAAAAGCCTTTTAAGACATCCTAGCCAAAGTTTTGAAACTTAGACTTGGAAAAATACCAATCACTGTAAAATCAGACCTTTAACACATCATGGTATAAAGCACTACACTTAGCTGTAATACTTAAAAATATTCTGACACTGCTTGTAAAATCATATATAGGACTTGGATTTAAAGTTCTTTCTGTTATTACATTTCCCTTCTCCTTTTTTTATGTCTTTTTTTTTTTTTCCAGAGTAAAAACTTCTTAAAGCCTCTGCTTCAAATGAAAGAAAATCTGGTCCCAGATGTCACTAATTGGGAACAGGTTAGCAGAGGGATTTAAACAGAGATGCCTGAAGTTACAATTTATCATGTGGGATCTGACAACAGCCTATTTCACTAGGCTCTTTCATTTAGTTTGTATGATAATAAGCTTTAACTAGTACCACGCAAAACACAGAGGATACATTTAAGCAGGAAAATTGCATTAATACAGGTCTTTCTAAATGCTATTAGTGTTTGCAATATACTATATACCACGTAAACATCTCCTTTCTATCCATAGGTTTGGCATAAGCACAGATTGAAAAAGAAGTCCATTAATCAAAGTATTTTGTTTCTTATAACAAGCAACCTGTTTCTTAACTTCTGACATTTAAAAAGTAAATTTAAATTGAAAGAGTTAAATGTCTTTCACCAGATCATAGTTAAAGAACATTTAAAAATTAATTTTCTGTAATAAACAAGATATTTGGAGAGGGAAGGAGTAGAGGGAATTGTGGTTAGTTATAATGTAGACTTGGTTTTGCTGCTGGAATCAGCAGGAATTTTGCCATTAATTTGAAGGGTAGAAAGATCAAGCTAACTCCATTACAGTTGCACTAAACAAATCAACGGAAATACTTACTGCCCACAGGGTTAAAATAGGCCATACTTAATTTGAAATCTAGTCTTTAAAAAAATAAAAACATCTAAATACAAATAATCAAGGCAGTTTTGTACCTTTACATGCAAGCTTGGTCCAAAGACCACTGAAGTCAACTAACAATTCTTAACACATTTCAACTAGGTGACATTGCCTGATATGGCTTACTACCTGCTAATTATTTAATTGACTAAGATACTAGCACTTGTGCTCAATTAAAAATGTTGAATTAGTATTTATAAGCCTCTTTTCCTACAATACAACGTAAAAATGTAATTGAACATATAAATTCTGGCATGCTCCAAATTACAGTATTTTGTGGGCCTTATTATCCATTGTCCTGTGTCTCATGGTAGTCATTAACACTAGTGCTAATTGTGTGTAAGACAGAATAACAGTGGGGGTCTTTTTTCATTTTCTTTGCTTTGTCTCAAATGACTATATAAGCATCTGAGCAAGAGTTAGGTCCATTGAAGTCTATGGCAAAATTCTCTGTACTTCATGGGAAATAGGATCCAATCCAAGTTATGTGAAACATTTTATATTGTGGCAATGACTATAGACATACTCTGTCCTTCAAATAAAATGAAAACTAGCAGGCAGTTGGTATGTACACATATACTAATTAATCATGTATTTATTATTCTAGGATGTCATTTATTAATGTGTAAATTCTTTTTACTCTTAATTTCATGGTCTTGTGAATATTAAGATCTGCATTTGAATACTGCAGTTGAGATACACTGGTTCTAAAAAGAAAGGTTTTAAATAGTGAGATCCCATTTTCTTTTTCAAGATCACTTTTTATTGCTGGATCCATAGCTCATTATAATTATTCTGATATGCAATACTACAGAGTCTGACTCCCTTTCCTGTTATATTAGTCTTTGCATACTGTGATCTATTGTGGGAGCCAGACAACTACTGGACATTGAGGAAGGTGTATCCCCTTTGGAAGCCTCGGCTCAGAAGGGAGATGGAACTTAAAACTGAATTTCAACAAAAATCAAGTTTTTCAATTTGAAGAAAATCGAGGTAAATTTTTTACTTAGTGCAACTGGCAGCTGCACCTGAATCCTAACATGGAGTCGTCTTCCTGTTCGTGTAAAAAGATTCTGTAGTTTTTCTGTTCATTTAATCCCTGGTTTCTTTAATGGGTTCACATAAAGCCTCCAAACAGATCAGCTCAGAAGGCTTAACAATGTCGATGAAATGGAGAAAAGCAAACTGCCATCCTCTTATAACAATTGTGTGAAACAAGCAAGTAAGGCCACAAGTTAATTTTTCACCAATTTGTCTTAACAGGATATTTCAAGATCTCGAAGGCAGTGTCCAAAGTACCCTTTCAAGCTCAGAATGTCTTATCTTCAACATTTAGTGAGGAAACAAAATGGTATCCACCCTGAACAATAGCAGGAGTGGCAACTTTGGCTTGGGAAGATGACGGGAATTGCCATACCTGCCTTATATTATGTTATGTAGCCATACACCTCCACACCAGACTGGGACAGAAGCAGGCACAGCCACAGACATTTTCAGTACATGCAACAAGCTTGCATGAAGACTTAAAGCAGATCCTCATGACACAAAACACTGAGGTGGCAACATCACTACAGAATGCAGTAGTACTTTTTTGCCCGTGAACTGGAGCAGGCAAACACTGACATACACTACTCAGCTCCCATCAAATTGTAAATGTATGCATGCAATGTGACCAAACACTGGAAATACATGAAGTACAGCTGTTTGAAGTGATAGCCAGACATATCCAGCATAATCTTATAACTAGTAATGCAGGTATACAGAGGGATAGGAGCAACTCATGGAAGCATTTGCTCTGCTGCACTGGAATTTGGGGCCTTCCCTTCCAGCTCTGTGACTGTGTCAAGTCTGTAAGGGTCTAACAGGTCCCCAGTTGAGGCACTAGCAGAACCTTGGAGGGGACCTTGGAGGGGTCAGAATGAAAAATGTTAGTTGGAGGCAAAATGTACAAATGCTATTTCTGGTTTTATGATGTCCATAGTGTGCTCACAGCGTTACTGGTAGTTACTGTTAGTTATGAGTTGGACATTAAATTCATTATGGAAACTAAATACAAGCCCTGAGATTACTATGAGAACGAAAATCAACATTATAGCATTTTTACAATTCTCTCAATCTTCTAGAAGTACTAAGAGAAGAAGAAAGAGACTGTAACGTCCCAAAGTAATTTAAAAGCACGTCTTTTTGTTTGTACCTTCTGTGTCTCCTTTCAAATAGCCAGTTTGGCTTCCCAGTGAGGAACAGGAAAAATAAATCTATTATGCTCATCAGAAGTATAATTTTCAGACTACATTCAGTTCCTATTAAAAGATATCCATACAGGCACAGGTCTCAAATCTGTCCTACAGGGTTAAAAAAAACCAAGGCAATGCAACTTCTGCTGTAGACTAAAATTTTCATTGCTTCTAAACTAGCCATTTGCAACTGCTTTAGAATCTGAATTTCAAACAGATTTGCCTATACTAGGCCCTCTGATGTACTAAGGCAATTTTTTAAAAATACAAGGAAGATAATACAGTGGAGTCTTTTCAGCAATTTGCCTGAATCCAAACACGTATCATCTGTTGGCAAGATAGAAATTGTTTGGTTATGTCAAAAGTGGAATACATTACTTTAAGAAACAGATCTATTCAGCAAGGAATTTAAACAAGACCTTAACTTTTAAGTACCTGACCAATGCTCTTAATCGAACAAGATGACTCCTGTTTAAAGTGATAAACTATGTTAAGCATCTTCCCGAATGAAGGCCCAATACACAGGAACTGATGCACTCTGTCTTATGATTTAAGTAATATGCTAAAGTATAAAAAATTCTAAATGCCATCAAGCAAACTGGCTAATAGCATTATTTATTAGAGCTAGAGGAGGAGAAAAAAGTTAAAATAACAAAATTATGATCTACACTGCTTGTATTTTTAGACTTGAGTCTTGGATGCTCTGATGTTGGTAGCAAAATTCTTAGTGTGTTTTCCCTCCTTCATTCAAAACTTCAAAAATACTCTTATTCCAACTGAAAAATTTTGAATTTTTGCACGTTGTTATTTACTAGATGTGCAGACCAAGAAACGGGCTGCTGTCTACTACCTGATATTGTTTTATTGCACATTATCTGACATTAAGAACTAAAGGGATGTGCTAACCTTACAGAAGATTATGATTACTGAGGGTTAATATACACTGCAAGCAACAAATAATATAAGCAAAAGCCTTAATGTAGTAAGAAAATTCCTAATTTGATCAGAAATCTTGTACTAGATTGCTAGATATACTATATATGTGTGTGTGTATATATATATAAAAAAATACATAAATTTTCTAATCACTCAGCAGGAGTCTATGTGGAATTCAGAGTCCTAGTGTGCTAACTAGAAGACTTACTTAACTGTGAACTGAGTAGACATGTTAATGATGGACAGCGTGGTAGCATCTGGACAGACAGTGAATAAATAGTGATTTCACTATTTATCCCTTCATTAGTATTTTTTTGCTAGTATAACAATATTATTTTCAAAATCCTAAACTTGCATAAATCTCATGAAGTTGAACAAAAAAGAGGATTAATTGCTGTTAACAGCATTAAGCTGAAGTTAATAATGTAAAATATACTCTTCTTAAATCCCTGGAATCCATTAAAGAAATGTTATGCATTGTAGCTGTGGTGGACTGAATGTTAATCTAATGCATACGCTTTGGGAATGTCCATTCATACATAAATTCTCAGATGAAATATTTGAAAGCATTAATATAATCTTGGACAGCAATATTCTTCTAGATCTTAAACTGTTTAGTTTGAGGTTTTAAGAAATATATGCATTAAGGAACCACATAATTTTTTGTTGAGTCTTAGCTGAAAAAAAGCCCCAGTTGATTATTCAGAAAAAGACATTCTAAAGTGTTACACATTCTGGAGTGTTATAGGAGCCTCAGTGAATCAGCAAATGCAGAACACTATTCTGCTTGAATGAACAACAGAATACATTTATGGAACAGTCATGTTTCCTGGAAAATCATTATTAAAATCAGCTTGGGTTTGAACTCTTCGGTTTTTTCTCTTTTAGGCTTTGGGGATGAAAATTTAAAACAGGAACATGAGTTTCTACTCACCCTCTATTGAAAGTGTGTATGGCAGCTCAATAATCTTAAAGAATAAGAGAAGAGATGAATCCCTAATTAAAGTGCAAAAGTCAACATAATTTTAACTAGAATCATTACTCTTTAATATTGCCTGTATGTTATTTTATGCCCCAGTTTTCAAGGACAACAAATACAATGAAATATCTAAACCTGACTGCAATTCAGTCAGATTTGGAAGCCAGGCTCCCTTAACGTTTTATGAAAATATCAGCTCTAAGTTCTTATTTAGGTATCTCAATAGCCTAATAACACAGAACACCACATGCCCAACAACCTCTAACTGGGTGACTTTGGTCTTTATTTTTTTTAAAAAGAAACACATTATTTGCACTTCTTATATTCTCAGCATGAGTGCTCAGCATCTGCAACTGAGCAAAAGAAGTAAGGCTCATACAAGATCAGAAATGCATCTATGGATTTGAATCAGGGGTCTATTTAGCCTGGTATCTTTTCTTCTAACACTAGCTGTAAGTGGATGCTCAGCAAAGAGCAACAGAGGAAAAAACAGACTTGACTTTCCCTTCAGTAGCCCCTCAGTCTACAATTATATTCAGGTCACGCAATTTCCTGAGCTTAATAGAGTTTTTCTGTTTTGTAATCTTCAGTGGATTTCTATTATAAGTGCTTGTCCACTCTCCCCTAAAGTACACATGAGCATCTACAATGCCTTTTGGAGAGCAGTTCCATGGATCTATTACCCTTTGCATAAAGAACTACCACATTATATTTGTTTTGAAGTTGGCTTAGCCAGCTTCATTTGATGGCCCTTAGTTTTTGTATGAGAAGAAACAGTGAACAGCTGATCTGCATCAACTGTCCCCATGAAAGCCAGGATTCTGTGGATCTGTCATCAGCCCTCTAAATCACCCTTTTCGGAGTTAAAAATGCCTAGCCTGCTAATCCATCCCTTCGATAGAAACTCCATACCTTCATCATGTTTTTTGCCTTATCTGAACATTTTCCAGTTTTAATATACTCCTTTCTGAGATCAAGGCATCAGAACTTGCACAGTATTCAAAACATGGTTGAACTATAAATGTACATGGTGGCATAATGGTGTGGTATAGTGATGTTCTGTTTTCTTTTCAGTCCTGAAAATGCCTAACAGTTGATTTGTATTTTTGACTGTCATTGAGCAATGAATCAATGTTTTATGAAACTAAAGATCATACCCTCAGAATCTTGCTTTTGAGTGGTATCAGCTGGTTCAATTTTCCTTATGACTCTGGAGTTGTTTTCACCATGTGTATTACTTCACATCTACCTACACTGAATTTCAGCTGCCGTTTTATTGCCCAGTCACTCAGTTCTGTAAGTTCTTCTTCACAGTCTTCTCTTCTCCTTTCTACCCTCAATAACCTACTATCTTCCACAACCTTTTAACCTCAATGTTCACCTCTGCTTCCAGGTTATTTATGAGTACGTTGAATAGAGTAGATCCTAGCACAGACCGCTGCTGAACTTTGCAAGTGACCAGTCCCTTGTAAAACTGACTTTTTACACTTATCCTCCTTAGTCTATATTTTAGTCAACTGTTTAGCTATGCAAGGACCTTCCTTTTTGTTCTATGGCTGATTACTTTTGTTAAAAGCTTTCAGTGAGAGACTTCATTAAATGCACTACATATCTACACAGACTATATTGCCTGGAACAACGTCGTCCACAAATGTGTTGATCCTCTGAAAGATCACCCAGAGGTCTGTAAGGCAGAACTTTCCTTTACAGAAGCCATATTGAGTCTCTTATGTAGATCATATTTAGTTAGGTTTCCATGCATTTTAATCGGTATTATGAACTTATAATAGAATTCTGCATGGAACAGATGACTGCACATTTTAAACACTAACAAATTAGTATTTCCAAACCCAAACAGGTAATGCTTTTACAAATATGGGGGCAATAAGGCAAAGAAAGAAATGCAGTGATTTAAGGAGAGTCAGATGATCCATCTGTGCCATAGTTCCAGTGGCCCAAGCTATAAAGGATGGGGTAATACCTTATTGTTCTGCTAGACTGCTGGGAAAATAATTATGGTTCAGAAAATCAGAAATTCCTTCTTGTTATCTTGGCACTTCTGAGGAATACAAACTGACTTAGGGGCTGTGCTAGCTGTAAATTTGCACTGTCATGCGCTAATAGTAGCCGAGCTCAGCAAGTAGCTCACCAAAGCTACATTTAATCCTTCTCACTTATGTTCAGGGTGCCTGGTCTGGAAGGGGGGCAAATGAGTACTTTGCACCTTTTACTTTTGCATGTCAGATCTCAAAGTTGGGAACGACGTAGAATGGTCTTGCTGCTCTTAACTTCTTTGCACAGATGTGCAGCTGAATTGTTATCTTCTAAACTTCCATTCGGGTTTGAGAACACATGAAAGAGACCTTGTTACTCACAAAGCAGAATCTGCCATTCTGTGCTTCTGAAACCTGCAGAGTCAGCTCAAACAGAAGACACTAGCATCTTTCAGGGTGGAGAAATGGCTCTGCTATATTCAGTCTATACTACTGTAGCCTTAGCGGAGGACACAGCCATGCTATTTCTAGTCTTCAAGCTGCTAAAATATTAGATTTGTTAGTGTGCAAAAGCAGCTGCTGCTGAAGCTGTATTGATTTACATCAATGGTAAACTGGATTGCTTGGCTTTTACTTTCACTGGAATGTGCCATTCTGTAAGCCAAAATCACAGGTTTTACCAAAAACGTAAACTCAGATGATTCATTCTTTTTCTTTAATTCATGAGAGGGAAAAGAACTAAACAATTAATTGTGAAAACCTAGAAACCTAGAAAGCTAAAGTTATATGGGAAGCAAACTCACACAGTTATTATTTGAACCCTTTCTACCCAAATGAAAGGTTATTTAAAGTACCTAGGAAAATCTTCAAAGAAAAATACAGCATTTAACTGTGAATATTTTCATTCCCTATTATAGAATTTGATTTAAAAATAACTGCATTAACTAAAGTTACTTTTTTTAAGTGATACCTACAGCCAGTGTTCCACAGCCAGCTGCACTACCCTCTATCCTCTATCCACCACATTGGCTCATAATCCCTAGAAAGCTCAATCTAGACAGAAATATTTTCTTTTTCTACTGTCTGGAGGATGACTAGTCTCCTAGGCCCATCCACAAAAACTCCCTATGGTGCAAAATCAAAGATGAGTGAAAAAATATTGTCTGGATCATGGCATTCCCAATGTAGTGGATACGTTTCTAATTAGTATTTGTATTAAGGGTGGCTACATTTGTAAAGATACTTGTTAAGGCATTTAATTCTCTTTGAATTCAGCATGGCTTAGCACCTAAATACATTTAGAACTCCACCATGTAGGACAAAATGGGAAACAGAATTCTCTTTAGAGGCCAAACAAAAGCACACATGTGCTAAAATATTCGTTATTAAAATTTAGGACAGAAGACTAAGAGGTGAACACACAAATGGAGGACAGGCTAATAGAAGGATGGCAGTGTTCACATAAATTAGTTGTCTTGTTTGTCATAATAGTTGAGCTGCTTAGCACTGTCCTAGTGAGTATTTTCAGCTTTTTTTTCTTTTCTCAATAATAAGTCATTCATCAAAGTAACTATAAAGTAAATTCAAGAGGTGTACAAGGACAAACAGTGTTAGTAGAGCAGCCACAGATTAGTGTCCTGGGTGTGGGCAGCAGCTTTACATATATAGAACCACTGACTTCAGTTTCTCCTGTTTTAATGAAGTCTAGTTTATGACAGATCTTTTGCAAAAATGAACTGATGGAAGATGCAAGGAGTAAAGAACGTGAGTTTCTGAAGATGTGTTGTTCATGTCTGTTGGTAATAGCCAGAGTCTGGTCAGCACTGAAGCGTAGAAACCATATGGTAAGCTTCACAAACACTCTGAAAATACTGCTGGGAAAACTACTTAAGACAGCAAGGAGCATGTTACAATTACAGCATTCTTACCATAAGCTTCGTCAGCATGGATGAAAGAGGCAGCTATAGCAACAAGATGAAAATCAGAGTATTTTAGGGGCAATTGCTGGGTCTTCAGCAATAGCAGCTGTGCTTGAGTGAAGAATGTTTTGGCCTTTTGCGGTTATAATAATAATAGTTACAATTAAACACTATTGCATATAAAAAAAGTGTGTTGTAAGCTTTACAAAAAAACCCCAATGTACTGTAATCATTTGAGACTGTAATAAGTTGTAGGTTTGATTTGTTTGCAGGGCATCTCAAACAAAAAGGATCTTCAGCATAAACACATTTTTTTGTCTAAAATAGTAGCAAAACCCAACATCCATTCAACTGCATTCAAATAGCCAGGCCACTGTCTGTTCCCCACTCAATCTGCTGTAGAGCAAACAGACATTCAGTACCCCATAACCTTTTTATACCTTAAGAACTGGGTGGTAAAAACAAAATCCTTTGCTTTTAACACCCCTGTGAGCACAACGCCTAAGCTACAATTCTGCACCTATAGTTATGTTTCTACCTAAACTGATCTGTTAGGAATACTTAGCTGTCCCTGAGAAGGGAAGCTTATCTGCAATGCAAGTTTGAAATTCAGTTTACCTCCCTCTTCAGTGCACCATATAACATGAGATTCAATAATTTTCCAAAAGAGAATAATCTTCTTAAGAAGAAACTTCTTAAAAATAAAGAATCTCATTAGAAATCCCTCCTTTCTCTATCCAAACACCGCAACTTGAAGTACAAATACTGCACCTCAGCATCAAATAAAGACTAATCTCTACACAATAGATAACCCATAGGTAAATGATCATGATTTGCCTTACTAATGAATGCCAAATACTTCCCACTGTGAACTGCTGCTTCCCTGGGTACACTTAGGCTGTGTTACATCTTAGGGAGCTAACGTAAGGGGACAATGTATTAGACTGGTCTATTCAGCACACTGGCAAATTTGCAAAACGATTTTTACCTCAGCACATTAAAATTTCCTGCCTGCAGCTGATTCTTGCTGTGTGTTACTCCAATTGCATTACTGCAATTTTCTTTTACATTTAACTCTCCTGCGTAATTTCTAGTTGAGCTGGTATAATCTTTGTAGATAAAAAGTCTTCTAGGGGAAACATTAAAGGCTAAAAAAAAAAAAGAAATGGAGTCAAAAAAGAGGTTAGATTGTCTAAAATACTTTTAAAAAACTAAATTAAATTGCTCTTTTGTTTTCCTAGTGCATTCACACTTCTGTCTCTTAGGCAGTATTTTCATAGCCAGCACCAAATTAATAGACACATAAATGTGCGAAAGACTATTAACTTCCATTAAGGCTTGTGACAATGGGTACTTCGATAAAGAATGACCTTATCTGATCTCAGGTCACTACTTAATTAGATGCCAGAGAATTATTACATGAGAGGTAGCAGGTGAGAGAAAGAAACTTCTCAACCATGGGCAAAGCTAAATTTGCAGCTAGAACTTCTTTGAATATGAGACATGAATATATACAAAGCAAGCATCATTAGTTGTTATTTTGCACATAATTTTACAAAAAATATTAGTGATAAATTAGGAACTGGCATAGCAAACTGCAAAATGATCATATGCAGCTGCCTCAGAGATTCTCAGAAACAAGATATAATCCACAGATTGCTTTATTTCAGTTTTATATGAGGAAGATTGCATTACAGATGATAAAAGATATTTTGTATCATGCTGTAGGAAAGTTTATTAATTCCTAATCACTCGGAGGGAGTCTGTGAACTGGAATGTGACATTGGCAAATATACATTTTTGTATGTAATAGGCTGACTATAACAACTAAAAATAAGCAACTAGATCTTGGATTCTGTCATTAAGTAAGAAAAAACATGTCATTTGAAAAGATGAACAAAAGATGGATTCCCCCCCCCAATTTTAAATGGCAAGTTGTGGGGCATCTACACAACTCCATGGCTGCCTCAAATTTTAAGTGATATAGTTTCCATACTCTTGAGAAAGTGGGAATCCACTGAGTCGTGGATTTGCTCTTCATATTCCAAAATAACCTGGGATATTCTGCCTCAACTGGGAGGGAGCATGTCTCACAGCAGCAGAGGACAAACAACCACCTTCCCTACCTCCCAAACAATGGTACCTTCCCTTCTCTGTCCCATAGGACTGCTTCAATTGCAGTCTATTGGTACTATTTATGCAGCTTGAAGTGCTTTCTCCTATTTAAATGATAGAAAAATATTGGTTCTGCTTCCCTACAACTACCAAGAATGTATAATTTCTGAGTCTTTGGAAAACCTACATTTCATATGTATATATGGGTGGCTTCATTATGAACATAGAATGATTAACTCTGTCCACAAAAACAGTACTGAATAAATTTTGGAAACACTACTGAGTAAGTTTTGGAACCCTAAACTCTTCCCAGAAGGGATTAAAACTTCCTGGTTTTGCATAGAATTTTACTCCATAGGAGGTTTTTTTTCCTCAGTGGACAGCTGTTACTTTTATTACAGTATTCATTTAACCTTTTTTTTCCCCTTTGCTTTTTCTCCTTTTTTGTTATGTTTTTCCTTTCTCTTTCCTCTGTCCAAGACCTTTTAAGACTAATTTAATAACATGGAAGAACAAATGAAAGCAATGAGAAACCAACCTATGGAAACTAACAATCTATTTTGCTTGTATATTATTTCAGAAATGGCTTATAATATCTTACCTTGATAATTATAGTTATCCAAATGGTCTGGAGGTTGTGCTTTACAATGGTATGGTACGTAGCTGATATACAGATGCTCCTTCTTTGTTGCACTGAATGTCACAGTGTCACAGTGACACTGAGATGAAAAGATGCTTAGATACATAGATGAACATTTTAAATGAAAAAAAAATCTACTTCATATAGCTGCCACTTCTTTTCTCCTCCAATCTTCCACTTCCTTTCTTGTTTTCTTCTCATCATTTTTCCTGGACACTAGGTAAATATTAAGACAAGTCACACTAAAACATCAATAATAACACTTGGTTCCTGGTGGTTTTTTCCCCCATCATTGTTTCAAAAAGATGGTTAAAAAGATACAAACTCCAGTTGAAGTGTTTCCTGTGGCTGAAGAATTAAGATTTTTTTTCTCCCATGTAGTTTTTTTGGTGATGAATACAGCTGCAGGGTTTTCTTCAACTAGACCTTTAATGAATCCTTCTCCATTACCTATATTCAGACTTATGGGAACTTCTCGCTGAGACCTTTCCCATTCAGTTAAATGTGACTGAAATTGGTTAAGGAGTGCCAACTTATTAGGGGAGCCATCCAGATAAAATGACACATACATATACACTTTTCCCCAAAAGGCTAGAGTCTCATACTGTCTATTTGATTGCACTCACCAATTAGGAGGGATCAGGCTGTCCCCCTGTTCTTCTTCTCAGTCCTTATCAGGACCAGAGACACATCGAGTACAGTGAAGTCATTTGCTTCCTCTCCCCCTGACAACTAATAGGTAGAGGAAAACTGAAGGACAATGAAGAAAATCAAGAACCATATTAACTTTTCTGCATTGGAAACTTTAAAAGTTTTTCACTGTGACATATTGAGTATCTTCACAAAGGTAGCTCTGAATGAAGAACAGAATTCTTCATCTAAACACCAACACATATATTCACTTCTTTTTTTAGAGGCAAGAAATGAAATTGCAGAATCACAGGATGGTTACAGTTGGAAGGGGCCTCTGGAGACCATCTGGACATTCCCTAAGAGCCCAGGACCAGGTCCAGACAGCTTCTGATTTACCTTCAAGGATGGAGACTCAACAACCGCTCTGGACAACCTGTTCCAGTGCTGTCATCCTCATTGGAATGACCTCCATCCCAAGCACAAAAGGACAGCCCCATGCAAAAATGGCACTATACACTGTTCTATAATGAAATATAAATGTTTAGGTAAAAACAGAAAAGCTAAACCTGAAAATTCATGTTGGCAGTCAAGTAAATCATCACAAGAATACGCTGCTCATTCTACTTCATATCTATTTGTATATTCATATCTACTATTAGGGATACTATTTTCAACTAAAAAGTTTCAGTCCTTGTTTATTCTCTGTAAAATAAATATGAAGATAATTCTATATATTCCCACTCAATACCATCATAACCTGTGATAAAATTATAAGCACCCATCAGAAAACAGAGGACACCAAAAGCACCAAGATGCCACTATTAACTTCAATGATTTTGGATGTAGACATTAACCACTTTGAACCAAAACTCACGACGTCTCTTCAATGTACATCTCCTTGAAGATTCCAGAAAAGACAGACATCAGTTTAATCAGATCAGTAAACTTGTATATTGATGCAGCATAATGACTATTATATGTATTATACATATATTTTCTCTAGACATTCAAGAAAACACAGCTAAAACTTAGAAACACAACTATATTTCCCATGGAAAGCAAGAATAAAAGAGACTTCTATGGTATCTAATTTGTGCACAACTTACTCAGGGCCTGAGGCTTCAGCATTTGAATCTTCTCTTTCTCTTGCACATAGTCCTAATTCAGGTCACAGTATGACAGCACTATTTAGTCAGATGATCAGAATTTGATTATTCTGTGCATCTAGGACCTCACGTTTTAGCATATTAAAACTATTAACATGGCTCCATTCTAAAGATAAACAACAGTTTCCAGACACAACAACAGCTTTTGTTTGCATAAATGCTTTTTACTGAATCTGAGCAGCATTTGAAAACCATACATTCTTTGTTTAATGTTACTTGCCAAGAATGAGAACACCATTTGGGCTACAAGCTTAGTGACATCATTGCTGAAGAATGAAATGATTTTCCCATCTACTTAAATAAACCTGGATGCTACATAATGTTTAAAAAAATGTAATCTCCATTGTCTGTTCCTAGCATTTACATTTATAATAATTTACATTTCCTAGTGGATACACATCTTCTATTTTTAGAGAGGTCAAACAGATCATGCAGAAGATAGGGCTCATAATTCTTTTTCCTCTATGCACTGCAGAAAAAGGAATAATAAAACCAGCACTGAAAAATTTCTAGTTATAGGAAAATATAACATGAACTACCCATTGGATCAGACCAGTTGTCCATCTATCGTAATATCCTGCCTTTGACAGTAACTTATACTATTTGTTTTAGGGGAAAGTAAAAGAAAGATGTAATAGACACCTTCCAGAAAACCTGCCCATAGTTGTATTATCTTTCTACCATTGAACTATCAGCTCCTGAGCCGTAAAGCACTTAAGTGCCTATCATCTTTAAGCATGAATAGTTCCATTGCCTTGAATGAAACCATACATGGTAACATGCTTTAGTGATTTATCAGATGGTGGTCTTAAGAATTGGCTTAAGCCCTGAAACATCATTTACATAATAATTTTCACACCATGCCCAAAGTAGTTCAACAGATTCTCATTAACCATATAAAGAAATTATTTTAGATTTTATTAAACCTTCTCAAAGATTCTATTTCCTTACATTACGTGTTGTTTTCAAAGCTTTCCTTCTACAATTTTAAGCATATTGGCTTCCATTTCCATTTTCTTCCATCTTACGTTATCAGAGAATAAATAAGATGGCCCATTCACTTTGTCTATGTTCTCAGCTATACGATTTGTAGAAAGCTTGAGTGACTGGAGACACCTGAGCTAGCCCAAACCGGGCCTAATTTAGACTGCAATTCTATATGAATGCAACTGCTCTACTTTCAAGGTTGGCTGCATTTCAGAAGCAGTTGGTGTTATCACATGGCACAGAAGGGTCTTAAATAAGTCTCTGCAAACCTGAGAGGATGCCCATAAGAACTACAGAACTAGTAAGTCCAAATAATATGAGACTTGTAATGGCTCAATGTATGCGTATTAGCTGAGATATTTGGGCCTACCAGTTGTCCAATACAACTTGAAGTCCATTGTTGTGGGAGCAGCTCGGAACACCTGGCATTTGAATCAAGAGTGAATGTTAGAACTTGTTGTGCTGCATGTTTGCCAAGCCTTTGAAGAACTAGTTTTACCAGGTCAGGTCGGAGGATTGCCTGGTGTGTGCCTGGGAAGATGTGGCTGAAGACAGTCACCAGTATGCGTGTGGAGTGTGTTTACCTTTACGTGTTCTGAGGACTGGCAAACATCCCAGCACGCGCTCCTGTTTTAGTAATGTATAAGTATGCTGTAAGAGACAATAAAGAGGTCTTTTTGCCATTGCTCATTGTAGCTATCAATTTATCTTATGTATCTTTATATCATTCTATGGTAACATAAAATCTTCAGTATATTTATTTTGTTCTAGTCAGTTCTTCCACTTTAGCTGTCTTTATAAATTGATGCAATTATTTAATCTTATGATTTGACAGTAGTGCTGTGAAATAGTGTCTTCAAATTTCAAGTGAGCATAGAAAGTAGGAATAGATCTAATCTAAGTATTTGTTTATATTATTTGCTACAGATTTACTCTCATTTTGCAGACTGGAAATTAAAGTGGAGAAAGCTAAGAATGCTCTTGTGGTCAGACATGAAATCTGTGGCAGACCAAGGATATGCAATCATGGTCTCCACTGTTCTACACCATTGCACAAACTATTTTTTTCTGAGATTCAAACTTTTTTTTCTTTCTTATCTCCAAAATGCCCCTCTACTTTAGAATTTTTTGACAGAGGACAATCAGATCCAAGCATAAGGTATTGGGTAACGTGTTACTGAGCTATGTAATTTCTTAATGTTTTTTGAGGAAGTGTCAAACTGGCTATAAGCTTTTCCCCATCTGTCTGTACTTGTCTCAGCTCTTTTATTTCAGTGGCTACAACTTCTACTTGATAGGTGTCATTATTATTTATAGCATGCACTGTCTTTCACTAGGTTTAACATATTATCATGCTGCTTACTGACTTTATCAGCGAAGTGTTCTATGTAGTTACTATTATACAAAAGTGCTTCCTAATGTGTCTTAAGTTTTTAGAGACCTGGGCTAGAGAAGATATGATATTTCTGCTATGTCCACAGATCACTGTGACTTGCTTGTTTCCTATGCAAGTAAGGCTTGCACAGTCACAGTGCCCATATTACCTATCTTGCATTCCTGCATTCTCTTCACAGTAACACACTGAATCTCTTGCCAGTTTCAACCAAAATAAAAGCAGCTGAAGTTTTCAAATCTAAATTCCTTTGAATTTCACAAGTTGAGCTTGGAGAAGGTAGAAAGAACAAAGCTAATTGTCCCATTTAGGGAAAGGATGCAGCAGGAGCTCAACACTTCTGTTCAATGTGGCTTAGGTGACAGTTTGTGGTTAGGTGACATAGGAGGGAGACTGGGAATTTTATTGCAAAATTGCATCATCGTAGGATAAGTTTGAATGCCATTAATTCATTTATCTATGACGTCTTTTCTATAACTGCATCATAATATCCGAATACAGTAAGTCTCATATGCTAGAGACCTATTGTACAAAGTGATTTTTAAGCAGAGATGCTAGCATTACTGAAATACTTTCTCTTGTCATTTACCTTCCATAGAACAATCCAATATTTAATCCTAGAGTAGCTAGTTATAAACTATGAAATTTTCCAGTAAACTGAAACATATGAATTAATACACACAATGCAACTGAACAAACATTTAAATTCATAGTAAGGCAGGTCACTAAACCCTTGGAAAATGATTGTTATACAGGCATCTTCAACAGTCCATCTTACTAACAAATAATACTAGAATAACTAGAGAGAAGTTATTTACTGTGCTGGCCAAACTTGGTACACTTTTATTGTTCATTAGGTTTCTCTAATAAGCTGATCTTCTGTACTGAAATATGACAATTAAACAGTCTTCTAGCACTTACTAAGGCACTGGAGAAGGAAGTTGAGGCCTTTCTTTTTCCCCAAGCCTTTGGTATGTTGAGCTATAGATTAGTAACTTCGGAGCATATGGGTTTTATCTGACAGAAATGCAAAATGTATTTTCTTTAGCACAAATCGCATTTCCAGAAGAGAAAAATGTGTACTATTTCTTTAAAATCTTTTCAGCCTTACTTATGTCTAACAGAGGCTTTTTTCTGCTCCACTCTGATGCATTTCCTCATAAACCGAATTATTTCACAGTTCTGTAGCTTATTTATAGACAGGCTAAATTTAAAACCGATGCTGTATTCCAGACTTAATATGACAAGGGCTTTTGTCTTCAGTGAGAATGCAAAATCCTTTGCTTCCTGAAGGTATACAATGCAAAACTTGAGTTTTATCAGGAAGAGAGGAAAGAAAATTGCAATGCAGGAGAACATTGCTGCTAGATCCTCTTTTCTTCTATACTATTCACTTTTTGTGCTTAATTTATTCCAACGTGGAACATAACTTGAATTACATGCCCATTTGGTAGCCTGTGATTCTTCCATCTCTGCACAACCTGGGTCTTGAATATAATCATGCAGGAAGAAACTTGAAGATTTCTGTTCAATGTCTCAAAAAAGAATCCAGACTGTAAGAGGAGCAAGTCTCTCAAGTGTCCTTCTGTGTTAACTAAGCCTGTGCGGAACATGTAATTTCTTGTCAAACTGGCAGGTATAAACAACTACATCAGGAATGGGCAAGGGAAAGATTATAACAGGTGTGCGACAAACCATGACATCTTTGCAGAATACTAATGAATCAATGCACCCTGTAAACTACAGAATAACAGGGGCTGACTTATTTCAGAGTGAAAGAGAAGTTACAGAAACTGTTGCCTTCCATTGTCTTGACCTTGGTACATGCCGCTTCCCCGGTTTAGGGAGAGTGGTCACATCACTGTGGACATTTTCACTTTCAAATCATGGCTGCAGCCAACAGTGTCCATAATCATGACCAGAACCTCAGTGACCTCTGCTCTATTTTGTTCATCGATTATCTCTCAAGAGGCTCAAAAGTGCAAAAATTAGAAGTATCAATTATTACTTCATAATTTACTCAGATTTTCATACAGCCATGATTTGCTGTTTCTGATTTTTCATCAATTATTATTTACTTAATTATTTTTCTATTTTTTTCCATTCTGTTTCTTGGTTAGGTATCTGAAAACAGAGATGATTTAGTTAACTAGCATGAAATCTCTTTTCCCTTGTCTAAGACAAATCTTGCCACTAACCCTTGTATCAGTGAAATTCTATCCCATCATCTTACAGAAAACTATAGGTATATTCTATACGAAATGCTAACAATGCCTTATCATACTAGTATTGGCAAGTAGGAATGAAAAAAACCTGCTGTTTTGTTAACTCCACATTGTGTGTTAATAGTTTTCAGGGAACACAAGTCCTTTATCTATATTTTTCATGTCCGCACACAATTTTGCTAACTAAAAGTGTGCAGTAAGCAAACACTTTTTAAATGAGAACAAAGCGTTCTTCAGCTTTTAAAATTAAAGTATACATTATGTAACAGAAACTTTTTCCTACGAATAATATTAGCACTCATGTTAATTTGGTGGCTTTCTGAAAGCTTTAGAGATTTTTCATTTACTTCTCATTTCAAATCTGTTAAAAAAAGATTCTTGCATTTTTACTGTACCGCCATTTGTTGATTGTTTAGATCTGTTTCCTATTCTTTCCAGATCTTAGAATGTAACATAGGTCTGGAAAGAAAAGAGTTTACAACCTTTTCCCTCTGTTTGTGACTAACTCTTCATGTTTTCTTCCGTCATTTGATATGGACAATCTATGTAAAGCTTACTGGGGAGGGGAGTGGAACAAAACAAAAAACAACAGCGAGAGATACCAGATGAAATTTTGGGTTCACTCAGGGGTTAGGTTTTCACATATTATATTCCTTTTAAACATACATAAGTATACAACGCCAGACTTACTTGTTGAACCATGCATGACTAATGCTCTCAGTTTTGTAAGAACTGTTATACATCCTACTAAGGTCTCAAAAGTAGAAAAGCTAAGAGCCTTTAGAGCATGCCTTAGTGCAGTTCATTGAAGAAATAAGCTATTTCCCAGCTCTACACCAGCTGTATAACACTTGGCTAGCCTTGGCAGAATCTCTCATTTTTCAGTCATTTAAGCTTTCAATGAAAAACATTTTCTTTGTAGAAAAAAGCTTATGATCTCTGTCGGAATGAACTCTGTTGCTGGCCATCCTTCCAGAAGGCCTTTTTTTTTTTTTTTTTTTTTTTTAAAGTCAACAGGAGCTAAATAGATGGCTTTGAAAATTGCACTTTCATTTATGTGCATGTATATGCATCTACACTTACACATTACATGCTCATATATGCAGTGGTAGGCTAAAAAACTGATCCACTGCAATTTCAGTTATCCTGAATCTAGACTTAGTACTCAGATCTCTGAGCTGGATTCGGATAACTACAGATACAGGGAGACGTAAATCTCCCAAGAACTCACAACTCAAACTTTTCATTGCTTCAGACTGTAATCCCAGCAGGAGCATAAACCTGGGAATGACAGTGGATCCTTCTGCACATGTAAGACAGAGAGCATTTTCCAGCCAGATGGTTTGCTGGACACTGCTGAGTAGCAAACGGGTAAAATAATCAAACGCTAATTATTGTCTGCGCAGTTTCTTTTAACTGAGTTTTCTCATATACTACAGCATTAAACTGTTCACCAGTTTTCCTGTTTTCTCATCCATCTTTTCACTAATCTCCTCACTCATCCCGATTCCAGAGCAGTGTCATTGGTCTCAAGTATTTTAACCAATTTTCATGATGTCTATGTTGCAATCTCTCATCACTCAATTGCCAGTGACAGCATTAAAACACCAACTAATATTTTAATATTACCAAGAAAATCTTCTGTTTGAAAAAAATGGTAATATCTTTATGTAACTGGCAGTTTCTTTTTGTCAATTTTTCCTGTATATGCAGTGTTTTCCAATCTTCACTTCCTTCCTAGCATTTTCAATCAAGGAAGTGGTATGAATTAACTCTTAAATTGTATTGATGGAAAAGGTCATAGAAAATTTAATAAAGCTCAAAGCCAAATAATTTTCATTTTTATATGCTGTGTCATCAATAGATAGCTAGTACTTACAGTACTCTTTCTTTTTTAACATATTTCAAACACCACCACTCTAACAGCAAATATTCTGTTAAGAAACCCAGAGCACATACTGGAGTGCTGTTTTGTTTCAAGTTGGTGTGATGATGATGTATCTGGATCCTCAACATTTCCACTCTCTTCTATTATTGCAAAATGGCATAATTAGATTAGATCATGTATTATTACAAAAGAATTACTTACCCTTATCCATCTTTTCTAAGGACAGAAAGAAGGGGGCTATTAGTTTTTGGAGCTCAGCATGAGTATCTTTAGCTATGTTAACTGCAATTGTGCAATTTCTACTATGACGTCTAGTGGCTGCTGTTTATTTTCCGTGGTTTCTTCTACAGACAAGATTTTTGTGGTTTCTTCTGTGCAGAATTAGGATTGCTAATAAGAAGCCACAGGAATTAGATTTCTCAGGGTGAGAGTTCACTATAATTTTGCTAAGCAGCACTACATTTCTCATTTAGAGTATCAATAGCAAGAAAAATTCTAACAGTAAGGTCCTCCTCTCCTGACTGGCAAATACTCACTCTCTATACATCAGTGAAGTAACTAGTGCATATTTCTCTAGACCTGGGACAAATATATATGCATATGGCACTCCCTTTTCATGACTAGTCACCTGTATATATTTTGATCAATTCTTCTGGCTGGTAATTAGTCAAGAACTATGGCTTTAAACTGCAGTAAGGACTATCTTTCTGAAGCTGACCGCATAAAATGCAGGTAGTACATACAATCAGTAAGGTGTGTGGCTGTGTAATGCAGTCCCATTTAATAACTCTTGTAATAAATCTAGAAAAGAATATGACAGTATATTTGAAAAAGTATTTAAACCAACAGAAAGTATGCTGAAGTCCTAAAAAAGGATTCAAAGAATCATGCAAAAATAGGCACAGATATATATCTGTAGCAACAGGAACTTACGAGAACAGTAGCAATAATCTATTTAATAAAGTTAACTAAACAATAAGCTAAACCAACCTTTAAATAAATTCATATTTAAATAAAACTCTGCTTGCAAAAAGAAGTATCTATCCTGATTAAATGATCACCTGAAGTACTCCTCATACTCCCAGTGCATCATCAGCCTTTAACTGAGTAGAATGTCTGCTAGATATTCAATTTTCCAGGTTCTGTGTGCTGCCATCTGAAAAGCATTTCACTCCATTAATAATTGCAACATGGTATGACAAAAATCACACATACAATTTACTGGAACAGACTTAACATTAAATTTCTCCCTCATTCATACAGAATATTTCCTTGCTTCAAGAATTTGAAGTACATTTTTGTTGTATTACAGGGCTGGGAATGAGCACAGTATCCTCAGGAAATAAATGTGGAGGTATATGAGAAGCAAATAGAGAACAGTACAATTACAGTAGGAAAATCAGAACTGACCTGGCTTCCTTCATTAAGTGCTTTTATTTATTAACATTACTAAAGTAACATTAGATAAGAAGAAAATACTAATAATATTTCACTAAAAGATGCAAATAAAACTTAACTTTGCCCTTGCAGCAGGAAAACCAGGAAGTCTTAATGAAGTGCAGTTTATCCATTCAGAAACTGCTTTTTTTCCCATTCAGAAACTATTTTTTCCATTTTAAAATCTGTTTGCCCCTTTGTCTATGAATAGTTTGCCTTGTTGATTTGTAAATTAAATTTGTGATTATGTAATGTATCTGTCTACACTGCGAAGTTTTGAGGTTAATGTCCTCTAAATTGAATTTGATACGAAACACTATCTTCGGTTTAACACAAGCAGCTAAAAACTGGTTCTAAGAAAGTGTTCTAAAAAGAATTCATTTGAAGAGATATATCAAGATCCTCACAGAAATATGAAACAGAATAGAAAGAGAATTATTACTTTTTCTCATTCTATAATGAAATTTCAGTATTTGAAATGGCTATATTTACAAGAGCAGAAATCTCTTTAATATTACTAACTTGAGTCTCCACTACTTGCTTATGCAACTTGCCAAAGTAACAGCAGCAATTTACTAATTGAACTCCTTCAAATCCATATTATTTATACCAACTTTACACATGAAGATTTGCACTATTCCAGCAGACATTTCTTTTATTTGTATAGAATTTAATGACTTGTGATGATATAAATAGAATGTCTTTTACCCAACCAAATACAAAATTTAGTAATGTAATAGTCCTAATTCTGATTAGTTCAATTCAGAGGTTAATTTTCCTCAAGTCAACAGATGAAAAAATTTAGTGAAGGGTCAAACTTGAGCCAGAATAACACTAAGAAATTATTTTTTAAGGTCTGTTTACTCCTTTTGGATTTATGATGCTCTGCTGGGTTTTTTTAACTGAAAATTTGCTTTGTTTCTCCGCATGTTTTGATTAAGTTGGAGATACCCTTTAAACATCTTTCTTGTACCATGCAAACACCCTAACTTTAAGAAGTATTAAATTTTACGTCAAAGTTGTCTTTCATTAGCTACTGCAATGTTTAATTGCAGTAATTTCTGATTTTTGAACAAAAAAAGTTGAACTTTGCCTACACGCTTCTGATCCAAAGCTCACTAATATCTGCAAGACTTTTATTAGGCTTTTCTGAGTTTTGAAAGTTGGAGAAAGAGACGGCATTACATTATCACAACTTAGTAACTCAGCCATCTCTTCTTCTTGTAAAATAGCAAATAAAACAGCAGACTTTATTTTTCTTTAAAATTTTAATTAACCAATAAACCTGGAAAATTCACATATTTTTGGAAGAAAATGAACTGCCCACTGGCATGAGGGGTTTTTTTGTTTGTTTGTTTCATTTAGTCTCTCTCACCTATATAGTAAAATAAATGCAGTGGAAATA
Organism: Aquila chrysaetos chrysaetos; assembly: GCF_900496995.4. NCBI lineage: Eukaryota > Metazoa > Chordata > Aves > Accipitriformes > Accipitridae > Aquila > Aquila chrysaetos. The sequence continues at coordinate 26,980,987 of NC_044020.1, forward strand.
TTTTTAACAACATGATCTTTTAAATTGATTTGCTAGATGTTACGAAAATTCCTAGTTAAGAAAAAAAATACTAAAAAATAAAAGTAAGCAAAATTAAACATTACCAAGACCTTAGAGAGAACAAAACTTCCCCAAGCATCGTTAGGCAACAAAGTAAACTTTTTCAAGGATGCCATCTTACCTCCAATGGTCGGCGTCAGAAGCAGTGGAAAAAAAACCCCGACTGGCAAGTTAAATGTAAAACTTAACAACACAGACAACAACAAAGTTTAAGGATCTCTAAAGTAAAGGCATAAAATATGTATTCATTTCTGAATACCTCAGTAGCAGGTAATCTGAAAGAGGAGCCTGTAGGAGATGAAATTTATAAGAGCATCAATTGGAAGAAATAAGGATATTGCAAACAGATTTAAGAAAATTTTTGTGTGTTCACAGTGCAGGAGAGTAGGGATGTTTCCAAACCATAATCTTTTGTTATGTGGAACATATTGGTAGATGTCTCAAGCCATTATGTTGATCACAGAGATTACAGAACAGCATAACAAAATGGACAGTAACAGGTTGCCAAGAATGAATGGTCTGCTTTAAAGGGAAATAACTCATCAAGTCCCACAAGCCTTTGTCCTAGGTAAAATGGTATTCAACATACTGAAAAAGGAGGTAAATATTGTGATCATACACTTTACTGATCACATTAACCTACCTGTGTAGTAAAAAGATAGTGAGAAGAACTGCATAGGAACCTGGTGATACTGAGTGATGGGGAGACAAAATGGTAGGTGAAGCTTGATACAAAAAAACCCCAAAGTGACGCATACAAAACAAAAAACCCCACCTAATTATAGATAAATTATATATAATATATAACCCTAATTATATAACCCTAATTATATATAAATTTTGGTGGCCCTGAACTAGCTGATACCACTGAGGAAAAAAAAATCTCCAAGTTACAGTATAGAGTTCTAAGAAAATGCATCTCAGTGCTCAACAATGGCTAAGAAAACAAAACAGATGTTGGGATTATATGGAAATATACATATATATACTATGGAAGATATGAAATAAAACAGAACATACCATTATTACACAATCTTCTGACCCCCTCATCTCAAAAAGGTTATAGAGTAAAATTTTTAAAGCTACAGAAATGGGTAACAAGGACTGACAAATCTGTGACAACTTCTTAATGAGGAACAACTGAACCAACTAAGGATTTTTCAGCCTAGAAAAAGGGAAGATTAAACGGTGATGTGACAGATGTCTAAAAAACTGCAAGGAATACAGGGAACAGCTGTTCGACTTCTTAAAATATTTTCATAAAAAGATTAACAAGAACCAAACGAAGCTTGAAGATGTCAGGTTCAAAAACAAACAAAAAAAGGTATGGAGTCTGCAACAATACATCTGGATGCTGAATTTATGTGGATTCAAAAACTGTGAGGCTTTTCTATCAGTTACTAATTGTAATAACAACCACCTATAGCTCTGGAAGTCCCTGAGACAGTTTGCTGGAAACTAATGTTCCTCCATCAAAGAAAGGACAATGTCTTAGTTGGATACTTACTTTGTTGTATTTCTTAGTCCCTCTTCAGGGAAAGGAACAGAAGGGTAACCATACACAGAATTTCAAACTCATTTGCTCACACCAGTTACTATCACTTCAAAGACTTAACTATGCACTTTACCCTCTACTTCCAACAGTTCTGATTTGTACTTATTCCAATTAGCTGTCCATATCCTCATACACAAGATGTCTTTTTCACTGCCATGTTTATTAGAAATATCTACAAATATCACAAAGAAAAGACTACCTCAGTAATGGAAACCGACAAACATTTTCAAATAGCACCTACAAACAGTTAACGCTCTTTTAATACATCTTGTCTACTTATTCCAATATTCAGCAGTAAAAGCAAAGACAGTGACACTTCAAAAGCTGTAGATACCAGTCCACACCTTGTTTGTTATAGAGCCATACAGGTTTGAGAAGTTCCTGCACCTCAACCCCTTATTATCACCTACTCAGCTAAGATATGCCTACTGAAAACATGGCTTGTTTCTGTGCAAAATAAAATAAGTTGGTATAAAATATCAATGACAATTAATCCTTTTTCGCTTTACATTAAGCATGTTCTCTACAACTTGATTGTGCTTCTTTTTTAACATCTAAAATAAATTTCACATTTTGTATTCTGAAACAACAGGTAGAATGTAGTATGGTTGTTCTTGCAAATATAATTGATGATGCTGAAAGTTTTCCAGGGAATTTAATGATGCCTGATCCTACCCAATTATTGAATTGTCAGTCATCTTATTTGAATTTCTATCTAAAGGCTTATTTGTAGTATAACTGAGAAATCTATCCTTTTTGTAACTTCATATAAAAAGTTTTCAAGCAGGTGAGTAGATAAATACAAAAAGGCTTTAATCATATAGTCCTTCCTTAAGGAAGCTCAAATGTCATCTGACTAGGTCCAGCGTATTTTAGTTAAACTGTACAGCTGTCAAAGTCTGTAAACACCTACTCACACGAGCTGGACAAATGAAGACAACTTCATGAACATTTCATCACTGTCTTTATTCATTTTTCCATCAGGTAACTAAAACTTTAGTTGGAAAAAAAAAAAAGTCAGAGCCTGACACATTCAACACAGATCAACTTCAGTTAAATGAAAACTACTACAGATAGCCTATTATTTTATCCTCCCACCCCATTTGATGGCCCTTCTATTCTAGGACAAGTACCTGCACTCCTGAGATTGTCAATTTAATACAGTATTTGGTAATACTACAAAGACATCCAGCCATGTGTGAATCCCAGTCTGACAAATAAATGGATCTCCAAATGCTGTCACATTAGAATCTCTTGAATACCATCCCTTCTTACTTCTTTGTGGTCTGGCTCGTCATTAATGGTGCAAGTGTGATCCCCTCTCAGCTTTATCTTCCAACTTTTCTGAATAGCACATTCTTCAGTTCCTGCATTCCAGCCACACTTCTTTTCTACCTAGTTTCTGTCTATACTGCAATTAGTTCCAGTTGTATTAATATACTAAAATTGGAACATATCTTTTTGCTATGGGTTATTGTGTCCCAAGACACTTCTTTAACCCATTTTTATATTCTCCTTCCTTGATTTCCTTCCTCCTTTCCATCTAGAGGGATTAACATGATGGTCTTTTGCAAACTCCTGTTATTATTACCTGGTTCAACACGGTAATTAGTATTAATAGCCTGATCCCACAGGGCCACTATTTCAGCTGAGCAAACAGACCTGTTTGAAAAGAGTCCCCTTTCAAGGAATGCAAACAGACTTGTTTGAACAGTCCCCTTTCAAGGAATGCTTCCTTCGAACATCTCAAAATCCTCCTAATAGTATCTACCTTGAGAAGCATGCATTCTTCATTATATTCACAAAGATGAGAGTAACTCATTAGAGTTTACCTCAGCCTCAGTTTCTTTAAACGTCTTTCCTACTTAGCTTGGTGTAGTCATCTTTAACCTGTTTCACCAGCATTCAAAGTTATCACTTATCCTGATACAAAGAACAGTCAGTGGACTCCATGCCAAGAACATAAGGATGTTTTTACCCCAAGTTTACATCCCAGATTCTGGCAAGCTACACATACTTATTTCAAGATCTATTCTTATAAATGGCCTCCCTATTTTTATTAAGGGTTCACAATCTTAGAGGTCTTGGATGTTTAGCTGAATCTCTCATCTCTTTCATCCTTTCTTCTGTTTTAGATCATTAAGTCTTTTAAACCTTCTTCCAGCCCTCTGTATGTTATCTCTTTTCCTTCTGGATTTAATTTTCTGGTTATCCCCATCATCCATTTCTCTTGTGCCGTTCGTTTCTTACATTGCTTCTCCATATTTTCTTCCCATGTGTTTCACTTGGCCATTTTTCAAATATCATTGATTGGCTCTTCCATTGCTAAGTCAATGCTGTAACCATAAAGACAGGAAGCAAACTGTTTCCCTGTATTACCCTGCACAAGCTGAGATTTTTCTCCTTGATTTTGTTTGGTGCATGCCTGCTTTTTCCTCCCCTCTTCCACCACATCTGTAAACTCTCCCTACACTCTCTTTTAGAGGCACACTGCCTTTAAATTTTCTCCATTATTATTTCCAATGAGTGATGGTGTATGTAGGCGTACTTTTCCCCACACACATTCCATTTCTGTGTCATGCCTCAATGCTCTAACTACCTTGGTAAATATTGAAATCTTCTCTTCTTATTCCCACTATTCAGGAAATAAAAGCAATATTTCTGACCAACTTGTCCATTTCTTCCTCTTTGCTTGCTTTTGTCTGGCTGCTTTTTTTGCTTTTTAAAAAAAAAAAACCAACAAAAACACAAACAAAAAAACCCAAACAAAACCAAACCACAAACAAACAAAACCAAAACTTTCTGCCTAGGTCATCTTTCTTCCCTCCCACAGAATCTGCTAAGAGTGCGTCACTTGTGACCTATGTCAGGCAGCATTCCCCTCTGACCAAGTTGCATAAAGTAGCTTTATATTTTAAATTGTGATTCCTTTCCAGAAATTGATTTCTAAAGGCATGGATCATGTAAATATTACAGTTAAGCCTGAGACACTATAGTCAAACAACCTACTACTGAATCTACTAGTACTTTTTAGAAAAACAATCAAGTTTAAAAATTATTACAGTTTTCCTCTTCTTAGAACGGATGTGGCCTAGCAGGCTGTCCTTTAGATTGAATGCACTGGTTGAACAGAGTAGGGAACAGATAAAAACATGGGATTGCTCAATTAAAAATTTTAATATGTCTCTATACTTCTGTATATTTCAGGTTGATTTGTCCAGAATGTCATCGGCTGGTTGTATTAAACTGTGCATAATACTGGCCTGTTGGAAAATTTGAATATGCTTCTTCTTTAAGATAAATGTTCCTAGCAAGGAATAAAAAAATGCAGTTAGTAAATGTTTTCTCTTTATAATATAGAAGTAACCTGAGAAACCTAAAGAAGATGTAATGCATAAGCACTCATAAACACTCAAAAAATTCAGAATTATTAGAAATGGAATTTAATATAACTAGATCTTTTTCTCCAAAATGTATGCCACATCTCAATATAGCAAACTTGGTTTTTCATCCTAAAATAACCTTCAAAAAAGTCTCACAGTGAAAAACTAAGGTAACACAAGTCCCAATTTTTGCTTTCATAATAGAAAAAGCATCAGGTACTGGAAATTCTTTTGCAAAATGTATGTATGTATGTATGCATGATGAAAAAAATAAAAAGAAGAAGAAAAAAAATCAAACCTGGAAGAATAGAACACCGAATCACTTGGTTTGATTTTTTTTTTCCTTCACATATTATCTTCCTCCTTTCCCATTAGAACAGACGCAAGATGTGTCCACCAAGACGTGTCCAGTGGTTAGCTGAAGAATCATCTAGTTTTGTCATACATAATGGAAGAGCTCCATTTGTGCCATTAGTTTAACCCTGAGCTATCAGAAACCGGTAGCCCTACTTATACCTATCCTTTTCTGTTTAAGAAAACTAAGGTAAAAAAGAAACACATACTGCTTTACACCTGTTATAATTTTCTGCATAGTTAATTGTATTTATTCTCTATTTTGCTATTGTCAACAGACAACCATCTGTTGTCAGTGGAACACTTTTAAGAATTCCAGCTACTAATTCATACATTTAAGTCAGTAACAATCATAACCTACTCTTTGAAGATTGCTTAAATAGTACTGAAAAACACACTTGAGCTGAATTGTTGAATTTTTTAAAAGTATAAACTTGTAACAAGTGTATTTAAAAAGTAACACACAATACAAGTAAAAACACTCTTTGAAAGCCAAGCCATGGTGTTAATGGCAAAGAGTTTCATTCAAAAAGAAGAAAACTCTTTTGGTACTTACTTTGATTTCTGCTCCTGAGATAACTCTGCATTTATGTTATCTAAAGCTTGGCGGCGTTCCCGATTCTGTCGTTGTTGATGCCGTTCTAAAACCAAGTGAGCTCTTGCAGCCTGTATACTTTGTCTGTCCCATTCAGCATCTCTTTGGCGTTCTTCCTCTTTTAGTCTCTACAGGAGTCAAAAAAAAATGCTTCATTTTCTTTTTGTTCAAAGATGAAACAGTCTATATAAAGTCTCATTGGTAAATTCATCCAAACAAACTTGCTTGCCTTTACTGAACACCAGGGGTAGCATATGAAATAGAAAGAAAAAGTAAGCACTTCCAAACTAGATAGGAGCCCACACGGTAGGCAGAAGTAAGATACTACAGATGAGAAAGCTGTCCTTTTCCAGGGAGCAAGACAGACTCCTACCTCTCCATAAGGTAAGAAAATTAGGATCTGCTGCCTGGCAGAAGTAAGTTAATCAGTAGATTACTATTTCTCTCTGAGATATTAGCTTTCTAAAAACCTAGAGCAGCAAGACAGACTTTTTTTTTTTTAAGTTCCTGTTAGCAAGAGTTGTAACTTCTTGAGGTCAGAAGTTAGTATACATCAGTATGGCTTAT